>NC_072395.2:10380240-11630240 GCF_028885625.2 Pongo pygmaeus | reverse complement strand
CAGCAAGGGCCTCAAAGAGCTCCATATATCCACTTGCAGATTCTACTAAAAGCGTGTTTCAAAATTCCTCTTTCAAAAAGAAGGTTCAAGCCTGTCAGTTGAATGCACTCATCACAAGGAAGTTTTTGAGAATTCTTCCACCTAGTTTTTATGTGAAGGTATTTCCTTTCCCAGCATAATCCTCAAAGCACTCCAAATATCCACTTGCAGATTTTACAAAAGCGTGTTTAAAACTGCTCTATGAAAAGGAAATTTCAACTATGTTATTTGAATGCACACACCACGAAGAAGTTTCTGAGAATGCTTCTGTCTAGATTTTACGTGAAGATATTTCATTTCCCAGAATAGGCTTCAAAGCGCTCCAACTATACACTTGCAGATTCTACAAAAAGTGTGTTTCACAAGTGCTCTTTCAAAAGGAAGTTTCAGGCCTGTGAGTTGAATGCACAAAGCACAGGGAACCTTCTGAGAATTATTCCGTCTAGTGTATATGTGAAGATATTTCCTTTTCCATTGCAGGCCTCAAATTACCCCATATATCCACTTGCAGATTCTACTAAAAGAGTGTTTCAAAGCTGCCCTATGAAAAGGAAGGTTCAACTCTGTAAGTTCAATGCACACATCACAAAGAAGATTTTGAGAATTCTTCTGTTTAATTTTTATATGAAGATATTTCCTTTTCCGGGCTAGTCCTCAAAGCGCTCCAAATATCCTCTTTGAGAATCTACACAAACAGTGTTTGAAGAATGCGCTCTCAAAAGGAAGGTTCAACTCCATGAGTTGAATGCCTAAAGAACCGGGAAGTTTATGAGAATGCTTCTGTCTAGTTTTTATGTGAAGATATTTCCTTTTCCAAAGTATGTTTCATAGCACTCCAAATATCCACTTACAGATTCTACTGAAAGACTCTTTCAAAACTGCTGCATCAAAAAGAAGGTTCAATACTGTGAGTTGAATGTGCACATCACAATGAAGTTTCTGAAAATGATTCTGTATTGTTTTTATATGAAGATATTTAATTTTCCAGCATAGGCCTCATAGCCCTCCAAATATCCCACAGCAGATTCTACAAAAAGAGTGCTTCCAAACTGTTCTATCAAAAGGAAGGTTCAAGTCTGTGAGTTGAATGCACTCATCACAAAGTAGTTTCTGAGAATGCTTCTGTGTAGTTTTTATGTGATGATATTTCCTTTTCCACCTTAGGCCTCAAAGCGCTCCAAATATACACTCTCAGATTCTACAAAAAGAGTGTTTCAATACTGCTCTATCAAAAGGAATGTTCAACTCTGTGAGTTGATTGCACGTTTCACAAAAAGTTTCTGAGAATGCTTGTGTCTGGTTTTTATGGGAAGATAATTCCTTTTACAGCATTGGCCTCAAAGCGCTGCAAATATCCCCTTGCAGATTCTACTAAAAGAGTGTTTCAAAACTGCTCAATGAAAAGGAAGATTCAACTCTCTTAGTTGAATGCCCACATCACCAAGATGTTCCTGAGAATGCTTCTGTCTATTTTCTATTGGAAGATATTTCATTTCCCAACATAGACCTCAAAGCCCTCCAAGTATCCACTTGAACATTCTACAAAAAGAGTTTTTCAAAACTGCTCTATCAAAAGGAGGGTTGAACTCTGTATTGAATGCAGGAGGCATAGGAAGCTTTCTGAGAATGCTTCTGTCTAGTTTTTATGTGAAGATATTTCCTTTTCCAGCCTAGGCCTCAATGCGCTCCAAATATCTGCTTCGAGAACCTACAAAAAGAGTGTTTCAAAACTGTTATATCAATAGGAAGGTTCAAGTGTGTGAGTTGAATGTACTCATCACAAAGAAGTTTCTGAGAATGCTTCTGTCTAGTTTTTACGTGAAGATATTTCCTTTTCCCGCATAAGCCCCAAAGCGCTCCAAATATCCACTTACATATTCTACAAAAAGAGTGTTTCAAAACCGTTCTATCCAAATGAAGTCTCCACTCTGTGAGTTGAATGCACACATCCGAAAGAAGTTTCTGAGAATGCTTCTGTCTACTTTTTATATGAAGATGTTTGCTTTTCCAGTGTTGGCCTCTTAGCACTCCAGATATCCACTTGGAGATTCTACTAAAAGAGTGTTTCAAAACTGCTCTGTGAAAAGGAAGGTTCAACTGCTTGAGATGAATGGGCACATCATGAAAAAGTTTCTGAGAATGCTTCTGCCTAGTTTTTATGTGAAGATGTTAACTTTTCCAGCATGGGCCTCAAAGCACTCCAAATATCCGCTTGGAGAATGTACAAAAAGAGTGTTTCAAAAGTGTTCTATCAAAAGGAAGGTTTAACTGTGTGAGTTGAATGCACTCATCAGAATGAAGTTTCTGAGAATGCTTTTGTGTGGTTTTCATCTGAATATATTTCTTTTTCCAAAGGAGGTCGCAATCGCACCAAATATCTACTTGCCGTTTCCACAAAAAGAGTGTTACAGAACTGCTCTATGAAAAGGATTGTTCAACTCTGTGAGTTGAATGCACACGTCCCAAAGCAGTATATGGGAATGCTGCTTTCTAGTTTTTATGTGAAGATATTTGCTTTTTCAGCATAGGACACAAAGCGCTAAAAATATCCACTTACAGATACTTCAAAAAGAGTGTTTCAAAACTGCAGTATCAAAAGGAAGGTTCAACTCTGGAAGTTGAATGCACACATTATCAGTTTCTGATAATGTTTCTGTGCGGTTTGTAAGTGAAGAAATTTTCTTTTCCAGGATAGGCCTCACAGCACACCATGTATCCACTTACAGATTCTACAGTAAGTGTGTTTCAAAACTGCTCTATCAAAAGGAAGATTCAACTCTGAGTTGAATGCACTCATCAACAAGAAATTTCTGAGAATGCTTCTGTCTAATTTTTATGTAATGATATTTCGTTTCCCAGGATAGGCCTCAAAGAGCTCCAAATATCCAATTGCATATTCTTCAAAAAGAGTGTTTCAAAACTGCTCTATGAAAAGGAAGTTTCAAGCCTGTGAGTTGAATGCACTCATCTCAAAATTTTTTGACAATGCTTCTGTCTAGTTTTTATGAGAAGATATTTTCTTTTCGAGCATAGGCCTCAAAGCGCTTCAAATATCCACTGGCAGATTCTACCAAAAGAGTGTTTGAAAACTTCTCTATCAAAAGGAAGGTTCAAGTCTGTAAGTTGAAAGTACACATGAAAAAGAAGTTTCTTCGAATGCTGCATTCTAGTTTTTATGTGAAGTTATTTCCCTTTCCAGCATAGGTCTCACAGCGCCCCAAATATCCACTTGCAGATTCTATAAAAACTGTGTTTCCAAACAGCTCTATGAAAAGGATGGTTTAACTCTGCGAGTTGAATGCACACATCAGGAAGAAGTTTCTGAGAACGCTTCTGTCTAGTTTTTATGTGAAAATATTTGCTTTTCCAACATAGGCCTCAAAGCGCTCCAAATAAACAGTTGCGGATTCTACAAAAGGAGTGTTTCCAAACTGTTCTATGAAAAGGAACGCTCAAGTCTGTGAGTTGAATGCACTCATCACACAGAAGTTTCTGGGAATGCTTCTGTCTAGTTTCTAGGTGAAGATATTTCATTTCCCAGCATAGGCCTCAAAACGCTCCAAATATCCACCTGCAGATTCTACAAAAAGAGTGTTTCAAACCTGCTCTATCAAAAGGAAGGTTGAACTTTGTGAGTTGAATGCACAAAGCACAGGGAACGTTCTGAGAATTCTTCTGACTAGTTTCTATTTGAAGATATTTCCTTTTCCCTTGTAGGCCCCAAATCAATCCATATATCCACTTGGAGATTCTACTAAAAGAGTATCTCAAAACTGACCTATCAAAAGGAATGTTCGAGTCTGTGAGTCCAATGCACAAAACACAAAGAAGTTTCTGAGAATGCTTCTGTCTAGTTTTTATGTGAAGATATTTCCTTTTCCAGCATAGACAACAAAGCGCTCCAAATATCCCCTTGCGGATTCTACAAAAAGAATGTCCCCAAACTGTTCTATCTACAGGAAGGCTCCACTCTGTGACTTGCATGCACTCATCACAAAGAAATTCTTGAGAATGTTCTTTCTAGATTTTATTTTATGATATTTCCTTTTCCATCATAATCTTCAAAGCTCTCCCAATATCCACTTGCAGATTCTACAAAAAGAGTGTTTCAAAACTGCTCTATCAAAGGCAAGGTTCAACTCTGTGAGTTCAAAGCAAACATAATGAAGAAGTTTCTGGGAATGCTTCTGTCTAGTTTTTATGTGAATATATTTCATTTCCCAGCCTATGCCACAAAACGTTCCAAACGTCCACTTGCAGATTCTACAGAAAGAGTGTTTGAAAACTGCTCTTTCAAAAGAAAGGTTCAAGTCTGCGTGTTGAATGCACTCGTCAGAAAGAAGTTTCTGAGAATTCTTCTGTCTAGTTTTTATGTGAAGATATTTCCTTTTCCAGCATAGGCCGCAAATCGCTCCAGATAACCACTTGCAGATTCTAGAAAAAGAATGTTTCAAAACTGTGCTATCAATAGGAAGTTTCCACTCTGTGAGTTGAATCCATAAATCACAGGAAAGTTTCTGAGAATGCTTCAGTCTAGTTTTTATGTGAACATATTTCCTTTTCCAGTGTTGGCCTGTTAGCACTGCATATATCCCTTGCAAATTCTACTAAAAGAGTGTTTCAACACTGCCATATGAAAAGGAAGGTTCAACTTTGTGAGTTCAATGCGCACATCACAAAGAAATTTCTGAGAATGCTTCCGTCTAGTTCTTATGTGAAGATATTTACTTTACAAACATAGGCCTAAAAGCGTTCCAATATCGACTTACAGATTCTACAAATAGAGTGTTTCAAAACTGTTCTACCAAGAACAAGGTTCCACTCTGTGAGTTGAATGCACTCATCACAAAGAAGTTTCTGGGAATGCTTCTGTCTAGTTTTTATGTGAAGGTGTTTCATTTTCCACCATAGGCCCCAAAGCGCTCCAAATATCCACTTGCAGATACTACAAACAGTTTGTGTAAAACTGCGCAATGAAAAGGGAGGTTCAACTCTGTGAGTTGAATGCACACATCATGAAGAAGTATCTTAGAATGCTTCTGTCTGGTTTTTAGGAGAAGATATTTCATTTTCCAGCAAAGGCCTCAAAGAGCTCCATATATCCACTTGCAGATTCTACTAAAAGCGTGTTTCAAAATTGCTCTTTCAAAAAGAAGGCTCAAGCCTGTCAGTTGAATGCACTCATCACAAGGAAGTTTTTGAGAATTCTTCCACCTAGTTTTTATGTGAAGGTATTTCCTTTCCCAGCATAATCCTCAAAGCACTCCAAATATCCACTTGCAGATTTTACAAAAGCGTGTTTAAAACTGCTCTATGAAAAGGAAATTTCAACTATGTTATTTGAATGCACACACCACGAAGGAGTTTCTGAGAATGCTTCTGTCTAGATTTTACGTGAAGATATTTCATTTCCCAGAATACGCTTCAAAGCGCTCCAAATATCCACTTGCAGATTCTACAAAAAGTGTGTTTCACAAGTGCTCTTTCAAAAGGAAGTTTCAGGCCTGTGAGTTGAATGCACAAAGCACAGGGAACCTTCTGAGAATTATTCCGTCTAGTGTATATGGGAAGATATTTCCTTTTCCATTGCAGGCCTCAAATTACCCCATATATCCACTTGCAGATTCTACTAAAAGAGTGTTTCAAAGCTGCCCTATGAAAAGGAAGGTTCAACTCTGTAAGTTCAATGCACACATCATAAAGAAGATTTTGAGAATTCTTCTGTTTAATTTTTATATGAAGATATTTCCTTTTCCGGGCTAGTCCTCAAAGCGCTCCAAATATCCTCTTTGAGAATCTACACAAACAGTGTTTGAAGAATGCGCTCTCAAAAGGAAGGTTCAACTCCATGAGTTGAATGCCTAAAGAACCGGGAAGTTTATGAGAATGCTTCTGTCTAGTTTTTATGTGAAGATATTTCCTTTTCCAAAGTATGTTTCATAGCACTCCAAATATCCACTTACAGATTCTACTGAAAGACTCTTTCAAAACTGCTGCATCAAAAAGAAGGTTCAATACTGTGAGTTGAATGTGCACATCACAATGAAGTTTCTGAAAATGATTCTGTATTGTTTTTATATGAAGATATTTAATTTTCCAGCATAGGCCTCATAGCCCTCCAAATATCCCACAGCAGATTCTACAAAAAGAGTGCTTCCAAACTGTTCTATCAAAAGGAAGGTTCAAGTCTGTGAGTTGAATGCACTCATCACAAAGTAGTTTCTGAGAATGCTTCTGTGTAGTTTTTATGTGATGATATTTCCTTTTCCACCTTAGGCCTCAAAGCGCTCCAAATATACACTCTCAGATTCTACAAAAAGAGTGTTTCAATACTGCTCTATCAAAAGGAATGTTCAACTCTGTGAGTTGATTGCACGTTTCACAAAAAGTTTCTGAGAATGCTTGTGTCTGGTTTTTATGGGAAGATAATTCCTTTTACAGCATTGGCCTCAAAGCGCTGCAAATATCCCCTTGCAGATTCTACTAAAAGAGTGTTTCAAAACTGCTCAATGAAAAGGAAGATTCAACTCTCTTAGTTGAATGCACACATCACCAAGATGTTCCTGAGAATGCTTCTGTCTATTTTCTATTGGAAGATATTTCATTTCCCAACATAGACCTCAAAGCCCGCCAAATATCCACTTGAACATTCTACAAAAAGAGTTTTTCAAAACTGCTCTATCAAAAGGAGGGTTGAACTCTGTATTGAATGCAGGAGGCATAGGAAGCTTTCTGAGAATGCTTCTGTCTAGTTTTTATGTGAAGATATTTCCTTTTCCAGCCTAGGCCTCAATGCGCTCCAAATATCTGCTTCGAGAACCTACAAAAAGAGTGTTTCAAAACTGTTATATCAATAGGAAGGTTCAAGTGTGTGAGTTGAATGTACTCATCACAAAGAAGTTTCTGAGAATGCTTCTGTCTAGTTTTTACGTGAAGATATTTCCTTTTCCCGCATAAGCCCCAAAGCGCTCCAAATATCCACTTACATATTCTACAAAAAGAGTGTTTCCAAACCGTTCTATCCAAATGAAGTCTCCACTCTGTGAGTTGAATGCACACATCCGAAAGAAGTTTCTGAGAATGCTTCTGTCTACTTTTTATATGAAGATGTTTGCTTTTCCAGTGTTGGCCTCTTAGCACTCCAGATATCCACTTGGAGATTCAACTAAAAGAGTGTTTCAAAACTGCTCTGTGAAAAGGAAGGTTCAACTGTTTGAGATGAATGGACACATCATGAAAAAGTTTCTGAGAATGCTTCTGCCTAGTTTTTATGTGAAGATGTTAACTTTTCCAGCATGGGCCTCAAAGCACTCCAAATATCCGCTTGGAGAATGTACAAGAAGAGTGTTTCAAAAGTGTTCTATCAAAAGGAAGGTTTAACTGTGTGAGTTGAATGCACTCATCAGAATGAAGTTTCTGAGAATGCTTTTGTGTGGTTTTCATCTGAATATATTTCTTTTTCCAAAGGAGGTCGCAATCGCACCAAATATCTACTTGCCGTTTCCACAAAAAGAGTGTTACAGAACTGCTCTATGAAAAGGATTGTTCAACTCTGTGAGTTGAATGCACACGTCCCAAAGCAGTATATGGGAATGCTGCTTTCTAGTTTTTATGTGAAGATATTTGCTTTTTCAGCATAGGACTCAAAGCGCTAAAAATATCCACTTACAGATACTTCAAAAAGAGTGTTTCAAAACTGCAGTATCAAAAGGAAGGTTCAACTCTGGAAGTTGAATGCACACATTATCAGTTTCTGATAATGTTTCTGTGCGGTTTGTAAGTGAAGACATTTTCTTTTCCAAGATAGGCCTCACAGCACACCAAGTACCCACTTACAGATTCTACAGTAAGTGTGTTTCAAAACTGCTCTATCAAAAGGAAGATTCAACTCTGAGTTGAATGCACTCATCAACAAGAAATTTCTGAGAATGCTTCTGTCTAATTTTTATGTAATGATATTTCGTTTCCCAGGATAGGCCTCAAAGAGCTCCAAATATCCAATTGCATATTCTTCAAAAAGAGTGTTTCAAAACTGCTCTATGAAAAGGAAGTTTCAAGCCTGTGAGTTGAATGCACTCATCTCAAAATTTTTTGACAATGCTTCTGTCTAGTTTTTATGAGAAGATATTTTCTTTTCGAGCATAGGCCTCAAAGCGCTTCAAATATCCACTGGCAGATTCTACCAAAAGAGTGTTTGAAAACTTCTCTATCAAAAGGAAGGTTCAAGTCTGTAAGTTGAAAGTACACATGAAAAAGAAGTTTCTTCGAATGCTGCATTCTAGTTTTTATGTGAAGTTATTTCCCTTTCCAGCATAGGTCTCACAGCGCCCCAAATATCCACTTGCAGATTCTATAAAAACTGTGTTTCCAAACAGCTCTATGAAAAGGATGGTTTAACTCTGCGAGTTGAATGCACACATCAGGAAGAAGTTTCTGAGAACGCTTCTGTCTAGTTTTTATGTGAAAATATTTCCTTTTCCAACATAGGCCTCAAAGCGCTCCAAATAAACAGTTGCGGATTCTACAAAAGGAGTGTTTCCAAACTGTTCTATGAAAAGGAACGCTCAAGTCTGTGAGTTGAATGCACTCATCACACAGAAGTTTCTGGGAATGCTTCTGTCTAGTTTCTAGGTGAAGATATTTCATTTCCCAGCATAGGCCTCAAAACGCTCCAAATATCCACCTGCAGATTCTACAAAAAGAGTGTTTCAAACCTGCTCTATCAAAAGGAAGGTTGAACTTTGTGAGTTGAATGCACAAAGCACAGGGAACGTTCTGAGAATTCTTCTGACTAGTTTCTATTTGAAGATATTTCCTTTTCCCTTGTAGGCCCCAAATCAATCCATATATCCACTTGGAGATTCTACTAAAAGAGTATCTCAAAACTGACCTATCAAAAGGAATGTTCGAGTCTGTGAGTCCAATGCACAAAACACAAAGAAGTTTCTGAGAATGCTTCTGTCTAGTTTTTATGTGAAGATATTTCCTTTTCCAGCATAGACAACAAAGCGCTCCAAATATCCCCTTGCGGATTCTACAAAAAGAATGTCCCCAAACTGTTCTATCTACAGGAAGGCTCCACTCTGTGACTTGCATGCACTCATCACAAAGAAATTCTTGAGAATGTTCTTTCTAGATTTTATTTTATGATATTTCCTTTTCCATCATAATCTTCAAAGCTCTCCCAATATCCACTTGCAGATTCTACAAAAAGAGTGTTTCAAAACTGCTCTATCAAAGGCAAGGTTCAACTCTGTGAGTTCAAAGCAAACATAATGAAGAAGCTTCTGGGAATGCTTCTGTCTAGTTTTTATGTGAATATATTTCATTTCCCAGCCTATGCCACAAAACGTTCCAAACGTCCACTTGCAGATTCTACAGAAAGAGTGTTTGAAAACTGCTCTTTCAAAAGAAAGGTTCAAGTCTGCGTGTTGAATGCACTCGTCAAAAAGAAGTTTCTGAGAATTCTTCTGTCTAGTTTTTATGTGAAGATATTTCCTTTTCCAGCATAGGTTGCAAATCGCTCCAGATAACCACTTGCAGATTCTAGAAAAAGAATGTTTCAAAACTGTGCTATCAATAGGAAGTTTCCACTCTGTGAGTTGAATCCATAAATCACAGGAAAGTTTCTGAGAATGCTTCAGTCTAGTTTTTATGTGAACATATTTCCTTTTCCAGTGTTGGCCTGTTAGCACTGCATATATCCCTTGCAAATTCTACTAAAAGAGTGTTTCAACACTGCCATATGAAAGGGAAGGTTCAACTTTGTGAGTTCAATGCGCACATCACAAAGAAATTTCTGAGAATGCTTCTGTCTAGTTCTTATGTGAAGATATTTACTTTACAAACATAGGCCTAAAAGCGTTCCAAATATCGACTTACAGATTCTACAAAAAGAGTGTTTCAAAACTGTTCTACCAAGAACAAGGTTCCACTCTGTGAGTTGAATGCACTCGTCACAAAGAAGTTTCTGGGAATGCTTCTGTCTAGTTTTTATGTGAAGGTGTTTCATTTTCCACCATAGGCCACAAAGCGCTCCAAATATCCACTTGCAGATACTACAAAAAGTTTGTTTAAAACTGCGCAATGAAAAGGGAGGTTCAACTCTGTGAGTTGAATGCACACATCATGAAGAAGTATCTTAGAATGCTTCTGTCTGGTTTTTAGGGGAAGATATTTCATTTTCCAGCAAGGGCCTCAAAGAGCTCCATATATCCACTTGCAGATTCTACTAAAAGCGTGTTTCAAAATTCCTCTTTCAAAAAGAAGGTTCAAGCCTGTCAGTTGAATGCACTCATCACAAGGAAGTTTTTGAGAATTCTTCCACCTAGTTTTTATGTGAAGGTATTTCCTTTCCCAGCATAATCCTCAAAGCACTCCAAATATCCACTTGCAGATTTTACAAAAGCGTGTTTAAAACTGCTCTATGAAAAGGAAATTTCAACTATGTTATTTGAATGCACACACCACGAAGAAGTTTCTGAGAATGCTTCTGTCTAGATTTTACGTGAAGATATTTCATTTCCCAGAATAGGCTTCAAAGCGCTCCAAATATCCACTTGCAGATTCTACAAAAAGTGTGTTTCACAAGTGCTCTTTCAAAAGGAAGTTTCAGGCCTGTGAGTTCAATGCACAAAGCACAGGGAACCTTCTGAGAATTATTCCGTCTAGTGTATATGTGAAGATATTTCCTTTTCCATTGCAGGCCTCAAATTACCCCATATATCCACTTGCAGATTCTACTAAAAGAGTGTTTCAAAGCTGCCCTATGAAAAGGAAGGTTCAACTCTGTAAGTTCAATGCACACATCACAAAGAAGATTTTGAGAATTCTTCTGTTTAATTTTTATATGAAGATATTTCCTTTTCCGGGCTAGTCCTCAAAGCGCTCCAAATATCCTCTTTGAGAATCTACACAAACAGTGTTTGAAGAATGCGCTCTCAAAAGGAAGGTTCAACTCCATGAGTTGAATGCCTAAAGAACCGGGAAGTTTATGAGAATGCTTCTGTCTAGTTTTTATGTGAAGATATTTCCTTTTCCAAAGTATGTTTCATAGCACTCCAAATATCCACTTACAGATTCTACTGAAAGACTCTTTCAAAACTGCTGCATCAAAAAGAAGGTTCAATACTGTGAGTTGAATGTGCACATCACAATGAAGTTTCTGAAAATGATTCTGTATTGTTTTTATATGAAGATATTTAATTTTCCAGCATAGGCCTCATAGCCCTCCAAATATCCCACAGCAGATTCTACAAAAAGAGTGCTTCCAAACTGTTCTATCAAAAGGAAGGTTCAAGTCTGTGAGTTGAATGCACTCATCACAAAGTAGTTTCTGAGAATGCTTCTGTGTAGTTTTTATGTGATGATATTTCCTTTTCCACCTTAGGCCTCAAAGCGCTCCAAATATACACTCTCAGATTCTACAAAAAGAGTGTTTCAATACTGCTCTATCAAAAGGAATGTTCAACTCTGTGAGTTGATTGCACGTTTCACAAAAAGTTTCTGAGAATGCTTGTGTCTGGTTTTTATGGGAAGATAATTCCTTTTACAGCATTGGCCTCAAAGCGCTGCAAATATCCCCTTGCAGATTCTACTAAAAGAGTGTTTCAAAACTGCTCAATGAAAAGGAAGATTCAACTCTCTTAGTTGAATGCACACATCACCAAGATGTTCCTGAGAATGCTTCTGTCTATTTTCTATTGGAAGATATTTCATTTCCCAACATAGACCTCAAAGCCCTCCAAGTATCCACTTGAACATTCTACAAAAAGAGTTTTTCAAAACTGCTCTATCAAAAGGAGGGTTGAACTCTGTATTGAATGCAGGAGGCATAGGAAGCTTTCTGAGAATGCTTCTGTCTAGTTTTTATGTGAAGATATTTCCTTTTCCAGCCTAGGCCTCAATGCGCTCCAAATATCTGCTTCGAGAACCTACAAAAAGAGTGTTTCAAAACTGTTATATCAATAGGAAGGTTCAAGTGTGTGAGTTGAATGTACTCATCACAAAGAAGTTTCTGAGAATGCTTCTGTCTAGTTTTTACGTGAAGATATTTCCTTTTCCCGCATAAGCCCTAAAGCGCTCCAAATATCCACTTACATATTCTACAAAAAGAGTGTTTCCAAACCGTTCTATCCAAATGAAGTCTCCACTCTGTGAGTTGAATGCACACATCCGAAAGAAGTTTCTGAGAATGCTTCTGTCTACTTTTTATATGAAGATGTTTGCTTTTCCAGTGTTGGCCTCTTAGCACTCCAGATATCCACTTGGAGATTCTACTAAAAGAGTGTTTCAAAACTGCTCTGTGAAAAGGAAGGTTCAACTGCTTGAGATGAATGGACACATCATGAAAAAGTTTCTGAGAATGCTTCTGCCTAGTTTTTATGTGAAGATGTTAACTTTTCCAGCATGGGCCTCAAAGCACTCCAAATATCCGCTTGGAGAATGTACAAAAAGAGTGTTTCAAAAGTGTTCTATCAAAAGGAAGGTTTAACTGTGTGAGTTGAATGCACTCATCAGAATGAAGTTTCTGAGAATGCTTTTGTGTGGTTTTCATCTGAATATATTTCTTTTTCCAAAGGAGGTCGCAATCGCACCAAATATCTACTTGCCGTTTCCACAAAAAGAGTGTTACCGAACTGCTCTATGAAAAGGATTGTTCAACTCTGTGAGTTGAATGCACACGTCCCAAAGCAGTATATGGGAATGCTGCTTTCTAGTTTTTATGTGAAGATATTTGCTTTTTCAGCATAGGACTCAAAGCGCTAAAAATATCCACTTACAGATACTTCAAAAAGAGTGTTTCAAAACTGCAGTATCAAAAGGAAGTTTCAACTCTGGAAGTTGAATGCACACATTATCAGTTTCTGATAATGTTTCTGTGCGGTTTGTAAGTGAAGACATTTTCTTTTCCAGGATAGGCCTCACAGCACACCAAGTATCCACTTACAGATTCTACAGTAAGTGTGTTTCAAAACTGCTCTATCAAAAGGAAGATTCAACTCTGAGTTGAATGCACTCATCAACAAGAAATTTCTGAGAATGCTTCTGTCTAATTTTTATGTAATGATATTTCGTTTCCCAGGATAGGCCTCAAAGAGCTCCAAATATCCAATTGCATATTCTTCAAAAAGAGTGTTTCAAAACTGCTCTATGAAAAGGAAGTTTCAAGCCTGTGAGTTGAATGCACTCATCTCAAAATTTTTTGACAATGCTTCTGTCTAGTTTTTATGAGAAGATATTTTCTTTTCGAGCATAGGCCTCAAAGCGCTTCAAATATCCACTGGCAGATTCTACCAAAAGAGTGTTTGAAAACTTCTCTATCAAAAGGAAGGTTCAAGTCTGTAAGTTGAAAGTACACATGAAAAAGAAGTTTCTTCGAATGCTGCATTCTAGTTTTTATGTGAAGTTATTTCCCTTTCCAGCATAGGTCTCACAGCGCCCCAAATATCCACTTGCAGATTCTATAAAAACTGTGTTTCCAAACAGCTCTATGAAAAGGATGGTTTAACTCTGCGAGTTGAATGCACACATCAGGAAGAAGTTTCTGAGAACGCTTCTGTCTAGTTTTTATGTGAAAATATTTCCTTTTCCAACATAGGCCTCAAAGCGCTCCAAATAAACAGTTGCGGATTCTACAAAAGGAGTGTTTCCAAACTGTTCTATGAAAAGGAACGCTCAAGTCTGTGAGTTGAATGCACTCATCACACAGAAGTTTCTGGGAATGCTTCTGTCTAGTTTCTAGGTGAAGATATTTCATTTCCCAGCATAGGCCTCAAAACGCTCCAAATATCCACCTGCAGATTCTAAGAAAAGAGTGTTTCAAACCTGCTCTATCAAAAGGAAGGTTGAACTTTGTGAGTTGAATGCACAAAGCACAGGGAACGTTCTGAGAATTCTTCTGACTAGTTTCTATTTGAAGATATTTCCTTTTCCCTTGTAGGCCCCAAATCAATCCATATATCCACTTGGAGATTCTACTAAAAGAGTATCTCAAAACTGACCTATCAAAAGGAATGTTCGAGTCTGTGAGTCCAATGCACAAAACACAAAGAAGTTTCTGAGAATGCTTCTGTCTAGTTTTTATGTGAAGATATTTCCTTTTCCAGCATAGACAACAAAGCGCTCCAAATATCCCCTTGCGGATTCTACAAAAAGAATGTCCCCAAACTGTTCTATCTACAGGAAGGCTCCACTCTGTGACTTGCATGCACTCATCACAAAGAAATTCTTGAGAATGTTCTTTCTAGATTTTATTTTATGATATTTCCTTTTCCATCATAATCTTCAAAGCTCTCCCAATATCCACTTGCAGATTCTACAAAAAGAGTGTTTCAAAACTGCTCTATCAAAGGCAAGGTTCAACTCTGTGAGTTCAAAGCAAACATAATGAAGAAGCTTCTGGGAATGCTTCTGTCTAGTTTTTATGTGAATATATTTCATTTCCCAGCCTATGCCACAAAACGTTCCAAACGTCCACTTGCAGATTCTACAGAAAGAGTGTTTGAAAACTGCTCTTTCAAAAGAAAGGTTCAAGTCTGCGTGTTGAATGCACTCGTCAAAAAGAAGTTTCTGAGAATTCTTCTGTCTAGTTTTTATGTGAAGATATTTCCTTTTCCAGCATAGGCTGCAAATCGCTCCAGATAACCACTTGCAGATTCTAGAAAAAGAATGTTTCAAAACTGTGCTATCAATAGGAAGTTTCCACTCTGTGAGTTGAATCCATAAATCACAGGAAAGTTTCTGAGAATGCTTCAGTCTAGTTTTTATGTGAACATATTTCCTTTTCCAGTGTTGGCCTGTTAGCACTGCATATATCCCTTTCAAATTCTACTAAAAGAGTGTTTCAACACTGCCATATGAAAGGGAAGGTTCAACTTTGTGAGTTCAATGCGCACATCACAAAGAAATTTCTGAGAATGCTTCTGTCTAGTTCTTATGTGAAGATATTTACTTTACAAACATAGGCCTAAAAGCGTTCCAAATATCGACTTACAGATTCTACAAAAAGAGTGTTTCAAAACTGTTCTACCAAGAACAAGGTTCCACTCTGTGAGTTGAATGCACTCGTCACAAAGAAGTTTCTGGGAATGCTTCTGTCTAGTTTTTATGTGAAGGTGTTTCATTTTCCACCATAGGCCACAAAGCGCTCCAAATATCCACTTGCAGATACTACAAAAAGTTTGTTTAAAACTGCGCAATGAAAAGGGAGGTTCAACTCTGTGAGTTGAATGCACACATCATGAAGAAGTATCTTAGAATGCTTCTGTCTGGTTTTTAGGGGAAGATATTTCATTTTCCAGCAAGGGCCTCAAAGAGCTCCATATATCCACTTGCAGATTCTACTAAAAGCGTGTTTCAAAATTCCTCTTTCAAAAAGAAGGTTCAAGCCTGTCAGTTGAATGCACTCATCACAAGGAAGTTTTTGAGAATTCTTCCACCTAGTTTTTATGTGAAGGTATTTCCTTTCCCAGCATAATCCTCAAAGCACTCCAAATATCCACTTGCAGATTTTACAAAAGCGTGTTTAAAACTGCTCTATGAAAAGGAAATTTCAACTATGTTATTTGAATGCACACACCACGAAGAAGTTTCTGAGAATGCTTCTGTCTAGATTTTACGTGAAGATATTTCATTTCCCAGAATAGGCTTCAAAGCGCTCCAACTATACACTTGCAGATTCTACAAAAAGTGTGTTTCACAAGTGCTCTTTCAAAAGGAAGTTTCAGGCCTGTGAGTTGAATGCACAAAGCACAGGGAACCTTCTGAGAATTATTCCGTCTAGTGTATATGTGAAGATATTTCCTTTTCCATTGCAGGCCTCAAATTACCCCATATATCCACTTGCAGATTCTACTAAAAGAGTGTTTCAAAGCTGCCCTATGAAAAGGAAGGTTCAACTCTGTAAGTTCAATGCACACATCACAAAGAAGATTTTGAGAATTCTTCTGTTTAATTTTTATATGAAGATATTTCCTTTTCCGGGCTAGTCCTCAAAGCGCTCCAAATATCCTCTTTGAGAATCTACACAAACAGTGTTTGAAGAATGCGCTCTCAAAAGGAAGGTTCAACTCCATGAGTTGAATGCCTAAAGAACCGGGAAGTTTATGAGAATGCTTCTGTCTAGTTTTTATGTGAAGATATTTCCTTTTCCAAAGTATGTTTCATAGCACTCCAAATATCCACTTACAGATTCTACTGAAAGACTCTTTCAAAACTGCTGCATCAAAAAGAAGGTTCAATACTGTGAGTTGAATGTGCACATCACAATGAAGTTTCTGAAAATGATTCTGTATTGTTTTTATATGAAGATATTTAATTTTCCAGCATAGGCCTCATAGCCCTCCAAATATCCCACAGCAGATTCTACAAAAAGAGTGCTTCCAAACTGTTCTATCAAAAGGAAGGTTCAAGTCTGTGAGTTGAATGCACTCATCACAAAGTAGTTTCTGAGAATGCTTCTGTGTAGTTTTTATGTGATGATATTTCCTTTTCCACCTTAGGCCTCAAAGCGCTCCAAATATACACTCTCAGATTCTACAAAAAGAGTGTTTCAATACTGCTCTATCAAAAGGAATGTTCAACTCTGTGAGTTGATTGCACGTTTCACAAAAAGTTTCTGAGAATGCTTGTGTCTGGTTTTTATGGGAAGATAATTCCTTTTACAGCATTGGCCTCAAAGCGCTGCAAATATCCCCTTGCAGATTCTACTAAAAGAGTGTTTCAAAACTGCTCAATGAAAAGGAAGATTCAACTCTCTTAGTTGAATGCCCACATCACCAAGATGTTCCTGAGAATGCTTCTGTCTATTTTCTATTGGAAGATATTTCATTTCCCAACATAGACCTCAAAGCCCTCCAAGTATCCACTTGAACATTCTACAAAAAGAGTTTTTCAAAACTGCTCTATCAAAAGGAGGGTTGAACTCTGTATTGAATGCAGGAGGCATAGGAAGCTTTCTGAGAATGCTTCTGTCTAGTTTTTATGTGAAGATATTTCCTTTTCCAGCCTAGGCCTCAATGCGCTCCAAATATCTGCTTCGAGAACCTACAAAAAGAGTGTTTCAAAACTGTTATATCAATAGGAAGGTTCAAGTGTGTGAGTTGAATGTACTCATCACAAAGAAGTTTCTGAGAATGCTTCTGTCTAGTTTTTACGTGAAGATATTTCCTTTTCCCGCATAAGCCCCAAAGCGCTCCAAATATCCACTTACATATTCTACAAAAAGAGTGTTTCAAAACCGTTCTATCCAAATGAAGTCTCCACTCTGTGAGTTGAATGCACACATCCGAAAGAAGTTTCTGAGAATGCTTCTGTCTACTTTTTATATGAAGATGTTTGCTTTTCCAGTGTTGGCCTCTTAGCACTCCAGATATCCACTTGGAGATTCTACTAAAAGAGTGTTTCAAAACTGCTCTGTGAAAAGGAAGGTTCAACTGCTTGAGATGAATGGGCACATCATGAAAAAGTTTCTGAGAATGCTTCTGCCTAGTTTTTATGTGAAGATGTTAACTTTTCCAGCATGGGCCTCAAAGCACTCCAAATATCCGCTTGGAGAATGTACAAAAAGAGTGTTTCAAAAGTGTTCTATCAAAAGGAAGGTTTAACTGTGTGAGTTGAATGCACTCATCAGAATGAAGTTTCTGAGAATGCTTTTGTGTGGTTTTCATCTGAATATATTTCTTTTTCCAAAGGAGGTCGCAATCGCACCAAATATCTACTTGCCGTTTCCACAAAAAGAGTGTTACAGAACTGCTCTATGAAAAGGATTGTTCAACTCTGTGAGTTGAATGCACACGTCCCAAAGCAGTATATGGGAATGCTGCTTTCTAGTTTTTATGTGAAGATATTTGCTTTTTCAGCATAGGACACAAAGCGCTAAAAATATCCACTTACAGATACTTCAAAAAGAGTGTTTCAAAACTGCAGTATCAAAAGGAAGGTTCAACTCTGGAAGTTGAATGCACACATTATCAGTTTCTGATAATGTTTCTGTGCGGTTTGTAAGTGAAGAAATTTTCTTTTCCAGGATAGGCCTCACAGCACACCATGTATCCACTTACAGATTCTACAGTAAGTGTGTTTCAAAACTGCTCTATCAAAAGGAAGATTCAACTCTGAGTTGAATGCACTCATCAACAAGAAATTTCTGAGAATGCTTCTGTCTAATTTTTATGTAATGATATTTCGTTTCCCAGGATAGGCCTCAAAGAGCTCCAAATATCCAATTGCATATTCTTCAAAAAGAGTGTTTCAAAACTGCTCTATGAAAAGGAAGTTTCAAGCCTGTGAGTTGAATGCACTCATCTCAAAATTTTTTGACAATGCTTCTGTCTAGTTTTTATGAGAAGATATTTTCTTTTCGAGCATAGGCCTCAAAGCGCTTCAAATATCCACTGGCAGATTCTACCAAAAGAGTGTTTGAAAACTTCTCTATCAAAAGGAAGGTTCAAGTCTGTAAGTTGAAAGTACACATGAAAAAGAAGTTTCTTCGAATGCTGCATTCTAGTTTTTATGTGAAGTTATTTCCCTTTCCAGCATAGGTCTCACAGCGCCCCAAATATCCACTTGCAGATTCTATAAAAACTGTGTTTCCAAACAGCTCTATGAAAAGGATGGTTTAACTCTGCGAGTTGAATGCACACATCAGGAAGAAGTTTCTGAGAACGCTTCTGTCTAGTTTTTATGTGAAAATATTTGCTTTTCCAACATAGGCCTCAAAGCGCTCCAAATAAACAGTTGCGGATTCTACAAAAGGAGTGTTTCCAAACTGTTCTATGAAAAGGAACGCTCAAGTCTGTGAGTTGAATGCACTCATCACACAGAAGTTTCTGGGAATGCTTCTGTCTAGTTTCTAGGTGAAGATATTTCATTTCCCAGCATAGGCCTCAAAACGCTCCAAATATCCACCTGCAGATTCTACAAAAAGAGTGTTTCAAACCTGCTCTATCAAAAGGAAGGTTGAACTTTGTGAGTTGAATGCACAAAGCACAGGGAACGTTCTGAGAATTCTTCTGACTAGTTTCTATTTGAAGATATTTCCTTTTCCCTTGTAGGCCCCAAATCAATCCATATATCCACTTGGAGATTCTACTAAAAGAGTATCTCAAAACTGACCTATCAAAAGGAATGTTCGAGTCTGTGAGTCCAATGCACAAAACACAAAGAAGTTTCTGAGAATGCTTCTGTCTAGTTTTTATGTGAAGATATTTCCTTTTCCAGCATAGACAACAAAGCGCTCCAAATATCCCCTTGCGGATTCTACAAAAAGAATGTCCCCAAACTGTTCTATCTACAGGAAGGCTCCACTCTGTGACTTGCATGCACTCATCACAAAGAAATTCTTGAGAATGTTCTTTCTAGATTTTATTTTATGATATTTCCTTTTCCATCATAATCTTCAAAGCTCTCCCAATATCCACTTGCAGATTCTACAAAAAGAGTGTTTCAAAACTGCTCTATCAAAGGCAAGGTTCAACTCTGTGAGTTCAAAGCAAACATAATGAAGAAGTTTCTGGGAATGCTTCTGTCTAGTTTTTATGTGAATATATTTCATTTCCCAGCCTATGCCACAAAACGTTCCAAACGTCCACTTGCAGATTCTACAGAAAGAGTGTTTGAAAACTGCTCTTTCAAAAGAAAGGTTCAAGTCTGCGTGTTGAATGCACTCGTCAGAAAGAAGTTTCTGAGAATTCTTCTGTCTAGTTTTTATGTGAAGATATTTCCTTTTCCAGCATAGGCCGCAAATCGCTCCAGATAACCACTTGCAGATTCTAGAAAAAGAATGTTTCAAAACTGTGCTATCAATAGGAAGTTTCCACTCTGTGAGTTGAATCCATAAATCACAGGAAAGTTTCTGAGAATGCTTCAGTCTAGTTTTTATGTGAACATATTTCCTTTTCCAGTGTTGGCCTGTTAGCACTGCATATATCCCTTGCAAATTCTACTAAAAGAGTGTTTCAACACTGCCATATGAAAAGGAAGGTTCAACTTTGTGAGTTCAATGCGCACATCACAAAGAAATTTCTGAGAATGCTTCCGTCTAGTTCTTATGTGAAGATATTTACTTTACAAACATAGGCCTAAAAGCGTTCCAATATCGACTTACAGATTCTACAAATAGAGTGTTTCAAAACTGTTCTACCAAGAACAAGGTTCCACTCTGTGAGTTGAATGCACTCATCACAAAGAAGTTTCTGGGAATGCTTCTGTCTAGTTTTTATGTGAAGGTGTTTCATTTTCCACCATAGGCCCCAAAGCGCTCCAAATATCCACTTGCAGATACTACAAACAGTTTGTGTAAAACTGCGCAATGAAAAGGGAGGTTCAACTCTGTGAGTTGAATGCACACATCATGAAGAAGTATCTTAGAATGCTTCTGTCTGGTTTTTAGGAGAAGATATTTCATTTTCCAGCAAAGGCCTCAAAGAGCTCCATATATCCACTTGCAGATTCTACTAAAAGCGTGTTTCAAAATTGCTCTTTCAAAAAGAAGGCTCAAGCCTGTCAGTTGAATGCACTCATCACAAGGAAGTTTTTGAGAATTCTTCCACCTAGTTTTTATGTGAAGGTATTTCCTTTCCCAGCATAATCCTCAAAGCACTCCAAATATCCACTTGCAGATTTTACAAAAGCGTGTTTAAAACTGCTCTATGAAAAGGAAATTTCAACTATGTTATTTGAATGCACACACCACGAAGGAGTTTCTGAGAATGCTTCTGTCTAGATTTTACGTGAAGATATTTCATTTCCCAGAATACGCTTCAAAGCGCTCCAAATATCCACTTGCAGATTCTACAAAAAGTGTGTTTCACAAGTGCTCTTTCAAAAGGAAGTTTCAGGCCTGTGAGTTGAATGCACAAAGCACAGGGAACCTTCTGAGAATTATTCCGTCTAGTGTATATGGGAAGATATTTCCTTTTCCATTGCAGGCCTCAAATTACCCCATATATCCACTTGCAGATTCTACTAAAAGAGTGTTTCAAAGCTGCCCTATGAAAAGGAAGGTTCAACTCTGTAAGTTCAATGCACACATCACAAAGAAGATTTTGAGAATTCTTCTGTTTAATTTTTATATGAAGATATTTCCTTTTCCGGGCTAGTCCTCAAAGCGCTCCAAATATCCTCTTTGAGAATCTACACAAACAGTGTTTGAAGAATGCGCTCTCAAAAGGAAGGTTCAACTCCATGAGTTGAATGCCTAAAGAACCGGGAAGTTTATGAGAATGCTTCTGTCTAGTTTTTATGTGAAGATATTTCCTTTTCCAAAGTATGTTTCATAGCACTCCAAATATCCACTTACAGATTCTACTGAAAGACTCTTTCAAAACTGCTGCATCAAAAAGAAGGTTCAATACTGTGAGTTGAATGTGCACATCACAATGAAGTTTCTGAAAATGATTCTGTATTGTTTTTATATGAAGATATTTAATTTTCCAGCATAGGCCTCATAGCCCTCCAAATATCCCACAGCAGATTCTACAAAAAGAGTGCTTCCAAACTGTTCTATCAAAAGGAAGGTTCAAGTCTGTGAGTTGAATGCACTCATCACAAAGTAGTTTCTGAGAATGCTTCTGTGTAGTTTTTATGTGATGATATTTCCTTTTCCACCTTAGGCCTCAAAGCGCTCCAAATATACACTCTCAGATTCTACAAAAAGAGTGTTTCAATACTGCTCTATCAAAAGGAATGTTCAACTCTGTGAGTTGATTGCACGTTTCACAAAAAGTTTCTGAGAATGCTTGTGTCTGGTTTTTATGGGAAGATAATTCCTTTTACAGCATTGGCCTCAAAGCGCTGCAAATATCCCCTTGCAGATTCTACTAAAAGAGTGTTTCAAAACTGCTCAATGAAAAGGAAGATTCAACTCTCTTAGTTGAATGCACACATCACCAAGATGTTCCTGAGAATGCTTCTGTCTATTTTCTATTGGAAGATATTTCATTTCCCAACATAGACCTCAAAGCCCGCCAAATATCCACTTGAACATTCTACAAAAAGAGTTTTTCAAAACTGCTCTATCAAAAGGAGGGTTGAACTCTGTATTGAATGCAGGAGGCATAGGAAGCTTTCTGAGAATGCTTCTGTCTAGTTTTTATGTGAAGATATTTCCTTTTCCAGCCTAGGCCTCAATGCGCTCCAAATATCTGCTTCGAGAACCTACAAAAAGAGTGTTTCAAAACTGTTATATCAATAGGAAGGTTCAAGTGTGTGAGTTGAATGTACTCATCACAAAGAAGTTTCTGAGAATGCTTCTGTCTAGTTTTTACGTGAAGATATTTCCTTTTCCCGCATAAGCCCCAAAGCGCTCCAAATATCCACTTACATATTCTACAAAAAGAGTGTTTCCAAACCGTTCTATCCAAATGAAGTCTCCACTCTGTGAGTTGAATGCACACATCCGAAAGAAGTTTCTGAGAATGCTTCTGTCTACTTTTTATATGAAGATGTTTGCTTTTCCAGTGTTGGCCTCTTAGCACTCCAGATATCCACTTGGAGATTCAACTAAAAGAGTGTTTCAAAACTGCTCTGTGAAAAGGAAGGTTCAACTGTTTGAGATGAATGGACACATCATGAAAAAGTTTCTGAGAATGCTTCTGCCTAGTTTTTATGTGAAGATGTTAACTTTTCCAGCATGGGCCTCAAAGCACTCCAAATATCCGCTTGGAGAATGTACAAGAAGAGTGTTTCAAAAGTGTTCTATCAAAAGGAAGGTTTAACTGTGTGAGTTGAATGCACTCATCAGAATGAAGTTTCTGAGAATGCTTTTGTGTGGTTTTCATCTGAATATATTTCTTTTTCCAAAGGAGGTCGCAATCGCACCAAATATCTACTTGCCGTTTCCACAAAAAGAGTGTTACAGAACTGCTCTATGAAAAGGATTGTTCAACTCTGTGAGTTGAATGCACACGTCCCAAAGCAGTATATGGGAATGCTGCTTTCTAGTTTTTATGTGAAGATATTTGCTTTTTCAGCATAGGACTCAAAGCGCTAAAAATATCCACTTACAGATACTTCAAAAAGAGTGTTTCAAAACTGCAGTATCAAAAGGAAGGTTCAACTCTGGAAGTTGAATGCACACATTATCAGTTTCTGATAATGTTTCTGTGCGGTTTGTAAGTGAAGACATTTTCTTTTCCAAGATAGGCCTCACAGCACACCAAGTACCCACTTACAGATTCTACAGTAAGTGTGTTTCAAAACTGCTCTATCAAAAGGAAGATTCAACTCTGAGTTGAATGCACTCATCAACAAGAAATTTCTGAGAATGCTTCTGTCTAATTTTTATGTAATGATATTTCGTTTCCCAGGATAGGCCTCAAAGAGCTCCAAATATCCAATTGCATATTCTTCAAAAAGAGTGTTTCAAAACTGCTCTATGAAAAGGAAGTTTCAAGCCTGTGAGTTGAATGCACTCATCTCAAAATTTTTTGACAATGCTTCTGTCTAGTTTTTATGAGAAGATATTTTCTTTTCGAGCATAGGCCTCAAAGCGCTTCAAATATCCACTGGCAGATTCTACCAAAAGAGTGTTTGAAAACTTCTCTATCAAAAGGAAGGTTCAAGTCTGTAAGTTGAAAGTACACATGAAAAAGAAGTTTCTTCGAATGCTGCATTCTAGTTTTTATGTGAAGTTATTTCCCTTTCCAGCATAGGTCTCACAGCGCCCCAAATATCCACTTGCAGATTCTATAAAAACTGTGTTTCCAAACAGCTCTATGAAAAGGATGGTTTAACTCTGCGAGTTGAATGCACACATCAGGAAGAAGTTTCTGAGAACGCTTCTGTCTAGTTTTTATGTGAAAATATTTCCTTTTCCAACATAGGCCTCAAAGCGCTCCAAATAAACAGTTGCGGATTCTACAAAAGGAGTGTTTCCAAACTGTTCTATGAAAAGGAACGCTCAAGTCTGTGAGTTGAATGCACTCATCACACAGAAGTTTCTGGGAATGCTTCTGTCTAGTTTCTAGGTGAAGATATTTCATTTCCCAGCATAGGCCTCAAAACGCTCCAAATATCCACCTGCAGATTCTACAAAAAGAGTGTTTCAAACCTGCTCTATCAAAAGGAAGGTTGAACTTTGTGAGTTGAATGCACAAAGCACAGGGAACGTTCTGAGAATTCTTCTGACTAGTTTCTATTTGAAGATATTTCCTTTTCCCTTGTAGGCCCCAAATCAATCCATATATCCACTTGGAGATTCTACTAAAAGAGTATCTCAAAACTGACCTATCAAAAGGAATGTTCGAGTCTGTGAGTCCAATGCACAAAACACAAAGAAGTTTCTGAGAATGCTTCTGTCTAGTTTTTATGTGAAGATATTTCCTTTTCCAGCATAGACAACAAAGCGCTCCAAATATCCCCTTGCGGATTCTACAAAAAGAATGTCCCCAAACTGTTCTATCTACAGGAAGGCTCCACTCTGTGACTTGCATGCACTCATCACAAAGAAATTCTTGAGAATGTTCTTTCTAGATTTTATTTTATGATATTTCCTTTTCCATCATAATCTTCAAAGCTCTCCCAATATCCACTTGCAGATTCTACAAAAAGAGTGTTTCAAAACTGCTCTATCAAAGGCAAGGTTCAACTCTGTGAGTTCAAAGCAAACATAATGAAGAAGCTTCTGGGAATGCTTCTGTCTAGTTTTTATGTGAATATATTTCATTTCCCAGCCTATGCCACAAAACGTTCCAAACGTCCACTTGCAGATTCTACAGAAAGAGTGTTTGAAAACTGCTCTTTCAAAAGAAAGGTTCAAGTCTGCGTGTTGAATGCACTCGTCAAAAAGAAGTTTCTGAGAATTCTTCTGTCTAGTTTTTATGTGAAGATATTTCCTTTTCCAGCATAGGCTGCAAATCGCTCCAGATAACCACTTGCAGATTCTAGAAAAAGAATGTTTCAAAACTGTGCTATCAATAGGAAGTTTCCACTCTGTGAGTTGAATCCATAAATCACAGGAAAGTTTCTGAGAATGCTTCAGTCTAGTTTTTATGTGAACATATTTCCTTTTCCAGTGTTGGCCTGTTAGCACTGCATATATCCCTTTCAAATTCTACTAAAAGAGTGTTTCAACACTGCCATATGAAAGGGAAGGTTCAACTTTGTGAGTTCAATGCGCACATCACAAAGAAATTTCTGAGAATGCTTCTGTCTAGTTCTTATGTGAAGATATTTACTTTACAAACATAGGCCTAAAAGCGTTCCAAATATCGACTTACAGATTCTACAAAAAGAGTGTTTCAAAACTGTTCTACCAAGAACAAGGTTCCACTCTGTGAGTTGAATGCACTCGTCACAAAGAAGTTTCTGGGAATGCTTCTGTCTAGTTTTTATGTGAAGGTGTTTCATTTTCCACCATAGGCCACAAAGCGCTCCAAATATCCACTTGCAGATACTACAAAAAGTTTGTTTAAAACTGCGCAATGAAAAGGGAGGTTCAACTCTGTGAGTTGAATGCACACATCATGAAGAAGTATCTTAGAATGCTTCTGTCTGGTTTTTAGGGGAAGATATTTCATTTTCCAGCAAGGGCCTCAAAGAGCTCCATATATCCACTTGCAGATTCTACTAAAAGCGTGTTTCAAAATTCCTCTTTCAAAAAGAAGGTTCAAGCCTGTCAGTTGAATGCACTCATCACAAGGAAGTTTTTGAGAATTCTTCCACCTAGTTTTTATGTGAAGGTATTTCCTTTCCCAGCATAATCCTCAAAGCACTCCAAATATCCACTTGCAGATTTTACAAAAGCGTGTTTAAAACTGCTCTATGAAAAGGAAATTTCAACTATGTTATTTGAATGCACACACCACGAAGAAGTTTCTGAGAATGCTTCTGTCTAGATTTTACGTGAAGATATTTCATTTCCCAGAATAGGCTTCAAAGCGCTCCAACTATACACTTGCAGATTCTACAAAAAGTGTGTTTCACAAGTGCTCTTTCAAAAGGAAGTTTCAGGCCTGTGAGTTGAATGCACAAAGCACAGGGAACCTTCTGAGAATTATTCCGTCTAGTGTATATGTGAAGATATTTCCTTTTCCATTGCAGGCCTCAAATTACCCCATATATCCACTTGCAGATTCTACTAAAAGAGTGTTTCAAAGCTGCCCTATGAAAAGGAAGGTTCAACTCTGTAAGTTCAATGCACACATCACAAAGAAGATTTTGAGAATTCTTCTGTTTAATTTTTATATGAAGATATTTCCTTTTCCGGGCTAGTCCTCAAAGCGCTCCAAATATCCTCTTTGAGAATCTACACAAACAGTGTTTGAAGAATGCGCTCTCAAAAGGAAGGTTCAACTCCATGAGTTGAATGCCTAAAGAACCGGGAAGTTTATGAGAATGCTTCTGTCTAGTTTTTATGTGAAGATATTTCCTTTTCCAAAGTATGTTTCATAGCACTCCAAATATCCACTTACAGATTCTACTGAAAGACTCTTTCAAAACTGCTGCATCAAAAAGAAGGTTCAATACTGTGAGTTGAATGTGCACATCACAATGAAGTTTCTGAAAATGATTCTGTATTGTTTTTATATGAAGATATTTAATTTTCCAGCATAGGCCTCATAGCCCTCCAAATATCCCACAGCAGATTCTACAAAAAGAGTGCTTCCAAACTGTTCTATCAAAAGGAAGGTTCAAGTCTGTGAGTTGAATGCACTCATCACAAAGTAGTTTCTGAGAATGCTTCTGTGTAGTTTTTATGTGATGATATTTCCTTTTCCACCTTAGGCCTCAAAGCGCTCCAAATATACACTCTCAGATTCTACAAAAAGAGTGTTTCAATACTGCTCTATCAAAAGGAATGTTCAACTCTGTGAGTTGATTGCACGTTTCACAAAAAGTTTCTGAGAATGCTTGTGTCTGGTTTTTATGGGAAGATAATTCCTTTTACAGCATTGGCCTCAAAGCGCTGCAAATATCCCCTTGCAGATTCTACTAAAAGAGTGTTTCAAAACTGCTCAATGAAAAGGAAGATTCAACTCTCTTAGTTGAATGCCCACATCACCAAGATGTTCCTGAGAATGCTTCTGTCTATTTTCTATTGGAAGATATTTCATTTCCCAACATAGACCTCAAAGCCCTCCAAGTATCCACTTGAACATTCTACAAAAAGAGTTTTTCAAAACTGCTCTATCAAAAGGAGGGTTGAACTCTGTATTGAATGCAGGAGGCATAGGAAGCTTTCTGAGAATGCTTCTGTCTAGTTTTTATGTGAAGATATTTCCTTTTCCAGCCTAGGCCTCAATGCGCTCCAAATATCTGCTTCGAGAACCTACAAAAAGAGTGTTTCAAAACTGTTATATCAATAGGAAGGTTCAAGTGTGTGAGTTGAATGTACTCATCACAAAGAAGTTTCTGAGAATGCTTCTGTCTAGTTTTTACGTGAAGATATTTCCTTTTCCCGCATAAGCCCCAAAGCGCTCCAAATATCCACTTACATATTCTACAAAAAGAGTGTTTCAAAACCGTTCTATCCAAATGAAGTCTCCACTCTGTGAGTTGAATGCACACATCCGAAAGAAGTTTCTGAGAATGCTTCTGTCTACTTTTTATATGAAGATGTTTGCTTTTCCAGTGTTGGCCTCTTAGCACTCCAGATATCCACTTGGAGATTCTACTAAAAGAGTGTTTCAAAACTGCTCTGTGAAAAGGAAGGTTCAACTGCTTGAGATGAATGGGCACATCATGAAAAAGTTTCTGAGAATGCTTCTGCCTAGTTTTTATGTGAAGATGTTAACTTTTCCAGCATGGGCCTCAAAGCACTCCAAATATCCGCTTGGAGAATGTACAAAAAGAGTGTTTCAAAAGTGTTCTATCAAAAGGAAGGTTTAACTGTGTGAGTTGAATGCACTCATCAGAATGAAGTTTCTGAGAATGCTTTTGTGTGGTTTTCATCTGAATATATTTCTTTTTCCAAAGGAGGTCGCAATCGCACCAAATATCTACTTGCCGTTTCCACAAAAAGAGTGTTACAGAACTGCTCTATGAAAAGGATTGTTCAACTCTGTGAGTTGAATGCACACGTCCCAAAGCAGTATATGGGAATGCTGCTTTCTAGTTTTTATGTGAAGATATTTGCTTTTTCAGCATAGGACACAAAGCGCTAAAAATATCCACTTACAGATACTTCAAAAAGAGTGTTTCAAAACTGCAGTATCAAAAGGAAGGTTCAACTCTGGAAGTTGAATGCACACATTATCAGTTTCTGATAATGTTTCTGTGCGGTTTGTAAGTGAAGAAATTTTCTTTTCCAGGATAGGCCTCACAGCACACCATGTATCCACTTACAGATTCTACAGTAAGTGTGTTTCAAAACTGCTCTATCAAAAGGAAGATTCAACTCTGAGTTGAATGCACTCATCAACAAGAAATTTCTGAGAATGCTTCTGTCTAATTTTTATGTAATGATATTTCGTTTCCCAGGATAGGCCTCAAAGAGCTCCAAATATCCAATTGCATATTCTTCAAAAAGAGTGTTTCAAAACTGCTCTATGAAAAGGAAGTTTCAAGCCTGTGAGTTGAATGCACTCATCTCAAAATTTTTTGACAATGCTTCTGTCTAGTTTTTATGAGAAGATATTTTCTTTTCGAGCATAGGCCTCAAAGCGCTTCAAATATCCACTGGCAGATTCTACCAAAAGAGTGTTTGAAAACTTCTCTATCAAAAGGAAGGTTCAAGTCTGTAAGTTGAAAGTACACATGAAAAAGAAGTTTCTTCGAATGCTGCATTCTAGTTTTTATGTGAAGTTATTTCCCTTTCCAGCATAGGTCTCACAGCGCCCCAAATATCCACTTGCAGATTCTATAAAAACTGTGTTTCCAAACAGCTCTATGAAAAGGATGGTTTAACTCTGCGAGTTGAATGCACACATCAGGAAGAAGTTTCTGAGAACGCTTCTGTCTAGTTTTTATGTGAAAATATTTGCTTTTCCAACATAGGCCTCAAAGCGCTCCAAATAAACAGTTGCGGATTCTACAAAAGGAGTGTTTCCAAACTGTTCTATGAAAAGGAACGCTCAAGTCTGTGAGTTGAATGCACTCATCACACAGAAGTTTCTGGGAATGCTTCTGTCTAGTTTCTAGGTGAAGATATTTCATTTCCCAGCATAGGCCTCAAAACGCTCCAAATATCCACCTGCAGATTCTACAAAAAGAGTGTTTCAAACCTGCTCTATCAAAAGGAAGGTTGAACTTTGTGAGTTGAATGCACAAAGCACAGGGAACGTTCTGAGAATTCTTCTGACTAGTTTCTATTTGAAGATATTTCCTTTTCCCTTGTAGGCCCCAAATCAATCCATATATCCACTTGGAGATTCTACTAAAAGAGTATCTCAAAACTGACCTATCAAAAGGAATGTTCGAGTCTGTGAGTCCAATGCACAAAACACAAAGAAGTTTCTGAGAATGCTTCTGTCTAGTTTTTATGTGAAGATATTTCCTTTTCCAGCATAGACAACAAAGCGCTCCAAATATCCCCTTGCGGATTCTACAAAAAGAATGTCCCCAAACTGTTCTATCTACAGGAAGGCTCCACTCTGTGACTTGCATGCACTCATCACAAAGAAATTCTTGAGAATGTTCTTTCTAGATTTTATTTTATGATATTTCCTTTTCCATCATAATCTTCAAAGCTCTCCCAATATCCACTTGCAGATTCTACAAAAAGAGTGTTTCAAAACTGCTCTATCAAAGGCAAGGTTCAACTCTGTGAGTTCAAAGCAAACATAATGAAGAAGTTTCTGGGAATGCTTCTGTCTAGTTTTTATGTGAATATATTTCATTTCCCAGCCTATGCCACAAAACGTTCCAAACGTCCACTTGCAGATTCTACAGAAAGAGTGTTTGAAAACTGCTCTTTCAAAAGAAAGGTTCAAGTCTGCGTGTTGAATGCACTCGTCAGAAAGAAGTTTCTGAGAATTCTTCTGTCTAGTTTTTATGTGAAGATATTTCCTTTTCCAGCATAGGCCGCAAATCGCTCCAGATAACCACTTGCAGATTCTAGAAAAAGAATGTTTCAAAACTGTGCTATCAATAGGAAGTTTCCACTCTGTGAGTTGAATCCATAAATCACAGGAAAGTTTCTGAGAATGCTTCAGTCTAGTTTTTATGTGAACATATTTCCTTTTCCAGTGTTGGCCTGTTAGCACTGCATATATCCCTTGCAAATTCTACTAAAAGAGTGTTTCAACACTGCCATATGAAAAGGAAGGTTCAACTTTGTGAGTTCAATGCGCACATCACAAAGAAATTTCTGAGAATGCTTCCGTCTAGTTCTTATGTGAAGATATTTACTTTACAAACATAGGCCTAAAAGCGTTCCAATATCGACTTACAGATTCTACAAATAGAGTGTTTCAAAACTGTTCTACCAAGAACAAGGTTCCACTCTGTGAGTTGAATGCACTCATCACAAAGAAGTTTCTGGGAATGCTTCTGTCTAGTTTTTATGTGAAGGTGTTTCATTTTCCACCATAGGCCCCAAAGCGCTCCAAATATCCACTTGCAGATACTACAAACAGTTTGTGTAAAACTGCGCAATGAAAAGGGAGGTTCAACTCTGTGAGTTGAATGCACACATCATGAAGAAGTATCTTAGAATGCTTCTGTCTGGTTTTTAGGAGAAGATATTTCATTTTCCAGCAAAGGCCTCAAAGAGCTCCATATATCCACTTGCAGATTCTACTAAAAGCGTGTTTCAAAATTGCTCTTTCAAAAAGAAGGCTCAAGCCTGTCAGTTGAATGCACTCATCACAAGGAAGTTTTTGAGAATTCTTCCACCTAGTTTTTATGTGAAGGTATTTCCTTTCCCAGCATAATCCTCAAAGCACTCCAAATATCCACTTGCAGATTTTACAAAAGCGTGTTTAAAACTGCTCTATGAAAAGGAAATTTCAACTATGTTATTTGAATGCACACACCACGAAGGAGTTTCTGAGAATGCTTCTGTCTAGATTTTACGTGAAGATATTTCATTTCCCAGAATACGCTTCAAAGCGCTCCAAATATCCACTTGCAGATTCTACAAAAAGTGTGTTTCACAAGTGCTCTTTCAAAAGGAAGTTTCAGGCCTGTGAGTTGAATGCACAAAGCACAGGGAACCTTCTGAGAATTATTCCGTCTAGTGTATATGGGAAGATATTTCCTTTTCCATTGCAGGCCTCAAATTACCCCATATATCCACTTGCAGATTCTACTAAAAGAGTGTTTCAAAGCTGCCCTATGAAAAGGAAGGTTCAACTCTGTAAGTTCAATGCACACATCACAAAGAAGATTTTGAGAATTCTTCTGTTTAATTTTTATATGAAGATATTTCCTTTTCCGGGCTAGTCCTCAAAGCGCTCCAAATATCCTCTTTGAGAATCTACACAAACAGTGTTTGAAGAATGCGCTCTCAAAAGGAAGGTTCAACTCCATGAGTTGAATGCCTAAAGAACCGGGAAGTTTATGAGAATGCTTCTGTCTAGTTTTTATGTGAAGATATTTCCTTTTCCAAAGTATGTTTCATAGCACTCCAAATATCCACTTACAGATTCTACTGAAAGACTCTTTCAAAACTGCTGCATCAAAAAGAAGGTTCAATACTGTGAGTTGAATGTGCACATCACAATGAAGTTTCTGAAAATGATTCTGTATTGTTTTTATATGAAGATATTTAATTTTCCAGCATAGGCCTCATAGCCCTCCAAATATCCCACAGCAGATTCTACAAAAAGAGTGCTTCCAAACTGTTCTATCAAAAGGAAGGTTCAAGTCTGTGAGTTGAATGCACTCATCACAAAGTAGTTTCTGAGAATGCTTCTGTGTAGTTTTTATGTGATGATATTTCCTTTTCCACCTTAGGCCTCAAAGCGCTCCAAATATACACTCTCAGATTCTACAAAAAGAGTGTTTCAATACTGCTCTATCAAAAGGAATGTTCAACTCTGTGAGTTGATTGCACGTTTCACAAAAAGTTTCTGAGAATGCTTGTGTCTGGTTTTTATGGGAAGATAATTCCTTTTACAGCATTGGCCTCAAAGCGCTGCAAATATCCCCTTGCAGATTCTACTAAAAGAGTGTTTCAAAACTGCTCAATGAAAAGGAAGATTCAACTCTCTTAGTTGAATGCACACATCACCAAGATGTTCCTGAGAATGCTTCTGTCTATTTTCTATTGGAAGATATTTCATTTCCCAACATAGACCTCAAAGCCCGCCAAATATCCACTTGAACATTCTACAAAAAGAGTTTTTCAAAACTGCTCTATCAAAAGGAGGGTTGAACTCTGTATTGAATGCAGGAGGCATAGGAAGCTTTCTGAGAATGCTTCTGTCTAGTTTTTATGTGAAGATATTTCCTTTTCCAGCCTAGGCCTCAATGCGCTCCAAATATCTGCTTCGAGAACCTACAAAAAGAGTGTTTCAAAACTGTTATATCAATAGGAAGGTTCAAGTGTGTGAGTTGAATGTACTCATCACAAAGAAGTTTCTGAGAATGCTTCTGTCTAGTTTTTACGTGAAGATATTTCCTTTTCCCGCATAAGCCCCAAAGCGCTCCAAATATCCACTTACATATTCTACAAAAAGAGTGTTTCCAAACCGTTCTATCCAAATGAAGTCTCCACTCTGTGAGTTGAATGCACACATCCGAAAGAAGTTTCTGAGAATGCTTCTGTCTACTTTTTATATGAAGATGTTTGCTTTTCCAGTGTTGGCCTCTTAGCACTCCAGATATCCACTTGGAGATTCAACTAAAAGAGTGTTTCAAAACTGCTCTGTGAAAAGGAAGGTTCAACTGTTTGAGATGAATGGACACATCATGAAAAAGTTTCTGAGAATGCTTCTGCCTAGTTTTTATGTGAAGATGTTAACTTTTCCAGCATGGGCCTCAAAGCACTCCAAATATCCGCTTGGAGAATGTACAAGAAGAGTGTTTCAAAAGTGTTCTATCAAAAGGAAGGTTTAACTGTGTGAGTTGAATGCACTCATCAGAATGAAGTTTCTGAGAATGCTTTTGTGTGGTTTTCATCTGAATATATTTCTTTTTCCAAAGGAGGTCGCAATCGCACCAAATATCTACTTGCCGTTTCCACAAAAAGAGTGTTACAGAACTGCTCTATGAAAAGGATTGTTCAACTCTGTGAGTTGAATGCACACGTCCCAAAGCAGTATATGGGAATGCTGCTTTCTAGTTTTTATGTGAAGATATTTGCTTTTTCAGCATAGGACTCAAAGCGCTAAAAATATCCACTTACAGATACTTCAAAAAGAGTGTTTCAAAACTGCAGTATCAAAAGGAAGGTTCAACTCTGGAAGTTGAATGCACACATTATCAGTTTCTGATAATGTTTCTGTGCGGTTTGTAAGTGAAGACATTTTCTTTTCCAGGATAGGCCTCACAGCACACCAAGTACCCACTTACAGATTCTACAGTAAGTGTGTTTCAAAACTGCTCTATCAAAAGGAAGATTCAACTCTGAGTTGAATGCACTCATCAACAAGAAATTTCTGAGAATGCTTCTGTCTAATTTTTATGTAATGATATTTCGTTTCCCAGGATAGGCCTCAAAGAGCTCCAAATATCCAATTGCATATTCTTCAAAAAGAGTGTTTCAAAACTGCTCTATGAAAAGGAAGTTTCAAGCCTGTGAGTTGAATGCACTCATCTCAAAATTTTTTGACAATGCTTCTGTCTAGTTTTTATGAGAAGATATTTTCTTTTCGAGCATAGGCCTCAAAGCGCTTCAAATATCCACTGGCAGATTCTACCAAAAGAGTGTTTGAAAACTTCTCTATCAAAAGGAAGGTTCAAGTCTGTAAGTTGAAAGTACACATGAAAAAGAAGTTTCTTCGAATGCTGCATTCTAGTTTTTATGTGAAGTTATTTCCCTTTCCAGCATAGGTCTCACAGCGCCCCAAATATCCACTTGCAGATTCTATAAAAACTGTGTTTCCAAACAGCTCTATGAAAAGGATGGTTTAACTCTGCGAGTTGAATGCACACATCAGGAAGAAGTTTCTGAGAACGCTTCTGTCTAGTTTTTATGTGAAAATATTTCCTTTTCCAACATAGGCCTCAAAGCGCTCCAAATAAACAGTTGCGGATTCTACAAAAGGAGTGTTTCCAAACTGTTCTATGAAAAGGAACGCTCAAGTCTGTGAGTTGAATGCACTCATCACACAGAAGTTTCTGGGAATGCTTCTGTCTAGTTTCTAGGTGAAGATATTTCATTTCCCAGCATAGGCCTCAAAACGCTCCAAATATCCACCTGCAGATTCTACAAAAAGAGTGTTTCAAACCTGCTCTATCAAAAGGAAGGTTGAACTTTGTGAGTTGAATGCACAAAGCACAGGGAACGTTCTGAGAATTCTTCTGACTAGTTTCTATTTGAAGATATTTCCTTTTCCCTTGTAGGCCCCAAATCAATCCATATATCCACTTGGAGATTCTACTAAAAGAGTATCTCAAAACTGACCTATCAAAAGGAATGTTCGAGTCTGTGAGTCCAATGCACAAAACACAAAGAAGTTTCTGAGAATGCTTCTGTCTAGTTTTTATGTGAAGATATTTCCTTTTCCAGCATAGACAACAAAGCGCTCCAAATATCCCCTTGCGGATTCTACAAAAAGAATGTCCCCAAACTGTTCTATCTACAGGAAGGCTCCACTCTGTGACTTGCATGCACTCATCACAAAGAAATTCTTGAGAATGTTCTTTCTAGATTTTATTTTATGATATTTCCTTTTCCATCATAATCTTCAAAGCTCTCCCAATATCCACTTGCAGATTCTACAAAAAGAGTGTTTCAAAACTGCTCTATCAAAGGCAAGGTTCAACTCTGTGAGTTCAAAGCAAACATAATGAAGAAGTTTCTGGGAATGCTTCTGTCTAGTTTTTATGTGAATATATTTCATTTCCCAGCCTATGCCACAAAACGTTCCAAACGTCCACTTGCAGATTCTACAGAAAGAGTGTTTGAAAACTGCTCTTTCAAAAGAAAGGTTCAAGTCTGCGTGTTGAATGCACTCGTCAGAAAGAAGTTTCTGAGAATTCTTCTGTCTAGTTTTTATGTGAAGATATTTCCTTTTCCAGCATAGGCCGCAAATCGCTCCAGATAACCACTTGCAGATTCTAGAAAAAGAATGTTTCAAAACTGTGCTATCAATAGGAAGTTTCCACTCTGTGAGTTGAATCCATAAATCACAGGAAAGTTTCTGAGAATGCTTCAGTCTAGTTTTTATGTGAACATATTTCCTTTTCCAGTGTTGGCCTGTTAGCACTGCATATATCCCTTGCAAATTCTACTAAAAGAGTGTTTCAACACTGCCATATGAAAAGGAAGGTTCAACTTTGTGAGTTCAATGCGCACATCACAAAGAAATTTCTGAGAATGCTTCCGTCTAGTTCTTATGTGAAGATATTTACTTTACAAACATAGGCCTAAAAGCGTTCCAATATCGACTTACAGATTCTACAAATAGAGTGTTTCAAAACTGTTCTACCAAGAACAAGGTTCCACTCTGTGAGTTGAATGCACTCATCACAAAGAAGTTTCTGGGAATGCTTCTGTCTAGTTTTTATGTGAAGGTGTTTCATTTTCCACCATAGGCCCCAAAGCGCTCCAAATATCCACTTGCAGATACTACAAACAGTTTGTGTAAAACTGCGCAATGAAAAGGGAGGTTCAACTCTGTGAGTTGAATGCACACATCATGAAGAAGTATCTTAGAATGCTTCTGTCTGGTTTTTAGGAGAAGATATTTCATTTTCCAGCAAAGGCCTCAAAGAGCTCCATATATCCACTTGCAGATTCTACTAAAAGCGTGTTTCAAAATTGCTCTTTCAAAAAGAAGGCTCAAGCCTGTCAGTTGAATGCACTCATCACAAGGAAGTTTTTGAGAATTCTTCCACCTAGTTTTTATGTGAAGGTATTTCCTTTCCCAGCATAATCCTCAAAGCACTCCAAATATCCACTTGCAGATTTTACAAAAGCGTGTTTAAAACTGCTCTATGAAAAGGAAATTTCAACTATGTTATTTGAATGCACACACCACGAAGGAGTTTCTGAGAATGCTTCTGTCTAGATTTTACGTGAAGATATTTCATTTCCCAGAATACGCTTCAAAGCGCTCCAAATATCCACTTGCAGATTCTACAAAAAGTGTGTTTCACAAGTGCTCTTTCAAAAGGAAGTTTCAGGCCTGTGAGTTGAATGCACAAAGCACAGGGAACCTTCTGAGAATTATTCCGTCTAGTGTATATGGGAAGATATTTCCTTTTCCATTGCAGGCCTCAAATTACCCCATATATCCACTTGCAGATTCTACTAAAAGAGTGTTTCAAAGCTGCCCTATGAAAAGGAAGGTTCAACTCTGTAAGTTCAATGCACACATCACAAAGAAGATTTTGAGAATTCTTCTGTTTAATTTTTATATGAAGATATTTCCTTTTCCGGGCTAGTCCTCAAAGCGCTCCAAATATCCTCTTTGAGAATCTACACAAACAGTGTTTGAAGAATGCGCTCTCAAAAGGAAGGTTCAACTCCATGAGTTGAATGCCTAAAGAACCGGGAAGTTTATGAGAATGCTTCTGTCTAGTTTTTATGTGAAGATATTTCCTTTTCCAAAGTATGTTTCATAGCACTCCAAATATCCACTTACAGATTCTACTGAAAGACTCTTTCAAAACTGCTGCATCAAAAAGAAGGTTCAATACTGTGAGTTGAATGTGCACATCACAATGAAGTTTCTGAAAATGATTCTGTATTGTTTTTATATGAAGATATTTAATTTTCCAGCATAGGCCTCATAGCCCTCCAAATATCCCACAGCAGATTCTACAAAAAGAGTGCTTCCAAACTGTTCTATCAAAAGGAAGGTTCAAGTCTGTGAGTTGAATGCACTCATCACAAAGTAGTTTCTGAGAATGCTTCTGTGTAGTTTTTATGTGATGATATTTCCTTTTCCACCTTAGGCCTCAAAGCGCTCCAAATATACACTCTCAGATTCTACAAAAAGAGTGTTTCAATACTGCTCTATCAAAAGGAATGTTCAACTCTGTGAGTTGATTGCACGTTTCACAAAAAGTTTCTGAGAATGCTTGTGTCTGGTTTTTATGGGAAGATAATTCCTTTTACAGCATTGGCCTCAAAGCGCTGCAAATATCCCCTTGCAGATTCTACTAAAAGAGTGTTTCAAAACTGCTCAATGAAAAGGAAGATTCAACTCTCTTAGTTGAATGCACACATCACCAAGATGTTCCTGAGAATGCTTCTGTCTATTTTCTATTGGAAGATATTTCATTTCCCAACATAGACCTCAAAGCCCGCCAAATATCCACTTGAACATTCTACAAAAAGAGTTTTTCAAAACTGCTCTATCAAAAGGAGGGTTGAACTCTGTATTGAATGCAGGAGGCATAGGAAGCTTTCTGAGAATGCTTCTGTCTAGTTTTTATGTGAAGATATTTCCTTTTCCAGCCTAGGCCTCAATGCGCTCCAAATATCTGCTTCGAGAACCTACAAAAAGAGTGTTTCAAAACTGTTATATCAATAGGAAGGTTCAAGTGTGTGAGTTGAATGTACTCATCACAAAGAAGTTTCTGAGAATGCTTCTGTCTAGTTTTTACGTGAAGATATTTCCTTTTCCCGCATAAGCCCCAAAGCGCTCCAAATATCCACTTACATATTCTACAAAAAGAGTGTTTCCAAACCGTTCTATCCAAATGAAGTCTCCACTCTGTGAGTTGAATGCACACATCCGAAAGAAGTTTCTGAGAATGCTTCTGTCTACTTTTTATATGAAGATGTTTGCTTTTCCAGTGTTGGCCTCTTAGCACTCCAGATATCCACTTGGAGATTCAACTAAAAGAGTGTTTCAAAACTGCTCTGTGAAAAGGAAGGTTCAACTGTTTGAGATGAATGGACACATCATGAAAAAGTTTCTGAGAATGCTTCTGCCTAGTTTTTATGTGAAGATGTTAACTTTTCCAGCATGGGCCTCAAAGCACTCCAAATATCCGCTTGGAGAATGTACAAGAAGAGTGTTTCAAAAGTGTTCTATCAAAAGGAAGGTTTAACTGTGTGAGTTGAATGCACTCATCAGAATGAAGTTTCTGAGAATGCTTTTGTGTGGTTTTCATCTGAATATATTTCTTTTTCCAAAGGAGGTCGCAATCGCACCAAATATCTACTTGCCGTTTCCACAAAAAGAGTGTTACAGAACTGCTCTATGAAAAGGATTGTTCAACTCTGTGAGTTGAATGCACACGTCCCAAAGCAGTATATGGGAATGCTGCTTTCTAGTTTTTATGTGAAGATATTTGCTTTTTCAGCATAGGACTCAAAGCGCTAAAAATATCCACTTACAGATACTTCAAAAAGAGTGTTTCAAAACTGCAGTATCAAAAGGAAGGTTCAACTCTGGAAGTTGAATGCACACATTATCAGTTTCTGATAATGTTTCTGTGCGGTTTGTAAGTGAAGACATTTTCTTTTCCAAGATAGGCCTCACAGCACACCAAGTACCCACTTACAGATTCTACAGTAAGTGTGTTTCAAAACTGCTCTATCAAAAGGAAGATTCAACTCTGAGTTGAATGCACTCATCAACAAGAAATTTCTGAGAATGCTTCTGTCTAATTTTTATGTAATGATATTTCGTTTCCCAGGATAGGCCTCAAAGAGCTCCAAATATCCAATTGCATATTCTTCAAAAAGAGTGTTTCAAAACTGCTCTATGAAAAGGAAGTTTCAAGCCTGTGAGTTGAATGCACTCATCTCAAAATTTTTTGACAATGCTTCTGTCTAGTTTTTATGAGAAGATATTTTCTTTTCGAGCATAGGCCTCAAAGCGCTTCAAATATCCACTGGCAGATTCTACCAAAAGAGTGTTTGAAAACTTCTCTATCAAAAGGAAGGTTCAAGTCTGTAAGTTGAAAGTACACATGAAAAAGAAGTTTCTTCGAATGCTGCATTCTAGTTTTTATGTGAAGTTATTTCCCTTTCCAGCATAGGTCTCACAGCGCCCCAAATATCCACTTGCAGATTCTATAAAAACTGTGTTTCCAAACAGCTCTATGAAAAGGATGGTTTAACTCTGCGAGTTGAATGCACACATCAGGAAGAAGTTTCTGAGAACGCTTCTGTCTAGTTTTTATGTGAAAATATTTCCTTTTCCAACATAGGCCTCAAAGCGCTCCAAATAAACAGTTGCGGATTCTACAAAAGGAGTGTTTCCAAACTGTTCTATGAAAAGGAACGCTCAAGTCTGTGAGTTGAATGCACTCATCACACAGAAGTTTCTGGGAATGCTTCTGTCTAGTTTCTAGGTGAAGATATTTCATTTCCCAGCATAGGCCTCAAAACGCTCCAAATATCCACCTGCAGATTCTACAAAAAGAGTGTTTCAAACCTGCTCTATCAAAAGGAAGGTTGAACTTTGTGAGTTGAATGCACAAAGCACAGGGAACGTTCTGAGAATTCTTCTGACTAGTTTCTATTTGAAGATATTTCCTTTTCCCTTGTAGGCCCCAAATCAATCCATATATCCACTTGGAGATTCTACTAAAAGAGTATCTCAAAACTGACCTATCAAAAGGAATGTTCGAGTCTGTGAGTCCAATGCACAAAACACAAAGAAGTTTCTGAGAATGCTTCTGTCTAGTTTTTATGTGAAGATATTTCCTTTTCCAGCATAGACAACAAAGCGCTCCAAATATCCCCTTGCGGATTCTACAAAAAGAATGTCCCCAAACTGTTCTATCTACAGGAAGGCTCCACTCTGTGACTTGCATGCACTCATCACAAAGAAATTCTTGAGAATGTTCTTTCTAGATTTTATTTTATGATATTTCCTTTTCCATCATAATCTTCAAAGCTCTCCCAATATCCACTTGCAGATTCTACAAAAAGAGTGTTTCAAAACTGCTCTATCAAAGGCAAGGTTCAACTCTGTGAGTTCAAAGCAAACATAATGAAGAAGTTTCTGGGAATGCTTCTGTCTAGTTTTTATGTGAATATATTTCATTTCCCAGCCTATGCCACAAAACGTTCCAAACGTCCACTTGCAGATTCTACAGAAAGAGTGTTTGAAAACTGCTCTTTCAAAAGAAAGGTTCAAGTCTGCGTGTTGAATGCACTCGTCAGAAAGAAGTTTCTGAGAATTCTTCTGTCTAGTTTTTATGTGAAGATATTTCCTTTTCCAGCATAGGCCGCAAATCGCTCCAGATAACCACTTGCAGATTCTAGAAAAAGAATGTTTCAAAACTGTGCTATCAATAGGAAGTTTCCACTCTGTGAGTTGAATCCATAAATCACAGGAAAGTTTCTGAGAATGCTTCAGTCTAGTTTTTATGTGAACATATTTCCTTTTCCAGTGTTGGCCTGTTAGCACTGCATATATCCCTTGCAAATTCTACTAAAAGAGTGTTTCAACACTGCCATATGAAAAGGAAGGTTCAACTTTGTGAGTTCAATGCGCACATCACAAAGAAATTTCTGAGAATGCTTCCGTCTAGTTCTTATGTGAAGATATTTACTTTACAAACATAGGCCTAAAAGCGTTCCAATATCGACTTACAGATTCTACAAATAGAGTGTTTCAAAACTGTTCTACCAAGAACAAGGTTCCACTCTGTGAGTTGAATGCACTCATCACAAAGAAGTTTCTGGGAATGCTTCTGTCTAGTTTTTATGTGAAGGTGTTTCATTTTCCACCATAGGCCCCAAAGCGCTCCAAATATCCACTTGCAGATACTACAAACAGTTTGTGTAAAACTGCGCAATGAAAAGGGAGGTTCAACTCTGTGAGTTGAATGCACACATCATGAAGAAGTATCTTAGAATGCTTCTGTCTGGTTTTTAGGAGAAGATATTTCATTTTCCAGCAAAGGCCTCAAAGAGCTCCATATATCCACTTGCAGATTCTACTAAAAGCGTGTTTCAAAATTGCTCTTTCAAAAAGAAGGCTCAAGCCTGTCAGTTGAATGCACTCATCACAAGGAAGTTTTTGAGAATTCTTCCACCTAGTTTTTATGTGAAGGTATTTCCTTTCCCAGCATAATCCTCAAAGCACTCCAAATATCCACTTGCAGATTTTACAAAAGCGTGTTTAAAACTGCTCTATGAAAAGGAAATTTCAACTATGTTATTTGAATGCACACACCACGAAGGAGTTTCTGAGAATGCTTCTGTCTAGATTTTACGTGAAGATATTTCATTTCCCAGAATACGCTTCAAAGCGCTCCAAATATCCACTTGCAGATTCTACAAAAAGTGTGTTTCACAAGTGCTCTTTCAAAAGGAAGTTTCAGGCCTGTGAGTTGAATGCACAAAGCACAGGGAACCTTCTGAGAATTATTCCGTCTAGTGTATATGGGAAGATATTTCCTTTTCCATTGCAGGCCTCAAATTACCCCATATATCCACTTGCAGATTCTACTAAAAGAGTGTTTCAAAGCTGCCCTATGAAAAGGAAGGTTCAACTCTGTAAGTTCAATGCACACATCACAAAGAAGATTTTGAGAATTCTTCTGTTTAATTTTTATATGAAGATATTTCCTTTTCCGGGCTAGTCCTCAAAGCGCTCCAAATATCCTCTTTGAGAATCTACACAAACAGTGTTTGAAGAATGCGCTCTCAAAAGGAAGGTTCAACTCCATGAGTTGAATGCCTAAAGAACCGGGAAGTTTATGAGAATGCTTCTGTCTAGTTTTTATGTGAAGATATTTCCTTTTCCAAAGTATGTTTCATAGCACTCCAAATATCCACTTACAGATTCTACTGAAAGACTCTTTCAAAACTGCTGCATCAAAAAGAAGGTTCAATACTGTGAGTTGAATGTGCACATCACAATGAAGTTTCTGAAAATGATTCTGTATTGTTTTTATATGAAGATATTTAATTTTCCAGCATAGGCCTCATAGCCCTCCAAATATCCCACAGCAGATTCTACAAAAAGAGTGCTTCCAAACTGTTCTATCAAAAGGAAGGTTCAAGTCTGTGAGTTGAATGCACTCATCACAAAGTAGTTTCTGAGAATGCTTCTGTGTAGTTTTTATGTGATGATATTTCCTTTTCCACCTTAGGCCTCAAAGCGCTCCAAATATACACTCTCAGATTCTACAAAAAGAGTGTTTCAATACTGCTCTATCAAAAGGAATGTTCAACTCTGTGAGTTGATTGCACGTTTCACAAAAAGTTTCTGAGAATGCTTGTGTCTGGTTTTTATGGGAAGATAATTCCTTTTACAGCATTGGCCTCAAAGCGCTGCAAATATCCCCTTGCAGATTCTACTAAAAGAGTGTTTCAAAACTGCTCAATGAAAAGGAAGATTCAACTCTCTTAGTTGAATGCACACATCACCAAGATGTTCCTGAGAATGCTTCTGTCTATTTTCTATTGGAAGATATTTCATTTCCCAACATAGACCTCAAAGCCCGCCAAATATCCACTTGAACATTCTACAAAAAGAGTTTTTCAAAACTGCTCTATCAAAAGGAGGGTTGAACTCTGTATTGAATGCAGGAGGCATAGGAAGCTTTCTGAGAATGCTTCTGTCTAGTTTTTATGTGAAGATATTTCCTTTTCCAGCCTAGGCCTCAATGCGCTCCAAATATCTGCTTCGAGAACCTACAAAAAGAGTGTTTCAAAACTGTTATATCAATAGGAAGGTTCAAGTGTGTGAGTTGAATGTACTCATCACAAAGAAGTTTCTGAGAATGCTTCTGTCTAGTTTTTACGTGAAGATATTTCCTTTTCCCGCATAAGCCCCAAAGCGCTCCAAATATCCACTTACATATTCTACAAAAAGAGTGTTTCCAAACCGTTCTATCCAAATGAAGTCTCCACTCTGTGAGTTGAATGCACACATCCGAAAGAAGTTTCTGAGAATGCTTCTGTCTACTTTTTATATGAAGATGTTTGCTTTTCCAGTGTTGGCCTCTTAGCACTCCAGATATCCACTTGGAGATTCAACTAAAAGAGTGTTTCAAAACTGCTCTGTGAAAAGGAAGGTTCAACTGTTTGAGATGAATGGACACATCATGAAAAAGTTTCTGAGAATGCTTCTGCCTAGTTTTTATGTGAAGATGTTAACTTTTCCAGCATGGGCCTCAAAGCACTCCAAATATCCGCTTGGAGAATGTACAAGAAGAGTGTTTCAAAAGTGTTCTATCAAAAGGAAGGTTTAACTGTGTGAGTTGAATGCACTCATCAGAATGAAGTTTCTGAGAATGCTTTTGTGTGGTTTTCATCTGAATATATTTCTTTTTCCAAAGGAGGTCGCAATCGCACCAAATATCTACTTGCCGTTTCCACAAAAAGAGTGTTACAGAACTGCTCTATGAAAAGGATTGTTCAACTCTGTGAGTTGAATGCACACGTCCCAAAGCAGTATATGGGAATGCTGCTTTCTAGTTTTTATGTGAAGATATTTGCTTTTTCAGCATAGGACTCAAAGCGCTAAAAATATCCACTTACAGATACTTCAAAAAGAGTGTTTCAAAACTGCAGTATCAAAAGGAAGGTTCAACTCTGGAAGTTGAATGCACACATTATCAGTTTCTGATAATGTTTCTGTGCGGTTTGTAAGTGAAGACATTTTCTTTTCCAAGATAGGCCTCACAGCACACCAAGTACCCACTTACAGATTCTACAGTAAGTGTGTTTCAAAACTGCTCTATCAAAAGGAAGATTCAACTCTGAGTTGAATGCACTCATCAACAAGAAATTTCTGAGAATGCTTCTGTCTAATTTTTATGTAATGATATTTCGTTTCCCAGGATAGGCCTCAAAGAGCTCCAAATATCCAATTGCATATTCTTCAAAAAGAGTGTTTCAAAACTGCTCTATGAAAAGGAAGTTTCAAGCCTGTGAGTTGAATGCACTCATCTCAAAATTTTTTGACAATGCTTCTGTCTAGTTTTTATGAGAAGATATTTTCTTTTCGAGCATAGGCCTCAAAGCGCTTCAAATATCCACTGGCAGATTCTACCAAAAGAGTGTTTGAAAACTTCTCTATCAAAAGGAAGGTTCAAGTCTGTAAGTTGAAAGTACACATGAAAAAGAAGTTTCTTCGAATGCTGCATTCTAGTTTTTATGTGAAGTTATTTCCCTTTCCAGCATAGGTCTCACAGCGCCCCAAATATCCACTTGCAGATTCTATAAAAACTGTGTTTCCAAACAGCTCTATGAAAAGGATGGTTTAACTCTGCGAGTTGAATGCACACATCAGGAAGAAGTTTCTGAGAACGCTTCTGTCTAGTTTTTATGTGAAAATATTTCCTTTTCCAACATAGGCCTCAAAGCGCTCCAAATAAACAGTTGCGGATTCTACAAAAGGAGTGTTTCCAAACTGTTCTATGAAAAGGAACGCTCAAGTCTGTGAGTTGAATGCACTCATCACACAGAAGTTTCTGGGAATGCTTCTGTCTAGTTTCTAGGTGAAGATATTTCATTTCCCAGCATAGGCCTCAAAACGCTCCAAATATCCACCTGCAGATTCTACAAAAAGAGTGTTTCAAACCTGCTCTATCAAAAGGAAGGTTGAACTTTGTGAGTTGAATGCACAAAGCACAGGGAACGTTCTGAGAATTCTTCTGACTAGTTTCTATTTGAAGATATTTCCTTTTCCCTTGTAGGCCCCAAATCAATCCATATATCCACTTGGAGATTCTACTAAAAGAGTATCTCAAAACTGACCTATCAAAAGGAATGTTCGAGTCTGTGAGTCCAATGCACAAAACACAAAGAAGTTTCTGAGAATGCTTCTGTCTAGTTTTTATGTGAAGATATTTCCTTTTCCAGCATAGACAACAAAGCGCTCCAAATATCCCCTTGCGGATTCTACAAAAAGAATGTCCCCAAACTGTTCTATCTACAGGAAGGCTCCACTCTGTGACTTGCATGCACTCATCACAAAGAAATTCTTGAGAATGTTCTTTCTAGATTTTATTTTATGATATTTCCTTTTCCATCATAATCTTCAAAGCTCTCCCAATATCCACTTGCAGATTCTACAAAAAGAGTGTTTCAAAACTGCTCTATCAAAGGCAAGGTTCAACTCTGTGAGTTCAAAGCAAACATAATGAAGAAGCTTCTGGGAATGCTTCTGTCTAGTTTTTATGTGAATATATTTCATTTCCCAGCCTATGCCACAAAACGTTCCAAACGTCCACTTGCAGATTCTACAGAAAGAGTGTTTGAAAACTGCTCTTTCAAAAGAAAGGTTCAAGTCTGCGTGTTGAATGCACTCGTCAAAAAGAAGTTTCTGAGAATTCTTCTGTCTAGTTTTTATGTGAAGATATTTCCTTTTCCAGCATAGGTTGCAAATCGCTCCAGATAACCACTTGCAGATTCTAGAAAAAGAATGTTTCAAAACTGTGCTATCAATAGGAAGTTTCCACTCTGTGAGTTGAATCCATAAATCACAGGAAAGTTTCTGAGAATGCTTCAGTCTAGTTTTTATGTGAACATATTTCCTTTTCCAGTGTTGGCCTGTTAGCACTGCATATATCCCTTGCAAATTCTACTAAAAGAGTGTTTCAACACTGCCATATGAAAGGGAAGGTTCAACTTTGTGAGTTCAATGCGCACATCACAAAGAAATTTCTGAGAATGCTTCTGTCTAGTTCTTATGTGAAGATATTTACTTTACAAACATAGGCCTAAAAGCGTTCCAAATATCGACTTACAGATTCTACAAAAAGAGTGTTTCAAAACTGTTCTACCAAGAACAAGGTTCCACTCTGTGAGTTGAATGCACTCGTCACAAAGAAGTTTCTGGGAATGCTTCTGTCTAGTTTTTATGTGAAGGTGTTTCATTTTCCACCATAGGCCACAAAGCGCTCCAAATATCCACTTGCAGATACTACAAAAAGTTTGTTTAAAACTGCGCAATGAAAAGGGAGGTTCAACTCTGTGAGTTGAATGCACACATCATGAAGAAGTATCTTAGAATGCTTCTGTCTGGTTTTTAGGGGAAGATATTTCATTTTCCAGCAAGGGCCTCAAAGAGCTCCATATATCCACTTGCAGATTCTACTAAAAGCGTGTTTCAAAATTCCTCTTTCAAAAAGAAGGTTCAAGCCTGTCAGTTGAATGCACTCATCACAAGGAAGTTTTTGAGAATTCTTCCACCTAGTTTTTATGTGAAGGTATTTCCTTTCCCAGCATAATCCTCAAAGCACTCCAAATATCCACTTGCAGATTTTACAAAAGCGTGTTTAAAACTGCTCTATGAAAAGGAAATTTCAACTATGTTATTTGAATGCACACACCACGAAGAAGTTTCTGAGAATGCTTCTGTCTAGATTTTACGTGAAGATATTTCATTTCCCAGAATAGGCTTCAAAGCGCTCCAAATATCCACTTGCAGATTCTACAAAAAGTGTGTTTCACAAGTGCTCTTTCAAAAGGAAGTTTCAGGCCTGTGAGTTCAATGCACAAAGCACAGGGAACCTTCTGAGAATTATTCCGTCTAGTGTATATGTGAAGATATTTCCTTTTCCATTGCAGGCCTCAAATTACCCCATATATCCACTTGCAGATTCTACTAAAAGAGTGTTTCAAAGCTGCCCTATGAAAAGGAAGGTTCAACTCTGTAAGTTCAATGCACACATCACAAAGAAGATTTTGAGAATTCTTCTGTTTAATTTTTATATGAAGATATTTCCTTTTCCGGGCTAGTCCTCAAAGCGCTCCAAATATCCTCTTTGAGAATCTACACAAACAGTGTTTGAAGAATGCGCTCTCAAAAGGAAGGTTCAACTCCATGAGTTGAATGCCTAAAGAACCGGGAAGTTTATGAGAATGCTTCTGTCTAGTTTTTATGTGAAGATATTTCCTTTTCCAAAGTATGTTTCATAGCACTCCAAATATCCACTTACAGATTCTACTGAAAGACTCTTTCAAAACTGCTGCATCAAAAAGAAGGTTCAATACTGTGAGTTGAATGTGCACATCACAATGAAGTTTCTGAAAATGATTCTGTATTGTTTTTATATGAAGATATTTAATTTTCCAGCATAGGCCTCATAGCCCTCCAAATATCCCACAGCAGATTCTACAAAAAGAGTGCTTCCAAACTGTTCTATCAAAAGGAAGGTTCAAGTCTGTGAGTTGAATGCACTCATCACAAAGTAGTTTCTGAGAATGCTTCTGTGTAGTTTTTATGTGATGATATTTCCTTTTCCACCTTAGGCCTCAAAGCGCTCCAAATATACACTCTCAGATTCTACAAAAAGAGTGTTTCAATACTGCTCTATCAAAAGGAATGTTCAACTCTGTGAGTTGATTGCACGTTTCACAAAAAGTTTCTGAGAATGCTTGTGTCTGGTTTTTATGGGAAGATAATTCCTTTTACAGCATTGGCCTCAAAGCGCTGCAAATATCCCCTTGCAGATTCTACTAAAAGAGTGTTTCAAAACTGCTCAATGAAAAGGAAGATTCAACTCTCTTAGTTGAATGCACACATCACCAAGATGTTCCTGAGAATGCTTCTGTCTATTTTCTATTGGAAGATATTTCATTTCCCAACATAGACCTCAAAGCCCTCCAAGTATCCACTTGAACATTCTACAAAAAGAGTTTTTCAAAACTGCTCTATCAAAAGGAGGGTTGAACTCTGTATTGAATGCAGGAGGCATAGGAAGCTTTCTGAGAATGCTTCTGTCTAGTTTTTATGTGAAGATATTTCCTTTTCCAGCCTAGGCCTCAATGCGCTCCAAATATCTGCTTCGAGAACCTACAAAAAGAGTGTTTCAAAACTGTTATATCAATAGGAAGGTTCAAGTGTGTGAGTTGAATGTACTCATCACAAAGAAGTTTCTGAGAATGCTTCTGTCTAGTTTTTACATGAAGATATTTCCTTTTCCCGCATAAGCCCCAAAGCGCTCCAAATATCCACTTACATATTCTACAAAAAGAGTGTTTCAAAACCGTTCTATCCAAATGAAGTCTCCACTCTGTGAGTTGAATGCACACATCCGAAAGAAGTTTCTGAGAATGCTTCTGTCTACTTTTTATATGAAGATGTTTGCTTTTCCAGTGTTGGCCTCTTAGCACTCCAGATATCCACTTGGAGATTCTACTAAAAGAGTGTTTCAAAACTGCTCTGTGAAAAGGAAGGTTCAACTGCTTGAGATGAATGGGCACATCATGAAAAAGTTTCTGAGAATGCTTCTGCCTAGTTTTTATGTGAAGATGTTAACTTTTCCAGCATGGGCCTCAAAGCACTCCAAATATCCGCTTGGAGAATGTACAAAAAGAGTGTTTCAAAAGTGTTCTATCAAAAGGAAGGTTTAACTGTGTGAGTTGAATGCACTCATCAGAATGAAGTTTCTGAGAATGCTTTTGTGTGGTTTTCATCTGAATATATTTCTTTTTCCAAAGGAGGTCGCAATCGCACCAAATATCTACTTGCCGTTTCCACAAAAAGAGTGTTACAGAACTGCTCTATGAAAAGGATTGTTCAACTCTGTGAGTTGAATGCACACGTCCCAAAGCAGTATATGGGAATGCTGCTTTCTAGTTTTTATGTGAAGATATTTGCTTTTTCAGCATAGGACACAAAGCGCTAAAAATATCCACTTACAGATACTTCAAAAAGAGTGTTTCAAAACTGCAGTATCAAAAGGAAGGTTCAACTCTGGAAGTTGAATGCACACATTACCAGTTTCTGATAATGTTTCTGTGCGGTTTGTAAGTGAAGACATTTTCTTTTCCAGGATAGGCCTCACAGCACACCAAGTATCCACTTACAGATTCTACAGTAAGTGTGTTTCAAAACTGCTCTATCAAAAGGAAGATTCAACTCTGAGTTGAATGCACTCATCAACAAGAAATTTCTGAGAATGCTTCTGTCTAATTTTTATGTAATGATATTTCGTTTCCCAGGATAGGCCTCAAAGAGCTCCAAATATCCAATTGCATATTCTTCAAAAAGAGTGTTTCAAAACTGCTCTATGAAAAGGAAGTTTCAAGCCTGTGAGTTGAATGCACTCATCTCAAAATTTTTTGACAATGCTTCTGTCTAGTTTTTATGAGAAGATATTTTCTTTTCGAGCATAGGCCTCAAAGCGCTTCAAATATCCACTGGCAGATTCTACCAAAAGAGTGTTTGAAAACTTCTCTATCAAAAGGAAGGTTCAAGTCTGTAAGTTGAAAGTACACATGAAAAAGAAGTTTCTTCGAATGCTGCATTCTAGTTTTTATGTGAAGTTATTTCCCTTTCCAGCATAGGTCTCACAGCGCCCCAAATATCCACTTGCAGATTCTATAAAAACTGTGTTTCCAAACAGCTCTATGAAAAGGATGGTTTAACTCTGCGAGTTGAATGCACACATCAGGAAGAAGTTTCTGAGAACGCTTCTGTCTAGTTTTTATGTGAAAATATTTCCTTTTCCAACATAGGCCTCAAAGCGCTCCAAATAAACAGTTGCGGATTCTACAAAAGGAGTGTTTCCAAACTGTTCTATGAAAAGGAACGCTCAAGTCTGTGAGTTGAATGCACTCATCACACAGAAGTTTCTGGGAATGCTTCTGTCTAGTTTCTAGGTGAAGATATTTCATTTCCCAGCATAGGCCTCAAAACGCTCCAAATATCCACCTGCAGATTCTACAAAAAGAGTGTTTCAAACCTGCTCTATCAAAAGGAAGGTTGAACTTTGTGAGTTGAATGCACAAAGCACAGGGAACGTTCTGAGAATTCTTCTGACTAGTTTCTATTTGAAGATATTTCCTTTTCCCTTGTAGGCCCCAAATCAATCCATATATCCACTTGGAGATTCTACTAAAAGAGTATCTCAAAACTGACCTATCAAAAGGAATGTTCGAGTCTGTGAGTCCAATGCACAAAACACAAAGAAGTTTCTGAGAATGCTTCTGTCTAGTTTTTATGTGAAGATATTTCCTTTTCCAGCATAGACAACAAAGCGCTCCAAATATCCCCTTGCGGATTCTACAAAAAGAATGTCCCCAAACTGTTCTATCTACAGGAAGGCTCCACTCTGTGACTTGCATGCACTCATCACAAAGAAATTCTTGAGAATGTTCTTTCTAGATTTTATTTTATGATATTTCCTTTTCCATCATAATCTTCAAAGCTCTCCCAATATCCACTTGCAGATTCTACAAAAAGAGTGTTTCAAAACTGCTCTATCAAAGGCAAGGTTCAACTCTGTGAGTTCAAAGCAAACATAATGAAGAAGCTTCTGGGAATGCTTCTGTCTAGTTTTTATGTGAATATATTTCATTTCCCAGCCTATGCCACAAAACGTTCCAAACGTCCACTTGCAGATTCTACAGAAAGAGTGTTTGAAAACTGCTCTTTCAAAAGAAAGGTTCAAGTCTGCGTGTTGAATGCACTCGTCAAAAAGAAGTTTCTGAGAATTCTTCTGTCTAGTTTTTATGTGAAGATATTTCCTTTTCCAGCATAGGTTGCAAATCGCTCCAGATAACCACTTGCAGATTCTAGAAAAAGAATGTTTCAAAACTGTGCTATCAATAGGAAGTTTCCACTCTGTGAGTTGAATCCATAAATCACAGGAAAGTTTCTGAGAATGCTTCAGTCTAGTTTTTATGTGAACATATTTCCTTTTCCAGTGTTGGCCTGTTAGCACTGCATATATCCCTTGCAAATTCTACTAAAAGAGTGTTTCAACACTGCCATATGAAAGGGAAGGTTCAACTTTGTGAGTTCAATGCGCACATCACAAAGAAATTTCTGAGAATGCTTCTGTCTAGTTCTTATGTGAAGATATTTACTTTACAAACATAGGCCTAAAAGCGTTCCAAATATCGACTTACAGATTCTACAAAAAGAGTGTTTCAAAACTGTTCTACCAAGAACAAGGTTCCACTCTGTGAGTTGAATGCACTCGTCACAAAGAAGTTTCTGGGAATGCTTCTGTCTAGTTTTTATGTGAAGGTGTTTCATTTTCCACCATAGGCCACAAAGCGCTCCAAATATCCACTTGCAGATACTACAAAAAGTTTGTTTAAAACTGCGCAATGAAAAGGGAGGTTCAACTCTGTGAGTTGAATGCACACATCATGAAGAAGTATCTTAGAATGCTTCTGTCTGGTTTTTAGGGGAAGATATTTCATTTTCCAGCAAGGGCCTCAAAGAGCTCCATATATCCACTTGCAGATTCTACTAAAAGCGTGTTTCAAAATTCCTCTTTCAAAAAGAAGGTTCAAGCCTGTCAGTTGAATGCACTCATCACAAGGAAGTTTTTGAGAATTCTTCCACCTAGTTTTTATGTGAAGGTATTTCCTTTCCCAGCATAATCCTCAAAGCACTCCAAATATCCACTTGCAGATTTTACAAAAGCGTGTTTAAAACTGCTCTATGAAAAGGAAATTTCAACTATGTTATTTGAATGCACACACCACGAAGAAGTTTCTGAGAATGCTTCTGTCTAGATTTTACGTGAAGATATTTCATTTCCCAGAATAGGCTTCAAAGCGCTCCAAATATCCACTTGCAGATTCTACAAAAAGTGTGTTTCACAAGTGCTCTTTCAAAAGGAAGTTTCAGGCCTGTGAGTTCAATGCACAAAGCACAGGGAACCTTCTGAGAATTATTCCGTCTAGTGTATATGTGAAGATATTTCCTTTTCCATTGCAGGCCTCAAATTACCCCATATATCCACTTGCAGATTCTACTAAAAGAGTGTTTCAAAGCTGCCCTATGAAAAGGAAGGTTCAACTCTGTAAGTTCAATGCACACATCACAAAGAAGATTTTGAGAATTCTTCTGTTTAATTTTTATATGAAGATATTTCCTTTTCCGGGCTAGTCCTCAAAGCGCTCCAAATATCCTCTTTGAGAATCTACACAAACAGTGTTTGAAGAATGCGCTCTCAAAAGGAAGGTTCAACTCCATGAGTTGAATGCCTAAAGAACCGGGAAGTTTATGAGAATGCTTCTGTCTAGTTTTTATGTGAAGATATTTCCTTTTCCAAAGTATGTTTCATAGCACTCCAAATATCCACTTACAGATTCTACTGAAAGACTCTTTCAAAACTGCTGCATCAAAAAGAAGGTTCAATACTGTGAGTTGAATGTGCACATCACAATGAAGTTTCTGAAAATGATTCTGTATTGTTTTTATATGAAGATATTTAATTTTCCAGCATAGGCCTCATAGCCCTCCAAATATCCCACAGCAGATTCTACAAAAAGAGTGCTTCCAAACTGTTCTATCAAAAGGAAGGTTCAAGTCTGTGAGTTGAATGCACTCATCACAAAGTAGTTTCTGAGAATGCTTCTGTGTAGTTTTTATGTGATGATATTTCCTTTTCCACCTTAGGCCTCAAAGCGCTCCAAATATACACTCTCAGATTCTACAAAAAGAGTGTTTCAATACTGCTCTATCAAAAGGAATGTTCAACTCTGTGAGTTGATTGCACGTTTCACAAAAAGTTTCTGAGAATGCTTGTGTCTGGTTTTTATGGGAAGATAATTCCTTTTACAGCATTGGCCTCAAAGCGCTGCAAATATCCCCTTGCAGATTCTACTAAAAGAGTGTTTCAAAACTGCTCAATGAAAAGGAAGATTCAACTCTCTTAGTTGAATGCACACATCACCAAGATGTTCCTGAGAATGCTTCTGTCTATTTTCTATTGGAAGATATTTCATTTCCCAACATAGACCTCAAAGCCCTCCAAGTATCCACTTGAACATTCTACAAAAAGAGTTTTTCAAAACTGCTCTATCAAAAGGAGGGTTGAACTCTGTATTGAATGCAGGAGGCATAGGAAGCTTTCTGAGAATGCTTCTGTCTAGTTTTTATGTGAAGATATTTCCTTTTCCAGCCTAGGCCTCAATGCGCTCCAAATATCTGCTTCGAGAACCTACAAAAAGAGTGTTTCAAAACTGTTATATCAATAGGAAGGTTCAAGTGTGTGAGTTGAATGTACTCATCACAAAGAAGTTTCTGAGAATGCTTCTGTCTAGTTTTTACATGAAGATATTTCCTTTTCCCGCATAAGCCCCAAAGCGCTCCAAATATCCACTTACATATTCTACAAAAAGAGTGTTTCAAAACCGTTCTATCCAAATGAAGTCTCCACTCTGTGAGTTGAATGCACACATCCGAAAGAAGTTTCTGAGAATGCTTCTGTCTACTTTTTATATGAAGATGTTTGCTTTTCCAGTGTTGGCCTCTTAGCACTCCAGATATCCACTTGGAGATTCTACTAAAAGAGTGTTTCAAAACTGCTCTGTGAAAAGGAAGGTTCAACTGCTTGAGATGAATGGGCACATCATGAAAAAGTTTCTGAGAATGCTTCTGCCTAGTTTTTATGTGAAGATGTTAACTTTTCCAGCATGGGCCTCAAAGCACTCCAAATATCCGCTTGGAGAATGTACAAAAAGAGTGTTTCAAAAGTGTTCTATCAAAAGGAAGGTTTAACTGTGTGAGTTGAATGCACTCATCAGAATGAAGTTTCTGAGAATGCTTTTGTGTGGTTTTCATCTGAATATATTTCTTTTTCCAAAGGAGGTCGCAATCGCACCAAATATCTACTTGCCGTTTCCACAAAAAGAGTGTTACAGAACTGCTCTATGAAAAGGATTGTTCAACTCTGTGAGTTGAATGCACACGTCCCAAAGCAGTATATGGGAATGCTGCTTTCTAGTTTTTATGTGAAGATATTTGCTTTTTCAGCATAGGACACAAAGCGCTAAAAATATCCACTTACAGATACTTCAAAAAGAGTGTTTCAAAACTGCAGTATCAAAAGGAAGGTTCAACTCTGGAAGTTGAATGCACACATTACCAGTTTCTGATAATGTTTCTGTGCGGTTTGTAAGTGAAGACATTTTCTTTTCCAGGATAGGCCTCACAGCACACCAAGTATCCACTTACAGATTCTACAGTAAGTGTGTTTCAAAACTGCTCTATCAAAAGGAAGATTCAACTCTGAGTTGAATGCACTCATCAACAAGAAATTTCTGAGAATGCTTCTGTCTAATTTTTATGTAATGATATTTCGTTTCCCAGGATAGGCCTCAAAGAGCTCCAAATATCCAATTGCATATTCTTCAAAAAGAGTGTTTCAAAACTGCTCTATGAAAAGGAAGTTTCAAGCCTGTGAGTTGAATGCACTCATCTCAAAATTTTTTGACAATGCTTCTGTCTAGTTTTTATGAGAAGATATTTTCTTTTCGAGCATAGGCCTCAAAGCGCTTCAAATATCCACTGGCAGATTCTACCAAAAGAGTGTTTGAAAACTTCTCTATCAAAAGGAAGGTTCAAGTCTGTAAGTTGAAAGTACACATGAAAAAGAAGTTTCTTCGAATGCTGCATTCTAGTTTTTATGTGAAGTTATTTCCCTTTCCAGCATAGGTCTCACAGCGCCCCAAATATCCACTTGCAGATTCTATAAAAACTGTGTTTCCAAACAGCTCTATGAAAAGGATGGTTTAACTCTGCGAGTTGAATGCACACATCAGGAAGAAGTTTCTGAGAACGCTTCTGTCTAGTTTTTATGTGAAAATATTTCCTTTTCCAACATAGGCCTCAAAGCGCTCCAAATAAACAGTTGCGGATTCTACAAAAGGAGTGTTTCCAAACTGTTCTATGAAAAGGAACGCTCAAGTCTGTGAGTTGAATGCACTCATCACACAGAAGTTTCTGGGAATGCTTCTGTCTAGTTTCTAGGTGAAGATATTTCATTTCCCAGCATAGGCCTCAAAACGCTCCAAATATCCACCTGCAGATTCTACAAAAAGAGTGTTTCAAACCTGCTCTATCAAAAGGAAGGTTGAACTTTGTGAGTTGAATGCACAAAGCACAGGGAACGTTCTGAGAATTCTTCTGACTAGTTTCTATTTGAAGATATTTCCTTTTCCCTTGTAGGCCCCAAATCAATCCATATATCCACTTGGAGATTCTACTAAAAGAGTATCTCAAAACTGACCTATCAAAAGGAATGTTCGAGTCTGTGAGTCCAATGCACAAAACACAAAGAAGTTTCTGAGAATGCTTCTGTCTAGTTTTTATGTGAAGATATTTCCTTTTCCAGCATAGACAACAAAGCGCTCCAAATATCCCCTTGCGGATTCTACAAAAAGAATGTCCCCAAACTGTTCTATCTACAGGAAGGCTCCACTCTGTGACTTGCATGCACTCATCACAAAGAAATTCTTGAGAATGTTCTTTCTAGATTTTATTTTATGATATTTCCTTTTCCATCATAATCTTCAAAGCTCTCCCAATATCCACTTGCAGATTCTACAAAAAGAGTGTTTCAAAACTGCTCTATCAAAGGCAAGGTTCAACTCTGTGAGTTCAAAGCAAACATAATGAAGAAGCTTCTGGGAATGCTTCTGTCTAGTTTTTATGTGAATATATTTCATTTCCCAGCCTATGCCACAAAACGTTCCAAACGTCCACTTGCAGATTCTACAGAAAGAGTGTTTGAAAACTGCTCTTTCAAAAGAAAGGTTCAAGTCTGCGTGTTGAATGCACTCGTCAAAAAGAAGTTTCTGAGAATTCTTCTGTCTAGTTTTTATGTGAAGATATTTCCTTTTCCAGCATAGGTTGCAAATCGCTCCAGATAACCACTTGCAGATTCTAGAAAAAGAATGTTTCAAAACTGTGCTATCAATAGGAAGTTTCCACTCTGTGAGTTGAATCCATAAATCACAGGAAAGTTTCTGAGAATGCTTCAGTCTAGTTTTTATGTGAACATATTTCCTTTTCCAGTGTTGGCCTGTTAGCACTGCATATATCCCTTGCAAATTCTACTAAAAGAGTGTTTCAACACTGCCATATGAAAGGGAAGGTTCAACTTTGTGAGTTCAATGCGCACATCACAAAGAAATTTCTGAGAATGCTTCTGTCTAGTTCTTATGTGAAGATATTTACTTTACAAACATAGGCCTAAAAGCGTTCCAAATATCGACTTACAGATTCTACAAAAAGAGTGTTTCAAAACTGTTCTACCAAGAACAAGGTTCCACTCTGTGAGTTGAATGCACTCGTCACAAAGAAGTTTCTGGGAATGCTTCTGTCTAGTTTTTATGTGAAGGTGTTTCATTTTCCACCATAGGCCACAAAGCGCTCCAAATATCCACTTGCAGATACTACAAAAAGTTTGTTTAAAACTGCGCAATGAAAAGGGAGGTTCAACTCTGTGAGTTGAATGCACACATCATGAAGAAGTATCTTAGAATGCTTCTGTCTGGTTTTTAGGGGAAGATATTTCATTTTCCAGCAAGGGCCTCAAAGAGCTCCATATATCCACTTGCAGATTCTACTAAAAGCGTGTTTCAAAATTCCTCTTTCAAAAAGAAGGTTCAAGCCTGTCAGTTGAATGCACTCATCACAAGGAAGTTTTTGAGAATTCTTCCACCTAGTTTTTATGTGAAGGTATTTCCTTTCCCAGCATAATCCTCAAAGCACTCCAAATATCCACTTGCAGATTTTACAAAAGCGTGTTTAAAACTGCTCTATGAAAAGGAAATTTCAACTATGTTATTTGAATGCACACACCACGAAGAAGTTTCTGAGAATGCTTCTGTCTAGATTTTACGTGAAGATATTTCATTTCCCAGAATAGGCTTCAAAGCGCTCCAAATATCCACTTGCAGATTCTACAAAAAGTGTGTTTCACAAGTGCTCTTTCAAAAGGAAGTTTCAGGCCTGTGAGTTCAATGCACAAAGCACAGGGAACCTTCTGAGAATTATTCCGTCTAGTGTATATGTGAAGATATTTCCTTTTCCATTGCAGGCCTCAAATTACCCCATATATCCACTTGCAGATTCTACTAAAAGAGTGTTTCAAAGCTGCCCTATGAAAAGGAAGGTTCAACTCTGTAAGTTCAATGCACACATCACAAAGAAGATTTTGAGAATTCTTCTGTTTAATTTTTATATGAAGATATTTCCTTTTCCGGGCTAGTCCTCAAAGCGCTCCAAATATCCTCTTTGAGAATCTACACAAACAGTGTTTGAAGAATGCGCTCTCAAAAGGAAGGTTCAACTCCATGAGTTGAATGCCTAAAGAACCGGGAAGTTTATGAGAATGCTTCTGTCTAGTTTTTATGTGAAGATATTTCCTTTTCCAAAGTATGTTTCATAGCACTCCAAATATCCACTTACAGATTCTACTGAAAGACTCTTTCAAAACTGCTGCATCAAAAAGAAGGTTCAATACTGTGAGTTGAATGTGCACATCACAATGAAGTTTCTGAAAATGATTCTGTATTGTTTTTATATGAAGATATTTAATTTTCCAGCATAGGCCTCATAGCCCTCCAAATATCCCACAGCAGATTCTACAAAAAGAGTGCTTCCAAACTGTTCTATCAAAAGGAAGGTTCAAGTCTGTGAGTTGAATGCACTCATCACAAAGTAGTTTCTGAGAATGCTTCTGTGTAGTTTTTATGTGATGATATTTCCTTTTCCACCTTAGGCCTCAAAGCGCTCCAAATATACACTCTCAGATTCTACAAAAAGAGTGTTTCAATACTGCTCTATCAAAAGGAATGTTCAACTCTGTGAGTTGATTGCACGTTTCACAAAAAGTTTCTGAGAATGCTTGTGTCTGGTTTTTATGGGAAGATAATTCCTTTTACAGCATTGGCCTCAAAGCGCTGCAAATATCCCCTTGCAGATTCTACTAAAAGAGTGTTTCAAAACTGCTCAATGAAAAGGAAGATTCAACTCTCTTAGTTGAATGCACACATCACCAAGATGTTCCTGAGAATGCTTCTGTCTATTTTCTATTGGAAGATATTTCATTTCCCAACATAGACCTCAAAGCCCTCCAAGTATCCACTTGAACATTCTACAAAAAGAGTTTTTCAAAACTGCTCTATCAAAAGGAGGGTTGAACTCTGTATTGAATGCAGGAGGCATAGGAAGCTTTCTGAGAATGCTTCTGTCTAGTTTTTATGTGAAGATATTTCCTTTTCCAGCCTAGGCCTCAATGCGCTCCAAATATCTGCTTCGAGAACCTACAAAAAGAGTGTTTCAAAACTGTTATATCAATAGGAAGGTTCAAGTGTGTGAGTTGAATGTACTCATCACAAAGAAGTTTCTGAGAATGCTTCTGTCTAGTTTTTACGTGAAGATATTTCCTTTTCCCGCATAAGCCCCAAAGCGCTCCAAATATCCACTTACATATTCTACAAAAAGAGTGTTTCAAAACCGTTCTATCCAAATGAAGTCTCCACTCTGTGAGTTGAATGCACACATCCGAAAGAAGTTTCTGAGAATGCTTCTGTCTACTTTTTATATGAAGATGTTTGCTTTTCCAGTGTTGGCCTCTTAGCACTCCAGATATCCACTTGGAGATTCTACTAAAAGAGTGTTTCAAAACTGCTCTGTGAAAAGGAAGGTTCAACTGCTTGAGATGAATGGGCACATCATGAAAAAGTTTCTGAGAATGCTTCTGCCTAGTTTTTATGTGAAGATGTTAACTTTTCCAGCATGGGCCTCAAAGCACTCCAAATATCCGCTTGGAGAATGTACAAAAAGAGTGTTTCAAAAGTGTTCTATCAAAAGGAAGGTTTAACTGTGTGAGTTGAATGCACTCATCAGAATGAAGTTTCTGAGAATGCTTTTGTGTGGTTTTCATCTGAATATATTTCTTTTTCCAAAGGAGGTCGCAATCGCACCAAATATCTACTTGCCGTTTCCACAAAAAGAGTGTTACAGAACTGCTCTATGAAAAGGATTGTTCAACTCTGTGAGTTGAATGCACACGTCCCAAAGCAGTATATGGGAATGCTGCTTTCTAGTTTTTATGTGAAGATATTTGCTTTTTCAGCATAGGACACAAAGCGCTAAAAATATCCACTTACAGATACTTCAAAAAGAGTGTTTCAAAACTGCAGTATCAAAAGGAAGGTTCAACTCTGGAAGTTGAATGCACACATTACCAGTTTCTGATAATGTTTCTGTGCGGTTTGTAAGTGAAGACATTTTCTTTTCCAGGATAGGCCTCACAGCACACCAAGTATCCACTTACAGATTCTACAGTAAGTGTGTTTCAAAACTGCTCTATCAAAAGGAAGATTCAACTCTGAGTTGAATGCACTCATCAACAAGAAATTTTTGAGAATGCTTCTGTCTAATTTTTATGTAATGATATTTCGTTTCCCAGGATAGGCCTCAAAGAGCTCCAAATATCCAATTGCATATTCTTCAAAAAGAGTGTTTCAAAACTGCTCTATGAAAAGGAAGTTTCAAGCCTGTGAGTTGAATGCACTCATCTCAAAATTTTTTGACAATGCTTCTGTCTAGTTTTTATGAGAAGATATTTTCTTTTCGAGCATAGGCCTCAAAGCGCTTCAAATATCCACTGGCAGATTCTACCAAAAGAGTGTTTGAAAACTTCTCTACCAAAAGGAAGGTTCAAGTCTGTAAGTTGAAAGTACACATGAAAAAGAAGTTTCTTCGAATGCTGCATTCTAGTTTTTATGTGAAGTTATTTCCCTTTCCAGCATAGGTCTCACAGCGCCCCAAATATCCACTTGCAGATTCTATAAAAACTGTGTTTCCAAACAGCTCTATGAAAAGGATGGTTTAACTCTGCGAGTTGAATGCACACATCAGGAAGAAGTTTCTGAGAACGCTTCTGTCTAGTTTTTATGTGAAAATATTTCCTTTTCCAACATAGGCCTCAAAGCGCTCCAAATAAACAGTTGCGGATTCTACAAAAGGAGTGTTTCCAAACTGTTCTATGAAAAGGAACGCTCAAGTCTGTGAGTTGAATGCACTCATCACACAGAAGTTTCTGGGAATGCTTCTGTCTAGTTTCTAGGTGAAGATATTTCATTTCCCAGCATAGGCCTCAAAACGCTCCAAATATCCACCTGCAGATTCTACAAAAAGAGTGTTTCAAACCTGCTCTATCAAAAGGAAGGTTGAACTTTGTGAGTTGAATGCACAAAGCACAGGGAACGTTCTGAGAATTCTTCTGACTAGTTTCTATTTGAAGATATTTCCTTTTCCCTTGTAGGCCCCAAATCAATCCATATATCCACTTGGAGATTCTACTAAAAGAGTATCTCAAAACTGACCTATCAAAAGGAATGTTCGAGTCTGTGAGTCCAATGCACAAAACACAAAGAAGTTTCTGAGAATGCTTCTGTCTAGTTTTTATGTGAAGATATTTCCTTTTCCAGCATAGACAACAAAGCGCTCCAAATATCCCCTTGCGGATTCTACAAAAAGAATGTCCCCAAACTGTTCTATCTACAGGAAGGCTCCACTCTGTGACTTGCATGCACTCATCACAAAGAAATTCTTGAGAATGTTCTTTCTAGATTTTATTTTATGATATTTCCTTTTCCATCATAATCTTCAAAGCTCTCCCAATATCCACTTGCAGATTCTACAAAAAGAGTGTTTCAAAACTGCTCTATCAAAGGCAAGGTTCAACTCTGTGAGTTCAAAGCAAACATAATGAAGAAGCTTCTGGGAATGCTTCTGTCTAGTTTTTATGTGAATATATTTCATTTCCCAGCCTATGCCACAAAACGTTCCAAACGTCCACTTGCAGATTCTACAGAAAGAGTGTTTGAAAACTGCTCTTTCAAAAGAAAGGTTCAAGTCTGCGTGTTGAATGCACTCGTCAAAAAGAAGTTTCTGAGAATTCTTCTGTCTAGTTTTTATGTGAAGATATTTCCTTTTCCAGCATAGGTTGCAAATCGCTCCAGATAACCACTTGCAGATTCTAGAAAAAGAATGTTTCAAAACTGTGCTATCAATAGGAAGTTTCCACTCTGTGAGTTGAATCCATAAATCACAGGAAAGTTTCTGAGAATGCTTCAGTCTAGTTTTTATGTGAACATATTTCCTTTTCCAGTGTTGGCCTGTTAGCACTGCATATATCCCTTGCAAATTCTACTAAAAGAGTGTTTCAACACTGCCATATGAAAGGGAAGGTTCAACTTTGTGAGTTCAATGCGCACATCACAAAGAAATTTCTGAGAATGCTTCTGTCTAGTTCTTATGTGAAGATATTTACTTTACAAACATAGGCCTAAAAGCGTTCCAAATATCGACTTACAGATTCTACAAAAAGAGTGTTTCAAAACTGTTCTACCAAGAACAAGGTTCCACTCTGTGAGTTGAATGCACTCGTCACAAAGAAGTTTCTGGGAATGCTTCTGTCTAGTTTTTATGTGAAGGTGTTTCATTTTCCACCATAGGCCACAAAGCGCTCCAAATATCCACTTGCAGATACTACAAAAAGTTTGTTTAAAACTGCGCAATGAAAAGGGAGGTTCAACTCTGTGAGTTGAATGCACACATCATGAAGAAGTATCTTAGAATGCTTCTGTCTGGTTTTTAGGGGAAGATATTTCATTTTCCAGCAAGGGCCTCAAAGAGCTCCATATATCCACTTGCAGATTCTACTAAAAGCGTGTTTCAAAATTCCTCTTTCAAAAAGAAGGTTCAAGCCTGTCAGTTGAATGCACTCATCACAAGGAAGTTTTTGAGAATTCTTCCACCTAGTTTTTATGTGAAGGTATTTCCTTTCCCAGCATAATCCTCAAAGCACTCCAAATATCCACTTGCAGATTTTACAAAAGCGTGTTTAAAACTGCTCTATGAAAAGGAAATTTCAACTATGTTATTTGAATGCACACACCACGAAGAAGTTTCTGAGAATGCTTCTGTCTAGATTTTACGTGAAGATATTTCATTTCCCAGAATAGGCTTCAAAGCGCTCCAAATATCCACTTGCAGATTCTACAAAAAGTGTGTTTCACAAGTGCTCTTTCAAAAGGAAGTTTCAGGCCTGTGAGTTCAATGCACAAAGCACAGGGAACCTTCTGAGAATTATTCCGTCTAGTGTATATGTGAAGATATTTCCTTTTCCATTGCAGGCCTCAAATTACCCCATATATCCACTTGCAGATTCTACTAAAAGAGTGTTTCAAAGCTGCCCTATGAAAAGGAAGGTTCAACTCTGTAAGTTCAATGCACACATCACAAAGAAGATTTTGAGAATTCTTCTGTTTAATTTTTATATGAAGATATTTCCTTTTCCGGGCTAGTCCTCAAAGCGCTCCAAATATCCTCTTTGAGAATCTACACAAACAGTGTTTGAAGAATGCGCTCTCAAAAGGAAGGTTCAACTCCATGAGTTGAATGCCTAAAGAACCGGGAAGTTTATGAGAATGCTTCTGTCTAGTTTTTATGTGAAGATATTTCCTTTTCCAAAGTATGTTTCATAGCACTCCAAATATCCACTTACAGATTCTACTGAAAGACTCTTTCAAAACTGCTGCATCAAAAAGAAGGTTCAATACTGTGAGTTGAATGTGCACATCACAATGAAGTTTCTGAAAATGATTCTGTATTGTTTTTATATGAAGATATTTAATTTTCCAGCATAGGCCTCATAGCCCTCCAAATATCCCACAGCAGATTCTACAAAAAGAGTGCTTCCAAACTGTTCTATCAAAAGGAAGGTTCAAGTCTGTGAGTTGAATGCACTCATCACAAAGTAGTTTCTGAGAATGCTTCTGTGTAGTTTTTATGTGATGATATTTCCTTTTCCACCTTAGGCCTCAAAGCGCTCCAAATATACACTCTCAGATTCTACAAAAAGAGTGTTTCAATACTGCTCTATCAAAAGGAATGTTCAACTCTGTGAGTTGATTGCACGTTTCACAAAAAGTTTCTGAGAATGCTTGTGTCTGGTTTTTATGGGAAGATAATTCCTTTTACAGCATTGGCCTCAAAGCGCTGCAAATATCCCCTTGCAGATTCTACTAAAAGAGTGTTTCAAAACTGCTCAATGAAAAGGAAGATTCAACTCTCTTAGTTGAATGCACACATCACCAAGATGTTCCTGAGAATGCTTCTGTCTATTTTCTATTGGAAGATATTTCATTTCCCAACATAGACCTCAAAGCCCTCCAAGTATCCACTTGAACATTCTACAAAAAGAGTTTTTCAAAACTGCTCTATCAAAAGGAGGGTTGAACTCTGTATTGAATGCAGGAGGCATAGGAAGCTTTCTGAGAATGCTTCTGTCTAGTTTTTATGTGAAGATATTTCCTTTTCCAGCCTAGGCCTCAATGCGCTCCAAATATCTGCTTCGAGAACCTACAAAAAGAGTGTTTCAAAACTGTTATATCAATAGGAAGGTTCAAGTGTGTGAGTTGAATGTACTCATCACAAAGAAGTTTCTGAGAATGCTTCTGTCTAGTTTTTACGTGAAGATATTTCCTTTTCCCGCATAAGCCCCAAAGCGCTCCAAATATCCACTTACATATTCTACAAAAAGAGTGTTTCAAAACCGTTCTATCCAAATGAAGTCTCCACTCTGTGAGTTGAATGCACACATCCGAAAGAAGTTTCTGAGAATGCTTCTGTCTACTTTTTATATGAAGATGTTTGCTTTTCCAGTGTTGGCCTCTTAGCACTCCAGATATCCACTTGGAGATTCTACTAAAAGAGTGTTTCAAAACTGCTCTGTGAAAAGGAAGGTTCAACTGCTTGAGATGAATGGGCACATCATGAAAAAGTTTCTGAGAATGCTTCTGCCTAGTTTTTATGTGAAGATGTTAACTTTTCCAGCATGGGCCTCAAAGCACTCCAAATATCCGCTTGGAGAATGTACAAAAAGAGTGTTTCAAAAGTGTTCTATCAAAAGGAAGGTTTAACTGTGTGAGTTGAATGCACTCATCAGAATGAAGTTTCTGAGAATGCTTTTGTGTGGTTTTCATCTGAATATATTTCTTTTTCCAAAGGAGGTCGCAATCGCACCAAATATCTACTTGCCGTTTCCACAAAAAGAGTGTTACAGAACTGCTCTATGAAAAGGATTGTTCAACTCTGTGAGTTGAATGCACACGTCCCAAAGCAGTATATGGGAATGCTGCTTTCTAGTTTTTATGTGAAGATATTTGCTTTTTCAGCATAGGACACAAAGCGCTAAAAATATCCACTTACAGATACTTCAAAAAGAGTGTTTCAAAACTGCAGTATCAAAAGGAAGGTTCAACTCTGGAAGTTGAATGCACACATTACCAGTTTCTGATAATGTTTCTGTGCGGTTTGTAAGTGAAGACATTTTCTTTTCCAGGATAGGCCTCACAGCACACCAAGTATCCACTTACAGATTCTACAGTAAGTGTGTTTCAAAACTGCTCTATCAAAAGGAAGATTCAACTCTGAGTTGAATGCACTCATCAACAAGAAATTTCTGAGAATGCTTCTGTCTAATTTTTATGTAATGATATTTCGTTTCCCAGGATAGGCCTCAAAGAGCTCCAAATATCCAATTGCATATTCTTCAAAAAGAGTGTTTCAAAACTGCTCTATGAAAAGGAAGTTTCAAGCCTGTGAGTTGAATGCACTCATCTCAAAATTTTTTGACAATGCTTCTGTCTAGTTTTTATGAGAAGATATTTTCTTTTCGAGCATAGGCCTCAAAGCGCTTCAAATATCCACTGGCAGATTCTACCAAAAGAGTGTTTGAAAACTTCTCTACCAAAAGGAAGGTTCAAGTCTGTAAGTTGAAAGTACACATGAAAAAGAAGTTTCTTCGAATGCTGCATTCTAGTTTTTATGTGAAGTTATTTCCCTTTCCAGCATAGGTCTCACAGCGCCCCAAATATCCACTTGCAGATTCTATAAAAACTGTGTTTCCAAACAGCTCTATGAAAAGGATGGTTTAACTCTGCGAGTTGAATGCACACATCAGGAAGAAGTTTCTGAGAACGCTTCTGTCTAGTTTTTATGTGAAAATATTTCCTTTTCCAACATAGGCCTCAAAGCGCTCCAAATAAACAGTTGCGGATTCTACAAAAGGAGTGTTTCCAAACTGTTCTATGAAAAGGAACGCTCAAGTCTGTGAGTTGAATGCACTCATCACACAGAAGTTTCTGGGAATGCTTCTGTCTAGTTTCTAGGTGAAGATATTTCATTTCCCAGCATAGGCCTCAAAACGCTCCAAATATCCACCTGCAGATTCTACAAAAAGAGTGTTTCAAACCTGCTCTATCAAAAGGAAGGTTGAACTTTGTGAGTTGAATGCACAAAGCACAGGGAACGTTCTGAGAATTCTTCTGACTAGTTTCTATTTGAAGATATTTCCTTTTCCCTTGTAGGCCCCAAATCAATCCATATATCCACTTGGAGATTCTACTAAAAGAGTATCTCAAAACTGACCTATCAAAAGGAATGTTCGAGTCTGTGAGTCCAATGCACAAAACACAAAGAAGTTTCTGAGAATGCTTCTGTCTAGTTTTTATGTGAAGATATTTCCTTTTCCAGCATAGACAACAAAGCGCTCCAAATATCCCCTTGCGGATTCTACAAAAAGAATGTCCCCAAACTGTTCTATCTACAGGAAGGCTCCACTCTGTGACTTGCATGCACTCATCACAAAGAAATTCTTGAGAATGTTCTTTCTAGATTTTATTTTATGATATTTCCTTTTCCATCATAATCTTCAAAGCTCTCCCAATATCCACTTGCAGATTCTACAAAAAGAGTGTTTCAAAACTGCTCTATCAAAGGCAAGGTTCAACTCTGTGAGTTCAAAGCAAACATAATGAAGAAGCTTCTGGGAATGCTTCTGTCTAGTTTTTATGTGAATATATTTCATTTCCCAGCCTATGCCACAAAACGTTCCAAACGTCCACTTGCAGATTCTACAGAAAGAGTGTTTGAAAACTGCTCTTTCAAAAGAAAGGTTCAAGTCTGCGTGTTGAATGCACTCGTCAAAAAGAAGTTTCTGAGAATTCTTCTGTCTAGTTTTTATGTGAAGATATTTCCTTTTCCAGCATAGGTTGCAAATCGCTCCAGATAACCACTTGCAGATTCTAGAAAAAGAATGTTTCAAAACTGTGCTATCAATAGGAAGTTTCCACTCTGTGAGTTGAATCCATAAATCACAGGAAAGTTTCTGAGAATGCTTCAGTCTAGTTTTTATGTGAACATATTTCCTTTTCCAGTGTTGGCCTGTTAGCACTGCATATATCCCTTGCAAATTCTACTAAAAGAGTGTTTCAACACTGCCATATGAAAGGGAAGGTTCAACTTTGTGAGTTCAATGCGCACATCACAAAGAAATTTCTGAGAATGCTTCTGTCTAGTTCTTATGTGAAGATATTTACTTTACAAACATAGGCCTAAAAGCGTTCCAAATATCGACTTACAGATTCTACAAAAAGAGTGTTTCAAAACTGTTCTACCAAGAACAAGGTTCCACTCTGTGAGTTGAATGCACTCGTCACAAAGAAGTTTCTGGGAATGCTTCTGTCTAGTTTTTATGTGAAGGTGTTTCATTTTCCACCATAGGCCACAAAGCGCTCCAAATATCCACTTGCAGATACTACAAAAAGTTTGTTTAAAACTGCGCAATGAAAAGGGAGGTTCAACTCTGTGAGTTGAATGCACACATCATGAAGAAGTATCTTAGAATGCTTCTGTCTGGTTTTTAGGGGAAGATATTTCATTTTCCAGCAAGGGCCTCAAAGAGCTCCATATATCCACTTGCAGATTCTACTAAAAGCGTGTTTCAAAATTCCTCTTTCAAAAAGAAGGTTCAAGCCTGTCAGTTGAATGCACTCATCACAAGGAAGTTTTTGAGAATTCTTCCACCTAGTTTTTATGTGAAGGTATTTCCTTTCCCAGCATAATCCTCAAAGCACTCCAAATATCCACTTGCAGATTTTACAAAAGCGTGTTTAAAACTGCTCTATGAAAAGGAAATTTCAACTATGTTATTTGAATGCACACACCACGAAGAAGTTTCTGAGAATGCTTCTGTCTAGATTTTACGTGAAGATATTTCATTTCCCAGAATAGGCTTCAAAGCGCTCCAAATATCCACTTGCAGATTCTACAAAAAGTGTGTTTCACAAGTGCTCTTTCAAAAGGAAGTTTCAGGCCTGTGAGTTCAATGCACAAAGCACAGGGAACCTTCTGAGAATTATTCCGTCTAGTGTATATGTGAAGATATTTCCTTTTCCATTGCAGGCCTCAAATTACCCCATATATCCACTTGCAGATTCTACTAAAAGAGTGTTTCAAAGCTGCCCTATGAAAAGGAAGGTTCAACTCTGTAAGTTCAATGCACACATCACAAAGAAGATTTTGAGAATTCTTCTGTTTAATTTTTATATGAAGATATTTCCTTTTCCGGGCTAGTCCTCAAAGCGCTCCAAATATCCTCTTTGAGAATCTACACAAACAGTGTTTGAAGAATGCGCTCTCAAAAGGAAGGTTCAACTCCATGAGTTGAATGCCTAAAGAACCGGGAAGTTTATGAGAATGCTTCTGTCTAGTTTTTATGTGAAGATATTTCCTTTTCCAAAGTATGTTTCATAGCACTCCAAATATCCACTTACAGATTCTACTGAAAGACTCTTTCAAAACTGCTGCATCAAAAAGAAGGTTCAATACTGTGAGTTGAATGTGCACATCACAATGAAGTTTCTGAAAATGATTCTGTATTGTTTTTATATGAAGATATTTAATTTTCCAGCATAGGCCTCATAGCCCTCCAAATATCCCACAGCAGATTCTACAAAAAGAGTGCTTCCAAACTGTTCTATCAAAAGGAAGGTTCAAGTCTGTGAGTTGAATGCACTCATCACAAAGTAGTTTCTGAGAATGCTTCTGTGTAGTTTTTATGTGATGATATTTCCTTTTCCACCTTAGGCCTCAAAGCGCTCCAAATATACACTCTCAGATTCTACAAAAAGAGTGTTTCAATACTGCTCTATCAAAAGGAATGTTCAACTCTGTGAGTTGATTGCACGTTTCACAAAAAGTTTCTGAGAATGCTTGTGTCTGGTTTTTATGGGAAGATAATTCCTTTTACAGCATTGGCCTCAAAGCGCTGCAAATATCCCCTTGCAGATTCTACTAAAAGAGTGTTTCAAAACTGCTCAATGAAAAGGAAGATTCAACTCTCTTAGTTGAATGCACACATCACCAAGATGTTCCTGAGAATGCTTCTGTCTATTTTCTATTGGAAGATATTTCATTTCCCAACATAGACCTCAAAGCCCTCCAAGTATCCACTTGAACATTCTACAAAAAGAGTTTTTCAAAACTGCTCTATCAAAAGGAGGGTTGAACTCTGTATTGAATGCAGGAGGCATAGGAAGCTTTCTGAGAATGCTTCTGTCTAGTTTTTATGTGAAGATATTTCCTTTTCCAGCCTAGGCCTCAATGCGCTCCAAATATCTGCTTCGAGAACCTACAAAAAGAGTGTTTCAAAACTGTTATATCAATAGGAAGGTTCAAGTGTGTGAGTTGAATGTACTCATCACAAAGAAGTTTCTGAGAATGCTTCTGTCTAGTTTTTACGTGAAGATATTTCCTTTTCCCGCATAAGCCCCAAAGCGCTCCAAATATCCACTTACATATTCTACAAAAAGAGTGTTTCAAAACCGTTCTATCCAAATGAAGTCTCCACTCTGTGAGTTGAATGCACACATCCGAAAGAAGTTTCTGAGAATGCTTCTGTCTACTTTTTATATGAAGATGTTTGCTTTTCCAGTGTTGGCCTCTTAGCACTCCAGATATCCACTTGGAGATTCTACTAAAAGAGTGTTTCAAAACTGCTCTGTGAAAAGGAAGGTTCAACTGCTTGAGATGAATGGGCACATCATGAAAAAGTTTCTGAGAATGCTTCTGCCTAGTTTTTATGTGAAGATGTTAACTTTTCCAGCATGGGCCTCAAAGCACTCCAAATATCCGCTTGGAGAATGTACAAAAAGAGTGTTTCAAAAGTGTTCTATCAAAAGGAAGGTTTAACTGTGTGAGTTGAATGCACTCATCAGAATGAAGTTTCTGAGAATGCTTTTGTGTGGTTTTCATCTGAATATATTTCTTTTTCCAAAGGAGGTCGCAATCGCACCAAATATCTACTTGCCGTTTCCACAAAAAGAGTGTTACAGAACTGCTCTATGAAAAGGATTGTTCAACTCTGTGAGTTGAATGCACACGTCCCAAAGCAGTATATGGGAATGCTGCTTTCTAGTTTTTATGTGAAGATATTTGCTTTTTCAGCATAGGACACAAAGCGCTAAAAATATCCACTTACAGATACTTCAAAAAGAGTGTTTCAAAACTGCAGTATCAAAAGGAAGGTTCAACTCTGGAAGTTGAATGCACACATTACCAGTTTCTGATAATGTTTCTGTGCGGTTTGTAAGTGAAGACATTTTCTTTTCCAGGATAGGCCTCACAGCACACCAAGTATCCACTTACAGATTCTACAGTAAGTGTGTTTCAAAACTGCTCTATCAAAAGGAAGATTCAACTCTGAGTTGAATGCACTCATCAACAAGAAATTTCTGAGAATGCTTCTGTCTAATTTTTATGTAATGATATTTCGTTTCCCAGGATAGGCCTCAAAGAGCTCCAAATATCCAATTGCATATTCTTCAAAAAGAGTGTTTCAAAACTGCTCTATGAAAAGGAAGTTTCAAGCCTGTGAGTTGAATGCACTCATCTCAAAATTTTTTGACAATGCTTCTGTCTAGTTTTTATGAGAAGATATTTTCTTTTCGAGCATAGGCCTCAAAGCGCTTCAAATATCCACTGGCAGATTCTACCAAAAGAGTGTTTGAAAACTTCTCTACCAAAAGGAAGGTTCAAGTCTGTAAGTTGAAAGTACACATGAAAAAGAAGTTTCTTCGAATGCTGCATTCTAGTTTTTATGTGAAGTTATTTCCCTTTCCAGCATAGGTCTCACAGCGCCCCAAATATCCACTTGCAGATTCTATAAAAACTGTGTTTCCAAACAGCTCTATGAAAAGGATGGTTTAACTCTGCGAGTTGAATGCACACATCAGGAAGAAGTTTCTGAGAACGCTTCTGTCTAGTTTTTATGTGAAAATATTTCCTTTTCCAACATAGGCCTCAAAGCGCTCCAAATAAACAGTTGCGGATTCTACAAAAGGAGTGTTTCCAAACTGTTCTATGAAAAGGAACGCTCAAGTCTGTGAGTTGAATGCACTCATCACACAGAAGTTTCTGGGAATGCTTCTGTCTAGTTTCTAGGTGAAGATATTTCATTTCCCAGCATAGGCCTCAAAACGCTCCAAATATCCACCTGCAGATTCTACAAAAAGAGTGTTTCAAACCTGCTCTATCAAAAGGAAGGTTGAACTTTGTGAGTTGAATGCACAAAGCACAGGGAACGTTCTGAGAATTCTTCTGACTAGTTTCTATTTGAAGATATTTCCTTTTCCCTTGTAGGCCCCAAATCAATCCATATATCCACTTGGAGATTCTACTAAAAGAGTATCTCAAAACTGACCTATCAAAAGGAATGTTCGAGTCTGTGAGTCCAATGCACAAAACACAAAGAAGTTTCTGAGAATGCTTCTGTCTAGTTTTTATGTGAAGATATTTCCTTTTCCAGCATAGACAACAAAGCGCTCCAAATATCCCCTTGCGGATTCTACAAAAAGAATGTCCCCAAACTGTTCTATCTACAGGAAGGCTCCACTCTGTGACTTGCATGCACTCATCACAAAGAAATTCTTGAGAATGTTCTTTCTAGATTTTATTTTATGATATTTCCTTTTCCATCATAATCTTCAAAGCTCTCCCAATATCCACTTGCAGATTCTACAAAAAGAGTGTTTCAAAACTGCTCTATCAAAGGCAAGGTTCAACTCTGTGAGTTCAAAGCAAACATAATGAAGAAGCTTCTGGGAATGCTTCTGTCTAGTTTTTATGTGAATATATTTCATTTCCCAGCCTATGCCACAAAACGTTCCAAACGTCCACTTGCAGATTCTACAGAAAGAGTGTTTGAAAACTGCTCTTTCAAAAGAAAGGTTCAAGTCTGCGTGTTGAATGCACTCGTCAAAAAGAAGTTTCTGAGAATTCTTCTGTCTAGTTTTTATGTGAAGATATTTCCTTTTCCAGCATAGGTTGCAAATCGCTCCAGATAACCACTTGCAGATTCTAGAAAAAGAATGTTTCAAAACTGTGCTATCAATAGGAAGTTTCCACTCTGTGAGTTGAATCCATAAATCACAGGAAAGTTTCTGAGAATGCTTCAGTCTAGTTTTTATGTGAACATATTTCCTTTTCCAGTGTTGGCCTGTTAGCACTGCATATATCCCTTGCAAATTCTACTAAAAGAGTGTTTCAACACTGCCATATGAAAGGGAAGGTTCAACTTTGTGAGTTCAATGCGCACATCACAAAGAAATTTCTGAGAATGCTTCTGTCTAGTTCTTATGTGAAGATATTTACTTTACAAACATAGGCCTAAAAGCGTTCCAAATATCGACTTACAGATTCTACAAAAAGAGTGTTTCAAAACTGTTCTACCAAGAACAAGGTTCCACTCTGTGAGTTGAATGCACTCGTCACAAAGAAGTTTCTGGGAATGCTTCTGTCTAGTTTTTATGTGAAGGTGTTTCATTTTCCACCATAGGCCACAAAGCGCTCCAAATATCCACTTGCAGATACTACAAAAAGTTTGTTTAAAACTGCGCAATGAAAAGGGAGGTTCAACTCTGTGAGTTGAATGCACACATCATGAAGAAGTATCTTAGAATGCTTCTGTCTGGTTTTTAGGGGAAGATATTTCATTTTCCAGCAAGGGCCTCAAAGAGCTCCATATATCCACTTGCAGATTCTACTAAAAGCGTGTTTCAAAATTCCTCTTTCAAAAAGAAGGTTCAAGCCTGTCAGTTGAATGCACTCATCACAAGGAAGTTTTTGAGAATTCTTCCACCTAGTTTTTATGTGAAGGTATTTCCTTTCCCAGCATAATCCTCAAAGCACTCCAAATATCCACTTGCAGATTTTACAAAAGCGTGTTTAAAACTGCTCTATGAAAAGGAAATTTCAACTATGTTATTTGAATGCACACACCACGAAGAAGTTTCTGAGAATGCTTCTGTCTAGATTTTACGTGAAGATATTTCATTTCCCAGAATAGGCTTCAAAGCGCTCCAAATATCCACTTGCAGATTCTACAAAAAGTGTGTTTCACAAGTGCTCTTTCAAAAGGAAGTTTCAGGCCTGTGAGTTCAATGCACAAAGCACAGGGAACCTTCTGAGAATTATTCCGTCTAGTGTATATGTGAAGATATTTCCTTTTCCATTGCAGGCCTCAAATTACCCCATATATCCACTTGCAGATTCTACTAAAAGAGTGTTTCAAAGCTGCCCTATGAAAAGGAAGGTTCAACTCTGTAAGTTCAATGCACACATCACAAAGAAGATTTTGAGAATTCTTCTGTTTAATTTTTATATGAAGATATTTCCTTTTCCGGGCTAGTCCTCAAAGCGCTCCAAATATCCTCTTTGAGAATCTACACAAACAGTGTTTGAAGAATGCGCTCTCAAAAGGAAGGTTCAACTCCATGAGTTGAATGCCTAAAGAACCGGGAAGTTTATGAGAATGCTTCTGTCTAGTTTTTATGTGAAGATATTTCCTTTTCCAAAGTATGTTTCATAGCACTCCAAATATCCACTTACAGATTCTACTGAAAGACTCTTTCAAAACTGCTGCATCAAAAAGAAGGTTCAATACTGTGAGTTGAATGTGCACATCACAATGAAGTTTCTGAAAATGATTCTGTATTGTTTTTATATGAAGATATTTAATTTTCCAGCATAGGCCTCATAGCCCTCCAAATATCCCACAGCAGATTCTACAAAAAGAGTGCTTCCAAACTGTTCTATCAAAAGGAAGGTTCAAGTCTGTGAGTTGAATGCACTCATCACAAAGTAGTTTCTGAGAATGCTTCTGTGTAGTTTTTATGTGATGATATTTCCTTTTCCACCTTAGGCCTCAAAGCGCTCCAAATATACACTCTCAGATTCTACAAAAAGAGTGTTTCAATACTGCTCTATCAAAAGGAATGTTCAACTCTGTGAGTTGATTGCACGTTTCACAAAAAGTTTCTGAGAATGCTTGTGTCTGGTTTTTATGGGAAGATAATTCCTTTTACAGCATTGGCCTCAAAGCGCTGCAAATATCCCCTTGCAGATTCTACTAAAAGAGTGTTTCAAAACTGCTCAATGAAAAGGAAGATTCAACTCTCTTAGTTGAATGCACACATCACCAAGATGTTCCTGAGAATGCTTCTGTCTATTTTCTATTGGAAGATATTTCATTTCCCAACATAGACCTCAAAGCCCTCCAAGTATCCACTTGAACATTCTACAAAAAGAGTTTTTCAAAACTGCTCTATCAAAAGGAGGTTTGAACTCTGTATTGAATGCAGGAGGCATAGGAAGCTTTCTGAGAATGCTTCTGTCTAGTTTTTATGTGAAGATATTTCCTTTTCCAGCCTAGGCCTCAATGCGCTCCAAATATCTGCTTCGAGAACCTACAAAAAGAGTGTTTCAAAACTGTTATATCAATAGGAAGGTTCAAGTGTGTGAGTTGAATGTACTCATCACAAAGAAGTTTCTGAGAATGCTTCTGTCTAGTTTTTACGTGAAGATATTTCCTTTTCCCGCATAAGCCCCAAAGCGCTCCAAATATCCACTTACATATTCTACAAAAAGAGTGTTTCAAAACCGTTCTATCCAAATGAAGTCTCCACTCTGTGAGTTGAATGCACACATCCGAAAGAAGTTTCTGAGAATGCTTCTGTCTACTTTTTATATGAAGATGTTTGCTTTTCCAGTGTTGGCCTCTTAGCACTCCAGATATCCACTTGGAGATTCTACTAAAAGAGTGTTTCAAAACTGCTCTGTGAAAAGGAAGGTTCAACTGCTTGAGATGAATGGACACATCATGAAAAAGTTTCTGAGAATGCTTCTGCCTAGTTTTTATGTGAAGATGTTAACTTTTCCAGCATGGGCCTCAAAGCACTCCAAATATCCGCTTGGAGAATGTACAAAAAGAGTGTTTCAAAAGTGTTCTATCAAAAGGAAGGTTTAACTGTGTGAGTTGAATGCACTCATCAGAATGAAGTTTCTGAGAATGCTTTTGTGTGGTTTTCATCTGAATATATTTCTTTTTCCAAAGGAGGTCGCAATCGCACCAAATATCTACTTGCCGTTTCCACAAAAAGAGTGTTACAGAACTGCTCTATGAAAAGGATTGTTCAACTCTGTGAGTTGAATGCACACGTCCCAAAGCAGTATATGGGAATGCTGCTTTCTAGTTTTTATGTGAAGATATTTGCTTTTTCAGCATAGGACACAAAGCGCTAAAAATATCCACTTACAGATACTTCAAAAAGAGTGTTTCAAAACTGCAGTATCAAAAGGAAGGTTCAACTCTGGAAGTTGAATGCACACATTACCAGTTTCTGATAATGTTTCTGTGCGGTTTGTAAGTGAAGACATTTTCTTTTCCAGGATAGGCCTCACAGCACACCAAGTATCCACTTACAGATTCTACAGTAAGTGTGTTTCAAAACTGCTCTATCAAAAGGAAGATTCAACTCTGAGTTGAATGCACTCATCAACAAGAAATTTTTGAGAATGCTTCTGTCTAATTTTTATGTAATGATATTTCGTTTCCCAGGATAGGCCTCAAAGAGCTCCAAATATCCAATTGCATATTCTTCAAAAAGAGTGTTTCAAAACTGCTCTATGAAAAGGAAGTTTCAAGCCTGTGAGTTGAATGCACTCATCTCAAAATTTTTTGACAATGCTTCTGTCTAGTTTTTATGAGAAGATATTTTCTTTTCGAGCATAGGCCTCAAAGCGCTTCAAATATCCACTGGCAGATTCTACCAAAAGAGTGTTTGAAAACTTCTCTACCAAAAGGAAGGTTCAAGTCTGTAAGTTGAAAGTACACATGAAAAAGAAGTTTCTTCGAATGCTGCATTCTAGTTTTTATGTGAAGTTATTTCCCTTTCCAGCATAGGTCTCACAGCGCCCCAAATATCCACTTGCAGATTCTATAAAAACTGTGTTTCCAAACAGCTCTATGAAAAGGATGGTTTAACTCTGCGAGTTGAATGCACACATCAGGAAGAAGTTTCTGAGAACGCTTCTGTCTAGTTTTTATGTGAAAATATTTGCTTTTCCAACATAGGCCTCAAAGCGCTCCAAATAAACAGTTGCGGATTCTACAAAAGGAGTGTTTCCAAACTGTTCTATGAAAAGGAACGCTCAAGTCTGTGAGTTGAATGCACTCATCACACAGAAGTTTCTGGGAATGCTTCTGTCTAGTTTCTAGGTGAAGATATTTCATTTCCCAGCATAGGCCTCAAAACGCTCCAAATATCCACCTGCAGATTCTACAAAAAGAGTGTTTCAAACCTGCTCTATCAAAAGGAAGGTTGAACTTTGTGAGTTGAATGCACAAAGCACAGGGAACGTTCTGAGAATTCTTCTGACTAGTTTCTATTTGAAGATATTTCCTTTTCCCTTGTAGGCCCCAAATCAATCCATATATCCACTTGGAGATTCTACTAAAAGAGTATCTCAAAACTGACCTATCAAAAGGAATGTTCGAGTCTGTGAGTCCAATGCACAAAACACAAAGAAGTTTCTGAGAATGCTTCTGTCTAGTTTTTATGTGAAGATATTTCCTTTTCCAGCATAGACAACAAAGCGCTCCAAATATCCCCTTGCGGATTCTACAAAAAGAATGTCCCCAAACTGTTCTATCTACAGGAAGGCTCCACTCTGTGACTTGCATGCACTCATCACAAAGAAATTCTTGAGAATGTTCTTTCTAGATTTTATTTTATGATATTTCCTTTTCCATCATAATCTTCAAAGCTCTCCCAATATCCACTTGCAGATTCTACAAAAAGAGTGTTTCAAAACTGCTCTATCAAAGGCAAGGTTCAACTCTGTGAGTTCAAAGCAAACATAATGAAGAAGCTTCTGGGAATGCTTCTGTCTAGTTTTTATGTGAATATATTTCATTTCCCAGCCTATGCCACAAAACGTTCCAAACGTCCACTTGCAGATTCTACAGAAAGAGTGTTTGAAAACTGCTCTTTCAAAAGAAAGGTTCAAGTCTGCGTGTTGAATGCACTCGTCAAAAAGAAGTTTCTGAGAATTCTTCTGTCTAGTTTTTATGTGAAGATATTTCCTTTTCCAGCATAGGTTGCAAATCGCTCCAGATAACCACTTGCAGATTCTAGAAAAAGAATGTTTCAAAACTGTGCTATCAATAGGAAGTTTCCACTCTGTGAGTTGAATCCATAAATCACAGGAAAGTTTCTGAGAATGCTTCAGTCTAGTTTTTATGTGAACATATTTCCTTTTCCAGTGTTGGCCTGTTAGCACTGCATATATCCCTTGCAAATTCTACTAAAAGAGTGTTTCAACACTGCCATATGAAAGGGAAGGTTCAACTTTGTGAGTTCAATGCGCACATCACAAAGAAATTTCTGAGAATGCTTCTGTCTAGTTCTTATGTGAAGATATTTACTTTACAAACATAGGCCTAAAAGCGTTCCAAATATCGACTTACAGATTCTACAAAAAGAGTGTTTCAAAACTGTTCTACCAAGAACAAGGTTCCACTCTGTGAGTTGAATGCACTCGTCACAAAGAAGTTTCTGGGAATGCTTCTGTCTAGTTTTTATGTGAAGGTGTTTCATTTTCCACCATAGGCCACAAAGCGCTCCAAATATCCACTTGCAGATACTACAAAAAGTTTGTTTAAAACTGCGCAATGAAAAGGGAGGTTCAACTCTGTGAGTTGAATGCACACATCATGAAGAAGTATCTTAGAATGCTTCTGTCTGGTTTTTAGGGGAAGATATTTCATTTTCCAGCAAGGGCCTCAAAGAGCTCCATATATCCACTTGCAGATTCTACTAAAAGCGTGTTTCAAAATTCCTCTTTCAAAAAGAAGGTTCAAGCCTGTCAGTTGAATGCACTCATCACAAGGAAGTTTTTGAGAATTCTTCCACCTAGTTTTTATGTGAAGGTATTTCCTTTCCCAGCATAATCCTCAAAGCACTCCAAATATCCACTTGCAGATTTTACAAAAGCGTGTTTAAAACTGCTCTATGAAAAGGAAATTTCAACTATGTTATTTGAATGCACACACCACGAAGAAGTTTCTGAGAATGCTTCTGTCTAGATTTTACGTGAAGATATTTCATTTCCCAGAATAGGCTTCAAAGCGCTCCAAATATCCACTTGCAGATTCTACAAAAAGTGTGTTTCACAAGTGCTCTTTCAAAAGGAAGTTTCAGGCCTGTGAGTTCAATGCACAAAGCACAGGGAACCTTCTGAGAATTATTCCGTCTAGTGTATATGTGAAGATATTTCCTTTTCCATTGCAGGCCTCAAATTAACCCATATATCCACTTGCAGATTCTACTAAAAGAGTGTTTCAAAGCTGCCCTATGAAAAGGAAGGTTCAACTCTGTAAGTTCAATGCACACATCACAAAGAAGATTTTGAGAATTCTTCTGTTTAATTTTTATATGAAGATATTTCCTTTTCCGGGCTAGTCCTCAAAGCGCTCCAAATATCCTCTTTGAGAATCTACACAAACAGTGTTTGAAGAATGCGCTCTCAAAAGGAAGGTTCAACTCCATGAGTTGAATGCCTAAAGAACCGGGAAGTTTATGAGAATGCTTCTGTCTAGTTTTTATGTGAAGATATTTCCTTTTCCAAAGTATGTTTCATAGCACTCCAAATATCCACTTACAGATTCTACTGAAAGACTCTTTCAAAACTGCTGCATCAAAAAGAAGGTTCAATACTGTGAGTTGAATGTGCACATCACAATGAAGTTTCTGAAAATGATTCTGTATTGTTTTTATATGAAGATATTTAATTTTCCAGCATAGGCCTCATAGCCCTCCAAATATCCCACAGCAGATTCTACAAAAAGAGTGCTTCCAAACTGTTCTATCAAAAGGAAGGTTCAAGTCTGTGAGTTGAATGCACTCATCACAAAGTAGTTTCTGAGAATGCTTCTGTGTAGTTTTTATGTGATGATATTTCCTTTTCCACCTTAGGCCTCAAAGCGCTCCAAATATACACTCTCAGATTCTACAAAAAGAGTGTTTCAATACTGCTCTATCAAAAGGAATGTTCAACTCTGTGAGTTGATTGCACGTTTCACAAAAAGTTTCTGAGAATGCTTGTGTCTGGTTTTTATGGGAAGATAATTCCTTTTACAGCATTGGCCTCAAAGCGCTGCAAATATCCCCTTGCAGATTCTACTAAAAGAGTGTTTCAAAACTGCTCAATGAAAAGGAAGATTCAACTCTCTTAGTTGAATGCACACATCACCAAGATGTTCCTGAGAATGCTTCTGTCTATTTTCTATTGGAAGATATTTCATTTCCCAACATAGACCTCAAAGCCCGCCAAATATCCACTTGAACATTCTACAAAAAGAGTTTTTCAAAACTGCTCTATCAAAAGGAGGGTTGAACTCTGTATTGAATGCAGGAGGCATAGGAAGCTTTCTGAGAATGCTTCTGTCTAGTTTTTATGTGAAGATATTTCCTTTTCCAGCCTAGGCCTCAATGCGCTCCAAATATCTGCTTCGAGAACCTACAAAAAGAGTGTTTCAAAACTGTTATATCAATAGGAAGGTTCAAGTGTGTGAGTTGAATGTACTCATCACAAAGAAGTTTCTGAGAATGCTTCTGTCTAGTTTTTACGTGAAGATATTTCCTTTTCCCGCATAAGCCCCAAAGCGCTCCAAATATCCACTTACATATTCTACAAAAAGAGTGTTTCCAAACCGTTCTATCCAAATGAAGTCTCCACTCTGTGAGTTGAATGCACACATCCGAAAGAAGTTTCTGAGAATGCTTCTGTCTACTTTTTATATGAAGATGTTTGCTTTTCCAGTGTTGGCCTCTTAGCACTCCAGATATCCACTTGGAGATTCTACTAAAAGAGTGTTTCAAAACTGCTCTGTGAAAAGGAAGGTTCAACTGCTTGAGATGAATGGGCACATCATGAAAAAGTTTCTGAGAATGCTTCTGCCTAGTTTTTATGTGAAGATGTTAACTTTTCCAGCATGGGCCTCAAAGCACTCCAAATATCCGCTTGGAGAATGTACAAAAAGAGTGTTTCAAAAGTGTTCTATCAAAAGGAAGGTTTAACTGTGTGAGTTGAATGCACTCATCAGAATGAAGTTTCTGAGAATGCTTTTGTGTGGTTTTCATCTGAATATATTTCTTTTTCCAAAGGAGGTCGCAATCGCACCAAATATCTACTTGCCGTTTCCACAAAAAGAGTGTTACAGAACTGCTCTATGAAAAGGATTGTTCAACTCTGTGAGTTGAATGCACACGTCCCAAAGCAGTATATGGGAATGCTGCTTTCTAGTTTTTATGTGAAGATATTTGCTTTTTCAGCATAGGACACAAAGCGCTAAAAATATCCACTTACAGATACTTCAAAAAGAGTGTTTCAAAACTGCAGTATCAAAAGGAAGGTTCAACTCTGGAAGTTGAATGCACACATTACCAGTTTCTGATAATGTTTCTGTGCGGTTTGTAAGTGAAGACATTTTCTTTTCCAGGATAGGCCTCACAGCACACCAAGTATCCACTTACAGATTCTACAGTAAGTGTGTTTCAAAACTGCTCTATCAAAAGGAAGATTCAACTCTGAGTTGAATGCACTCATCAACAAGAAATTTTTGAGAATGCTTCTGTCTAATTTTTATGTAATGATATTTCGTTTCCCAGGATAGGCCTCAAAGAGCTCCAAATATCCAATTGCATATTCTTCAAAAAGAGTGTTTCAAAACTGCTCTATGAAAAGGAAGTTTCAAGCCTGTGAGTTGAATGCACTCATCTCAAAATTTTTTGACAATGCTTCTGTCTAGTTTTTATGAGAAGATATTTTCTTTTCGAGCATAGGCCTCAAAGCGCTTCAAATATCCACTGGCAGATTCTACCAAAAGAGTGTTTGAAAACTTCTCTACCAAAAGGAAGGTTCAAGTCTGTAAGTTGAAAGTACACATGAAAAAGAAGTTTCTTCGAATGCTGCATTCTAGTTTTTATGTGAAGTTATTTCCCTTTCCAGCATAGGTCTCACAGCGCCCCAAATATCCACTTGCAGATTCTATAAAAACTGTGTTTCCAAACAGCTCTATGAAAAGGATGGTTTAACTCTGCGAGTTGAATGCACACATCAGGAAGAAGTTTCTGAGAACGCTTCTGTCTAGTTTTTATGTGAAAATATTTGCTTTTCCAACATAGGCCTCAAAGCGCTCCAAATAAACAGTTGCGGATTCTACAAAAGGAGTGTTTCCAAACTGTTCTATGAAAAGGAACGCTCAAGTCTGTGAGTTGAATGCACTCATCACACAGAAGTTTCTGGGAATGCTTCTGTCTAGTTTCTAGGTGAAGATATTTCATTTCCCAGCATAGGCCTCAAAACGCTCCAAATATCCACCTGCAGATTCTACAAAAAGAGTGTTTCAAACCTGCTCTATCAAAAGGAAGGTTGAACTTTGTGAGTTGAATGCACAAAGCACAGGGAACGTTCTGAGAATTCTTCTGACTAGTTTCTATTTGAAGATATTTCCTTTTCCCTTGTAGGCCCCAAATCAATCCATATATCCACTTGGAGATTCTACTAAAAGAGTATCTCAAAACTGACCTATCAAAAGGAATGTTCGAGTCTGTGAGTCCAATGCACAAAACACAAAGAAGTTTCTGAGAATGCTTCTGTCTAGTTTTTATGTGAAGATATTTCCTTTTCCAGCATAGACAACAAAGCGCTCCAAATATCCCCTTGCGGATTCTACAAAAAGAATGTCCCCAAACTGTTCTATCTACAGGAAGGCTCCACTCTGTGACTTGCATGCACTCATCACAAAGAAATTCTTGAGAATGTTCTTTCTAGATTTTATTTTATGATATTTCCTTTTCCATCATAATCTTCAAAGCTCTCCCAATATCCACTTGCAGATTCTACAAAAAGAGTGTTTCAAAACTGCTCTATCAAAGGCAAGGTTCAACTCTGTGAGTTCAAAGCAAACATAATGAAGAAGCTTCTGGGAATGCTTCTGTCTAGTTTTTATGTGAATATATTTCATTTCCCAGCCTATGCCACAAAACGTTCCAAACGTCCACTTGCAGATTCTACAGAAAGAGTGTTTGAAAACTGCTCTTTCAAAAGAAAGGTTCAAGTCTGCGTGTTGAATGCACTCGTCAAAAAGAAGTTTCTGAGAATTCTTCTGTCTAGTTTTTATGTGAAGATATTTCCTTTTCCAGCATAGGTTGCAAATCGCTCCAGATAACCACTTGCAGATTCTAGAAAAAGAATGTTTCAAAACTGTGCTATCAATAGGAAGTTTCCACTCTGTGAGTTGAATCCATAAATCACAGGAAAGTTTCTGAGAATGCTTCAGTCTAGTTTTTATGTGAACATATTTCCTTTTCCAGTGTTGGCCTGTTAGCACTGCATATATCCCTTGCAAATTCTACTAAAAGAGTGTTTCAACACTGCCATATGAAAGGGAAGGTTCAACTTTGTGAGTTCAATGCGCACATCACAAAGAAATTTCTGAGAATGCTTCTGTCTAGTTCTTATGTGAAGATATTTACTTTACAAACATAGGCCTAAAAGCGTTCCAAATATCGACTTACAGATTCTACAAAAAGAGTGTTTCAAAACTGTTCTACCAAGAACAAGGTTCCACTCTGTGAGTTGAATGCACTCGTCACAAAGAAGTTTCTGGGAATGCTTCTGTCTAGTTTTTATGTGAAGGTGTTTCATTTTCCACCATAGGCCACAAAGCGCTCCAAATATCCACTTGCAGATACTACAAAAAGTTTGTTTAAAACTGCGCAATGAAAAGGGAGGTTCAACTCTGTGAGTTGAATGCACACATCATGAAGAAGTATCTTAGAATGCTTCTGTCTGGTTTTTAGGGGAAGATATTTCATTTTCCAGCAAGGGCCTCAAAGAGCTCCATATATCCACTTGCAGATTCTACTAAAAGCGTGTTTCAAAATTCCTCTTTCAAAAAGAAGGTTCAAGCCTGTCAGTTGAATGCACTCATCACAAGGAAGTTTTTGAGAATTCTTCCACCTAGTTTTTATGTGAAGGTATTTCCTTTCCCAGCATAATCCTCAAAGCACTCCAAATATCCACTTGCAGATTTTACAAAAGCGTGTTTAAAACTGCTCTATGAAAAGGAAATTTCAACTATGTTATTTGAATGCACACACCACGAAGAAGTTTCTGAGAATGCTTCTGTCTAGATTTTACGTGAAGATATTTCATTTCCCAGAATAGGCTTCAAAGCGCTCCAAATATCCACTTGCAGATTCTACAAAAAGTGTGTTTCACAAGTGCTCTTTCAAAAGGAAGTTTCAGGCCTGTGAGTTCAATGCACAAAGCACAGGGAACCTTCTGAGAATTATTCCGTCTAGTGTATATGTGAAGATATTTCCTTTTCCATTGCAGGCCTCAAATTAACCCATATATCCACTTGCAGATTCTACTAAAAGAGTGTTTCAAAGCTGCCCTATGAAAAGGAAGGTTCAACTCTGTAAGTTCAATGCACACATCACAAAGAAGATTTTGAGAATTCTTCTGTTTAATTTTTATATGAAGATATTTCCTTTTCCGGGCTAGTCCTCAAAGCGCTCCAAATATCCTCTTTGAGAATCTACACAAACAGTGTTTGAAGAATGCGCTCTCAAAAGGAAGGTTCAACTCCATGAGTTGAATGCCTAAAGAACCGGGAAGTTTATGAGAATGCTTCTGTCTAGTTTTTATGTGAAGATATTTCCTTTTCCAAAGTATGTTTCATAGCACTCCAAATATCCACTTACAGATTCTACTGAAAGACTCTTTCAAAACTGCTGCATCAAAAAGAAGGTTCAATACTGTGAGTTGAATGTGCACATCACAATGAAGTTTCTGAAAATGATTCTGTATTGTTTTTATATGAAGATATTTAATTTTCCAGCATAGGCCTCATAGCCCTCCAAATATCCCACAGCAGATTCTACAAAAAGAGTGCTTCCAAACTGTTCTATCAAAAGGAAGGTTCAAGTCTGTGAGTTGAATGCACTCATCACAAAGTAGTTTCTGAGAATGCTTCTGTGTAGTTTTTATGTGATGATATTTCCTTTTCCACCTTAGGCCTCAAAGCGCTCCAAATATACACTCTCAGATTCTACAAAAAGAGTGTTTCAATACTGCTCTATCAAAAGGAATGTTCAACTCTGTGAGTTGATTGCACGTTTCACAAAAAGTTTCTGAGAATGCTTGTGTCTGGTTTTTATGGGAAGATAATTCCTTTTACAGCATTGGCCTCAAAGCGCTGCAAATATCCCCTTGCAGATTCTACTAAAAGAGTGTTTCAAAACTGCTCAATGAAAAGGAAGATTCAACTCTCTTAGTTGAATGCACACATCACCAAGATGTTCCTGAGAATGCTTCTGTCTATTTTCTATTGGAAGATATTTCATTTCCCAACATAGACCTCAAAGCCCTCCAAGTATCCACTTGAACATTCTACAAAAAGAGTTTTTCAAAACTGCTCTATCAAAAGGAGGGTTGAACTCTGTATTGAATGCAGGAGGCATAGGAAGCTTTCTGAGAATGCTTCTGTCTAGTTTTTATGTGAAGATATTTCCTTTTCCAGCCTAGGCCTCAATGCGCTCCAAATATCTGCTTCGAGAACCTACAAAAAGAGTGTTTCAAAACTGTTATATCAATAGGAAGGTTCAAGTGTGTGAGTTGAATGTACTCATCACAAAGAAGTTTCTGAGAATGCTTCTGTCTAGTTTTTACGTGAAGATATTTCCTTTTCCCGCATAAGCCCCAAAGCGCTCCAAATATCCACTTACATATTCTACAAAAAGAGTGTTTCAAAACCGTTCTATCCAAATGAAGTCTCCACTCTGTGAGTTGAATGCACACATCCGAAAGAAGTTTCTGAGAATGCTTCTGTCTACTTTTTATATGAAGATGTTTGCTTTTCCAGTGTTGGCCTCTTAGCACTCCAGATATCCACTTGGAGATTCTACTAAAAGAGTGTTTCAAAACTGCTCTGTGAAAAGGAAGGTTCAACTGCTTGAGATGAATGGACACATCATGAAAAAGTTTCTGAGAATGCTTCTGCCTAGTTTTTATGTGAAGATGTTAACTTTTCCAGCATGGGCCTCAAAGCACTCCAAATATCCGCTTGGAGAATGTACAAAAAGAGTGTTTCAAAAGTGTTCTATCAAAAGGAAGGTTTAACTGTGTGAGTTGAATGCACTCATCAGAATGAAGTTTCTGAGAATGCTTTTGTGTGGTTTTCATCTGAATATATTTCTTTTTCCAAAGGAGGTCGCAATCGCACCAAATATCTACTTGCCGTTTCCACAAAAAGAGTGTTACAGAACTGCTCTATGAAAAGGATTGTTCAACTCTGTGAGTTGAATGCACACGTCCCAAAGCAGTATATGGGAATGCTGCTTTCTAGTTTTTATGTGAAGATATTTGCTTTTTCAGCATAGGACTCAAAGCGCTAAAAATATCCGCTTACAGATACTTCAAAAAGAGTGTTTCAAAACTGCAGTATCAAAAGGAAGGTTCAACTCTGGAAGTTGAATGCACACATTATCAGTTTCTGATAATGTTTCTGTGCGGTTTGTAAGTGAAGACATTTTCTTTTCCAGGATAGGCCTCACAGCACACCAAGTATCCACTTACAGATTCTACAGTAAGTGTGTTTCAAAACTGCTCTATCAAAAGGAAGATTCAACTCTGAGTTGAATGCACTCATCAACAAGAAATTTCTGAGAATGCTTCTGTCTAATTTTTATGTAATGATATTTCGTTTCCCAGGATAGGCCTCAAAGAGCTCCAAATATCCAATTGCATATTCTTCAAAAAGAGTGTTTCAAAACTGCTCTATGAAAAGGAAGTTTCAAGCCTGTGAGTTGAATGCACTCATCTCAAAATTTTTTGACAATGCTTCTGTCTAGTTTTTATGAGAAGATATTTTCTTTTCGAGCATAGGCCTCAAAGCGCTTCAAATATCCACTGGCAGATTCTACCAAAAGAGTGTTTGAAAACTTCTCTATCAAAAGGAAGGTTCAAGTCTGTAAGTTGAAAGTACACATGAAAAAGAAGTTTCTTCGAATGCTGCATTCTAGTTTTTATGTGAAGTTATTTCCCTTTCCAGCATAGGTCTCACAGCGCCCCAAATAGCCACTTGCAGATTCTATAAAAACTGTGTTTCCAAACAGCTCTATGAAAAGGATGGTTTAACTCTGCGAGTTGAATGCACACATCAGGAAGAAGTTTCTGAGAACGCTTCTGTCTAGTTTTTATGTGAAAATATTTGCTTTTCCAACATAGGCCTCAAAGCGCTCCAAATAAACAGTTGCGGATTCTACAAAAGGAGTGTTTCCAAACTGTTCTATGAAAAGGAACGCTCAAGTCTGTGAGTTGAATGCACTCATCACACAGAAGTTTCTGGGAATGCTTCTGTCTAGTTTCTAGGTGAAGATATTTCATTTCCCAGCATAGGCCTCAAAACGCTCCAAATATCCACCTGCAGATTCTACAAAAAGAGTGTTTCAAACCTGCTCTATCAAAAGGAAGGTTGAACTTTGTGAGTTGAATGCACAAAGCACAGGGAACGTTCTGAGAATTCTTCTGACTAGTTTCTATTTGAAGATATTTCCTTTTCCCTTGTAGGCCCCAAATCAATCCATATATCCACTTGGAGATTCTACTAAAAGAGTATCTCAAAACTGACCTATCAAAAGGAATGTTCGAGTCTGTGAGTCCAATGCACAAAACACAAAGAAGTTTCTGAGAATGCTTCTGTCTAGTTTTTATGTGAAGATATTTCCTTTTCCAGCATAGACAACAAAGCGCTCCAAATATCCCCTTGCGGATTCTACAAAAAGAATGTCCCCAAACTGTTCTATCTACAGGAAGGCTCCACTCTGTGACTTGCATGCACTCATCACAAAGAAATTCTTGAGAATGTTCTTTCTAGATTTTATTTTATGATATTTCCTTTTCCATCATAATCTTCAAAGCTCTCCCAATATCCACTTGCAGATTCTACAAAAAGAGTGTTTCAAAACTGCTCTATCAAAGGCAAGGTTCAACTCTGTGAGTTCAAAGCAAACATAATGAAGAAGCTTCTGGGAATGCTTCTGTCTAGTTTTTATGTGAATATATTTCATTTCCCAGCCTATGCCACAAAACGTTCCAAACGTCCACTTGCAGATTCTACAGAAAGAGTGTTTGAAAACTGCTCTTTCAAAAGAAAGGTTCAAGTCTGCGTGTTGAATGCACTCGTCAAAAAGAAGTTTCTGAGAATTCTTCTGTCTAGTTTTTATGTGAAGATATTTCCTTTTCCAGCATAGGTTGCAAATCGCTCCAGATAACCACTTGCAGATTCTAGAAAAAGAATGTTTCAAAACTGTGCTATCAATAGGAAGTTTCCACTCTGTGAGTTGAATCCATAAATCACAGGAAAGTTTCTGAGAATGCTTCAGTCTAGTTTTTATGTGAACATATTTCCTTTTCCAGTGTTGGCCTGTTAGCACTGCATATATCCCTTGCAAATTCTACTAAAAGAGTGTTTCAACACTGCCATATGAAAGGGAAGGTTCAACTTTGTGAGTTCAATGCGCACATCACAAAGAAATTTCTGAGAATGCTTCTGTCTAGTTCTTATGTGAAGATATTTACTTTACAAACATAGGCCTAAAAGCGTTCCAAATATCGACTTACAGATTCTACAAAAAGAGTGTTTCAAAACTGTTCTACCAAGAACAAGGTTCCACTCTGTGAGTTGAATGCACTCGTCACAAAGAAGTTTCTGGGAATGCTTCTGTCTAGTTTTTATGTGAAGGTGTTTCATTTTCCACCATAGGCCACAAAGCGCTCCAAATATCCACTTGCAGATACTACAAAAAGTTTGTTTAAAACTGCGCAATGAAAAGGGAGGTTCAACTCTGTGAGTTGAATGCACACATCATGAAGAAGTATCTTAGAATGCTTCTGTCTGGTTTTTAGGGGAAGATATTTCATTTTCCAGCAAGGGCCTCAAAGAGCTCCATATATCCACTTGCAGATTCTACTAAAAGCGTGTTTCAAAATTCCTCTTTCAAAAAGAAGGTTCAAGCCTGTCAGTTGAATGCACTCATCACAAGGAAGTTTTTGAGAATTCTTCCACCTAGTTTTTATGTGAAGGTATTTCCTTTCCCAGCATAATCCTCAAAGCACTCCAAATATCCACTTGCAGATTTTACAAAAGCGTGTTTAAAACTGCTCTATGAAAAGGAAATTTCAACTATGTTATTTGAATGCACACACCACGAAGAAGTTTCTGAGAATGCTTCTGTCTAGATTTTACGTGAAGATATTTCATTTCCCAGAATAGGCTTCAAAGCGCTCCAAATATCCACTTGCAGATTCTACAAAAAGTGTGTTTCACAAGTGCTCTTTCAAAAGGAAGTTTCAGGCCTGTGAGTTCAATGCACAAAGCACAGGGAACCTTCTGAGAATTATTCCGTCTAGTGTATATGTGAAGATATTTCCTTTTCCATTGCAGGCCTCAAATTAACCCATATATCCACTTGCAGATTCTACTAAAAGAGTGTTTCAAAGCTGCCCTATGAAAAGGAAGGTTCAACTCTGTAAGTTCAATGCACACATCACAAAGAAGATTTTGAGAATTCTTCTGTTTAATTTTTATATGAAGATATTTCCTTTTCCGGGCTAGTCCTCAAAGCGCTCCAAATATCCTCTTTGAGAATCTACACAAACAGTGTTTGAAGAATGCGCTCTCAAAAGGAAGGTTCAACTCCATGAGTTGAATGCCTAAAGAACCGGGAAGTTTATGAGAATGCTTCTGTCTAGTTTTTATGTGAAGATATTTCCTTTTCCAAAGTATGTTTCATAGCACTCCAAATATCCACTTACAGATTCTACTGAAAGACTCTTTCAAAACTGCTGCATCAAAAAGAAGGTTCAATACTGTGAGTTGAATGTGCACATCACAATGAAGTTTCTGAAAATGATTCTGTATTGTTTTTATATGAAGATATTTAATTTTCCAGCATAGGCCTCATAGCCCTCCAAATATCCCACAGCAGATTCTACAAAAAGAGTGCTTCCAAACTGTTCTATCAAAAGGAAGGTTCAAGTCTGTGAGTTGAATGCACTCATCACAAAGTAGTTTCTGAGAATGCTTCTGTGTAGTTTTTATGTGATGATATTTCCTTTTCCACCTTAGGCCTCAAAGCGCTCCAAATATACACTCTCAGATTCTACAAAAAGAGTGTTTCAATACTGCTCTATCAAAAGGAATGTTCAACTCTGTGAGTTGATTGCACGTTTCACAAAAAGTTTCTGAGAATGCTTGTGTCTGGTTTTTATGGGAAGATAATTCCTTTTACAGCATTGGCCTCAAAGCGCTGCAAATATCCCCTTGCAGATTCTACTAAAAGAGTGTTTCAAAACTGCTCAATGAAAAGGAAGATTCAACTCTCTTAGTTGAATGCACACATCACCAAGATGTTCCTGAGAATGCTTCTGTCTATTTTCTATTGGAAGATATTTCATTTCCCAACATAGACCTCAAAGCCCTCCAAGTATCCACTTGAACATTCTACAAAAAGAGTTTTTCAAAACTGCTCTATCAAAAGGAGGGTTGAACTCTGTATTGAATGCAGGAGGCATAGGAAGCTTTCTGAGAATGCTTCTGTCTAGTTTTTATGTGAAGATATTTCCTTTTCCAGCCTAGGCCTCAATGCGCTCCAAATATCTGCTTCGAGAACCTACAAAAAGAGTGTTTCAAAACTGTTATATCAATAGGAAGGTTCAAGTGTGTGAGTTGAATGTACTCATCACAAAGAAGTTTCTGAGAATGCTTCTGTCTAGTTTTTACGTGAAGATATTTCCTTTTCCCGCATAAGCCCCAAAGCGCTCCAAATATCCACTTACATATTCTACAAAAAGAGTGTTTCAAAACCGTTCTATCCAAATGAAGTCTCCACTCTGTGAGTTGAATGCACACATCCGAAAGAAGTTTCTGAGAATGCTTCTGTCTACTTTTTATATGAAGATGTTTGCTTTTCCAGTGTTGGCCTCTTAGCACTCCAGATATCCACTTGGAGATTCTACTAAAAGAGTGTTTCAAAACTGCTCTGTGAAAAGGAAGGTTCAACTGCTTGAGATGAATGGACACATCATGAAAAAGTTTCTGAGAATGCTTCTGCCTAGTTTTTATGTGAAGATGTTAACTTTTCCAGCATGGGCCTCAAAGCACTCCAAATATCCGCTTGGAGAATGTACAAAAAGAGTGTTTCAAAAGTGTTCTATCAAAAGGAAGGTTTAACTGTGTGAGTTGAATGCACTCATCAGAATGAAGTTTCTGAGAATGCTTTTGTGTGGTTTTCATCTGAATATATTTCTTTTTCCAAAGGAGGTCGCAATCGCACCAAATATCTACTTGCCGTTTCCACAAAAAGAGTGTTACAGAACTGCTCTATGAAAAGGATTGTTCAACTCTGTGAGTTGAATGCACACGTCCCAAAGCAGTATATGGGAATGCTGCTTTCTAGTTTTTATGTGAAGATATTTGCTTTTTCAGCATAGGACTCAAAGCGCTAAAAATATCCGCTTACAGATACTTCAAAAAGAGTGTTTCAAAACTGCAGTATCAAAAGGAAGGTTCAACTCTGGAAGTTGAATGCACACATTATCAGTTTCTGATAATGTTTCTGTGCGGTTTGTAAGTGAAGACATTTTCTTTTCCAGGATAGGCCTCACAGCACACCAAGTATCCACTTACAGATTCTACAGTAAGTGTGTTTCAAAACTGCTCTATCAAAAGGAAGATTCAACTCTGAGTTGAATGCACTCATCAACAAGAAATTTCTGAGAATGCTTCTGTCTAATTTTTATGTAATGATATTTCGTTTCCCAGGATAGGCCTCAAAGAGCTCCAAATATCCAATTGCATATTCTTCAAAAAGAGTGTTTCAAAACTGCTCTATGAAAAGGAAGTTTCAAGCCTGTGAGTTGAATGCACTCATCTCAAAATTTTTTGACAATGCTTCTGTCTAGTTTTTATGAGAAGATATTTTCTTTTCGAGCATAGGCCTCAAAGCGCTTCAAATATCCACTGGCAGATTCTACCAAAAGAGTGTTTGAAAACTTCTCTATCAAAAGGAAGGTTCAAGTCTGTAAGTTGAAAGTACACATGAAAAAGAAGTTTCTTCGAATGCTGCATTCTAGTTTTTATGTGAAGTTATTTCCCTTTCCAGCATAGGTCTCACAGCGCCCCAAATAGCCACTTGCAGATTCTATAAAAACTGTGTTTCCAAACAGCTCTATGAAAAGGATGGTTTAACTCTGCGAGTTGAATGCACACATCAGGAAGAAGTTTCTGAGAACGCTTCTGTCTAGTTTTTATGTGAAAATATTTGCTTTTCCAACATAGGCCTCAAAGCGCTCCAAATAAACAGTTGCGGATTCTACAAAAGGAGTGTTTCCAAACTGTTCTATGAAAAGGAACGCTCAAGTCTGTGAGTTGAATGCACTCATCACACAGAAGTTTCTGGGAATGCTTCTGTCTAGTTTCTAGGTGAAGATATTTCATTTCCCAGCATAGGCCTCAAAACGCTCCAAATATCCACCTGCAGATTCTACAAAAAGAGTGTTTCAAACCTGCTCTATCAAAAGGAAGGTTGAACTTTGTGAGTTGAATGCACAAAGCACAGGGAACGTTCTGAGAATTCTTCTGACTAGTTTCTATTTGAAGATATTTCCTTTTCCCTTGTAGGCCCCAAATCAATCCATATATCCACTTGGAGATTCTACTAAAAGAGTATCTCAAAACTGACCTATCAAAAGGAATGTTCGAGTCTGTGAGTCCAATGCACAAAACACAAAGAAGTTTCTGAGAATGCTTCTGTCTAGTTTTTATGTGAAGATATTTCCTTTTCCAGCATAGACAACAAAGCGCTCCAAATATCCCCTTGCGGATTCTACAAAAAGAATGTCCCCAAACTGTTCTATCTACAGGAAGGCTCCACTCTGTGACTTGCATGCACTCATCACAAAGAAATTCTTGAGAATGTTCTTTCTAGATTTTATTTTATGATATTTCCTTTTCCATCATAATCTTCAAAGCTCTCCCAATATCCACTTGCAGATTCTACAAAAAGAGTGTTTCAAAACTGCTCTATCAAAGGCAAGGTTCAACTCTGTGAGTTCAAAGCAAACATAATGAAGAAGCTTCTGGGAATGCTTCTGTCTAGTTTTTATGTGAATATATTTCATTTCCCAGCCTATGCCACAAAACGTTCCAAACGTCCACTTGCAGATTCTACAGAAAGAGTGTTTGAAAACTGCTCTTTCAAAAGAAAGGTTCAAGTCTGCGTGTTGAATGCACTCGTCAAAAAGAAGTTTCTGAGAATTCTTCTGTCTAGTTTTTATGTGAAGATATTTCCTTTTCCAGCATAGGTTGCAAATCGCTCCAGATAACCACTTGCAGATTCTAGAAAAAGAATGTTTCAAAACTGTGCTATCAATAGGAAGTTTCCACTCTGTGAGTTGAATCCATAAATCACAGGAAAGTTTCTGAGAATGCTTCAGTCTAGTTTTTATGTGAACATATTTCCTTTTCCAGTGTTGGCCTGTTAGCACTGCATATATCCCTTGCAAATTCTACTAAAAGAGTGTTTCAACACTGCCATATGAAAGGGAAGGTTCAACTTTGTGAGTTCAATGCGCACATCACAAAGAAATTTCTGAGAATGCTTCTGTCTAGTTCTTATGTGAAGATATTTACTTTACAAACATAGGCCTAAAAGCGTTCCAAATATCGACTTACAGATTCTACAAAAAGAGTGTTTCAAAACTGTTCTACCAAGAACAAGGTTCCACTCTGTGAGTTGAATGCACTCGTCACAAAGAAGTTTCTGGGAATGCTTCTGTCTAGTTTTTATGTGAAGGTGTTTCATTTTCCACCATAGGCCACAAAGCGCTCCAAATATCCACTTGCAGATACTACAAAAAGTTTGTTTAAAACTGCGCAATGAAAAGGGAGGTTCAACTCTGTGAGTTGAATGCACACATCATGAAGAAGTATCTTAGAATGCTTCTGTCTGGTTTTTAGGGGAAGATATTTCATTTTCCAGCAAGGGCCTCAAAGAGCTCCATATATCCACTTGCAGATTCTACTAAAAGCGTGTTTCAAAATTCCTCTTTCAAAAAGAAGGTTCAAGCCTGTCAGTTGAATGCACTCATCACAAGGAAGTTTTTGAGAATTCTTCCACCTAGTTTTTATGTGAAGGTATTTCCTTTCCCAGCATAATCCTCAAAGCACTCCAAATATCCACTTGCAGATTTTACAAAAGCGTGTTTAAAACTGCTCTATGAAAAGGAAATTTCAACTATGTTATTTGAATGCACACACCACGAAGAAGTTTCTGAGAATGCTTCTGTCTAGATTTTACGTGAAGATATTTCATTTCCCAGAATAGGCTTCAAAGCGCTCCAAATATCCACTTGCAGATTCTACAAAAAGTGTGTTTCACAAGTGCTCTTTCAAAAGGAAGTTTCAGGCCTGTGAGTTCAATGCACAAAGCACAGGGAACCTTCTGAGAATTATTCCGTCTAGTGTATATGTGAAGATATTTCCTTTTCCATTGCAGGCCTCAAATTACCCCATATATCCACTTGCAGATTCTACTAAAAGAGTGTTTCAAAGCTGCCCTATGAAAAGGAAGGTTCAACTCTGTAAGTTCAATGCACACATCACAAAGAAGATTTTGAGAATTCTTCTGTTTAATTTTTATATGAAGATATTTCCTTTTCCGGGCTAGTCCTCAAAGCGCTCCAAATATCCTCTTTGAGAATCTACACAAACAGTGTTTGAAGAATGCGCTCTCAAAAGGAAGGTTCAACTCCATGAGTTGAATGCCTAAAGAACCGGGAAGTTTATGAGAATGCTTCTGTCTAGTTTTTATGTGAAGATATTTCCTTTTCCAAAGTATGTTTCATAGCACTCCAAATATCCACTTACAGATTCTACTGAAAGACTCTTTCAAAACTGCTGCATCAAAAAGAAGGTTCAATACTGTGAGTTGAATGTGCACATCACAATGAAGTTTCTGAAAATGATTCTGTATTGTTTTTATATGAAGATATTTAATTTTCCAGCATAGGCCTCATAGCCCTCCAAATATCCCACAGCAGATTCTACAAAAAGAGTGCTTCCAAACTGTTCTATCAAAAGGAAGGTTCAAGTCTGTGAGTTGAATGCACTCATCACAAAGTAGTTTCTGAGAATGCTTCTGTGTAGTTTTTATGTGATGATATTTCCTTTTCCACCTTAGGCCTCAAAGCGCTCCAAATATACACTCTCAGATTCTACAAAAAGAGTGTTTCAATACTGCTCTATCAAAAGGAATGTTCAACTCTGTGAGTTGATTGCACGTTTCACAAAAAGTTTCTGAGAATGCTTGTGTCTGGTTTTTATGGGAAGATAATTCCTTTTACAGCATTGGCCTCAAAGCGCTGCAAATATCCCCTTGCAGATTCTACTAAAAGAGTGTTTCAAAACTGCTCAATGAAAAGGAAGATTCAACTCTCTTAGTTGAATGCACACATCACCAAGATGTTCCTGAGAATGCTTCTGTCTATTTTCTATTGGAAGATATTTCATTTCCCAACATAGACCTCAAAGCCCTCCAAGTATCCACTTGAACATTCTACAAAAGAGTTTTTCAAAACTGCTCTATCAAAAGGAGGGTTGAACTCTGTATTGAATGCAGGAGGCATAGGAAGCTTTCTGAGAATGCTTCTGTCTAGTTTTTATGTGAAGATATTTCCTTTTCCAGCCTAGGCCTCAATGCGCTCCAAATATCTGCTTCGAGAACCTACAAAAAGAGTGTTTCAAAACTGTTATATCAATAGGAAGGTTCAAGTGTGTGAGTTGAATGTACTCATCACAAAGAAGTTTCTGAGAATGCTTCTGTCTAGTTTTTACGTGAAGATATTTCCTTTTCCCGCATAAGCCCCAAAGCGCTCCAAATATCCACTTACATATTCTACAAAAAGAGTGTTTCAAAACCGTTCTATCCAAATGAAGTCTCCACTCTGTGAGTTGAATGCACACATCCGAAAGAAGTTTCTGAGAATGCTTCTGTCTACTTTTTATATGAAGATGTTTGCTTTTCCAGTGTTGGCCTCTTAGCACTCCAGATATCCACTTGGAGATTCTACTAAAAGAGTGTTTCAAAACTGCTCTGTGAAAAGGAAGGTTCAACTGCTTGAGATGAATGGACACATCATGAAAAAGTTTCTGAGAATGCTTCTGCCTAGTTTTTATGTGAAGATGTTAACTTTTCCAGCATGGGCCTCAAAGCACTCCAAATATCCGCTTGGAGAATGTACAAAAAGAGTGTTTCAAAAGTGTTCTATCAAAAGGAAGGTTTAACTGTGTGAGTTGAATGCACTCATCAGAATGAAGTTTCTGAGAATGCTTTTGTGTGGTTTTCATCTGAATATATTTCTTTTTCCAAAGGAGGTCGCAATCGCACCAAATATCTACTTGCCGTTTCCACAAAAAGAGTGTTACAGAACTGCTCTATGAAAAGGATTGTTCAACTCTGTGAGTTGAATGCACACGTCCCAAAGCAGTATATGGGAATGCTGCTTTCTAGTTTTTATGTGAAGATATTTGCTTTTTCAGCATAGGACTCAAAGCGCTAAAAATATCCGCTTACAGATACTTCAAAAAGAGTGTTTCAAAACTGCAGTATCAAAAGGAAGGTTCAACTCTGGAAGTTGAATGCACACATTATCAGTTTCTGATAATGTTTCTGTGCGGTTTGTAAGTGAAGACATTTTCTTTTCCAGGATAGGCCTCACAGCACACCAAGTATCCACTTACAGATTCTACAGTAAGTGTGTTTCAAAACTGCTCTATCAAAAGGAAGATTCAACTCTGAGTTGAATGCACTCATCAACAAGAAATTTCTGAGAATGCTTCTGTCTAATTTTTATGTAATGATATTTCGTTTCCCAGGATAGGCCTCAAAGAGCTCCAAATATCCAATTGCATATTCTTCAAAAAGAGTGTTTCAAAACTGCTCTATGAAAAGGAAGTTTCAAGCCTGTGAGTTGAATGCACTCATCTCAAAATTTTTTGACAATGCTTCTGTCTAGTTTTTATGAGAAGATATTTTCTTTTCGAGCATAGGCCTCAAAGCGCTTCAAATATCCACTGGCAGATTCTACCAAAAGAGTGTTTGAAAACTTCTCTATCAAAAGGAAGGTTCAAGTCTGTAAGTTGAAAGTACACATGAAAAAGAAGTTTCTTCGAATGCTGCATTCTAGTTTTTATGTGAAGTTATTTCCCTTTCCAGCATAGGTCTCACAGCGCCCCAAATAGCCACTTGCAGATTCTATAAAAACTGTGTTTCCAAACAGCTCTATGAAAAGGATGGTTTAACTCTGCGAGTTGAATGCACACATCAGGAAGAAGTTTCTGAGAACGCTTCTGTCTAGTTTTTATGTGAAAATATTTGCTTTTCCAACATAGGCCTCAAAGCGCTCCAAATAAACAGTTGCGGATTCTACAAAAGGAGTGTTTCCAAACTGTTCTATGAAAAGGAACGCTCAAGTCTGTGAGTTGAATGCACTCATCACACAGAAGTTTCTGGGAATGCTTCTGTCTAGTTTCTAGGTGAAGATATTTCATTTCCCAGCATAGGCCTCAAAACGCTCCAAATATCCACCTGCAGATTCTACAAAAAGAGTGTTTCAAACCTGCTCTATCAAAAGGAAGGTTGAACTTTGTGAGTTGAATGCACAAAGCACAGGGAACGTTCTGAGAATTCTTCTGACTAGTTTCTATTTGAAGATATTTCCTTTTCCCTTGTAGGCCCCAAATCAATCCATATATCCACTTGGAGATTCTACTAAAAGAGTATCTCAAAACTGACCTATCAAAAGGAATGTTCGAGTCTGTGAGTCCAATGCACAAAACACAAAGAAGTTTCTGAGAATGCTTCTGTCTAGTTTTTATGTGAAGATATTTCCTTTTCCAGCATAGACAACAAAGCGCTCCAAATATCCCCTTGCGGATTCTACAAAAAGAATGTCCCCAAACTGTTCTATCTACAGGAAGGCTCCACTCTGTGACTTGCATGCACTCATCACAAAGAAATTCTTGAGAATGTTCTTTCTAGATTTTATTTTATGATATTTCCTTTTCCATCATAATCTTCAAAGCTCTCCCAATATCCACTTGCAGATTCTACAAAAAGAGTGTTTCAAAACTGCTCTATCAAAGGCAAGGTTCAACTCTGTGAGTTCAAAGCAAACATAATGAAGAAGCTTCTGGGAATGCTTCTGTCTAGTTTTTATGTGAATATATTTCATTTCCCAGCCTATGCCACAAAACGTTCCAAACGTCCACTTGCAGATTCTACAGAAAGAGTGTTTGAAAACTGCTCTTTCAAAAGAAAGGTTCAAGTCTGCGTGTTGAATGCACTCGTCAAAAAGAAGTTTCTGAGAATTCTTCTGTCTAGTTTTTATGTGAAGATATTTCCTTTTCCAGCATAGGTTGCAAATCGCTCCAGATAACCACTTGCAGATTCTAGAAAAAGAATGTTTCAAAACTGTGCTATCAATAGGAAGTTTCCACTCTGTGAGTTGAATCCATAAATCACAGGAAAGTTTCTGAGAATGCTTCAGTCTAGTTTTTATGTGAACATATTTCCTTTTCCAGTGTTGGCCTGTTAGCACTGCATATATCCCTTGCAAATTCTACTAAAAGAGTGTTTCAACACTGCCATATGAAAGGGAAGGTTCAACTTTGTGAGTTCAATGCGCACATCACAAAGAAATTTCTGAGAATGCTTCTGTCTAGTTCTTATGTGAAGATATTTACTTTACAAACATAGGCCTAAAAGCGTTCCAAATATCGACTTACAGATTCTACAAAAAGAGTGTTTCAAAACTGTTCTACCAAGAACAAGGTTCCACTCTGTGAGTTGAATGCACTCGTCACAAAGAAGTTTCTGGGAATGCTTCTGTCTAGTTTTTATGTGAAGGTGTTTCATTTTCCACCATAGGCCACAAAGCGCTCCAAATATCCACTTGCAGATACTACAAAAAGTTTGTTTAAAACTGCGCAATGAAAAGGGAGGTTCAACTCTGTGAGTTGAATGCACACATCATGAAGAAGTATCTTAGAATGCTTCTGTCTGGTTTTTAGGGGAAGATATTTCATTTTCCAGCAAGGGCCTCAAAGAGCTCCATATATCCACTTGCAGATTCTACTAAAAGCGTGTTTCAAAATTCCTCTTTCAAAAAGAAGGTTCAAGCCTGTCAGTTGAATGCACTCATCACAAGGAAGTTTTTGAGAATTCTTCCACCTAGTTTTTATGTGAAGGTATTTCCTTTCCCAGCATAATCCTCAAAGCACTCCAAATATCCACTTGCAGATTTTACAAAAGCGTGTTTAAAACTGCTCTATGAAAAGGAAATTTCAACTATGTTATTTGAATGCACACACCACGAAGAAGTTTCTGAGAATGCTTCTGTCTAGATTTTACGTGAAGATATTTCATTTCCCAGAATAGGCTTCAAAGCGCTCCAAATATCCACTTGCAGATTCTACAAAAAGTGTGTTTCACAAGTGCTCTTTCAAAAGGAAGTTTCAGGCCTGTGAGTTCAATGCACAAAGCACAGGGAACCTTCTGAGAATTATTCCGTCTAGTGTATATGTGAAGATATTTCCTTTTCCATTGCAGGCCTCAAATTAACCCATATATCCACTTGCAGATTCTACTAAAAGAGTGTTTCAAAGCTGCTCTATGAAAAGGAAGGTTCAACTCTGTAAGTTCAATGCACACATCACAAAGAAGATTTTGAGAATTCTTCTGTTTAATTTTTATATGAAGATATTTCCTTTTCCGGGCTAGTCCTCAAAGCGCTCCAAATATCCTCTTTGAGAATCTACACAAACAGTGTTTGAAGAATGCGCTCTCAAAAGGAAGGTTCAACTCCATGAGTTGAATGCCTAAAGAACCGGGAAGTTTATGAGAATGCTTCTGTCTAGTTTTTATGTGAAGATATTTCCTTTTCCAAAGTATGTTTCATAGCACTCCAAATATCCACTTACAGATTCTACTGAAAGACTCTTTCAAAACTGCTGCATCAAAAAGAAGGTTCAATACTGTGAGTTGAATGTGCACATCACAATGAAGTTTCTGAAAATGATTCTGTATTGTTTTTATATGAAGATATTTAATTTTCCAGCATAGGCCTCATAGCCCTCCAAATATCCCACAGCAGATTCTACAAAAAGAGTGCTTCCAAACTGTTCTATCAAAAGGAAGGTTCAAGTCTGTGAGTTGAATGCACTCATCACAAAGTAGTTTCTGAGAATGCTTCTGTGTAGTTTTTATGTGATGATATTTCCTTTTCCACCTTAGGCCTCAAAGCGCTCCAAATATACACTCTCAGATTCTACAAAAAGAGTGTTTCAATACTGCTCTATCAAAAGGAATGTTCAACTCTGTGAGTTGATTGCACGTTTCACAAAAAGTTTCTGAGAATGCTTGTGTCTGGTTTTTATGGGAAGATAATTCCTTTTACAGCATTGGCCTCAAAGCGCTGCAAATATCCCCTTGCAGATTCTACTAAAAGAGTGTTTCAAAACTGCTCAATGAAAAGGAAGATTCAACTCTCTTAGTTGAATGCACACATCACCAAGATGTTCCTGAGAATGCTTCTGTCTATTTTCTATTGGAAGATATTTCATTTCCCAACATAGACCTCAAAGCCCTCCAAGTATCCACTTGAACATTCTACAAAAAGAGTTTTTCAAAACTGCTCTATCAAAAGGAGGGTTGAACTCTGTATTGAATGCAGGAGGCATAGGAAGCTTTCTGAGAATGCTTCTGTCTAGTTTTTATGTGAAGATATTTCCTTTTCCAGCCTAGGCCTCAATGCGCTCCAAATATCTGCTTCGAGAACCTACAAAAAGAGTGTTTCAAAACTGTTATATCAATAGGAAGGTTCAAGTGTGTGAGTTGAATGTACTCATCACAAAGAAGTTTCTGAGAATGCTTCTGTCTAGTTTTTACGTGAAGATATTTCCTTTTCCCGCATAAGCCCCAAAGCGCTCCAAATATCCACTTACATATTCTACAAAAAGAGTGTTTCAAAACCGTTCTATCCAAATGAAGTCTCCACTCTGTGAGTTGAATGCACACATCCGAAAGAAGTTTCTGAGAATGCTTCTGTCTACTTTTTATATGAAGATGTTTGCTTTTCCAGTGTTGGCCTCTTAGCACTCCAGATATCCACTTGGAGATTCTACTAAAAGAGTGTTTCAAAACTGCTCTGTGAAAAGGAAGGTTCAACTGCTTGAGATGAATGGACACATCATGAAAAAGTTTCTGAGAATGCTTCTGCCTAGTTTTTATGTGAAGATGTTAACTTTTCCAGCATGGGCCTCAAAGCACTCCAAATATCCGCTTGGAGAATGTACAAAAAGAGTGTTTCAAAAGTGTTCTATCAAAAGGAAGGTTTAACTGTGTGAGTTGAATGCACTCATCAGAATGAAGTTTCTGAGAATGCTTTTGTGTGGTTTTCATCTGAATATATTTCTTTTTCCAAAGGAGGTCGCAATCGCACCAAATATCTACTTGCCGTTTCCACAAAAAGAGTGTTACAGAACTGCTCTATGAAAAGGATTGTTCAACTCTGTGAGTTGAATGCACACGTCCCAAAGCAGTATATGGGAATGCTGCTTTCTAGTTTTTATGTGAAGATATTTGCTTTTTCAGCATAGGACTCAAAGCGCTAAAAATATCCGCTTACAGATACTTCAAAAAGAGTGTTTCAAAACTGCAGTATCAAAAGGAAGGTTCAACTCTGGAAGTTGAATGCACACATTATCAGTTTCTGATAATGTTTCTGTGCGGTTTGTAAGTGAAGACATTTTCTTTTCCAGGATAGGCCTCACAGCACACCAAGTATCCACTTACAGATTCTACAGTAAGTGTGTTTCAAAACTGCTCTATCAAAAGGAAGATTCAACTCTGAGTTGAATGCACTCATCAACAAGAAATTTCTGAGAATGCTTCTGTCTAATTTTTATGTAATGATATTTCGTTTCCCAGGATAGGCCTCAAAGAGCTCCAAATATCCAATTGCATATTCTTCAAAAAGAGTGTTTCAAAACTGCTCTATGAAAAGGAAGTTTCAAGCCTGTGAGTTGAATGCACTCATCTCAAAATTTTTTGACAATGCTTCTGTCTAGTTTTTATGAGAAGATATTTTCTTTTCGAGCATAGGCCTCAAAGCGCTTCAAATATCCACTGGCAGATTCTACCAAAAGAGTGTTTGAAAACTTCTCTATCAAAAGGAAGGTTCAAGTCTGTAAGTTGAAAGTACACATGAAAAAGAAGTTTCTTCGAATGCTGCATTCTAGTTTTTATGTGAAGTTATTTCCCTTTCCAGCATAGGTCTCACAGCGCCCCAAATAGCCACTTGCAGATTCTATAAAAACTGTGTTTCCAAACAGCTCTATGAAAAGGATGGTTTAACTCTGCGAGTTGAATGCACACATCAGGAAGAAGTTTCTGAGAACGCTTCTGTCTAGTTTTTATGTGAAAATATTTGCTTTTCCAACATAGGCCTCAAAGCGCTCCAAATAAACAGTTGCGGATTCTACAAAAGGAGTGTTTCCAAACTGTTCTATGAAAAGGAACGCTCAAGTCTGTGAGTTGAATGCACTCATCACACAGAAGTTTCTGGGAATGCTTCTGTCTAGTTTCTAGGTGAAGATATTTCATTTCCCAGCATAGGCCTCAAAACGCTCCAAATATCCACCTGCAGATTCTACAAAAAGAGTGTTTCAAACCTGCTCTATCAAAAGGAAGGTTGAACTTTGTGAGTTGAATGCACAAAGCACAGGGAACGTTCTGAGAATTCTTCTGACTAGTTTCTATTTGAAGATATTTCCTTTTCCCTTGTAGGCCCCAAATCAATCCATATATCCACTTGGAGATTCTACTAAAAGAGTATCTCAAAACTGACCTATCAAAAGGAATGTTCGAGTCTGTGAGTCCAATGCACAAAACACAAAGAAGTTTCTGAGAATGCTTCTGTCTAGTTTTTATGTGAAGATATTTCCTTTTCCAGCATAGACAACAAAGCGCTCCAAATATCCCCTTGCGGATTCTACAAAAAGAATGTCCCCAAACTGTTCTATCTACAGGAAGGCTCCACTCTGTGACTTGCATGCACTCATCACAAAGAAATTCTTGAGAATGTTCTTTCTAGATTTTATTTTATGATATTTCCTTTTCCATCATAATCTTCAAAGCTCTCCCAATATCCACTTGCAGATTCTACAAAAAGAGTGTTTCAAAACTGCTCTATCAAAGGCAAGGTTCAACTCTGTGAGTTCAAAGCAAACATAATGAAGAAGCTTCTGGGAATGCTTCTGTCTAGTTTTTATGTGAATATATTTCATTTCCCAGCCTATGCCACAAAACGTTCCAAACGTCCACTTGCAGATTCTACAGAAAGAGTGTTTGAAAACTGCTCTTTCAAAAGAAAGGTTCAAGTCCGCGTGTTGAATGCACTCGTCAAAAAGAAGTTTCTGAGAATTCTTCTGTCTAGTTTTTATGTGAAGATATTTCCTTTTCCAGCATAGGCTGCAAATCGCTCCAGATAACCACTTGCAGATTCTAGAAAAAGAATGTTTCAAAACTGTGCTATCAATAGGAAGTTTCCACTCTGTGAGTTGAATCCATAAATCACAGGAAAGTTTCTGAGAATGCTTCAGTCTAGTTTTTATGTGAACATATTTCCTTTTCCAGTGTTGGCCTGTTAGCACTGCATATATCCCTTGCAAATTCTACTAAAAGAGTGTTTCAACACTGCCATATGAAAGGGAAGGTTCAACTTTGTGAGTTCAATGCGCACATCACAAAGAAATTTCTGAGAATGCTTCCGTCTAGTTCTTATGTGAAGATATTTACTTTACAAACATAGGCCTAAAAGCGTTCCAAATATCGACTTACAGATTCTACAAAAAGAGTGTTTCAAAACTGTTCTACCAAGAACAAGGTTCCACTCTGTGAGTTGAATGCACTCGTCACAAAGAAGTTTCTGGGAATGCTTCTGTCTAGTTTTTATGTGAAGGTGTTTCATTTTCCACCATAGGACCCAAAGCGCTCCAAATATCCACTTGCAGATACTACAAAAAGTTTGTTTAAAACTGCGCAATGAAAAGGGAGGTTCAACTCTGTGAGTTGAATGCACACATCATGAAGAAGTATCTTAGAATGCTTCTGTCTGGTTTTTAGGGGAAGATATTTCATTTTCCAGCAAAGGCCTCAAAGAGCTCCATATATCCACTTGCAGATTCTACTAAAAGCGTGTTTCAAAATTCCTCTTTCAAAAAGAAGGTTCAAGCCTGTCAGTTGAATGCACTCATCACAAGGAAGTTTTTGAGAATTCTTCCACCTAGTTTTTATGTGAAGGTATTTCCTTTCCTAGCATAATCCTCAAAGCACTCCAAATATCCACTTGCAGATTTTACAAAAGCGTGTTTAAAACTGCTCTATGAAAAGGAAATTTCAACTATGTTATTTGAATGCACACACCACGAAGAAGTTTCTGAGAATGCTTCTGTCTAGATTTTACGTGAAGATATTTCATTTCCCAGAATAGGCTTCAAAGCGCTCCAAATATCCACTTGCAGATTCTACAAAAAGTGTGTTTCACAAGTGCTCTTTCAAAAGGAAGTTTCAGGCCTGTGAGTTGAATGCACAAAGCACAGGGAACCTTCTGAGAATTATTCCGTCTAGTGTATATGGGAAGATATTTCCTTTTCCATTGCAGGCCTCAAATTACCCCATATATCCACTTGCAGATTCTACTAAAAGAGTGTTTCAAAGCTGCCCTATGAAAAGGAAGGTTCAACTCTGTAAGTTCAATGCACACATCACAAAGAAGATTTTGAGAATTCTTCTGTTTAATTTTTATATGAAGATATTTCCTTTTCCGGGCTAGTCCTCAAAGCGCTCCAAATATCCTCTTTGAGAATCTACACAAACAGTGTTTGAAGAATGCGCTCTCAAAAGGAAGGTTCAACTCCATGAGTTGAATGCCTAAAGAACCGGGAAGTTTATGAGAATGCTTCTGTCTAGTTTTTATGTGAAGATATTTCCTTTTCCAAAGTATGTTTCATAGCACTCCAAATATCCACTTACAGATTCTACTGAAAGACTCTTTCAAAACTGCTGCATCAAAAAGAAGGTTCAATACTGTGAGTTGAATGTGCACATCACAATGAAGTTTCTGAAAATGATTCTGTATTGTTTTTATATGAAGATATTTAATTTTCCAGCATAGGCCTCATAGCCCTCCAAATATCCCACAGCAGATTCTACAAAAAGAGTGCTTCCAAACTGTTCTATCAAAAGGAAGGTTCAAGTCTGTGAGTTGAATGCACTCATCACAAAGTAGTTTCTGAGAATGCTTCTGTGTAGTTTTTATGTGATGATATTTCCTTTTCCACCTTAGGCCTCAAAGCGCTCCAAATATACACTCTCAGATTCTACAAAAAGAGTGTTTCAATACTGCTCTATCAAAAGGAATGTTCAACTCTGTGAGTTGATTGCACGTTTCACAAAAAGTTTCTGAGAATGCTTGTGTCTGGTTTTTATGGGAAGATAATTCCTTTTACAGCATTGGCCTCAAAGCGCTGCAAATATCCCCTTGCAGACTCTACTAAAAGAGTGTTTCAAAACTGCTCAATGAAAAGGAAGATTCAACTCTCTTAGTTGAATGCACACATCACCAAGATGTTCCTGAGAATGCTTCTGTCTATTTTCTATTGGAAGATATTTCATTTCCCAACATAGACCTCAAAGCCCTCCAAGTATCCACTTGAACATTCTACAAAAAGAGTTTTTCAAAACTGCTCTATCAAAAGGAGGGTTGAACTCTGTATTGAATGCAGGAGGCATAGGAAGCTTTCTGAGAATGCTTCTGTCTAGTTTTTATGTGAAGATATTTCCTTTTCCAGCCTAGGCCTCAATGCGCTCCAAATATCTGCTTCGAGAACCTACAAAAAGAGTGTTTCAAAACTGTTATATCAATAGGAAGGTTCAAGTGTGTGAGTTGAATGTACTCATCACAAAGAAGTTTCTGAGAATGCTTCTGTCTAGTTTTTACGTGAAGATATTTCCTTTTCCCGCATAAGCCCCAAAGCGCTCCAAATATCCACTTACATATTCTACAAAAAGAGTGTTTCCAAACCGTTCTATCCAAATGAAGTCTCCACTCTGTGAGTTGAATGCACACATCCGAAAGAAGTTTCTGAGAATGCTTCTGTCTACTTTTTATATGAAGATGTTTGCTTTTCCAGTGTTGGCCTCTTAGCACTCCAGATATCCACTTGGAGATTCTACTAAAAGAGTGTTTCAAAACTGCTCTGTGAAAAGGAAGGTTCAACTGCTTGAGATGAATGGACACATCATGAAAAAGTTTCTGAGAATGCTTCTGCCTAGTTTTTATGTGAAGATGTTAACTTTTCCAGCATGGGCCTCAAAGCACTCCAAATATCCGCTTGGAGAATGTACAAAAAGAGTGTTTCAAAAGTGTTCTATCAAAAGGAAGGTTTAACTGTGTGAGTTGAATGCACTCATCAGAATGAAGTTTCTGAGAATGCTTTTGTGTGGTTTTCATCTGAATATATTTCTTTTTCCAAAGGAGGTCGCAATCGCACCAAATATCTACTTGCCGTTTCCACAAAAAGAGTGTTACAGAACTGCTCTATGAAAAGGATTGTTCAACTCTGTGAGTTGAATGCACACGTCCCAAAGCAGTATATGGGAATGCTGCTTTCTAGTTTTTATGTGAAGATATTTGCTTTTTCAGCATAGGACTCAAAGCGGTAAAAATATCCACTTACAGATACTTCAAAAAGAGTGTTTCAAAACTGCAGTATCAAAAGGAAGGTTCAACTCTGGAAGTTGAATGCACACATTATCAGTTTCTGATAATGTTTCTGTGCGGTTTGTAAGTGAAGACATTTTCTTTTCCAGGATAGGCCTCACAGCACACCAAGTACCCACTTACAGATTCTACAGTAAGTGTGTTTCAAAACTGCTCTATCAAAAGGAAGATTCAACTCTGAGTTGAATGCACTCATCAACAAGAAATTTCTGAGAATGCTTCTGTCTAATTTTTATGTAATGATATTTCGTTTCCCAGGATAGGCCTCAAAGAGCTCCAAATATCCAATTGCATATTCTTCAAAAAGAGTGTTTCAAAACTGCTCTATGAAAAGGAAGTTTCAAGCCTGTGAGTTGAATGCACTCATCTCAAAATTTTTTGACAATGCTTCTGTCTAGTTTTTATGAGAAGATATTTTCTTTTCGAGCATAGGCCTCAAAGCGCTTCAAATATCCACTGGCAGATTCTACCAAAAGAGTGTTTGAAAACTTCTCTATCAAAAGGAAGGTTCAAGTCTGTAAGTTGAAAGTACACATGAAAAAGAAGTTTCTTCGAATGCTGCATTCTAGTTTTTATGTGAAGTTATTTCCCTTTCCAGCATAGGTCTCACAGCGCCCCAAATAGCCACTTGCAGATTCTATAAAAACTGTGTTTCCAAACAGCTCTATGAAAAGGATGGTTTAACTCTGCGAGTTGAATGCACACATCAGGAAGAAGTTTCTGAGAACGCTTCTGTCTAGTTTTTATGTGAAAATATTTGCTTTTCCAACATAGGCCTCAAAGCGCTCCAAATAAACAGTTGCGGATTCTACAAAAGGAGTGTTTCCAAACTGTTCTATGAAAAGGAACGCTCAAGTCTGTGAGTTGAATGCACTCATCACACAGAAGTTTCTGGGAATGCTTCTGTCTAGTTTCTAGGTGAAGATATTTCATTTCCCAGCATAGGCCTCAAAACGCTCCAAATATCCACCTGCAGATTCTACAAAAAGAGTGTTTCAAACCTGCTCTATCAAAAGGAAGGTTGAACTTTGTGAGTTGAATGCACAAAGCACAGGGAACGTTCTGAGAATTCTTCTGACTAGTTTCTATTTGAAGATATTTCCTTTTCCCTTGTAGGCCCCAAATCAATCCATATATCCACTTGGAGATTCTACTAAAAGAGTATCTCAAAACTGACCTATCAAAAGGAATGTTCGAGTCTGTGAGTCCAATGCACAAAACACAAAGAAGTTTCTGAGAATGCTTCTGTCTAGTTTTTATGTGAAGATATTTCCTTTTCCAGCATAGACAACAAAGCGCTCCAAATATCCCCTTGCGGATTCTACAAAAAGAATGTCCCCAAACTGTTCTATCTACAGGAAGGCTCCACTCTGTGACTTGCATGCACTCATCACAAAGAAATTCTTGAGAATGTTCTTTCTAGATTTTATTTTATGATATTTCCTTTTCCATCATAATCTTCAAAGCTCTCCCAATATCCACTTGCAGATTCTACAAAAAGAGTGTTTCAAAACTGCTCTATCAAAGGCAAGGTTCAACTCTGTGCGTTCAAAGCAAACATAATGAAGAAGTTTCTGGGAATGCTTCTGTCTAGTTTTTATGTGAATATATTTCATTTCCCAGCCTATGCCACAAAACGTTCCAAACGTCCACTTGCAGATTCTACAGAAAGAGTGTTTGAAAACTGCTCTTTCAAAAGAAAGGTTCAAGTCTGCGTGTTGAATGCACTCGTCAGAAAGAAGTTTCTGAGAATTCTTCTGTCTAGTTTTTATGTGAAGATATTTCCTTTTCCAGCATAGGCCGCAAATCGCTCCAGATAACCACTTGCAGATTCTAGAAAAAGAATGTTTCAAAACTGTGCTATCAATAGGAAGTTTCCACTCTGTGAGTTGAATCCATAAATCACAGGAAAGTTTCTGAGAATGCTTCAGTCTAGTTTTTATGTGAACATATTTCCTTTTCCAGTGTTGGCCTGTTAGCACTGCATATATCCCTTGCAAATTCTACTAAAAGAGTGTTTCAACACTGCCATATGAAAAGGAAGGTTCAACTTTGTGAGTTCAATGCGCACATCACAAAGAAATTTCTGAGAATGCTTCCGTCTAGTTCTTATGTGAAGATATTTACTTTACAAACATAGGCCTAAAAGCGTTCCAATATCGACTTACAGATTCTACAAATAGAGTGTTTCAAAACTGTTCTACCAAGAAGAAGGTTCCACTCTGTGAGTTGAATGCACTCATCCCAAAGAAGTTTCTGGGAATGCTTCTGTCTAGTTTTTATGTGAAGGTGTTTCATTTTCCACCATAGGCCCCAAAGCGCTCCAAATATCCACTTGCAGATACTACAAACAGTTTGTTTAAAACTGCGCAATGAAAAGGGAGGTTCAACTCTGTGAGTTGAATGCACACATCATGAAGAAGTATCTTAGAATGCTTCTGTCTGGTTTTTAGGAGAAGATATTTCATTTTCCAGCAAAGGCCTCAAAGAGCTCCATATATCCACTTGCAGATTCTACTAAAAGCGTGTTTCAAAATTGCTCTTTCAAAAAGAAGGCTCAAGCCTGTCAGTTGAATGCACTCATCACAAGGAAGTTTTTGAGAATTCTTCCACCTAGTTTTTATGTGAAGGTATTTCCTTTCCCAGCATAATCCTCAAAGCACTCCAAATATCCACTTGCAGATTTTACAAAAGCGTGTTTAAAACTGCTCTATGAAAAGGAAATTTCAACTATGTTATTTGAATGCACACACCACGAAGGAGTTTCTGAGAATGCTTCTGTCTAGATTTTACGTGAAGATATTTCATTTCCCAGAATACGCTTCAAAGCGCTCCAAATATCCACTTGCAGATTCTACAAAAAGTGTGTTTCACAAGTGCTCTTTCAAAAGGAAGTTTCAGGCCTGTGAGTTGAATGCACAAAGCACAGGGAACCTTCTGAGAATTATTCCGTCTAGTGTATATGGGAAGATATTTCCTTTTCCATTGCAGGCCTCAAATTACCCCATATATCCACTTGCAGATTCTACTAAAAGAGTGTTTCAAAGCTGCCCTATGAAAAGGAAGGTTCAACTCTGTAAGTTCAATGCACACATCACAAAGAAGATTTTGAGAATTCTTCTGTTTAATTTTTATATGAAGATATTTCCTTTTCCGGGCTAGTCCTCAAAGCGCTCCAAATATCCTCTTTGAGAATCTACACAAACAGTGTTTGAAGAATGCGCTCTCAAAAGGAAGGTTCAACTCCATGAGTTGAATGCCTAAAGAACCGGGAAGTTTATGAGAATGCTTCTGTCTAGTTTTTATGTGAAGATATTTCCTTTTCCAAAGTATGTTTCATAGCACTCCAAATATCCACTTACAGATTCTACTGAAAGACTCTTTCAAAACTGCTGCATCAAAAAGAAGGTTCAATACTGTGAGTTGAATGTGCACATCACAATGAAGTTTCTGAAAATGATTCTGTATTGTTTTTATATGAAGATATTTAATTTTCCAGCATAGGCCTCATAGCCCTCCAAATATCCCACAGCAGATTCTACAAAAAGAGTGCTTCCAAACTGTTCTATCAAAAGGAAGGTTCAAGTCTGTGAGTTGAATGCACTCATCACAAAGTAGTTTCTGAGAATGCTTCTGTGTAGTTTTTATGTGATGATATTTCCTTTTCCACCTTAGGCCTCAAAGCGCTCCAAATATACACTCTCAGATTCTACAAAAAGAGTGTTTCAATACTGCTCTATCAAAAGGAATGTTCAACTCTGTGAGTTGATTGCACGTTTCACAAAAAGTTTCTGAGAATGCTTGTGTCTGGTTTTTATGGGAAGATAATTCCTTTTACAGCATTGGCCTCAAAGCGCTGCAAATATCCCCTTGCAGATTCTACTAAAAGAGTGTTTCAAAACTGCTCAATGAAAAGGAAGATTCAACTCTCTTAGTTGAATGCACACATCACCAAGATGTTCCTGAGAATGCTTCTGTCTATTTTCTATTGGAAGATATTTCATTTCCCAACATAGACCTCAAAGCCCGCCAAATATCCACTTGAACATTCTACAAAAAGAGTTTTTCAAAACTGCTCTATCAAAAGGAGGGTTGAACTCTGTATTGAATGCAGGAGGCATAGGAAGCTTTCTGAGAATGCTTCTGTCTAGTTTTTATGTGAAGATATTTCCTTTTCCAGCCTAGGCCTCAATGCGCTCCAAATATCTGCTTCGAGAACCTACAAAAAGAGTGTTTCAAAACTGTTATATCAATAGGAAGGTTCAAGTGTGTGAGTTGAATGTACTCATCACAAAGAAGTTTCTGAGAATGCTTCTGTCTAGTTTTTACGTGAAGATATTTCCTTTTCCCGCATAAGCCCCAAAGCGCTCCAAATATCCACTTACATATTCTACAAAAAGAGTGTTTCCAAACCGTTCTATCCAAATGAAGTCTCCACTCTGTGAGTTGAATGCACACATCCGAAAGAAGTTTCTGAGAATGCTTCTGTCTACTTTTTATATGAAGATGTTTGCTTTTCCAGTGTTGGCCTCTTAGCACTCCAGATATCCACTTGGAGATTCAACTAAAAGAGTGTTTCAAAACGGCTCTGTGAAAAGGAAGGTTCAACTGTTTGAGATGAATGGACACATCATGAAAAAGTTTCTGAGAATGCTTCTGCCTAGTTTTTATGTGAAGATGTTAACTTTTCCAGCATGGGCCTCAAAGCACTCCAAATATCCGCTTGGAGAATGTACAAGAAGAGTGTTTCAAAAGTGTTCTATCAAAAGGAAGGTTTAACTGTGTGAGTTGAATGCACTCATCAGAATGAAGTTTCTGAGAATGCTTTTGTGTGGTTTTCATCTGAATATATTTCTTTTTCCAAAGGAGGTCGCAATCGCACCAAATATCTACTTGCCGTTTCCACAAAAAGAGTGTTACAGAACTGCTCTATGAAAAGGATTGTTCAACTCTGTGAGTTGAATGCACACGTCCCAAAGCAGTATATGGGAATGCTGCTTTCTAGTTTTTATGTGAAGATATTTGCTTTTTCAGCATAGGACTCAAAGCGCTAAAAATATCCACTTACAGATACTTCAAAAAGAGTGTTTCAAAACTGCAGTATCAAAAGGAAGGTTCAACTCTGGAAGTTGAATGCACACATTATCAGTTTCTGATAATGTTTCTGTGCGGTTTGTAAGTGAAGACATTTTCTTTTCCAGGATAGGCCTCACAGCACACCAAGTACCCACTTACTGATTCTACAGTAAGTGTGTTTCAAAACTGCTCTATCAAAAGGAAGATTCAACTCTGAGTTGAATGCACTCATCAACAAGAAATTTCTGAGAATGCTTCTGTCTAATTTTTATGTAATGATATTTCGTTTCCCAGGATAGGCCTCAAAGAGCTCCAAATATCCAATTGCATATTCTTCAAAAAGAGTGTTTCAAAACTGCTCTATGAAAAGGAAGTTTCAAGCCTGTGAGTTGAATGCACTCATCTCAAAATTTTTTGACAATGCTTCTGTCTAGTTTTTATGAGAAGATATTTTCTTTTCGAGCATAGGCCTCAAAGCGCTTCAAATATCCACTGGCAGATTCTACCAAAAGAGTGTTTGAAAACTTCTCTATCAAAAGGAAGGTTCAAGTCTGTAAGTTGAAAGTACACATGAAAAAGAAGTTTCTTCGAATGCTGCATTCTAGTTTTTATGTGAAGTTATTTCCCTTTCCAGCATAGGTCTCACAGCGCCCCAAATATCCACTTGCAGATTCTATAAAAACTGTGTTTCCAAACAGCTCTATGAAAAGGATGGTTTAACTCTGCGAGTTGAATGCACACATCAGGAAGAAGTTTCTGAGAACGCTTCTGTCTAGTTTTTATGTGAAAATATTTGCTTTTCCAACATAGGCCTCAAAGCGCTCCAAATAAACAGTTGCGGATTCTACAAAAGGAGTGTTTCCAAACTGTTCTATGAAAAGGAACGCTCAAGTCTGTGAGTTGAATGCACTCATCACACAGAAGTTTCTGGGAATGCTTCTGTCTAGTTTCTAGGTGAAGATATTTCATTTCCCAGCATAGGCCTCAAAACGCTCCAAATATCCACCTGCAGATTCTACAAAAAGAGTGTTTCAAACCTGCTCTATCAAAAGGAAGGTTGAACTTTGTGAGTTGAATTCACAAAGCACAGGGAACGTTCTGAGAATTCTTCTGACTAGTTTCTATTTGAAGATATTTCCTTTTCCCTTGTAGGCCCCAAATCAATCCATATATCCACTTGGAGATTCTACTAAAAGAGTATCTCAAAACTGACCTATCAAAAGGAATGTTCGAGTCTGTGAGTCCAATGCACAAAACACAAAGAAGTTTCTGAGAATGCTTCTGTCTAGTTTTTATGTGAAGATATTTCCTTTTCCAGCATAGACAACAAAGCGCTCCAAATATCCCCTTGCGGATTCTACAAAAAGAATGTCCCCAAACTGTTCTATCTACAGGAAGGCTCCACTCTGTGACTTGCATGCACTCATCACAAAGAAATTCTTGAGAATGTTCTTTCTAGATTTTATTTTATGATATTTCCTTTTCCATCATAATCTTCAAAGCTCTCCCAATATCCACTTGCAGATTCTACAAAAAGAGTGTTTCAAAACTGCTCTATCAAAGGCAAGGTTCAACTCTGTGAGTTCAAAGCAAACATAATGAAGAAGCTTCTGGGAATGCTTCTGTCTAGTTTTTATGTGAATATATTTCATTTCCCAGCCTATGCCACAAAACGTTCCAAACGTCCACTTGCAGATTCTACAGAAAGAGTGTTTGAAAACTGCTCTTTCAAAAGAAAGGTTCAAGTCTGCGTGTTGAATGCACTCGTCAAAAAGAAGTTTCTGAGAATTCTTCTGTCTAGTTTTTATGTGAAGATATTTCCTTTTCCAGCATAGGCTGCAAATCGCTCCAGATAACCACTTGCAGATTCTAGAAAAAGAATGTTTCAAAACTGTGCTATCAATAGGAAGTTTCCACTCTGTGAGTTGAATCCATAAATCACAGGAAAGTTTCTGAGAATGCTTCAGTCTAGTTTTTATGTGAACATATTTCCTTTTCCAGTGTTGGCCTGTTAGCACTGCATATATCCCTTGCAAATTCTACTAAAAGAGTGTTTCAACACTGCCGTATGAAAGGGAAGGTTCAACTTTGTGAGTTCAATGCGCACATCACAAAGAAATTTCTGAGAATGCTTCCGTCTAGTTCTTATGTGAAGATATTTACTTTACAAACATAGGCCTAAAAGCGTTCCAAATATCGACTTACAGATTCTACAAAAAGAGTGTTTCAAAACTGTTCTACCAAGAACAAGGTTCCACTCTGTGAGTTGAATGCACTCGTCACAAAGAAGTTTCTGGGAATGCTTCTGTCTAGTTTTTATGTGAAGGTGTTTCATTTTCCACCATAGGACCCAAAGCGCTCCAAATATCCACTTGCAGATACTACAAAAAGTCTGTTTAAAACTGCGCAATGAAAAGGGAGGTTCAACTCTGTGAGTTGAATGCACACATCATGAAGAAGTATCTTAGAATGCTTCTGTCTGGTTTTTAGGGGAAGATATTTCATTTTCCAGCAAAGGCCTCAAAGAGCTCCATATATCCACTTGCAGATTCTACTAAAAGCGTGTTTCAAAATTCCTCTTTCAAAAAGAAGGTTCAAGCCTGTCAGTTAAATGCACTCATCACAAGGAAGTTTTTGAGAATTCTTCCACCTAGTTTTTATGTGAAGGTATTTCCTTTCCCAGCATAATCCTCAAAGCACTCCAAATATCCACTTGCAGATTTTACAAAAGCGTGTTTAAAACTGCTCTATGAAAAGGAAATTTCAACTATGTTATTTGAATTCACACACCACGAAGAAGTTTCTGAGAATGCTTCTGTCTAGATTTTACGTGAAGATATTTCATTTCCCAGAATAGGCTTCAAAGCGCTCCAAATATCCACTTGCAGATTCTACAAAAAGTGTGTTTCACAAGTGCTCTTTCAAAAGGAAGTTTCAGGCCTGTGAGTTGAATGCACAAAGCACAGGGAACCTTCTGAGAATTATTCCGTCTAGTGTATATGTGAAGATATTTCCTTTTCCATTGCAGGCCTCAAATTACCCCATATATCCACTTGCAGATTCTACTAAAAGAGTGTTTCAAAGCTGCCCTATGAAAAGGAAGGTTCAACTCTGTAAGTTCAATGCACACATCACAAAGAAGATTTTGAGAATTCTTCTGTTTAATTTTTATATGAAGATATTTCCTTTTCCGGGCTAGTCCTCAAAGCGCTCCAAATATCCTCTTTGAGAATCTACACAAACAGTGTTTGAAGAATGCGCTCTCAAAAGGAAGGTTCAACTCCATGAGTTGAATGCCTAAAGAACCGGGAAGTTTATGAGAATGCTTCTGTCTAGTTTTTATGTGAAGATATTTCCTTTTCCAAAGTATGTTTCATAGCACTCCAAATATCCACTTACAGATTCTACTGAAAGACTCTTTCAAAACTGCTGCATCAAAAAGAAGGTTCAATACTGTGAGTTGAATGTGCACATCACAATGAAGTTTCTGAAAATGATTCTGTATTGTTTTTATATGAAGATATTTAATTTTCCAGCATAGGCCTCATAGCCCTCCAAATATCCCACAGCAGATTCTACAAAAAGAGTGCTTCCAAACTGTTCTATCAAAAGGAAGGTTCAAGTCTGTGAGTTGAATGCACTCATCACAAAGTAGTTTCTGAGAATGCTTCTGTGTAGTTTTTATGTGATGATATTTCCTTTTCCACCTTAGGCCTCAAAGCGCTCCAAATATACACTCTCAGATTCTACAAAAAGAGTGTTTCAATACTGCTCTATCAAAAGGAATGTTCAACTCTGTGAGTTGATTGCACGTTTCACAAAAAGTTTCTGAGAATGCTTGTGTCTGGTTTTTATGGGAAGATAATTCCTTTTACAGCATTGGCCTCAAAGCGCTGCAAATATCCCCTTGCAGATTCTACTAAAAGAGTGTTTCAAAACTGCTCAATGAAAAGGAAGATTCAACTCTCTTAGTTGAATGCACACATCACCAAGATGTTCCTGAGAATGCTTCTGTCTATTTTCTATTGGAAGATATTTCATTTCCCAACGTAGACCTCAAAGCCCTCCAAGTATCCACTTGAACATTCTACAAAAAGAGTTTTTCAAAACTGCTCTATCAAAAGGAGGGTTGAACTCTGTATTGAATGCAGGAGGCATAGGAAGCTTTCTGAGAATGCTTCTGTCTAGTTTTTATGTGAAGATATTTCCTTTTCCAGCCTAGGCCTCAATGCGCTCCAAATATCTGCTTCGAGAACCTACAAAAAGAGTGTTTCAAAACTGTTATATCAATAGGAAGGTTCAAGTGTGTGAGTTGAATGTACTCATCACAAAGAAGTTTCTGAGAATGCTTCTGTCTAGTTTTTACGTGAAGATATTTCCTTTTCCCGCATAAGCCCCAAAGCGCTCCAAATATCCACTTACATATTCTACAAAAAGAGTGTTTCAAAACCGTTCTATCCAAATGAAGTCTCCACTCTGTGAGTTGAATGCACACATCCGAAAGAAGTTTCTGAGAATGCTTCTGTCTACTTTTTATATGAAGATGTTTGCTTTTCCAGTGTTGGCCTCTTAGCACTCCAGATATCCACTTGGAGATTCTACTAAAAGAGTGTTTCAAAACTGCTCTGTGAAAAGGAAGGTTCAACTGCTTGAGATGAATGGGCACATCATGAAAAAGTTTCTGAGAATGCTTCTGCCTAGTTTTTATGTGAAGATGTTAACTTTTCCAGCATGGGCCTCAAAGCACTCCAAATATCCGCTTGGAGAATGTACAAAAAGAGTGTTTCAAAAGTGTTCTATCAAAAGGAAGGTTTCACTGTGTGAGTTGAATGCACTCATCAGAATGAAGTTTCTGAGAATGCTTTTGTGTGGTTTTCATCTGAATATATTTCTTTTTCCAAAGGAGGTCGCAATCGCACCAAATATCTACTTGCCGTTTCCACAAAAAGAGTGTTACAGAACTGCTCTATGAAAAGGATTGTTCAACTCTGTGAGTTGAATGCACACGTCCCAAAGCAGTATATGGGAATGCTGCTTTCTAGTTTTTATGTGAAGATATTTGCTTTTTCAGCATAGGACTCAAAGCGCTAAAAATATCCGCTTACAGATACTTCAAAAAGAGTGTTTCAAAACTGCAGTATCAAAAGGAAGGTTCAACTCTGGAAGTTGAATGCACACATTATCAGTTTCTGATAATGTTTCTGTGCGGTTTGTAAGTGAAGACATTTTCTTTTCCAGGATAGGCCTCACAGCACACCAAGTATCCACTTACAGATTCTACAGTAAGTGTGTTTCAAAACTGCTCTATCAAAAGGAAGATTCAACTCTGAGTTGAATGCACTCATCAACAAGAAATTTCTGAGAATGCTTCTGTCTAATTTTTATGTAATGATATTTCGTTTCCCAGGATAGGCCTCAAAGAGCTCCAAATATCCAATTGCATATTCTTCAAAAAGAGTGTTTCAAAACTGCTCTATGAAAAGGAAGTTTCAAGCCTGTGAGTTGAATGCACTCATCTCAAAATTTTTTGACAATGCTTCTGTCTAGTTTTTATGAGAAGATATTTTCTTTTCGAGCATAGGCCTCAAAGCGCATCAAATATCCACTGGCAGATTCTACCAAAAGAGTGTTTGAAAACTTCTCTATCAAAAGGAAGGTTCAAGTCTGTAAGTTGAAAGTACACATGAAAAAGAAGTTTCTTCGAATGCTGCATTCTAGTTTTTATGTGAAGTTATTTCCCTTTCCAGCATAGGTCTCACAGCGCCCCAAATATCCACTTGCAGATTCTATAAAAACTGTGTTTCCAAACAGCTCTATGAAAAGGATGGTTTAACTCTGCGAGTTGAATGCACACATCAGGAAGAAGTTTCTGAGAACGCTTCTGTCTAGTTTTTATGTGAAAATATTTGCTTTTCCAACATAGGCCTCAAAGCGCTCCAAATAAACAGTTGCGGATTCTACAAAAGGAGTGTTTCCAAACTGTTCTATGAAAAGGAACGCTCAAGTCTGTGAGTTGAATGCACTCATCACACAGAAGTTTCTGGGAATGCTTCTGTCTAGTTTCTAGGTGAAGATATTTCATTTCCCAGCATAGGCCTCAAAACGCTCCAAATATCCACCTGCAGATTCTACAAAAAGAGTGTTTCAAACCTGCTCTATCAAAAGGAAGGTTGAACTTTGTGAGTTGAATGCACAAAGCACAGGGAACGTTCTGAGAATTCTTCTGACTAGTTTCTATTTGAAGATATTTCCTTTTCCCTTGTAGGCCCCAAATCAATCCATATATCCACTTGGAGATTCTACTAAAAGAGTATCTCAAAACTGACCTATCAAAAGGAATGTTCGAGTCTGTGAGTCCAATGCACAAAACACAAAGAAGTTTCTGAGAATGCTTCTGTCTAGTTTTTATGTGAAGATATTTCCTTTTCCAGCATAGACAACAAAGCGCTCCAAATATCCCCTTGCGGATTCTACAAAAAGAATGTCCCCAAACTGTTCTATCTACAGGAAGGCTCCACTCTGTGACTTGCATGCACTCATCACAAAGAAATTCTTGAGAATGTTCTTTCTAGATTTTATTTTATGATATTTCCTTTTCCATCATAATCCTCAAAGCTCTCCCAATATCCACTTGCAGATTCTACAAAAAGAGTGTTTCAAAACTGCTCTATCAAAGGCAAGGTTCAACTCTGTGAGTTCAAAGCAAACATAATGAAGAAGCTTCTGGGAATGCTTCTGTCTAGTTTTTATGTGAATATATTTCATTTCCCAGCCTATGCCACAAAACGTTCCAAACGTCCACTTGCAGATTCTACAGAAAGAGTGTTTGAAAACTGCTCTTTCAAAAGAAAGGTTCAAGTCTGCGTGTTGAATGCACTCGTCAAAAAGAAGTTTCTGAGAATTCTTCTGTCTAGTTTTTATGTGAAGATATTTCCTTTTCCAGCATAGGCTGCAAATCGCTCCAGATAACCACTTGCAGATTCTAGAAAAAGAATGTTTCAAAACTGTGCTATCAATAGGAAGTTTCCACTCTGTGAGTTGAATCCATAAATCACAGGAAAGTTTCTGAGAATGCTTCAGTCTAGTTTTTATGTGAACATATTTCCTTTTCCAGTGTTGGCCTGTTAGCACTGCATATATCCCTTGCAAATTCTACTAAAAGAGTGTTTCAACACTGCCGTATGAAAGGGAAGGTTCAACTTTGTGAGTTCAATGCGCACATCACAAAGAAATTTCTGAGAATGCTTCTGTCTAGTTCTTATGTGAAGATATTTACTTTACAAACATAGGCCTAAAAGCGTTCCAAATATCGACTTACAGATTCTACAAAAAGAGTGTTTCAAAACTGTTCTACCAAGAACAAGGTTCCACTCTGTGAGTTGAATGCACTCGTCACAAAGAAGTTTCTGGGAATGCTTCTGTCTAGTTTTTATGTGAAGGTGTTTCATTTTCCACCATAGGACCCAAAGCGCTCCAAATATCCACTTGCAGATACTACCAAAAGTCTGTTTAAAACTGCGCAATGAAAAGGGAGGTTCAACTCTGTGAGTTGAATGCACACATCATGAAGAAGTATCTTAGAATGCTTCTGTCTGGTTTTTAGGGGAAGATATTTCATTTTCCAGCAAAGGCCTCAAAGAGCTCCATATATCCACTTGCAGATTCTACTAAAAGCGTGTTTCAAAATTCCTCTTTCAAAAAGAAGGTTCAAGCCTGTCAGTTGAATGCACTCATCACAAGGAAGTTTTTGAGAATTCTTCCACCTAGTTTTTATGTGAAGGTATTTCCTTTCCTAGCATAATCCTCAAAGCACTCCAAATATCCACTTGCAGATTTTACAAAAGCGTGTTCAAAACTGCTCTATGAAAAGGAAATTTCAACTATGTTATTTGAATGCACACACCACGAAGAAGTTTCTGAGAATTCTTCTGTCTAGATTTTACGTGAAGATATTTCATTTCCCAGAATAGGCTTCAAAGCGCTCCAAATATCCACTTGCAGATTCTACAAAAAGTGTGTTTCACAAGTGCTCTTTCAAAAGGAAGTTTCAGGCCTATGAGTTGAATGCACAAAGCACAGGGAACCTTCTGAGAATTATTCCGTCTAGTGTATATGTGAAGATATTTCCTTTTCCATTGCAGGCCTCAAATTACCCCATATATCCACTTGCAGATTCTACTAAAAGAGTGTTTCAAAGCTGCCCTATGAAAAGGAAGGTTCAACTCTGTAAGTTCAATGCACACATCACAAAGAAGATTTTGAGAATTCTTCTGTTTAATTTTTATATGAAGATATTTCCTTTTCCGGGCTAGTCCTCAAAGCGCTCCAAATATCCTCTTTGAGAATCTACACAAACATTGTTTGAAGAATGCGCTCTCAAAAGGAAGGTTCAACTCCATGAGTTGAATGCCTAAAGAACCGGGAAGTTTATGAGAATGCTTCTGTCTAGTTTTTATGTGAAGATATTTCCTTTTCCAAAGTATGTTTCATAGCACTCCAAATATCCACTTACAGATTCTACTGAAAGACTCTTTCAAAACTGCTGCATCAAAAAGAAGGTTCAATACTGTGAGTTGAATGTGCACATCACAATGAAGTTTCTGAAAATGATTCTGTATTGTTTTTATATGAAGATATTTAATTTTCCAGCATAGGCCTCATAGCCCTCCAAATATCCCACAGCAGATTCTACAAAAAGAGTGCTTCCAAACTGTTCTATCAAAAGGAAGGTTCAAGTCTGTGAGTTGAATGCACTCATCACAAAGTAGTTTCTGAGAATGCTTCTGTGTAGTTTTTATGTGATGATATTTCCTTTTCCACCTTAGGCCTCAAAGCGCTCCAAATATACACTCTCAGATTCTACAAAAAGAGTGTTTCAATACTGCTCTATCAAAAGGAATGTTCAACTCTGTGAGTTGATTGCACGTTTCACAAAAAGTTTCTGAGAATGCTTGTGTCTGGTTTTTATGGGAAGATAATTCCTTTTACAGCATTGGCCTCAAAGCGCTGCAAATATCCCCTTGCAGATTCTACTAAAAGAGTGTTTCAAAACTGCTCAATGAAAAGGAAGATTCAACTCTCTTAGTTGAATGCACACATCACCAAGATGTTCCTGAGAATGCTTCTGTCTATTTTCTATTGGAAGATATTTCATTTCCCAACATAGACCTCAAAGCCCTCCAAGTATCCACTTGAACATTCTACAAAAAGAGTTTTTCAAAACTGCTCTATCAAAAGGAGGGTTGAACTCTGTATTGAATGCAGGAGGCATAGGAAGCTTTCTGAGAATGCTTCTGTCTAGTTTTTATGTGAAGATATTTCCTTTTCCAGCCTAGGCCTCAATGCGCTCCAAATATCTGCTTCGAGAACCTACAAAAAGAGTGTTTCAAAACTGTTATATCAATAGGAAGGTTCAAGTGTGTGAGTTGAATGTACTCATCACAAAGAAGTTTCTGAGAATGCTTCTGTCTAGTTTTTACGTGAAGATATTTCCTTTTCCCGCATAAGCCCCAAAGCGCTCCAAATATCCACTTACATATTCTACAAAAAGAGTGTTTCAAAACCGTTCTATCCAAATGAAGTCTCCACTCTGTGAGTTGAATGCACACATCCGAAAGAAGTTTCTGAGAATGCTTCTGTCTACTTTTTATATGAAGATGTTTGCTTTTCCAGTGTTGGCCTCTTAGCACTCCAGATATCCACTTGGAGATTCTACTAAAAGAGTGTTTCAAAACTGCTCTGTGAAAAGGAAGGTTCAACTGCTTGAGATGAATGGACACATCATGAAAAAGTTTCTGAGAATGCTTCTGCCTAGTTTTTATGTGAAGATGTTAACTTTTCCAGCATGGGCCTCAAAGCACTCCAAATATCCGCTTGGAGAATGTACAAAAAGAGTGTTTCAAAAGTGTTCTATCAAAAGGAAGGTTTAACTGTGTGAGTTGAATGCACTCATCAGAATGAAGTTTCTGAGAATGCTTTTGTGTGGTTTTCATCTGAATATATTTCTTTTTCCAAAGGAGGTCGCAATCGCACCAAATATCTACTTGCCGTTTCCACAAAAAGAGTGTTACAGAACTGCTCTATGAAAAGGATTGTTCAACTCTGTGAGTTGAATGCACACGTCCCAAAGCAGTATATGGGAATGCTGCTTTCTAGTTTTTATGTGAAGATATTTGCTTTTTCAGCATAGGACTCAAAGCGCTAAAAATATCCACTTACAGATACTTCAAAAAGAGTGTTTCAAAACTGCAGTATCAAAAGGAAGGTTCAGCTCTGGAAGTTGAATGCACACATTATCAGTTTCTGATAATGTTTCTGTGCGGTTTGTAAGTGAAGACATTTTCTTTTCCAGGATAGGCCTCACAGCACACCAAGTATCCACTTACAGATTCTACAGTAAGTGTGTTTCAAAACTGCTCCATCAAAAGGAAGATTCAACTCTGAGTTGAATGCACTCATCAACAAGAAATTTCTGAGAATGCTTCTGTCTAATTTTTATGTAATGATATTTCGTTTCCCAGGATAGGCCTCAAAGAGCTCCAAATATCCAATTGCATATTCTTCAAAAAGAGTGTTTCAAAACTGCTCTATGAAAAGGAAGTTTCAAGCCTGTGAGTTGAATGCACTCATCTCAAAATTTTTTGACAATGCTTCTGTCTAGTTTTTATGAGAAGATATTTTCTTTTCGAGCATAGGCCTCAAAGCGCTTCAAATATCCACTGGCAGATTCTACCAAAAGAGTGTTTGAAAACTTCTCTATCAAAAGGAAGGTTCAAGTCTGTAAGTTGAAAGTACACATGAAAAAGAAGTTTCTTCGAATGCTGCATTCTAGTTTTTATGTGAAGTTATTTCCCTTTCCAGCATAGGTCTCACAGCGCCCCAAATATCCACTTGCAGATTCTATAAAAACTGTGTTTCCAAACAGCTCTATGAAAAGGATGGTTTAACTCTGCGAGTTGAATGCACACATCAGGAAGAAGTTTCTGAGAACGCTTCTGTCTAGTTTTTATGTGAAAATATTTCCTTTTCCAACATAGGCCTCAAAGCGCTCCAAATAAACAGTTGCGGATTCTACAAAAGGAGTGTTTCCAAACTGTTCTATGAAAAGGAACGCTCAAGTCTGTGAGTTGAATGCACTCATCACACAGAAGTTTCTGGGAATGCTTCTGTCTAGTTTCTAGGTGAAGATATTTCATTTCCCAGCATAGGCCTCAAAACGCTCCAAATATCCACCTGCAGATTCTACAAAAAGAGTGTTTCAAACCTGCTCTATCAAAAGGAAGGTTGAACTTTGTGAGTTGAATGCACAAAGCACAGGGAACGTTCTGAGAATTCTTCTGACTAGTTTCTATTTGAAGATATTTCCTTTTCCCTTGTAGGCCCCAAATCAATCCATATATCCACTTGGAGATTCTACTAAAAGAGTATCTCAAAACTGACCTATCAAAAGGAATGTTCGAGTCTGTGAGTCCAATGCACAAAACACAAAGAAGTTTCTGAGAATGCTTCTGTCTAGTTTTTATGTGAAGATATTTCCTTTTCCAGCATAGACAACAAAGCGCTCCAAATATCCCCTTGCGGATTCTACAAAAAGAATGTCCCCAAACTGTTCTATCTACAGGAAGGCTCCACTCTGTGACTTGCATGCACTCATCACAAAGAAATTCTTGAGAATGTTCTTTCTAGATTTTATTTTATGATATTTCCTTTTCCATCATAATCTTCAAAGCTCTCCCAATATCCACTTGCAGATTCTACAAAAAGAGTGTTTCAAAACTGCTCTATCAAAGGCAAGGTTCAACTCTGTGAGTTCAAAGCAAACATAATGAAGAAGCTTCTGGGAATGCTTCTGTCTAGTTTTTATGTGAATATATTTCATTTCCCAGCCTATGCCACAAAACGTTCCAAACGTCCACTTGCAGATTCTACAGAAAGAGTGTTTGAAAACTGCTCTTTCAAAAGAAAGGTTCAAGTCTGCGTGTTGAATGCACTCGTCAAAAAGAAGTTTCTGAGAATTCTTCTGTCTAGTTTTTATGTGAAGATATTTCCTTTTCCAGCATAGGCTGCAAATCGCTCCAGATAACCACTTGCAGATTCTAGAAAAAGAATGTTTCAAAACTGTGCTATCAATAGGAAGTTTCCACTCTGTGAGTTGAATCCATAAATCACAGGAAAGTTTCTGAGAATGCTTCAGTCTAGTTTTTATGTGAACATATTTCCTTTTCCAGTGTTGGCCTGTTAGCACTGCATATATCCCTTGCAAATTCTACTAAAAGAGTGTTTCAACACTGCCGTATGAAAGGGAAGGTTCAACTTTGTGAGTTCAATGCGCACATCACAAAGAAATTTCTGAGAATGCTTCTGTCTAGTTCTTATGTGAAGATATTTACTTTACAAACATAGGCCTAAAAGCGTTCCAAATATCGACTTACAGATTCTACAAAAAGAGTGTTTCAAAACTGTTCTACCAAGAACAAGGTTCCACTCTGTGAGTTGAATGCACTCGTCACAAAGAAGTTTCTGGGAATGCTTCTGTCTAGTTTTTATGTGAAGGTGTTTCATTTTCCACCATAGGACCCAAAGCGCTCCAAATATCCACTTGCAGATACTACAAAAAGTCTGTTTAAAACTGCGCAATGAAAAGGGAGGTTCAACTCTGTGAGTTGAATGCACACATCATGAAGAAGTATCTTAGAATGCTTCTGTCTGGTTTTTAGGGGAAGATATTTCATTTTCCAGCAAAGGCCTCAAAGAGCTCCATATATCCACTTGCAGATTCTACTAAAAGCGTGTTTCAAAATTCCTCTTTCAAAAAGAAGGTTCAAGCCTGTCAGTTGAATGCACTCATCACAAGGAAGTTTTTGAGAATTCTTCCACCTAGTTTTTATGTGAAGGTATTTCCTTTCCTAGCATAATCCTCAAAGCACTCCAAATATCCACTTGCAGATTTTACAAAAGCGTGTTCAAAACTGCTCTATGAAAAGGAAATTTCAACTATGTTATTTGAATGCACACACCACGAAGAAGTTTCTGAGAATTCTTCTGTCTAGATTTTACGTGAAGATATTTCATTTCCCAGAATAGGCTTCAAAGCGCTCCAAATATCCACTTGCAGATTCTACAAAAAGTGTGTTTCACAAGTGCTCTTTCAAAAGGAAGTTTCAGGCCTATGAGTTGAATGCACAAAGCACAGGGAACCTTCTGAGAATTATTCCGTCTAGTGTATATGTGAAGATATTTCCTTTTCCATTGCAGGCCTCAAATTACCCCATATATCCACTTGCAGATTCTACTAAAAGAGTGTTTCAAAGCTGCCCTATGAAAAGGAAGGTTCAACTCTGTAAGTTCAATGCACACATCACAAAGAAGATTTTGAGAATTCTTCTGTTTAATTTTTATATGAAGATATTTCCTTTTCCGGGCTAGTCCTCAAAGCGCTCCAAATATCCTCTTTGAGAATCTACACAAACAGTGTTTGAAGAATGCGCTCTCAAAAGGAAGGTTCAACTCCATGAGTTGAATGCCTAAAGAACCGGGAAGTTTATGAGAATGCTTCTGTCTAGTTTTTATGTGAAGATATTTCCTTTTCCAAAGTATGTTTCATAGCACTCCAAATATCCACTTACAGATTCTACTGAAAGACTCTTTCAAAACTGCTGCATCAAAAAGAAGGTTCAATACTGTGAGTTGAATGTGCACATCACAATGAAGTTTCTGAAAATGATTCTGTATTGTTTTTATATGAAGATATTTAATTTTCCAGCATAGGCCTCATAGCCCTCCAAATATCCCACAGCAGATTCTACAAAAAGAGTGCTTCCAAACTGTTCTATCAAAAGGAAGGTTCAAGTCTGTGAGTTGAATGCACTCATCACAAAGTAGTTTCTGAGAATGCTTCTGTGTAGTTTTTATGTGATGATATTTCCTTTTCCACCTTAGGCCTCAAAGCGCTCCAAATATACACTCTCAGATTCTACAAAAAGAGTGTTTCAATACTGCTCTATCAAAAGGAATGTTCAACTCTGTGAGTTGATTGCACGTTTCACAAAAAGTTTCTGAGAATGCTTGTGTCTGGTTTTTATGGGAAGATAATTCCTTTTACAGCATTGGCCTCAAAGCGCTGCAAATATCCCCTTGCAGATTCTACTAAAAGAGTGTTTCAAAACTGCTCAATGAAAAGGAAGATTCAACTCTCTTAGTTGAATGCACACATCACCAAGATGTTCCTGAGAATGCTTCTGTCTATTTTCTATTGGAAGATATTTCATTTCCCAACATAGACCTCAAAGCCCTCCAAGTATCCACTTGAACATTCTACAAAAAGAGTTTTTCAAAACTGCTCTATCAAAAGGAGGGTTGAACTCTGTATTGAATGCAGGAGGCATAGGAAGCTTTCTGAGAATGCTTCTGTCTAGTTTTTATGGGAAGATATTTCCTTTTCCAGCCTAGGCCTCAATGCGCTCCAAATATCTGCTTCGAGAACCTACAAAAAGAGTGTTTCAAAACTGTTATATCAATAGGAAGGTTCAAGTGTGTGAGTTGAATGTACTCATCACAAAGAAGTTTCTGAGAATGCTTCTGTCTAGTTTTTACGTGAAGATATTTCCTTTTCCCGCATAAGCCCCAAAGCGCTCCAAATATCCACTTACATATTCTACAAAAAGAGTGTTTCAAAACCGTTCTATCCAAATGAAGTCTCCACTCTGTGAGTTGAATGCACACATCCGAAAGAAGTTTCTGAGAATGCTTCTGTCTACTTTTTATATGAAGATGTTTGCTTTTCCAGTGTTGGCCTCTTAGCACTCCAGATATCCACTTGGAGATTCTACTAAAAGAGTGTTTCAAAACTGCTCTGTGAAAAGGAAGGTTCAACTGCTTGAGATGAATGGACACATCATGAAAAAGTTTCTGAGAATGCTTCTGCCTAGTTTTTATGTGAAGATGTTAACTTTTCCAGCATGGGCCTCAAAGCACTCCAAATATCCGCTTGGAGAATGTACAAAAAGAGTGTTTCAAAAGTGTTCTATCAAAAGGAAGGTTTAACTGTGTGAGTTGAATGCACTCATCAGAATGAAGTTTCTGAGAATGCTTTTGTGTGGTTTTCATCTGAATATATTTCTTTTTCCAAAGGAGGTCGCAATCGCACCAAATATCTACTTGCCGTTTCCACAAAAAGAGTGTTACAGAACTGCTCTATGAAAAGGATTGTTCAACTCTGTGAGTTGAATGCACACGTCCCAAAGCAGTATATGGGAATGCTGCTTTCTAGTTTTTATGTGAAGATATTTGCTTTTTCAGCATAGGACTCAAAGCGCTAAAAATATCCACTTACAGATACTTCAAAAAGAGTGTTTCAAAACTGCAGTATCAAAAGGAAGGTTCAACTCTGGAAGTTGAATGCACACATTATCAGTTTCTGATAATGTTTCTGTGCGGTTTGTAAGTGAAGACATTTTCTTTTCCAGGATAGGCCTCACAGCACACCAAGTATCCACTTACAGATTCTACAGTAAGTGTGTTTCAAAACTGCTCCATCAAAAGGAAGATTCAACTCTGAGTTGAATGCACTCATCAACAAGAAATTTCTGAGAATGCTTCTGTCTAATTTTTATGTAATGATATTTCGTTTCCCAGGATAGGCCTCAAAGAGCTCCAAATATCCAATTGCATATTCTTCAAAAAGAGTGTTTCAAAACTGCTCTATGAAAAGGAAGTTTCAAGCCTGTGAGTTGAATGCACTCATCACACAGAAGTTTCTGAGAATGCTTCTGTCTAGTTTTTAGGTGAAGATATTTCATTTCCCAGCATAGGCCTCAAAACGCTCCAAATATCCACCTGCAGATTCTACAAAAAGAGTGTTTCAAACCTGCTCTATCAAAAGGAAGGTTGAACTTTGTGAGTTGAATGCACAAAGCACAGGGAACGTTCTGAGAATTCTTCTGACTAGTTTCTATTTGAAGATATTTCCTTTTCCCTTGTAGGCCCCAAATCAATCCATATATCCATTTGGAGATTCTACTAAAAGAGTATCTCAAAACTGACCTATCAAAAGGAATGTTCAAGTCTGTGAGTCCAATGCACAAAACACAAAGAAGTTTCTGAGAATGCTTCTGTCTAGTTTTTATGTGAAGATATTTCCTTTTCCAGCATAGACAACAAAGCGCTCCAAATATCCCCTTGCGGATTCTACAAAAAGAATGTCCCCAAACTGTTCTATCTACAGGAAGGCTCCACTCTGTGACTTGCATGCACTCATCACAAAGAAATTCTTGAGAATGTTCTTTCTAGATTTTATTTTATGATATTTCCTTTTCCATCATAATCTTCAAAGCTCTCCCAATATCCACTTGCAGATTCTACAAAAAGAGTGTTTCAAAACTGCTCTATCAAAGGCAAGGTTCAACTCTGTGAGTTCAAAGCAAACATAATGAAGAAGTTTCTGGGAATGCTTCTGTCTAGTTTTTATGTGAATATATTTCATTTCCCAGCCTATGCCACAAAACGTTCCAAACGTCCACTTGCAGATTCTACAGAAAGAGTGTTTGAAAACTGCTCTTTCAAAAGAAAGGTTCAAGTCTGCGTGTTGAATGCACTCGTCAGAAAGAAGTTTCTGAGAATTCTTCTGTCTAGTTTTTATGTGAAGATATTTCCTTTTCCAGCATAGGCCGCAAATCGCTCCAGATAACCACTTGCAGATTCTAGAAAAAGAATGTTTCAAAACTGTGCTATCAATAGGAAGTTTCCACTCTGTGAGTTGAATCCATAAATCACAGGAAAGTTTCTGAGAATGCTTCAGTCTAGTTTTTATGTGAACATATTTCCTTTTCCAGTGTTGGCCTGTTAGCACTGCATATATCCCTTGCAAATTCTACTAAAAGAGTGTTTCAACACTGCCATATGAAAAGGAAGGTTCAACTTTGTGAGTTCAATGCGCACATCACAAAGAAATTTCTGAGAATGCTTCCGTCTAGTTCTTATGTGAAGATATTTACTTTACAAACATAGGCCTAAAAGCGTTCCAATATCGACTTACAGATTCTACAAATAGAGTGTTTCAAAACTGTTCTACCAAGAACAAGGTTCCACTCTGTGAGTTGAATGCAGTCATCCCAAAGAAGTTTCTGGGAATGCTTCTGTCTAGTTTTTATGTGAAGGTGTTTCATTTTCCACCATAGGCCCCAAAGCGCTCCAAATATCCACTTGCAGATACTACAAACAGTTTGTTTAAAACTGCGCAATGAAAAGGGAGGTTCAACTCTGTGAGTTGAATGCACACATCATGAAGAAGTATCTTAGAATGCTTCTGTCTGGTTTTTAGGAGAAGATATTTCATTTTCCAGCAAAGGCCTCAAAGAGCTCCATATATCCACTTGCAGATTCTACTAAAAGCGTGTTTCAAAATTGCTCTTTCAAAAAGAAGGCTCAAGCCTGTCAGTTGAATGCACTCATCACAAGGAAGTTTTTGAGAATTCTTCCACCTAGTTTTTATGTGAAGGTATTTCCTTTCCCAGCATAATCCTCAAAGCACTCCAAATATCCACTTGCAGATTTTACAAAAGCGTGTTTAAAACTGCTCTATGAAAAGGAAATTTCAACTATGTTATTTGAATGCACACACCACGAAGAAGTTTCTGAGAATGCTTCTGTCTAGATTTTACGTGAAGATATTTCATTTCCCAGAATAGGCTTCAAAGCGCTCCAAATATCCACTTGCAGATTCTACAAAAAGTGTGTTTCACAAGTGCTCTTTCAAAAGGAAGTTTCAGGCCTGTGAGTTGAATGCACAAAGCACAGGGAACCTTCTGAGAATTATTCCGTCTAGTGTATATGGGAAGATATTTCCTTTTCCATTGCAGGCCTCAAATTACCCCATATATCCACTTGCAGATTCCACTAAAAGAGTGTTTCAAAGCTGCCCTATGAAAAGGAAGGTTCAACTCTGTAAGTTCAATGCACACATCACAAAGAAGATTTTGAGAATTCTTCTGTTTAATTTTTATATGAAGATATTTCCTTTTCCGGGCTAGTCCTCAAAGCGCTCCAAATATCCTCTTTGAGAATCTACACAAACAGTGTTTGAAGAATGCGCTCTCAAAAGGAAGGTTCAACTCCATGAGTTGAATGCCTAAAGAACCGGGAAGTTTATGAGAATGCTTCTGTCTAGTTTTTATGTGAAGATATTTCCTTTTCCAAAGTATGTTTCATAGCACTCCAAATATCCACTTACAGATTCTACTGAAAGACTCTTTCAAAACTGCTGCATCAAAAAGAAGGTTCAATACTGTGAGTTGAATGTGCACATCACAATGAAGTTTCTGAAAATGATTCTGTATTGTTTTTATATGAAGATATTTAATTTTCCAGCATAGGCCTCATAGCCCTCCAAATATCCCACAGCAGATTCTACAAAAAGAGTGCTTCCAAACTGTTCTATCAAAAGGAAGGTTCAAGTCTGTGAGTTGAATGCACTCATCACAAAGTAGTTTCTGAGAATGCTTCTGTGTAGTTTTTATGTGATGATATTTCCTTTTCCACCTTAGGCCTCAAAGCGCTCCAAATATACACTCTCAGATTCTACAAAAAGAGTGTTTCAATACTGCTCTATCAAAAGGAATGTTCAACTCTGTGAGTTGATTGCACGTTTCACAAAAAGTTTCTGAGAATGCTTGTGTCTGGTTTTTATGGGAAGATAATTCCTTTTACAGCATTGGCCTCAAAGCGCTGCAAATATCCCCTTGCAGATTCTACTAAAAGAGTGTTTCAAAACTGCTCAATGAAAAGGAAGATTCAACTCTCTTAGTTGAATGCACACATCACCAAGACGTTCCTGAGAATGCTTCTGTCTATTTTCTATTGGAAGATATTTCATTTCCCTACATAGACCTCAAAGCCCGCCAAATATCCACTTGAACATTCTACAGAAAGAGTTTTTCAAAACTGCTCTATCAAAAGGAGGGTTGAACTCTGTATTGAATGCAGGAGGCATAGGAAGCTTTCTGAGTATGCTTCTGTCTAGTTTTTATGGGAAGATATTTCCTTTTCCAGCCTAGGCCTCAATGCGCTCCAAATATCTGCTTCGAGAACCTACAAAAAGAGTGTTTCAGAACTGTTATATCAATAGGAAGGTTCAAGTGTGTGAGTTGAATGTACTCATCACAAAGAAGTTTCTGAGAATGCTTCTGTCTAGTTTTTACGTGAAGATATTTCCTTTTCCCGCATAAGCCCCAAAGCGCTCCAAATATCCGCTTACATATTCTACAAAAAGAGTGTTTCCAAACCGTTCTATCCAAATGAAGTCTCCACTCTGTGAGTTGAATGCACACATCCGAAAGAAGTTTCTGAGAATGCTTCTGTCTACTTTTTATATGAAGATGTTTGCTTTTCCAGTGTTGGCCTCTTAGCACTCCAGATATCCACTTGGAGATTCTACTAAAAGAGTGTTTCAAAACTGCTCTGTGAAAAGGAAGGTTCAACTGTTTGAGATGAATGGACACATCATGAAAAAGTTTCTGAGAATGCTTCTGCCTAGTTTTTATGTGAAGATGTTAACTTTTCCAGCATGGGCCTCAAAGCACTCCAAATATCCGCTTGGAGAATGTACAAGAAGAGTGTTTCAAAAGTGTTCTATCAAAAGGAAGGTTTCACTGTGTGAGTTGAATGCACTCATCAGAATGAAGTTTCTGAGAATGCTTTTGTGTGGTTTTCATCTGAATATATTTCTTTTTCCAAAGGAGGTCGCAATCGCACCAAATATCTACTTGCCGTTTCCACAAAAAGAGTGTTACAGAACTGCTCTATGAAAAGGATTGTTCAACTCTGTGAGTTGAATGCACACGTCCCAAAGCAGTATATGGGAATGCTGCTTTCTAGTTTTTATGTGAAGATATTTGCTTTTTCAGCATAGGACTCAAAGCGCTAAAAATATCCACTTACAGATACTTCAAAAAGAGTGTTTCAAAACTGCAGTATCAAAAGGAAGGTTCAACTCTGGAAGTTGAATGCACACATTATCAGTTTCTGATAATGTTTCTGTGCGGTTTGTAAGTGAAGACATTTTCTTTTCCAGGATAGGCCTCACAGCACACCAAGTACCCACTTACAGATTCTACAGTAAGTGTGTTTCAAAACTGCTCTATCAAAAGGAAGATTCAACTCTGAGTTGAATGCACTCATCAACAAGAAATTTCTGAGAATGCTTCTGTCTAATTTTTATGTAATGATATTTCGTTTCCCAGGATAGGCCTCAAAGAGCTCCAAATATCCAATTGCATATTCTTCAAAAAGAGTGTTTCAAAACTGCTCTATGAAAAGGAAGTTTCAAGCCTGTGAGTTGAATGCACTCATCTCAAAATTTTTTGACAATGCTTCTGTCTAGTTTTTATGAGAAGATATTTTCTTTTCGAGCATAGGCCTCAAAGCGCTTCAAATATCCACTGGCAGATTCTACCAAAAGAGTGTTTGAAAACTTCTCTATCAAAAGGAAGGTTCAAGTCTGTAAGTTGAAAGTACACATGAAAAAGAAGTTTCTTCGAATGCTTCATTCTAGTTTTTATGTGAAGTTATTTCCCTTTCCAGCATAGGTCTCACAGCGCCCCAAATATCCACTTGCAGATTCTATGAAAACTGTGTTTCCAAACAGCTCTATGAAAAGGATGGTTTAACTCTGCGAGTTGAATGCACACATCAGGAAGAAGTTTCTGAGAATGCTTCTGTCTAGTTTTTATGGGAAAATATTTCCTTTTCCAACATAGGCCTCAAAGCGCTGCAAATAAACAGTTGCGGATTCTACAAAAGGAGTGTTTCCAAACTGTTCTATGAAAAGGAAGGCTCAAGTCTGTGAGTTGAATGCACTCATCACACAGAAGTTTCTGGGAATGCTTCTGTCTAGTTTTTAGGTGAAGATATTTCATTTCCCAGCATAGGCCTCAAAACGCTCCAAATATCCACCTGCAGATTCTACAAAAAGAGTGTTTCAAACCTGCTCTATCAAAAGGAAGGTTGAACTTTGTGAGTTGAATGCACAAAGCACAGGGAACGTTCTGAGAATTCTTCTGACTAGTTTCTATTTGAAGATATTTCCTTTTCCCTTGTAGGCCCCAAATCAATCCATATATCCATTTGGAGATTCTACTAAAAGAGTATCTCAAAACTGACCTATCAAAAGGAATGTTCGAGTCTGTGAGTCCAATGCACAAAACACAAAGAAGTTTCTGAGAATGCTTCTGTCTAGTTTTTATGTGAAGATATTTCCTTTTCCAGCATAGACAACAAAGCGCTCCAAATATCCCCTTGCGGATTCTACAAAAAGAATGTCCCCAAACTGTTCTATCTACAGGAAGGCTCCACTCTGTGACTTGCATGCACTCATCACAAAGAAATTCTTGAGAATGTTCTTTCTAGATTTTATTTTATGATATTTCCTTTTCCATCATAATCTTCAAAGCTCTCCCAATATCCACTTGCAGATTCTACAAAAAGAGTGTTTCAAAACTGCTCTATCAAAGGCAAGGTTCAACTCTGTGAGTTCAAAGCAAACATAATGAAGAAGCTTCTGGGAATGCTTCTGTCTAGTTTTTATGTGAATATATTTCATTTCCCAGCCTATGCCACAAAACGTTCCAAACGTCCACTTGCAGATTCTACAGAAAGAGTGTTTGAAAACTGCTCTTTCAAAAGAAAGGTTCAAGTCTGCGTGTTGAATGCACTCGTCAAAAAGAAGTTTCTGAGAATTCTTCTGTCTAGTTTTTATGTGAAGATATTTCCTTTTCCAGCATAGGTTGCAAATCGCTCCAGATAACCACTTGCAGATTCTAGAAAAAGAATGTTTCAAAACTGTGCTATCAATAGGAAGTTTCCACTCTGTGAGTTGAATCCATAAATCACAGGAAAGTTTCTGAGAATGCTTCAGTCTAGTTTTTATGTGAACATATTTCCTTTTCCAGTGTTGGCCTGTTAGCACTGCATATATCCCTTGCAAATTCTACTAAAAGAGTGTTTCAACACTGCCATATGAAAGGGAAGGTTCAACTTTGTGAGTTCAATGCGCACATCACAAAGAAATTTCTGAGAATGCTTCTGTCTAGTTCTTATGTGAAGATATTTACTTTACAAACATAGGCCTAAAAGCGTTCCAAATATCGACTTACAGATTCTACAAAAAGAGTGTTTCAAAACTGTTCTACCAAGAACAAGGTTCCACTCTGTGAGTTGAATGCACTCGTCACAAAGAAGTTTCTGGGAATGCTTCTGTCTAGTTTTTATGTGAAGGTGTTTCATTTTCCACCATAGGCCACAAAGCGCTCCAAATATCCACTTGCAGATACTACAAAAAGTTTGTTTAAAACTGCGCAATGAAAAGGGAGGTTCAACTCTGTGAGTTGAATGCACACATCATGAAGAAGTATCTTAGAATGCTTCTGTCTGGTTTTTAGGGGAAGATATTTCATTTTCCAGCAAGGGCCTCAAAGAGCTCCATATATCCACTTGCAGATTCTACTAAAAGCGTGTTTCAAAATTCCTCTTTCAAAAAGAAGGTTCAAGCCTGTCAGTTGAATGCACTCATCACAAGGAAGTTTTTGAGAATTCTTCCACCTAGTTTTTATGTGAAGGTATTTCCTTTCCCAGCATAATCCTCAAAGCACTCCAAATATCCACTTGCAGATTTTACAAAAGCGTGTTTAAAACTGCTCTATGAAAAGGAAATTTCAACTATGTTATTTGAATGCACACACCACGAAGAAGTTTCTGAGAATGCTTCTGTCTAGATTTTACGTGAAGATATTTCATTTCCCAGAATAGGCTTCAAAGCGCTCCAAATATCCACTTGCAGATTCTACAAAAAGTGTGTTTCACAAGTGCTCTTTCAAAAGGAAGTTTCAGGCCTGTGAGTTGAATGCACAAAGCACAGGGAACCTTCTGAGAATTATTCCGTCTAGTGTATATGTGAAGATATTTCCTTTTCCATTGCAGGCCTCAAATTACCCCATATATCCACTTGCAGATTCTACTAAAAGAGTGTTTCAAAGCTGCCCTATGAAAAGGAAGGTTCAACTCTGTAAGTTCAATGCACACATCACAAAGAAGATTTTGAGAATTCTTCTGTTTAATTTTTATATGAAGATATTTCCTTTTCCGGGCTAGTCCTCAAAGCGCTCCAAATATCCTCTTTGAGAATCTACACAAACAGTGTTTGAAGAATGCGCTCTCAAAAGGAAGGTTCAACTCCATGAGTTGAATGCCTAAAGAACCGGGAAGTTTATGAGAATGCTTCTGTCTAGTTTTTATGTGAAGATATTTCCTTTTCCAAAGTATGTTTCATAGCACTCCAAATATCCACTTACAGATTCTACTGAAAGACTCTTTCAAAACTGCTGCATCAAAAAGAAGGTTCAATACTGTGAGTTGAATGTGCACATCACAATGAAGTTTCTGAAAATGATTCTGTATTGTTTTTATATGAAGATATTTAATTTTCCAGCATAGGCCTCATAGCCCTCCAAATATCCCACAGCAGATTCTACAAAAAGAGTGCTTCCAAACTGTTCTATCAAAAGGAAGGTTCAAGTCTGTGAGTTGAATGCACTCATCACAAAGTAGTTTCTGAGAATGCTTCTGTGTAGTTTTTATGTGATGATATTTCCTTTTCCACCTTAGGCCTCAAAGCGCTCCAAATATACACTCTCAGATTCTACAAAAAGAGTGTTTCAATACTGCTCTATCAAAAGGAATGTTCAACTCTGTGAGTTGATTGCACGTTTCACAAAAAGTTTCTGAGAATGCTTGTGTCTGGTTTTTATGGGAAGATAATTCCTTTTACAGCATTGGCCTCAAAGCGCTGCAAATATCCCCTTGCAGATTCTACTAAAAGAGTGTTTCAAAACTGCTCAATGAAAAGGAAGATTCAACTCTCTTAGTTGAATGCACACATCACCAAGATGTTCCTGAGAATGCTTCTGTCTATTTTCTATTGGAAGATATTTCATTTCCCAACATAGACCTCAAAGCCCTCCAAGTATCCACTTGAACATTCTACAAAAAGAGTTTTTCAAAACTGCTCTATCAAAAGGAGGGTTGAACTCTGTATTGAATGCAGGAGGCATAGGAAGCTTTCTGAGAATGCTTCTGTCTAGTTTTTATGTGAAGATATTTCCTTTTCCAGCCTAGGCCTCAATGCGCTCCAAATATCTGCTTCGAGAACCTACAAAAAGAGTGTTTCAAAACTGTTATATCAATAGGAAGGTTCAAGTGTGTGAGTTGAATGTACTCATCACAAAGAAGTTTCTGAGAATGCTTCTGTCTAGTTTTTACGTGAAGATATTTCCTTTTCCCGCATAAGCCCCAAAGCGCTCCAAATATCCACTTACATATTCTACAAAAAGAGTGTTTCAAAACCGTTCTATCCAAATGAAGTCTCCACTCTGTGAGTTGAATGCACACATCCGAAAGAAGTTTCTGAGAATGCTTCTGTCTACTTTTTATATGAAGATGTTTGCTTTTCCAGTGTTGGCCTCTTAGCACTCCAGATATCCACTTGGAGATTCTACTAAAAGAGTGTTTCAAAACTGCTCTGTGAAAAGGAAGGTTCAACTGCTTGAGATGAATGGGCACATCATGAAAAAGTTTCTGAGAATGCTTCTGCCTAGTTTTTATGTGAAGATGTTAACTTTTCCAGCATGGGCCTCAAAGCACTCCAAATATCCGCTTGGAGAATGTACAAAAAGAGTGTTTCAAAAGTGTTCTATCAAAAGGAAGGTTTAACTGTGTGAGTTGAATGCACTCATCAGAATGAAGTTTCTGAGAATGCTTTTGTGTGGTTTTCATCTGAATATATTTCTTTTTCCAAAGGAGGTCGCAATCGCACCAAATATCTACTTGCCGTTTCCACAAAAAGAGTGTTACAGAACTGCTCTATGAAAAGGATTGTTCAACTCTGTGAGTTGAATGCACACGTCCCAAAGCAGTATATGGGAATGCTGCTTTCTAGTTTTTATGTGAAGATATTTGCTTTTTCAGCATAGGACTCAAAGCGCTAAAAATATCCACTTACAGATACTTCAAAAAGAGTGTTTCAAAACTGCAGTATCAAAAGGAAGGTTCAACTCTGGAAGTTGAATGCACACATTACCAGTTTCTGATAATGTTTCTGTGCGGTTTGTAAGTGAAGACATTTTCTTTTCCAGGATAGGCCTCACAGCACACCAAGTATCCACTTACAGATTCTACAGTAAGTGTGTTTCAAAACTGCTCTATCAAAAGGAAGATTCAACTCTGAGTTGAATGCACTCATCAACAAGAAATTTCTGAGAATGCTTCTGTCTAATTTTTATGTAATGATATTTCGTTTCCCAGGATAGGCCTCAAAGAGCTCCAAATATCCAATTGCATATTCTTCAAAAAGAGTGTTTCAAAACTGCTCTATGAAAAGGAAGTTTCAAGCCTGTGAGTTGAATGCACTCATCTCAAAATTTTTTGACAATGCTTCTGTCTAGTTTTATGAGAAGATATTTTCTTTTCGAGCATAGGCCTCAAAGCGCTTCAAATATCCACTGGCAGATTCTACCAAAAGAGTGTTTGAAAACTTCTCTACCAAAAGGAAGGTTCAAGTCTGTAAGTTGAAAGTACACATGAAAAAGAAGTTTCTTCGAATGCTGCATTCTAGTTTTTATGTGAAGTTATTTCCCTTTCCAGCATAGGTCTCACAGCGCCCCAAATATCCACTTGCAGATTCTATAAAAACTGTGTTTCCAAACAGCTCTATGAAAAGGATGGTTTAACTCTGCGAGTTGAATGCACACATCAGGAAGAAGTTTCTGAGAACGCTTCTGTCTAGTTTTTATGTGAAAATATTTGCTTTTCCAACATAGGCCTCAAAGCGCTCCAAATAAACAGTTGCGGATTCTACAAAAGGAGTGTTTCCAAACTGTTCTATGAAAAGGAACGCTCAAGTCTGTGAGTTGAATGCACTCATCACACAGAAGTTTCTGGGAATGCTTCTGTCTAGTTTCTAGGTGAAGATATTTCATTTCCCAGCATAGGCCTCAAAACGCTCCAAATATCCACCTGCAGATTCTACAAAAAGAGTGTTTCAAACCTGCTCTATCAAAAGGAAGGTTGAACTTTGTGAGTTGAATGCACAAAGCACAGGGAACGTTCTGAGAATTCTTCTGACTAGTTTCTATTTGAAGATATTTCCTTTTCCCTTGTAGGCCCCAAATCAATCCATATATCCACTTGGAGATTCTACTAAAAGAGTATCTCAAAACTGACCTATCAAAAGGAATGTTCGAGTCTGTGAGTCCAATGCACAAAACACAAAGAAGTTTCTGAGAATGCTTCTGTCTAGTTTTTATGTGAAGATATTTCCTTTTCCAGCATAGACAACAAAGCGCTCCAAATATCCCCTTGCGGATTCTACAAAAAGAATGTCCCCAAACTGTTCTATCTACAGGAAGGCTCCACTCTGTGACTTGCATGCACTCATCACAAAGAAATTCTTGAGAATGTTCTTTCTAGATTTTATTTTATGATATTTCCTTTTCCATCATAATCTTCAAAGCTCTCCCAATATCCACTTGCAGATTCTACAAAAAGAGTGTTTCAAAACTGCTCTATCAAAGGCAAGGTTCAACTCTGTGAGTTCAAAGCAAACATAATGAAGAAGCTTCTGGGAATGCTTCTGTCTAGTTTTTATGTGAATATATTTCATTTCCCAGCCTATGCCACAAAACGTTCCAAACGTCCACTTGCAGATTCTACAGAAAGAGTGTTTGAAAACTGCTCTTTCAAAAGAAAGGTTCAAGTCTGCGTGTTGAATGCACTCGTCAAAAAGAAGTTTCTGAGAATTCTTCTGTCTAGTTTTTATGTGAAGATATTTCCTTTTCCAGCATAGGCTGCAAATCGCTCCAGATAACCACTTGCAGATTCTAGAAAAAGAATGTTTCAAAACTGTGCTATCAATAGGAAGTTTCCACTCTGTGAGTTGAATCCATAAATCACAGGAAAGTTTCTGAGAATGCTTCAGTCTAGTTTTTATGTGAACATATTTCCTTTTCCAGTGTTGGCCTGTTAGCACTGCATATATCCCTTGCAAATTCTACTAAAAGAGTGTTTCAACACTGCCATATGAAAGGGAAGGTTCAACTTTGTGAGTTCAATGCGCACATCACAAAGAAATTTCTGAGAATGCTTCTGTCTAGTTCTTATGTGAAGATATTTACTTTACAAACATAGGCCTAAAAGCGTTCCAAATATCGACTTACAGATTCTACAAAAAGAGTGTTTCAAAACTGTTCTACCAAGAACAAGGTTCCACTCTGTGAGTTGAATGCACTCGTCACAAAGAAGTTTCTGGGAATGCTTCTGTCTAGTTTTTATGTGAAGGTGTTTCATTTTCCACCATAGGACCCAAAGCGCTCCAAATATCCACTTGCAGATACTACAAAAAGTTTGTTTAAAACTGCGCAATGAAAAGGGAGGTTCAACTCTGTGAGTTGAATGCACACATCATGAAGAAGTATCTTAGAATGCTTCTGTCTGGTTTTTAGGGGAAGATATTTCATTTTCCAGCAAAGGCCTCAAAGAGCTCCATATATCCACTTGCAGATTCTACTAAAAGCGTGTTTCAAAATTCCTCTTTCAAAAAGAAGGTTCAAGCCTGTCAGTTGAATGCACTCATCACAAGGAAGTTTTTGAGAATTCTTCCACCTAGTTTTTATGTGAAGGTATTTCCTTTCCTAGCATAATCCTCAAAGCACTCCAAATATCCACTTGCAGATTTTACAAAAGCGTGTTTAAAACTGCTCTATGAAAAGGAAATTTCAACTATGTTATTTGAATGCACACACCACGAAGAAGTTTCTGAGAATGCTTCTGTCTAGATTTTACGTGAAGATATTTCATTTCCCAGAATAGGCTTCAAAGCGCTCCAAATATCCACTTGCAGATTCTACAAAAAGTGTGTTTCACAAGTGCTCTTTCAAAAGGAAGTTTCAGGCCTATGAGTTGAATGCACAAAGCACAGGGAACCTTCTGAGAATTATTCCGTCTAGTGTATATGTGAAGATATTTCCTTTTCCATTGCAGGCCTCAAATTACCCCATATATCCACTTGCAGATTCTACTAAAAGAGTGTTTCAAAGCTGCCCTATGAAAAGGAAGGTTCAACTCTGTAAGTTCAATGCACACATCACAAAGAAGATTTTGAGAATTCTTCTGTTTAATTTTTATATGAAGATATTTCCTTTTCCGGGCTAGTCCTCAAAGCGCTCCAAATATCCTCTTTGAGAATCTACACAAACAGTGTTTGAAGAATGCGCTCTCAAAAGGAAGGTTCAACTCCATGAGTTGAATGCCTAAAGAACCGGGAAGTTTATGAGAATGCTTCTGTCTAGTTTTTATGTGAAGATATTTCCTTTTCCAAAGTATGTTTCATAGCACTCCAAATATCCACTTACAGATTCTACTGAAAGACTCTTTCAAAACTGCTGCATCAAAAAGAAGGTTCAATACTGTGAGTTGAATGTGCACATCACAATGAAGTTTCTGAAAATGATTCTGTATTGTTTTTATATGAAGATATTTAATTTTCCAGCATAGGCCTCATAGCCCTCCAAATATCCCACAGCAGATTCTACAAAAAGAGTGCTTCCAAACTGTTCTATCAAAAGGAAGGTTCAAGTCTGTGAGTTGAATGCACTCATCACAAAGTAGTTTCTGAGAATGCTTCTGTGTAGTTTTTATGTGATGATATTTCCTTTTCCACCTTAGGCCTCAAAGCGCTCCAAATATACACTCTCAGATTCTACAAAAAGAGTGTTTCAATACTGCTCTATCAAAAGGAATGTTCAACTCTGTGAGTTGATTGCACGTTTCACAAAAAGTTTCTGAGAATGCTTGTGTCTGGTTTTTATGGGAAGATAATTCCTTTTACAGCATTGGCCTCAAAGCGCTGCAAATATCCCCTTGCAGACTCTACTAAAAGAGTGTTTCAAAACTGCTCAATGAAAAGGAAGATTCAACTCTCTTAGTTGAATGCACACATCACCAAGATGTTCCTGAGAATGCTTCGGTCTATTTTCTATTGGAAGATATTTCATTTCCCAACATAGACCTCAAAGCCCTCCAAGTATCCACTTGAACATTCTACAAAAAGAGTTTTTCAAAACTGCTCTATCAAAAGGAGGGTTGAACTCTGTATTGAATGCAGGAGGCATAGGAAGCTTTCTGAGAATGCTTCTGTCTAGTTTTTATGTGAAGATATTTCCTTTTCCAGCCTAGGCCTCAATGCGCTCCAAATATCTGCTTCGAGAACCTACAAAAAGAGTGTTTCAAAACTGTTATATCAATAGGAAGGTTCAAGTGTGTGAGTTGAATGTACTCATCACAAAGAAGTTTCTGAGAATGCTTCTGTCTAGTTTTTACGTGAAGATATTTCCTTTTCCCGCATAAGCCCCAAAGCGCTCCAAATATCCACTTACATATTCTACAAAAAGAGTGTTTCAAAACCGTTCTATCCAAATGAAGTCTCCACTCTGTGAGTTGAATGCACACATCCGAAAGAAGTTTCTGAGAATGCTTCTGTCTACTTTTTATATGAAGATGTTTGCTTTTCCAGTGTTGGCCTCTTAGCACTCCAGATATCCACTTGGAGATTCTACTAAAAGAGTGTTTCAAAACTGCTCTGTGAAAAGGAAGGTTCAACTGCTTGAGATGAATGGACACATCATGAAAAAGTTTCTGAGAATGCTTCTGCCTAGTTTTTATGTGAAGATGTTAACTTTTCCAGCATGGGCCTCAAAGCACTCCAAATATCCGCTTGGAGAATGTACAAAAAGAGTGTTTCAAAAGTGTTCTATCAAAAGGAAGGTTTAACTGTGTGAGTTGAATGCACTCATCAGAATGAAGTTTCTGAGAATGCTTTTGTGTGGTTTTCATCTGAATATATTTCTTTTTCCAAAGGAGGTCGCAATCGCACCAAATATCTACTTGCCGTTTCCACAAAAAGAGTGTTACAGAACTGCTCTATGAAAAGGATTGTTCAAATCTGTGAGTTGAATGCACACGTCCCAAAGCAGTATATGGGAATGCTGCTTTCTAGTTTTTATGTGAAGATATTTGCTTTTTCAGCATAGGACTCAAAGCGCTAAAAATATCCACTTACAGATACTTCAAAAAGAGTGTTTCAAAACTGCAGTATCAAAAGGAAGGTTCAACTCTGGAAGTTGAATGCACACATTATCAGTTTCTGATAATGTTTCTGTGCGGTTTGTAAGTGAAGACATTTTCTTTTCCAGGATAGGCCTCACAGCACACCAAGTACCCACTTACAGATTCTACAGTAAGTGTGTTTCAAAACTGCTCTATCAAAAGGAAGATTCAACTCTGAGTTGAATGCACTCATCAACAAGAAATTTCTGAGAATGCTTCTGTCTAATTTTTATATAATGATATTTCGTTTCCCAGGATAGGCCTCAAAGAGCTCCAAATATCCAATTGCATATTCTTCAAAAAGAGTGTTTCAAAACTGCTCTATGAAAAGGAAGTTTCAAGCCTGTGAGTTGAATGCACTCATCTCAAAATTTTTTGACAATGCTTCTGTCTAGTTTTTATGAGAAGATATTTTCTTTTCGAGCATAGGCCTCAAAGCGCTTCAAATATCCACTGGCAGATTCTACCAAAAGAGTGTTTGAAAACTTCTCTATCAAAAGGAAGGTTCAAGTCTGTAAGTTGAAAGTACACATGAAAAAGAAGTTTCTTCGAATGCTGCATTCTAGTTTTTATGTGAAGTTATTTCCCTTTCCAGCATAGGTCTCACAGCGCCCCAAATAGCCACTTGCAGATTCTATAAAAATTGTGTTTCCAAACAGCTCTATGAAAAGGATGGTTTAACTCTGCGAGTTGAATGCACACATCAGGAAGAAGTTTCTGAGAACGCTTCTGTCTAGTTTTTATGTGAAAATATTTGCTTTTCCAACATAGGCCTCAAAGCGCTCCAAATAAACAGTTGCGGATTCTACAAAAGGAGTGTTTCCAAACTGTTCTATGAAAAGGAACGCTCAAGTCTGTGAGTTGAATGCACTCATCACACAGAAGTTTCTGGGAATGCTTCTGTCTAGTTTCTAGGTGAAGATATTTCATTTCCCAGCATAGGCCTCAAAACGCTCCAAATATCCACCTGCAGATTCTACAAAAAGAGTGTTTCAAACCTGCTCTATCAAAAGGAAGGTTGAACTTTGTGAGTTGAATGCACAAAGCACAGGGAACGTTCTGAGAATTCTTCTGACTAGTTTCTATTTGAAGATATTTCCTTTTCCCTTGTAGGCCCCAAATCAATCCATATATCCACTTGGAGATTCTACTAAAAGAGTATCTCAAAACTGACCTATCAAAAGGAATGTTCGAGTCTGTGAGTCCAATGCACAAAACACAAAGAAGTTTCTGAGAATGCTTCTGTCTAGTTTTTATGTGAAGATATTTCCTTTTCCAGCATAGACAACAAAGCGCTCCAAATATCCCCTTGCGGATTCTACAAAAAGAATGTCCCCAAACTGTTCTATCTACAGGAAGGCTCCACTCTGTGACTTGCATGCACTCATCACAAAGAAATTCTTGAGAATGTTCTTTCTAGATTTTATTTTATGATATTTCCTTTTCCATCATAATCTTCAAAGCTCTCCCAATATCCACTTGCAGATTCTACAAAAAGAGTGTTTCAAAACTGCTCTATCAAAGGCAAGGTTCAACTCTGTGAGTTCAAAGCAAACATAATGAAGAAGTTTCTGGGAATGCTTCTGTCTAGTTTTTATGTGAATATATTTCATTTCCCAGCCTATGCCACAAAACGTTCCAAACGTCCACTTGCAGATTCTACAGAAAGAGTGTTTGAAAACTGCTCTTTCAAAAGAAAGGTTCAAGTCTGCGTGTTGAATGCACTCGTCAGAAAGAAGTTTCTGAGAATTCTTCTGTCTAGTTTTTATGTGAAGATATTTCCTTTTCCAGCATAGGCCGCAAATCGCTCCAGATAACCACTTGCAGATTCTAGAAAAAGAATGTTTCAAAACTGTGCTATCAATAGGAAGTTTCCACTCTGTGAGTTGAATCCATAAATCACAGGAAAGTTTCTGAGAATGCTTCAGTCTAGTTTTTATGTGAACATATTTCCTTTTCCAGTGTTGGCCTGTTAGCACTGCATATATCCCTTGCAAATTCTACTAAAAGAGTGTTTCAACACTGCCATATGAAAAGGAAGGTTCAACTTTGTGAGTTCAATGCGCACATCACAAAGAAATTTCTGAGAATGCTTCCGTCTAGTTCTTATGTGAAGATATTTACTTTACAAACATAGGCCTAAAAGCGTTCCAATATCGACTTACAGATTCTACAAATAGAGTGTTTCAAAACTGTTCTACCAAGAAGAAGGTTCCACTCTGTGAGTTGAATGCACTCATCACAAAGAAGTTTCTGGGAATGCTTCTGTCTAGTTTTTATGTGAAGGTGTTTCATTTTCCACCATAGGCCCCAAAGCGCTCCAAATATCCACTTGCAGATACTACAAACAGTTTGTGTAAAACTGCGCAATGAAAAGGGAGGTTCAACTCTGTGAGTTGAATGCACACATCATGAAGAAGTATCTTAGAATGCTTCTGTCTGGTTTTTAGGAGAAGATATTTCATTTTCCAGCAAAGGCCTCAAAGAGCTCCATATATCCACTTGCAGATTCTACTAAAAGCGTGTTTCAAAATTGCTCTTTCAAAAAGAAGGCTCAAGCCTGTCAGTTGAATGCACTCATCACAAGGAAGTTTTTGAGAATTCTTCCACCTAGTTTTTATGTGAAGGTATTTCCTTTCCCAGCATAATCCTCAAAGCACTCCAAATATCCACTTGCAGATTTTACAAAAGCGTGTTTAAAACTGCTCTATGAAAAGGAAATTTCAACTATGTTATTTGAATGCACACACCACGAAGGAGTTTCTGAGAATGCTTCTGTCTAGATTTTACATGAAGATATTTCATTTCCCAGAATACGCTTCAAAGCGCTCCAAATATCCACTTGCAGATTCTACAAAAAGTGTGTTTCACAAGTGCTCTTTCAAAAGGAAGTTTCAGGCCTGTGAGTTGAATGCACAAAGCACAGGGAACCTTCTGAGAATTATTCCGTCTAGTGTATATGGGAAGATATTTCCTTTTCCATTGCAGGCCTCAAATTACCCCATATATCCACTTGCAGATTCTACTAAAAGAGTGTTTCAAAGCTGCCCTATGAAAAGGAAGGTTCAACTCTGTAAGTTCAATGCACACATCACAAAGAAGATTTTGAGAATTCTTCTGTTTAATTTTTATATGAAGATATTTCCTTTTCCGGGCTAGTCCTCAAAGCGCTCCAAATATCCTCTTTGAGAATCTACACAAACAGTGTTTGAAGAATGCGCTCTCAAAAGGAAGGTTCAACTCCATGAGTTGAATGCCTAAAGAACCGGGAAGTTTATGAGAATGCTTCTGTCTAGTTTTTATGTGAAGATATTTCCTTTTCCAAAGTATGTTTCATAGCACTCCAAATATCCACTTACAGATTCTACTGAAAGACTCTTTCAAAACTGCTGCATCAAAAAGAAGGTTCAATACTGTGAGTTGAATGTGCACATCACAATGAAGTTTCTGAAAATGATTCTGTATTGTTTTTATATGAAGATATTTAATTTTCCAGCATAGGCCTCATAGCCCTCCAAATATCCCACAGCAGATTCTACAAAAAGAGTGCTTCCAAACTGTTCTATCAAAAGGAAGGTTCAAGTCTGTGAGTTGAATGCACTCATCACAAAGTAGTTTCTGAGAATGCTTCTGTGTAGTTTTTATGTGATGATATTTCCTTTTCCACCTTAGGCCTCAAAGCGCTCCAAATATACACTCTCAGATTCTACAAAAAGAGTGTTTCAATACTGCTCTATCAAAAGGAATGTTCAACTCTGTGAGTTGATTGCACGTTTCACAAAAAGTTTCTGAGAATGCTTGTGTCTGGTTTTTATGGGAAGATAATTCCTTTTACAGCATTGGCCTCAAAGCGCTGCAAATATCCCCTTGCAGATTCTACTAAAAGAGTGTTTCAAAACTGCTCAATGAAAAGGAAGATTCAACTCTCTTAGTTGAATGCACACATCACCAAGATGTTCCTGAGAATGCTTCTGTCTATTTTCTATTGGAAGATATTTCATTTCCCAACATAGACCTCAAAGCCCGCCAAATATCCACTTGAACATTCTACAAAAAGAGTTTTTCAAAACTGCTCTATCAAAAGGAGGGTTGAACTCTGTATTGAATGCAGGAGGCATAGGAAGCTTTCTGAGAATGCTTCTGTCTAGTTTTTATGTGAAGATATTTCCTTTTCCAGCCTAGGCCTCAATGCGCTCCAAATATCTGCTTCGAGAACCTACAAAAAGAGTGTTTCAAAACTGTTATATCAATAGGAAGGTTCAAGTGTGTGAGTTGAATGTACTCATCACAAAGAAGTTTCTGAGAATGCTTCTGTCTAGTTTTTACGTGAAGATATTTCCTTTTCCCGCATAAGCCCCAAAGCGCTCCAAATATCCACTTACATATTCTACAAAAAGAGTGTTTCCAAACCGTTCTATCCAAATGAAGTCTCCACTCTGTGAGTTGAATGCACACATCCGAAAGAAGTTTCTGAGAATGCTTCTGTCTACTTTTTATATGAAGATGTTTGCTTTTCCAGTGTTGGCCTCTTAGCACTCCAGATATCCACTTGGAGATTCAACTAAAAGAGTGTTTCAAAACTGCTCTGTGAAAAGGAAGGTTCAACTGTTTGAGATGAATGGACACATCATGAAAAAGTTTCTGAGAATGCTTCTGCCTAGTTTTTATGTGAAGATGTTAACTTTTCCAGCATGGGCCTCAAAGCACTCCAAATATCCGCTTGGAGAATGTACAAGAAGAGTGTTTCAAAAGTGTTCTATCAAAAGGAAGGTTTAACTGTGTGAGTTGAATGCACTCATCAGAATGAAGTTTCTGAGAATGCTTTTGTGTGGTTTTCATCTGAATATATTTCTTTTTCCAAAGGAGGTCGCAATCGCACCAAATATCTACTTGCCGTTTCCACAAAAAGAGTGTTACAGAACTGCTCTATGAAAAGGATTGTTCAACTCTGTGAGTTGAATGCACACGTCCCAAAGCAGTATATGGGAATGCTGCTTTCTAGTTTTTATGTGAAGATATTTGCTTTTTCAGCATAGGACTCAAAGCGCTAAAAATATCCACTTACAGATACTTCAAAAAGAGTGTTTCAAAACTGCAGTATCAAAAGGAAGGTTCAACTCTGGAAGTTGAATGCACACATTATCAGTTTCTGATAATGTTTCTGTGCGGTTTGTAAGTGAAGACATTTTCTTTTCCAGGATAGGCCTCACAGCACACCAAGTACCCACTTACAGATTCTACAGTAAGTGTGTTTCAAAACTGCTCTATCAAAAGGAAGATTCAACTCTGAGTTGAATGCACTCATCAACAAGAAATTTCTGAGAATGCTTCTGTCTAATTTTTATATAATGATATTTCGTTTCCCAGGATAGGCCTCAAAGAGCTCCAAATATCCAATTGCATATTCTTCAAAAAGAGTGTTTCAAAACTGCTCTATGAAAAGGAAGTTTCAAGCCTGTGAGTTGAATGCACTCATCTCAAAATTTTTTGACAATGCTTCTGTCTAGTTTTTATGAGAAGATATTTTCTTTTCGAGCATAGGCCTCAAAGCGCTTCAAATATCCACTGGCAGATTCTACCAAAAGAGTGTTTGAAAACTTCTCTATCAAAAGGAAGGTTCAAGTCTGTAAGTTGAAAGTACACATGAAAAAGAAGTTTCTTCGAATGCTGCATTCTAGTTTTTATGTGAAGTTATTTCCCTTTCCAGCATAGGTCTCACAGCGCCCCAAATAGCCACTTGCAGATTCTATAAAAACTGTGTTTCCAAACAGCTCTATGAAAAGGATGGTTTAACTCTGCGAGTTGAATGCACACATCAGGAAGAAGTTTCTGAGAACGCTTCTGTCTAGTTTTTATGTGAAAATATTTGCTTTTCCAACATAGGCCTCAAAGCGCTCCAAATAAACAGTTGCGGATTCTACAAAAGGAGTGTTTCCAAACTGTTCTATGAAAAGGAACGCTCAAGTCTGTGAGTTGAATGCACTCATCACACAGAAGTTTCTGGGAATGCTTCTGTCTAGTTTCTAGGTGAAGATATTTCATTTCCCAGCATAGGCCTCAAAACGCTCCAAATATCCACCTGCAGATTCTACAAAAAGAGTGTTTCAAACCTGCTCTATCAAAAGGAAGGTTGAACTTTGTGAGTTGAATGCACAAAGCACAGGGAACGTTCTGAGAATTCTTCTGACTAGTTTCTATTTGAAGATATTTCCTTTTCCCTTGTAGGCCCCAAATCAATCCATATATCCACTTGGAGATTCTACTAAAAGAGTATCTCAAAACTGACCTATCAAAAGGAATGTTCGAGTCTGTGAGTCCAATGCACAAAACACAAAGAAGTTTCTGAGAATGCTTCTGTCTAGTTTTTATGTGAAGATATTTCCTTTTCCAGCATAGACAACAAAGCGCTCCAAATATCCCCTTGCGGATTCTACAAAAAGAATGTCCCCAAACTGTTCTATCTACAGGAAGGCTCCACTCTGTGACTTGCATGCACTCATCACAAAGAAATTCTTGAGAATGTTCTTTCTAGATTTTATTTTATGATATTTCCTTTTCCATCATAATCTTCAAAGCTCTCCCAATATCCACTTGCAGATTCTACAAAAAGAGTGTTTCAAAACTGCTCTATCAAAGGCAAGGTTCAACTCTGTGAGTTCAAAGCAAACATAATGAAGAAGCTTCTGGGAATGCTTCTGTCTAGTTTTTATGTGAATATATTTCATTTCCCAGCCTATGCCACAAAACGTTCCAAACGTCCACTTGCAGATTCTACAGAAAGAGTGTTTGAAAACTGCTCTTTCAAAAGAAAGGTTCAAGTCTGCGTGTTGAATGCACTCGTCAAAAAGAAGTTTCTGAGAATTCTTCTGTCTAGTTTTTATGTGAAGATATTTCCTTTTCCAGCATAGGCTGCAAATCGCTCCAGATAACCACTTGCAGATTCTAGAAAAAGAATGTTTCAAAACTGTGCTATCAATAGGAAGTTTCCACTCTGTGAGTTGAATCCATAAATCACAGGAAAGTTTCTGAGAATGCTTCAGTCTAGTTTTTATGTGAACATATTTCCTTTTCCAGTGTTGGCCTGTTAGCACTGCATATATCCCTTGCAAATTCTACTAAAAGAGTGTTTCAACACTGCCATATGAAAGGGAAGGTTCAACTTTGTGAGTTCAATGCGCACATCACAAAGAAATTTCTGAGAATGCTTCTGTCTAGTTCTTATGTGAAGATATTTACTTTACAAACATAGGCCTAAAAGCGTTCCAAATATCGACTTACAGATTCTACAAAAAGAGTGTTTCAAAACTGTTCTACCAAGAACAAGGTTCCACTCTGTGAGTTGAATGCACTCGTCACAAAGAAGTTTCTGGGAATGCTTCTGTCTAGTTTTTATGTGAAGGTGTTTCATTTTCCACCATAGGACCCAAAGCGCTCCAAATATCCACTTGCAGATACTACAAAAAGTTTGTTTAAAACTGCGCAATGAAAAGGGAGGTTCAACTCTGTGAGTTGAATGCACACATCATGAAGAAGTATCTTAGAATGCTTCTGTCTGGTTTTTAGGGGAAGATATTTCATTTTCCAGCAAAGGCCTCAAAGAGCTCCATATATCCACTTGCAGATTCTACTAAAAGCGTGTTTCAAAATTCCTCTTTCAAAAAGAAGGTTCAAGCCTGTCAGTTGAATGCACTCATCACAAGGAAGTTTTTGAGAATTCTTCCACCTAGTTTTTATGTGAAGGTATTTCCTTTCCTAGCATAATCCTCAAAGCACTCCAAATATCCACTTGCAGATTTTACAAAAGCGTGTTTAAAACTGCTCTATGAAAAGGAAATTTCAACTATGTTATTTGAATGCACACACCACGAAGAAGTTTCTGAGAATGCTTCTGTCTAGATTTTACGTGAAGATATTTCATTTCCCAGAATAGGCTTCAAAGCGCTCCAAATATCCACTTGCAGATTCTACAAAAAGTGTGTTTCACAAGTGCTCTTTCAAAAGGAAGTTTCAGGCCTATGAGTTGAATGCACAAAGCACAGGGAACCTTCTGAGAATTATTCCGTCTAGTGTATATGTGAAGATATTTCCTTTTCCATTGCAGGCCTCAAATTACCCCATATATCCACTTGCAGATTCTACTAAAAGAGTGTTTCAAAGCTGCCCTATGAAAAGGAAGGTTCAACTCTGTAAGTTCAATGCACACATCACAAAGAAGATTTTGAGAATTCTTCTGTTTAATTTTTATATGAAGATATTTCCTTTTCCGGGCTAGTCCTCAAAGCGCTCCAAATATCCTCTTTGAGAATCTACACAAACAGTGTTTGAAGAATGCGCTCTCAAAAGGAAGGTTCAACTCCATGAGTTGAATGCCTAAAGAACCGGGAAGTTTATGAGAATGCTTCTGTCTAGTTTTTATGTGAAGATATTTCCTTTTCCAAAGTATGTTTCATAGCACTCCAAATATCCACTTACAGATTCTACTGAAAGACTCTTTCAAAACTGCTGCATCAAAAAGAAGGTTCAATACTGTGAGTTGAATGTGCACATCACAATGAAGTTTCTGAAAATGATTCTGTATTGTTTTTATATGAAGATATTTAATTTTCCAGCATAGGCCTCATAGCCCTCCAAATATCCCACAGCAGATTCTACAAAAAGAGTGCTTCCAAACTGTTCTATCAAAAGGAAGGTTCAAGTCTGTGAGTTGAATGCACTCATCACAAAGTAGTTTCTGAGAATGCTTCTGTGTAGTTTTTATGTGATGATATTTCCTTTTCCACCTTAGGCCTCAAAGCGCTCCAAATATACACTCTCAGATTCTACAAAAAGAGTGTTTCAATACTGCTCTATCAAAAGGAATGTTCAACTCTGTGAGTTGATTGCACGTTTCACAAAAAGTTTCTGAGAATGCTTGTGTCTGGTTTTTATGGGAAGATAATTCCTTTTACAGCATTGGCCTCAAAGCGCTGCAAATATCCCCTTGCAGACTCTACTAAAAGAGTGTTTCAAAACTGCTCAATGAAAAGGAAGATTCAACTCTCTTAGTTGAATGCACACATCACCAAGATGTTCCTGAGAATGCTTCGGTCTATTTTCTATTGGAAGATATTTCATTTCCCAACATAGACCTCAAAGCCCTCCAAGTATCCACTTGAACATTCTACAAAAAGAGTTTTTCAAAACTGCTCTATCAAAAGGAGGGTTGAACTCTGTATTGAATGCAGGAGGCATAGGAAGCTTTCTGAGAATGCTTCTGTCTAGTTTTTATGTGAAGATATTTCCTTTTCCAGCCTAGGCCTCAATGCGCTCCAAATATCTGCTTCGAGAACCTACAAAAAGAGTGTTTCAAAACTGTTATATCAATAGGAAGGTTCAAGTGTGTGAGTTGAATGTACTCATCACAAAGAAGTTTCTGAGAATGCTTCTGTCTAGTTTTTACGTGAAGATATTTCCTTTTCCCGCATAAGCCCCAAAGCGCTCCAAATATCCACTTACATATTCTACAAAAAGAGTGTTTCAAAACCGTTCTATCCAAATGAAGTCTCCACTCTGTGAGTTGAATGCACACATCCGAAAGAAGTTTCTGAGAATGCTTCTGTCTACTTTTTATATGAAGATGTTTGCTTTTCCAGTGTTGGCCTCTTAGCACTCCAGATATCCACTTGGAGATTCTACTAAAAGAGTGTTTCAAAACTGCTCTGTGAAAAGGAAGGTTCAACTGCTTGAGATGAATGGACACATCATGAAAAAGTTTCTGAGAATGCTTCTGCCTAGTTTTTATGTGAAGATGTTAACTTTTCCAGCATGGGCCTCAAAGCACTCCAAATATCCGCTTGGAGAATGTACAAAAAGAGTGTTTCAAAAGTGTTCTATCAAAAGGAAGGTTTAACTGTGTGAGTTGAATGCACTCATCAGAATGAAGTTTCTGAGAATGCTTTTGTGTGGTTTTCATCTGAATATATTTCTTTTTCCAAAGGAGGTCGCAATCGCACCAAATATCTACTTGCCGTTTCCACAAAAAGAGTGTTACAGAACTGCTCTATGAAAAGGATTGTTCAAATCTGTGAGTTGAATGCACACGTCCCAAAGCAGTATATGGGAATGCTGCTTTCTAGTTTTTATGTGAAGATATTTGCTTTTTCAGCATAGGACTCAAAGCGCTAAAAATATCCACTTACAGATACTTCAAAAAGAGTGTTTCAAAACTGCAGTATCAAAAGGAAGGTTCAACTCTGGAAGTTGAATGCACACATTATCAGTTTCTGATAATGTTTCTGTGCGGTTTGTAAGTGAAGACATTTTCTTTTCCAGGATAGGCCTCACAGCACACCAAGTACCCACTTACAGATTCTACAGTAAGTGTGTTTCAAAACTGCTCTATCAAAAGGAAGATTCAACTCTGAGTTGAATGCACTCATCAACAAGAAATTTCTGAGAATGCTTCTGTCTAATTTTTATATAATGATATTTCGTTTCCCAGGATAGGCCTCAAAGAGCTCCAAATATCCAATTGCATATTCTTCAAAAAGAGTGTTTCAAAACTGCTCTATGAAAAGGAAGTTTCAAGCCTGTGAGTTGAATGCACTCATCTCAAAATTTTTTGACAATGCTTCTGTCTAGTTTTTATGAGAAGATATTTTCTTTTCGAGCATAGGCCTCAAAGCGCTTCAAATATCCACTGGCAGATTCTACCAAAAGAGTGTTTGAAAACTTCTCTATCAAAAGGAAGGTTCAAGTCTGTAAGTTGAAAGTACACATGAAAAAGAAGTTTCTTCGAATGCTGCATTCTAGTTTTTATGTGAAGTTATTTCCCTTTCCAGCATAGGTCTCACAGCGCCCCAAATAGCCACTTGCAGATTCTATAAAAATTGTGTTTCCAAACAGCTCTATGAAAAGGATGGTTTAACTCTGCGAGTTGAATGCACACATCAGGAAGAAGTTTCTGAGAACGCTTCTGTCTAGTTTTTATGTGAAAATATTTGCTTTTCCAACATAGGCCTCAAAGCGCTCCAAATAAACAGTTGCGGATTCTACAAAAGGAGTGTTTCCAAACTGTTCTATGAAAAGGAACGCTCAAGTCTGTGAGTTGAATGCACTCATCACACAGAAGTTTCTGGGAATGCTTCTGTCTAGTTTCTAGGTGAAGATATTTCATTTCCCAGCATAGGCCTCAAAACGCTCCAAATATCCACCTGCAGATTCTACAAAAAGAGTGTTTCAAACCTGCTCTATCAAAAGGAAGGTTGAACTTTGTGAGTTGAATGCACAAAGCACAGGGAACGTTCTGAGAATTCTTCTGACTAGTTTCTATTTGAAGATATTTCCTTTTCCCTTGTAGGCCCCAAATCAATCCATATATCCACTTGGAGATTCTACTAAAAGAGTATCTCAAAACTGACCTATCAAAAGGAATGTTCGAGTCTGTGAGTCCAATGCACAAAACACAAAGAAGTTTCTGAGAATGCTTCTGTCTAGTTTTTATGTGAAGATATTTCCTTTTCCAGCATAGACAACAAAGCGCTCCAAATATCCCCTTGCGGATTCTACAAAAAGAATGTCCCCAAACTGTTCTATCTACAGGAAGGCTCCACTCTGTGACTTGCATGCACTCATCACAAAGAAATTCTTGAGAATGTTCTTTCTAGATTTTATTTTATGATATTTCCTTTTCCATCATAATCTTCAAAGCTCTCCCAATATCCACTTGCAGATTCTACAAAAAGAGTGTTTCAAAACTGCTCTATCAAAGGCAAGGTTCAACTCTGTGAGTTCAAAGCAAACATAATGAAGAAGTTTCTGGGAATGCTTCTGTCTAGTTTTTATGTGAATATATTTCATTTCCCAGCCTATGCCACAAAACGTTCCAAACGTCCACTTGCAGATTCTACAGAAAGAGTGTTTGAAAACTGCTCTTTCAAAAGAAAGGTTCAAGTCTGCGTGTTGAATGCACTCGTCAGAAAGAAGTTTCTGAGAATTCTTCTGTCTAGTTTTTATGTGAAGATATTTCCTTTTCCAGCATAGGCCGCAAATCGCTCCAGATAACCACTTGCAGATTCTAGAAAAAGAATGTTTCAAAACTGTGCTATCAATAGGAAGTTTCCACTCTGTGAGTTGAATCCATAAATCACAGGAAAGTTTCTGAGAATGCTTCAGTCTAGTTTTTATGTGAACATATTTCCTTTTCCAGTGTTGGCCTGTTAGCACTGCATATATCCCTTGCAAATTCTACTAAAAGAGTGTTTCAACACTGCCATATGAAAAGGAAGGTTCAACTTTGTGAGTTCAATGCGCACATCACAAAGAAATTTCTGAGAATGCTTCCGTCTAGTTCTTATGTGAAGATATTTACTTTACAAACATAGGCCTAAAAGCGTTCCAATATCGACTTACAGATTCTACAAATAGAGTGTTTCAAAACTGTTCTACCAAGAAGAAGGTTCCACTCTGTGAGTTGAATGCACTCATCACAAAGAAGTTTCTGGGAATGCTTCTGTCTAGTTTTTATGTGAAGGTGTTTCATTTTCCACCATAGGCCCCAAAGCGCTCCAAATATCCACTTGCAGATACTACAAACAGTTTGTGTAAAACTGCGCAATGAAAAGGGAGGTTCAACTCTGTGAGTTGAATGCACACATCATGAAGAAGTATCTTAGAATGCTTCTGTCTGGTTTTTAGGAGAAGATATTTCATTTTCCAGCAAAGGCCTCAAAGAGCTCCATATATCCACTTGCAGATTCTACTAAAAGCGTGTTTCAAAATTGCTCTTTCAAAAAGAAGGCTCAAGCCTGTCAGTTGAATGCACTCATCACAAGGAAGTTTTTGAGAATTCTTCCACCTAGTTTTTATGTGAAGGTATTTCCTTTCCCAGCATAATCCTCAAAGCACTCCAAATATCCACTTGCAGATTTTACAAAAGCGTGTTTAAAACTGCTCTATGAAAAGGAAATTTCAACTATGTTATTTGAATGCACACACCACGAAGGAGTTTCTGAGAATGCTTCTGTCTAGATTTTACATGAAGATATTTCATTTCCCAGAATACGCTTCAAAGCGCTCCAAATATCCACTTGCAGATTCTACAAAAAGTGTGTTTCACAAGTGCTCTTTCAAAAGGAAGTTTCAGGCCTGTGAGTTGAATGCACAAAGCACAGGGAACCTTCTGAGAATTATTCCGTCTAGTGTATATGGGAAGATATTTCCTTTTCCATTGCAGGCCTCAAATTACCCCATATATCCACTTGCAGATTCTACTAAAAGAGTGTTTCAAAGCTGCCCTATGAAAAGGAAGGTTCAACTCTGTAAGTTCAATGCACACATCACAAAGAAGATTTTGAGAATTCTTCTGTTTAATTTTTATATGAAGATATTTCCTTTTCCGGGCTAGTCCTCAAAGCGCTCCAAATATCCTCTTTGAGAATCTACACAAACAGTGTTTGAAGAATGCGCTCTCAAAAGGAAGGTTCAACTCCATGAGTTGAATGCCTAAAGAACCGGGAAGTTTATGAGAATGCTTCTGTCTAGTTTTTATGTGAAGATATTTCCTTTTCCAAAGTATGTTTCATAGCACTCCAAATATCCACTTACAGATTCTACTGAAAGACTCTTTCAAAACTGCTGCATCAAAAAGAAGGTTCAATACTGTGAGTTGAATGTGCACATCACAATGAAGTTTCTGAAAATGATTCTGTATTGTTTTTATATGAAGATATTTAATTTTCCAGCATAGGCCTCATAGCCCTCCAAATATCCCACAGCAGATTCTACAAAAAGAGTGCTTCCAAACTGTTCTATCAAAAGGAAGGTTCAAGTCTGTGAGTTGAATGCACTCATCACAAAGTAGTTTCTGAGAATGCTTCTGTGTAGTTTTTATGTGATGATATTTCCTTTTCCACCTTAGGCCTCAAAGCGCTCCAAATATACACTCTCAGATTCTACAAAAAGAGTGTTTCAATACTGCTCTATCAAAAGGAATGTTCAACTCTGTGAGTTGATTGCACGTTTCACAAAAAGTTTCTGAGAATGCTTGTGTCTGGTTTTTATGGGAAGATAATTCCTTTTACAGCATTGGCCTCAAAGCGCTGCAAATATCCCCTTGCAGATTCTACTAAAAGAGTGTTTCAAAACTGCTCAATGAAAAGGAAGATTCAACTCTCTTAGTTGAATGCACACATCACCAAGATGTTCCTGAGAATGCTTCTGTCTATTTTCTATTGGAAGATATTTCATTTCCCAACATAGACCTCAAAGCCCGCCAAATATCCACTTGAACATTCTACAAAAAGAGTTTTTCAAAACTGCTCTATCAAAAGGAGGGTTGAACTCTGTATTGAATGCAGGAGGCATAGGAAGCTTTCTGAGAATGCTTCTGTCTAGTTTTTATGTGAAGATATTTCCTTTTCCAGCCTAGGCCTCAATGCGCTCCAAATATCTGCTTCGAGAACCTACAAAAAGAGTGTTTCAAAACTGTTATATCAATAGGAAGGTTCAAGTGTGTGAGTTGAATGTACTCATCACAAAGAAGTTTCTGAGAATGCTTCTGTCTAGTTTTTACGTGAAGATATTTCCTTTTCCCGCATAAGCCCCAAAGCGCTCCAAATATCCACTTACATATTCTACAAAAAGAGTGTTTCAAAACCGTTCTATCCAAATGAAGTCTCCACTCTGTGAGTTGAATGCACACATCCGAAAGAAGTTTCTGAGAATGCTTCTGTCTACTTTTTATATGAAGATGTTTGCTTTTCCAGTGTTGGCCTCTTAGCACTCCAGATATCCACTTGGAGATTCAACTAAAAGAGTGTTTCAAAACTGCTCTGTGAAAAGGAAGGTTCAACTGTTTGAGATGAATGGACACATCATGAAAAAGTTTCTGAGAATGCTTCTGCCTAGTTTTTATGTGAAGATGTTAACTTTTCCAGCATGGGCCTCAAAGCACTCCAAATATCCGCTTGGAGAATGTACAAGAAGAGTGTTTCAAAAGTGTTCTATCAAAAGGAAGGTTTAACTGTGTGAGTTGAATGCACTCATCAGAATGAAGTTTCTGAGAATGCTTTTGTGTGGTTTTCATCTGAATATATTTCTTTTTCCAAAGGAGGTCGCAATCGCACCAAATATCTACTTGCCGTTTCCACAAAAAGAGTGTTACAGAACTGCTCTATGAAAAGGATTGTTCAACTCTGTGAGTTGAATGCACACGTCCCAAAGCAGTATATGGGAATGCTGCTTTCTAGTTTTTATGTGAAGATATTTGCTTTTTCAGCATAGGACTCAAAGCGCTAAAAATATCCACTTACAGATACTTCAAAAAGAGTGTTTCAAAACTGCAGTATCAAAAGGAAGGTTCAACTCTGGAAGTTGAATGCACACATTATCAGTTTCTGATAATGTTTCTGTGCGGTTTGTAAGTGAAGACATTTTCTTTTCCAAGATAGGCCTCACCGCACACCAAGTACCCACTTACAGATTCTACAGTAAGTGTGTTTCAAAACTGCTCTATCAAAAGGAAGATTCAACTCTGAGTTGAATGCACTCATCAACAAGAAATTTCTGAGAATGCTTCTGTCTAATTTTTATGTAATGATATTTCGTTTCCCAGGATAGGCCTCAAAGAGCTCCAAATATCCAATTGCATATTCTTCAAAAAGAGTGTTTCAAAACTGCTCTATGAAAAGGAAGTTTCAAGCCTGTGAGTTGAATGCACTCATCTCAAAATTTTTTGACAATGCTTCTGTCTAGTTTTTATGAGAAGATATTTTCTTTTCGAGCATAGGCCTCAAAGCGCTTCAAATATCCACTGGCAGATTCTACCAAAAGAGTGTTTGAAAACTTCTCTATCAAAAGGAAGGTTCAAGTCTGTAAGTTGAAAGTACACATGAAAAAGAAGTTTCTTCGAATGCTGCATTCTAGTTTTTATGTGAAGTTATTTCCCTTTCCAGCATAGGTCTCACAGCGCCCCAAATATCCACTTGCAGATTCTATAAAAACTGTGTTTCCAAACAGCTCTATGAAAAGGATGGTTTAACTCTGCGAGTTGAATGCACACATCAGGAAGAAGTTTCTGAGAACGCTTCTGTCTAGTTTTTATGTGAAAATATTTCCTTTTCCAACATAGGCCTCAAAGCGCTCCAAATAAACAGTTGCGGATTCTACAAAAGGAGTGTTTCCAAACTGTTCTATGAAAAGGAACGCTCAAGTCTGTGAGTTGAATGCACTCATCACACAGAAGTTTCTGGGAATGCTTCTGTCTAGTTTCTAGGTGAAGATATTTCATTTCCCAGCATAGGCCTCAAAACGCTCCAAATATCCACCTGCAGATTCTACAAAAAGAGTGTTTCAAACCTGCTCTATCAAAAGGAAGGTTGAACTTTGTGAGTTGAATGCACAAAGCACAGGGAACGTTCTGAGAATTCTTCTGACTAGTTTCTATTTGAAGATATTTCCTTTTCCCTTGTAGGCCCCAAATCAATCCATATATCCACTTGGAGATTCTACTAAAAGAGTATCTCAAAACTGACCTATCAAAAGGAATGTTCGAGTCTGTGAGTCCAATGCACAAAACACAAAGAAGTTTCTGAGAATGCTTCTGTCTAGTTTTTATGTGAAGATATTTCCTTTTCCAGCATAGACAACAAAGCGCTCCAAATATCCCCTTGCGGATTCTACAAAAAGAATGTCCCCAAACTGTTCTATCTACAGGAAGGCTCCACTCTGTGACTTGCATGCACTCATCACAAAGAAATTCTTGAGAATGTTCTTTCTAGATTTTATTTTATGATATTTCCTTTTCCATCATAATCTTCAAAGCTCTCCCAATATCCACTTGCAGATTCTACAAAAAGAGTGTTTCAAAACTGCTCTATCAAAGGCAAGGTTCAACTCTGTGAGTTCAAAGCAAACATAATGAAGAAGCTTCTGGGAATGCTTCTGTCTAGTTTTTATGTGAATATATTTCATTTCCCAGCCTATGCCACAAAACGTTCCAAACGTCCACTTGCAGATTCTACAGAAAGAGTGTTTGAAAACTGCTCTTTCAAAAGAAAGGTTCAAGTCTGCGTGTTGAATGCACTCGTCAAAAAGAAGTTTCTGAGAATTCTTCTGTCTAGTTTTTATGTGAAGATATTTCCTTTTCCAGCATAGGTTGCAAATCGCTCCAGATAACCACTTGCAGATTCTAGAAAAAGAATGTTTCAAAACTGTGCTATCAATAGGAAGTTTCCACTCTGTGAGTTGAATCCATAAATCACAGGAAAGTTTCTGAGAATGCTTCAGTCTAGTTTTTATGTGAACATATTTCCTTTTCCAGTGTTGGCCTGTTAGCACTGCATATTTCCCTTGCAAATTCTACTAAAAGAGTGTTTCAACACTGCCATATGAAAGGGAAGGTTCAACTTTGTGAGTTCAATGCGCACATCACAAAGAAATTTCTGAGAATGCTTCTGTCTAGTTCTTATGTGAAGATATTTACTTTACAAACATAGGCCTAAAAGCGTTCCAAATATCGACTTACAGATTCTACAAAAAGAGTGTTTCAAAACTGTTCTACCAAGAACAAGGTTCCACTCTGTGAGTTGAATGCACTCGTCACAAAGAAGTTTCTGGGAATGCTTCTGTCTAGTTTTTATGTGAAGGTGTTTCATTTTCCACCATAGGCCACAAAGCGCTCCAAATATCCACTTGCAGATACTACAAAAAGTTTGTTTAAAACTGCGCAATGAAAAGGGAGGTTCAACTCTGTGAGTTGAATGCACACATCATGAAGAAGTATCTTAGAATGCTTCTGTCTGGTTTTTAGGGGAAGATATTTCATTTTCCAGCAAGGGCCTCAAAGAGCTCCATATATCCACTTGCAGATTCTACTAAAAGCGTGTTTCAAAATTCCTCTTTCAAAAAGAAGGTTCAAGCCTGTCAGTTGAATGCACTCATCACAAGGAAGTTTTTGAGAATTCTTCCACCTAGTTTTTATGTGAAGGTATTTCCTTTCCCAGCATAATCCTCAAAGCACTCCAAATATCCACTTGCAGATTTTACAAAAGCGTGTTTAAAACTGCTCTATGAAAAGGAAATTTCAACTATGTTATTTGAATGCACACACCACGAAGAAGTTTCTGAGAATGCTTCTGTCTAGATTTTACGTGAAGATATTTCATTTCCCAGAATAGGCTTCAAAGCGCTCCAAATATCCACTTGCAGATTCTACAAAAAGTGTGTTTCACAAGTGCTCTTTCAAAAGGAAGTTTCAGGCCTGTGAGTTCAATGCACAAAGCACAGGGAACCTTCTGAGAATTATTCCGTCTAGTGTATATGTGAAGATATTTCCTTTTCCATTGCAGGCCTCAAATTACCCCATATATCCACTTGCAGATTCTACTAAAAGAGTGTTTCAAAGCTGCCCTATGAAAAGGAAGGTTCAACTCTGTAAGTTCAATGCACACATCACAAAGAAGATTTTGAGAATTCTTCTGTTTAATTTTTATATGAAGATATTTCCTTTTCCGGGCTAGTCCTCAAAGCGCTCCAAATATCCTCTTTGAGAATCTACACAAACAGTGTTTGAAGAATGCGCTCTCAAAAGGAAGGTTCAACTCCATGAGTTGAATGCCTAAAGAACCGGGAAGTTTATGAGAATGCTTCTGTCTAGTTTTTATGTGAAGATATTTCCTTTTCCAAAGTATGTTTCATAGCACTCCAAATATCCACTTACAGATTCTACTGAAAGACTCTTTCAAAACTGCTGCATCAAAAAGAAGGTTCAATACTGTGAGTTGAATGTGCACATCACAATGAAGTTTCTGAAAATGATTCTGTATTGTTTTTATATGAAGATATTTAATTTTCCAGCATAGGCCTCATAGCCCTCCAAATATCCCACAGCAGATTCTACAAAAAGAGTGCTTCCAAACTGTTCTATCAAAAGGAAGGTTCAAGTCTGTGAGTTGAATGCACTCATCACAAAGTAGTTTCTGAGAATGCTTCTGTGTAGTTTTTATGTGATGATATTTCCTTTTCCACCTTAGGCCTCAAAGCGCTCCAAATATACACTCTCAGATTCTACAAAAAGAGTGTTTCAATACTGCTCTATCAAAAGGAATGTTCAACTCTGTGAGTTGATTGCACGTTTCACAAAAAGTTTCTGAGAATGCTTGTGTCTGGTTTTTATGGGAAGATAATTCCTTTTACAGCATTGGCCTCAAAGCGCTGCAAATATCCCCTTGCAGATTCTACTAAAAGAGTGTTTCAAAACTGCTCAATGAAAAGGAAGATTCAACTCTCTTAGTTGAATGCACACATCACCAAGATGTTCCTGAGAATGCTTCTGTCTATTTTCTATTGGAAGATATTTCATTTCCCAACATAGACCTCAAAGCCCTCCAAGTATCCACTTGAACATTCTACAAAAAGAGTTTTTCAAAACTGCTCTATCAAAAGGAGGGTTGAACTCTGTATTGAATGCAGGAGGCATAGGAAGCTTTCTGAGAATGCTTCTGTCTAGTTTTTATGTGAAGATATTTCCTTTTCCAGCCTAGGCCTCAATGCGCTCCAAATATCTGCTTCGAGAACCTACAAAAAGAGTGTTTCAAAACTGTTATATCAATAGGAAGGTTCAAGTGTGTGAGTTGAATGTACTCATCACAAAGGAGTTTCTGAGAATGCTTCTGTCTAGTTTTTACGTGAAGATATTTCCTTTTCCCGCATAAGCCCCAAAGCGCTCCAAATATCCACTTACATATTCTACAAAAAGAGTGTTTCAAAACCGTTCTATCCAAATGAAGTCTCCACTCTGTGAGTTGAATGCACACATCCGAAAGAAGTTTCTGAGAATGCTTCTGTCTACTTTTTATATGAAGATGTTTGCTTTTCCAGTGTTGGCCTCTTAGCACTCCAGATATCCACTTGGAGATTCTACTAAAAGAGTGTTTCAAAACTGCTCTGTGAAAAGGAAGGTTCAACTGCTTGAGATGAATGGGCACATCATGAAAAAGTTTCTGAGAATGCTTCTGCCTAGTTTTTATGTGAAGATGTTAACTTTTCCAGCATGGGCCTCAAAGCACTCCAAATATCCGCTTGGAGAATGTACAAAAAGAGTGTTTCAAAAGTGTTCTATCAAAAGGAAGGTTTAACTGTGTGAGTTGAATGCACTCATCAGAATGAAGTTTCTGAGAATGCTTTTGTGTGGTTTTCATCTGAATATATTTCTTTTTCCAAAGGAGGTCGCAATCGCACCAAATATCTACTTGCCGTTTCCACAAAAAGAGTGTTACAGAACTGCTCTATGAAAAGGATTGTTCAACTCTGTGAGTTGAATGCACACGTCCCAAAGCAGTATATGGGAATGCTGCTTTCTAGTTTTTATGTGAAGATATTTGCTTTTTCAGCATAGGACACAAAGCGCTAAAAATATCCACTTACAGATACTTCAAAAAGAGTGTTTCAAAACTGCAGTATCAAAAGGAAGGTTCAACTCTGGAAGTTGAATGCACACATTACCAGTTTCTGATAATGTTTCTGTGCGGTTTGTAAGTGAAGACATTTTCTTTTCCAGGATAGGCCTCACAGCACACCAAGTATCCACTTACAGATTCTACAGTAAGTGTGTTTCAAAACTGCTCTATCAAAAGGAAGATTCAACTCTGAGTTGAATGCACTCATCAACAAGAAATTTCTGAGAATGCTTCTGTCTAATTTTTATGTAATGATATTTCGTTTCCCAGGATAGGCCTCAAAGAGCTCCAAATATCCAATTGCATATTCTTCAAAAAGAGTGTTTCAAAACTGCTCTATGAAAAGGAAGTTTCAAGCCTGTGAGTTGAATGCACTCATCTCAAAATTTTTTGACAATGCTTCTGTCTAGTTTTTATGAGAAGATATTTTCTTTTCGAGCATAGGCCTCAAAGCGCTTCAAATATCCACTGGCAGATTCTACCAAAAGAGTGTTTGAAAACTTCTCTACCAAAAGGAAGGTTCAAGTCTGTAAGTTGAAAGTACACATGAAAAAGAAGTTTCTTCGAATGCTGCATTCTAGTTTTTATGTGAAGTTATTTCCCTTTCCAGCATAGGTCTCACAGCGCCCCAAATATCCACTTGCAGATTCTATAAAAACTGTGTTTCCAAACAGCTCTATGAAAAGGATGGTTTAACTCTGCGAGTTGAATGCACACATCAGGAAGAAGTTTCTGAGAACGCTTCTGTCTAGTTTTTATGTGAAAATATTTGCTTTTCCAACATAGGCCTCAAAGCGCTCCAAATAAACAGTTGCGGATTCTACAAAAGGAGTGTTTCCAAACTGTTCTATGAAAAGGAACGCTCAAGTCTGTGAGTTGAATGCACTCATCACACAGAAGTTTCTGGGAATGCTTCTGTCTAGTTTCTAGGTGAAGATATTTCATTTCCCAGCATAGGCCTCAAAACGCTCCAAATATCCACCTGCAGATTCTACAAAAAGAGTGTTTCAAACCTGCTCTATCAAAAGGAAGGTTGAACTTTGTGAGTTGAATGCACAAAGCACAGGGAACGTTCTGAGAATTCTTCTGACTAGTTTCTATTTGAAGATATTTCCTTTTCCCTTGTAGGCCCCAAATCAATCCATATATCCACTTGGAGATTCTACTAAAAGAGTATCTCAAAACTGACCTATCAAAAGGAATGTTCGAGTCTGTGAGTCCAATGCACAAAACACAAAGAAGTTTCTGAGAATGCTTCTGTCTAGTTTTTATGTGAAGATATTTCCTTTTCCAGCATAGACAACAAAGCGCTCCAAATATCCCCTTGCGGATTCTACAAAAAGAATGTCCCCAAACTGTTCTATCTACAGGAAGGCTCCACTCTGTGACTTGCATGCACTCATCACAAAGAAATTCTTGAGAATGTTCTTTCTAGATTTTATTTTATGATATTTCCTTTTCCATCATAATCTTCAAAGCTCTCCCAATATCCACTTGCAGATTCTACAAAAAGAGTGTTTCAAAACTGCTCTATCAAAGGCAAGGTTCAACTCTGTGAGTTCAAAGCAAACATAATGAAGAAGCTTCTGGGAATGCTTCTGTCTAGTTTTTATGTGAATATATTTCATTTCCCAGCCTATGCCACAAAACGTTCCAAACGTCCACTTGCAGATTCTACAGAAAGAGTGTTTGAAAACTGCTCTTTCAAAAGAATGGTTCAAGTCTGCGTGTTGAATGCACTCGTCAAAAAGAAGTTTCTGAGAATTCTTCTGTCTAGTTTTTATGTGAAGATATTTCCTTTTCCAGCATAGGTTGCAAATCGCTCCAGATAACCACTTGCAGATTCTAGAAAAAGAATGTTTCAAAACTGTGCTATCAATAGGAAGTTTCCACTCTGTGAGTTGAATCCATAAATCACAGGAAAGTTTCTGAGAATGCTTCAGTCTAGTTTTTATGTGAACATATTTCCTTTTCCAGTGTTGGCCTGTTAGCACTGCATATATCCCTTGCAAATTCTACTAAAAGAGTGTTTCAACACTGCCATATGAAAGGGAAGGTTCAACTTTGTGAGTTCAATGCGCACATCACAAAGAAATTTCTGAGAATGCTTCTGTCTAGTTCTTATGTGAAGATATTTACTTTACAAACATAGGCCTAAAAGCGTTCCAAATATCGACTTACAGATTCTACAAAAAGAGTGTTTCAAAACTGTTCTACCAAGAACAAGGTTCCACTCTGTGAGTTGAATGCACTCGTCACAAAGAAGTTTCTGGGAATGCTTCTGTCTAGTTTTTATGTGAAGGTGTTTCATTTTCCACCATAGGCCACAAAGCGCTCCAAATATCCACTTGCAGATACTACAAAAAGTTTGTTTAAAACTGCGCAATGAAAAGGGAGGTTCAACTCTGTGAGTTGAATGCACACATCATGAAGAAGTATCTTAGAATGCTTCTGTCTGGTTTTTAGGGGAAGATATTTCATTTTCCAGCAAGGGCCTCAAAGAGCTCCATATATCCACTTGCAGATTCTACTAAAAGCGTGTTTCAAAATTCCTCTTTCAAAAAGAAGGTTCAAGCCTGTCAGTTGAATGCACTCATCACAAGGAAGTTTTTGAGAATTCTTCCACCTAGTTTTTATGTGAAGGTATTTCCTTTCCCAGCATAATCCTCTAAGCACTCCAAATATCCACTTGCAGATTTTACAAAAGCGTGTTTAAAACTGCTCTATGAAAAGGAAATTTCAACTATGTTATTTGAATGCACACACCACGAAGAAGTTTCTGAGAATGCTTCTGTCTAGATTTTATGTGAAGATATTTCATTTCCCAGAATAGGCTTCAAAGCGCTCCAAATATCCACTTGCAGATTCTACAAAAAGTGTGTTTCACAAGTGCTCTTTCAAAAGGAAGTTTCAGGCCTGTGAGTTCAATGCACAAAGCACAGGGAACCTTCTGAGAATTATTCCGTCTAGTGTATATGTGAAGATATTTCCTTTTCCATTGCAGGCCTCAAATTACCCCATATATCCACTTGCAGATTCTACTAAAAGAGTGTTTCAAAGCTGCCCTATGAAAAGGAAGGTTCAACTCTGTAAGTTCAATGCACACATCACAAAGAAGATTTTGAGAATTCTTCTGTTTAATTTTTATATGAAGATATTTCCTTTTCCGGGCTAGTCCTCAAAGCGCTCCAAATATCCTCTTTGAGAATCTACACAAACAGTGTTTGAAGAATGCGCTCTCAAAAGGAAGGTTCAACTCCATGAGTTGAATGCCTAAAGAACCGGGAAGTTTATGAGAATGCTTCTGTCTAGTTTTTATGTGAAGATATTTCCTTTTCCAAAGTATGTTTCATAGCACTCCAAATATCCACTTACAGATTCTACTGAAAGACTCTTTCAAAACTGCTGCATCAAAAAGAAGGTTCAATACTGTGAGTTGAATGTGCACATCACAATGAAGTTTCTGAAAATGATTCTGTATTGTTTTTATATGAAGATATTTAATTTTCCAGCATAGGCCTCATAGCCCTCCAAATATCCCACAGCAGATTCTACAAAAAGAGTGCTTCCAAACTGTTCTATCAAAAGGAAGGTTCAAGTCTGTGAGTTGAATGCACTCATCACAAAGTAGTTTCTGAGAATGCTTCTGTGTAGTTTTTATGTGATGATATTTCCTTTTCCACCTTAGGCCTCAAAGCGCTCCAAATATACACTCTCAGATTCTACAAAAAGAGTGTTTCAATACTGCTCTATCAAAAGGAATGTTCAACTCTGTGAGTTGATTGCACGTTTCACAAAAAGTTTCTGAGAATGCTTGTGTCTGGTTTTTATGGGAAGATAATTCCTTTTACAGCATTGGCCTCAAAGCGCTGCAAATATCCCCTTGCAGATTCTACTAAAAGAGTGTTTCAAAACTGCTCAATGAAAAGGAAGATTCAACTCTCTTAGTTGAATGCACACATCACCAAGATGTTCCTGAGAATGCTTCTGTCTATTTTCTATTGGAAGATATTTCATTTCCCAACATAGACCTCAAAGCCCTCCAAGTATCCACTTGAACATTCTACAAAAAGAGTTTTTCAAAACTGCTCTATCAAAAGGAGGGTTGAACTCTGTATTGAATGCAGGAGGCATAGGAAGCTTTCTGAGAATGCTTCTGTCTAGTTTTTATGTGAAGATATTTCCTTTTCCAGCCTAGGCCTCAATGCGCTCCAAATATCTGCTTCGAGAACCTACAAAAAGAGTGTTTCAAAACTGTTATATCAATAGGAAGGTTCAAGTGTGTGAGTTGAATGTACTCATCACAAAGAAGTTTCTGAGAATGCTTCTGTCTAGTTTTTACGTGAAGATATTTCCTTTTCCCGCATAAGCCCCAAAGCGCTCCAAATATCCACTTACATATTCTACAAAAAGAGTGTTTCAAAACCGTTCTATCCAAATGAAGTCTCCACTCTGTGAGTTGAATGCACACATCCGAAAGAAGTTTCTGAGAATGCTTCTGTCTACTTTTTATATGAAGATGTTTGCTTTTCCAGTGTTGGCCTCTTAGCACTCCAGATATCCACTTGGAGATTCTACTAAAAGAGTGTTTCAAAACTGCTCTGTGAAAAGGAAGGTTCAACTGCTTGAGATGAATGGGCACATCATGAAAAAGTTTCTGAGAATGCTTCTGCCTAGTTTTTATGTGAAGATGTTAACTTTTCCAGCATGGGCCTCAAAGCACTCCAAATATCCGCTTGGAGAATGTACAAAAAGAGTGTTTCAAAAGTGTTCTATCAAAAGGAAGGTTTAACTGTGTGAGTTGAATGCACTCATCAGAATGAAGTTTCTGAGAATGCTTTTGTGTGGTTTTCATCTGAATATATTTCTTTTTCCAAAGGAGGTCGCAATCGCACCAAATATCTACTTGCCGTTTCCACAAAAAGAGTGTTACAGAACTGCTCTATGAAAAGGATTGTTCAACTCTGTGAGTTGAATGCACACGTCCCAAAGCAGTATATGGGAATGCTGCTTTCTAGTTTTTATGTGAAGATATTTGCTTTTTCAGCATAGGACACAAAGCGCTAAAAATATCCACTTACAGATACTTCAAAAAGAGTGTTTCAAAACTGCAGTATCAAAAGGAAGGTTCAACTCTGGAAGTTGAATGCACACATTACCAGTTTCTGATAATGTTTCTGTGCGGTTTGTAAGTGAAGACATTTTCTTTTCCAGGATAGGCCTCACAGCACACCAAGTATCCACTTACAGATTCTACAGTAAGTGTGTTTCAAAACTGCTCTATCAAAAGGAAGATTCAACTCTGAGTTGAATGCACTCATCAACAAGAAATTTCTGAGAATGCTTCTGTCTAATTTTTATGTAATGATATTTCGTTTCCCAGGATAGGCCTCAAAGAGCTCCAAATATCCAATTGCATATTCTTCAAAAAGAGTGTTTCAAAACTGCTCTATGAAAAGGAAGTTTCAAGCCTGTGAGTTGAATGCACTCATCTCAAAATTTTTTGACAATGCTTCTGTCTAGTTTTTATGAGAAGATATTTTCTTTTCGAGCATAGGCCTCAAAGCGCTTCAAATATCCACTGGCAGATTCTACCAAAAGAGTGTTTGAAAACTTCTCTACCAAAAGGAAGGTTCAAGTCTGTAAGTTGAAAGTACACATGAAAAAGAAGTTTCTTCGAATGCTGCATTCTAGTTTTTATGTGAAGTTATTTCCCTTTCCAGCATAGGTCTCACAGCGCCCCAAATATCCACTTGCAGATTCTATAAAAACTGTGTTTCCAAACAGCTCTATGAAAAGGATGGTTTAACTCTGCGAGTTGAATGCACACATCAGGAAGAAGTTTCTGAGAACGCTTCTGTCTAGTTTTTATGTGAAAATATTTGCTTTTCCAACATAGGCCTCAAAGCGCTCCAAATAAACAGTTGCGGATTCTACAAAAGGAGTGTTTCCAAACTGTTCTATGAAAAGGAACGCTCAAGTCTGTGAGTTGAATGCACTCATCACACAGAAGTTTCTGGGAATGCTTCTGTCTAGTTTCTAGGTGAAGATATTTCATTTCCCAGCATAGGCCTCAAAACGCTCCAAATATCCACCTGCAGATTCTACAAAAAGAGTGTTTCAAACCTGCTCTATCAAAAGGAAGGTTGAACTTTGTGAGTTGAATGCACAAAGCACAGGGAACGTTCTGAGAATTCTTCTGACTAGTTTCTATTTGAAGATATTTCCTTTTCCCTTGTAGGCCCCAAATCAATCCATATATCCACTTGGAGATTCTACTAAAAGAGTATCTCAAAACTGACCTATCAAAAGGAATGTTCGAGTCTGTGAGTCCAATGCACAAAACACAAAGAAGTTTCTGAGAATGCTTCTGTCTAGTTTTTATGTGAAGATATTTCCTTTTCCAGCATAGACAACAAAGCGCTCCAAATATCCCCTTGCGGATTCTACAAAAAGAATGTCCCCAAACTGTTCTATCTACAGGAAGGCTCCACTCTGTGACTTGCATGCACTCATCACAAAGAAATTCTTGAGAATGTTCTTTCTAGATTTTATTTTATGATATTTCCTTTTCCATCATAATCTTCAAAGCTCTCCCAATATCCACTTGCAGATTCTACAAAAAGAGTGTTTCAAAACTGCTCTATCAAAGGCAAGGTTCAACTCTGTGAGTTCAAAGCAAACATAATGAAGAAGCTTCTGGGAATGCTTCTGTCTAGTTTTTATGTGAATATATTTCATTTCCCAGCCTATGCCACAAAACGTTCCAAACGTCCACTTGCAGATTCTACAGAAAGAGTGTTTGAAAACTGCTCTTTCAAAAGAAAGGTTCAAGTCTGCGTGTTGAATGCACTCGTCAAAAAGAAGTTTCTGAGAATTCTTCTGTCTAGTTTTTATGTGAAGATATTTCCTTTTCCAGCATAGGTTGCAAATCGCTCCAGATAACCACTTGCAGATTCTAGAAAAAGAATGTTTCAAAACTGTGCTATCAATAGGAAGTTTCCACTCTGTGAGTTGAATCCATAAATCACAGGAAAGTTTCTGAGAATGCTTCAGTCTAGTTTTTATGTGAACATATTTCCTTTTCCAGTGTTGGCCTGTTAGCACTGCATATATCCCTTGCAAATTCTACTAAAAGAGTGTTTCAACACTGCCATATGAAAGGGAAGGTTCAACTTTGTGAGTTCAATGCGCACATCACAAAGAAATTTCTGAGAATGCTTCTGTCTAGTTCTTATGTGAAGATATTTACTTTACAAACATAGGCCTAAAAGCGTTCCAAATATCGACTTACAGATTCTACAAAAAGAGTGTTTCAAAACTGTTCTACCAAGAACAAGGTTCCACTCTGTGAGTTGAATGCACTCGTCACAAAGAAGTTTCTGGGAATGCTTCTGTCTAGTTTTTATGTGAAGGTGTTTCATTTTCCACCATAGGCCACAAAGCGCTCCAAATATCCACTTGCAGATACTACAAAAAGTTTGTTTAAAACTGCGCAATGAAAAGGGAGGTTCAACTCTGTGAGTTGAATGCACACATCATGAAGAAGTATCTTAGAATGCTTCTGTCTGGTTTTTAGGGGAAGATATTTCATTTTCCAGCAAGGGCCTCAAAGAGCTCCATATATCCACTTGCAGATTCTACTAAAAGCGTGTTTCAAAATTCCTCTTTCAAAAAGAAGGTTCAAGCCTGTCAGTTGAATGCACTCATCACAAGGAAGTTTTTGAGAATTCTTCCACCTAGTTTTTATGTGAAGGTATTTCCTTTCCCAGCATAATCCTCAAAGCACTCCAAATATCCACTTGCAGATTTTACAAAAGAGTGTTTAAAACTGCTCTATGAAAAGGAAATTTCAACTATGTTATTTGAATGCACACACCACGAAGAAGTTTCTGAGAATGCTTCTGTCTAGATTTTACGTGAAGATATTTCATTTCCCAGAATAGGCTTCAAAGCGCTCCAAATATCCACTTGCAGATTCTACAAAAAGTGTGTTTCACAAGTGCTCTTTCAAAAGGAAGTTTCAGGCCTGTGAGTTCAATGCACAAAGCACAGGGAACCTTCTGAGAATTATTCCGTCTAGTGTATATGTGAAGATATTTCCTTTTCCATTGCAGGCCTCAAATTACCCCATATATCCACTTGCAGATTCTACTAAAAGAGTGTTTCAAAGCTGCCCTATGAAAAGGAAGGTTCAACTCTGTAAGTTCAATGCACACATCACAAAGAAGATTTTGAGAATTCTTCTGTTTAATTTTTATATGAAGATATTTCCTTTTCCGGGCTAGTCCTCAAAGCGCTCCAAATATCCTCTTTGAGAATCTACACAAACAGTGTTTGAAGAATGCGCTCTCAAAAGGAAGGTTCAACTCCATGAGTTGAATGCCTAAAGAACCGGGAAGTTTATGAGAATGCTTCTGTCTAGTTTTTATGTGAAGATATTTCCTTTTCCAAAGTATGTTTCATAGCACTCCAAATATCCACTTACAGATTCTACTGAAAGACTCTTTCAAAACTGCTGCATCAAAAAGAAGGTTCAATACTGTGAGTTGAATGTGCACATCACAATGAAGTTTCTGAAAATGATTCTGTATTGTTTTTATATGAAGATATTTAATTTTCCAGCATAGGCCTCATAGCCCTCCAAATATCCCACAGCAGATTCTACAAAAAGAGTGCTTCCAAACTGTTCTATCAAAAGGAAGGTTCAAGTCTGTGAGTTGAATGCACTCATCACAAAGTAGTTTCTGAGAATGCTTCTGTGTAGTTTTTATGTGATGATATTTCCTTTTCCACCTTAGGCCTCAAAGCGCTCCAAATATACACTCTCAGATTCTACAAAAAGAGTGTTTCAATACTGCTCTATCAAAAGGAATGTTCAACTCTGTGAGTTGATTGCACGTTTCACAAAAAGTTTCTGAGAATGCTTGTGTCTGGTTTTTATGGGAAGATAATTCCTTTTACAGCATTGGCCTCAAAGCGCTGCAAATATCCCCTTGCAGATTCTACTAAAAGAGTGTTTCAAAACTGCTCAATGAAAAGGAAGATTCAACTCTCTTAGTTGAATGCACACATAACCAAGATGTTCCTGAGAATGCTTCTGTCTATTTTCTATTGGAAGATATTTCATTTCCCAACATAGACCTCAAAGCCCTCCAAGTATCCACTTGAACATTCTACAAAAAGAGTTTTTCAAAACTGCTCTATCAAAAGGAGGGTTGAACTCTGTATTGAATGCAGGAGGCATAGGAAGCTTTCTGAGAATGCTTCTGTCTAGTTTTTATGTGAAGATATTTCCTTTTCCAGCCTAGGCCTCAATGCGCTCCAAATATCTGCTTCGAGAACCTACAAAAAGAGTGTTTCAAAACTGTTATATCAATAGGAAGGTTCAAGTGTGTGAGTTGAATGTACTCATCACAAAGAAGTTTCTGAGAATGCTTCTGTCTAGTTTTTACGTGAAGATATTTCCTTTTCCCGCATAAGCCCCAAAGCGCTCCAAATATCCACTTACATATTCTACAAAAAGAGTGTTTCAAAACCGTTCTATCCAAATGAAGTCTCCACTCTGTGAGTTGAATGCACACATCCGAAAGAAGTTTCTGAGAATGCTTCTGTCTACTTTTTATATGAAGATGTTTGCTTTTCCAGTGTTGGCCTCTTAGCACTCCAGATATCCACTTGGAGATTCTACTAAAAGAGTGTTTCAAAACTGCTCTGTGAAAAGGAAGGTTCAACTGCTTGAGATGAATGGGCACATCATGAAAAAGTTTCTGAGAATGCTTCTGCCTAGTTTTTATGTGAAGATGTTAACTTTTCCAGCATGGGCCTCAAAGCACTCCAAATATCCGCTTGGAGAATGTACAAAAAGAGTGTTTCAAAAGTGTTCTATCAAAAGGAAGGTTTAACTGTGTGAGTTGAATGCACTCATCAGAATGAAGTTTCTGAGAATGCTTTTGTGTGGTTTTCATCTGAATATATTTCTTTTTCCAAAGGAGGTCGCAATCGCACCAAATATCTACTTGCCGTTTCCACAAAAAGAGTGTTACAGAACTGCTCTATGAAAAGGATTGTTCAACTCTGTGAGTTGAATGCACACGTCCCAAAGCAGTATATGGGAATGCTGCTTTCTAGTTTTTATGTGAAGATATTTGCTTTTTCAGCATAGGACTCAAAGCGCTAAAAATATCCACTTACAGATACTTCAAAAAGAGTGTTTCAAAACTGCAGTATCAAAAGGAAGGTTCAACTCTGGAAGTTGAATGCACACATTACCAGTTTCTGATAATGTTTCTGTGCGGTTTGTAAGTGAAGACATTTTCTTTTCCAGGATAGGCCTCACAGCACACCAAGTATCCACTTACAGATTCTACAGTAAGTGTGTTTCAAAACTGCTCTATCAAAAGGAAGATTCAACTCTGAGTTGAATGCACTCATCAACAAGAAATTTCTGAGAATGCTTCTGTCTAATTTTTATGTAATGATATTTCGTTTCCCAGGATAGGCCTCAAAGAGCTCCAAATATCCAATTGCATATTCTTCAAAAAGAGTGTTTCAAAACTGCTCTATGAAAAGGAAGTTTCAAGCCTGTGAGTTGAATGCACTCATCTCAAAATTTTTTGACAATGCTTCTGTCTAGTTTTTATGAGAAGATATTTTCTTTTCGAGCATAGGCCTCAAAGCGCTTCAAATATCCACTGGCAGATTCTACCAAAAGAGTGTTTGAAAACTTCTCTACCAAAAGGAAGGTTCAAGTCTGTAAGTTGAAAGTACACATGAAAAAGAAGTTTCTTCGAATGCTGCATTCTAGTTTTTATGTGAAGTTATTTCCCTTTCCAGCATAGGTCTCACAGCGCCCCAAATATCCACTTGCAGATTCTATAAAAACTGTGTTTCCAAACAGCTCTATGAAAAGGATGGTTTAACTCTGCGAGTTGAATGCACACATCAGGAAGAAGTTTCTGAGAACGCTTCTGTCTAGTTTTTATGTGAAAATATTTGCTTTTCCAACATAGGCCTCAAAGCGCTCCAAATAAACAGTTGCGGATTCTACAAAAGGAGTGTTTCCAAACTGTTCTATGAAAAGGAACGCTCAAGTCTGTGAGTTGAATGCACTCATCACACAGAAGTTTCTGGGAATGCTTCTGTCTAGTTTCTAGGTGAAGATATTTCATTTCCCAGCATAGGCCTCAAAACGCTCCAAATATCCACCTGCAGATTCTACAAAAAGAGTGTTTCAAACCTGCTCTATCAAAAGGAAGGTTGAACTTTGTGAGTTGAATGCACAAAGCACAGGGAACGTTCTGAGAATTCTTCTGACTAGTTTCTATTTGAAGATATTTCCTTTTCCCTTGTAGGCCCCAAATCAATCCATATATCCACTTGGAGATTCTACTAAAAGAGTATCTCAAAACTGACCTATCAAAAGGAATGTTCGAGTCTGTGAGTCCAATGCACAAAACACAAAGAAGTTTCTGAGAATGCTTCTGTCTAGTTTTTATGTGAAGATATTTCCTTTTCCAGCATAGACAACAAAGCGCTCCAAATATCCCCTTGCGGATTCTACAAAAAGAATGTCCCCAAACTGTTCTATCTACAGGAAGGCTCCACTCTGTGACTTGCATGCACTCATCACAAAGAAATTCTTGAGAATGTTCTTTCTAGATTTTATTTTATGATATTTCCTTTTCCATCATAATCTTCAAAGCTCTCCCAATATCCACTTGCAGATTCTACAAAAAGAGTGTTTCAAAACTGCTCTATCAAAGGCAAGGTTCAACTCTGTGAGTTCAAAGCAAACATAATGAAGAAGCTTCTGGGAATGCTTCTGTCTAGTTTTTATGTGAATATATTTCATTTCCCAGCCTATGCCACAAAACGTTCCAAACGTCCACTTGCAGATTCTACAGAAAGAGTGTTTGAAAACTGCTCTTTCAAAAGAAAGGTTCAAGTCTGCGTGTTGAATGCACTCGTCAAAAAGAAGTTTCTGAGAATTCTTCTGTCTAGTTTTTATGTGAAGATATTTCCTTTTCCAGCATAGGTTGCAAATCGCTCCAGATAACCACTTGCAGATTCTAGAAAAAGAATGTTTCAAAACTGTGCTATCAATAGGAAGTTTCCACTCTGTGAGTTGAATCCATAAATCACAGGAAAGTTTCTGAGAATGCTTCAGTCTAGTTTTTATGTGAACATATTTCCTTTTCCAGTGTTGGCCTGTTAGCACTGCATATATCCCTTGCAAATTCTACTAAAAGAGTGTTTCAACACTGCCATATGAAAGGGAAGGTTCAACTTTGTGAGTTCAATGCGCACATCACAAAGAAATTTCTGAGAATGCTTCTGTCTAGTTCTTATGTGAAGATATTTACTTTACAAACATAGGCCTAAAAGCGTTCCAAATATCGACTTACAGATTCTACAAAAAGAGTGTTTCAAAACTGTTCTACCAAGAACAAGGTTCCACTCTGTGAGTTGAATGCACTCGTCACAAAGAAGTTTCTGGGAATGCTTCTGTCTAGTTTTTATGTGAAGGTGTTTCATTTTCCACCATAGGCCACAAAGCGCTCCAAATATCCACTTGCAGATACTACAAAAAGTTTGTTTAAAACTGCGCAATGAAAAGGGAGGTTCAACTCTGTGAGTTGAATGCACACATCATGAAGAAGTATCTTAGAATGCTTCTGTCTGGTTTTTAGGGGAAGATATTTCATTTTCCAGCAAGGGCCTCAAAGAGCTCCATATATCCACTTGCAGATTCTACTAAAAGCGTGTTTCAAAATTCCTCTTTCAAAAAGAAGGTTCAAGCCTGTCAGTTGAATGCACTCATCACAAGGAAGTTTTTGAGAATTCTTCCACCTAGTTTTTATGTGAAGGTATTTCCTTTCCCAGCATAATCCTCAAAGCACTCCAAATATCCACTTGCAGATTTTACAAAAGCGTGTTTAAAACTGCTCTATGAAAAGGAAATTTCAACTATGTTATTTGAATGCACACACCACGAAGAAGTTTCTGAGAATGCTTCTGTCTAGATTTTACGTGAAGATATTTCATTTCCCAGAATAGGCTTCAAAGCGCTCCAAATATCCACTTGCAGATTCTACAAAAAGTGTGTTTCACAAGTGCTCTTTCAAAAGGAAGTTTCAGGCCTGTGAGTTCAATGCACAAAGCACAGGGAACCTTCTGAGAATTATTCCGTCTAGTGTATATGTGAAGATATTTCCTTTTCCATTGCAGGCCTCAAATTACCCCATATATCCACTTGCAGATTCTACTAAAAGAGTGTTTCAAAGCTGCCCTATGAAAAGGAAGGTTCAACTCTGTAAGTTCAATGCACACATCACAAAGAAGATTTTGAGAATTCTTCTGTTTAATTTTTATATGAAGATATTTCCTTTTCCGGGCTAGTCCTCAAAGCGCTCCAAATATCCTCTTTGAGAATCTACACAAACAGTGTTTGAAGAATGCGCTCTCAAAAGGAAGGTTCAACTCCATGAGTTGAATGCCTAAAGAACCGGGAAGTTTATGAGAATGCTTCTGTCTAGTTTTTATGTGAAGATATTTCCTTTTCCAAAGTATGTTTCATAGCACTCCAAATATCCACTTACAGATTCTACTGAAAGACTCTTTCAAAACTGCTGCATCAAAAAGAAGGTTCAATACTGTGAGTTGAATGTGCACATCACAATGAAGTTTCTGAAAATGATTCTGTATTGTTTTTATATGAAGATATTTAATTTTCCAGCATAGGCCTCATAGCCCTCCAAATATCCCACAGCAGATTCTACAAAAAGAGTGCTTCCAAACTGTTCTATCAAAAGGAAGGTTCAAGTCTGTGAGTTGAATGCACTCATCACAAAGTAGTTTCTGAGAATGCTTCTGTGTAGTTTTTATGTGATGATATTTCCTTTTCCACCTTAGGCCTCAAAGCGCTCCAAATATACACTCTCAGATTCTACAAAAAGAGTGTTTCAATACTGCTCTATCAAAAGGAATGTTCAACTCTGTGAGTTGATTGCACGTTTCACAAAAAGTTTCTGAGAATGCTTGTGTCTGGTTTTTATGGGAAGATAATTCCTTTTACAGCATTGGCCTCAAAGCGCTGCAAATATCCCCTTGCAGATTCTACTAAAAGAGTGTTTCAAAACTGCTCAATGAAAAGGAAGATTCAACTCTCTTAGTTGAATGCACACATCACCAAGATGTTCCTGAGAATGCTTCTGTCTATTTTCTATTGGAAGATATTTCATTTCCCAACATAGACCTCAAAGCCCTCCAAGTATCCACTTGAACATTCTACAAAAAGAGTTTTTCAAAACTGCTCTATCAAAAGGAGGGTTGAACTCTGTATTGAATGCAGGAGGCATAGGAAGCTTTCTGAGAATGCTTCTGTCTAGTTTTTATGGGAAGATATTTCCTTTTCCAGCCTAGGCCTCAATGCGCTCCAAATATCTGCTTCGAGAACCTACAAAAAGAGTGTTTCAAAACTGTTATATCAATAGGAAGGTTCAAGTGTGTGAGTTGAATGTACTCATCACAAAGAAGTTTCTGAGAATGCTTCTGTCTAGTTTTTACGTGAAGATATTTCCTTTTCCCGCATAAGCCCCAAAGCGCTCCAAATATCCACTTACATATTCTACAAAAAGAGTGTTTCAAAACCGTTCTATCCAAATGAAGTCTCCACTCTGTGAGTTGAATGCACACATCCGAAAGAAGTTTCTGAGAATGCTTCTGTCTACTTTTTATATGAAGATGTTTGCTTTTCCAGTGTTGGCCTCTTAGCACTCCAGATATCCACTTGGAGATTCTACTAAAAGAGTGTTTCAAAACTGCTCTGTGAAAAGGAAGGTTCAACTGCTTGAGATGAATGGGCACATCATGAAAAAGTTTCTGAGAATGCTTCTGCCTAGTTTTTATGTGAAGATGTTAACTTTTCCAGCATGGGCCTCAAAGCACTCCAAATATCCGCTTGGAGAATGTACAAAAAGAGTGTTTCAAAAGTGTTCTATCAAAAGGAAGGTTTAACTGTGTGAGTTGAATGCACTCATCAGAATGAAGTTTCTGAGAATGCTTTTGTGTGGTTTTCATCTGAATATATTTCTTTTTCCAAAGGAGGTCGCAATCGCACCAAATATCTACTTGCCGTTTCCACAAAAAGAGTGTTACAGAACTGCTCTATGAAAAGGATTGTTCAACTCTGTGAGTTGAATGCACACGTCCCAAAGCAGTATATGGGAATGCTGCTTTCTAGTTTTTATGTGAAGATATTTGCTTTTTCAGCATAGGACTCAAAGCGCTAAAAATATCCGCTTACAGATACTTCAAAAAGAGTGTTTCAAAACTGCAGTATCAAAAGGAAGGTTCAACTCTGGAAGTTGAATGCACACATTATCAGTTTCTGATAATGTTTCTGTGCGGTTTGTAAGTGAAGACATTTTCTTTTCCAGGATAGGCCTCACAGCACACCAAGTACCCACTTACAGATTCTACAGTAAGTGTGTTTCAAAACTGCTCTATCAAAAGGAAGATTCAACTCTGAGTTGAATGCACTCATCAACAAGAAATTTCTGAGAATGCTTCTGTCTAATTTTTATGTAATGATATTTCGTTTCCCAGGATAGGCCTCAAAGAGCTCCAAATATCCAATTGCATATTCTTCAAAAAGAGTGTTTCAAAACTGCTCTATGAAAAGGAAGTTTCAAGCCTGTGAGTTGAATGCACTCATCTCAAAATTTTTTGACAATGCTTCTGTCTAGTTTTTATGAGAAGATATTTTCTTTTCGAGCATAGGCCTCAAAGCGCTTCAAATATCCACTGGCAGATTCTACCAAAAGAGTGTTTGAAAACTTCTCTATCAAAAGGAAGGTTCAAGTCTGTAAGTTGAAAGTACACATGAAAAAGAAGTTTCTTCGAATGCTGCATTCTAGTTTTTATGTGAAGTTATTTCCCTTTCCAGCATAGGTCTCACAGCGCCCCAAATATCCACTTGCAGATTCTATAAAAACTGTGTTTCCAAACAGCTCTATGAAAAGGATGGTTTAACTCTGCGAGTTGAATGCACACATCAGGAAGAAGTTTCTGAGAACGCTTCTGTCTAGTTTTTATGTGAAAATATTTGCTTTTCCAACATAGGCCTCAAAGCGCTCCAAATAAACAGTTGCGGATTCTACAAAAGGAGTGTTTCCAAACTGTTCTATGAAAAGGAACGCTCAAGTCTGTGAGTTGAATGCACTCATCACACAGAAGTTTCTGGGAATGCTTCTGTCTAGTTTCTAGGTGAAGATATTTCATTTCCCAGCATAGGCCTCAAAACGCTCCAAATATCCACCTGCAGATTCTACAAAAAGAGTGTTTCAAACCTGCTCTATCAAAAGGAAGGTTGAACTTTGTGAGTTGAATGCACAAAGCACAGGGAACGTTCTGAGAATTCTTCTGACTAGTTTCTATTTGAAGATATTTCCTTTTCCCTTGTAGGCCCCAAATCAATCCATATATCCACTTGGAGATTCTACTAAAAGAGTATCTCAAAACTGACCTATCAAAAGGAATGTTCGAGTCTGTGAGTCCAATGCACAAAACACAAAGAAGTTTCTGAGAATGCTTCTGTCTAGTTTTTATGTGAAGATATTTCCTTTTCCAGCATAGACAACAAAGCGCTCCAAATATCCCCTTGCGGATTCTACAAAAAGAATGTCCCCAAACTGTTCTATCTACAGGAAGGCTCCACTCTGTGACTTGCATGCACTCATCACAAAGAAATTCTTGAGAATGTTCTTTCTAGATTTTATTTTATGATATTTCCTTTTCCATCATAATCTTCAAAGCTCTCCCAATATCCACTTGCAGATTCTACAAAAAGAGTGTTTCAAAACTGCTCTATCAAAGGCAAGGTTCAACTCTGTGAGTTCAAAGCAAACATAATGAAGAAGCTTCTGGGAATGCTTCTGTCTAGTTTTTATGTGAATATATTTCATTTCCCAGCCTATGCCACAAAACGTTCCAAACGTCCACTTGCAGATTCTACAGAAAGAGTGTTTGAAAACTGCTCTTTCAAAAGAAAGGTTCAAGTCTGCGTGTTGAATGCACTCGTCAAAAAGAAGTTTCTGAGAATTCTTCTGTCTAGTTTTTATGTGAAGATATTTCCTTTTCCAGCATAGGTTGCAAATCGCTCCAGATAACCACTTGCAGATTCTAGAAAAAGAATGTTTCAAAACTGTGCTATCAATAGGAAGTTTCCACTCTGTGAGTTGAATCCATAAATCACAGGAAAGTTTCTGAGAATGCTTCAGTCTAGTTTTTATGTGAACATATTTCCTTTTCCAGTGTTGGCCTGTTAGCACTGCATATATCCCTTGCAAATTCTACTAAAAGAGTGTTTCAACACTGCCATATGAAAGGGAAGGTTCAACTTTGTGAGTTCAATGCGCACATCACAAAGAAATTTCTGAGAATGCTTCTGTCTAGTTCTTATGTGAAGATATTTACTTTACAAACATAGGCCTAAAAGCGTTCCAAATATCGACTTACAGATTCTACAAAAAGAGTGTTTCAAAACTGTTCTACCAAGAACAAGGTTCCACTCTGTGAGTTGAATGCACTCGTCACAAAGAAGTTTCTGGGAATGCTTCTGTCTAGTTTTTATGTGAAGGTGTTTCATTTTCCACCATAGGCCACAAAGCGCTCCAAATATCCACTTGCAGATACTACAAAAAGTTTGTTTAAAACTGCGCAATGAAAAGGGAGGTTCAACTCTGTGAGTTGAATGCACACATCATGAAGAAGTATCTTAGAATGCTTCTGTCTGGTTTTTAGGGGAAGATATTTCATTTTCCAGCAAGGGCCTCAAAGAGCTCCATATATCCACTTGCAGATTCTACTAAAAGCGTGTTTCAAAATTCCTCTTTCAAAAAGAAGGTTCAAGCCTGTCAGTTGAATGCACTCATCACAAGGAAGTTTTTGAGAATTCTTCCACCTAGTTTTTATGTGAAGGTATTTCCTTTCCCAGCATAATCCTCAAAGCACTCCAAATATCCACTTGCAGATTTTACAAAAGCGTGTTTAAAACTGCTCTATGAAAAGGAAATTTCAACTATGTTATTTGAATGCACACACCACGAAGAAGTTTCTGAGAATGCTTCTGTCTAGATTTTATGTGAAGATATTTCATTTCCCAGAATAGGCTTCAAAGCGCTCCAAATATCCACTTGCAGATTCTACAAAAAGTGTGTTTCACAAGTGCTCTTTCAAAAGGAAGTTTCAGGCCTGTGAGTTCAATGCACAAAGCACAGGGAACCTTCTGAGAATTATTCCGTCTAGTGTATATGTGAAGATATTTCCTTTTCCATTGCAGGCCTCAAATTACCCCATATATCCACTTGCAGATTCTACTAAAAGAGTGTTTCAAAGCTGCCCTATGAAAAGGAAGGTTCAACTCTGTAAGTTCAATGCACACATCACAAAGAAGATTTTGAGAATTCTTCTGTTTAATTTTTATATGAAGATATTTCCTTTTCCGGGCTAGTCCTCAAAGCGCTCCAAATATCCTCTTTGAGAATCTACACAAACAGTGTTTGAAGAATGCGCTCTCAAAAGGAAGGTTCAACTCCATGAGTTGAATGCCTAAAGAACCGGGAAGTTTATGAGAATGCTTCTGTCTAGTTTTTATGTGAAGATATTTCCTTTTCCAAAGTATGTTTCATAGCACTCCAAATATCCACTTACAGATTCTACTGAAAGACTCTTTCAAAACTGCTGCATCAAAAAGAAGGTTCAATACTGTGAGTTGAATGTGCACATCACAATGAAGTTTCTGAAAATGATTCTGTATTGTTTTTATATGAAGATATTTAATTTTCCAGCATAGGCCTCATAGCCCTCCAAATATCCCACAGCAGATTCTACAAAAAGAGTGCTTCCAAACTGTTCTATCAAAAGGAAGGTTCAAGTCTGTGAGTTGAATGCACTCATCACAAAGTAGTTTCTGAGAATGCTTCTGTGTAGTTTTTATGTGATGATATTTCCTTTTCCACCTTAGGCCTCAAAGCGCTCCAAATATACACTCTCAGATTCTACAAAAAGAGTGTTTCAATACTGCTCTATCAAAAGGAATGTTCAACTCTGTGAGTTGATTGCACGTTTCACAAAAAGTTTCTGAGAATGCTTGTGTCTGGTTTTTATGGGAAGATAATTCCTTTTACAGCATTGGCCTCAAAGCGCTGCAAATATCCCCTTGCAGATTCTACTAAAAGAGTGTTTCAAAACTGCTCAATGAAAAGGAAGATTCAACTCTCTTAGTTGAATGCACACATCACCAAGATGTTCCTGAGAATGCTTCTGTCTATTTTCTATTGGAAGATATTTCATTTCCCAACATAGACCTCAAAGCCCTCCAAGTATCCACTTGAACATTCTACAAAAAGAGTTTTTCAAAACTGCTCTATCAAAAGGAGGGTTGAACTCTGTATTGAATGCAGGAGGCATAGGAAGCTTTCTGAGAATGCTTCTGTCTAGTTTTTATGGGAAGATATTTCCTTTTCCAGCCTAGGCCTCAATGCGCTCCAAATATCTGCTTCGAGAACCTACAAAAAGAGTGTTTCAAAACTGTTATATCAATAGGAAGGTTCAAGTGTGTGAGTTGAATGTACTCATCACAAAGAAGTTTCTGAGAATGCTTCTGTCTAGTTTTTACGTGAAGATATTTCCTTTTCCCGCATAAGCCCCAAAGCGCTCCAAATATCCACTTACATATTCTACAAAAAGAGTGTTTCAAAACCGTTCTATCCAAATGAAGTCTCCACTCTGTGAGTTGAATGCACACATCCGAAAGAAGTTTCTGAGAATGCTTCTGTCTACTTTTTATATGAAGATGTTTGCTTTTCCAGTGTTGGCCTCTTAGCACTCCAGATATCCACTTGGAGATTCTACTAAAAGAGTGTTTCAAAACTGCTCTGTGAAAAGGAAGGTTCAACTGCTTGAGATGAATGGGCACATCATGAAAAAGTTTCTGAGAATGCTTCTGCCTAGTTTTTATGTGAAGATGTTAACTTTTCCAGCATGGGCCTCAAAGCACTCCAAATATCCGCTTGGAGAATGTACAAAAAGAGTGTTTCAAAAGTGTTCTATCAAAAGGAAGGTTTAACTGTGTGAGTTGAATGCACTCATCAGAATGAAGTTTCTGAGAATGCTTTTGTGTGGTTTTCATCTGAATATATTTCTTTTTCCAAAGGAGGTCGCAATCGCACCAAATATCTACTTGCCGTTTCCACAAAAAGAGTGTTACAGAACTGCTCTATGAAAAGGATTGTTCAACTCTGTGAGTTGAATGCACACGTCCCAAAGCAGTATATGGGAATGCTGCTTTCTAGTTTTTATGTGAAGATATTTGCTTTTTCAGCATAGGACTCAAAGCGCTAAAAATATCCGCTTACAGATACTTCAAAAAGAGTGTTTCAAAACTGCAGTATCAAAAGGAAGGTTCAACTCTGGAAGTTGAATGCACACATTATCAGTTTCTGATAATGTTTCTGTGCGGTTTGTAAGTGAAGACATTTTCTTTTCCAGGATAGGCCTCACAGCACACCAAGTACCCACTTACAGATTCTACAGTAAGTGTGTTTCAAAACTGCTCTATCAAAAGGAAGATTCAACTCTGAGTTGAATGCACTCATCAACAAGAAATTTCTGAGAATGCTTCTGTCTAATTTTTATGTAATGACATTTCGTTTCCCAGGATAGGCCTCAAAGAGCTCCAAATATCCAATTGCATATTCTTCAAAAAGAGTGTTTCAAAACTGCTCTATGAAAAGGAAGTTTCAAGCCTGTGAGTTGAATGCACTCATCTCAAAATTTTTTGACAATGCTTCTGTCTAGTTTTTATGAGAAGATATTTTCTTTTCGAGCATAGGCCTCAAAGCGCTTCAAATATCCACTGGCAGATTCTACCAAAAGAGTGTTTGAAAACTTCTCTATCAAAAGGAAGGTTCAAGTCTGTAAGTTGAAAGTACACATGAAAAAGAAGTTTCTTCGAATGCTGCATTCTAGTTTTTATGTGAAGTTATTTCCCTTTCCAGCATAGGTCTCACAGCGCCCCAAATATCCACTTGCAGATTCTATAAAAACTGTGTTTCCAAACAGCTCTATGAAAAGGATGGTTTAACTCTGCGAGTTGAATGCACACATCAGGAAGAAGTTTCTGAGAACGCTTCTGTCTAGTTTTTATGTGAAAATATTTGCTTTTCCAACATAGGCCTCAAAGCGCTCCAAATAAACAGTTGCGGATTCTACAAAAGGAGTGTTTCCAAACTGTTCTATGAAAAGGAACGCTCAAGTCTGTGAGTTGAATGCACTCATCACACAGAAGTTTCTGGGAATGCTTCTGTCTAGTTTCTAGGTGAAGATATTTCATTTCCCAGCATAGGCCTCAAAACGCTCCAAATATCCACCTGCAGATTCTGCAAAAAGAGTGTTTCAAACCTGCTCTATCAAAAGGAAGGTTGAACTTTGTGAGTTGAATGCACAAAGCACAGGGAACGTTCTGAGAATTCTTCTGACTAGTTTCTATTTGAAGATATTTCCTTTTCCCTTGTAGGCCCCAAATCAATCCATATATCCACTTGGAGATTCTACTAAAAGAGTATCTCAAAACTGACCTATCAAAAGGAATGTTCGAGTCTGTGAGTCCAATGCACAAAACACAAAGAAGTTTCTGAGAATGCTTCTGTCTAGTTTTTATGTGAAGATATTTCCTTTTCCAGCATAGACAACAAAGCGCTCCAAATATCCCCTTGCGGATTCTACAAAAAGAATGTCCCCAAACTGTTCTATCTACAGGAAGGCTCCACTCTGTGACTTGCATGCACTCATCACAAAGAAATTCTTGAGAATGTTCTTTCTAGATTTTATTTTATGATATTTCCTTTTCCATCATAATCTTCAAAGCTCTCCCAATATCCACTTGCAGATTCTACAAAAAGAGTGTTTCAAAACTGCTCTATCAAAGGCAAGGTTCAACTCTGTGAGTTCAAAGCAAACATAATGAAGAAGCTTCTGGGAATGCTTCTGTCTAGTTTTTATGTGAATATATTTCATTTCCCAGCCTATGCCACAAAACGTTCCAAACGTCCACTTGCAGATTCTACAGAAAGAGTGTTTGAAAACTGCTCTTTCAAAAGAAAGGTTCAAGTCTGCGTGTTGAATGCACTCGTCAAAAAGAAGTTTCTGAGAATTCTTCTGTCTAGTTTTTATGTGAAGATATTTCCTTTTCCAGCATAGGTTGCAAATCGCTCCAGATAACCACTTGCAGATTCTAGAAAAAGAATGTTTCAAAACTGTGCTATCAATAGGAAGTTTCCACTCTGTGAGTTGAATCCATAAATCACAGGAAAGTTTCTGAGAATGCTTCAGTCTAGTTTTTATGTGAACATATTTCCTTTTCCAGTGTTGGCCTGTTAGCACTGCATATATCCCTTGCAAATTCTACTAAAAGAGTGTTTCAACACTGCCATATGAAAGGGAAGGTTCAACTTTGTGAGTTCAATGCGCACATCACAAAGAAATTTCTGAGAATGCTTCTGTCTAGTTCTTATGTGAAGATATTTACTTTACAAACATAGGCCTAAAAGCGTTCCAAATATCGACTTACAGATTCTACAAAAAGAGTGTTTCAAAACTGTTCTACCAAGAACGAGGTTCCACTCTGTGAGTTGAATGCACTCGTCACAAAGAAGTTTCTGGGAATGCTTCTGTCTAGTTTTTATGTGAAGGTGTTTCATTTTCCACCATAGGCCACAAAGCGCTCCAAATATCCACTTGCAGATACTACAAAAAGTTTGTTTAAAACTGCGCAATGAAAAGGGAGGTTCAACTCTGTGAGTTGAATGCACACATCATGAAGAAGTATCTTAGAATGCTTCTGTCTGGTTTTTAGGGGAAGATATTTCATTTTCCAGCAAGGGCCTCAAAGAGCTCCATATATCCACTTGCAGATTCTACTAAAAGCGTGTTTCAAAATTCCTCTTTCAAAAAGAAGGTTCAAGCCTGTCAGTTGAATGCACTCATCACAAGGAAGTTTTTGAGAATTCTTCCACCTAGTTTTTATGTGAAGGTATTTCCTTTCCCAGCATAATCCTCAAAGCACTCCAAATATCCACTTGCAGATTTTACAAAAGCGTGTTTAAAACTGCTCTATGAAAAGGAAATTTCAACTATGTTATTTGAATGCACACACCACGAAGAAGTTTCTGAGAATGCTTCTGTCTAGATTTTACGTGAAGATATTTCATTTCCCAGAATAGGCTTCAAAGCGCTCCAAATATCCACTTGCAGATTCTACAAAAAGTGTGTTTCACAAGTGCTCTTTCAAAAGGAAGTTTCAGGCCTGTGAGTTCAATGCACAAAGCACAGGGAACCTTCTGAGAATTATTCCGTCTAGTGTATATGTGAAGATATTTCCTTTTCCATTGCAGGCCTCAAATTACCCCATATATCCACTTGCAGATTCTACTAAAAGAGTGTTTCAAAGCTGCCCTATGAAAAGGAAGGTTCAACTCTGTAAGTTCAATGCACACATCACAAAGAAGATTTTGAGAATTCTTCTGTTTAATTTTTATATGAAGATATTTCCTTTTCCGGGCTAGTCCTCAAAGCGCTCCAAATATCCTCTTTGAGAATCTACACAAACAGTGTTTGAAGAATGCGCTCTCAAAAGGAAGGTTCAACTCCATGAGTTGAATGCCTAAAGAACCGGGAAGTTTATGAGAATGCTTCTGTCTAGTTTTTATGTGAAGATATTTCCTTTTCCAAAGTATGTTTCATAGCACTCCAAATATCCACTTACAGATTCTACTGAAAGACTCTTTCAAAACTGCTGCATCAAAAAGAAGGTTCAATACTGTGAGTTGAATGTGCACATCACAATGAAGTTTCTGAAAATGATTCTGTATTGTTTTTATATGAAGATATTTAATTTTCCAGCATAGGCCTCATAGCCCTCCAAATATCCCACAGCAGATTCTACAAAAAGAGTGCTTCCAAACTGTTCTATCAAAAGGAAGGTTCAAGTCTGTGAGTTGAATGCACTCATCACAAAGTAGTTTCTGAGAATGCTTCTGTGTAGTTTTTATGTGATGATATTTCCTTTTCCACCTTAGGCCTCAAAGCGCTCCAAATATACACTCTCAGATTCTACAAAAAGAGTGTTTCAATACTGCTCTATCAAAAGGAATGTTCAACTCTGTGAGTTGATTGCACGTTTCACAAAAAGTTTCTGAGAATGCTTGTGTCTGGTTTTTATGGGAAGATAATTCCTTTTACAGCATTGGCCTCAAAGCGCTGCAAATATCCCCTTGCAGATTCTACTAAAAGAGTGTTTCAAAACTGCTCAATGAAAAGGAAGATTCAACTCTCTTAGTTGAATGCACACATCACCAAGATGTTCCTGAGAATGCTTCTGTCTATTTTCTATTGGAAGATATTTCATTTCCCAACATAGACCTCAAAGCCCTCCAAGTATCCACTTGAACATTCTACAAAAAGAGTTTTTCAAAACTGCTCTATCAAAAGGAGGGTTGAACTCTGTATTGAATGCAGGAGGCATAGGAAGCTTTCTGAGAATGCTTCTGTCTAGTTTTTATGGGAAGATATTTCCTTTTCCAGCCTAGGCCTCAATGCGCTCCAAATATCTGCTTCGAGAACCTACAAAAAGAGTGTTTCAAAACTGTTATATCAATAGGAAGGTTCAAGTGTGTGAGTTGAATGTACTCATCACAAAGAAGTTTCTGAGAATGCTTCTGTCTAGTTTTTACGTGAAGATATTTCCTTTTCCCGCATAAGCCCCAAAGCGCTCCAAATATCCACTTACATATTCTACAAAAAGAGTGTTTCAAAACCGTTCTATCCAAATGAAGTCTCCACTCTGTGAGTTGAATGCACACATCCGAAAGAAGTTTCTGAGAATGCTTCTGTCTACTTTTTATATGAAGATGTTTGCTTTTCCAGTGTTGGCCTCTTAGCACTCCAGATATCCACTTGGAGATTCTACTAAAAGAGTGTTTCAAAACTGCTCTGTGAAAAGGAAGGTTCAACTGCTTGAGATGAATGGACACATCATGAAAAAGTTTCTGAGAATGCTTCTGCCTAGTTTTTATGTGAAGATGTTAACTTTTCCAGCATGGGCCTCAAAGCACTCCAAATATCCGCTTGGAGAATGTACAAAAAGAGTGTTTCAAAAGTGTTCTATCAAAAGGAAGGTTTCACTGTGTGAGTTGAATGCACTCATCAGAATGAAGTTTCTGAGAATGCTTTTGTGTGGTTTTCATCTGAATATATTTCTTTTTCCAAAGGAGGTCGCAATCGCACCAAATATCTACTTGCCGTTTCCACAAAAAGAGTGTTACAGAACTGCTCTATGAAAAGGATTGTTCAACTCTGTGAGTTGAATGCACACGTCCCAAAGCAGTATATGGGAATGCTGCTTTCTAGTTTTTATGTGAAGATATTTGCTTTTTCAGCATAGGACTCAAAGCGCTAAAAATATCCGCTTACAGATACTTCAAAAAGAGTGTTTCAAAACTGCAGTATCAAAAGGAAGGTTCAACTCTGGAAGTTGAATGCACACATTATCAGTTTCTGATAATGTTTCTGTGCGGTTTGTAAGTGAAGACATTTTCTTTTCCAGGATAGGCCTCACAGCACACCAAGTACCCACTTACAGATTCTACAGTAAGTGTGTTTCAAAACTGCTCTATCAAAAGGAAGATTCAACTCTGAGTTGAATGCACTCATCAACAAGAAATTTCTGAGAATGCTTCTGTCTAATTTTTATGTAATGATATTTCGTTTCCCAGGATAGGCCTCAAAGAGCTCCAAATATCCAATTGCATATTCTTCAAAAAGAGTGTTTCAAAACTGCTCTATGAAAAGGAAGTTTCAAGCCTGTGAGTTGAATGCACTCATCTCAAAATTTTTTGACAATGCTTCTGTCTAGTTTTTATGAGAAGATATTTTCTTTTCGAGCATAGGCCTCAAAGCGCTTCAAATATCCACTGGCAGATTCTACCAAAAGAGTGTTTGAAAACTTCTCTATCAAAAGGAAGGTTCAAGTCTGTAAGTTGAAAGTACACATGAAAAAGAAGTTTCTTCGAATGCTGCATTCTAGTTTTTATGTGAAGTTATTTCCCTTTCCAGCATAGGTCTCACAGCGCCCCAAATATCCACTTGCAGATTCTATAAAAACTGTGTTTCCAAACAGCTCTATGAAAAGGATGGTTTAACTCTGCGAGTTGAATGCACACATCAGGAAGAAGTTTCTGAGAACGCTTCTGTCTAGTTTTTATGTGAAAATATTTGCTTTTCCAACATAGGCCTCAAAGCGCTCCAAATAAACAGTTGCGGATTCTACAAAAGGAGTGTTTCCAAACTGTTCTATGAAAAGGAACGCTCAAGTCTGTGAGTTGAATGCACTCATCACACAGAAGTTTCTGGGAATGCTTCTGTCTAGTTTCTAGGTGAAGATATTTCATTTCCCAGCATAGGCCTCAAAACGCTCCAAATATCCACCTGCAGATTCTACAAAAAGAGTGTTTCAAACCTGCTCTATCAAAAGGAAGGTTGAACTTTGTGAGTTGAATGCACAAAGCACAGGGAACGTTCTGAGAATTCTTCTGACTAGTTTCTATTTGAAGATATTTCCTTTTCCCTTGTAGGCCCCAAATCAATCCATATATCCACTTGGAGATTCTACTAAAAGAGTATCTCAAAACTGACCTATCAAAAGGAATGTTCGAGTCTGTGAGTCCAATGCACAAAACACAAAGAAGTTTCTGAGAATGCTTCTGTCTAGTTTTTATGTGAAGATATTTCCTTTTCCAGCATAGACAACAAAGCGCTCCAAATATCCCCTTGCGGATTCTACAAAAAGAATGTCCCCAAACTGTTCTATCTACAGGAAGGCTCCACTCTGTGACTTGCATGCACTCATCACAAAGAAATTCTTGAGAATGTTCTTTCTAGATTTTATTTTATGATATTTCCTTTTCCATCATAATCTTCAAAGCTCTCCCAATATCCACTTGCAGATTCTACAAAAAGAGTGTTTCAAAACTGCTCTATCAAAGGCAAGGTTCAACTCTGTGAGTTCAAAGCAAACATAATGAAGAAGCTTCTGGGAATGCTTCTGTCTAGTTTTTATGTGAATATATTTCATTTCCCAGCCTATGCCACAAAACGTTCCAAACGTCCACTTGCAGATTCTACAGAAAGAGTGTTTGAAAACTGCTCTTTCAAAAGAATGGTTCAAGTCTGCGTGTTGAATGCACTCGTCAAAAAGAAGTTTCTGAGAATTCTTCTGTCTAGTTTTTATGTGAAGATATTTCCTTTTCCAGCATAGGTTGCAAATCGCTCCAGATAACCACTTGCAGATTCTAGAAAAAGAATGTTTCAAAACTGTGCTATCAATAGGAAGTTTCCACTCTGTGAGTTGAATCCATAAATCACAGGAAAGTTTCTGAGAATGCTTCAGTCTAGTTTTTATGTGAACATATTTCCTTTTCCAGTGTTGGCCTGTTAGCACTGCATATATCCCTTGCAAATTCTACTAAAAGAGTGTTTCAACACTGCCATATGAAAGGGAAGGTTCAACTTTGTGAGTTCAATGCGCACATCACAAAGAAATTTCTGAGAATGCTTCTGTCTAGTTCTTATGTGAAGATATTTACTTTACAAACATAGGCCTAAAAGCGTTCCAAATATCGACTTACAGATTCTACAAAAAGAGTGTTTCAAAACTGTTCTACCAAGAACAAGGTTCCACTCTGTGAGTTGAATGCACTCGTCACAAAGAAGTTTCTGGGAATGCTTCTGTCTAGTTTTTATGTGAAGGTGTTTCATTTTCCACCATAGGCCACAAAGCGCTCCAAATATCCACTTGCAGATACTACAAAAAGTTTGTTTAAAACTGCGCAATGAAAAGGGAGGTTCAACTCTGTGAGTTGAATGCACACATCATGAAGAAGTATCTTAGAATGCTTCTGTCTGGTTTTTAGGGGAAGATATTTCATTTTCCAGCAAGGGCCTCAAAGAGCTCCATATATCCACTTGCAGATTCTACTAAAAGCGTGTTTCAAAATTCCTCTTTCAAAAAGAAGGTTCAAGCCTGTCAGTTGAATGCACTCATCACAAGGAAGTTTTTGAGAATTCTTCCACCTAGTTTTTATGTGAAGGTATTTCCTTTCCCAGCATAATCCTCAAAGCACTCCAAATATCCACTTGCAGATTTTACAAAAGCGTGTTTAAAACTGCTCTATGAAAAGGAAATTTCAACTATGTTATTTGAATGCACACACCACGAAGAAGTTTCTGAGAATGCTTCTGTCTAGATTTTACGTGAAGATATTTCATTTCCCAGAATAGGCTTCAAAGCGCTCCAAATATCCACTTGCAGATTCTACAAAAAGTGTGTTTCACAAGTGCTCTTTCAAAAGGAAGTTTCAGGCCTGTGAGTTCAATGCACAAAGCACAGGGAACCTTCTGAGAATTATTCCGTCTAGTGTATATGTGAAGATATTTCCTTTTCCATTGCAGGCCTCAAATTACCCCATATATCCACTTGCAGATTCTACTAAAAGAGTGTTTCAAAGCTGCCCTATGAAAAGGAAGGTTCAACTCTGTAAGTTCAATGCACACATCACAAAGAAGATTTTGAGAATTCTTCTGTTTAATTTTTATATGAAGATATTTCCTTTTCCGGGCTAGTCCTCAAAGCGCTCCAAATATCCTCTTTGAGAATCTACACAAACAGTGTTTGAAGAATGCGCTCTCAAAAGGAAGGTTCAACTCCATGAGTTGAATGCCTAAAGAACCGGGAAGTTTATGAGAATGCTTCTGTCTAGTTTTTATGTGAAGATATTTCCTTTTCCAAAGTATGTTTCATAGCACTCCAAATATCCACTTACAGATTCTACTGAAAGACTCTTTCAAAACTGCTGCATCAAAAAGAAGGTTCAATACTGTGAGTTGAATGTGCACATCACAATGAAGTTTCTGAAAATGATTCTGTATTGTTTTTATATGAAGATATTTAATTTTCCAGCATAGGCCTCATAGCCCTCCAAATATCCCACAGCAGATTCTACAAAAAGAGTGCTTCCAAACTGTTCTATCAAAAGGAAGGTTCAAGTCTGTGAGTTGAATGCACTCATCACAAAGTAGTTTCTGAGAATGCTTCTGTGTAGTTTTTATGTGATGATATTTCCTTTTCCACCTTAGGCCTCAAAGCGCTCCAAATATACACTCTCAGATTCTACAAAAAGAGTGTTTCAATACTGCTCTATCAAAAGGAATGTTCAACTCTGTGAGTTGATTGCACGTTTCACAAAAAGTTTCTGAGAATGCTTGTGTCTGGTTTTTATGGGAAGATAATTCCTTTTACAGCATTGGCCTCAAAGCGCTGCAAATATCCCCTTGCAGATTCTACTAAAAGAGTGTTTCAAAACTGCTCAATGAAAAGGAAGATTCAACTCTCTTAGTTGAATGCACACATCACCAAGATGTTCCTGAGAATGCTTCTGTCTATTTTCTATTGGAAGATATTTCATTTCCCAACATAGACCTCAAAGCCCTCCAAGTATCCACTTGAACATTCTACAAAAAGAGTTTTTCAAAACTGCTCTATCAAAAGGAGGGTTGAACTCTGTATTGAATGCAGGAGGCATAGGAAGCTTTCTGAGAATGCTTCTGTCTAGTTTTTATGTGAAGATATTTCCTTTTCCAGCCTAGGCCTCAATGCGCTCCAAATATCTGCTTCGAGAACCTACAAAAAGAGTGTTTCAAAACTGTTATATCAATAGGAAGGTTCAAGTGTGTGAGTTGAATGTACTCATCACAAAGAAGTTTCTGAGAATGCTTCTGTCTAGTTTTTACGTGAAGATATTTCCTTTTCCCGCATAAGCCCCAAAGCGCTCCAAATATCCACTTACATATTCTACAAAAAGAGTGTTTCAAAACCGTTCTATCCAAATGAAGTCTCCACTCTGTTAGTTGAATGCACACATCCGAAAGAAGTTTCTGAGAATGCTTCTGTCTACTTTTTATATGAAGATGTTTGCTTTTCCAGTGTTGGCCTCTTAGCACTCCAGATATCCACTTGGAGATTCTACTAAAAGAGTGTTTCAAAACTGCTCTGTGAAAAGGAAGGTTCAACTGCTTGAGATGAATGGGCACATCATGAAAAAGTTTCTGAGAATGCTTCTGCCTAGTTTTTATGTGAAGATGTTAACTTTTCCAGCATGGGCCTCAAAGCACTCCAAATATCCGCTTGGAGAATATACAAAAAGAGTGTTTCAAAAGTGTTCTATCAAAAGGAAGGTTTAACTGTGTGAGTTGAATGCACTCATCAGAATGAAGTTTCTGAGAATGCTTTTGTGTGGTTTTCATCTGAATATATTTCTTTTTCCAAAGGAGGTCGCAATCGCACCAAATATCTACTTGCCGTTTCCACAAAAAGAGTGTTACAGAACTGCTCTATGAAAAGGATTGTTCAACTCTGTGAGTTGAATGCACACGTCCCAAAGCAGTATATGGGAATGCTGCTTTCTAGTTTTTATGTGAAGATATTTGCTTTTTCAGCATAGGACACAAAGCGCTAAAAATATCCACTTACAGATACTTCAAAAAGAGTGTTTCAAAACTGCAGTATCAAAAGGAAGGTTCAACTCTGGAAGTTGAATGCACACATTACCAGTTTCTGATAATGTTTCTGTGCGGTTTGTAAGTGAAGACATTTTCTTTTCCAGGATAGGCCTCACAGCACACCAAGTATCCACTTACAGATTCTACAGTAAGTGTGTTTCAAAACTGCTCTATCAAAAGGAAGATTCAACTCTGAGTTGAATGCACTCATCAACAAGAAATTTCTGAGAATGCTTCTGTCTAATTTTTATGTAATGATATTTCGTTTCCCAGGATAGGCCTCAAAGAGCTCCAAATATCCAATTGCATATTCTTCAAAAAGAGTGTTTCAAAACTGCTCTATGAAAAGGAAGTTTCAAGCCTGTGAGTTGAATGCACTCATCTCAAAATTTTTTGACAATGCTTCTGTCTAGTTTTTATGAGAAGATATTTTCTTTTCGAGCATAGGCCTCAAAGCGCTTCAAATATCCACTGGCAGATTCTACCAAAAGAGTGTTTGAAAACTTCTCTACCAAAAGGAAGGTTCAAGTCTGTAAGTTGAAAGTACACATGAAAAAGAAGTTTCTTCGAATGCTGCATTCTAGTTTTTATGTGAAGTTATTTCCCTTTCCAGCATAGGTCTCACAGCGCCCCAAATATCCACTTGCAGATTCTATAAAAACTGTGTTTCCAAACAGCTCTATGAAAAGGATGGTTTAACTCTGCGAGTTGAATGCACACATCAGGAAGAAGTTTCTGAGAACGCTTCTGTCTAGTTTTTATGTGAAAATATTTGCTTTTCCAACATAGGCCTCAAAGCGCTCCAAATAAACAGTTGCGGATTCTACAAAAGGAGTGTTTCCAAACTGTTCTATGAAAAGGAACGCTCAAGTCTGTGAGTTGAATGCACTCATCACACAGAAGTTTCTGGGAATGCTTCTGTCTAGTTTCTAGGTGAAGATATTTCATTTCCCAGCATAGGCCTCAAAACGCTCCAAATATCCACCTGCAGATTCTACAAAAAGAGTGTTTCAAACCTGCTCTATCAAAAGGAAGGTTGAACTTTGTGAGTTGAATGCACAAAGCACAGGGAACGTTCTGAGAATTCTTCTGACTAGTTTCTATTTGAAGATATTTCCTTTTCCCTTGTAGGCCCCAAATCAATCCATATATCCACTTGGAGATTCTACTAAAAGAGTATCTCAAAACTGACCTATCAAAAGGAATGTTCGAGTCTGTGAGTCCAATGCACAAAACACAAAGAAGTTTCTGAGAATGCTTCTGTCTAGTTTTTATGTGAAGATATTTCCTTTTCCAGCATAGACAACAAAGCGCTCCAAATATCCCCTTGCGGATTCTACAAAAAGAATGTCCCCAAACTGTTCTATCTACAGGAAGGCTCCACTCTGTGACTTGCATGCACTCATCACAAAGAAATTCTTGAGAATGTTCTTTCTAGATTTTATTTTATGATATTTCCTTTTCCATCATAATCTTCAAAGCTCTCCCAATATCCACTTGCAGATTCTACAAAAAGAGTGTTTCAAAACTGCTCTATCAAAGGCAAGGTTCAACTCTGTGAGTTCAAAGCAAACATAATGAAGAAGCTTCTGGGAATGCTTCTGTCTAGTTTTTATGTGAATATATTTCATTTCCCAGCCTATGCCACAAAACGTTCCAAACGTCCACTTGCAGATTCTACAGAAAGAGTGTTTGAAAACTGCTCTTTCAAAAGAAAGGTTCAAGTCTGCGTGTTGAATGCACTCGTCAAAAAGAAGTTTCTGAGAATTCTTCTGTCTAGTTTTTATGTGAAGATATTTCCTTTTCCAGCATAGGTTGCAAATCGCTCCAGATAACCACTTGCAGATTCTAGAAAAAGAATGTTTCAAAACTGTGCTATCAATAGGAAGTTTCCACTCTGTGAGTTGAATCCATAAATCACAGGAAAGTTTCTGAGAATGCTTCAGTCTAGTTTTTATGTGAACATATTTCCTTTTCCAGTGTTGGCCTGTTAGCACTGCATATATCCCTTGCAAATTCTACTAAAAGAGTGTTTCAACACTGCCATATGAAAGGGAAGGTTCAACTTTGTGAGTTCAATGCGCACATCACAAAGAAATTTCTGAGAATGCTTCTGTCTAGTTCTTATGTGAAGATATTTACTTTACAAACATAGGCCTAAAAGCGTTCCAAATATCGACTTACAGATTCTACAAAAAGAGTGTTTCAAAACTGTTCTACCAAGAACAAGGTTCCACTCTGTGAGTTGAATGCACTCGTCACAAAGAAGTTTCTGGGAATGCTTCTGTCTAGTTTTTATGTGAAGGTGTTTCATTTTCCACCATAGGCCACAAAGCGCTCCAAATATCCACTTGCAGATACTACAAAAAGTTTGTTTAAAACTGCGCAATGAAAAGGGAGGTTCAACTCTGTGAGTTGAATGCACACATCATGAAGAAGTATCTTAGAATGCTTCTGTCTGGTTTTTAGGGGAAGATATTTCATTTTCCAGCAAGGGCCTCAAAGAGCTCCATATATCCACTTGCAGATTCTACTAAAAGCGTGTTTCAAAATTCCTCTTTCAAAAAGAAGGTTCAAGCCTGTCAGTTGAATGCACTCATCACAAGGAAGTTTTTGAGAATTCTTCCACCTAGTTTTTATGTGAAGGTATTTCCTTTCCCAGCATAATCCTCAAAGCACTCCAAATATCCACTTGCAGATTTTACAAAAGCGTGTTTAAAACTGCTCTATGAAAAGGAAATTTCAACTATGTTATTTGAATGCACACACCACGAAGAAGTTTCTGAGAATGCTTCTGTCTAGATTTTACGTGAAGATATTTCATTTCCCAGAATAGGCTTCAAAGCGCTCCAAATATCCACTTGCAGATTCTACAAAAAGTGTGTTTCACAAGTGCTCTTTCAAAAGGAAGTTTCAGGCCTGTGAGTTCAATGCACAAAGCACAGGGAACCTTCTGAGAATTATTCCGTCTAGTGTATATGTGAAGATATTTCCTTTTCCATTGCAGGCCTCAAATTACCCCATATATCCACTTGCAGATTCTACTAAAAGAGTGTTTCAAAGCTGCCCTATGAAAAGGAAGGTTCAACTCTGTAAGTTCAATGCACACATCACAAAGAAGATTTTGAGAATTCTTCTGTTTAATTTTTATATGAAGATATTTCCTTTTCCGGGCTAGTCCTCAAAGCGCTCCAAATATCCTCTTTGAGAATCTACACAAACAGTGTTTGAAGAATGCGCTCTCAAAAGGAAGGTTCAACTCCATGAGTTGAATGCCTAAAGAACCGGGAAGTTTATGAGAATGCTTCTGTCTAGTTTTTATGTGAAGATATTTCCTTTTCCAAAGTATGTTTCATAGCACTCCAAATATCCACTTACAGATTCTACTGAAAGACTCTTTCAAAACTGCTGCATCAAAAAGAAGGTTCAATACTGTGAGTTGAATGTGCACATCACAATGAAGTTTCTGAAAATGATTCTGTATTGTTTTTATATGAAGATATTTAATTTTCCAGCATAGGCCTCATAGCCCTCCAAATATCCCACAGCAGATTCTACAAAAAGAGTGCTTCCAAACTGTTCTATCAAAAGGAAGGTTCAAGTCTGTGAGTTGAATGCACTCATCACAAAGTAGTTTCTGAGAATGCTTCTGTGTAGTTTTTATGTGATGATATTTCCTTTTCCACCTTAGGCCTCAAAGCGCTCCAAATATACACTCTCAGATTCTACAAAAAGAGTGTTTCAATACTGCTCTATCAAAAGGAATGTTCAACTCTGTGAGTTGATTGCACGTTTCACAAAAAGTTTCTGAGAATGCTTGTGTCTGGTTTTTATGGGAAGATAATTCCTTTTACAGCATTGGCCTCAAAGCGCTGCAAATATCCCCTTGCAGATTCTACTAAAAGAGTGTTTCAAAACTGCTCAATGAAAAGGAAGATTCAACTCTCTTAGTTGAATGCACACATCACCAAGATGTTCCTGAGAATGCTTCTGTCTATTTTCTATTGGAAGATATTTCATTTCCCAACATAGACCTCAAAGCCCTCCAAGTATCCACTTGAACATTCTACAAAAAGAGTTTTTCAAAACTGCTCTATCAAAAGGAGGGTTGAACTCTGTATTGAATGCAGGAGGCATAGGAAGCTTTCTGAGAATGCTTCTGTCTAGTTTTTATGTGAAGATATTTCCTTTTCCAGCCTAGGCCTCAATGCGCTCCAAATATCTGCTTCGAGAACCTACAAAAAGAGTGTTTCAAAACTGTTATATCAATAGGAAGGTTCAAGTGTGTGAGTTGAATGTACTCATCACAAAGAAGTTTCTGAGAATGCTTCTGTCTAGTTTTTACGTGAAGATATTTCCTTTTCCCGCATAAGCCCCAAAGCGCTCCAAATATCCACTTACATATTCTACAAAAAGAGTGTTTCAAAACCGTTCTATCCAAATGAAGTCTCCACTCTGTGAGTTGAATGCACACATCCGAAAGAAGTTTCTGAGAATGCTGCTGTCTACTTTTTATATGAAGATGTTTGCTTTTCCAGTGTTGGCCTCTTAGCACTCCAGATATCCACTTGGAGATTCTACTAAAAGAGTGTTTCAAAACTGCTCTGTGAAAAGGAAGGTTCAACTGCTTGAGATGAATGGGCACATCATGAAAAAGTTTCTGAGAATGCTTCTGCCTAGTTTTTATGTGAAGATGTTAACTTTTCCAGCATGGGCCTCAAAGCACTCCAAATATCCGCTTGGAGAATGTACAAAAAGAGTGTTTCAAAAGTGTTCTATCAAAAGGAAGGTTTAACTGTGTGAGTTGAATGCACTCATCAGAATGAAGTTTCTGAGAATGCTTTTGTGTGGTTTTCATCTGAATATATTTCTTTTTCCAAAGGAGGTCGCAATCGCACCAAATATCTACTTGCCGTTTCCACAAAAAGAGTGTTACAGAACTGCTCTATGAAAAGGATTGTTCAACTCTGTGAGTTGAATGCACACGTCCCAAAGCAGTATATGGGAATGCTGCTTTCTAGTTTTTATGTGAAGATATTTGCTTTTTCAGCATAGGACTCAAAGCGCTAAAAATATCCACTTACAGATACTTCAAAAAGAGTGTTTCAAAACTGCAGTATCAAAAGGAAGGTTCAACTCTGGAAGTTGAATGCACACATTACCAGTTTCTGATAATGTTTCTGTGCGGTTTGTAAGTGAAGACATTTTCTTTTCCAGGATAGGCCTCACAGCACACCAAGTATCCACTTACAGATTCTACAGTAAGTGTGTTTCAAAACTGCTCTATCAAAAGGAAGATTCAACTCTGAGTTGAATGCACTCATCAACAAGAAATTTCTGAGAATGCTTCTGTCTAATTTTTATGTAATGATATTTCGTTTCCCAGGATAGGCCTCAAAGAGCTCCAAATATCCAATTGCATATTCTTCAAAAAGAGTGTTTCAAAACTGCTCTATGAAAAGGAAGTTTCAAGCCTGTGAGTTGAATGCACTCATCTCAAAATTTTTTGACAATGCTTCTGTCTAGTTTTTATGAGAAGATATTTTCTTTTCGAGCATAGGCCTCAAAGCGCTTCAAATATCCACTGGCAGATTCTACCAAAAGAGTGTTTGAAAACTTCTCTACCAAAAGGAAGGTTCAAGTCTGTAAGTTGAAAGTACACATGAAAAAGAAGTTTCTTCGAATGCTGCATTCTAGTTTTTATGTGAAGTTATTTCCCTTTCCAGCATAGGTCTCACAGCGCCCCAAATATCCACTTGCAGATTCTATAAAAACTGTGTTTCCAAACAGCTCTATGAAAAGGATGGTTTAACTCTGCGAGTTGAATGCACACATCAGGAAGAAGTTTCTGAGAACGCTTCTGTCTAGTTTTTATGTGAAAATATTTGCTTTTCCAACATAGGCCTCAAAGCGCTCCAAATAAACAGTTGCGGATTCTACAAAAGGAGTGTTTCCAAACTGTTCTATGAAAAGGAACGCTCAAGTCTGTGAGTTGAATGCACTCATCACACAGAAGTTTCTGGGAATGCTTCTGTCTAGTTTCTAGGTGAAGATATTTCATTTCCCAGCATAGGCCTCAAAACGCTCCAAATATCCACCTGCAGATTCTACAAAAAGAGTGTTTCAAACCTGCTCTATCAAAAGGAAGGTTGAACTTTGTGAGTTGAATGCACAAAGCACAGGGAACGTTCTGAGAATTCTTCTGACTAGTTTCTATTTGAAGATATTTCCTTTTCCCTTGTAGGCCCCAAATCAATCCATATATCCACTTGGAGATTCTACTAAAAGAGTATCTCAAAACTGACCTATCAAAAGGAATGTTCGAGTCTGTGAGTCCAATGCACAAAACACAAAGAAGTTTCTGAGAATGCTTCTGTCTAGTTTTTATGTGAAGATATTTCCTTTTCCAGCATAGACAACAAAGCGCTCCAAATATCCCCTTGCGGATTCTACAAAAAGAATGTCCCCAAACTGTTCTATCTACAGGAAGGCTCCACTCTGTGACTTGCATGCACTCATCACAAAGAAATTCTTGAGAATGTTCTTTCTAGATTTTATTTTATGATATTTCCTTTTCCATCATAATCTTCAAAGCTCTCCCAATATCCACTTGCAGATTCTACAAAAAGAGTGTTTCAAAACTGCTCTATCAAAGGCAAGGTTCAACTCTGTGAGTTCAAAGCAAACATAATGAAGAAGCTTCTGGGAATGCTTCTGTCTAGTTTTTATGTGAATATATTTCATTTCCCAGCCTATGCCACAAAACGTTCCAAACGTCCACTTGCAGATTCTACAGAAAGAGTGTTTGAAAACTGCTCTTTCAAAAGAAAGGTTCAAGTCTGCGTGTTGAATGCACTCGTCAAAAAGAAGTTTCTGAGAATTCTTCTGTCTAGTTTTTATGTGAAGATATTTCCTTTTCCAGCATAGGTTGCAAATCGCTCCAGATAACCACTTGCAGATTCTAGAAAAAGAATGTTTCAAAACTGTGCTATCAATAGGAAGTTTCCACTCTGTGAGTTGAATCCATAAATCACAGGAAAGTTTCTGAGAATGCTTCAGTCTAGTTTTTATGTGAACATATTTCCTTTTCCAGTGTTGGCCTGTTAGCACTGCATATATCCCTTGCAAATTCTACTAAAAGAGTGTTTCAACACTGCCATATGAAAGGGAAGGTTCAACTTTGTGAGTTCAATGCGCACATCACAAAGAAATTTCTGAGAATGCTTCTGTCTAGTTCTTATGTGAAGATATTTACTTTACAAACATAGGCCTAAAAGCGTTCCAAATATCGACTTACAGATTCTACAAAAAGAGTGTTTCAAAACTGTTCTACCAAGAACAAGGTTCCACTCTGTGAGTTGAATGCACTCGTCACAAAGAAGTTTCTGGGAATGCTTCTGTCTAGTTTTTATGTGAAGGTGTTTCATTTTCCACCATAGGCCACAAAGCGCTCCAAATATCCACTTGCAGATACTACAAAAAGTTTGTTTAAAACTGCGCAATGAAAAGGGAGGTTCAACTCTGTGAGTTGAATGCACACATCATGAAGAAGTATCTTAGAATGCTTCTGTCTGGTTTTTAGGGGAAGATATTTCATTTTCCAGCAAGGGCCTCAAAGAGCTCCATATATCCACTTGCAGATTCTACTAAAAGCGTGTTTCAAAATTCCTCTTTCAAAAAGAAGGTTCAAGCCTGTCAGTTGAATGCACTCATCACAAGGAAGTTTTTGAGAATTCTTCCACCTAGTTTTTATGTGAAGGTATTTCCTTTCCCAGCATAATCCTCAAAGCACTCCAAATATCCACTTGCAGATTTTACAAAAGCGTGTTTAAAACTGCTCTATGAAAAGGAAATTTCAACTATGTTATTTGAATGCACACACCACGAAGAAGTTTCTGAGAATGCTTCTGTCTAGATTTTACGTGAAGATATTTCATTTCCCAGAATAGGCTTCAAAGCGCTCCAAATATCCACTTGCAGATTCTACAAAAAGTGTGTTTCACAAGTGCTCTTTCAAAAGGAAGTTTCAGGCCTGTGAGTTCAATGCACAAAGCACAGGGAACCTTCTGAGAATTATTCCGTCTAGTGTATATGTGAAGATATTTCCTTTTCCATTGCAGGCCTCAAATTACCCCATATATCCACTTGCAGATTCTACTAAAAGAGTGTTTCAAAGCTGCCCTATGAAAAGGAAGGTTCAACTCTGTAAGTTCAATGCACACATCACAAAGAAGATTTTGAGAATTCTTCTGTTTAATTTTTATATGAAGATATTTCCTTTTCCGGGCTAGTCCTCAAAGCGCTCCAAATATCCTCTTTGAGAATCTACACAAACAGTGTTTGAAGAATGCGCTCTCAAAAGGAAGGTTCAACTCCATGAGTTGAATGCCTAAAGAACCGGGAAGTTTATGAGAATGCTTCTGTCTAGTTTTTATGTGAAGATATTTCCTTTTCCAAAGTATGTTTCATAGCACTCCAAATATCCACTTACAGATTCTACTGAAAGACTCTTTCAAAACTGCTGCATCAAAAAGAAGGTTCAATACTGTGAGTTGAATGTGCACATCACAATGAAGTTTCTGAAAATGATTCTGTATTGTTTTTATATGAAGATATTTAATTTTCCAGCATAGGCCTCATAGCCCTCCAAATATCCCACAGCAGATTCTACAAAAAGAGTGCTTCCAAACTGTTCTATCAAAAGGAAGGTTCAAGTCTGTGAGTTGAATGCACTCATCACAAAGTAGTTTCTGAGAATGCTTCTGTGTAGTTTTTATGTGATGATATTTCCTTTTCCACCTTAGGCCTCAAAGCGCTCCAAATATACACTCTCAGATTCTACAAAAAGAGTGTTTCAATACTGCTCTATCAAAAGGAATGTTCAACTCTGTGAGTTGATTGCACGTTTCACAAAAAGTTTCTGAGAATGCTTGTGTCTGGTTTTTATGGGAAGATAATTCCTTTTACAGCATTGGCCTCAAAGCGCTGCAAATATCCCCTTGCAGATTCTACTAAAAGAGTGTTTCAAAACTGCTCAATGAAAAGGAAGATTCAACTCTCTTAGTTGAATGCACACATCACCAAGATGTTCCTGAGAATGCTTCTGTCTATTTTCTATTGGAAGATATTTCATTTCCCAACATAGACCTCAAAGCCCTCCAAGTATCCACTTGAACATTCTACAAAAAGAGTTTTTCAAAACTGCTCTATCAAAAGGAGGGTTGAACTCTGTATTGAATGCAGGAGGCATAGGAAGCTTTCTGAGAATGCTTCTGTCTAGTTTTTATGTGAAGATATTTCCTTTTCCAGCCTAGGCCTCAATGCGCTCCAAATATCTGCTTCGAGAACCTACAAAAAGAGTGTTTCAAAACTGTTATATCAATAGGAAGGTTCAAGTGTGTGAGTTGAATGTACTCATCACAAAGAAGTTTCTGAGAATGCTTCTGTCTAGTTTTTACGTGAAGATATTTCCTTTTCCCGCATAAGCCCCAAAGCGCTCCAAATATCCACTTACATATTCTACAAAAAGAGTGTTTCAAAACCGTTCTATCCAAATGAAGTCTCCACTCTGTGAGTTGAATGCACACATCCGAAAGAAGTTTCTGAGAATGCTTCTGTCTACTTTTTATATGAAGATGTTTGCTTTTCCAGTGTTGGCCTCTTAGCACTCCAGATATCCACTTGGAGATTCTACTAAAAGAGTGTTTCAAAACTGCTCTGTGAAAAGGAAGGTTCAACTGCTTGAGATGAATGGGCACATCATGAAAAAGTTTCTGAGAATGCTTCTGCCTAGTTTTTATGTGAAGATGTTAACTTTTCCAGCATGGGCCTCAAAGCACTCCAAATATCCGCTTGGAGAATGTACAAAAAGAGTGTTTCAAAAGTGTTCTATCAAAAGGAAGGTTTCACTGTGTGAGTTGAATGCACTCATCAGAATGAAGTTTCTGAGAATGCTTTTGTGTGGTTTTCATCTGAATATATTTCTTTTTCCAAAGGAGGTCGCAATCGCACCAAATATCTACTTGCCGTTTCCACAAAAAGAGTGTTACAGAACTGCTCTATGAAAAGGATTGTTCAACTCTGTGAGTTGAATGCACACGTCCCAAAGCAGTATATGGGAATGCTGCTTTCTAGTTTTTATGTGAAGATATTTGCTTTTTCAGCATAGGACTCAAAGCGCTAAAAATATCCGCTTACAGATACTTCAAAAAGAGTGTTTCAAAACTGCAGTATCAAAAGGAAGGTTCAACTCTGGAAGTTGAATGCACACATTATCAGTTTCTGATAATGTTTCTGTGCGGTTTGTAAGTGAAGACATTTTCTTTTCCAGGATAGGCCTCACAGCACACCAAGTACCCACTTACAGATTCTACAGTAAGTGTGTTTCAAAACTGCTCTATCAAAAGGAAGATTCAACTCTGAGTTGAATGCACTCATCAACAAGAAATTTCTGAGAATGCTTCTGTCTAATTTTTATGTAATGATATTTCGTTTCCCAGGATAGGCCTCAAAGAGCTCCAAATATCCAATTGCATATTCTTCAAAAAGAGTGTTTCAAAACTGCTCTATGAAAAGGAAGTTTCAAGCCTGTGAGTTGAATGCACTCATCTCAAAATTTTTTGACAATGCTTCTGTCTAGTTTTTATGAGAAGATATTTTCTTTTCGAGCATAGGCCTCAAAGCGCTTCAAATATCCACTGGCAGATTCTACCAAAAGAGTGTTTGAAAACTTCTCTATCAAAAGGAAGGTTCAAGTCTGTAAGTTGAAAGTACACATGAAAAAGAAGTTTCTTCGAATGCTGCATTCTAGTTTTTATGTGAAGTTATTTCCCTTTCCAGCATAGGTCTCACAGCGCCCCAAATATCCACTTGCAGATTCTATAAAAACTGTGTTTCCAAACAGCTCTATGAAAAGGATGGTTTAACTCTGCGAGTTGAATGCACACATCAGGAAGAAGTTTCTGAGAACGCTTCTGTCTAGTTTTTATGTGAAAATATTTGCTTTTCCAACATAGGCCTCAAAGCGCTCCAAATAAACAGTTGCGGATTCTACAAAAGGAGTGTTTCCAAACTGTTCTATGAAAAGGAACGCTCAAGTCTGTGAGTTGAATGCACTCATCACACAGAAGTTTCTGGGAATGCTTCTGTCTAGTTTCTAGGTGAAGATATTTCATTTCCCAGCATAGGCCTCAAAACGCTCCAAATATCCACCTGCAGATTCTACAAAAAGAGTGTTTCAAACCTGCTCTATCAAAAGGAAGGTTGAACTTTGTGAGTTGAATGCACAAAGCACAGGGAACGTTCTGAGAATTCTTCTGACTAGTTTCTATTTGAAGATATTTCCTTTTCCCTTGTAGGCCCCAAATCAATCCATATATCCACTTGGAGATTCTACTAAAAGAGTATCTCAAAACTGACCTATCAAAAGGAATGTTCGAGTCTGTGAGTCCAATGCACAAAACACAAAGAAGTTTCTGAGAATGCTTCTGTCTAGTTTTTATGTGAAGATATTTCCTTTTCCAGCATAGACAACAAAGCGCTCCAAATATCCCCTTGCGGATTCTACAAAAAGAATGTCCCCAAACTGTTCTATCTACAGGAAGGCTCCACTCTGTGACTTGCATGCACTCATCACAAAGAAATTCTTGAGAATGTTCTTTCTAGATTTTATTTTATGATATTTCCTTTTCCATCATAATCTTCAAAGCTCTCCCAATATCCACTTGCAGATTCTACAAAAAGAGTGTTTCAAAACTGCTCTATCAAAGGCAAGGTTCAACTCTGTGAGTTCAAAGCAAACATAATGAAGAAGCTTCTGGGAATGCTTCTGTCTAGTTTTTATGTGAATATATTTCATTTCCCAGCCTATGCCACAAAACGTTCCAAACGTCCACTTGCAGATTCTACAGAAAGAGTGTTTGAAAACTGCTCTTTCAAAAGAAAGGTTCAAGTCTGCGTGTTGAATGCACTCGTCAAAAAGAAGTTTCTGAGAATTCTTCTGTCTAGTTTTTATGTGAAGATATTTCCTTTTCCAGCATAGGTTGCAAATCGCTCCAGATAACCACTTGCAGATTCTAGAAAAAGAATGTTTCAAAACTGTGCTATCAATAGGAAGTTTCCACTCTGTGAGTTGAATCCATAAATCACAGGAAAGTTTCTGAGAATGCTTCAGTCTAGTTTTTATGTGAACATATTTCCTTTTCCAGTGTTGGCCTGTTAGCACTGCATATATCCCTTGCAAATTCTACTAAAAGAGTGTTTCAACACTGCCATATGAAAGGGAAGGTTCAACTTTGTGAGTTCAATGCGCACATCACAAAGAAATTTCTGAGAATGCTTCTGTCTAGTTCTTATGTGAAGATATTTACTTTACAAACATAGGCCTAAAAGCGTTCCAAATATCGACTTACAGATTCTACAAAAAGAGTGTTTCAAAACTGTTCTACCAAGAACAAGGTTCCACTCTGTGAGTTGAATGCACTCGTCACAAAGAAGTTTCTGGGAATGCTTCTGTCTAGTTTTTATGTGAAGGTGTTTCATTTTCCACCATAGGCCACAAAGCGCTCCAAATATCCACTTGCAGATACTACAAAAAGTTTGTTTAAAACTGCGCAATGAAAAGGGAGGTTCAACTCTGTGAGTTGAATGCACACATCATGAAGAAGTATCTTAGAATGCTTCTGTCTGGTTTTTAGGGGAAGATATTTCATTTTCCAGCAAGGGCCTCAAAGAGCTCCATATATCCACTTGCAGATTCTACTAAAAGCGTGTTTCAAAATTCCTCTTTCAAAAAGAAGGTTCAAGCCTGTCAGTTGAATGCACTCATCACAAGGAAGTTTTTGAGAATTCTTCCACCTAGTTTTTATGTGAAGGTATTTCCTTTCCCAGCATAATCCTCAAAGCACTCCAAATATCCACTTGCAGATTTTACAAAAGCGTGTTTAAAACTGCTCTATGAAAAGGAAATTTCAACTATGTTATTTGAATGCACACACCACGAAGAAGTTTCTGAGAATGCTTCTGTCTAGATTTTACGTGAAGATATTTCATTTCCCAGAATAGGCTTCAAAGCGCTCCAAATATCCACTTGCAGATTCTACAAAAAGTGTGTTTCACAAGTGCTCTTTCAAAAGGAAGTTTCAGGCCTGTGAGTTCAATGCACAAAGCACAGGGAACCTTCTGAGAATTATTCCGTCTAGTGTATATGTGAAGATATTTCCTTTTCCATTGCAGGCCTCAAATTACCCCATATATCCACTTGCAGATTCTACTAAAAGAGTGTTTCAAAGCTGCCCTATGAAAAGGAAGGTTCAACTCTGTAAGTTCAATGCACACATCACAAAGAAGATTTTGAGAATTCTTCTGTTTAATTTTTATATGAAGATATTTCCTTTTCCGGGCTAGTCCTCAAAGCGCTCCAAATATCCTCTTTGAGAATCTACACAAACAGTGTTTGAAGAATGCGCTCTCAAAAGGAAGGTTCAACTCCATGAGTTGAATGCCTAAAGAACCGGGAAGTTTATGAGAATGCTTCTGTCTAGTTTTTATGTGAAGATATTTCCTTTTCCAAAGTATGTTTCATAGCACTCCAAATATCCACTTACAGATTCTACTGAAAGACTCTTTCAAAACTGCTGCATCAAAAAGAAGGTTCAATACTGTGAGTTGAATGTGCACATCACAATGAAGTTTCTGAAAATGATTCTGTATTGTTTTTATATGAAGATATTTAATTTTCCAGCATAGGCCTCATAGCCCTCCAAATATCCCACAGCAGATTCTACAAAAAGAGTGCTTCCAAACTGTTCTATCAAAAGGAAGGTTCAAGTCTGTGAGTTGAATGCACTCATCACAAAGTAGTTTCTGAGAATGCTTCTGTGTAGTTTTTATGTGATGATATTTCCTTTTCCACCTTAGGCCTCAAAGCGCTCCAAATATACACTCTCAGATTCTACAAAAAGAGTGTTTCAATACTGCTCTATCAAAAGGAATGTTCAACTCTGTGAGTTGATTGCACGTTTCACAAAAAGTTTCTGAGAATGCTTGTGTCTGGTTTTTATGGGAAGATAATTCCTTTTACAGCATTGGCCTCAAAGCGCTGCAAATATCCCCTTGCAGATTCTACTAAAAGAGTGTTTCAAAACTGCTCAATGAAAAGGAAGATTCAACTCTCTTAGTTGAATGCACACATCACCAAGATGTTCCTGAGAATGCTTCTGTCTATTTTCTATTGGAAGATATTTCATTTCCCAACGTAGACCTCAAAGCCCTCCAAGTATCCACTTGAACATTCTACAAAAAGAGTTTTTCAAAACTGCTCTATCAAAAGGAGGGTTGAACTCTGTATTGAATGCAGGAGGCATAGGAAGCTTTCTGAGAATGCTTCTGTCTAGTTTTTATGTGAAGATATTTCCTTTTCCAGCCTAGGCCTCAATGCGCTCCAAATATCTGCTTCGAGAACCTACAAAAAGAGTGTTTCAAAACTGTTATATCAATAGGAAGGTTCAAGTGTGTGAGTTGAATGTACTCATCACAAAGAAGTTTCTGAGAATGCTTCTGTCTAGTTTTTACGTGAAGATATTTCCTTTTCCCGCATAAGCCCCAAAGCGCTCCAAATATCCACTTACATATTCTACAAAAAGAGTGTTTCAAAACCGTTCTATCCAAATGAAGTCTCCACTCTGTGAGTTGAATGCACACATCCGAAAGAAGTTTCTGAGAATGCTTCTGTCTACTTTTTATATGAAGATGTTTGCTTTTCCAGTGTTGGCCTCTTAGCACTCCAGATATCCACTTGGAGATTCTACTAAAAGAGTGTTTCAAAACTGCTCTGTGAAAAGGAAGGTTCAACTGCTTGAGATGAATGGACACATCATGAAAAAGTTTCTGAGAATGCTTCTGCCTAGTTTTTATGTGAAGATGTTAACTTTTCCAGCATGGGCCTCAAAGCACTCCAAATATCCGCTTGGAGAATGTACAAAAAGAGTGTTTCAAAAGTGTTCTATCAAAAGGAAGGTTTCACTGTGTGAGTTGAATGCACTCATCAGAATGAAGTTTCTGAGAATGCTTTTGTGTGGTTTTCATCTGAATATATTTCTTTTTCCAAAGGAGGTCGCAATCGCACCAAATATCTACTTGCCGTTTCCACAAAAAGAGTGTTACAGAACTGCTCTATGAAAAGGATTGTTCAACTCTGTGAGTTGAATGCACACGTCCCAAAGCAGTATATGGGAATGCTGCTTTCTAGTTTTTATGTGAAGATATTTGCTTTTTCAGCATAGGACTCAAAGCGCTAAAAATATCCGCTTACAGATACTTCAAAAAGAGTGTTTCAAAACTGCAGTATCAAAAGGAAGGTTCAACTCTGGAAGTTGAATGCACACATTATCAGTTTCTGATAATGTTTCTGTGCGGTTTGTAAGTGAAGACATTTTCTTTTCCAGGATAGGCCTCACAGCACACCAAGTACCCACTTACAGATTCTACAGTAAGTGTGTTTCAAAACTGCTCTATCAAAAGGAAGATTCAACTCTGAGTTGAATGCACTCATCAACAAGAAATTTCTGAGAATGCTTCTGTCTAATTTTTATGTAATGATATTTCGTTTCCCAGGATAGGCCTCAAAGAGCTCCAAATATCCAATTGCATATTCTTCAAAAAGAGTGTTTCAAAACTGCTCTATGAAAAGGAAGTTTCAAGCCTGTGAGTTGAATGCACTCATCTCAAAATTTTTTGACAATGCTTCTGTCTAGTTTTTATGAGAAGATATTTTCTTTTCGAGCATAGGCCTCAAAGCGCTTCAAATATCCACTGGCAGATTCTACCAAAAGAGTGTTTGAAAACTTCTCTATCAAAAGGAAGGTTCAAGTCTGTAAGTTGAAAGTACACATGAAAAAGAAGTTTCTTCGAATGCTGCATTCTAGTTTTTATGTGAAGTTATTTCCCTTTCCAGCATAGGTCTCACAGCGCCCCAAATATCCACTTGCAGATTCTATAAAAACTGTGTTTCCAAACAGCTCTATGAAAAGGATGGTTTAACTCTGCGAGTTGAATGCACACATCAGGAAGAAGTTTCTGAGAACGCTTCTGTCTAGTTTTTATGTGAAAATATTTGCTTTTCCAACATAGGCCTCAAAGCGCTCCAAATAAACAGTTGCGGATTCTACAAAAGGAGTGTTTCCAAACTGTTCTATGAAAAGGAACGCTCAAGTCTGTGAGTTGAATGCACTCATCACACAGAAGTTTCTGGGAATGCTTCTGTCTAGTTTCTAGGTGAAGATATTTCATTTCCCAGCATAGGCCTCAAAACGCTCCAAATATCCACCTGCAGATTCTACAAAAAGAGTGTTTCAAACCTGCTCTATCAAAAGGAAGGTTGAACTTTGTGAGTTGAATGCACAAAGCACAGGGAACGTTCTGAGAATTCTTCTGACTAGTTTCTATTTGAAGATATTTCCTTTTCCCTTGTAGGCCCCAAATCAATCCATATATCCACTTGGAGATTCTACTAAAAGAGTATCTCAAAACTGACCTATCAAAAGGAATGTTCGAGTCTGTGAGTCCAATGCACAAAACACAAAGAAGTTTCTGAGAATGCTTCTGTCTAGTTTTTATGTGAAGATATTTCCTTTTCCAGCATAGACAACAAAGCGCTCCAAATATCCCCTTGCGGATTCTACAAAAAGAATGTCCCCAAACTGTTCTATCTACAGGAAGGCTCCACTCTGTGACTTGCATGCACTCATCACAAAGAAATTCTTGAGAATGTTCTTTCTAGATTTTATTTTATGATATTTCCTTTTCCATCATAATCTTCAAAGCTCTCCCAATATCCACTTGCAGATTCTACAAAAAGAGTGTTTCAAAACTGCTCTATCAAAGGCAAGGTTCAACTCTGTGAGTTCAAAGCAAACATAATGAAGAAGCTTCTGGGAATGCTTCTGTCTAGTTTTTATGTGAATATATTTCATTTCCCAGCCTATGCCACAAAACGTTCCAAACGTCCACTTGCAGATTCTACAGAAAGAGTGTTTGAAAACTGCTCTTTCAAAAGAAAGGTTCAAGTCTGCGTGTTGAATGCACTCGTCAAAAAGAAGTTTCTGAGAATTCTTCTGTCTAGTTTTTATGTGAAGATATTTCCTTTTCCAGCATAGGTTGCAAATCGCTCCAGATAACCACTTGCAGATTCTAGAAAAAGAATGTTTCAAAACTGTGCTATCAATAGGAAGTTTCCACTCTGTGAGTTGAATCCATAAATCACAGGAAAGTTTCTGAGAATGCTTCAGTCTAGTTTTTATGTGAACATATTTCCTTTTCCAGTGTTGGCCTGTTAGCACTGCATATATCCCTTGCAAATTCTACTAAAAGAGTGTTTCAACACTGCCATATGAAAGGGAAGGTTCAACTTTGTGAGTTCAATGCGCACATCACAAAGAAATTTCTGAGAATGCTTCTGTCTAGTTCTTATGTGAAGATATTTACTTTACAAACATAGGCCTAAAAGCGTTCCAAATATCGACTTACAGATTCTACAAAAAGAGTGTTTCAAAACTGTTCTACCAAGAACAAGGTTCCACTCTGTGAGTTGAATGCACTCGTCACAAAGAAGTTTCTGGGAATGCTTCTGTCTAGTTTTTATGTGAAGGTGTTTCATTTTCCACCATAGGCCACAAAGCGCTCCAAATATCCACTTGCAGATACTACAAAAAGTTTGTTTAAAACTGCGCAATGAAAAGGGAGGTTCAACTCTGTGAGTTGAATGCACACATCATGAAGAAGTATCTTAGAATGCTTCTGTCTGGTTTTTAGGGGAAGATATTTCATTTTCCAGCAAGGGCCTCAAAGAGCTCCATATATCCACTTGCAGATTCTACTAAAAGCGTGTTTCAAAATTCCTCTTTCAAAAAGAAGGTTCAAGCCTGTCAGTTGAATGCACTCATCACAAGGAAGTTTTTGAGAATTCTTCCACCTAGTTTTTATGTGAAGGTATTTCCTTTCCCAGCATAATCCTCAAAGCACTCCAAATATCCACTTGCAGATTTTACAAAAGCGTGTTTAAAACTGCTCTATGAAAAGGAAATTTCAACTATGTTATTTGAATGCACACACCACGAAGAAGTTTCTGAGAATGCTTCTGTCTAGATTTTACGTGAAGATATTTCATTTCCCAGAATAGGCTTCAAAGCGCTCCAAATATCCACTTGCAGATTCTACAAAAAGTGTGTTTCACAAGTGCTCTTTCAAAAGGAAGTTTCAGGCCTGTGAGTTGAATGCACAAAGCACAGGGAACCTTCTGAGAATTATTCCGTCTAGTGTATATGTGAAGATATTTCCTTTTCCATTGCAGGCCTCAAATTACCCCATATATCCACTTGCAGATTCTACTAAAAGAGTGTTTCAAAGCTGCCCTATGAAAAGGAAGGTTCAACTCTGTAAGTTCAATGCACACATCACAAAGAAGTTTTTGAGAATTCTTCTGTTTAATTTTTATATGAAGATATTTCCTTTTCCGGGCTAGTCCTCAAAGCGCTCCAAATATCCTCTTTGAGAATCTACACAAACAGTGTTTGAAGAATGCGCTCTCAAAAGGAAGGTTCAACTCCATGAGTTGAATGCCTAAAGAACCGGGAAGTTTATGAGAATGCTTCTGTCTAGTTTTTATGTGAAGATATTTCCTTTTCCAAAGTATGTTTCATAGCACTCCAAATATCCACTTACAGATTCTACTGAAAGACTCTTTCAAAACTGCTGCATCAAAAAGAAGGTTCAATACTGTGAGTTGAATGTGCACATCACAATGAAGTTTCTGAAAATGATTCTGTATTGTTTTTATATGAAGATATTTAATTTTCCAGCATAGGCCTCATAGCCCTCCAAATATCCCACAGCAGATTCTACAAAAAGAGTGCTTCCAAACTGTTCTATCAAAAGGAAGGTTCAAGTCTGTGAGTTGAATGCACTCATCACAAAGTAGTTTCTGAGAATGCTTCTGTGTAGTTTTTATGTGATGATATTTCCTTTTCCACCTTAGGCCTCAAAGCGCTCCAAATATACACTCTCAGATTCTACAAAAAGAGTGTTTCAATACTGCTCTATCAAAAGGAATGTTCAACTCTGTGAGTTGATTGCACGTTTCACAAAAAGTTTCTGAGAATGCTTGTGTCTGGTTTTTATGGGAAGATAATTCCTTTTACAGCATTGGCCTCAAAGCGCTGCAAATATCCCCTTGCAGATTCTACTAAAAGAGTGTTTCAAAACTGCTCAATGAAAAGGAAGATTCAACTCTCTTAGTTGAATGCACACATCACCAAGATGTTCCTGAGAATGCTTCTGTCTATTTTCTATTGGAAGATATTTCATTTCCCAACGTAGACCTCAAAGCCCTCCAAGTATCCACTTGAACATTCTACAAAAAGAGTTTTTCAAAACTGCTCTATCAAAAGGAGGGTTGAACTCTGTATTGAATGCAGGAGGCATAGGAAGCTTTCTGAGAATGCTTCTGTCTAGTTTTTATGTGAAGATATTTCCTTTTCCAGCCTAGGCCTCAATGCGCTCCAAATATCTGCTTCGAGAACCTACAAAAAGAGTGTTTCAAAACTGTTATATCAATAGGAAGGTTCAAGTGTGTGAGTTGAATGTACTCATCACAAAGAAGTTTCTGAGAATGCTTCTGTCTAGTTTTTACGTGAAGATATTTCCTTTTCCCGCATAAGCCCCAAAGCGCTCCAAATATCCACTTACATATTCTACAAAAAGAGTGTTTCAAAACCGTTCTATCCAAATGAAGTCTCCACTCTGTGAGTTGAATGCACACATCCGAAAGAAGTTTCTGAGAATGCTTCTGTCTACTTTTTATATGAAGATGTTTGCTTTTCCAGTGTTGGCCTCTTAGCACTCCAGATATCCACTTGGAGATTCTACTAAAAGAGTGTTTCAAAACTGCTCTGTGAAAAGGAAGGTTCAACTGCTTGAGATGAATGGACACATCATGAAAAAGTTTCTGAGAATGCTTCTGCCTAGTTTTTATGTGAAGATGTTAACTTTTCCAGCATGGGCCTCAAAGCACTCCAAATATCCGCTTGGAGAATGTACAAAAAGAGTGTTTCAAAAGTGTTCTATCAAAAGGAAGGTTTCACTGTGTGAGTTGAATGCACTCATCAGAATGAAGTTTCTGAGAATGCTTTTGTGTGGTTTTCATCTGAATATATTTCTTTTTCCAAAGGAGGTCGCAATCGCACCAAATATCTACTTGCCGTTTCCACAAAAAGAGTGTTACAGAACTGCTCTATGAAAAGGATTGTTCAACTCTGTGAGTTGAATGCACACGTCCCAAAGCAGTATATGGGAATGCTGCTTTCTAGTTTTTATGTGAAGATATTTGCTTTTTCAGCATAGGACTCAAAGCGCTAAAAATATCCGCTTACAGATACTTCAAAAAGAGTGTTTCAAAACTGCAGTATCAAAAGGAAGGTTCAACTCTGGAAGTTGAATGCACACATTATCAGTTTCTGATAATGTTTCTGTGCGGTTTGTAAGTGAAGACATTTTCTTTTCCAGGATAGGCCTCACAGCACACCAAGTACCCACTTACAGATTCTACAGTAAGTGTGTTTCAAAACTGCTCTATCAAAAGGAAGATTCAACTCTGAGTTGAATGCACTCATCAACAAGAAATTTCTGAGAATGCTTCTGTCTAATTTTTATGTAATGATATTTCGTTTCCCAGGATAGGCCTCAAAGAGCTCCAAATATCCAATTGCATATTCTTCAAAAAGAGTGTTTCAAAACTGCTCTATGAAAAGGAAGTTTCAAGCCTGTGAGTTGAATGCACTCATCTCAAAATTTTTTGACAATGCTTCTGTCTAGTTTTTATGAGAAGATATTTTCTTTTCGAGCATAGGCCTCAAAGCGCTTCAAATATCCACTGGCAGATTCTACCAAAAGAGTGTTTGAAAACTTCTCTATCAAAAGGAAGGTTCAAGTCTGTAAGTTGAAAGTACACATGAAAAAGAAGTTTCTTCGAATGCTGCATTCTAGTTTTTATGTGAAGTTATTTCCCTTTCCAGCATAGGTCTCACAGCGCCCCAAATATCCACTTGCAGATTCTATAAAAACTGTGTTTCCAAACAGCTCTATGAAAAGGATGGTTTAACTCTGCGAGTTGAATGCACACATCAGGAAGAAGTTTCTGAGAACGCTTCTGTCTAGTTTTTATGTGAAAATATTTGCTTTTCCAACATAGGCCTCAAAGCGCTCCAAATAAACAGTTGCGGATTCTACAAAAGGAGTGTTTCCAAACTGTTCTATGAAAAGGAACGCTCAAGTCTGTGAGTTGAATGCACTCATCACACAGAAGTTTCTGGGAATGCTTCTGTCTAGTTTCTAGGTGAAGATATTTCATTTCCCAGCATAGGCCTCAAAACGCTCCAAATATCCACCTGCAGATTCTACAAAAAGAGTGTTTCAAACCTGCTCTATCAAAAGGAAGGTTGAACTTTGTGAGTTGAATGCACAAAGCACAGGGAACGTTCTGAGAATTCTTCTGACTAGTTTCTATTTGAAGATATTTCCTTTTCCCTTGTAGGCCCCAAATCAATCCATATATCCACTTGGAGATTCTACTAAAAGAGTATCTCAAAACTGACCTATCAAAAGGAATGTTCGAGTCTGTGAGTCCAATGCACAAAACACAAAGAAGTTTCTGAGAATGCTTCTGTCTAGTTTTTATGTGAAGATATTTCCTTTTCCAGCATAGACAACAAAGCGCTCCAAATATCCCCTTGCGGATTCTACAAAAAGAATGTCCCCAAACTGTTCTATCTACAGGAAGGCTCCACTCTGTGACTTGCATGCACTCATCACAAAGAAATTCTTGAGAATGTTCTTTCTAGATTTTATTTTATGATATTTCCTTTTCCATCATAATCTTCAAAGCTCTCCCAATATCCACTTGCAGATTCTACAAAAAGAGTGTTTCAAAACTGCTCTATCAAAGGCAAGGTTCAACTCTGTGAGTTCAAAGCAAACATAATGAAGAAGCTTCTGGGAATGCTTCTGTCTAGTTTTTATGTGAATATATTTCATTTCCCAGCCTATGCCACAAAACGTTCCAAACGTCCACTTGCAGATTCTACAGAAAGAGTGTTTGAAAACTGCTCTTTCAAAAGAAAGGTTCAAGTCTGCGTGTTGAATGCACTCGTCAAAAAGAAGTTTCTGAGAATTCTTCTGTCTAGTTTTTATGTGAAGATATTTCCTTTTCCAGCATAGGTTGCAAATCGCTCCAGATAACCACTTGCAGATTCTAGAAAAAGAATGTTTCAAAACTGTGCTATCAATAGGAAGTTTCCACTCTGTGAGTTGAATCCATAAATCACAGGAAAGTTTCTGAGAATGCTTCAGTCTAGTTTTTATGTGAACATATTTCCTTTTCCAGTGTTGGCCTGTTAGCACTGCATATATCCCTTGCAAATTCTACTAAAAGAGTGTTTCAACACTGCCATATGAAAGGGAAGGTTCAACTTTGTGAGTTCAATGCGCACATCACAAAGAAATTTCTGAGAATGCTTCTGTCTAGTTCTTATGTGAAGATATTTACTTTACAAACATAGGCCTAAAAGCGTTCCAAATATCGACTTACAGATTCTACAAAAAGAGTGTTTCAAAACTGTTCTACCAAGAACAAGGTTCCACTCTGTGAGTTGAATGCACTCGTCACAAAGAAGTTTCTGGGAATGCTTCTGTCTAGTTTTTATGTGAAGGTGTTTCATTTTCCACCATAGGCCACAAAGCGCTCCAAATATCCACTTGCAGATACTACAAAAAGTTTGTTTAAAACTGCGCAATGAAAAGGGAGGTTCAACTCTGTGAGTTGAATGCACACATCATGAAGAAGTATCTTAGAATGCTTCTGTCTGGTTTTTAGGGGAAGATATTTCATTTTCCAGCAAGGGCCTCAAAGAGCTCCATATATCCACTTGCAGATTCTACTAAAAGCGTGTTTCAAAATTCCTCTTTCAAAAAGAAGGTTCAAGCCTGTCAGTTGAATGCACTCATCACAAGGAAGTTTTTGAGAATTCTTCCACCTAGTTTTTATGTGAAGGTATTTCCTTTCCCAGCATAATCCTCAAAGCACTCCAAATATCCACTTGCAGATTTTACAAAAGCGTGTTTAAAACTGCTCTATGAAAAGGAAATTTCAACTATGTTATTTGAATGCACACACCACGAAGAAGTTTCTGAGAATGCTTCTGTCTAGATTTTACGTGAAGATATTTCATTTCCCAGAATAGGCTTCAAAGCGCTCCAAATATCCACTTGCAGATTCTACAAAAAGTGTGTTTCACAAGTGCTCTTTCAAAAGGAAGTTTCAGGCCTGTGAGTTGAATGCACAAAGCACAGGGAACCTTCTGAGAATTATTCCGTCTAGTGTATATGTGAAGATATTTCCTTTTCCATTGCAGGCCTCAAATTACCCCATATATCCACTTGCAGATTCTACTAAAAGAGTGTTTCAAAGCTGCCCTATGAAAAGGAAGGTTCAACTCTGTAAGTTCAATGCACACATCACAAAGAAGTTTTTGAGAATTCTTCTGTTTAATTTTTATATGAAGATATTTCCTTTTCCGGGCTAGTCCTCAAAGCGCTCCAAATATCCTCTTTGAGAATCTACACAAACAGTGTTTGAAGAATGCGCTCTCAAAAGGAAGGTTCAACTCCATGAGTTGAATGCCTAAAGAACCGGGAAGTTTATGAGAATGCTTCTGTCTAGTTTTTATGTGAAGATATTTCCTTTTCCAAAGTATGTTTCATAGCACTCCAAATATCCACTTACAGATTCTACTGAAAGACTCTTTCAAAACTGCTGCATCAAAAAGAAGGTTCAATACTGTGAGTTGAATGTGCACATCACAATGAAGTTTCTGAAAATGATTCTGTATTGTTTTTATATGAAGATATTTAATTTTCCAGCATAGGCCTCATAGCCCTCCAAATATCCCACAGCAGATTCTACAAAAAGAGTGCTTCCAAACTGTTCTATCAAAAGGAAGGTTCAAGTCTGTGAGTTGAATGCACTCATCACAAAGTAGTTTCTGAGAATGCTTCTGTGTAGTTTTTATGTGATGATATTTCCTTTTCCACCTTAGGCCTCAAAGCGCTCCAAATATACACTCTCAGATTCTACAAAAAGAGTGTTTCAATACTGCTCTATCAAAAGGAATGTTCAACTCTGTGAGTTGATTGCACGTTTCACAAAAAGTTTCTGAGAATGCTTGTGTCTGGTTTTTATGGGAAGATAATTCCTTTTACAGCATTGGCCTCAAAGCGCTGCAAATATCCCCTTGCAGATTCTACTAAAAGAGTGTTTCAAAACTGCTCAATGAAAAGGAAGATTCAACTCTCTTAGTTGAATGCACACATCACCAAGATGTTCCTGAGAATGCTTCTGTCTATTTTCTATTGGAAGATATTTCATTTCCCAACGTAGACCTCAAAGCCCTCCAAGTATCCACTTGAACATTCTACAAAAAGAGTTTTTCAAAACTGCTCTATCAAAAGGAGGGTTGAACTCTGTATTGAATGCAGGAGGCATAGGAAGCTTTCTGAGAATGCTTCTGTCTAGTTTTTATGTGAAGATATTTCCTTTTCCAGCCTAGGCCTCAATGCGCTCCAAATATCTGCTTCGAGAACCTACAAAAAGAGTGTTTCAAAACTGTTATATCAATAGGAAGGTTCAAGTGTGTGAGTTGAATGTACTCATCACAAAGAAGTTTCTGAGAATGCTTCTGTCTAGTTTTTACGTGAAGATATTTCCTTTTCCCGCATAAGCGCCAAAGCGCTCCAAATATCCACTTACATATTCTACAAAAAGAGTGTTTCAAAACCGTTCTATCCAAATGAAGTCTCCACTCTGTGAGTTGAATGCACACATCCGAAAGAAGTTTCTGAGAATGCTTCTGTCTACTTTTTATATGAAGATGTTTGCTTTTCCAGTGTTGGCCTCTTAGCACTCCAGATATCCACTTGGAGATTCTACTAAAAGAGTGTTTCAAAACTGCTCTGTGAAAAGGAAGGTTCAACTGCTTGAGATGAATGGACACATCATGAAAAAGTTTCTGAGAATGCTTCTGCCTAGTTTTTATGTGAAGATGTTAACTTTTCCAGCATGGGCCTCAAAGCACTCCAAATATCCGCTTGGAGAATGTACAAAAAGAGTGTTTCAAAAGTGTTCTATCAAAAGGAAGGTTTCACTGTGTGAGTTGAATGCACTCATCAGAATGAAGTTTCTGAGAATGCTTTTGTGTGGTTTTCATCTGAATATATTTCTTTTTCCAAAGGAGGTCGCAATCGCACCAAATATCTACTTGCCGTTTCCACAAAAAGAGTGTTACAGAACTGCTCTATGAAAAGGATTGTTCAACTCTGTGAGTTGAATGCACACGTCCCAAAGCAGTATATGGGAATGCTGCTTTCTAGTTTTTATGTGAAGATATTTGCTTTTTCAGCATAGGACTCAAAGCGCTAAAAATATCCACTTACAGATACTTCAAAAAGAGTGTTTCAAAACTGCAGTATCAAAAGGAAGGTTCAACTCTGGAAGTTGAATGCACACATTATCAGTTTCTGATAATGTTTCTGTGCGGTTTGTAAGTGAAGACATTTTCTTTTCCAGGATAGGCCTCACAGCACACCAAGTACCCACTTACAGATTCTACAGTAAGTGTGTTTCAAAACTGCTCTATCAAAAGGAAGATTCAACTCTGAGTTGAATGCACTCATCAACAAGAAATTTCTGAGAATGCTTCTGTCTAATTTTTATGTAATGATATTTCGTTTCCCAGGATAGGCCTCAAAGAGCTCCAAATATCCAATTGCATATTCTTCAAAAAGAGTGTTTCAAAACTGCTCTATGAAAAGGAAGTTTCAAGCCTGTGAGTTGAATGCACTCATCTCAAAATTTTTTGACAATGCTTCTGTCTAGTTTTTATGAGAAGATATTTTCTTTTCGAGCATAGGCCTCAAAGCGCATCAAATATCCACTGGCAGATTCTACCAAAAGAGTGTTTGAAAACTTCTCTATCAAAAGGAAGGTTCAAGTCTGTAAGTTGAAAGTACACATGAAAAAGAAGTTTCTTCGAATGCTGCATTCTAGTTTTTATGTGAAGTTATTTCCCTTTCCAGCATAGGTCTCACAGCGCCCCAAATATCCACTTGCAGATTCTATAAAAACTGTGTTTCCAAACAGCTCTATGAAAAGGATGGTTTAACTCTGCGAGTTGAATGCACACATCAGGAAGAAGTTTCTGAGAACGCTTCTGTCTAGTTTTTATGTGAAAATATTTCCTTTTCCAACATAGGCCTCAAAGCGCTCCAAATAAACAGTTGCGGATTCTACAAAAGGAGTGTTTCCAAACTGTTCTATGAAAAGGAACGCTCAAGTCTGTGAGTTGAATGCACTCATCACACAGAAGTTTCTGGGAATGCTTCTGTCTAGTTTCTAGGTGAAGATATTTCATTTCCCAGCATAGGCCTCAAAACGCTCCAAATATCCACCTGCAGATTCTACAAAAAGAGTGTTTCAAACCTGCTCTATCAAAAGGAAGGTTGAACTTTGTGAGTTGAATGCACAAAGCACAGGGAACGTTCTGAGAATTCTTCTGACTAGTTTCTATTTGAAGATATTTCCTTTTCCCTTGTAGGCCCCAAATCAATCCATATATCCACTTGGAGATTCTACTAAAAGAGTATCTCAAAACTGACCTATCAAAAGGAATGTTCGAGTCTGTGAGTCCAATGCACAAAACACAAAGAAGTTTCTGAGAATGCTTCTGTCTAGTTTTTATGTGAAGATATTTCCTTTTCCAGCATAGACAACAAAGCGCTCCAAATATCCCCTTGCGGATTCTACAAAAAGAATGTCCCCAAACTGTTCTATCTACAGGAAGGCTCCACTCTGTGACTTGCATGCACTCATCACAAAGAAATTCTTGAGAATGTTCTTTCTAGATTTTATTTTATGATATTTCCTTTTCCATCATAATCCTCAAAGCTCTCCCAATATCCACTTGCAGATTCTACAAAAAGAGTGTTTCAAAACTGCTCTATCAAAGGCAAGGTTCAACTCTGTGAGTTCAAAGCAAACATAATGAAGAAGTTTCTGGGAATGCTTCTGTCTAGTTTTTATGTGAATATATTTCATTTCCCAGCCTATGCCACAAAACGTTCCAAACGTCCACTTGCAGATTCTACAGAAAGAGTGTTTGAAAACTGCTCTTTCAAAAGAAAGGTTCAAGTCTGCGTGTTGAATGCACTCGTCAGAAAGAAGTTTCTGAGAATTCTTCTGTCTAGTTTTTATGTGAAGATATTTCCTTTTCCAGCATAGGCCGCAAATCGCTCCAGATAACCACTTGCAGATTCTAGAAAAAGAATGTTTCAAAACTGTGCTATCAATAGGAAGTTTCCACTCTGTGAGTTGAATCCATAAATCACAGGAAAGTTTCTGAGAATGCTTCAGTCTAGTTTTTATGTGAACATATTTCCTTTTCCAGTGTTGGCCTGTTAGCACTGCATATATCCCTTGCAAATTCTACTAAAAGAGTGTTTCAACACTGCCATATGAAAGGGAAGGTTCAACTTTGTGAGTTCAATGCGCACATCACAAAGAAATTTCTGAGAATGCTTCCGTCTAGTTCTTATGTGAAGATATTTACTTTACAAACATAGGCCTAAAAGCGTTCCAAATATCGACTTACAGATTCTACAAAAAGAGTGTTTCAAAACTGTTCTACCAAGAACAAGGTTCCACTCTGTGAGTTGAATGCACTCGTCACAAAGAAGTTTCTGGGAATGCTTCTGTCTAGTTTTTATGTGAAGGTGTTTCATTTTCCACCATAGGACCCAAAGCGCTCCAAATATCCACTTGCAGATACTACAAAAAGTCTGTTTAAAACTGCGCAATGAAAAGGGAGGTTCAACTCTGTGAGTTGAATGCACACATCATGAAGAAGTATCTTAGAATGCTTCTGTCTGGTTTTTAGGGGAAGATATTTCATTTTCCAGCAAAGGCCTCAAAGAGCTCCATATATCCACTTGCAGATTCTACTAAAAGCGTGTTTCAAAATTCCTCTTTCAAAAAGAAGGTTCAAACCTGTCAGTTAAATGCACTCATCACAAGGAAGTTTTTGAGAATTCTTCCACCTAGTTTTTATGTGAAGGTATTTCCTTTCCTAGCATAATCCTCAAAGCACTCCAAATATCCACTTGCAGATTTTACAAAAGCGTGTTCAAAACTGCTCTATGAAAAGGAAATTTCAACTATGTTATTTGAATGCACACACCACGAAGAAGTTTCTGAGAATTCTTCTGTCTAGATTTTACGTGAAGATATTTCATTTCCCAGAATAGGCTTCAAAGCGCTCCAAATATCCACTTGCAGATTCTACAAAAAGTGTGTTTCACAAGTGCTCTTTCAAAAGGAAGTTTCAGGCCTATGAGTTGAATGCACAAAGCACAGGGAACCTTCTGAGAATTATTCCGTCTAGTGTATATGTGAAGATATTTCCTTTTCCATTGCAGGCCTCAAATTACCCCATATATCCACTTGCAGATTCTACTAAAAGAGTGTTTCAAAGCTGCCCTATGAAAAGGAAGGTTCAACTCTGTAAGTTCAATGCACACATCACAAAGAAGATTTTGAGAATTCTTCTGTTTAATTTTTATATGAAGATATTTCCTTTTCCGGGCTAGTCCTCAAAGCGCTCCAAATATCCTCTTTGAGAATCTACACAAACAGTGTTTGAAGAATGCGCTCTCAAAAGGAAGGTTCAACTCCATGAGTTGAATGCCTAAAGAACCGGGAAGTTTATGAGAATGCTTCTGTCTAGTTTTTATGTGAAGATATTTCCTTTTCCAAAGTATGTTTCATAGCACTCCAAATATCCACTTACAGATTCCACTGAAAGACTCTTTCAAAACTGCTGCATCAAAAAGAAGGTTCAATACTGTGAGTTGAATGTGCACATCACAATGAAGTTTCTGAAAATGATTCTGTATTGTTTTTATATGAAGATATTTAATTTTCCAGCATAGGCCTCATAGCCCTCCAAATATCCCACAGCAGATTCTACAAAAAGAGTGCTTCCAAACTGTTCTATCAAAAGGAAGGTTCAAGTCTGTGAGTTGAATGCACTCATCACAAAGTAGTTTCTGAGAATGCTTCTGTGTAGTTTTTATGTGATGATATTTCCTTTTCCACCTTAGGCCTCAAAGCGCTCCAAATATACACTCTCAGATTCTACAAAAAGAGTGTTTCAATACTGCTCTATCAAAAGGAATGTTCAACTCTGTGAGTTGATTGCACGTTTCACAAAAAGTTTCTGAGAATGCTTGTGTCTGGTTTTTATGGGAAGATAATTCCTTTTACAGCATTGGCCTCAAAGCGCTGCAAATATCCCCTTGCAGATTCTACTAAAAGAGTGTTTCAAAACTGCTCAATGAAAAGGAAGATTCAACTCTCTTAGTTGAATGCACACATCACCAAGATGTTCCTGAGAATGCTTCTGTCTATTTTCTATTGGAAGATATTTCATTTCCCAACGTAGACCTCAAAGCCCTCCAAGTATCCACTTGAACATTCTACAAAAAGAGTTTTTCAAAACTGCTCTATCAAAAGGAGGGTTGAACTCTGTATTGAATGCAGGAGGCATAGGAAGCTTTCTGAGAATGCTTCTGTCTAGTTTTTATGGGAAGATATTTCCTTTTCCAGCCTAGGCCTCAATGCGCTCCAAATATCTGCTTCGAGAACCTACAAAAAGAGTGTTTCAAAACTGTTATATCAATAGGAAGGTTCAAGTGTGTGAGTTGAATGTACTCATCACAAAGAAGTTTCTGAGAATGCTTCTGTCTAGTTTTTACGTGAAGATATTTCCTTTTCCCGCATAAGCCCCAAAGCGCTCCAAATATCCACTTACATATTCTACAAAAAGAGTGTTTCAAAACCGTTCTATCCAAATGAAGTCTCCACTCTGTGAGTTGAATGCACACATCCGAAAGAAGTTTCTGAGAATGCTTCTGTCTACTTTTTATATGAAGATGTTTGCTTTTCCAGTGTTGGCCTCTTAGCACTCCAGATATCCACTTGGAGATTCTACTAAAAGAGTGTTTCAAAACTGCTCTGTGAAAAGGAAGGTTCAACTGCTTGAGATGAATGGACACATCATGAAAAAGTTTCTGAGAATGCTTCTGCCTAGTTTTTATGTGAAGATGTTAACTTTTCCAGCATGGGCCTCAAAGCACTCCAAATATCCGCTTGGAGAATGTACAAAAAGAGTGTTTCAAAAGTGTTCTATCAAAAGGAAGGTTTCACTGTGTGAGTTGAATGCACTCATCAGAATGAAGTTTCTGAGAATGCTTTTGTGTGGTTTTCATCTGAATATATTTCTTTTTCCAAAGGAGGTCGCAATCGCACCAAATATCTACTTGCCGTTTCCACAAAAAGAGTGTTACAGAACTGCTCTATGAAAAGGATTGTTCAACTCTGTGAGTTGAATGCACACGTCCCAAAGCAGTATATGGGAATGCTGCTTTCTAGTTTTTATGTGAAGATATTTGCTTTTTCAGCATAGGACTCAAAGCGCTAAAAATATCCGCTTACAGATACTTCAAAAAGAGTGTTTCAAAACTGCAGTATCAAAAGGAAGGTTCAACTCTGGAAGTTGAATGCACACATTATCAGTTTCTGATAATGTTTCTGTGCGGTTTGTAAGTGAAGACATTTTCTTTTCCAGGATAGGCCTCACAGCACACCAAGTATCCACTTACAGATTCTACAGTAAGTGTGTTTCAAAACTGCTCTATCAAAAGGAAGATTCAACTCTGAGTTGAATGCACTCATCAACAAGAAATTTCTGAGAATGCTTCTGTCTAATTTTTATGTAATGATATTTCGTTTCCCAGGATAGGCCTCAAAGAGCTCCAAATATCCAATTGCATATTCTTCAAAAAGAGTGTTTCAAAACTGCTCTATGAAAAGGAAGTTTCAAGCCTGTGAGTTGAATGCACTCATCTCAAAGTTTTTTGACAATGCTTCTGTCTAGTTTTTATGAGAAGATATTTTCTTTTCGAGCATAGGCCTCAAAGCGCTTCAAATATCCACTGGCAGATTCTACCAAAAGAGTGTTTGAAAACTTCTCTATCAAAAGGAAGGTTCAAGTCTGTAAGTTGAAAGTACACATGAAAAAGAAGTTTCTTCGAATGCTGCATTCTAGTTTTTATGTGAAGTTATTTCCCTTTCCAGCATAGGTCTCACAGCGCCCCAAATATCCACTTGCAGATTCTATAAAAACTGTGTTTCCAAACAGCTCTATGAAAAGGATGGTTTAACTCTGCGAGTTGAATGCACACATCAGGAAGAAGTTTCTGAGAACGCTTCTGTCTAGTTTTTATGTGAAAATATTTCCTTTTCCAACATAGGCCTCAAAGCGCTCCAAATAAACAGTTGCGGATTCTACAAAAGGAGTGTTTCCAAACTGTTCTATGAAAAGGAACGCTCAAGTCTGTGAGTTGAATGCACTCATCACACAGAAGTTTCTGGGAATGCTTCTGTCTAGTTTCTAGGTGAAGATATTTCATTTCCCAGCATAGGCCTCAAAACGCTCCAAATATCCACCTGCAGATTCTACAAAAAGAGTGTTTCAAACCTGCTCTATCAAAAGGAAGGTTGAACTTTGTGAGTTGAATGCACAAAGCACAGGGAACGTTCTGAGAATTCTTCTGACTAGTTTCTATTTGAAGATATTTCCTTTTCCCTTGTAGGCCCCAAATCAATCCATATATCCACTTGGAGATTCTACTAAAAGAGTATCTCAAAACTGACCTATCAAAAGGAATGTTCGAGTCTGTGAGTCCAATGCACAAAACACAAAGAAGTTTCTGAGAATGCTTCTGTCTAGTTTTTATGTGAAGATATTTCCTTTTCCAGCATAGACAACAAAGCGCTCCAAATATCCCCTTGCGGATTCTACAAAAAGAATGTCCCCAAACTGTTCTATCTACAGGAAGGCTCCACTCTGTGACTTGCATGCACTCATCACAAAGAAATTCTTGAGAATGTTCTTTCTAGATTTTATTTTATGATATTTCCTTTTCCATCATAATCTTCAAAGCTCTCCCAATATCCACTTGCAGATTCTACAAAAAGAGTGTTTCAAAACTGCTCTATCAAAGGCAAGGTTCAACTCTGTGAGTTCAAAGCAAACATAATGAAGAAGCTTCTGGGAATGCTTCTGTCTAGTTTTTATGTGAATATATTTCATTTCCCAGCCTATGCCACAAAACGTTCCAAACGTCCACTTGCAGATTCTACAGAAAGAGTGTTTGAAAACTGCTCTTTCAAAAGAAAGGTTCAAGTCTGCGTGTTGAATGCACTCGTCAAAAAGAAGTTTCTGAGAATTCTTCTGTCTAGTTTTTATGTGAAGATATTTCCTTTTCCAGCATAGGCTGCAAATCACTCCAGATAACCACTTGCAGATTCTAGAAAAAGAATGTTTCAAAACTGTGCTATCAATAGGAAGTTTCCACTCTGTGAGTTGAATCCACAAATCACAGGAAAGTTTCTGAGAATGCTTCAGTCTAGTTTTTATGTGAACATATTTCCTTTTCCAGTGTTGGCCTGTTAGCACTGCATATATCCCTTGCAAATTCTACTAAAAGAGTGTTTCAACACTGCCATATGAAAGGGAAGGTTCAACTTTGTGAGTTCAATGCGCACATCACAAAGAAATTTCTGAGAATGCTTCCGTCTAGTTCTTATGTGAAGATATTTACTTTACAAACATAGGCCTAAAAGCGTTCCAAATATCGACTTACAGATTCTACAAAAAGAGTGTTTCAAAACTGTTCTACCAAGAACAAGGTTCCACTCTGTGAGTTGAATGCACTCATCACAAAGAAGTTTCTGGGAATGCTTCTGTCTAGTTTTTCTGTGAAGGTGTTTCATTTTCCACCATAGGCCCCAAAGTGCTCCAAATATCCACTTGCAGATACTACAAAAAGTTTGTTTAAAACTGCGCAATGAAAAGGGAGGTTCAACTCTGTGAGTTGAATGCACACATCATGAAGAAGTATCTTAGAATGCTTCTGTCTGGTTTTTAGGGGAAGATATTTCATTTTCCAGCAAAGGCCTCAAAGAGCTCCATATATCCACTTGCAGATTCTACTAAAAGCGTGTTTCAAAATTCCTCTTTCAAAAAGAAGGTTCAAGCCTGTCAGTTGAATGCACTCATCACAAGGAAGTTTTTGAGAATTCTTCCACCTAGTTTTTATGTGAAGGTATTTCCTTTCCCAGCATCATCCTCAAAGCACTCCAAATATCCACTTGCAGATTTTACAAAAGCGTGTTTAAAACTGCTCTATGAAAAGGAAATTTCAACTATGTTATTTGAATGCACACACCACGAAGAAGTTTCTGAGAATGCTTCTGTCTAGATTTTACGTGAAGATATTTCATTTCCCAGAATAGGCTTCAAAGCGCTCCAAATATCCACTTGCAGATTCTACAAAAAGTGTGTTTCACAAGTGCTCTTTCAAAAGGAAGTTTCAGGCCTGTGAGTTGAATGCACAAAGCACAGGGAACCTTCTGAGAATTATTCCGTCTAGTGTATATGTGAAGATATTTCCTTTTCCATTGCAGGCCTCAAATTACCCCATATATCCACTTGCAGATTCTACTAAAAGAGTGTTTCAAAGCTGCCCTATGAAAAGGAAGGTTCAACTCTGTAAGTTCAATGCACACATCACAAAGAAGATTTTGAGAATTCTTCTGTTTAATTTTTATATGAAGATATTTCCTTTTCCGGGCTAGTCCTCAAAGCGCTCCAAATATCCTCTTTGAGAATCTACACAAACAGTGTTTGAAGAATGCGCTCTCAAAAGGAAGGTTCAACTCCATGAGTTGAATGCCTAAAGAACCGGGAAGTTTATGAGAATGCTTCTGTCTAGTTTTTATGTGAAGATATTTCCTTTTCCAAAGTATGTTTCATAGCACTCCAAATATCCACTTACAGATTCTACTGAAAGACTCTTTCAAAACTGCTGCATCAAAAAGAAGGTTCAATACTGTGAGTTGAATGTGCACATCACAATGAAGTTTCTGAAAATGATTCTGTATTGTTTTTATATGAAGATATTTAATTTTCCAGCATAGGCCTCATAGCCCTCCAAATATCCCACAGCAGATTCTACAAAAAGAGTGCTTCCAAACTGTTCTATCAAAAGGAAGGTTCAAGTCTGTGAGTTGAATGCACTCATCACAAAGTAGTTTCTGAGAATGCTTCTGTGTAGTTTTTATGTGATGATATTTCCTTTTCCACCTTAGGCCTCAAAGCGCTCCAAATATACACTCTCAGATTCTACAAAAAGAGTGTTTCAATACTGCTCTATCAAAAGGAATGTTCAACTCTGTGAGTTGATTGCACGTTTCACAAAAAGTTTCTGAGAATGCTTGTGTCTGGTTTTTATGGGAAGATAATTCCTTTTACAGCATTGGCCTCAAAGCGCTGCAAATATCCCCTTGCAGATTCTACTAAAAGAGTGTTTCAAAACTGCTCAATGAAAAGGAAGATTCAACTCTCTTAGTTGAATGCACACATCACCAAGATGTTCCTGAGAATGCTTCTGTCTATTTTCTATTGGAAGATATTTCATTTCCCAACATAGACCTCAAAGCCCTCCAAGTATCCACTTGAACATTCTACAAAAAGAGTTTTTCAAAACTGCTCTATCAAAAGGAGGGTTGAACTCTGTATTGAATGCAGGAGGCATAGGAAGCTTTCTGAGAATGCTTCTGTCTAGTTTTTATGGGAAGATATTTCCTTTTCCAGCCTAGGCCTCAATGCGCTCCAAATATCTGCTTCGAGAACCTACAAAAAGAGTGTTTCAAAACTGTTATATCAATAGGAAGGTTCAAGTGTGTGAGTTGAATGTACTCATCACAAAGAAGTTTCTGAGAATGCTTCTGTCTAGTTTTTACGTGAAGATATTTCCTTTTCCCGCATAAGCCCCAAAGCGCTCCAAATATCCACTTACATATTCTACAAAAAGAGTGTTTCAAAACCGTTCTATCCAAATGAAGTCTCCACTCTGTGAGTTGAATGCACACATCCGAAAGAAGTTTCTGAGAATGCTTCTGTCTACTTTTTATATGAAGATGTTTGCTTTTCCAGTGTTGGCCTCTTAGCACTCCAGATATCCACTTGGAGATTCTACTAAAAGAGTGTTTCAAAACTGCTCTGTGAAAAGGAAGGTTCAACTGCTTGAGATGAATGGACACATCATGAAAAAGTTTCTGAGAATGCTTCTGCCTAGTTTTTATGTGAAGATGTTAACTTTTCCAGCATGGGCCTCAAAGCACTCCAAATATCCGCTTGGAGAATGTACAAAAAGAGTGTTTCAAAAGTGTTCTATCAAAAGGAAGGTTTCACTGTGTGAGTTGAATGCACTCATCAGAATGAAGTTTCTGAGAATGCTTTTGTGTGGTTTTCATCTGAATATATTTCTTTTTCCAAAGGAGGTCGCAATCGCACCAAATATCTACTTGCCGTTTCCACAAAAAGAGTGTTACAGAACTGCTCTATGAAAAGGATTGTTCAACTCTGTGAGTTGAATGCACACGTCCCAAAGCAGTATATGGGAATGCTGCTTTCTAGTTTTTATGTGAAGATATTTGCTTTTTCAGCATAGGACTCAAAGCGCTAAAAATATCCACTTACAGATACTTCAAAAAGAGTGTTTCAAAACTGCAGTATCAAAAGGAAGGTTCAACTCTGGAAGTTGAATGCACACATTATCAGTTTCTGATAATGTTTCTGTGCGGTTTGTAAGTGAAGACATTTTCTTTTCCAGGATAGGCCTCACAGCACACCAAGTACCCACTTACAGATTCTACAGTAAGTGTGTTTCAAAACTGCTCTATCAAAAGGAAGATTCAACTCTGAGTTGAATGCACTCATCAACAAGAAATTTCTGAGAATGCTTCTGTCTAATTTTTATGTAATGATATTTCGTTTCCCAGGATAGGCCTCAAAGAGCTCCAAATATCCAATTGCATATTCTTCAAAAAGAGTGTTTCAAAACTGCTCTATGAAAAGGAAGTTTCAAGCCTGTGAGTTGAATGCACTCATCTCAAAATTTTTTGACAATGCTTCTGTCTAGTTTTTATGAGAAGATATTTTCTTTTCGAGCATAGGCCTCAAAGCGCTTCAAATATCCACTGGCAGATTCTACCAAAAGAGTGTTTGAAAACTTCTCTATCAAAAGGAAGGTTCAAGTCTGTAAGTTGAAAGTACACATGAAAAAGAAGTTTCTTCGAATGCTGCATTCTAGTTTTTATGTGAAGTTATTTCCCTTTCCAGCATAGGTCTCACAGCGCCCCAAATATCCACTTGCAGATTCTATAAAAACTGTGTTTCCAAACAGCTCTATGAAAAGGATGGTTTAACTCTGCGAGTTGAATGCACACATCAGGAAGAAGTTTCTGAGAACGCTTCTGTCTAGTTTTTATGTGGAAATATTTCCTTTTCCAACATAGGCCTCAAAGCGCTCCAAATAAACAGTTGCGGATTCTACAAAAGGAGTGTTTCCAAACTGTTCTATGAAAAGGAACGCTCAAGTCTGTGAGTTGAATGCACTCATCACACAGAAGTTTCTGGGAATGCTTCTGTCTAGTTTCTAGGTGAAGATATTTCATTTCCCAGCATAGGCCTCAAAACGCTCCAAATATCCACCTGCAGATTCTACAAAAAGAGTGTTTCAAACCTGCTCTATCAAAAGGAAGGTTGAACTTTGTGAGTTGAATGCACAAAGCACAGGGAACGTTCTGAGAATTCTTCTGACTAGTTTCTATTTGAAGATATTTCCTTTTCCCTTGTAGGCCCCAAATCAATCCATATATCCACTTGGAGATTCTACTAAAAGAGTATCTCAAAACTGACCTATCAAAAGGAATGTTCGAGTCTGTGAGTCCAATGCACAAAACACAAAGAAGTTTCTGAGAATGCTTCTGTCTAGTTTTTATGTGAAGATATTTCCTTTTCCAGCATAGACAACAAAGCGCTCCAAATATCCCCTTGCGGATTCTACAAAAAGAATGTCCCCAAACTGTTCTATCTACAGGAAGGCTCCACTCTGTGACTTGCATGCACTCATCACAAAGAAATTCTTGAGAATGTTCTTTCTAGATTTTATTTTATGATATTTCCTTTTCCATCATAATCTTCAAAGCTCTCCCAATATCCACTTGCAGATTCTACAAAAAGAGTGTTTCAAAACTGCTCTATCAAAGGCAAGGTTCAACTCTGTGAGTTCAAAGCAAACATAATGAAGAAGCTTCTGGGAATGCTTCTGTCTAGTTTTTATGTGAATATATTTCATTTCCCAGCCTATGCCACAAAACGTTCCAAACGTCCACTTGCAGATTCTACAGAAAGAGTGTTTGAAAACTGCTCTTTCAAAAGAAAGGTTCAAGTCTGCGTGTTGAATGCACTCGTCAAAAAGAAGTTTCTGAGAATTCTTCTGTCTAGTTTTTATGTGAAGATATTTCCTTTTCCAGCATAGGCTGCAAATCGCTCCAGATAACCACTTGCAGATTCTAGAAAAAGAATGTTTCAAAACTGTGCTATCAATAGGAAGTTTCCACTCTGTGAGTTGAATCCATAAATCACAGGAAAGTTTCTGAGAATGCTTCAGTCTAGTTTTTATGTGAACATATTTCCTTTTCCAGTGTTGGCCTGTTAGCACTGCATATATCCCTTGCAAATTCTACTAAAAGAGTGTTTCAACACTGCCGTATGAAAGGGAAGGTTCAACTTTGTGAGTTCAATGCGCACATCACAAAGAAATTTCTGAGAATGCTTCTGTCTAGTTCTTATGTGAAGATATTTACTTTACAAACATAGGCCTAAAAGCGTTCCAAATATCGACTTACAGATTCTACAAAAAGAGTGTTTCAAAACTGTTCTACCAAGAACAAGGTTCCACTCTGTGAGTTGAATGCACTCGTCACAAAGAAGTTTCTGGGAATGCTTCTGTCTAGTTTTTATGTGAAGGTGTTTCATTTTCCACCATAGGACCCAAAGCGCTCCAAATATCCACTTGCAGATACTACAAAAAGTCTGTTTAAAACTGCGCAATGAAAAGGGAGGTTCAACTCTGTGAGTTGAATGCACACATCATGAAGAAGTATCTTAGAATGCTTCTGTCTGGTTTTTAGGGGAAGATATTTCATTTTCCAGCAAAGGCCTCAAAGAGCTCCATATATCCACTTGCAGATTCTACTAAAAGCGTGTTTCAAAATTCCTCTTTCAAAAAGAAGGTTCAAGCCTGTCAGTTGAATGCACTCATCACAAGGAAGTTTTTGAGAATTCTTCCACCTAGTTTTTATGTGAAGGTATTTCCTTTCCTAGCATAATCCTCAAAGCACTCCAAATATCCACTTGCAGATTTTACAAAAGCGTGTTCAAAACTGCTCTATGAAAAGGAAATTTCAACTATGTTATTTGAATGCACACACCACGAAGAAGTTTCTGAGAATTCTTCTCTCTAGATTTTACGTGAAGATATTTCATTTCCCAGAATAGGCTTCAAAGTGCTCCAAATATCCACTTGCAGATTCTACAAAAAGTGTGTTTCACAAGTGCTCTTTCAAAAGGAAGTTTCAGGCCTATGAGTTGAATGCACAAAGCACAGGGAACCTTCTGAGAATTATTCCATCTAGTGTATATGTGAAGATATTTCCTTTTCCATTGCAGGCCTCAAATTACCCCATATATCCACTTGCAGATTCTACTAAAAGAGTGTTTCAAAGCTGCCCTATGAAAAGGAAGGTTCAACTCTGTAAGTTCAATGCACACATCACAAAGAAGATTTTGAGAATTCTTCTGTTTAATTTTTATATGAAGATATTTCCTTTTCCGGGCTAGTCCTCAAAGCGCTCCAAATATCCTCTTTGAGAATCTACACAAACATTGTTTGAAGAATGCGCTCTCAAAAGGAAGGTTCAACTCCATGAGTTGAATGCCTAAAGAACCGGGAAGTTTATGAGAATGCTTCTGTCTAGTTTTTATGTGAAGATATTTCCTTTTCCAAAGTATGTTTCATAGCACTCCAAATATCCACTTACAGATTCTACTGAAAGACTCTTTCAAAACTGCTGCATCAAAAAGAAGGTTCAATACTGTGAGTTGAATGTGCACATCACAATGAAGTTTCTGAAAATGATTCTGTATTGTTTTTATATGAAGATATTTAATTTTCCAGCATAGGCCTCATAGCCCTCCAAATATCCCACAGCAGATTCTACAAAAAGAGTGCTTCCAAACTGTTCTATCAAAAGGAAGGTTCAAGTCTGTGAGTTGAATGCACTCATCACAAAGTAGTTTCTGAGAATGCTTCTGTGTAGTTTTTATGTGATGATATTTCCTTTTCCACCTTAGGCCTCAAAGCGCTCCAAATATACACTCTCAGATTCTACAAAAAGAGTGTTTCAATACTGCTCTATCAAAAGGAATGTTCAACTCTGTGAGTTGATTGCACGTTTCACAAAAAGTTTCTGAGAATGCTTGTGTCTGGTTTTTATGGGAAGATAATTCCTTTTACAGCATTGGCCTCAAAGCGCTGCAAATATCCCCTTGCAGATTCTACTAAAAGAGTGTTTCAAAACTGCTCAATGAAAAGGAAGATTCAACTCTCTTAGTTGAATGCACACATCACCAAGATGTTCCTGAGAATGCTTCTGTCTATTTTCTATTGGAAGATATTTCATTTCCCAACATAGACCTCAAAGCCCTCCAAGTATCCACTTGAACATTCTACAAAAAGAGTTTTTCAAAACTGCTCTATCAAAAGGAGGGTTGAACTCTGTATTGAATGCAGGAGGCATAGGAAGCTTTCTGAGAATGCTTCTGTCTAGTTTTTATGGGAAGATATTTCCTTTTCCAGCCTAGGCCTCAATGCGCTCCAAATATCTGCTTCGAGAACCTACAAAAAGAGTGTTTCAAAACTGTTATATCAATAGGAAGGTTCAAGTGTGTGAGTTGAATGTACTCATCACAAAGAAGTTTCTGAGAATGCTTCTGTCTAGTTTTTACGTGAAGATATTTCCTTTTCCCGCATAAGCCCCAAAGCGCTCCAAATATCCACTTACATATTCTACAAAAAGAGTGTTTCAAAACCGTTCTATCCAAATGAAGTCTCCACTCTGTGAGTTGAATGCACACATCCGAAAGAAGTTTCTGAGAATGCTGCTGTCTACTTTTTATATGAAGATGTTTGCTTTTCCAGTGTTGGCCTCTTAGCACTCCAGATATCCACTTGGAGATTCTACTAAAAGAGTGTTTCAAAACTGCTCTGTGAAAAGGAAGGTTCAACTGCTTGAGATGAATGGACACATCATGAAAAAGTTTCTGAGAATGCTTCTGCCTAGTTTTTATGTGAAGATGTTAACTATTCCAGCATGGGCCTCAAAGCACTCCAAATATCCGCTTGGAGAATGTACAAAAAGAGTGTTTCAAAAGTGTTCTATCAAAAGGAAGGTTTAACTGTGTGAGTTGAATGCACTCATCAGAATGAAGTTTCTGAGAATGCTTTTGTGTGGTTTTCATCTGAATATATTTCTTTTTCCAAAGGAGGTCGCAATCGCACCAAATATCTACTTGCCGTTTCCACAAAAAGAGTGTTACAGAACTGCTCTATGAAAAGAATTGTTCAACTCTGTGAGTTGAATGCACACGTCCCAAAGCAGTATATGGGAATGCTGCTTTCTAGTTTTTATGTGAAGATATTTGCTTTTTCAGCATAGGACTCAAAGCGCTAAAAATATCCACTTACAGATACTTCAAAAAGAGTGTTTCAAAACTGCAGTATCAAAAGGAAGGTTCAACTCTGGAAGTTGAATGCACACATTATCAGTTTCTGATAATGTTTCTGTGCGGTTTGTAAGTGAAGACATTTTCTTTTCCAGGATAGGCCTCACAGCACACCAAGTATCCACTTACAGATTCTACAGTAAGTGTGTTTCAAAACTGCTCCATCAAAAGGAAGATTCAACTCTGAGTTGAATGCACTCATCAACAAGAAATTTCTGAGAATGCTTCTGTCTAATTTTTATGTAATGATATTTCGTTTCCCAGGATAGGCCTCAAAGAGCTCCAAATATCCAATTGCATATTCTTCAAAAAGAGTGTTTCAAAACTGCTCTATGAAAAGGAAGTTTCAAGCCTGTGAGTTGAATGCACTCATCACACAGAAGTTTCTGAGAATGCTTCTGTCTAGTTTTTAGGTGAAGATATTTCATTTCCCAGCATAGGCCTCAAAACGCTCCAAATATCCACCTGCAGATTCTACAAAAAGAGTGTTTCAAACCTGCTCTATCAAAAGGAAGCTTGAACTTTGTGAGTTGAATGCACAAAGCACAGGGAACGTTCTGAGAATTCTTCTGACTAGTTTCTATTTGAAGATATTTCCTTTTCCCTTGTAGGCCCCAAATCAATCCATATATCCATTTGGAGATTCTACTAAAAGAGTATCTCAAAACTGACCTATCAAAAGGAATGTTCAAGTCTGTGAGTCCAATGCACAAAACACAAAGAAGTTTCTGAGAATGCTTCTGTCTAGTTTTTATGTGAAGATATTTCCTTTTCCAGCATAGACAACAAAGCGCTCCAAATATCCCCTTGCGGATTCTACAAAAAGAATGTCCCCAAACTGTTCTATCTACAGGAAGGCTCCACTCTGTGACTTGCATGCACTCATCACAAAGAAATTCTTGAGAATGTTCTTTCTAGATTTTATTTTATGATATTTCCTTTTCCATCATAATCTTCAAAGCTCTCCCAATATCCACTTGCAGATTCTACAAAAAGAGTGTTTCAAAACTGCTCTATCAAAGGCAAGGTTCAACTCTTTGAGTTCAAAGCAAACATAATGAAGAAGTTTCTGGGAATGCTTCTGTCTAGTTTTTATGTGAATATATTTCATTTCCCAGCCTATGCCACAAAACGTTCCAAACGTCCACTTGCAGATTCTACAGAAAGAGTGTTTGAAAACTGCTCTTTCAAAAGTAAGGTTCAAGTCTGCGTGTTGAATGCACTCGTCAGAAAGAAGTTTCTGAGAATTCTTCTGTCTAGTTTTTATGTGAAGATATTTCCTTTTCCAGCATAGGCCGCAAATCGCTCCAGATAACCACTTGCAGATTCTAGAAAAAGAATGTTTCAAAACTGTGCTATCAATAGGAAGTTTCCACTCTGTGAGTTGAATCCATAAATCACAGGAAAGTTTCTGAGAATGCTTCAGTCTAGTTTTTATGTGAACATATTTCCTTTTCCAGTGTTGGCCTGTTAGCACTGCATATATCCCTTGCAAATTCTACTAAAAGAGTGTTTCAACACTGCCATATGAAAAGGAAGGTTCAACTTTGTGAGTTCAATGCGCACATCACAAAGAAATTTCTGAGAATGCTTCTGTCTAGTTCTTATGTGAAGATATTTACTTTACAAACATAGGCCTAAAAGCGTTCCAATATCGACTTACAGATTCTACAAATAGAGTGTTTCAAAACTGTTCTACCAAGAACAAGGTTCCACTCTGTGAGTTGAATGCAGTCATCCCAAAGAAGTTTCTGGGAATGCTTCTGTCTAGTTTTTATGTGAAGGTGTTTCATTTTCCACCATAGGCCCCAAAGCGCTCCAAATATCCACTTGCAGATACTACAAACAGTTTGTTTAAAACTGCGCAATGAAAAGGGAGGTTCAACTCTGTGGGTTGAATGCACACATCATGAAGAAGTATCTTAGAATGCTTCTGTCTGGTTTTTAGGAGAAGATATTTCATTTTCCAGCAAAGGCCTCAAAGAGCTCCATATATCCACTTGCAGATTCTACTAAAAGCGTGTTTCAAAATTGCTCTTTCAAAAAGAAGGCTCAAGCCTGTCAGTTGAATGCACTCATCACAAGGAAGTTTTTGAGAATTCTTCCACCTAGTTTTTATGTGAAGGTATTTCCTTTCCCAGCATAATCCTCAAAGCACTCCAAATATCCACTTGCAGATTTTACAAAAGCGTGTTTAAAACTGCTCTATGAAAAGGAAATTTCAACTATGTTATTTGAATGCACACACCACGAAGAAGTTTCTGAGAATGCTTCTGTCTAGATTTTACGTGAAGATATTTCATTTCCCAGAATAGGCTTCAAAGCGCTCCAAATATCCACTTGCAGATTCTACAAAAAGTGTGTTTCACAAGTGCTCTTTCAAAAGGAAGTTTCAGGCCTGTGAGTTGAATGCACAAAGCACAGGGAACCTTCTGAGAATTATTCCGTCTAGTGTATATGGGAAGATATTTCCTTTTCCATTGCAGGCCTCAAATTACCCCATATATCCACTTGCAGATTCTACTAAAAGAGTGTTTCAAAGCTGCCCTATGAAAAGGAAGGTTCAACTCTGTAAGTTCAATGCACACATCACAAAGAAGATTTTGAGAATTCTTCTGTTTAATTTTTATATGAAGATATTTCCTTTTCCGGGCTAGTCCTCAAAGCGCTCCAAATATCCTCTTTGAGAATCTACACAAACAGTGTTTGAAGAATGCGCTCTCAAAAGGAAGGTTCAACTCCATGAGTTGAATGCCTAAAGAACCGGGAAGTTTATGAGAATGCTTCTGTCTAGTTTTTATGTGAAGATATTTCCTTTTCCAAAGTATGTTTCATAGCACTCCAAATATCCACTTACAGATTCTACTGAAAGACTCTTTCAAAACTGCTGCATCAAAAAGAAGGTTCAATACTGTGAGTTGAATGTGCACATCACAATGAAGTTTCTGAAAATGATTCTGTATTGTTTTTATATGAAGATATTTAATTTTCCAGCATAGGCCTCATAGCCCTCCAAATATCCCACAGCAGATTCTACAAAAAGAGTGCTTCCAAACTGTTCTATCAAAAGGAAGGTTCAAGTCTGTGAGTTGAATGCACTCATCACAAAGTAGTTTCTGAGAATGCTTCTGTGTAGTTTTTATGTGATGATATTTCCTTTTCCACCTTAGGCCTCAAAGCGCTCCAAATATACACTCTCAGATTCTACAAAAAGAGTGTTTCAATACTGCTCTATCAAAAGGAATGTTCAACTCTGTGAGTTGATTGCACGTTTCACAAAAAGTTTCTGAGAATGCTTGTGTCTGGTTTTTATGGGAAGATAATTCCTTTTACAGCATTGGCCTCAAAGCGCTGCAAATATCCCCTTGCAGATTCTACTAAAAGAGTGTTTCAAAACTGCTCAATGAAAAGGAAGATTCAACTCTCTTAGTTGAATGCACACATCACCAAGACGTTCCTGAGAATGCTTCTGTCTATTTTCTATTGGAAGATATTTCATTTCCCTACATAGACCTCAAAGCCCGCCAAATATCCACTTGAACATTCTACAGAAAGAGTTTTTCAAAACTGCTCTATCAAAAGGAGGGTTGAACTCTGTATTGAATGCAGGAGGCATAGGAAGCTTTCTGAGTATGCTTCTGTCTAGTTTTTATGGGAAGATATTTCCTTTTCCAGCCTAGGCCTCAATGCGCTCCAAATATCTGCTTCGAGAACCTACAAAAAGAGTGTTTCAGAACTGTTATATCAATAGGAAGGTTCAAGTGTGTGAGTTGAATGTACTCATCACAAAGAAGTTTCTGAGAATGCTTCTGTCTAGTTTTTACGTGAAGATATTTCCTTTTCCCGCATAAGCCCCAAAGCGCTCCAAATATCCACTTACATATTCTACAAAAAGAGTGTTTCCAAACCGTTCTATCCAAATGAAGTCTCCACTCTGTGAGTTGAATGCACACATCCGAAAGAAGTTTCTGAGAATGCTTCTGTCTACTTTTTATATGAAGATGTTTGCTTTTCCAGTGTTGGCCTCTTAGCACTCCAGATATCCACTTGGAGATTCTACTAAAAGAGTGTTTCAAAACTGCTCTGTGAAAAGGAAGGTTCAACTGTTTGAGATGAATGGACACATCATGAAAAAGTTTCTGAGAATGCTTCTGCCTAGTTTTTATGTGAAGATGTTAACTTTTCCAGCATGGGCCTCAAAGCACTCCAAATATCCGCTTGGAGAATGTACAAGAAGAGTGTTTCAAAAGTGTTCTATCAAAAGGAAGGTTTCACTGTGTGAGTTGAATGCACTCATCAGAATGAAGTTTCTGAGAATGCTTTTGTGTGGTTTTCATCTGAATATATTTCTTTTTCCAAAGGAGGTCGCAATCGCACCAAATATCTACTTGCCGTTTCCACAAAAAGAGTGTTACAGAACTGCTCTATGAAAAGGATTGTTCAACTCTGTGAGTTGAATGCACACGTCCCAAAGCAGTATATGGGAATGCTGCTTTCTAGTTTTTATGTGAAGATATTTGCTTTTTCAGCATAGGACTCAAAGCGCTAAAAATATCCACTTACAGATACTTCAAAAAGAGTGTTTCAAAACTGCAGTATCAAAAGGAAGGTTCAACTCTGGAAGTTGAATGCACACATTATCAGTTTCTGATAATGTTTCTGTGCGGTTTGTAAGTGAAGACATTTTCTTTTCCAGGATAGGCCTCACAGCACACCAAGTACCCACTTACAGATTCTACAGTAAGTGTGTTTCAAAACTGCTCTATCAAAAGGAAGATTCAACTCTGAGTTGAATGCACTCATCAACAAGAAATTTCTGAGAATGCTTCTGTCTAATTTTTATGTAATGATATTTCGTTTCCCAGGATAGGCCTCAAAGAGCTCCAAATATCCAATTGCATATTCTTCAAAAAGAGTGTTTCAAAACTGCTCTATGAAAAGGAAGTTTCAAGCCTGTGAGTTGAATGCACTCATCTCAAAATTTTTTGACAATGCTTCTGTCTAGTTTTTATGAGAAGATATTTTCTTTTCGAGCATAGGCCTCAAAGCGCTTCAAATATCCACTGGCAGATTCTACCAAAAGAGTGTTTGAAAACTTCTCTATCAAAAGGAAGGTTCAAGTCTGTAAGTTGAAAGTACACATGAAAAAGAAGTTTCTTCGAATGCTTCATTCTAGTTTTTATGTGAAGTTATTTCCCTTTCCAGCATAGGTCTCACAGCGCCCCAAATATCCACTTGCAGATTCTATGAAAACTGTGTTTCCAAACAGCTCTATGAAAAGGATGGTTTAACTCTGCGAGTTGAATGCACACATCAGGAAGAAATTTCTGAGAATGCTTCTGTCTAGTTTTTATGGGAAAATATTTCCTTTTCCAACATAGGCCTCAAAGCGCTGCAAATAAACAGTTGCGGATTCTACAAAAGGAGTGTTTCCAAACTGTTCTATGAAAAGGAAGGCTCAAGTCTGTGAGTTGAATGCACTCATCACACAGAAGTTTCTGGGAATGCTTCTGTCTAGTTTTTAGGTGAAGATATTTCATTTCCCAGCATAGGCCTCAAAACGCTCCAAATATCCACCTGCAGATTCTACAAAAAGAGTGTTTCAAACCTGCTCTATCAAAAGGAAGGTTGAACTTTGTGAGTTGAATGCACAAAGCACAGGGAACGTTCTGAGAATTCTTCTGACTAGTTTCTATTTGAAGATATTTCCTTTTCCCTTGTAGGCCCCAAATCAATCCATATATCCACTTGGAGATTCTACTAAAAGAGTATCTCAAAACTGACCTATCAAAAGGAATGTTCGAGTCTGTGAGTCCAATGCACAAAACACAAAGAAGTTTCTGAGAATGCTTCTGTCTAGTTTTTATGTGAAGATATTTCCTTTTCCAGCATAGACAACAAAGCGCTCCAAATATCCCCTTGCGGATTCTACAAAAAGAATGTCCCCAAACTGTTCTATCTACAGGAAGGCTCCACTCTGTGACTTGCATGCACTCATCACAAAGAAATTCTTGAGAATGTTCTTTCTAGATTTTATTTTATGATATTTCCTTTTCCATCATAATCTTCAAAGCTCTCCCAATATCCACTTGCAGATTCTACAAAAAGAGTGTTTCAAAACTGCTCTATCAAAGGCAAGGTTCAACTCTGTGAGTTCAAAGCAAACATAATGAAGAAGTTTCTGGGAATGCTTCTGTCTAGTTTTTATGTGAATATATTTCATTTCCCAGCCTATGCCACAAAACGTTCCAAACGTCCACTTGCAGATTCTACAGAAAGAGTGTTTGAAAACTGCTCTTTCAAAAGAAAGGTTCAAGTCTGCGTGTTGAATGCACTCGTCAAAAAGAAGTTTCTGAGAATTCTCCTGTCTAGTTTTTATGTGAAGATATTTCCTTTTCCAGCATAGGCCGCAAATCGCTCCAGATAACCACTTGCAGATTCTAGAAAAAGAAGGTTTCAAAACTGTGCTAGCAATAGGAAGTTTCCACTCTGTGAGTTGAATCCATAAATCACAGGAAAGTTTCTGAGAATGCTTCAGTCTAGTTTTTATGTGAACATATTTCCTTTTCCAGTGTTGGCCTGTTAGCACTGCATATATCCCTTGCAAATTCTACTAAAAGAGTGTTTCAACACTGCCATATGAAAAGGAAGGTTCAACTTTGTGAGTTCAATGCGCACATCACAAAGAAATTTCTGAGAATGCTTCCGTCTAGTTCTTATGTGTAGATATTTACTTTACAAACATAGGCCTAAAAGCGTTTAAATATCGACTTACAGATTCTACAAAAAGAGTGTTTCAAAACTGTTCTACCAAGAAGAAGGTTCCACTCTGAGAGTTGAATGCACTCATCACAAAGAAGTTTCTGGGAATGCTTCTGTCTAGTTTTTATGTGAAGGTGTTTCATTTTCCACCATAGGCCCCAAAGCGCTCCAAATATCCACTTGCAGATACTACAAACAGTTTGTTTAAAACTGCGCAGTGAAAAGGGTGGTTCCACTCTGTGAGTTGAATGCACACATCATGAAGAAGTATCTTCGAATGCTTCTGTCTGGTTTTTAGGAGAAGATATTTCATTTTCCAGCAAAGGCCTCAAAGAGCTCCATATATCCACTTGCAGATTCTACTAAAAGCGTGTTTCAAAATTGCTCTTTCAAAAAGAAGTTTCAAGCCTGTCATTTGAATGCACTCATCACAAGGAAGTTTTTGAGAATTCTTCCACCTAGTTTTTATGTGAAGGTATTTCCTTTCCCAGCATCATCCTCAAAGCACTCCAAATATCCACTTGCAGATTTTACAAAAGCGTGTTTAAAACTGCTCTATGAAAAGGAAATTTCAACTATGTTATTTGAATGCACACACCACGAAGGAGTTTCTGAGAATGCTTCTGTCTAGATTTTACGTGAAGATATTTCATTTCCCAGAATAGGCTTCAAAGCGCTCCAAATATCCACTTGCAGATTCTACAAAAAGTGTGTTTCACAAGTGCTCTTTCAAAAGGAAGTTTCAGGCCTGTGAGTTGAATGCACAAAGCACAGGGAACCTTCTGAGAATTATTCCGTCTAGTGTATATGGGAAGATATTTCCTTTTCCATTGCAGGCCTCAAATCACCCCATATATCCACTTGCAGATTCTACTAAAAGAGTGTTTCAAAGCTGCCCTATGAAAAGGAAGGTTCAACTCTGCAAGTTCAATGCACGCATCACAAAGAAGATTTTGAGAATTCTTCTGTTTAATTTTTATATGAAGATATTTCCTTTTCCGTGCTAGTCCTCAAAGCGCTCCAAATATCCTCTTTGAGAAGCAAGACAAACAGTGTTTGAAGAATGCGCTCTCAAAAGGAAGGTTCAACTCCATGAGTTGAATGCCTAAAGAACCGGGAAGTTTATGAGAATGCTTCTGTCTAGTTTTTATGTGAAGATATTTCCTTTTCCAAAGTATGTTTCATAGCACTCCAAATATCCACTTACAGATTCTACTGAAAGACTCTTTCAAAACTGCTGCATCAAAAAGAAGGTTCAATACTGTGAGTTGAATGTGCACATCACAATGAAGTTTCTGAAAATGATTCTGTACTGTTTTTATATGAAGATATTTAATTTTCCAGCATAGGCCTCATAGCCCTCCAAATATCCCACAGCAGATTCTACAAAAAGAGTGCTTCCAAACTGTTCTATCAAAAGGAAGGTTCAAGTCTGTGAGTTGAATGCACTCATCACAAAGTAGTTTCTGAGAATGCTTCTGTGTAGTTTTTATGTGATGATATTTCCTTTTCCACCTTAGGCCTCAAAGCGCTCCAAATATACACTCTCAGATTCTACAAAAAGAGTGTTTCAATACTGCTCTATCAAAAGGAATGTTCAACTCTGTGAGTTGATTGCACGTTTCACAAAAAGTTTCTGAGAATGCTTGTGTCTGGTTTTTATGGGAAGATAATTCCTTTTACAGCATTGGCCTCAAAGCGCTGCAAATATCCCCTTGCAGATTCTACTAAAAGAGTGTTTCAAAACTGCTCAATGAAAAGGAAGATTCAACTCTCTTAGTTGAATGCACACATCACCAAGACGTTCCTGAGAATGCTTCTGTCTATTTTCTATTGGAAGATATTTCATTTCCCTACATAGACCTCAAAGCCCGCCAAATATCCACTTGAACATTCTACAGAAAGAGTTTTTCAAAACTGCTCTATCAAAAGGAGGGTTGAACTCTGTATTGAATGCAGGAGGCATAGGAAGCTTTCTGAGTATGCTTCTGTCTAGTTTTTATGGGAAGATATTTCCTTTTCCAGCCTAGGCCTCAATGCGCTCCAAATATCTGCTTCGAGAACCTACAAAAAGAGTGTTTCAGAACTGTTATATCAATAGGAAGGTTCAAGTGTGTGAGTTGAATGTACTCATCACAAAGAAGTTTCTGAGAATGCTTCTGTCTAGTTTTTACGTGAAGATATTTCCTTTTCCCGCATAAGCCCCAAAGCGCTCCAAATATCCACTTACATATTCTACAAAAAGAGTGTTTCAAAACCGTTCTATCCAAATGAAGTCTCCACTCTGTGAGTTGAATGCACACATCCGAAAGAAGTTTCTGAGAATGCTTCTGTCTACTTTTTATATGAAGATGTTTGCTTTTCCAGTGTTGGCCTCTTAGCACTCCAGATATCCACTTGGAGATTCTACTAAAAGAGTGTTTCAAAACTGCTCTGTGAAAAGGAAGGTTCAACTGTTTGAGATGAATGGACACATCATGAAAATGTTTCTGAGAATGCTTCTGCCTAGTTTTTATGTGAAGATGTTAACTTTTCCAGCATGGGCCTCAAAGCACTCCAAATATCCGCTTGGAGAATGTACAAGAAGAGTGTTTCAAAAGTGTTCTATGAAAAGGAAGGTTTCACTGTGTGAGTTGAATGCACTCATCAGAATGAAGTTTCTGAGAATGCTTTTGTGTGGTTTTCATCTGAATATATTTCTTTTTCCAAAGGAGGTCGCAATCGCACCAAATATCTACTTGCCGTTTCCACAAAAAGAGTGTTACAGAACTGCTCTATGAAAAGGATTGTTCAACTCTGTGAGTTGAATGCACACGTCCCAAAGCAGTATATGGGAATGCTGCTTTCTAGTTTTTATGTGAAGATATTTGCTTTTTCAGCATAGGACTCAAAGCGCTAAAAATATCCACTTACAGATACTTCAAAAAGAGTGTTTCAAAACTGCAGTATCAAAAGGAAGGTTCAACTCTGGAAGTTGAATGCACACATTATCAGTTTCTGATAATGTTTCTGTGCGGTTTGTAAGTGAAGACATTTTCTTTTCCAGGATAGGCCTCACAGCACACCAAGTACCCACTTACAGATTCTACAGTAAGTGTGTTTCAAAACTGCTCTATCAAAAGGAAGATTCAACTCTGAGTTGAATGCACTCATCAACAAGAAATTTCTGAGAATGCTTCTGTCTAATTTTTATGTAATGATATTTCGTTTCCCAGGATAGGCCTCAAAGAGCTCCAAATATCCAATTGCATATTCTTCAAAAAGAGTGTTTCAAAACTGCTCTATGAAAAGGAAGTTTCAAGCCTGTGAGTTGAATGCACTCATCTCAAAATTTTTTGACAATGCTTCTGTCTAGTTTTTATGAGAAGATATTTTCTTTTCGAGCATAGGCCTCAAAGCGCTTCAAATATCCACTGGCAGATTCTACCAAAAGAGTGTTTGAAAACTTCTCTATCAAAAGGAAGGTTCAAGTCTGTAAGTTGAAAGTACACATGAAAAAGAAGTTTCTTCGAATGCTTCATTCTAGTTTTTATGTGAAGTTATTTCCCTTTCCAGCATAGGTCTCACAGCGTCCCAAATATCCACTTGCAGATTCTATAAAAACTGTGTTTCCAAACAGCTCTATGAAAAGGATGGTTTAACTCTGCGAGTCGAATGCACACATCAGGAAGAAGTTTCTGAGAATGCTTCTGTCTAGTTTTTATGGGAAAATATTTCCTTTTCCAACATAGGCCTCAAAGCGCTCCAAATAAACAGTTGCGGATTCTACAAAAGGAGTGTTTCCAAACTGTTCTATGAAAAGGAAGGCTCAAGTCTGTGAGTTGAATGCACTCATCACACAGAAGTTTCTGAGAATGCTTCTGTCTAGTTTTTAGGTGAAGATATTTCATTTCCCAGCATAGGCCTCAAAACGCTCCAAATATCCACCTGCAGATTCTACAAAAAGAGTGTTTCAAACCTGCTCTATCAAAAGGAAGGTTGAACTTTGTGAGTTGAATGCACGAAGCACAGGGAACGTTCTGAGAATTCTTCTGACTAGTTTCTATTTGAAGATATTTCCTTTTCCCTTGTAGGCCCCAAATCAATCCATATATCCATTTGGAGATTCTACTAAAAGAGTATCTCTAAACTGACCTATCAAAAGGAATGTTCGAGTCTGTGAGTCCAATGCACAAAACACAAAGAAGTTTCTGAGAATGCTTCTGTCTAGTTTTTATGTGAAGATATTTCCTTTTCCAGCATAGACAACAAAGCGCTCCAAATATCCCCTTGCGGATTCTACAAAAAGAATGTCCCCAAACTGTTCTATCTGCAGGAAGGCTCCCCTCTGTGACTTGCATGCACTCATCACAAAGAAATTCTTGAGAATGTTCTTTCTAGATTTTATTTTATGATATTTCCTTTTCCATCATAATCTTCAGAGCTCTCCCAATATCCACTTGCAGATTCTACAAAAAGAGTGTTTCAAAACTGCTCTATCAAAGGCAAGGTTCAACTCTGTGAGTTCAAAGCAAACATAATGAAGAAGTTTCTGGGAATGCTTCTGTCTAGTTTTTATGTGAAGGTGTTTCATTTTCCACCATAGGCCACAAAGCGCTCCAAATATCCACTTGCAGATACTACAAACAGTTTGTTTAAAACTGCGCAATGAAAAGGGAGGTTCAACTCTGTGAGTTGAATGCACACATCATGAAGAAGTATCTTAGAATGCTTCTGTCTGATTTTTAGGAGAAGATATTTCATTTTCCAGCAAAGGCCTCAAAGAGCTCCGTATATCCACTTGCAGATTCTACTAAAAGCGTGTTTCAAAATTGCTCTTTCAAAAAGAAGGTTCAAGCCTGTCAGTTGAATGCACTCATCACAAGGAAGTTTTTGAGAATTCTTCCACCTAGTTTTTATGTGAAGGTATTTCCTTTCCCAGCATAATCCTCAAAGCACTCCAAATATCCACTTGCAGATTTTACAAAAGCGTGTTTAAAACTGCTCTATGAAAAGGAATTTTCAACTATGTTATTTGAATGCACACACCACGAAGGAGTTTCTGAGAATGCTTCTGTCTAGATTTTACGTGAAGATATTTCATTTCCCAGAAGAGGCTTCAAAGCGCTCCAAATATCCACTTGCAGATTCTACAAAAAGTGTGTTTCACAAGTGCTCTTTCAAAAGGAAGTTTCAGGCCTATGAGTTGAATGCACAAAGCACAGGGAACCTTCTGAGAATTATTCCGTCTAGTGTATATGTGAAGATATTTCCTTTTCCATTGCAGGCCTCAAATTACCCCATATATCCACTTGCAGATTCTACTAAAAGAGTGTTTCAAAACTGCTCTATCAAAAGAAATATTCAAATCTGTGGGTTGAATCCATACAACACAAAACAGTTTCAGAGACCACTTCTGTCTAGTTTTTTTGTGAAGATATACCGGTTTCCAGCGAAGGCCTCAAGAACTCCAAATATCCACTTGCAGATTCTGTAAAAACACTGTTTCAAAACTGCTCTATCAAAAGGATGTCTTATGTCTCTGAGTTGAATGCACACATCTGAAGATGTTTCTGAGAATGCTTCTGTCTAGTTTTTATGTGACGATAGCTCCTTTTCCTCCATAGACCTCAATGTGCTCCAAATGAACAATTGCAGATTCTACAAAAAGGGTGTTTCAAAACTGCTCTTTCAAAAAAGGTGTCCAAATGCCTGAGTTGGATTCTCACGTCACAAAGCAGTTTCTGAGAATGCTTCTGTCCAATTTTTATGTGAAGATATTCCCGTTTCCAAAGAATGCCTCAAAGAGCTGCAAATATCCACTTGCAGATTTTGTAAAAAGACTCTTTCAAAACTGCTCCATGAAAAAGAAGGTTCAACTCTGTGAGTTGAATGCACACATCGTAAAGAAGTTTCAGAGAATGCGTCTGTCTTGTTTTTATGTGAAAATATTTCTTTTTCCACCATAGGCCTCAAAGCGCACATAATGAACACTTTCAGATTCTACAAAAAGAGTGTTTCAAACTGCTCTATCAAAAGAAAGGTTCATCTCTGTGAGTTGAATGCTTACAACACAAAGTAGTTTCGTAGAATGCTTCTGTCTAATTTTTATGTGAAGATAGTCCCGTTTCCAACAGACGCTTCAAAGAGCTTCAGATTTCCTCTTGTAGATTCTGCAAAAACACTGTTTCAAAACTGCTCTATTCAAAGAAAATTTCAAGTCTGTTAGTTGAATGCATAGATCATAAAGCTGTTTCTTGGAATGCTTCTGTCCAGTTTTTATGTGAAGTTGTTTCCTTTTCCTCCATGGACTTCAAAGCTCTCCTAATGAACACTTGCAAATACTACAAAAAGAATGTTTCAAAAGTGCTCTATCAAAAAAAAGGTTCAACTCTATGTGTTCAGTGCACACGACACAGAGTAGTTTCTGAGAATGCTTCTGTCTAGTTTTTATGTGAAGATACTCACGTTTCCAAAGAATGCCTCAAAGAGCTCCAAATGTCCACTTGCAGATTCCGCAAAAAGACTCTTTCAAAACTGCTCTATCAAAAGGAAGGTTGAACTCTGTGAGTTGAAAGCACACATCATAAAGAACTTTCAGAGAATGCTTCTGTCTGGATTTTATATGGAGATATTTCCTTTTCCACTATTGGCCTCGTAGCGCTCCGATTGAAAAATTGCAGGTTCTACAAAAAGAGGGCTTCAAAACTGCTCTTTGAAAAGAAGTGTTCAACTGTGTGAGTTGGATTCACACTATGCAAAGCTGTTTCACAGAATGCTTCTGTCTAATTTTTATGTGAAGATATTCCCGTTTCCAATGAACGCATCAAAGAGCTCCAAATATCCACTTTCAGATTCTGCAAAACACTCTTTCAACAGTGCTCTATCAAAAGGAAGGTTCAACTCTGTGAGTTCAATGAATACATCTTAATGATGTTTCTGAGAATGCTTCTGCGTAGATTTTATGTGATGATATTTGTTTTCCACCATAGGCCTCAAAGCACGCCTAATGAACACTTGCAGATACTACAAAAAGAGTGTTTCAAAACTGCTGTAGCAAAAGAAAGATTCAACCCTGTGAGTTGAATGCATACAACACAAAGTTTCAGAAAACACTTCTGGCTAGTATTCTTGTGAAGATTTTCCCGTTTCCAACGAAGGCTTCAAGATATCCAAATATCCACTTGCAGATTTTGTGAAAAGACTCTTTCAAAACTGCTCTGTCAAAACGAAGGCTTATCTCTCTGAGTTGAATGTACACATCATAATGGTGTTTCATAGAGTGCTTCTGTGTAGTTTTTATATGAAGATATTTCCTTTTCCAGCATAAGCCTCAAAGCGCTCCAAATGGACAATTGCAGAGTCTACAAAAAGAGTGTTTCAAAACCGCTGTAACAAAGGAAAGTTTCACCTCTGTTAATTGGACACACACATCACAAAGCAGTTTGTGAGAATTCTTCTGTACAGTTTTTATGTGAAGATATTCCCGTTTACAATGACAGCCTCAAAGAGCACCAAATATCCATTTGCAGATTCTGGAAAAACACTCTTTCAAAACTGCTGCACGAAAAGGAAGGTTCAACTCTGTGAGTTGAATGCCAACATCATAAAGTAGTTTCAGGGAATTCTTCTGTCTAGATTTTATGTGAAGATATTTCCTTTTCCACCATAGGCCTCAAAGCGAACAAAATGAACACTTCCAGATTCTACAAAAAGAGTTTTTCAAAACTGCTCTACCTAAAAAAGATTCAACTCTGTGAGTTGAACACACACATCACAAAGCAGTTTCTCAGAATGCTTCTGTCCAGTTTTTATGTGAAGATAGTCCCGTTTCCAACGAATGCTTCAAAGAGGTCCAAATATTGACATGCAGATACTGCGAAAACACTGTTTCAAATCTACTCTATCAAAAGGAAGATTCAACCCTGTCAGTTGAAGGCACATATCATAAAGTTGTTTCCTAGAATGCTTCTATCTAGTTTCTATGTGAAGTTGTTTCCTTTTCCACCGTAGGCTTCAAGCGCTCCTAATGAACACTTACAAAACCTACAAAAATAGTGTCTCAAAAGTGCTCAATCAAAAGAAACGTTCAACTCTGTGTGCACACAACACAAAGCAGTTTCTGAGAATGCTTCTGTCTAGTTATTATGTGAAGATATTCACTTTTCCAACGAAGGCCTCAAAGAGCTCCAAATATTCAGTTGCAGATTCTTTAAAAAGAGTGTTTCAAAACTGCTCTTTCAAAAGGAAGGTTGAATTCTGTGGGATGAAAGCACACATCATAAAGAACTTTCAGAGAATGCTTCTGTCTGGATTTTATGTGAAGATATTTCCTTTTCCACCGTAGGCCTCAAAGCGCCCCTAATGAACAATTGCAGATTCTACAAAAAGAGTGTTTCAAAACTGCTCTTTCTAAAGAAGTGTTCAACTCTGGGAGTTGGATTCACGCTACACAAAGCAGTTTCACAGAACGCTTCTGTCTAGTTTTTATTTGAAGATATTCCCGTTTCCAACGAAGGCCTGTAAGAGTTCCATATATCCACTTGCAGATTCTGCAAAAACACTGTTTCAAAACTGCTCTATCAAAAGGAAGGCAAAACACTGTGAGTTGAATGCACACATCATAAAGATGTTTGTGAGAATGCTTCTGTCTAGTTTTTACATGAAGATATTTCCTTTTCCACCATAGGGCTCAAAGCACACCAAATGAACGCTTGCAGATTCTTCAAAAAGGGTGTTTCAAAACTGCTGTATCAAAATAAAGATGCAACTCTGTGAGTTGAATGCATACAACACAAAGCAGTTTCAGAGAACACTTCAGTCTACTTTTTTGTTGAAGATATTCATGTTTCCAACGAAGGACTCAAGAGCTCCAAATATCCACTTGCAGATTCTGCAAAAACACTGTTTCAAAACTGCTCTATCAAAAGGAAGGCTTGTCTGTCTGAGTTGAATGCACACATCATAAAGTTGTTTCTGAGAATGCTTTTGTCTAGTTGCTATGTGAAGATATTTCCTTTTCCACCATAGGCCTCAAATCCCTCCAAATGAACAGTTGCAGATTCTACAAAAAGGGTGTTTCAAAACTTCTCTATCCAAAGGAAGGTTCAACTCTTTGAGTTGAATGCATACAACACAAAGCAGTTTCAGAGAATGCTTCTGTCTAGTTTTTTTGTGAAGATATTCCCGTTTCCAATGAAGGACTCAAAGAACTCCAAATATCCACTTGCAGATTCTGGAAAAAGACTCTTTCAAAACTGCTGCATGAAAAGGAAGGGTCAGGTCTGTGAGTTGAATGCAAACATCATAAAGAAGTTTCAGAGAATGCTTCTGTCTAGATTTTATGTGAAGATATTTTCTTTTCCACCATAGGCCTTAAAGCGCACCAAATGAACAATTGCAGGTTCTAGAAAAAGAGTTTTTCAAAACTGCTTTATCTAAAGAAAGATTCAACTCTGTGAGTTGAACACACACATTGCAGAACAGTTCCTCAGAATGCTTCTGTCCAGTTTTTATGTGAAGATAGTCCCGTTTCCAACGAACGTTTCAAAGGGCTCCAAATATCTACATGCAGATTCTGCCAAAACACTGTTTCAAAACTGTTCTATCCAAAGGAAGGTTGAACCTCGTCAGTTGAATGCACACGTCATTAAGTTGTTTCATAGAATACTTCTGTCTAGTTTCTATGTGAAGTTGTTTCCTTTTGCACAGTAGGCTCTAAAGCGCTCCTAAAGAACACTTACAAAATCTACAAAAAGAGTGTTTCAAGAGTGCTCTGTCAAAAGAAAGGTTCAACTCTGTGTGTCAAGTGAAAACAACACAAAGCAGTTTCTGAGAATGCTTCTGTCTAGTTTTTATGTGAAGATATTCACGTTTCCAACGAAGGCCTCAAAGAGCTCCAAATATCCACTTGCAGATTTTTTAAAAAGAGTGGTTCAAAACCGCTCTTTGAAAAGGAAGGTTGAACTCTGTGTGTTGAAAGCCCACATCATAAATAACTTTCAGAGAATGCTTCTGTCTGGATTTTATGTAAGGATATTTCCTTTTCCACCATAGGCCCCAAAGTGCTCCCAATGAACAATTGCAGATACTGCAAAAAGAGTGTTTCAAAACTGCTCTTTCAAAGGAAGTGTTCAACTCTGTGAGTTGTATTCATGCTACACAAAGCAGTGTCACAGAACGCTTCTGTTTAGTTTTTATTTGAAGATATTCCCTTTTGCAACAAAGGCCTGTAAGAACTCAAAATACCCACTAGCAGATTCTGCAAAAATACTTTTTCAAAACTGCTGTATCAAAAGGAAGGTTCAAAACTGAGAGTTGAATGCACACATCATAAAGATGTTTCTGAGAATGCTTCTGTCTAGTTTTTACGTGAAGATATTTCCTTTTCCACCATAGGTCTCAAAGCGCACCAAACGAAAACTTGCAGATTCTACAAAAAGAGTGTTTCAAAACTGCTCTATCAAAAGAAATATTCAACTCTGTGAGTTGAATGCATACAACACAAAGCAATTTCAGGGCACACTTCTGTCTACTTTTTTGGTGAAGATATTCCCGTTTCCAAAGAAGGCCTCAAGAGCTCAAAATATCTCCTTGCAGATTCTGCAAAAACACTGTTTCAAAACTGCTCTATCAAAAGGAAGGCTTATCTGTCTGAGTTGAATGCACACATTATAAAAGTTTTTCTGAGAATGCTTCTGTCTAGTTTTTATGTGAAGATATTTCGTTTTCCACCATGGGCCTCAAAGCCTTCCAAATGAACGCTTGCAGATTCTACAAAAAGGGAGTTTCAAAACTGCTCTATCCAAAGGAAAGTTCAACTCTGTTAGTTTTATGCCCTCATCATAAAGCTGTTTCTGAGAATGTTTCTGTCTGGTTTTTGTATACAGTGGGTTCCTTTTCTACCGTAGGTTTCAAAGCGCTCCAAATGAACACTTGCAAATTCTGGAAAAAGACTCTTTCAAACCTGCTGCATGAAAAAGAAAGTTCAACTCTGTGCATTGAATGCACACATCATAAAGGTTTTTCTGAGAATGCTTCTGTCTAGTTTTTATGTGAAGATATTTCCTTCTCCACCATAGGCCTCAACGCACTCCAAATGAACACTTGCAGAGTCTACAAAAAGGGTGATGCAAAGCTGCTCTATCAAAGGAATGGTCCAACTCTGTGAGTTGAACACACACATCAGAAAGCAGTTTATGAGAATGCTTCTGTCCAGTTTTTATGTGAAGGTATTCCCGTTTCCAATGAAGGCCTCAAAGAGATCCAAATATCCACTTGCAGATTCTGCGAAAAGACACTTTCAAAGCGGCTCCATGAAAAGGAATGTTGAACACTATGTGTTGAATGCACATATCATAAAGAAGTTTCAGAGAAAGCTTCTGTCTGGATTTTATGTGAAGATATTTCCTTTTCTACCATACGCCTCAAAGTGCTCCTAATGAACAATTGCAGATTCCACAAAAAGTGTGTTTCAAAACTGCTCTTTCAAAAGCAAAGTTTAACTCCGTGAGTTGATTTCACACTACACAAAGCAGTTTCACAGAAATCTTCTGTCTAGTTTTATGTGAATATATTCCCGTTTCCAACGAAGGACTGAAAGAGCTCCAAATATGCTCTTGCAGATTCTGTAAAAACAGTGATTCAAACTGCTCCATCAAAAGGAACGTTCAGCTCCGTGAGTTGAATGCACACATTCCAAAGATGTTTCAGAGAATGCTTCTATCTAGTTTTATGTGAAGATATTTAATTTTCCAACATAGGCCACAAAGCTCACCAAATGAACAATTGCAGATTCTACAAAAGGAGTGTTTCAAAACTGCTCTATCAAAAGAAACGTTCACCTCTTTGATTTGAATGCATATAACCCAAAACAGTTTAGGAGAACACTTCTGTCTAGTTTTATGTGAAGACAGACCCGTTTCCAATGAATGATTCAAAGACCTCCAAATATCCTCTTGCAGATTCTGCAAAAACACTGTTTCAAAACTGCTCTTTCCAAAGGAAAGCTCAACTCTGTTAGTTGAATGCACTCATCATAAAGTTGTTTCTTATAATGCATCTGTCTAGTTTTTATCTGAACTTTTTTCCTTTTCTACCATAGGCTTCAAAGCGCTCCTAATGAACACTTGCAAATTTTACAAAAAGAGTGTTTCAAAAGTGCTCTATCAGAAGAAAATTTCAACTCTGTGTGTCGAGTGCACACAACACAAAGCAGTTTCTGAGAATGCTTCTGTCTAGTTTTTATTGAAGATATTCACGTTTACAAAAAAGGCCTCAAAGAACTCCAAATATCCACTTGCAGATTCTATAAAAAGAGTGTTTCAAAACTGCTCTTCAGAACGAAGGTTGAACTCTGTGTGTTGAAAGCACACACCATAAAAGACTTTCAGAGAATACTTCTGTCTGGATTTTATGTGAAGATATTTTGTTTTCCACCATAGGCCTCAAAGCACTCCTAATGAACAATTGCAGATTCTACAAAAAGAGTCTTTCAAAACTGCTCTTTCAAAAGAAGTGTTCAACTCTGTGAGTTGGAGTCACACTAAACAAAGCAGTTTCACAGAAGGCTTCTGTCTAGTTTTTATGTGAAGATTCCCCGTTTCCAATGAATTCCTGAAAGAGCTACAAATATACACTTGCAGATACTGCAAAAACACTGTTTCAAAACTGGTCTACAAAAAGGAGGGTTGAACTCTGTGAGTTGAATGCAGACATCATAAAGTTGTTTCTGAGAATGCTTCTGTCTAGTGTTTATGTGAAGGTTTTTCCTTTTCCACCATAGACCCCAAAGTGCACCAGATGAACACTTGCAGACCCTACATAAAGAGTGATTCAAAACCACACTATCAAAAGAAAGATTCAACTCTGTGAGTTGAATGCATACAACACAAAGTAGTTTCAGAGAACACTTCTGTCTAATTTTTTTGTGAAGATATTCCGGTTTCCAACGATGGCCTCAAGAGCTCCAAATATCCACTTGCAGATTCTGCAAAAACACTACTTCAAAACTGCTCTATCAAAAGGAAGGCTTATCTGTCTGAGTTGAATGCACACATCATAAAGATGTTACTGGCAATGCTTCGGTCTAGTTTTTATGTGAAGATATTTCCTTTTCCACCACAGGCCTCAAAACGCTCCAAATGAACACTTGCAGATTCTACAAAAAGTGTGTTTCTAAGCTGCTCTATCAAAGGAAATGTTCAACTCTGTGATTTGAACACACACATCACAAAGCAGTTTCTGAGAATGGTTTTGTCTACTTTTATGTGAAGATAATCCCGTATCCAACGAAGGCATCAAAGAGCTCCAAATATGCACTTGCAGATTCTATAAAAAGAGTGTTTCAAAACTGCTCTTTCAAAAGTAAGGTTGAACTCTGTGAGTTGAAAGCACACATAATAAAGAACTTTCAAAAAATGCTTCTGTCTGGATTTTATGTGAAGATATTTCGTTTTCCACCATATGCCTCAAAGTGGCCCTAATGAACAATTGCAGATTCTCCAAAAAGAGTGCTTCAAAACTGCTCTTTCAAAAGAAAAGTTCAACTCTGTGAGCTGGATTCACATTACACAAAGCAGTTTCATAGAACTCTTCTGTCTAGTGTTATGAGAAGATATTCCCATTTCCAATGAAGGACTGAAAGAGCTCCAAATACCCTCTTGCAGATTCTGTAAAAACACTGTTTCAAAACTACTCCATTAAAAGGAACGTTCAAATTCGTGAGTTGAATGCACACATCATGAAGATATTTCAGAGAATGCTTCTATCTGGTTTTTATATGAAGATATTTACTTTTCCAATATAGGCCTCAAAGCGCACCTAATGAACACTTGCAGATTCTACAAAAAGAGTGTTTCAAAACTGCTCTATCAAAAGAAAGGTTCACCTCTTTGATTTGAATGCATACAACACAAAGCCACAAAGCAGTTTCAGAGAACACTTCTGTCTAGTTTAATGTGAAGACAGACCCGTTTCCAACGAACACTTCAAAGACCTCCAAATATCCTCTTGCAGATTCTGCAAAAACAATGTTTCAAAACTGTTCTTTCCAAAGGAAAGCTCAACTCTGTTATTTGAATGCAGTCATCATAAAAGTGTTTCTTAGAATGTATCTGTCTAGTTTTTATATGAAGTTGTTTCCTTTTCCACCATAGGCTTCAAAACGCTCCTAATGAACCCTGACAAATTCTACAAAAACTGTGTTTCAAAAGTGCTCTATGAAGAGAAAAGTTCAACTACTTTTGTAGAGTGCACACAACACAAAGCAGTTTCTGAGAAGGCTTCTGTCTTTTTTTTATTTTAAGATATTCACGTTTCCAACGAAGGCCTCAAAGAGCTCCAAATATTCACTTGCAGATTCTATAAAAGAATGTTTCAAAACTGCTCTTTCAAAACGAAGGTTGAACACTGTGTGTTGAAAGCACACATCATAAAGAACTTTCAGAGAATGCTTCTGTCTGGATTTTATGTGAAGATATTTCCTTTTCCACCATAGGCCTCAAAGCACTCCCAATGAACAATTGCAGATTCTACAAAAAGAGTGTTTCAAAACTGCTCTTTCAAAAGAAGTGTTCAACTCTGTGAGTTGGATTCACAGTACACAAAGCAGTTTCACAGAATGCTTCTGTCTAGTTTTTAGGTGAAGATATTCCCATTTCCAACGAGGGCCTGAAAGAGTTCCAAATATCCACTTGCAGATTCTGCAAAACACTGTTTCAAAACTGGTCTATGAAAATGAAGATTGAACTCTGTGAATTGAATTAACACATCTTAAAGATGTTTTTGATAATGCTTCTGTCTAGTTTTTATGTGAAGATATTTCCTTTTCCACCATAGGCCTCAAAGTGCACCAGATGAACACTTGCAGATTGTACATAAAGAGTATTTCAAAACTGCTCTATCAAAAGAAAGATTCAACACTGTGAGTTGAATGCATACAACACAAAGCTGTTTCAGGGAAAACTTTCTATTTTTTTTGTGAAGATATTCCTATTTCCAACGATGGCCTCAAGAGCACCAAATATCCACTTGCAGATTCTGCAAAAACAGTGTTTCAAAACTGCTCTATCAAAAGGAAAGCTTGTCTGTCTGAGTTGAATGCACACATCATAAAGGTGTTTCTGAGAATGCTTCTGTCTACTTTTTATGTGAAGATATTTCTTTTCCACCATAGTCCTCAAAGCGCTCCAAATGAACACTTGCAGATTCTACAAAAAGTGTTTTTCTAAACTGCTCTATCAAAGAAAAGGTTCAACTCTGTGATTTGAACACACACATCCCAAAGCAGTTTCTGAGAATGCTTCTGTCTAGTTTTTATGTAAAGATATTCCCGTATGCAACGAAGGCCTCAAAGAGCTCCAAATATCCACTTGTAAATTCTATAAAAAGAGTGTTTCAAAACTGCTCTTTCAAAAGGAAAGTTGAACTCAGTGAGTTGAAAACACACATAATAAAGAACTTTCAGAGAATGCTTCTGTCTGGATTTTATGTGAAGATATTTCCTTTTCAACCAAAGGCCTCAAAGCGCTCCCAATGAACAATTGCAGATTCTACAAAAAGAGTGTTTCAAAACTGCTCTTTTAAAAGAAGTGTTCAACTCTGTGAGTTGGATTCACACTACACAAAGCAGTTTCACAGAACGCTTCTGTCTAATTTTTATGTGAAGTCATTCTCATTTCCAATGAAGGCTTGAAAGAGCTCCAAATATACACTTGCAGATACTGCGAAAACACTGTCTCAAAACTGGTCTATGAAAGGGAAGGTTGAACTCTGTGAGTTGAACAAACACATCATAAAAATGTTTCTGAGAATGCTTCTGACTAGGTTTTATGTGAAGATATTTCCTTTTCCAACATAGGCCTCAAAGCGCACATAATGAACATTTGCAGATTCTACAAAGAGAGTGTTTCAAAACTGCTCTATCAAAAGAAAGGTTCACATTTTTTATTTGAATGCATACATCACAAAGCAGTTTCAGAGAACACTTCTGTCTACTTTATAGGTGAAGATAGTCCCGTTTCGAACGAACGCTTGAAAGAGCCCCAAATATCCTCTTGCAGATTCTGCAAATGCATTGTTTCAAAACTGCTCTATCCAAAGGAACGTTCAAATCTGTTAGATGAATGCACACATCATAAAAGTGTTTCTTAGAATTCTTCTGTCTAGTTTTTATGTGAAGTTATTTCCTTTTCCACTGTAGGCTTCAAAGCGCACCTAATAAACACTTGCAAATTCTACAAAAAGGGTGTTTCAAAAGTGCTCTATCAAAAGAAAGGCTCACATCTGTGCGTCGAGGACACACAATACAAAGCAGTTTCTGAGAATTCTTCTGTCTAGTTTTTATGTGAAGATATTCACTTTTCCAAAGAACGCCTCTAAGAGCTCCAAATATCCACTTGCAGATTCTATAAAAAGACTCTTTCAAATCTGCTCCAAGAAAAGGAAGCTTGAACCCTGTGAGTTGAACGCACACATTATAAAGAATTTTAAGAGAACGTTTCTGTCTGGATTTTAAGTGAAGATGTTGCGTTTTCCACCATAGGCCTCAAAGCACGCCTAATGAACAGTTGCAGATTCTACAAAAAGAGTGATTCAAAACTGCTCTTTCAAAAGAAGTGTTCAAATCTGTGAGTTGGATTCACAGTACACAAAGTAGTTTCATAGAACGCTTCTGTTTAGTTTTTTTGTGAAGATATTCCTGCTTCCAGAGAAGGCCTCAAGAGCTCAAAATATCCAATTACAGATTCTGCAAAAACACTGTTTCAAAACTGCTCTGTCAATAGGAAGGCTTATCTGTCTTAGTTGAATGCACAGATCATAAAGATGTTTCTGAGAATGCTTCTGTCTAGTTTTTATGTGAAGATATTTCGTTTTCCACCATAGGCCTCAAAGCGCACTTAATGCACACTTGCAAATTCTACAAAAAGCGTGTTTCAAAAGTGCTCTTTCAGAAGATAGGTTCAACTCTGTGTGTCGAGTGCTCACAACAAAAAGCAGTTCCTGAGAATGCTTCTCTGTGGTTTTTATGTGAAGATATTCACGTTTCTAAAGCAGGCCTCAAAGAGATCTAAGTATCCACTTACAGATTCTGCAAAAAGACTCTTTCAAAACTGCTCCATGGAAAGGAAGTTTCAACCCTGTGTGTTGAGTGCTCACATTATAAAGAAGTTTCAGAAAATGCTTCTGTCTAGATTTTATGTAAAGATATTTCCTTTTCCACCATAGGCCTCAAAGCGCACCTAATGAACACTTGCAAATTCTACAAAAAGAGTGTTTCAAAAGTGCTCTTTCAGAAGATAGGTTCAAATCTGCGTGTCGAGTGCACACAACACAAAACAGTTTCTGAGAATGCTTCTGTCTAGTTTTTATGTGAAGATATTCACGTTTACAACGAAGGCCTCAAAGAGCTCCAAATATCCACTTGCAGATTCTGCAAAAAGACTATTTCAAAACTACTCCATGAAAAGGAAGGTTCAACTCTGTCAGTTGAATGCATACAACACCAAGCAGTTTCAGAGGACACTTCTGTCTAGTTTTTATGTGTAGATAGTCTCATTTCCAACGAGAGATTCAAAGAGCTCCAAATATCCTCTTGCAGATTCTGCAAAAACACTGTTTCAAAACTGCTCTATCGAAAGGAAATTTCAACTCTGTTAATTGAGTGCACACATTATAAACGTGTTTCTTAGAATGCTTCTGTCTAGTTTTTATGTGAAGTTGTTTCCTATTCCATTGTAGGCTTCAAAAAGCAGTTTCAGAGAACACTTCTGTCAATTTTTTTTGTGAAGATATTCCCGTTTCCAACGAAGGCCTGAAGAGCTCCAAATATCCTCTTGCAGATTCAACAAAACTGCTGTATCAAAAGGCATTCTTATCTGTCAGAGTTGAAGGCACACATCGACACAAAGCAGTTTCACAGAACGCTTCTGTCTAGTTTTTATGAGAAGATATTCCCATTTCCAACGAAGTCCTGAAATAGCTACAAATATCACTTGCAGATTCTGCAAAAACACTGTTTCAAATCTGCTCTATCAAAAGGAAGGTTCAACTCTGTGAGTTGAATGCACACATCATAAATGTGTTTCTGAGAATGCTTCTGTCTAGTTTTTGTGTGAAGATATTTCTTTTTCCACCATAGGCCTCAAAGCGTACAAAATGACCACTTACAAATTCTACAAAATGAGTGTTTCAAAACTGCTCTATCTAAAGAAATATTCAACTCTGTGAGTTGAATGCATACAAAGCAAAGCAGTTTCAGAGAACACTTTGGTCTATTTTTTTCTAAAGATATTCCCGTTTCCAACGAAGGCCTCAAGAGCTCCAAATATCCACTTGCAGATGCTGCAAAAACACTGTTTCAAAACTGCTCTTTCAAAAGGAAGTCTCATCTGTCTGTGTTGAATGCACACATCATAAAGGTTGTTTGAGAATGCTTCTGTGCAATTTTTAGGTGAAGATATGTCCTTTTCCACCATAGGCCTCAAAGTGCTCTAAATGAACACTTGAAGATTCTTCAAAAAGGGTGTTTCAAAACTGCTCTATCAAAAGAAAGGTTCAACTGTGTGAGTTGAACACACACATCACAAAGCATTTTCTGAGAATGCTTCTGTCCAATTTTTATGTGAAGATATTCCCATTTCCTACGAAGGCCTCAAAGAGCTCCAGATATCCACTTGCAGATACTGCAAAAAGACATTTTGAAAACTGCTCCATGAAAAGGAAAGTTCATCTCTGTGAGTTGAAAGCACACATAATAAAGAAGTTTCAGAGAATGCGTCTGTCTAGATTTTATGTGAAGATATTTCCTTTTCCACTGTAGGCCTCAAAACGCACATAATGAACGCTTGCAGATTCTACAAAAAGAGTGTTTCAAAACTGCTCTATGAAAGAAAGTTTTACCTCTGTGAGTTGAAAGCGTACAACACAAAGCAGTTTCAGACAACAGTTCTGTCTAGTTTTTATGTGAATATAGTCCCGTTTCCAACTAACGCTTCAAAGACCACCAAATATCCTCTGGCAGATTCTTCAAAAACTCTGTTCAAAAACTGCTCTTTCCAAAGAAAAGTTCAACTCTGTTAGTTGAATGCACACATCATAAAGGTGTTTCTTAGAATGATTCTGTATAATGTTTATGTGAAGTTGTTTCCTATTCCACCGAAGGCTTCAAATCGCTCGTAATGGACACTTGCTAATTCTACAAAAAGAGTATTTGAAAAGTGCACTAACAAAAGAAAGGTTCAACTCTGTGTGTCGAGTGCACACAACACAGAGCAGTTTCTGAGAATTCTTCCGTCTAGTTTTTATGTGAAGATATTCACGTTTCCAACGAAGGCCTCAAAGAGATCAAAATATCCACTTGCAGAATCTGGAAAAGATTCTTTCAAATCTGCTCCATCAAAAGGAAGGTTGAACTGTCTGAGTTGAAAGCACACATCGTAAAGAACTTTCAGAGAATGCCTCTGTCTGGATTTTATGTGAGGATAGTTCCTTTTCCACCACAGGCCTCAAAGCACACCTAATGAACACTTGCAGATTCTACAAAAAGAGTCTTTCAAAACTGCTGTTTCAAAAGAAATATTCAACACTATGAGATGAATGCATACAACACAAAGCAGTTTCAGACAACACTTCTCTCTATTTTTTATGTGAAGATAGTCCCGCTTCCAATGAACGCTTCAAAGAGCTCCAAATATCCTCTTGCAGATTCTGCAAAAACACTGTTTCAAAACTGCTCTATCTGAAGAAAGGTTCAACTCTGTTAGTTGAATGCACACATCATAAAGGTGTTTCTTAGAATGCTTCTGTCTAGTTTTTATGTGAAGTTGTTCCCTTTTCCACCGTAGGCTTCAAAGCGCTCCTAATGAACACTTGCAAATTCAATAAACAGAGTGTTTCAAAAGTGCTCTATCAAAAGAAAGCTTCAATTCTCTGTGTCGAGTGCACACAACACAAAGCAGTTTCTGAGAATGCATCTGTCTAGTTTTTATGTGAAGATATTCACCTTTTCAATGAAGGCCTGAAAGAGCTCCAAATATCCACTTGCAGATCCTATGAAAAGAGTCTTTCAAAACTGCTTTTTGAAATGGAAGCTTGAAGTCTGTGAGTTGAAAGCAGACATCATAAATAACTTTCAGAGAATGCTTCTGACTGGATTTTATGTGAAGATATTTTGTTTTCCACCATAGGCCTCTAAGTGCTCTTAATGAACAATTGCTGATTCTACAAAAACAGTGTTTCAAAACTGCTCTTTCAAAAGAAAAGTTCAACTCTGTGAGTTGGATTCACACTACACAAAGCAGTTTACCAGAACTCTTCTGTCGAGTTTTATGTGAAGAAATTCCCGTTTCCAACGAAGGACTGAAAGAGCTCCAAATATCCTCTTGCAGTTTCTGTAAAAACATTGCTTCAAAACTGCTCCATCAAAAGGAAAGTTGAACTCCGTAAGTTGAATGCACACATCGTAATGATGTTTCAGAGAATGCTTCTATCTTATTTTTATGTGAAGGTATTTCCTTTTCCAACATAGATCTCAAAGCGCACCTAATGAACACTTGCAGATTCTACAAAAAGATTGTTTCAAAACTGCTCTATCAAAAGAAAGGTTCACCTGTTTGATTTGAATGAATACAACACAAAGCAGTTTCACAGATCTCTTCTATCTTGTTTTATGTGAAGAAAGACCCGTTTCCAATGAACGCTTCAAAGACCTCCAAATATCCTCTTGCAGATTCTGCAAAAAACAGTTTCAAAACTGCACTTTCCAAAGGAAAGGTCAAGTCTGTTAGTTGAGTGCAGTCATCATAAAGGTGTTTCTTAGAATGCATCTGTCTAGTTTTTATCTGAAGTTGTTTCCTTTTCCACTGTAGGCTTCAAAGCGCTCCTAATGAACACTTGCAAATTCTACAAAAAGAGTGTTTCAAAAGTGTTCTATCAAAAGAAAGGTACAACTCTGTGTGTTGAGTGCACACAAAGCAAAGCAGTTTCTGAGAATGCTTTTGTCTAATTTTTGTGTGAAGATATTCACTTTTCCAACGAAGGCCTCAAAGAGCTCCAAATATTCACTTGCAGATTCTATAAAAAGAGTTTTTCAAAACTGCTCTTTCAAAAGGAAGGTTGAACTCTGTTTGTTGAAAGTGCACATCATAAAGAAGCGTCAGATGATGCTTCTGTCTGTATTTTATGTGAAGATATTTCGTTTTCCACCATAGGCTTCAAAGCGCTCCTAATGAACAATTGCAGATTCTACAAAACGAGTGTTTCAAAACTGCTCTTTCAAAAGAAGTGTTCAACTCTGTGAGTTGGATTCACACTACACAAAGCAGTTTCACAGAATGCTTCTGTCTAGTTTTTATGTGAAGATATTCCTGTTTCCAATGAATGCCGGAAAGAACTCCAAATATACACTTGCAGACTGTTTGAAAACTGGTCTATGAAAAGGAAGGTTAAACTCTGTGAGTTGAATGCACACATCATAAAGTTGTTTCTGAGAATGCTTCTGTCTAGTTTTTATGTGAAGATATGTCCTTTTCCACCATAGGCCTCGAAGCGCTCCAAATGAACACTTGCAGATCCTACAAAAAAGGTGTTTCTTAACTGTTGTATGAAAGGAAGGGTTCAACTCTGTGAGTTGAGCACACACATCACAAATCATTTTCTGAGAATGCTTCTTTCCAGTTTTTATGTGAAGATATTCCCGTTTCCTACGAAGGCCTCAAAGAGCTCAAAATATCCACTGCCAGATTCTGCAAAAACACTCTTTCAAAACCCCTCCATGAAAAGGAAGTTTCATCTCTCTGAGTGGAATGCACACATCATAAAGAAGTTTGAGAGAATGCTTCTGTCTAGATTTTATGTGAAGATATTTCCTTTTCCACCGTATGCCTCAAAGCGCACATTGTGAACACTTGCAGATTCTACAAAAACAGTTTTTCAAAACTGCTCTATCAAAAGAAAGGTTCACTTGTGTGAGTTGAATGCATACAACACATAGCAGTTTCAGAGAACACTTCTGTCTAGTTTTTATGTGAAGATAGTCCCTTTTCCAATGAACGCTTCAAAGAGCTCCAAATATCGCCTTGCAGATTCTGCAAAAACAGTGTTTCACAACTGCTCTATCCAAAGGAAAGATCAACTCAGTTAGTTGAATGCACACATTATAAACGTGTTTCTTAGAATGCTTGTGCCTAGTTTTTAAGTGAAGTTGCTTCCTTTTCCACAGTAGGCTTCGAAGCGCTCCAAATGAACACTTGCAAATTCTACAAAAAGAGTGTTTCAAAAGTGCTCTATCAAAACAAAGGTTCAACTCTGTTCGTGGAGCACACACAACACAAAGCAGTTTCTGATAATGCTTCTGTCTAGTTTTTTTGTGAAGGTATTCACGTTTCCAATGAAGGCCTCAAATAGCTCCAAATATCCACTTGCAGATTCTGCAAAAAGACTCTTTCAAAACCCGTCCATGAAAAGGAAGGTTCATCTCTCTGAGTTGAATTCACTCATCATAAAGAAGTTTGAGAGAATGCTTCTGTCTAGATTTTATATGAAGATATTTCCTTTTCCACCAAAGGCCTCAAAGCGCACATTGTGAACACTTGCAGATTCCACAAAAACAGTTTTTCAAAAGTGCTCTATCAAAAGAAAGGTTCACTTCTGTGAGTTGAATGTGTACAGCAGATAGCAGTTTCAGAAAACACTTCTGTCTAATTTTTATGTGAAGATAGTCCCTTTTCCAACAAACGCTTCAAAGAACTCCAAATATCACCTTGCAGATTCTGCAAAAACAGTGTTTCACAACTGCTCTATCCAAAGGAAAGATCAACTCAGTTAGTTGAATGCACACATTATAAACGTGTTTCTTAGAATGCTTCTGTCTAGTTTTTACGTGAAGTTGTTTCCTTTTCCACCGTAGGCTTCGAAGCGCTCCTAATGAACACTTGCAAATTTTACCAAAAGAGTGTTTCAAATGTGCTCTATGAAAACAAAGGTTCAAATCTGTGTGTCGAGTGCACACAACACAAGGCAGTTTCTGAGAATGCTTCTGTCTAGTTTTTTTGTGAAGGTATTCACGTTTCCAATGAAGGCCTCAAATATCTCCAAATATCCACTTGCAGATTCTGCAAAAAGACTCTTTCAAAACTGCTCCATCAAAACGAAGGTTGAACTCTATAAGTTGAAAGCACACATCATAAAGAACTTTCAGAGAATGCTTCTGCCTGGATTTTATGTGAAGATATTTCCTTTACCACCATAGGCCTCAAAGCGCTCCTAATGAACTATTGCAGATTCTACAAAAAGAGTGTTTCAAAACTGCTCTTTCAAAAGAAGTGTTCAAATCTGTGAGTTGGTTTCACATTACACAAAGCAGTTTCACAGAATGTTTCTGTCTAGTTTTTATTTGAAGATATTCCCGTTTCCAACGAAAGCCTGAAAGAGCTCCAAATATACACTTGCAGATTCTGCAGAAACAGTGTTTCAGAACTGCTCCATCAAAAGGAATGTTCAACTCTGTGAGTTGAATGCACACATCATAAAGATGTTTCTGAGAATGTTTCTGTCTAGTTTTTATGTGAAGAAATTTCCTTGTCCACCATAGGACTCAAAGTGCTCCAAATGAATACTTGCAGAGTCTACAAAAAGGGTGTTTGAAAACTGCTCTATCAAACGAAAGATTGAATTCTGTGAGGTGAACACACACATCACAAAGCAGTTTCTGAGAATGCTTCTTTCCAATTTTTATGTGAAGATATTCCCTTTTCCAAACAAGGCCTCAAAGAGCTCCAAATATCCCCTTGCCGATTCTGCAAAAAGACTCTTTCAATACCGCTCCATCAAAAGGATGTTTCAAATTTGTAAGTTGAATGCACACATCATAAAGCAGTTTCAGAGAATGCTTCTGTCTAGATTTTATGTGAAGATATTTCCTTTTCCACCATAGGCCTCAAAGTGCACCAAATGAACACTTGCAACTTCTACGAAAGGAGTGTTTCAAAAGTGCTCTTTCAGAAGATAGGTTCAACTCTTTGTGTCGAGTGCACACAACACATAGTAGTTTCTGAGAATGCTTCTGCCTAGTTTTTCTGTGTGAGATATTCCCGTTTCCAATGAAGGCCTCAAGATCTCCAAATATCCACCTGCAGATTCTGCAAAAACACTGTTTCAAAACTGCTCTGTCAAAAGGAAGGCTTATCTCCCTGATTTGAATGCACACATTGTAAAGATGTTTATGAGAATGCTTCTATCTAGTTTTTATATGAGGTTGTTTCCTTCTCCACCGTAGGCTTCAGAGCGCTCCTAATGAACACTTGCAAATACTTCAGAAAATGAGTTTCAAAACTGCTCTATCAAAAGAAAGGTTCACCTTTTTTATTTGAATGTACACAACACCAAGCTGTTTCAGAGAACACTTCTGTCTACTTTATAGGTGAAGATAGTCCCGTTTCCAATGGACGCTTGATAGAAGCTGCAAATATCCTCTTGCAGATTCTGCAAATGCATTGTTTCAAAACTGCTCTATCCAAAGGAACGTTCAACTCTGTTAGTTGAATGCACACATCATAAAGGTGTTTCTTAGAATGCTTCTCTCTACTTTTTATGTGAAGTTGTTTCCTTTTCCCCTGTAGGCTTCAAAGCACACAAAATGAACACTTGCAAATTTTACAAAAAGAGTGTTTCAAAAGTGCTCTATCAAAAGAAAGGTTCAACTCTGTGTGTCGAGGGCACACAACACAAAGCCGTTTCTGAGAATGCTTCTGTCTAGTTTTTATGTGAAGATATTCACGTTTCCAAAGAATGCCTCTAAGAGCTCCAAATATCCACTTGCAGATTCTTTAAAAAGACTCTTTCAAATCTGCTCCATCAAAAGGAAGGATGGACTCTTTGAGTTGAATGCACACATCATAAAGAACTTTCAGAGAATGCTTCTGTTTGGATTTTAAGTGAAGATATTGCATTTTCCACCATAGGCCACAAAGCGCTCCTAATGAACAGTTGCAGATTCTACAAAAAGAGTGATTCGAAAGTGCTCTTTCAAAAGAAGTTTTCAAATCTGTGAGTTGGATTCACAGTACACAAAGAAGTTTCATAGAACGCTTCTGTCTTGTTTTTTTGTGAAGATATTCCTGCTTTCAATGAAGGCCTCAACAGCTCCAAATATCCAATTGCAGATTTTGCAAAAACACTGTTTCAAAACTGCTCCGTGAAAAGGAAGGCTTATCTGTCTTAGTTGAATGCACAGATCATAAAGATGTTTCTGAGAGTGCTTCTGTCTAATTTTTATGTGAAGATATTTCATTTTCCACCATAGGCCTCAAAGCGCATCTAATGCACACTTGCAAATTCTACAAAAAAGAGTGTTTGAAAAGTGCTCTTTCAGAAGATAGGTTCAATTCTGTGTGTCGAGTGCTGACAACACAAAGCAGTTTCTGAGAATGCTTCTCTCTGGTTTTTATGTGAAGATATTCAAGTTTCTAACGCAGCCCTTAAAGACCTCCAAGTATCCACTTACAGATTCTGCAAAGACACTGTTTCAAAACTGCTCTATCTAAAGGAAAGTTCAAATCGGCTAGTTGAATGCACACATCATAAAGTTGTTTCTTTGAATTCTTCTGTCTAATTTTTATGTGAAGTTGTTTCTTTTTCCACCATAGGCTTCAAAGCGCTCCTAAGGAACACATGCAAATTCTAGAAAAATAGTGTTCCAAAGTGCTCTCTCAAAAGAAAGGGTCAGCTCTGTGTGTTGAGAGCACACAAGGCAAAGCAGTTTCTGAGAATGCTTCTGTCTAGTTTTTATGTGAAGATATTCACGTTTCCAACGAAGGCCTCAAAGAGCTCCAAATATCCACTTGCAGATTCTGCAAAAAGTCTCTTTCAAAACTGCTCCATGAAAAGGAAGGTTCAACTCTGTCAGTTGAATGCATACAACACCAAGCTGTTTCAGAGGACACTTCTGTCTAGTTTTTATGTGATGATAGTCCCATTTCCAACGAAAGCTTCAAAGAGCTCCAAATACCCTCTTGCAGATTGTGCAAAAACACTCTTTCAAAACTGCTCTATCCAAAGGAAATTTCAACTCTGTTAATTGAGTGCACACATTATAAACGTGTTTCTTAGAATGCTTTTGTCTAGTTTTTATGTGAAGTTGTTTCCTTTTCCATCATAGGCTTCAAAGTGCTCCTAATGAACACTTGCAAATTCTACAAAAAGAGTGCTTCAAAAGTGCTATATCAAAAGAAAGGTTCAGCTCTGACTGTCGAAGGTACACAACACAAAGAAGTTTCGGAGAATGCTTCTGTCTAATTTTTATGTGAAGATATTCACGTTTCCTACGAATGCCTCAAAGAGCTCCAAATATCCACTTGAAGATACTGCAAAAAGACTCTTTCAAAACTGTTCCATGAAACAGAAGGTTGAACTCTGTGAGTTGAAAGCACACATCATAAAGAACTTTCAGACAACTCTTCTGTCTGGATTTTATGTGAAGATATTTCCTTTTCCACCATAGGCCTCAAAGCGCTCCTAATGAACAATTGCAGATTCTACAAAAAGAGTGTTTCAAATCTGCTCTTTTAAAAGAAGTATTCAACTCTCTGAGTTGGATTCACTCTACACAACTCAGTTTAACAGAACGATTCTGTCTAGCTTTTATGTGAAGATAGTCTCGTTTCCAACGAAGGCAAGAAAGAGCTCCAAATCAAACTGCTCTATCAAAAGGAAGGTTCAACTGGGTGAGTTGAATGCTCACATCATAAAGGTGTTTCTGAGAATGCTTCGGTCTAGTTTTTAGGTGAAGATAATTCCTTTTCCACCATAGGCCTCAAAGCGCTCCTAATGAACACTTGCATAGTCTACAAAAAGTGTGTTTCAAAACTGATCTATCAAAAGAAAGATTCAACTCTGTGAGTTGATTGCATACAACACAAAGCAGTTTCAGATAACACTTCTGTCTACTTTTTTTGTGAGATATTCCCGTTTCCAACGAAGGCCTCAAGCGCCCCAAATATCCACTTGCAGACTCTGCAAAGCACTGTTTCAAAACTGCTCTATCAAAAGGAAGGCTTATCTCTCTGAGTTGAATGCACTCATCATAAAGATGTTTCTTAGAATGCTTCTGTCTCGTTTTTATGTGAAGATATTTCCTTATCCACCATAGTCCTCAAAGCCCACCTAATGAACACTTGCAGATTCCACAAAAAGAGTGTTTCAAAACTGCTCTATCAAAAGAAAGATTCAACTCTGTGAGTTGAATGCATACAACACTTTAAAGCTGTTTCAGAGAACACCTCTGTCTAGTTTTTTAGAAGATATTCCAGTTTCCAACGAAGGCCTCAAGAGCTCCAAATATCCACTTGCAGATTCTGCAAAAACACTGTTTCAAAACTGCTCTATCAAAAGGAAGGCTTATCTGTCTGAATTGAATGCACACATCGTAAAGTTGTTTCTGAGAATGCTTCTTTCTAGATTTTATGGGAAGATATTTCCTTTTCTAGCATAGGCTTCAAAGCACACCTAATGAACACTTGCACATTCTACAAAAGAGTGTTTAAATACTGATCTATCTGAAGAAACATTCAACTCTGTGAGTTGAATGCATACAACACAAAGCAGGTTCAGAGAACACTTCTGTCTAGTTTTTATGTGAAGATAGTCCCTTTTCCAAGGAACACTTCAAAAAGCTGCAAATATCCACATGCAGATTCTGCAAAAACACTGTTTCAAAACTGCTCTATCCAAAGGAAGGTTTAACTCTGTTAGTTGAATGCACACATCGTAAAGTTGTTTCTTATTATGCTTCTGTCTGGTTTTTATGTGAAGTTCTTTCCTTTTCCACCGTAGGCTTGAAAGCGCTCCTAACGAACAGTTGTAAATTCTACAACAAGAGTGTTTCAAAGTGCTGTATCAAAAGAAAGGTTCAACTCCGTGTGTTGAGTGCATACAACACAAATCAGATTCTGAGAATGCTTTTGTCTACTTTTTATGTGAAGATATTCACGTTTCCAATGAATGCCTCAAATAGCTCCAAATATCCACTAGCAAACACTATAAAAAGAATGTTTCGAAACTGTAATTTCAAAAGGAATGTTGAACTCTGTGAGTTGAAAGCACACATCAAAAATAACTTTCAGAGAATGCTTCTGTCTGGATTTTATGTGAAGATATTTCGTTTTCCACCACAGGCCTCAAAGCGCCCCTAATGAACAATTGCAGATTGTAGAAAAAGAGAGTTCAAAACTGCTCTTTTAAAAGAAGTGTTCAACTCTGTGAGTTGGATTCACACGACACAAAGCAGTTTCACAGAATGCTTGTGTCTAGTTTTTATGTGAAGGTATTCCCATTTCCAAAAATGCTGGAAAGAGCTCCAAATATCCACATAGAGATTCTGCAAAAACACTGTTTCAAAACTGCTCTATCAAAAGGAAGGTTCAACTCTGTGAGTTGAATGCACACATCATAAAGGTGTTTCTGAGAATGCTTCTGTCTAGTTTTTATGTGAAGATATTTCCTTTTCCACTATTGGCCTCAAAGCGCACCTAATGAACCCTTGGAGATTCTACAAAAAGAGTGTTTCAAAACTACTCAATCAAAAGAAAGATTCAACTCTGTGAGTTGAATGCATACAACACAAAGCAGTTTCAGAGAACACTTCTGTCTAGTGTTTTTGTGAAGATATTCCCGTTTCCACCGAAGGCCTCAAGAGCTCCAAATATCCACTTGCAGATTCTGCAAAAATCCTTTTTCAATACTGCTCTATCAAAAGAAAGGCTTATCTGTCTGTGTTGAGTACACACATGTTATAGATGTTCCTGAGAATGCCCCTGTCTATTTTTTATGTGTAGATACTTACTTTTCCACAATAGGCCTCAAAGCGCTCTGAATGAACACTTGCAGATTCTACAAAAAGGGTTTTTCAAAACTGCCCTATGAAAGGAAAAGTTCAAATCTGTGAGTTGAACACACACATCACAAAGCAGTTTCTGAGAATGCTTCTGTCCAGTTTTTATGTGAATATATTCCCGTTTCCAAAGAAGGCCTCAAATAACTCCAAATATCCACTTACAGTTTTTGCAAAAAGACTCTTTCAAAACTTCTCCATGAAAATGAAGTTTCTATTTCTCCACATCCTCTCCAGCACCTGTTGTTTCCTGACTTTTTATTGATTGCCATTCTAGCTGGTGTGAGATGATATCTCATTGTGGCTTTGATTTGCATTTCTCTGACGGCCAGTGATGGTGAGCATTTTTTCACATGTTTTTTGGCTGCATAAAAGTCTTATTTTGAGCAGTGTCTGTTAATGTCCTTCACCCACTTTTTGATGGAGTTGTTTATTTTTTTCTTTTAAATTTGTTGGCGTTCATTGTAGATTCTGGATATTAGCCCTTTGTCAGATGAGTAGGTTGCGAAAATTTTCTCCCATTTTGTAGGTTGTTTGTTCACTCTGATGGTAGTTTCTTTTGCTGTGCAGAAGCTCTTGAGTTTAATTAGATCCCATTTGTCAATTTTGGCTTTTGTTGCCATTGCTTTTGGTGTTTTAGACATGAAGTCCTTGCCCATGCCTATGTCCTGAATGGTAATGCCTAGGTTTTCTTCTAGGGTTTTTATGGTTTTAGGTCTAACATTTAAGTCTTTAATCTATCTTGAATTGATTTTTGAATAAGGTGTAAGGAAGGGATCCAGTTTCAACTTTCTACATATGACTAGCCAGTTTTCCCAGCACCATTTATTAAATAGGGAATCCTGTCCCCATTTCTTGTTTTTCTCAGGTTTGTCAAAGATCAGATAGTTGTGGCTATGTGGCATTATTTCTGACGGCTCTGTTCTGTTCCATTGATCTATATCTCTGTTTTGGTACCAGTACCATGATGTTTTGGTTACTGTAGCCTTGTAGTATAGTTTGAAGTCAGGTAGTTTGATGCCTCCAGCTTTGTTCTTTTGGCTTAGGATTGACTTGGTGATGTGGACTCTTTTTTGGTTCCATATGAACTTTAAAGTAGTTTTTTCCAATTCTGTGAAGAAAGTCATTGGTAGGTTGATGGGGATGGCATTGAATCTGTAAATTACCTTGGGCAGTATGGTTTTTTCACGATATTGATTCTTCCTACCCATGAGCATGGAATGTTCTTCCATTTGTTTGTATCCTCTTTTATTTCCTTGAGCAGTGCCTTGTAGTTCTCCTGGAAGAGTTCCTTCACATACCTTGTAAGTTGGATTCCTAGGTATTTTACTCTCTTTGAAGCAATTGTGAATGGGAGTTCACTCATAATTTGGCTCTCTGTTTGTCTGTTATTGATGTATAAGAATGCTTGTGATATTTGTACATTGATTTTGTATCCTGAGACTTTGCTGAAGTTGCTTATCAGCTTAAGGAGATTTTGGGCTGAGACAATGGGGTTTTCTCGATATACTATCATGTCATCTGCAAACAGGGACAATTTGACTTCCTCTTTTCCTAATTGAATACCCTTGATTTCCTTCTCCTGCCTAATTGCCCTGGACAGAACTTCCAACACTATGTTGAATAGAAGTGGTGAGAGAGGGCATCCCTGTCTTGTGCCAGTTTTCAAAGGGAATGCTTCCAGTTTTTGCCCATTCAGTATGATATGGGCTGTGGATTTGTCATAGATAGTTCTTATTATTTTGAGATATGTCCCATCAATACCTAATTTATTGAGAGTTTTTAGCATGAAGGGTTGTTGAATTTTGTCAAAGGCCTTTTCTGTATCTATTGAGCTTATCAAGTGGTTTTTGTCTTTGGTTCTGTTTATAGGCTGGATTACATTTTTTGATTTGTGACTGTAAACTAGTTCAACCATTGTGGAAGTCAGTGTGGTGATTCCTCAGGGATCTAGAACTAGAAATTCCATTCGACCCAGCCATTCCATTACTGGGTATATACCCAAAGGTCTATAAATCATGCTGCTATAAAGACACATGCACACGTATGTTTATTGTGGCATTATTCACAATAGCAAAGACTTGGAACCAACCCAAATGTCCCACAATGATAGACTGGATTAAGAAAATGTGGCTCATATACACCATGGAATACTATGCAGCCATAAAAAACGATGAGTTCATGTCCTTTGCAGGGACATGGATGAAATTGGAAATCATCATTCTGAGTAAACTTTCACAAGAACAAAAAACCAAACACCACATTTTCTCACTCATAGGTGGGAATTGAACAATGGGAACCCATGGACACAGGAAGGGGAACATCACACTCTGGGGACTGTTGTGGGGTGGGGGGAGAGAGGAGGGATAGCATTGGAAGATATACCTAATGCTGGATGAGGAGTTGGTGGGTGCAGCGCACCAGCATGGCACATGTATACATATGTAACTTACCGGCACATTGCACACATGTACCATAAAACCTAAAGTATAATGATAATAAATTAAAAAAAAACAACAACAACACTGATCTGTAGGTTTTGGAATCCTAAAATTCATAGTCACTTCTCTATTATTAAAGCCCTGCCCTGCCCCTCCCTGACCCCAGTTCAATCCATCTATTTTCTTATTGCTCATATGTGAGGCATGATAAGATTGTTTGAATGGGCACTTGTTTTTTAATTTCTTATGCTTTCTCAGTGATTTCCAACACATAGCCTCAAACAAGTTATTTTCAGTGATTGCCTTACTCAGCAGGGGACTGCTCCTTTAACTTTTCTTACTCTCTTTTTGTACACTCGTTCATTCATTCATTCAAAAGTAAAATTGTGTCAGTTATATCTCAATAAAGCTGTTAAAAACAAAAAAAAACAAAAACAAGAAAAAACCAAAAAAAGGAAATGAAGTTTCAAATCTGTGAGTTGAATGGACACATCCTAAAGAAGTTGGAGAGAATGCTTCCATGTAGATTTTAAGAGAAGATTTTTGCTTTTCCACCATAGGACTCAAAGTGCACCTGATGAATAATTGCAGATTCTAAAAAAAGATTGTTTCACAACTGATCTACCAAAAGAAAGATTCAACTCAGTGAGGTGGATGTATACCACACAAAGCAGTTTCAGAGAATGCTTGTGTGTAGTTTTTATGTGAAGATAGTCACGTTTCCAATGCACGCTTCAAAGAGCTCCAAATATCCTCTTGCAGATTCTGCAAAAACACTGTTCAAAAATGCTCTAAGAAAAGGAAGGTTCAACTCTGTTAGTTGAATGCACACATCATAAAGGTGTTTCTTAGAATGATTCTGTGTAGTTTTTATGTGAAGTTGTTTCCTTTTCCACCGTGGGCTTCAAAGCGCTCCTAATGAACACTTGCTAATTCTACTAAAAGAGTGTTTCAAAAGTGCTCTACCAAAAGAAATGTACAACTCTGTGTGTCAGGTGCACACAACACAAAGCAGTTTGAGAGAATGCTTCTGTCTAGTTTTCATGTGAAGATATTCACGTTTCCAACAGAGGCCTCTAAGAGCTCCAAATATCCACCTGCAGATTTTGAAAAAGACCCTTTCAAAACTGCTCCATCAAAAGGAAGTTTGAACTCTGTGAGTTGAAAGCACACATCTAAAGAACTTTCAGAGAATGCTTCTGTCTGGATTTTATGTGAAGATATTTCCTTTTCCAAAATAGGCCTCAAAGCGCTCCTAATGAACAATTGCAGATTCTACAAAAAGAGTGTTTCAAAACTGCTCTTTCAAAAGAAGTGTTCAAATCTGTGAGTTGGATTGACACTACACAAAGCAGTTTCACAGAAAGCTTCTGTCCAGTTTTTATGTGAAGATATTTCCTTTTCCAAAATAGGCCTCAAAGCGCACCTAATGAACACTTGCAAATTTTACAAAAAGAGGTTTCAAAACTGCTCTATCAAAAGAAGGGTTCACCACCTCTGTGAGTTGAATGTATACAACATAAAGCAGTTCCAGAGAACACTGCTGTCTATTTTGTATGTGAGGATAGTCCCGTTTCCAAAGAACGCTTCAAAGAGCTCCAAGTATCCTCTTGCAGATTCTGCAAAAACACTGTTTCAAAACAGCTCTATCCAAAGAAATATTCAACTCTGTTAGTGGAATGCTCACATCATAAAGATGTTTCTCAGAATGCTTCTGTCTAGTTTTTATGTGACGTTGTTTCCTTTCCCACAGTAGGCTTCAAAGCACTCATAATGAACCCTTCCAAATTCTATAAAAAGAGTGTTTCAAAAGTGCTCTATCAAAAGAAAGTTTCAACTCTGTGTATTGAGTACACACAACACAAAGCAGTTTCTGAGAATGCTTCTTTCTAGTTTTTATGTGAAGATATTCACCTTTCCAAAGAAGACCTCAAAGAGCTCCAAATATCCACTTGCAGATCCTTTAAAAAAGAGTGTTTCAAAACTGCTCTTTCAAAAGGAAGGTTTAACTCTGTGAGTTGAAAGCACACATCATAAAGAACTTTCAGATACTGCTTCAGTCTAGATTTTATGTGAAGATATTTCGTTTTCCACCATAGGCCTCAAAGCACTTCTAATGAACAATTTCAGATTCTACAAAAAGAGTGTCTCAAAACTGCTCTTTCAAAAGAAGTGTTCAACTCTGTGAGTTGCATTCACACTACAACAAGGAGTTTCACAGAACGCTTCTATGTAGTTTTTATTTGAAGATAGTCTCGTTTCCAGTGAAGGCTGGAAAGAGCTGCAAATATACACTTGCACATTCTGCAAAAACGCTGTTTCAAAACTGCTCCATGAAAAGGATGGTTCAACTCTGTGACTTGAATGCACACATCATAAAGTTGTTTCTTAGAATGCTTCTGTCTCGTTTTTATGTGAAGTTGTTTCCTTTTCCCCACTAGGCTTCAAAGCGCTCCAAATGAACACTTGCAGATTCTACAAAAAGGGTGTTTCAAAACTGCTCTATCATAGGAAAGGTTCAACTCTGTGAGTTGAACACACACATCACAAAGCAGTTTCTGAGAATGCTTCTGTCCAGTTTTTATGTGAAGATAGTCCCGTTTCCAAAGAAGACATCAAAGAACTGCTAACATCAACCTGCAGATTGTGCAAAAAGACTCTTTCAAAACCGCTCCATGAAAAGGAAGGTTCAACTCCGTGACTTGAATGCACACATCATAGAGAAGTTTCAGAGAATGCTTCTGTCTAGGGTTTATGTGAAGATATTTCCTTTTCCACCATAGGCCTCAAAGTGCACTTAATGAACTCTTGCAGATTCTACAAAAAGGGTGTATCAAAACTGCTCTATCAAAAGAAAGGTTCAACTCTGTGAGTTGAATGTACACAACACAGAGCAGTTTCAGAGAACACTTCTGTCTAGTTTTAATTTGAAGATAGTCCCGTTTCCAATGAATGCTTCAAAGTCCCCCAAGTTTCCTCTTGTAGATTCTGCAAAAACACTGTCTCAAAACTGCTCTATCAAAAGAAAACTTCAAGTGTGTTTGCTGAATGTTCACATCATAAAGGTGTTAGTTAGAATGCTTCTGTCTAGTTTTTATGTGAAGTTGTTTCCTTTTCCACCGTCGACTTCAAAGCGCTCCTAATGAACACTTGCAATTTCTACAAAAAGAGCGTTTCAAAAGTGCTCTATCAAAAGAAATTTTCAACTCTGTGTGTCGAGTGCACACAACACAGAGTAGTTTCTCAGAATGCTTCTGTGTAATTTTATGTGAAGATATTCACGTTTCCAGCGAAGGCCTGAAAGAGCTCCCAATGTCCACTTGCAGATCACACAAAAAGACTCTATCAAAACTGCTCCATCAAAAGGAAGGTTGAACTCTGTGAGTTGAAAGCACACATAATAAAGAACTTTCAGAGAATGCTTCTGTCTGGATTTTATGTGAAGATATTTCCTTTTCCACTATAGGCCTCATAGTGCTCCTAATGAACAATTGCAGATTCTACAAAAAGAGTGTATGAAAACTGCTCCTTTAAAAGAAGTGTTCAAATCTGTGAGTTGGATTCACGCTACACAAAGCTGTTTCACAGAACGCTTCTGTCTAGTTTTTATGTGAAGATATTAAAGTTTCCAACGAACGCCTGAAAGAGCTCCAAATATCCCCTTGCAGATACTGCAAAAAGACTCTTTCAAAACTGCTCTATCAAAAGGAAGGCTCAATTCTGTGAGCTGAATGAACACATCATAAAGATGTTTCTGAGAATGCTTCTGCCTAGTTTTTATGTGAAGACATGCGCTTTTTCACCATAGGCCTCAAAGCGCTCCTAAGGAACAATTGCAGATTCTACCAAAAGAGTGTTTCAAAACTGCTCTTTCAAAAGAAGTGTTCTATCCTGTGAGTTGGATTCACGCTACACAAAGCACTTACACGGAATGCTTCTGCCTACTTTTTATGTGAAGATATTCCCGTTTCCAACGAAGGCCTGAAAGATCTCCAAATATCCACTTGCAGATTCTGCAAAAACACTCTTTCAAAACTGCTCTATCAAAAGGAAGGTTCAACTCTGTGAGTTGAATGCACACATCATAGAGGTGTTTCTGAGAATGTTTCTGTCTAGTTTTTATATGAAGATATTTCCTTTTCCACCATAGGCCTCAAAGAGCACCTAATGAACACTTGCAGATTCTACAAAAAGAGTGTTTCAAAACTGCTCTTTCAAAAGAAGTGTTCTACCCTGTGAGTTGGATTCACGCTACACAAAGCAGTTACACAGAACGCTTCTGCTTACTTTTTATGTGAAGATATTCCCGTTTCCAATGAAGGCCTGAAAGATCTCCAAATATCCACTTGCAGATTCTGCAAAAACACTGTTTCAAATCTGGTCTATCAAAAGGAAAGTTCAAACCTGTGAGTTGAATGCACACTTCATAAAGATGTTTCTGAGAATGCTTCTGTCTAGTTTTTACTTGAAGATATTTCCTTTTCCACCATAGGCCTCAAAGAGCACCTAATGAACACTTGCAGATTCTACAAAAATTGTGTTTCAAAACTGCTCTATCAAAAGAAATATTCAAATCTATGGGTGGAATCCATACCACACAAAGCAGTTTGAGAGAACACTTCTGTCAAGTTTTTTTATGAAGATATTCCGGTTTCCAGGGAAGGCCTCAAGAGATACAAATATCCACTTGCAGATTCTGAAAAAACACTGTTTCAAAACTGCTCTATCAAAAGGAAGGCTTATCTCTCTGAGTTGAATGCACACATCATAAAGATGTTTCTGAGAATGCTTCTGTCTTGTTTTTATGTGAAGATATTTCGTTTTCCACCATAGGCCTCAAAGCCTTCAAAATGAACACTTGCAGATTGTACAAAAAGGGTGTTTCAAAACTGCTGTATCCAAAGGAAAGTTCAACTCTGTTAGTTGTATGCCCTCATCATAAAGGTATTTCTTAGAATGCTTCTGTCTAGTTTTTATGTAAAGTTGTTTCCTTTTACACCGTAGGCTTCAAAGCACTCCTAATGAACACTTGCAAATTCTGGAAAAAGACTCTTTCAAAACTGCTGCATGAAAAGGAAAGTTCAACTCTGTGTGTTGAATTCACACATCATAAAAGTGTTTCTGAGAATGCTTCTGTCTAGTTTTCATGGGAAGATATTTCCCTCTCCACCATAGGCCTCAACGCACTCCAAATGAACACTTGCAGAGTCTACAAAAAGGGTGTTACAAAACTGCTCTATCAAAGGAAAGGTTCAACTCTGTGAGTTGAACACACACGTCAGAAAGCAGTTTATGAGAATGCTTCTGTCTAGTTTTTATGTGAAGATATTCCCGTTTCCAACAAAGGCCTCAAAGAGCTGCAAATATCCACTTGCAGATTTTGTAAAAAGACTCTTTCAAAAGTGCTCCATGAAAAAGAAGGTTCAACTCCGTGAGTTGAATGCACACATCGTAAAGAAGTTTCAGAGAATGCTTCTTTCTAGTTTTTATGTGAAGATATTTCCTTTTCCACCATAGGCCTCAAAGTGCACCTAATGAACACTTGCAGATTCTACAAAGAGTGTTTCAAAACTGCTCTATCAAAAGAAATGTTCACCTCTGTGAGTTAAATAAAAAGAACACCAAGCAGTTTCAGAGAACACTTCTGTCCAGTTTTTATGTGAAGATTGTCCCGTTTTCAACAAACGCTTCAAAAGCTCCAAATTTCCTCTTGTAGATTCTGCAAAAACACTGTTTCAAAACTACTCTATTCAAAGAAAAGTTCAAGTGTGTTACTTGAATGCACGCATCATAAAGCTGTTTCTTAGAATGCTTCTGTCTAGTTTTTATGTGAAGTTGTTTCCTTTTCCACCGTCGACTTCAAAGCGCTCCTAATGAACAATTGCAAATACTACAAAAAGAGTGTTTCAAAAGTGCTCTATCAAAAGAAACGTTCAACTCTGTGTGTTGAGTGCACACAACACAGAGTAGTTTCTGAGAATGCTTCTGTCTAGTTTTTATGTGAAGATATTCACGTTTCCAATGAATGCCTGAAAGAGCTCAAAATGTCCACTTGCAGATTCCACAAAAAGACTCTTTCAAAACTGCTCCATCAAAAGGAAGGTTGAACTCTGTGAGTTGAAAGCACACATCATAAAGAACTTTCAGAGAATGCTTCTGTCTGGATTTTATGTGAAGATATTTCCTTTTCCACTATTGGCCTCATAGCGCTCCTATTGAACAATTGCAGATTCTACAAAAAGAGGGTTTCAAAACTGCTCTTTGAAAAGAAGTGTTCAGCTCTGTGAGTTGCATACACACTATGCAAAGCTGTTTCACAGAACGCTTCTGTCTAATTTTTATGTGAAGCTATTCCCGTTTCCAACAAACGCATCAAAGAGCTCCAAATATCCACTTGCAGATTCTGCAAAATACTCTTTAAAAAGTGCTCTATCAAAAGGAAGTTTCAACTCTGTGAGTTCAATGAACACATCTTAATGATGTTTCTGAGAATGCTTCTGCCTAGTTTTTATGTGATGATAATTGTTTTCCACCTTAGGCCTCAAAGCGCACCTAATGAACACTTGAAGATTCTACAAAAAGAGTGTTTGAAAACTGCTCTATCAAAAGAAAGATTCAACCCTGTGAGTTGAATGCATACAACACAAAGTTTCAGAGAACACTTCTGTCTAGTTTTTTTCTGTGAGATATTCCCGTCTCCAGCGAAGGCCTCAAGAGATACAAATATCCACTTGCAGATTCTGCAAAAAGACTCTTTCAAAACTGCTCTGCCAAAAGGAAGGCTTATCTCTCTGAATTGAATGCACACATCATAAATGTGTTTCAGAGAGTGCTTCTGTATAGTTTTTATGTGAAGATATTTCCTTTTCCACCATAAGCCTGAAAGCACTGTAAATGAACACTTGTAGAGTCTACAAAAAGGGTGCTTCAAAACCGGTTTATCAAAGGAAAGGTTCACCTCTGTTAGTTGGACACACACATCACAAAGCAGTTTCTGAGAATTCTTCTGTACAGTTTTTATGTGAAGATATTCCCGTTTTCAATGAAGTCCTCAAAGAGCACCAAATATCCACTTGCAGATTCTGGAAAAAGACTCTTTCAAAACTGCTGCATGAAAAGGAAGGTTCAACTCTGTGAGTTGAATGCCAACATCATAAAGTAGTTTCAGGGAATGCTTCTATGTAGATTTTATGTGAAGATATTTCCTTTTCCACCATAGGCCTTAAAGCGCACCAAATGAACACTTGCAGATACTACAAAAATAGTTTTTCAAAACTGCTCTATCTAAAGAAAGATTCAACTCTGTGAGTTGAACACACATATCACAAAGAAGTTTCTCAGAATGCTTCTGTCCAGTTTTTATGTGAAGATAGTCCCGTTTCCAACGAATGCTTCAAAGAGCTCCAAATATCCACATGCAGATTCTGCCAAAACACTGTTTCAAAACGACTCTATCAAAAGGAAGATTCAACACTGTCAGTTGAATGCACACATCATAAAGTTGTTTATTAGAATGCTTCTGTCTAGTTTCTATGTGAAGTTGTTTCCTTTTCCACCGTAGGCATCAAGCGCTCCTAATGAACACTTACAAAACCTACAAAAAGAGTGTTTCAAAAGTGCTCTATGAAAAGAAACGTTCAACTCTGTGTGTTAAGTGTACACAGCACAAAGCAGTTTCTGAGAATGCTTCTGTCTAGTTTTTATGTGAAGATAATAACGTTTCCAACGAAGGCCTCATAGAGCTCCAAATATCCAGTTGCAGATTCTTTAAAAAGAGTGTTTCAAAACTGCTCTTTCAAAAGGAAGGTTGAACTCTGTGAGTTGAAAGCACACATCATAAAGAACTTACAGAGAATGCTTCTGTCTGGATTTTATGTGAAGATATTTCGTTTTCCACCATAGGCCTCAAAGCAGTCCTAATGAACAATTGCAGATTCTACAAAAAGAGTGTTTCAAAACTCTCTTTCAAAAGAAGTGTTCAACTCTGTGAGTTGGATTCACACTACACAAAGTAGTTTCACAGAACTTTTCTGTCTAGTTTTTATTTGAAGATATTCCCGTTTCCAAAGGCCTGTAAGAGCTCCAAATATCCACTTGCAGATTCTGCAAAAACACTGTTTCAAAACTATTTTATCAAAAGGAAGGTTGAACACTGTGAGTTGAATGCACACATCATAGAGGTGTTTCTGAGAATGCTTCTGTCTAGTTTTTACGTGAAGATATTTCCTTTTCCACCATAGGTCTCTAAGAACACCAAATGAACACTTGCAGATTCTTCACAAAGTGTTTTTCAAAACTGCTCTATTGCAACTCTGTGAGTTGAATGCATAAAAAACAAAGAAATTTCAGAGAACACTTCAGTCTTCTATTTTGTTGAAGATATTCATGTTTCCAACGAAGGACTCAAGAGCTCCAAATATCCACTTGCAGATTCTGTAAAAACTCTGTTTCAGAACTGTTCTATCAAAAGGAAGGCTTATCTGTCTGAGTTGAATGCACACATCATAAAGTTGTTTCTGAGAATGCTTCTGTCTATTTGTTATGTGAAGATATTTCCTTTTCCACCATAGACCTCAAAGCCCTCCAAATGAACACTTGTAGATTCTACAAAAAGGGTGTTTCAAAACTGCTCTATCCAAAGGAAGGTTCAACTCTGTGAGTTGAATGCGTACAACACAAAGCAGTTTCAGAGAATGCTTCTGTCTAGTTGTTTTGTGAAGATATTCCCGTTTCCAGCGAAGGACTCAAAGAACTCCAAATATCCACTTGCAGATTCTGGAAAAAGACTCTTTCAAAACTGCTGCATGAAAAGGAAGGTTCAAGTCTGTAAGTTGAATGCAAACATCAAAAGGATGTTTCAGAGAATGCTTCTGTCTAGATTTTATGTGAAGATATTTTCTTTTCCACCATAGGCCTTAAAGCGCACCAAATGAACACTTGCAGGTTCTACAAAAAGAGTTTTTCAAAACTGCTCTACTAAAGAAAGATTCAACTCTGTGAGTTTAACACACACATTGCAAAGCTGTTCCTCAGAATGCTTCTGTCCAGTTTTCAAGTGAAGATATTCCCGTTTCCAATGAACGCTACAAAGAGCTCCAAATATCCACATGCGGATTCTGTCAAAACACTGTTTCAAAACTTCTCTACCCAAAGGAAGGTTCAACCCTGTCAGTTGAATGTACACATCATGAAGTTGTTTCTTAGAATGCTTCTGTCTAGTTTCTATGTGAATTTGTTTCCTTTTCCACAGTAGGCTCCAAAGCGCTCCTAATGAACACTTACAAAATCTACAAAAAGAGTGTTTCAAGAGTGCTCTGTCAAAAGAAAGGTTCAACTCTGTGTGTCAAGTGCACACAACACAAAGCAGTTTCTGAGAATGCTTCTGTCTAGTTTTTATGGGAAGATATTCACGTTTCCAAAGAAGGCCTCAAAGAGTTCCAAATATCCACTTGCAGATATTTTAAAAAGAGTGTTTCAAAACTGCTCTTTCAAAAGGAAGGGTGAACTCTGTGATTTGAAAGCACACATCATAAATAACTTTCAGAGAATGCTTCTGTCTGGATTTTATGTGAAGATATTTCCTCTTCCACAATAGGCCTCAAAGCACTCTTAATGAACAATTGCTGATACTACAAAAAGAGTGTTTCAAAACTGCTCTTTCAAAAGAAGTGTTCAACTCTGTGGGTTGTATTCACGCTACAGAAAGCAGTTTCACAGAACGCTTCTGTCTACCTTTTATTTGAAGGTATTCCCTTTTACAACGATGGCCTGTAAGTTCTCCAAATATCCACTTGCAGATTCTGCAAAAGCACTGTTTCAAAACTGCTCCATCAAAAGGAAGTTTCAACATTGTGTATTGAATGCACACATCATAAAGATGTTTCTGAGAATGTTTCTGTCTAGTATTTATGTGAAAATATTTCCTTTTCCACCATAGGTCTCAAAGCGCACCAAAGGAAAACTTTTAGATTCTACAAAAAGAGTGTTTCAAAACTGCTTTATCAAAAGAACGATTCAACTCTGTGAGTTGAATGCATACAACACAAAGCAATTTCAGGGAACACTTCTGTCTACTTTTTTGGTGAAGATATTCCCGTTTCCAACGAAGGCCCCAAGAGCTCCAAATATCCCCTTGCAGATTCTGCAAAAACACTGTTTCAAAACTGCTCTATCAAAAGGAAGGCTTATCTGTCTGAGTTGAATGCACACATCATAAAGATTTTTCTGAGAATGCTTCTGTCCAGTTTTTATGTGAAGCTATTTCGTTTTCCACCATAGGCCTCAAAGCCTTCCAAATGAACGCTTGCAGATTCTACAAAAAGGGTGTTTCAAAACTGCTGTATCCAAAGGAAAGTTCAACTCTGTTAGTTGTATGCCCTCATCATAAAGGTGTTTCTTAGAATGCTTCTGTCTAGTTTTCATGTAAAGTTGTTTCCTTTTACACCGTAGGCTTCAAAGCACTCCTAATGAACACTTGCAAATACTGGAAAAAGACACTTTCAAAACTTCTGCATGAAAAGAAAAGTTCGACTCTGTGCGTTGAATTCACACATCATAAAGGTGTTTCTGAGAATGCTTCTGTCTAGGTTTCATGTGAAGATATTTCCCTCTCCACCGTAGGCCTCAATGCACTCCAAATGAACACTTGCGGAGTCTACAAAAAGGGTGCTGCAAAACGGCTCTATCAAAGGAAAGGTGCAACTCTGTGAGTTGAACACACACATCAGAAAGCAGTTTATGAGAACGCTTCTGTCCAGTTTTTATTTGAAGATATTCCCGTTTCCAACGAAGGCCTCAAAGAGCTGCAAGTATCCACTTACAGATTTTGTAAAAGACTCTTTCAAAACTGCTCCGTGAAAAAGAAGGTTCAACTCTGTGACTTGAATGCACACATCATAAAGAAGTTTCAGAGAATGCTTCTGTCTAGATTTTATGTGATGATATTTCCTTTTCCACTGTAGGCCTCAAAGCACACCTAATGAACACTTGCAGATTCTACAAAAAGAGTGATACAAAACTGTTCTATCTAAAGACGGATTCAAATCTGTGAGTTGAACGCATACAACAGAAAGCAGTTTCAGAGAACACTTCTGTCTAGTTTTTATGTGAAGATAGTCCCGTTTCCAAGGAACTCTTCAAAGAGCTCCAAATATCCACTTGCAGATTCTGCAAAAATATTGTTTCAAAACTTCTCTATCCAAAGGAATGTTCAACTCTGTTAATTGAATGCACACATCATAAAAAAGTTTCAGAGAATGCTTCTGTGTAGTTTTTATGTGAAGTTGTTTCCTTTTCCTCCGTATGCTTCTAAGTTCTCCCAATGAATGCTTGCAAATTCTACAAAAAGAGTGTTTCAAAAGTGCTCTATCAAAACAAAGGTTGAGCTCTGTGTGTTGAGTGCACACAACACAAAGCAGTTTCTGAGAACACTTCTGTCTAGTTTTTATGTGAAGATATTCACGTTTCCAACGAATGCCTCAAAGAGCTCCATATGTCCAATTGCAGATTCCACAAAAAGACTCTTTAAAAACTGCTCCATCAAAAGGAAGTTTGAACTCTGTGAGTTGAAAGGTCACATCAGAAAGAATTTCAGAGAATGCTGCTGCCTGGATTTTATGTGAAGATATTTCCTTTTCCACTATTGGCCTCATAGCGCTCCTACTGAACAATTGCAGATTCTACAAAAAGAGGGTTTCAAAACTGCTATTTGAAAAGAAGTGTTCAACTCTGTGAGTTGTTTTCACACTATGCAAAGCTGTTTCACAGAATGCTTCTGTCTAGTTTTTATTGAAGATAGTCCCGTTTCCAACGAAGGCCTGAAAAAGCTCCAAATATCCACCTGCAGATTCTGCAAAACACGGTTTCAAAACTGCTCTATCAAAAGGAAGGTTCAACTCTATGAGTTGAATGCACACGTCATAAAGATGTTTCTGAGAATGCTTCTGTGTGGTTTTTATGTGAAGATATTTCCTTTTCCACTATAGGACTCAAAGCGCTCCAAATGAACACTTGCAGAGTCTACAAAAAGGGTGTTTCAAAACTGCTCTATCAAACGAAAGATTCAACTCTGTGAGGTGAACACACACATCACAAAGTAGTTTGTGAGAATGCTTCTGTCCAGTTTTTATGTGAAGATATTCCCGTTTCCAATGAAGGCCTCAAAGAGCTCCAAATATCCACTTGCATATTTGACAAAAAGACTCTTTCAAAACTGCTCCATGAAAAGGATGGTTCAACCCTGTGAGTTGAATGCACACATCATAAAGCAGTTTCAGAGAATGTTTCTGTCTAGATTTTATGTGAAGATATTTCCTTTTCCACCATAGGCCTCAAAGCGCACCTAATGAACACTTGCAAATTCTACCAAAAGAGTGTTTCAAAAGTGCTCTTTCAGAAGATAGGTTCAACTCTGTGTGTCGAGTGCACACAACACAAAGTAGTTTCTTAGAATGCTTCTGTGTAGTTTTTATGTGAAGATATTCACGTTTCCAATGAAGGCCTCAAAGAGCTCCAAATATCCACTTGCAGATTCCAAAAAAAGAGTGTTTCAAAACTGCTATTTCAAAAGGAAGGGTGATTTCTGTGAGTTGAAAGCTCACATCATAAAGAACTTTCAGAGAATGTTTCCGTCTGGATTTTATGTGAAGATATTTCGTTTTCCACCATAGGCCTCAAAGCGCTCCTAATGAACAATTGCAGATTCTGCAAAAAGAGTGTTTCAAAACTGGTCTTTCAAAAGAAGTGTTGAATTCTGTGAGTTGGATTCACACTACACAAAGCAGTTTCCCAGAACGCTTCTATCTAGCTTTTATGTGAAGATATTCCCGTTTCCAAAGAAGGCCTGAAAGAGCTGAAAATATCAGTTGCAGATTCTGCAAAAACACTGTTTCAAAAGTGCTCTATCTAAAGGAGTGTTCAATTCTGTGAGTTGAATGCACACATCATAAAGATGATTCTGAGGATGCTTCTGTCTAGTTTTTATGTCAAGATATTTCCTTTTCCACCATAGAACTCAAAGCCGACCAAATGAACACTAGCAGATTCTACAAAAAGAGTGTTTCAAAACTGCTCTATGAAAAGAAATATTCAAATCTGTGAGTTGAATACATACAACAGAAAGCAGTTTCAGAGAACACTTCTGTCTAATTTTTTTGGGAAGATATTCCGGTTTCCAACGAAGGCCTCAAGAGCTCCAAATATCCATTGCAGATTCTGCAAAAGCACTGTTTCAAAACAACTCTATCAAAAGGAAGGCTTATCCCTCTGAGTTGAATACACACATTATAAAGATGTTTCTGATAATGCTTCTGTCTAGTTTTTATGCGAAGATATTTCCTTTTCCATCATAGGCCTCAAAGTGCACCTAATGAATACTTGCAGGTTGTACAAAAAAGTGTTTCAGAACTGCTCTATCAAAAGAAAGATTCAACTCTGTGAGTTGAATGCATACAACACAAAGCAGTTTCAGAGAATATTTCTGTCTAGTTTTTATGTGAAGATATTCCCGTTTCCAACAAAGGCCTCAAGAGCTCAAAATATCCACTTGCAGATTCTGCAAAAACACTGTTTCAAAACTGCTCTATCCAAAGGAAGGTTTAACTCTGTTAGTTGAATGTACACATCATAAAGTTGTTTCTTAGTATGCTTCTGTCTAGTTTTTATGTGACGTTCTTTCCTTTTCCACAATAGGCTTGAAAGCGCCCCTAATGAACACTTGCAAATTCTACAACAAGAGTGTTTCAAAAGTACTGTTTCAAAAGAAAGGTTCAATTCCGTGTGCTGAGTGCACACAACACAAAGCAGAATATGAGAATGCTTCTGTCTACTTTTTATGTGAAGATATTCACGTTTCCAACGAATGCCTCAAAGAGCTCCAAATATCCACTTGCAGACCCTATAAAAAGAGTGTTTCAAAACTGCTCTTTCAAAAGGAATGTTGAACTCTGTGAGTTGAAAGCACACATCCAAAATAACTTTCAGAGAATGCTTCTGTCTGGATTTTATGTGAAGATACTTCGTTTTACACCACAGGCCCCAAAGCGCTCCTAATGAACAATTGCAGATTGTAGAAAAAGAGGGTTTCAAAACTGCTCTTTTAAAAGAAGTGTTCAACTCTGTGAGTTGGATTCACACGACACAAAGCAGTTTCACAGAACGCTTCTGTCTAGTTTTTATGTGAAGATATTCCCGTTTCCAACGAAGGCCTGAAAGAGCTGCAAATATCACTTGCAGATTCTGCAATAACACTGATTCAAAACTACTCTATCAAAATGAAGGTTCAGCTCTGTGAGTTGAATGCACACATCATAAATGTGTTTCCGAGAATGCTTCTGTCTAGTTTTTATGTGAAGATAATCCGGTTTCCAATGAAGGCCTCAAAGAGCTGCCAATATCCACTTGCAGATTTTTCAAAAACACTATTTCAAAACTGCTCTATCAAAAGGAAGGTTCAATTCTGTGAGTTGAATGTACACATAGTAAAGATGTTTCTGAGAATGCTTCTGTCTAGTTTTTATGTGAAGATATTTCTTTTTCCACCATAGGCCTCAAAGCGCACCTAATGAACACTTACAAATTCTACAAAATGAGTGTTTCAAAAATACTCTATCTAAGGAAATATTCAGCCCTGTGAGTTGAATGCATACAACACAAAGCAGTTTCAGAGAACACTTCGGTCTATTTTTTTGTGAAGATATGCCCGTTTCCAATGAAGGCCTCAAGAGCTCCAAATATCCACTTGCAGATTCTGCAAAAACACTCTTTCAAAACTTCTCTATCAAAAGGAAGTCTCATCTGTTTGTATTGAATGCATACATCATAAAGATTGTTTGAGAAGTCTTCTGTGTAATTTTTAGGTGAAGATATTTCCTTTTCCACCATAAGCCTCAAAGTGCTCCAAATGAACATTTGAAGATTCTACAAAAAGGGTGTTTCAAACTGCTCTATCAAAAGAAAGGTTCAACACTGTGAGTTGAACACACACAACACAAAGCATTCTGAGAGAATGATTCTGTCCAGCTTTTATGTGAAGATATTTGCATTTCCTATGAAGGCCTCAAAGAGCTCCAAATATCCACTTGCAGATACTGCAAAAAGACTCTTTCAAAACTGCTCCATGAAAAGGAAGGTTCAACTCTGTGAGTTGAAAGCACACATCATAAAGAAGTTTCAGAGAATGCTTCTGTCTAGATTTTATGTGAAGATATTTCCTCTTCCACCATAGGCCTCAAAAAGCACAGAATGAACACTTGCAGATTCTACAAAAAGAGTGTTTCAAAACCGTTCTAGCAAAGAAAAGTTCACCTCTGTGAGTTGAATGCATACAACACAAAGCAGTTTCAGAAAGCACTTCTGTCTAGTTTTATGTGAAGATAGTCCCGTTTCCAATGAACGCCTCAAAGAACTCCAAATATCCTCTGGAAGATTCTTCAAAACCTCCGTTTAAAAACTGCTCTTTCCAAAGGAAAGTTCAACTCTGTTAGTTGAACACACACATCATAAAGCTGTTTCTTAGAATGCTTCTGTCTAGTTTTAATGTGAAGTGGTTTCCTTTTCCACCGAATTCTTCAAATCACTCGTAATGTACACTTCCTAATTCTACAAAAGGAGTGTTTGAAAAGTGTTCTAACAAAAGAAAGGTTCAACTCTGTGTGTTGAGTGCACACAACACAGAGCAGTTTTTGGAAATGCTGCTGTCTGGTTTTTATGTGAAGATATTCACGTTTCCAATGAAGGCCTCAAAGAGCTCCCAATATCCACTTGCAGATTCTGCAAAAGACTCTTTCAAATCTGCTCCATCAAAAGGAAGGTTGAGCTGTCTGTGTTGAAAGCACACATCACAAGGATTTTTCAGAGAATGCCTCTGTCTGGATTTTCTGTGAAGACATTACCTTTTCCACCATAGGCCTCAAAGCGCACCTAATGTACAACTGCAGATTCTACAAAAAGAGTGTTTCGAAACTGCTCTTTCAAAAGAAGTGTTCAAATCTGTGCGTTGGATTCACACTACACAAAGCAGTTACACAGAACGCTTCTGTCTAGTTATTATGTGAAAATCTTAACGTTTACAACGAAGGCCTGAAAGAGCTCCAAATATCCACATGCAGATTCTGCAAAAACACTGTTTCAAAACTGCTATCAAAAGGAAGGTTCAACTCTCTGAGTTGAATGCATACATCATAAAGATGTTTCTGAGAATTCTTCTGTCTAGTTTTTACGTGAAGATATTTCCTTTTCCAACATACGCCTCAAAGCACACATAATGAACACTTGCAGATTCTACAAAAAGAGTGTTTCAAAACTGCTCAATCAAAAGAAAGATTTAACTCTGTGAGTTGAATGCATACAACACAAAGCAGTTTCAGAGAACACTTCTGTCTCGTTTTTTTGTGAAGATATTCCCGTTTCCAATGAAGGCATCAAGAGTTCCAAATATCCACTTGCAGATTGTGCAAAAATACTTTTTCAATACTGCTCTATCCAAAGAAAGGCTTATCTGACTGGGTTGAGTGCACACATCATATAGATGTTTCTGATAATGCTTCTGTCAATTTTTTATGTGAAAATACTTACTTTTCCACCATATGCCTCAAAGTGCTGTGAATGAACACTTGCAGATTCTACAAAAAGGGTTTTTCAAAACTGCTCTGTCAATGGAAATGTTCAAATCGGTGAGTTGAACACACACATCACAAAGAAGTTTCTGAGGATGCTTCTGTCCAGTTTTTATGTGAAGATATTCCCGTTTCTAATGAAGGCCTCAAGAGCTCCAAATATCCACTTGCAGATTGTGCAAAAATACTTTTTCAATACTGCTATATCCAAATAAAGGCTTATCTGTCTGGGTTGAGTGCACACATCATATAGATGTTTCTGAGAATGCTTCTGTCAACTTTTTATGTGAAAATACTTACTTTTCCACCATAGACCTCAAAGCGCTGTGAGTGAACACTTGCAGATTCTACAAAAAGGGTTTTTCAAAACTGCCCTGTCAAAGGAAATGTTCAAATCTGTGAGTTGAACACACACATCACAAAGAAGTTTCTGAGGATGCTTCTGTCCAGTTTTTATGTGAAGATATTCCCGTTTCCAAAGTCCTCAAAGAACTCCAAATATGCACTTGCATATTCGACAAAAAGACTCTTTCAAAACTGCTCCATGAAAAGGATGGTTCAACCCTGTGAGTTGAATGCACACATCATAAAGCAGTTTCAGAGAATGTTTCTGTCTAGTTTTTATGTGAAGATATTTCCTTTTCCACCATAGGCCTCAAAGCGCACCTAACGAACACTTGCAGTTTCTACAAAACAGTGTTTCAAAACTGATCTACCAAAAGAAATGTTCAACTCAGTGAGTTGAATGTATACCACACAAAGCATTTACAGAGAACACTTCTGTCTAGGTTTTACGTGAAGATAGTCGGGTTTCCAACGAACGCTTCACAGAGCTCCAAATTTCCTCTTGCAGATTCTGCAAAAACACTGTTTCAAAAATGCTCTAAGAAAAGGAAGGTTCAACTCTGTTACTTGAATGCACACATCATAAAGGTGTTTCTTAGAATGCTTCTGTCTAGTTTTTATGTGAAGTTGTTTCCCTTTCCACCGTAGGCTTCAAAGCACTCCAAATGAACACTTGCAAATTCTACGAAAAGAATGTTTCAAAAGTGCTCTACCAAAAGAAAGGTTCAACTCAGTGTGTCGAGTGCCCACAACATAAAGCCGTTTCTGAGAATCCTTCTGTCTAGTTTTTATGTGAAGATATTCACGTTTCCAACGGAGGCCTCTAAGAGCTCCAAATATCCACCTGTAGATCCTGCAAAAAGACCCTTTCAAAATTGCTCCATCAAAAGGAAGTTTGAACTCTGTGAGTTGAAACCACACATCATAAAGAACTTTCAGAGAATGCTTCTGTCTGGATTTTATGTGAAGATATTTCCTTTTCCACAATAGGAATCAAAGTGCTCCTAAAGAACAATTGCAGATTCTACAGAAAGAGTGTTTCAAAACTGCTCTTTTAAAAGAAGTGTTCAAATGTGTGTGAGTTGGATTCACACTACACAAAGAAGTTTTACAGAATGCTTCTTTCTGGATTTATGTCAAGATATTCCCGTTTCTAACGAAGGCCTCAAAGAGCTCCAAATATCCACTTGCAGATCCTGCAAAAACACTCTTTCAAAACTGCTCTATCAAAAGAAAGGTTCAACTCGGTGAGTGCAATGCACACATCATAAAGATGTTTCTGAGAATGCTTCTCTCTAGTTTTTATGTGAAGATATTTCCTTTTCCACCATAGGCCTCAAAGCGAACCAAATGAAAGCATGCAAATTCTACAAAAAAGTGTTTCACAACTGCTCTATCAAAAGAAAGATTCAACTCTGTGAGTTGAGTTCATAGAATACAAAGCAGTTTCAGAGAACACTTCTGTCTAGTTTTTTTGTGAAAATATTCCCATTTCCAACGAAGACCTCAAGAGCTCCAAATATCCACTTGCAGATTCTGCAAAAACAGTTTCAAAACTGCTGTATCAAAAGGAAGGCTTATCTCTCTGAGTTGTATGCACACAACATAAAGTTGTTTCTGAGAATGCTTCTGTCTAGTTTTTATGTGAAGATATTTCCTTTTCCACCATAAGCCTCAAAGCGCACCTAATGAACACTTGCAGATTCTACAAAAACAGTGTTTCAAAACTGCTCTATCAAAAGAAAGGTTCACCTCTGTGAGTTGAATGCATACAACACAAAACTGTTTCAGAGAACACTTCTGTCTAGTTTTTATGTGAAGATATCCCCGTTTCCAAAGAATGCTTCAAAGAGCTGCAAATATCCTCTTGCAGATTCTGCAAAACACTGTTTCAAAATCTGCTCTATCCGAAGGAATGTTCAACTTTGTTGGTTGAATGCACACATCATAAAGACGTTTCTGAGAATGCTTCTGGCTAGTTTTTATGTGAACTTGTTTCCTTTGCCACCTTAGGCTTCAAAGCACTCCTATTGAACATTTGCAAATTCTACAAAAAAGTGTTTCAAAAGTGCTCTAACAAAGGAAAGGTTCAACTCGGTGTGTCGAGTGCAGACAACAGAAAGCACTTTCTGAGAATGCTTCTGTCTAGTTTTTATGTGAAGATATTCACGATTCCAACGAAGGCCTCTAAGAGTTCCAAATATCCACTTGTGGATTCTGCAAAAAGACTCTTTCATATCTGCTCGATCAAAGGGAAGTATGAACTCTGTGAGTTGAAAGCACACATCATAAAGAACTTTCAGAGAATGCTTCTGTCTGGATTTTATATGAAGATATTTCCTTTTCCACCATAGGACTCAAAGAGCTCCAAATGAACAATTGCAGATTTTACAAAAAGAGTGTTTGAAAACTGCCCTTTCAAAAGAAGAGTTCAACACTGTGAGTTGGTTTCATACTACACAAATCAGTTTCACAGAACACTTCTGCCTAATTTTTATGTGACGATATTCCAGTTTCCACCGAAGGCCTGAAACAGCTCCAAATATCCACTTGCAGATTCTGCAAAAACACTGTTTAAAAACTGCTCTATGAAAAGGAAGGTTCAACTCTGTGAGTTCAACGCACACATCATAAAGTTGTTTCCGAGATTGCTTCTCTCTATTTTTTATGTGAAGATATTTCCTTTCAACCATAGGCCTCAAACTCACGTAGTGAACACTTTCAGATTCTACCAAAAGAGTGTTTCAAAACTGCTCTCTCAAAAGAAAGATTCAACTTTGTGAGTTGAATGCATACAACACAAAGTAGTTTCAGAGAAAACTTCTGTCTAGTTTTTTTGTGAAGATATTCCCGTTTCCAGCGAAGACCTCAAGAGCTCCAAATATCCACTTGTATACTCTGCAAAAACACTGTTTCAAAACTGTTCTATCAAAAGGAAGGCTTATCTCTCTGAGTTGAATGCACATATCTAAAGATGTTTCTGAGATTGCTACTGTCTAGTTTTTATGTGAAGATATTTCCTTTCACGCCATAGGCCTCAAAGCTCTCCAAATGAACACTTGCAGATTCTACAAAAAGGGTGTTTTAAAACTGCTCTCCCAAAGGAAAGTTTCAAATTTGTGAGTTGAACACACACATCAAAAAGTAGTTTCTGAGAATGCTTTTGTCCAGCTTTTATGTAAAGATATTCTCGTTTCCAATGAATGCTTCAAAGAGTTCCAAATATCAACTTGCAGATTCTGCAAAAAAGACTCTTTCAAAACTGCTCCATGAAAAGAAAGGTTCAACTCTGTGAGCTGAATGCACACATCATAAAGAAGTTTCAGAGAATGCTTCTGTCTAGATTTTATGGAAGATATTTCCTTTTCCAACATAGGTCTCGAAGCCCACTGAATGAACACTTGCAGATTCTACAAAAAGAGTGTTTCAAAACTGCTCTATCAAAAGAAAGTTTCAACACTGTGCATTGAATGCAAACAACACAAAGCAGTTTTAGAGAATACTTCTGTCTAGTTTTTATGTGAAGATAGTCCCGTTTCCAATGAACGCTTAAAGAGCTCCAAATATCCACATGCAGATTCTGCAAATACATTGTTTCAAAACTGCTCTGTCAAATGGAAGGCTTATATGTCTGTGTTGAATGTATACATAATAAAGATGTTTCTGAGAATGCTTGTGTTTAGCTTTTATGTGAAGATATTTCCTTTTCCAACATAGGCCTCAAAGCACTCCTAATGAACACTTGCAGATTCTACAAAAAGTGTGTTTCAAAACCACTCTATCAAAAGACAGATTCTACTCTGTGAGTTGAACGCATGCAACACAAAGCTGTTTCAGAGAACACTTCTGTCTAGTTTTTATGTGAAGATATTCAGGTTTCCAATGGAGGCCTCAAAGAGCTCCAAATATTCACATGCAGATTCGGTAAAAACACTGTTTCAAAACTGCTCTATCCAAAGTAACTTTCAACTCTTTTAGTTCAATGCATGCATCAACAAGCTGTTTCTTAGAATGCTTCTGTCTACTTTTTATGTGAAGTTGCTTCCTTTTCCACCGTAGGCTTCAAAGCGCTCCTAGTGGACAACTGCAGATTCTACAAAAAGTGTGTTTCAAAACTGCATTTTCAAAAGACGTGTTCAATTCTAAGTTGGATTCACACTACACAAACCAGTTTCAGAGAACGCTTCTGTCCAATTTTTATGTGAAGATTGTCCCGTTTCCAACGAAGGCCTGTAAGAACTCCAAATATCCACTTGCAGATTCTACAAAAACACTCTTTCAAAACTGCTCTATCCAGAGGAATTTTCAACTCTGTTAGTGAAATGCACACATCATAAGGAAGTTTCAGAGAATGCTTCTGTCTAGTTTTTATGTGAAGTTGATTCCTTTTCTACCGTAGGCTTCAATGTGCTCCTAATGAAAACAAGCAAATTCTACAAAAAGAGTGTTTCAAAAGTGCTCTATCAAAAGAAAGGTTCAAATCTGTGTCTTGAGTGCACACACACAAAGCAGTTTCTGAGAATACTTCTGTCTAGTTTTTATGTGAAGATATTCACGTTTCCAATGAAGGCCTCAAAGAACTCAAAATATCCACTTGCAGATACTTTAAAAAGAGTGTTTCAAAACTGATCTTCCAAAAGGAAGTTTGAGCCCTGTGAGTTGCAAGCACACATCATAAAGAACTTTCAGAGAATGCTTCTGTCTGGATTTTATGTGAAGATATCTCGTTTCCCATCATAGGCCTCAAAGCGCTCCTAATGAACAATTGCAGATTCTCCAAAAAGTGTGTTTCAAAACTGCCCTTTCAAAAGGAGTGTTCAACTCTGTGAGTTGAACTCACACTACAAAAAGCAGTTTCACAGAACGCTTCTATCTAATTTTTACGTGAAAATAGTCCCGTTTCCAACGAAGGCCTGAAAGAGCTCCAGTTATCTACTTGCAGATTCTGCAAAAACAGTTTCAAAACTGCTCTATGAAAAGGAACATTCAACTATGTGAGTTGAGTGCACACATCATAAAGGTGTTTCTGAGAATTCTTCTCTCTAGTTTTTATGTGAAGTTGTTTCCTTTTCCACCGAAGGCTTCAAATCGCTCGTAAAGGACACTTGCTAATTCTACAAAAAGAGTGTTTCAAAAGTACTCTAACAAAAGAAAGGTTCAACTCTTTGTGTCCAGTGCACACAACAGAGAGCAATTTCTGGGAATGCTTCTGTCTAGTTTTGTTGGAAGATTTTATAAAAATGGTGTTTCAAAACTGCTCTATCAAAGGAAAGGTTGAACTCTGTGAGTAGAACTCACCCATGACAAAGCAGTTTCTGAGAATGCTGCTGTCTAGTTTTTATGTGAAGATATTCCCGTTTTCAGCAAAGGCCTCAAAGAATTCCAAATATCCACTTGCAGGTTCTGCAAAAAGTTTTTTTCAAAACTGCTCCATTAAAGGGAATGTTCAACTCTGTGAGTGGAATGCACACATCATAAAGAAGTTTCAGAGAATGCTTCTGTCTAGATTCAGTGTGAAGATATTCATTTTTCGACCATAGGCCTCAAAGCACACCAAATGAACAATGGCAGATTCTACAAAAAGAGTGTTTCCAAACTGCTCTATCAAAGGAAAGATTCAAATCCGTGAGTTGAATGCACACAACACAAAGCAGTTTCAGAGAACACTTCTGTCTATTTTTTTTTGTGAATATATGCCCGTTTCCAACGAAGGCCTCAAGAGCTCCAAATATCTACTTGCAGATTCTGCAAAAACAGTGTTTCAAAACTGCTCTATCCAAGGTAAGGTTCAACTCTGTTAGTTGAATGCACATATCATAAAGTTGTTTCTCAGAATGCCTCTGTCTATTTTTTATGTGAAGATATTACCTTTTCCACCATAGGCCTCAAAGTACACCAAATGAACACTTGCAAATTCTACAAAAAGAGTGTTTCCAAACTGCTCTATCAAAAGAAAGATTCAACTCTTTGAGTTGAATGCATACAACACAAAGCAGTTTTAGAGAACATTTCTGTCTAGTTTTTTTGTGAAGATATTCCCGTTTCCAACGAAGGCCTCAAGAGCTCCAAATATACACTTGCAGATTCTGTAAAAATGCTGTTTCAAAACCGCTCTATCAAAAGGAAGACTTATCTCTCTGAGTTGAATGCACGCATCATAAAGATGTTTCTGAGAATGCTTCTGTCTAATTTTTATGTGAAGATATTTCCTTTTCCACCATAGGCCTCAAAGCGCACCTAGTGAACACTTGCAGATCCTACAAAAAGAGTGTTTCAAAACTGCTCTATCAAAAGAAAGATTCAGCTCTGCGAGTTGAAGGCATACAATGCAAAGCAGGTTCAGAGAACACTTCTGTGTAATTTTTATGTGAAGTTAGACCTGTTTCCAACGTTCGCTTCAAAGAGCTCCAAATGGTCACATGCAGATAGTGCAAAAAGACTCCTTCAAAACTGCTCCATCAAAAGGAAGGTTGAATTCTGTGAATTGAAAGTGCACATCATAGAGAACTTTCAGAGAATGCTTCCGTCTGGATTTTATGTGAAGATATTCCCGTTTTCAGCAAAGGCCTCAAAGCGCTCCTAATGAACAATTTCAGATTCTACAAAAAGAGTGTTTCAAAACTGCTCTTTCAAAAGAAGTGTTCAACTCTTTGAGTTGGATTCAAACTACATAAAGCAGCTTCACAGAATTACTCTGTCTAGTTTTTATGTGAAGATAGACCCATTTCCAACGAAGGCCTGCAAAGCTCGAAATATCCACTTGCAGATTCTGCAAAATCACTTTTTCAAAACTTCTCAATCAAAAGGAAGGCTTGCATCTCTGAGTTAAATGCACACATCACAAATATGTTTCTGAGAATGCCTCTGTCTAGTTTTTTTGTGAAGATATTTCCTTTTCCACCATTGGCCTCAAAGCGCACCTAATGAACACTTGCACATTCTACATAAAGAGTGTTTCCAAACTGCTCTATCAAAAGAAAGATTCAAGTCTGTGAGTTGAATGCATACAACACAAAGCAGTTTCAGAGGACATTTCTGTCTAGTTTTTTTGTGAAGATATGCCCGTTTCAAATGAAGGCCTCAAGAGCTCCAAATATCCACTTGCAGATACTGCAAAAACATTGTTACAAAACTGCTCTATCAAAAGGAAGGCTTATCTGTCTGAGTTGAATTTCTACAACATAAAGTTGTTTCTGAAAATGCTTCTGTATATTTTTTATGTGAAGGTATTTCCTTTTCCACCATAGGCCTCAAAGTGCTCCAAATGAACACTTGCAGATTCCACAAATAGGGGTTTTCAAAGCTTCTCTATGAGATGAAAGGTTCAACTCTGTGAGTTGAACACACACGTCACAAAGAAGTTTCTGAGAATGCTGCTGTCCAGTTTTTATGTGGAGATAGTCCTGTTTCCAACGAACGCTTCAAAGAACTCCAAACATCCTCTTGCAGTTTCTGCAGAAACACTGTTCCAAAACTGCTCTATAAAAAGAAAAATTCAAATCTGTTAGTTGAATGCACCCATCATAAGAGTGTTTCTTAGAATGCTTCTGTCTAGTTTTTATGTGAAGTTGTTTCCTTTTCCACCATAGCCTTCAAAGCGCTCCAAATGAACACTTGCAAATTCTACAAAAAGAGTGTTTCAATAGTGCTCTATCAAAAAAAGGTTCAACTCGGTTTGTCAAGTGTACACAACAGAAGACAGTTTCTGAGAATTCTTCTGTCTAGTTTTTATGTGAAGATATTCACGTTTCCAACGAAGACCTCTAAGAGTTCCAAATATCCACTTGCGGATTCTGCAAAAAGACTATTTCAAAACTGTTGCATCAAAAGGAAGGTTGAACTCTGTGAGTTGAAAGCACACATCATAAAGTACTTCCAGAGAATGATTCTGTCGGGATTTTATATGAAGATGTTTCCTTTTCCACCATAGGCCTCAAAGCGCTCCCAAGGAACACATGCAGATTCTCCAAAAAGAGTGTTTCAAAACTACTCTTTCAAAAGAAGGGTTTAAGTCTGTGAGTTGGGTTCACACTACACAAAGCAGTTTTATGGAACGCTTCTGTCTAGTTGTTATGTGAAGATATTACCGTTTCCACCGAAGGCCTGAAACAGCTCCAAATATCCACTTGCATATTCTGCAAAAACACTGTTTCGAAACTGCTCTATCAAAAGGAAGTTTCAACTCTGTGAGTTCAATACACACATCATAAAGTTGTTTCTGAGAATGCCTCTGTCTGGTTTTTATGTGAAGATATTTCCTTTTCCACCATAGGCCTCAAAGCTCACGTAATGAACAATTGCAGATTCTACAAAAAGAGTGCTTCAAAACTGCCCTCTCAAAAGAAAGTTTCAACTCTGTGAGTTGAATGCATACAACACAAAGCAGTTTCAGAGAACACTTCTGTCTAGTTTTTTTGCGAAGATATACCCGTTTCCAACGATGACCTCAAGAGCTCCAAATATCCAGTTGTGTGTTATACAAAAACACTGTTTCAAAACTGCTCTATATAAAGGAAGGCTTATCTGTCTGAGTTGAATGCACACATGATGAAGATGTTTCTGAGAATGCTACTGTCCAGTTTTTATGTCAAAATATTTCTTTTTACGCCATAGGTCTCAAAGCGCTCCAAATGAACACTTGCAGATTCTACAAAAAGGGTGTTTCAAAACTGCTCTCTCAAAGGAAAGGTTCAACTCTGTGAGTTGAACACACAAATCAAAAAGTAGTTTCTGATAATGCTTCTGTCCTGTTGTTATGGGAAGATATTCTCTTTTCCAACGAACGCCTCAAAGACCTCCAAATATCCACTTGCAGATTCTGCAAAAAGACTCTTTCAAAACTGCTCCATGAAAAGGAAGGTTCAACTCTGTGAGCTGAATGCACACATCATATAGAAGTTTCAGAGAATGCTTCTCTCTAGATTTTATGTGAAGATATTTCCTTTTCCAATATAGGCTTCGAAGCCCACCTAATGAACAATTGCAGATTCTATAAAAAGAGTGTTTCAAAACTGCTCTATCAAAAGAAAGATTCAGCTCTGTGAGTTGAATGCATACAACATAAAGCAGTTTCAGGGAACACTACTGTCTAGTTTTTATGTGAAGACAGTCCCGTTTCCAATGAACGCATCAAAGAGGGCCAAATATCCTCTTGCAGTTTCTGCAAAAACAGTTTCAAAACTGCTCAATCCAAAGGAAAGTTCAACTCTGTTAGTTGAATGCACACATCATAAAGGTGTTTCTTAGAATGCTTCTGTCTAGTTATTATGTGAAGTTGTTTCCTTTCTCACCGTAGGCTTCAAAGTGCTGTTAATGAACACTTGCAAATACTACAAAAAGAGTTTTTCAAATGTTCTCTATCAAAAGAAAAGTTCAACACTGTGTGTCCAGTGCACACAACACAAAGTAGCTTCTGAGCATGCTTCTGTCCAGTTTTAATGTGAAGATATTCACCTTTCCAACGAAGGCCTCAAAGAGCTCCAAATATCCACTTGCAGATTCTACAAATAGTCTCTTTCAAAACTACTCCATCAAAAGAAAGTTTGAATTCTGTGAGTTGAAATCACACATCATAAAGAAATTTCAGGGAATGCTTCCTTCTGGATTTGATGTGAACATATTTCCTTTTTCACCACAGGCCTCAATTCACACCTAATAAACACATGCAGATTCTACGAAAAGTGTGTTTCGAAACTACTCTTTCAAAAGAAGTGTTCAACTCGGTGAGCTGGATTCACAGTACACAAAGCAGTTTCACAGAACGCTTCTGTCTAGATTTTATGTGAAGATATTCCCGTTTCCAACGAAGGCCTGAAAGAGCCCCAAATATCCACTTGCAGTTTCTGCAAAAACACTGTTTCAAAACTGCGCTATCAAAAGGAAACTTCAAGTCTGTGATTTCAATGCACACATCGTGAAGATGTTTCTGAGAATGCTTCTGTCTAGTTTTTATGTGAAGATATTTCCTTTTCCACCATAGGCCTCACAGCACACGTAATGTACACTTACAGATTGTACAAAAAGACTTTTTCAAAACTGCTCTATCAAAAGAAAAGTTCACCTCTGTGAGTTGAATGCATACAACACAAAGCAGTTTCAGAGAACACTTCTGTTTAGTTTTTATGTGACGATATCCCCGTTTCCAATGAATGCTTCAAAGAGCTGCAAGTATCCTCTTGCAGATTCTGCAGAACACCGTTGCAAAACTGCACTATCCAAAGGAAAGTTCAACTTTGTTAGTTGAATGCACACATCATAAAGTTGTCTCTTAGAATGCTTCTGTCAAGCTTTTATGTGAACTTGTTTCCTTTTCCGCTGTAGGCTTCAAAGCACTCCGAATGAACACTTGCAAATACTACAAAAAGAGTTTTTAAAAAGTGCTCTTTCAAAAGAAAGTTTCAACTCTGTGGGTCGAGTGCACACAACACAAAGCAGTTTCTGAGAATTCTTCTGTCTAGTTTTTATGTGAAGATATTCACGTTTCCAACGGAGGTATCAAAGAGCTCCATATAACCACTTGCAGATTCTGGAAAAAGATTCTTTCAAAACTCTCCCTGAAAAGGAAGTTTCAACTCTGTGAGCTGAATGCACCCATCATAAAGAAGCGTCAGAGAATGCTTCTGTCTAGATTTTATGTGAAGATATTTCTTTTTCCAACATTGGCCTCGAAGCCCACCTAATGAACACTTGCAGATTCTACAAAAAGAGTGTTTCAAAACTGCTTTATCAAAAGAAAGATTCAACTCTGAGTGTTGAATTCATAAAACAATAAACAGTTTCAGAGAACACTTTTGTCTAGTTTTTATGTTAAGATAATCCAGTTTTGAACGAAAGCTTCAAAGAGCTCCAAATATCCTGTTGCATATTCTGCAAAAACACTGTTTCAAAAATGCTCTATCCAAAGGAAGATTCAACTCTGTTACTTGAATGCACACATCATTAAGGTGTTTGTTAGAATTCTTCTGACTAGTTTTTATGTGAAGTTGCTTCCTTTTCCACCGTAGGCTTCAAAGCACTCCTAATGAACACTTGCAAATGCTAGAAAAAGAGTGTTTCAAAAGTGCTCTCTCAAAAGAAAGGTTCAACTCTTTCTGTCGAGTGCGCACAACACAAAGCAGTTTCTGAGAATGCTTCTGTCTAATTTTTATGTGAAGATATTCACGTTTCCAACGAAGGCCTCAAGGAGCTCCAGATATCCACTTGCAGCATCTGCAAAAATACTCTTTCAAAACTGCTCCATCAAAAGGAAGGTTGAACTCTGTGTGATGAAAGCACACATCATAAAGAACTTTCAGAGGATGCTTCCGTCTGGATGTTATGTGAAGATATTTCATTTTCCACCATAAGCCTCACAGCGCATCTAATGAACAATTGCAGATTCTACAAGAAGAGTGTTTCAAAACTGCTATATCAAAAGAAGAGTTCACTTCTGAGGGTTAGATTCACACTACACAAAGCAGTTTCAGAGAACGCTTCTGCCTAGTTTTTATGTGAAGATATTCCCGTTTCCAAAATGAATGGAAAGAGCTCCAAATATCAACTTGCAGATTCTGCAAAAACACTGTTTAAAAACTCCTCTATGAAAAGGAAGGTTCAACTCTGTGAATTGAAAGCACACATCATAAAGAACTTTCAGATAATGCTTCTATCTGTGTTTTATATGAAGATATTTCCTTTTCCACAATAGGCCTCAAAGTATTCCTAATGAACAATTGTTCCTTTTCCAAAAGATTCTACAAAAAGAGTGTTTCAAAACTGCTTTTTGAAAAAGAAGTGTTCAAACCTGTGGGTTGGATTCACACCTCACAAAGCAGTTTCACAGAACGCTTCTGTCTAGTTTTTACGTGAAGATATTCCTGTTTCCAACGAAGGCCTCAAAGAGCTCCAAATATCCACTTGCAGATTCTGCAAAAACACTGTTTCAAAACTGCTCTTTCAAAAGGAAGGTTCAACCCTGTGAGTTGAATGCACACATCATAAAGGTGTTTCTGAGAATGATTCTGTCTAGTTTTCATGTGAAGGTATTTCCTTTTCCACCATAGGCCTCAAAGCGAACATAATGAACACCTGCAGATTCTACAAAAAGAGTGTTTCAAAACTGCTCTATAAAAAGAAAGATTCACCTCTGTGAATTGAATGCATACAACACAAAGCAGTTTCAGAGAACCCTTCTGTCTAGTTTTTATGTGAAGATAGTCCCGTTTCCAATGAACACTTCAAGGAGCTCCAAACATCCTCTTGCAATTTCTGCGAAAACACTGTTTCAAAACTGCTCTATGCAAAGGAAAGTTCAACTCTGTTAGTTGAATGCACACATCATAAATGTGTTTCTTAGAATGCTTCTGTCTAGTTTTTATGTGATGTTATTTCCTTTTCGACCATTGGCTTCAAAACGCTCCAAATGAACAGTTGCAAATTCCACAAAAAGAGTGTTTCAAAGGTGCTCTATCAAAAGAAAGGTTCAAATCGGTGTGTCGAGTGCACACAACAGAAAGAACTTTCTGAGAATGCTTCTGTCTAGTTTTTATGTGAAGATATTCACGATTCCAACGAAGGCCTCTAGGAGCTCCAAATATCCACTTGCGGATTCTGCAAAAAGACTCTTTCAAAACTGCTCCATCAAAAGGAAGGTTGAACTCTGTGAGTTGAAAGCACACATCTAAAGAACTTTCAGAGAATGCTTCAGTCAGGATTTTATATGAAGATATTTCCTTTTGCATCATAGGCCTCAAAGCACTCCAAGTGAACAATTGCATATTCTACAAAAAGAGTGTTTGAAAACTGCTCTTTCAAAAGAAGTGTTCAACTCTGTGAGTTGGATTCACACTACACAAAGCAGTTTCACAGAACACTTCTGCCTAGTTTTTATGTGAAGACATTCCGGTGTCCACCGAAGGCCTGAAACAGCTCCAAATATCAACTTGCAGCTTCTGCAAAAACACTGTTTCAAAACTGCTCTATTAAAAATAAAGGTTCAACTCTGTGAGTTCAATGCACGCATCATAAAGTTGTTTCTGAGAATGCTTCTCTCTAATTTTTATGTGAAGATATTTCCATTTCTACCATAGGCCTCAAACTCACGTAATGAACACTTGCAGATTCTACAAAAAGAGTCTTTCAAAACTGCTCTTTCAAAAGAAAGATTGAACTCTGTGAGTTGAATGCGTACAACACAGAGCAGTTTCACAGAACTCTTCTGTCTAGGTTTTTTGTGAAGATGATATTCCCGTTTCCAGTAAAGACGTCAAGAGCTCCAAATATCCAGTTGCATATTCAGCAAAAACACTGTTTCAAAAATATTCTATTAAAAGGAAGGCTTATCTCTCTCAGTTGAATGCACACATGTTAAAGATGTTTCAGAGAATGCTACTGTCTAGTTTTTATGTGAAGATATTTCCTTTCATGCCATAGGCCTCAAAGCGCTCCAAATGAACACTGCAGATTCTACAAAAAGGGTGTTTCAAAACTGCTCTCTCAAAGGAAAGGTTCAACTCTGTGATTGAATACACATATCAAAAAGTAGTTTCTGAGAATGCTTCTGGCCAGTTTTTATGTAAAGATATTCTCGTTCCCAAGGAACGCCTCAAGAAGTTCCAAATATCCTCTTGCAGATTGTGCAAAAAGACTCTTTCAAAACTGCTCCAAGAAAGGGAAGGTTCAACTCTGTGAGCTGAATGCACACATCATAAAGAAGTTTCAGATAATGCTTCTGCCTAGATTTTATGTGAAGATATTTCCTTTTCCAACATAGGCCTCAAAGCCCACCGAATGAACACTTGCAGATTCTACAAAAAGAGTGTTTCAAAACTGCTTTATCAAAAGAAATATTCAACACTGTGAGTTGAATGCAAGCAACACAAAGCAGTTTCAGAGAACACTTCTGTCTAGTTTTATGTGAAGATAGTCCCGTTTCCAATGAATGCTTCAAAGAGCTCCAAATATCCACATGCAGATTCTGCAAAAACACTGTTTCAAAACTGCTCTATCAAATGGAAGGCTTTTCTGTATTTGTTGAATGCATACATAATAAAGATGTTTCTGAGAATGCTTGTGTCTAGTTTTTATATGAAGATATTTCCTTTTCCACCGTAGGCCTCAAAGCGCTCCAAATGAACACTTGCAGATTCTACAAAAAGGGTGTTTCAAAACCGCTCTATCGAAAGACAGATTCAACTCTGTGAGTTGAACGCATGCAACACAAAGAAGTTTCAGAGAACACTTCTGTCTAGTTTTTATGTGAAGATAGTCTCCTTTCCAACAAAGGCCTCAAAGAGCTCCAAATATCCACATGCAGATTCTGCAAATCACTGTTTCAAAACTGCTCTATCCACAGGAAGGTTCAACTCTGTTAGTTGAATGCACACATCATAAAGAAGTTTGAGAGAATGCTTCTGTCTAGTTTTTATGTGAAGTTGTTTCGTTTTCCACCTTAGGCTTCAAAGTGCTCCAAATGAACACTTGCAAATTCTACAGAAAGAGTGTTTCAAAAGTGCTCTATCAAAAGAAAGTTTCCAATCTGTGTGTTGAGTGCAAACAACAGAAAGCAGTTTCTAAAACACTTCTGTCTAGTTGTTATGTGAAGATATTCAGGTTTCCAATGGAGGCCTCAAAGAGCTCCAAATATCCTCTTGCAGATTCTGCAAAACGACTCTTTCAAAACTGCTCCATGAAAAGGAAGGTTGAACTTTTTGAATTGAATGCACACATCATAATGAAGTTTCAGAGAATGCTTCTGTCCAGATTTTATGTGAAATTATTTCCTTTTTACACCATAGGCCTCAAAGCGCAGCAATGAACACCTGCAAATTCTACAAAAAGCATGTTCCAAAACTGCTCTATGAAAAGAAAGATTCTACTCTGTGAGTTGAATTCATACAAAGCAAAGCTGGTTCAGAGAACATTTCTCTCTAGTTTTTATGTGAAGTTAGTCCCGTTTCCAACGAACACTTCAAAGAGCTTCAAATATACACATGCAGATTCTGTAAAAACACTGTTTCAAAACTGCTCTATCCAAAGTAACGTTCAAATCTTTTAGTTGAATGCACGCGTCATCAAGGTGTTTCTCAGAATGTTTCTGTCTAGTTTTTATGTGAAGTTGTTTCCTTTTCCACCATAAGCTTCAAAGCGCTCCTACTGAATACTTGCAAATTCTACAAAAAGGGTGTTTCAAAAGTTCTCTATGAAAAGAAAGGTTCAACTCCGTGTGTTGAGTGCACACAACAGAAAGCAGTTTCCGAGAACAGTTCTGTCTAGTTTACATGTGAAGATATTCAGGTTTCCAACGAAGGCCTCACAGAGCTCAAAATATCCTCTTGCAGATTCTGCGAAAAGACTCTTTCAAAACTGCTCCATCAAATGGAAGGTTGAACTCTGTGAGATGAAAGCACACATCATAAAGAACTTTCAGAGAATGCTTCTGTCTGGATTTTATGTGAAGATATCTCGTTTTCCACCATAGGCCTCAAAGCACACCTAATGAACAATTGCAGATTTTACAAAAAGCGTTTTTCAAAACTGCTCTTTCAAAAGAAGTGTTCAACTCTGTGAGTTGGATTCACACTACACAAAGCAGTTTCACAGAATGCTTCTATCTAGTTTTTATTTGAAGATAGTCCCGTTTCCAGCAAAAGCTTGAAAGAGCTGCAAATATACACATGCACATTCTGCAAAAACGCTGTTTCAAAACTGCTCTATCAAAAGGAAGGTTCAACTCAGTGAGTTGAATGCACAAATTAAAAAGATGTTTCTGAGAATGCTTCTGTCTAGTTTTTATTTGAAGATATTTCCTTTTCCTCCATAGGCCTCAAAGCGCACCTAATGAACACTTGCAGTTTTTACAAAAAGAGTGTTTCAAAACTGTTCTATTGAAAGACAGATTCAACTCTGTGAGTTGAACACATACAACAGAAAGCAGTTTCACAGAACACTTCTGTCTAGTTTTTATGTGAAGATAGTCCCATTTCCAAGAAACCTTCAAAGGTCTCCAAGTATCCACTTGCAGATTCTTCAAAAACACTCTTTCAAAACTGCTCTGTCCACAGGAAGTTTCAACTCTGTAAGTTGAATGCACACATCATAAAGAAGTTTCAGAGAATGCCTCTGTCTAGTTTTTATGTGAAGTTGTTTCCTTTTCCACTGTAGGGTTCAAAGCACTCCCTATGAACACTTGCAAATTCTACAAAAAGAGTGTTTCAAAACTGCTCTATCAAAAGAAAGATTCAACTCTGTGAGATGAATGGATACAACACAAAGCAGTTTCAGAGAACACTTCTGTCTAGTTTTTATGTGAAGTTAGTCCGGTTTCCAATGAACGCTTCCAAGAGCTTCAAATATCCACATGCAGATTTTGTAAAAACACTGTTTCAAAACTGCTTTATCCTAAGTAAAGTACAACTCTTTTAGTTGAATGCACGCATCATCAAGATGTTTCTTAGAATGCTTCTGTCTAGTTTTTACCTGAATTTGTTTCCTTTCCCACAGGAGGCTTCAAAGCGCTCCTAATGAACTCCTGAAAATTCAACAAAAAGAGTGTTTCAAAAGTGACCTGTCAAAAGAAAGGTTCAACTCTGTGTGTTGAGTGCCCATAACACAGAGCAGTTTCTGAGAACACTTCTGTGCAGTTTTTACGTGAAGATATTCACGTTTCCAACGAACCCTTCAAAGAGCTCCAAATATCCACATGCAGATTCTGCAAAAACACTGTTTCAAATTTGCTCTGTCAAAAGGAAGGTTCAACTCTCTTAGTTGAATACACACATCATAATGTAGTTTCGGAGAATGCTTCTGTCTAGATTTTATGTGAAGATATTTCCTTTTCCACCATAGGCCTCAAACCGCACATAATGAACAGTTGAAGATTCTACAAAAGGAGTGTTTCAAAACTGTTCTATTGAAAGACAGATTTACCTCTGTGAGTTGAACACATACAACCCAAAGCAGTTTCAGAGAAGACTTCTGTCTAGGTTTTAGGTGAAGATATTCAAGTTTCCAACGAAGGCCTCAAAGAGATTCAAATATCCACTTGGAGAATCTGCTAAAAGACTCTTTCAAAACTGCTCCATCAGAAGAAGGGTTAAATTCTGTGAGTTGAAAGCACACATCATAAAGAACTTTCAGAGAATGCTTGTGTCTGGATTTTATGTGAAGATATTTCCTTTTCCAAAATTGGCATCAAAGCACACCTAATGAACAATTGCAGATTCTACAAAAGGAGTATTTCAAAATGCTCTTTCAAAAGAAGTGTTCAAATCTGTGAGTTTGATTCATGCTACACCAACCAGTTTCACAGAACGCTTTTTTCTAGTATTTATGTGAAGATATTCCCGTTTCCAAGGAAGGCCTCTAAGAGCTACATATATCCACTTGCAGATCCTGCAAAAAGACTCTTTCAAAACTGCACCATGAAAAGGAAGGTTCAACTCTGTGAGTTGAATGCACACATCATAAGGAAGTTTCAGAGAATGCTTCTGTCTAGATTTTATGTGAAGTTATACCCTTTTCAATCATAGGCCTCAAAGCGCACCAAATGAACACTTGCAGATACTACAAAGAGGCTGTTTCAAAACTGTTCTATTGAAAGACAGATTCAACTCTGTGAGTCGAACGCATACAACACAAAGCAGTTTCAGAGAACACTTCTGTCTACTTTTCATGTGAAGATAGTCCCATTTCCAACAAACGCTTCAAAGAGCTCCATATATCCCCATGCAGATTCTGCAAAAACACTGTTTCAAAACTGCTCTATCCAAAGGAATGTTCAACTCTGTTAGTTGAATGCACTCATCATAAATGTGTTTCTCAGAATGGTTCTGTCTAGTTTTTATGTGAAGTTGTTTCCTTTTCCACTGTAGGCTTCAAAGCACTCCTAATGAACATTTGCAAATTCTACAAAAAGAGTGTTTCAAAAGTGCTCTATCAAAAGAAAGGTTCAACTCTGTGTGTTGAGTGCACACAACACAAAGCAGTTTCTGAGAACACTTCTGTCTAGTTTTTATGTGAAGATATTCACTTTTCCAACGAAGGTCTCAAAGAGCTGCAAATATCCAGTTGCAGATACTGTGAAAAGACTGTTTCAAAACTGCTCCATCAATGGAAATGTTCAAGTCTCTGAGTTGAATCCACACATCTTAAAGAAGTTTCAGAGAATGCTTCTGTCTGAACTTCATGTGAAGATATTTCCTTTTCCACCATTTTCCTCAAAGCACACCTAATGAACACTTGCAGATTTTATAAAAAAGTATTTCAAAACTGCTCTATCAAAAGAAAGATTCTGCTTTGTGAGTTGAATGCATACAACACAAAGCAGATTCAGAGAACACTTCTGTCTAGTTTTTATGTGAAGATAGTACAGTTTCCAACGTATGCCTCAAAGAGCTCCAAATATCCACATGCAGATTCTGCAGAAACACTCTTTCAAAACTGCTCAAACAAAGGAAGATTCAAATCTGTTAGTTAAATGCACACATCATAAAGCTGTTTCTTAGAATGCTTCCGTCTTGTTTTTATGTGACATTGTTTCCTTTTCCACCATGGGCTTCAATGCCCTCCAAATGAACACTTGCAAATTCTACAAAAGGAGTGTTTCAAAAGTGCTGTATCAAAAGAAATGTTCAACTCTTTGTTGATTGCACACAAAACAAAGAACTTTCTGAGAATACCTCTGTCTAGTTTTTATGTGAAGATATTCACGTTTCCAACGAAGGCCTCAAAGAGCTCCAAATATACACTTGCAGATAATATAAAAAGAATGTTTCAAAACTGCTCTTTCAAAAGGAAGTTGAACTCCGTGAGTTGAAGGCACATATCACAAAGAACTTTCAGAGAATGCTTCTGTCTGCATTTTACGTGAAGATATTTCGTTTTCCACCATAGGCCTCAAAGCGCTCCTAATGAACAATTGCAGATTCTACAAAAAGAGTGTTTCAAAATTGCTCTTTGAAAGGAAAGGTTCAACTCTGTGAGTTGAACACACAGATCACAAAGCAGTTTCTGCGAATGCTTCTGAACAGTTTTTATGTGAAGATATTCCCGTTTCCAATGAAGGCCTCGAAGAGCTCCAAATATATACCTGCAGATTCTGCAAAAAGACTCTTTCAAAACTGCTCTATCAAAAGGAAGGATGAACTCTGTGAGTTGAAAGCACACATCATAAAGAACTTTCAGAGAATGCTTCTGTCTGGATTTTATGTGAAGATAATTCCTTTTCCAACATAGGCCTCAAAGTGCTCTGAATGAAAAATTGTAGATTCTACAAAGAATATTTCAAAACTACTCTTTCAAAAGAAGTGTTCAACTCTGTGATTTGGATTCACGCTAAACAAACCAGTTTCACAGAACGCTTCTGTCTAGTTTTTATTTGAAAATATTACCGTTTCCAATGACGGCCTGTAAGTGCTCCAAATATCCACTTGCAGATTCTGCAAAAACACTTTTTCAAAACTGCTCTAACAAAAGGAAGTTTCAACTCTGTGAGTTGAATGCACACCTCATAAAGATGTTTCTGAGAATGCTTCCATCTAGTTTTTATGTGAAGATATTTCCTTTTCCACGATAGACCTGAAAGCCCACCACGTGAACACTTTCAGATTGTAGAAAAAGAGTGTTTCAAAACTACTCCATCAAAAGAAAGATTCAACACTGTGAGGTGAAGGCATACAACACAAAGAAGTTTCTGAGAACACTTCTGTTTAGTTTTTTTGTGTGAGATATTCCCATTTCAAACGAATGCCTCAAGAACTCCAAATATCCACTTGCAGATTCTGCAAAAACACTGTTTCAAAACTGTTCTATGAAAAGGAAGGATGATCTCTCTGAGTTGAGTGCACACATCATAAAGATGTTTCTGAGAATGCTTCTGTCTATTTTTTATGTGAAGATATTTCCTTTTCCAACATAGGCCTCAAAGCGCTCCAAAAGAACACTTGCAGTTTCTAGTAAGGGGTGTTTCAAAACTGTTTTATCAAGGGAAATGTTCAATTCTGTGATTTGAACACACACATCACAAAGCAGTTTTTGAGAATGCTGCTGTCCAGTTTTTATGTGAAGATATTTCCGTTTCCAACAAAGCCTCAAAGAGCTAGAAATATCCACTTGCAGATTCTGCAAGAAGACTTTTTGAAAATTACACAAAGATAAGGAAGATTCAACTCTGTGAGTTGAATGCACACATCATTAAGAAGTATCAGAGAATGCTTCTGTCTAGATTTTATGTGAAGATACTTCCTTTTCCACCATAGGCCTCAAAGCGCACCTAATGAACACTTGCAGATTCTACAGAAAGAGTGTTTCAAAACTGTTCTATCGAAAGACAGATTGAATTCTCTGAGTCGAACGCATACAACAGTAAGAAGTTTCAGAGAACATTTCTGTCTAGTTTTTATGTGAAGATAGTCCCGTTTCCAAAGAACCCTTCAAAGAGCTCCATATATCCCCATGCATATTCTGCAAAAACACTGTTTCAAAACTGCTCTATCCAAAGGAAGGTTCAACTCTGTTAGTTGAATGTAAACATCATAAAGAAGTTTCAGAGAATGCTTCTGTCTAGCTTTTATGTGAAGTTGTTTCCTTTTCCAACGTAGGTTTCAAAGTGCTCCTAATGAACACATGCAAATTCTACAAAAATAATGTTTCAAAAGTGCTCTATCAAAAGAAAGGTTCAACTCTGAGTGTTGAGTGCACACAACACAAAGCAGTTTCTGTGAGCACTTCTGTATAGTTTTTTATGTGAAGATATTCACGTTTCCAACGAAGGTTTCAAAGAGCTCCAAATATCCACTTGGGGATCCTGCGAAAAGACTCCTTCAAAAGTGCTCCATAAAAAGGAAGGTTCAGCTTTCTGAGTTTAGTGCACACATCTTAAATCAGTTTCAGAGAATGCTTCTGCCTAGATTTTATATGAAGATATTTCGTTTTCCACCGTAGGCGTCAAAGCGCACCTAATGAACACTCGCAGATTCTACAAAAAGAGTGTTGCAAAACTGCTCTGTCAAAAGAAAGATGCAACTTTGTGAGTTGAATGCATACAACACAAAGCAGGTTCAGAGAACACTACCGTCAAGTTTTTATGGGAAGATAGTCCCGTTTCCAAATAACGCCTCAAAGAGCTCCAAATATCCAAATACAGATTCTGCAAAAACACTGTTTCAAAGCTGCTCAATCCAAAGGAAGATTGAACTCTGGTAGTTGAATGCATACATCATAAAGGTGTTTCTTAGAATGCTTCCGTGTAGTTTTTAAGTGAAGTTGTTTCCTTTTCCACCGTCGGCTTTAATGCGCTCCTAATGAAAACTTGCAAATTCTACAAAAAGGGTGTATCAAAAGCGCTGCATCAAAAGAAAGGTTCACCTCTGTGTGTTGAGTGCACACAACACAAAGAAGTTTCTGAGAATACCTCTGTCTAGTTTTCATGTGAAGATATTCACGTTTCCAATGAAGGCCTCAAAGAGCTCCAAATATTCACTTGCAGATTCTGTAAAAAGACTTTCAAAACTGCTCTATCAAAGGGAAGGTTGAACTCTGTGAGTTGAAAGCACACATCATAAAGAAGTTTCAGACAATGCTTCTGACTAGATTTTATGTGAAGATATTCTCTTTTCTACAAGAAGCCTCAAAGTGCTCCTAATGAACAATTGCAGATTCTACAAAGAGTATTTCAAAACTGCTTTTTCAAAAGAAGTGTTCAACTCTGTGAGTTGGATTCACGGTACACAAACCAGTTTCACAGAATGCTTCTGTCTATTTTTTATGTGAAGATATTCCCATTTCCAACGAAGGCCTGCAAGTGCTCCGAATATCAACTTGCAGATTCGGCAAAAACACTGTTTCAAAACTGCTCTATCAAAAGAAAGGTTCAACTCTGTGAGTTGAATGTCCCCATCATAAAGATGTTTGAGAGATTGCTTCTGTCTAGTTTTTATGTGAAGATACTTCCTTTTCACCATAGGCCTCAAAGTGCACCTAATGAACACTTGCAGATACTACAAAAAGAGTGTTTCAAAACTGTTCTATCGAAAGACAGATTCAAATCTGTGAGTCGAACGCATACAACACAAAGCAGTTTCAGAGAACATTTCTGTCTAGTTTTTATGTGAAGTCAGTCCCGTTTCCAAATGAACCCTTCAAAGAGCTCCATATATCCACAAGCAGATCCTGCAAAAACACAGTTTCAAAACTGCTGTATCCAAAGGAAGTTTCAACTTTGTTAGTGGAATGCACACATCATAAAGGTGTTTCATAGAATACTTAAGTCTAGTTTTTATGTGAAGTTGTTTCCTTTTCCACCATGGGCTTCAATGTGCTCCAAAAGAACACTTGCAAATTCTACAAAAGGAGTGTCTCAAAAGTGCTGTATCAAAAGAAATGTTCACCTCTGTGTGTTGAGTGAACACAACACAAAGAAGTTTCTGAGAATACCTCTTTCTAGTTTTTATTTGAAGATATTAACGTTTCCAATGAAGACCTCAAAGAGCTTCAAATATCAACTCGCAGATAATATAAAAAGAGTGTTTCAAAACTTCTCTTTCAAAGGAAGGTTGAACTCTGTGAGTTGAAAGCACACATCATAAATAACTTTCAGAGAATGCTTCTGTCTGGATTTTATGTGAAGATACTTCCCTTTCCAACATAGGCCTCAAAGTGCTCCTAATGAACAATTGCACATTCTACAAAGAATATTTCAAAACTGCTCTTTCAAAAAAAGTTTTTCAACTCTGTGAGTTGGATTCACGCTACACAAACCAGTTTCACAGAACGCATCCATCTAGTTTTTATTTGAAGATGTTACCATTTCCAACGATGGCCTGTAAGTGCTCCAAATATCCACTTGCAGATTCTGGAAAAACACTGTTTCAAAACTGCTCTAAGAAAAAGAAGGTTCAACTCTGTGAGTTGAATGCACACATCAAAAAATTGTTTCTGAGAATGCTTCTGTCTAGTTTTTATATGAAGATATTTCCTTTTCCACGATAGACCTCAAAGCACACCCCATGAACACTTGCAGATTCTACAAAAAAAGAGTGTTTCAAAACTGCTCTATCAAAAGAAAGATTCAACATTGTGAGTTGAAGGCATACAACACAAAGCAGTTTCTGAGAACACTTCTGTCTAGTTTTTTTGTGTGAGATATTCTGGTTTCCAACGAAGGCCTCAAGAGATCCAAATGTCCACTTGCATATTCTGCAAAAACACTGTTTCAAAACTGCTCTATCAAAAGGAAGGATTATCTCTCTGAGTTCAATGCACACATCATAAAGGTGTTTCTGAGAAACCTTCTGTCTGGTTTTTATATGAAGATATTTCCTTTTCCACCATAGGCCACAAAGCCCTCCAAAAGAAAACTTGCAGATTCTACAAAAAGGGTGTTTCAAAACTGTTCTATCAAGGGAAATGTTCAATTCTGTGGGTTGAAGACACACATCACAAAGCAGTTTCTGAGAATGCTGCTGTCCAGTATTTATGTGAAGATATTCCCGTTTCCAACGAAAGCCTGAAAGAGCTACAAATATCCACTTGCAGATTCTGCAAAATGACGCTTTGAAAACTGCTCCACGAAAAGGAAGTTTCAAGTCTGTGAGTTGAATGCACACATCGTAAAGAAGTTTCAGAGAATGCTTCTGTCTAGATTTTATGTGAAAGTATTTCCGTTTCCACCATTGGCCTCAAAGCATACCAAATGAACACTTGCAGATTCTACAAAAAGATTTTTTCAAAACTGTTCTATCAAAATACAGATTCAACTCTGGGTGATGAACGCATACAACAGAAAGTAGTTTCAGAGAACAATTCTGTCTGGTTTTTATGTGAAGATAGTCTCGTTTCCAATGAACGCTTCAAAGAGCTCCATATATATCCTTATGCAGATTCTGCAAAAATACTATTTCAAAACTGCTCTACCCAAAGGAAGGTTGAACTCTGTTTGTTGAATGCACTCATCATAAGGAAGTTTCAGAAAATGCTTCTGTCTAGTTTTTATGTGAAGTTGTTTCCTTTTCCACCGTAGGCTTCAAAGCGCTCCTAATGAACATTTGCAAATTCTACAAAAAGAGTGTTTCAAAAGTGCTCTATCAAAAGAAAGGTTCAACTCTGTGTGTTGCGTGCACGCAACACAAAGCAGTTTCTGAGAACACTTCTGTCTAGTTTTTATGTGAAGATATTCACGTTTCCAACGAAGGTCTCAAAGAGCTCCAAATATCCACTTGCAGATTCTGTGAAAAGAGTCTTTCAAAACTGTTCCATAAAAAGGAAGGTTCAAGTCTCTGAGTTCCATGCACACATCTTAAAGAAGTTTCAGAGAATGCTTCTGTCTAGATTTTATGTGAAGATATTTCCTTTTCCACCATTGGCCTCAAAGCGCACCTACTGAACACTTGTAGATTCTATAAAAAAAGTGTTTCAAAACTGCTCTATGAAAAGAAAGATTCAACTCTGTGAGTTGAATGCATACAACAAAAAGCAGGTCCAGAGAACACTTCTGTCTAGTTTTTATGTGAAGATAGTATCGTTTCCAATGAACGCCTCAAAGAGCTCCAAATATCCACATGCAGATTCTGCAAAAACACTGTTTCAAAACTGCTCAAACAAAGGAAGATTCAACTCTGTTAGTTAAATGCACACATCATAAAGTTGTTTCTTAGAATGCTTCCGTCTTGATAATATGTGAAGTTGTTTCCTTTTCCAACGTGGGCTTCAATGCCCTCCAAATGAACATTTGGAAATTCTACAAAAGGAAAATTTCAAAAGTGCTGTATCAAAGGAAAGGTTCAACTCTGTGTGTTGAGTGCACACAACACAAAGAAGTTTCTGAGAATACCTCTCTCTAGTTTTTATGTGAAGATATTCCTGTTTCCAACGAAGGCCTCAAAGAGCTCCAAATATCCACTTACAGATAATATAAAAAGAATGTTTCAAAACTGCTCTTTCAAAAGGAAGGTTGAACTCTGTGAGTTGAAAGCACACATCATAAATAACTTTCAGAGAATGCTTCTGTCTGGATTTCATGTGAAGATATCTCGTTTTCCACCTTACGCCTCAAAGCGCTCCTAATGAACAATTGCAGATTCTACAAAAAGAGTGTTTCAAAACTGTTCTTTCAAAGAAAAGATTCAACTCTGTGAGTTGAACACACACATTACAAAGAAGTTTGTGCAAATGCTTCTGTCCAGTTTTTATGTGAAGATATTCCTGTTTCCAATGAAGGCCTCAAAGAGCTCCAAATGTATGCTTGCAGATACTGCAAAAAGACTCTTTCAAAACTGCTCTATCAAAAGGACGGTTGAACTCTGAGTTGAAAGCACACATCATAAAGAACTTTTAGTGAATGCTTTTTTCTGGATTTTATGTGAAGATAATTCTCTTTCCAACATAGGCCTCAAAGTGCTCCTAATGAACAATTGCACATTCTACAAAGAATATTTCAAAACTGCTCTTTCAAAAGAAGTGTTCAACTCTGTGAGTTGGATTCACGCTACACAAACCAGTTTCACAGACCGCTTCTGTCTAGCTTTTATTTGAAGATTTCACCGTTTCCAATGACGGCCTGTAAGTCTCCAAATATCCAATTGCAGATTCTGCAAAAAAAACAATGTTTCAAAACTGCTCTAACAAAAGGAAAGTTCAACTCTGTGAGTTGAATGCACACATCATAAAGATTTTTCTGAGAATGCTTCTGTCTAGTTTTATGTGAAGATATTTCCTTTCCCACAATAGAACTCAAAGCGCACCACATGAACACTTGCAGATTCTACAAAAAGAGTGTTTCAATACTGCTTTATCAAAAGAAAGATTCAAAACTGTGAGTTGAAGGCATACAACATAAAGCAGTTTCTGGCAACACTTCTGTCTAGTTGTTTTGTGTGAGATATTCCCGTTTCCAACGAAGGCCTCAAGGGCTCCTAATATCCACTTGCAGATTCTGCAAAAATATTGTTTAAAAACCGCTGTATCAAAAGGAAAAATTATCTCTCTGAGTTGAATGCACACATCATAAAGATGTTTCTGAGAATGCTACTGTCTAGTTTTTATTTGAAGATATTACTTTTTCCACCATAGGCCTCAAAGTTCTCCAAAAGAACCCTTGCAGATTCTACTAAAGGCTGTTTCAAAACTGTTCTATCAAGGGAAATGTTCAACTCTGTGATTTGAAGACACACATCACAAAGCAGTTTCTGAGAATGCTTCTGTCCAGTTTTTTTGTGAAGATATTCCCGTTTCCAAAGAAGGCCTCAAGAGCTCCAAATATCCACTTGCAGATTCTGCAAAAACACTGTTTCAAAACTGCTGTATCAAAAGGAAGGCTCAACTCTGTGATTTGAATGCACACATCACAAAGAATTTTCAGAGATTTCTTCAGCCTGGACTTAATGTGAAGATATTTCCTTTTCCACCATAGGCCTCAAAGCGCACCTAATGAACACATGCAGATTCTACAAAAAGAGTGTTTCAAAACTGTTCTATCGAAAGACAGATTCAACTCTGTGAGTCCAAAGCATACAACACAAAGCACTTTCAGAGAACACTTCTGTCCAGTTTTTATGTGAAGATAGTCCCGTTTCCAACCAACCCTTCAAAAAGCTCCATATATCCACATGCAGATTTTGCAAAAATACTGTTTCAAAACTGCTCTATCCAAAGGAAGTTTCAACTCTGTTAGTTGAATCCACACATCATAAAGTGGTTTCAGAGAATGCTTCTGTCTAGTTTTTATGTGAAGTTGTTTCCTTTTCCACCGTAGGCTTCAAAGCACTCCTAATGAACACTTGCAAATTCTACTAAAAGAATGTTGGAAAAGTGCTCTATCAAAATAAAGGTTCAAATCAGTGTGTTGAGTGCACACAACACAAAGCAGTTTCTAAGAACACTTCTGTCTAGTTTTTATGTGAAGATATTCATGTTTCCAACGAAGCCCCCAAAGAGCTCCAAATATCCACTTGCAGATTCTGAGAAAAGAATCATTCAAAACTGCTCTATCAAACGGAATGTTGAACTCTGTGAGTTGAAAGCACACAACATAAAGGACTTTCAGAGAATGCTTCTGTCTGGATTTCATGGGAAGATATTTCCTTTTCCACCATAGGCCTCAATGTTCACCTAATGAACAATTGCAGATTCTACAAAGAGTATTTCAAAACTGCTTTTCAAAAGAAGTGTTCAACTCTGTGATTTGGATTCATGCTGCAAAAACCAGTTTCACAGACCCCTTCTGTCTAGTTTTTATGTGAAGATATTCCCGTTTCCAACGAAGGCCTGTAAGTACTCGAAATATCCACTTGCAGATGCTTCAAAAACACTGTTACAAAACTGCTCTATCAAAAGGAAGGTTCAACTCTGTGATTTGAATGCACACATCGTAAAGAAGTTTCAGAGATTGCTTCTGTCTAGATTTATGTGAAGATATTTCCTTTTGCAAAACAGACCTCAAAGCACACCCAATGAACACTTGCAGATTCTACAAAAAAAGTGTTTCAAAACTGTTCTATCAAAAGACATATTCAACTCTGGGAGTCGAATGCATACAACACAAAGCAGTTTCAGAGAACACTTTGGTCTAGTTTTTTTGTGTGAGATATTTCCTTTTCCAATGAAGGCCTTAAAGAGCTCCAAATATCCAGTTGCAGACGCTATAAAAAGAGTGTTTCAAAACTGCTCTTTCAAAAGGAAGGTTTGACTCTGTGTGTTGAAAGCACTCATAATAAAGAAATTTCTGTCTGGATTTTATGTGATGATAGTCCCGTTTCCAAGGAAGACCTGAAACAGCTCCAAATATCCACTTGCAGATTCGGGAAAAACACTGTTTCAAAACTGTTCTATCAAAAGGAAAGTTCAACTCTGTGAGTTGAGTGCACATATCATAAAGATGTTTCTGAGAATGCTTCTGTCTAGTTTTTATATGAAGATATTTCCTTTTCCACCATAGGACCCAAAGCGCTCCAAATGAACAATTCCAGATTCTACAAAAAGGGTGTTTCAAAACTGCTCTATCAAAGGAAAGGTTCAACACTGTGAGTTGAACACACACAACACAAAGCAGTTTCTGCGAATGCTTCTGTCCACTTTTTATGTGAAAATATTCCCGTATCCATCGAAGGTCTCAATGAGCTACAAGTATCCACTTACAGATTTTATAAAAAGACTCCTCTTTCAAAACTGCTCTATCTAAAGGAAGGTTGAACTCTGTGTGTTGAAAGTGCACATCATAAAGTAAATTCAGAGAATGCTTCTGTCTGGAATTTATGTGAAGATATTTCCTTTTCCACCGTAGGCCTCAAAGGGCTCCTAATGAACAATTGCAGGTTCTAGAAAGAGTAATTCAAAACGGCTCTTTCAAAAGAAGTGTTCAACTGTGTGAGATGGATTTACGCTACACAAACCAGTTTCACAGAACGCTTCTGTATAGTTTTTACGTGAAGATATTCCCGTTTCCAACGAAGGCCTAAATGAGCTCCAAATATTCACTTGCAGATTCTACAAAAAGACTCTTTCAAAACTGCTGTATGAAAACGAAGGTTCAACTGTGTGAGTTGAATGCACACATCACAAAGATATTTCTAAGAATGCTTCTGTATGGTTTTTATGGGAAGATATTTCCTTTTCCACCAAAGGCCTCAAAGCCCTCCAAATGAACACTTGCAGATCCTACAAAAAGGGTGTTTCAAAACTGCTCTATCAATGGAAAAGTTCTACTGCATGAATTGAACACACACATCACAAAACAGTTTCACAGAATGCTTCTGTCCAGTTTTAATGTGAAGATATTCCCGTTTCCAATGAAGGCCTCAAAGAGCTCCAAATATCCACTTGCAGATACTTTGAAAAGAGTGATTCAAAACTGCTCTTTCAAAAGGAAGGTTGAACGCTGTGAGTTGAAAGCACACATCATAAAGAAATTTCAGAGACTGCTTCTGTCTGGATTTTATGAGAAGATCGTTCCTTTTCCACCACAGGCCTCAAAGCGCACCTAGTGGAGACCAGCAGATACTACAAAAAGAGTGTTTCAAAACTGCTCTTTCAAAAGAAGTGTTCAAGTCTGTGATTTGGATTCACGCTACACAAATTAGTTTCACAGAACGCTTCTGTCTAGTTTTTAAGTGAAGATATACAGCTTTCCAATGAAGGCCTGTAAGAGCCCCAAATATCCACTTGCAGATTCTGCAAAAACACTGTTTCAAAACTGCTCTATCAAAGGGAAGGTTCACCTCTGTGAGGTGAATCCACACATCATAAACATGTTTCTGATAATTCTTCTGTCTAGTTTTTATGTGACAATATTCCTTTTCCACCATAGTACTCAAAGCGCTCCAAATGAACAGTTGCAGATTCTACAAAAAGGGGGTTTCAAAACTGTTCTATCAAAGGAAAGGTTCAACCCTGTGAGTTGAACACACAAATCACAAAGCAGTTTCTGAGAATGCTTCTGTCCAGTTTTTACGTGAATATATTCCCGTTTTCAATGAACGCCTGAAAGAGATCCGTATATCCACTTGGAGATCCTGCAAAAATATTCTTTGAAAACTGCTCCACGAAAAGTAAAGTTGAACTCTGTGAGTTGAAAGCAGACATCACTAAGAAGTTTCTGAGAACGTCTCTGTCTAGTTTTTATGTGAAGATATTTCCTTTTCCAGCATAGGCCTCAAAGCCCTCCAAATATCCGCTGGCAGATTCTACAAAAAGTGTGCTTCAAATCTGCTCTATAAAAAGGAAGGTTCAACTGTATGAGTTGAATGCACACATCACTAAGGAGTATCCGAGAATTCTTCTGTCTACTTTTCATGTGAAGATATTTCCTTTCCCATGCAAGACCTCCAAGCAATACAAATATCCACTTGCAGATACTACAAAAAGAGTGTTTGAAAACTGCTCTATCAAAAGGAAGGTTCAACTCTGTGGGTTGAATGCACACACAACAAAGAAGTTTTGGAGAATGTTTCTGTGTAGTTTTCATGTGAAGATATTTCCTTTTCCATCATAGGCCTCAAAGAGCTCCAAATATCCACTTGCAGATTCTACAAAAAGAGTGTTTCAAAACTTCCCTATCCAAAGAAAGGTTCAACTCTGTTTGTTGAATGCACACATCACAAAGAAGTTTCTGAGAATGCATCTGTCTAGTTTTTATGTGAAGATATTTTCTTTTCCAGCACAGGCTTCAAAGTGCTCGAAGTATCCACTTGCAGATACTATTAAAAGAGTGTTTTAAAACTGCTGTTTCAAAAGGAAGGTTCAACTCTGTAAGTTGAAAGCACTCATCACAAAGGAGTTTCTCAGAATGCTTCTGTCTAGTTTTTATGTGAAGATATTTCCTTTTCCAGCATAGGCCAAAAAGCGCTCGAAATATCCATTTGCAGATTCTACAAATAGAGTGTTTCAAAACAGCTCTAGCAAAAGGAAGGTTGACATCTGAGAGTTGAATGCACACATCACAAGGAAACTTCTGAGAACGCAACTGTCTAGTATTTATGTGAAGTTATATCCTTTTACAGCATAGGCCTCAAAATGCTGCAAATATCCACTTGCAGATTTTACAAAAAGAGTGTTTCAAAACTATTCTATCAAAAGGAAGGTTCAACTCTTTGAGTTTAATGCACACATCATAAAGTAGTTTCTGAGAATACTTCTGTCTAGTTTTTATGTGACGATATTTCCTTTTCCAGCATAGGCCTCAAATCGCTCCAAATATCCACTTGCAGATTCTACAAAAAGAGTGTTTCAAAGCTTCTCTATCAAAAGGAATGTTCAACTCTGTGAGTTGAATGCACACAAAACACAAAGAAGTTTCTGAGCATGCTTCTGTCTTGTTTTTATGTGAAGATATTTCCTTTTCCAACTTGGGCACAAAAATGCTCCAAATATCCACTTGCAGATTCTACACAAACAGTGTTTCAAATCTTCTCTATCGATGGGAGGTTCAACTCTGTGATTTGAATGCACACATCATGGAGAAGTTTCGGAGAATCCTTCTGTCTAGTTTTTATGTGAAGATATTTCCTTTTCCACCACAGGACTCAAAGCGCTCAAAATATCCACTTGCAGATACTAGGCAAAGAGTGTCTCAAAACTGTTCTATCAAAAGGAAGTTTCAACTTTGTGAGTTGAAAGCACAAATCACAAAGAAGCTTCTGAGAATGCTTCTGTCTAGTTTCTATGTGAAGATATTTCCTTTTCCAGCATAGGCCTAAAAACACTAGAAATATCCACTTGCAGATTCTACAAATAGAGTGTGTCAAAACTGCTCTATCAAAAGGAAGTTCAAGTCTGTGAGTTGAATGCACACATCACAAGGAAACTACTGGGAACACTTCTGTCTAGTTTTTAGGTGAAGATATTTCCTTTTCCATCCTAGGACTCAAAGCGCTCCAAATATCCACTTGCAGATTCTACAAAGAGTGTTTCAAAACTGCTCTATCAAAAGGAAAGTTCAACCTTTTGTGTTGAATGTACACATCACAAAGAAACTTCTGAGAATGCTTCTGACTAGTTTTTATATAAAGATATTCCCTTTTCCATCGTAGTCCTCAAAGCACTGCAAATATCCACCTGCAGGTTTTACGAAAAGTGTGTTTCAAGACTGCTCTATCAAAAGGAAAATTCAACTCTGTGAGTAGAATGCACACATCACAAAGAAGTTTCTCAGAATGCTTGTTTCTAGTTTATATCTGATGATATTTTCTTTTCCAGCATAGACCTCGAAGCGCTCCAAATATCTACTTGCAGATACTAGAAAAAGAGTTTTTCAAAACTACTCTATCAAACGCAAGGTTCATCTCTTTGAGTTGAATGCACACATCACAAATGAGTTTCTGAGAATGCTTCTGTCTAGTTTTTATGTGAAGATATTTCCTTTTCCAGCCCAGGCTTCAAAGTGCTCCAAATATCGACTTGCAGATTCTGCAAAAAGAGTGTTTCAAATCTGCTCTATCCAAAGGAATGTTCAAGTCTGTTATTTGTGAGCACACATCACAAAGAAGTTTCTGAGAATTCTTCTGTCTAGTTTTTATGAGAAGGTATTTCCTTTTCCACCTCTGTGTTTTGAATGCACGCATCACAAAGAAACTTTTGAGAATGCTTCTGACTAGTTTTTAAATAAAGATATTTCCTTTTCCGGCATATTGCTCAAAGCATTTCAAATATCCACTTACAGATTTTACAAAAAGTGTGTTTCAACATTGTTCTATCAAAAAAGGTTCAAGTCTCTGAGTTGAATGCACAAATCACAAAGAAGTTCCTCAGAATGCTTCTGTGTAGTATTTATCTGAGGATATTTGCATTTCCAGCATAGACCTCAAAGCATTGCAAGTATCCACTTTCAGATACTAGAAAAAGAGTGTTTCAAAACTCCTCTATCAAAAGCAAAGTTCATCTCTGTGACTTGAATGCATACATCACAAAGGAGTTTCTGAGAATGCTTCTGTCTAGTTTTTATGTGAAGGTATTTCCTTTTCCAGCATAGGCCTGAAAGCACTCCAAATATCCAATTGCAGACCCTACAAAAAAAGTGTTTCAAAGCTGCTCTATAAAAGGAAGTTTCAACTCTGTGAGTTGAATGCACACATCGTAAAGAAGTTTCTGAGAATGCTTCTGTCTAGTTTTCATGTGAAGATAGTTCCTTTTCCATCATAGGCCTCAAAGAGCTCCATGTATCCAATAGAAGATTCTACAAAAACAGTGTTTCAAAATTGCTCTATCAAAATCAATGTTAAACTCTATGAGTTGAATGCACACATCACAAAGTGTTTCTGAGAATGTTTCTCTCTAGTATTTGTGTGAAAATATTACCTTTTCCATCATAGGCCTCAAAGCGCTCTAAATAGCCACATTCCAATTCTGAAAAAAGAGTGTTTAAAAACTGCTCTATCAAAAGGAAGGTTCAACTCAGTGAGTTGAATGCATATATCACAAAGAAGTTTCTGAGAATGATTTTGTCTAGTTTTTATGTGAAGACATTTCCTCCACTGGCATAGGCCTCAAAGTGCTCCAAATATCCACTGGCAGATTCTACAAAAAGAGTGTTTCAAAACTGGTCTATCAAAAGGAAGTTTCATCTCTGTAACTTGAATGCACACATCATAAAAAAGTTTCGGAGAATGCTTCTGTCTAGTTTTCATGTGAAGATATTTCCTTTTCCATCACAGGCCTCAAAGTGCTCCAAATATCCACTTGCAGACACTACAAAAATAGAGATTCAAAACTGCTCTATCAAGAGCAAGGTTTAACTCTGCGTGTTGAATGCACACATCAAAAAGAAGTTTCTGAGAATTCTTCTGTCTAGTTTTCATGTGAAGATAATTCCTTTTCCATCATAGGCCTAATAGCGCTCTAAATATCCATTTGCAGATTCTACAAAAAGAGTGTTTCAAAACTGCTCTATCAAAAGGAAGGTTGAGTCACGTGAGGTGAATGAACACATCAGAAATAAGTTTCTGGGAGTGCTTCTGTCAAATTTTCATGTGAAGATATTTCCTTTCACATCATAGGCCTCAAAGCACTCCAAATATTCACTTTCAGATACTACAAAATCAGTGCTTCAAAACTGTTCTATCAAAAGGAAGTTTCACCTCTTTGAGTTGAATGTACACATCTCAAAGAAGTTTCTTAGAATGCTTCTGTCTATTTTTTATGTGAAACTATTTACTTTTCCATCATAGGCCACAAAGCGCTCCATTTATCCACTTGAAGATTCTACAAAAGGAGTGTTTCCAAACTGCTCTATCAAAGGAAGATTCAACTCTTTGATTTGAATGCACACATCATGGAGAAGTTTCTGAGAATGCTTCTGTATATTTTTTATGTGAAGATATTTCCTTTTCCAGCATAGGCCTCAAAGTGCTCCAAATATCCACTTGCGGTTTCTACAAAAAGAGTGTTTCAAAACTGTTCTATCAAAAGGATGGTTTCGTTCTGTGAGTTTAATGCACACATCAGAAAGAAGTTTCTGAGAATGCTTCTATCTGGATGTTATATGAAGTTATTTCCTTTTACAGCATCGTCCTCGTAGCGTTGCAAATATCCACTTCCAGATTCTACAAAAAGAGTGTTTCAAAACTGCTCTATGAAAAGGAAGGTTAAACTCTGTGAGTTGAATGCACACATCACAAAGAAGCTTGTGAGAATGCTTCTGCCTGTTTTTCATGTGGAGATATTTCCTTTTCCATCATAGGCCACAAAGCGCTCCAAATATCAACTTGTAGATTCGACAAAAAGAGTGTTTCAAAACTGCCTTATCAAAAGGAAGTTTCAACTCTGTGATTTGAATGCACACATCACTAAGAAGTTTCTGTAATTCTTCTCTCTACTTTCTGTGTAAAGGTATTTCCTTTTCCAGCTTAGGCCTCTAAGCACTCCAAATATCCACTTGCTATTCTGCAAAAAGAGTGTTTCGATATTGCTCTATCAAAACAAAAGTTCAACCCTGTTATTTGAATTCATACATCACAAAGATTTTTCTGAAATACTTCTGTCTACTTTTTGACTGAATGTATTTCCTTTTCCAGCTTAGGCCTCTAAGTGCTCCAAATATCCACTTGCAGATTCTACAAAAAGAGTGTTTCAAAACTGCTCTATCAAAAGGAATGTTCAACTCTGTGACTTGAATGCACATATTAAAAAGAAGTTCCTGAGAATGCATTTGTCTAGTTTTCATATGAAGATATATCCTTTTCCATCATAGGCCTCTGAATGCTCCAAATATTCACTTGCAGATTCTACAAATAGAGTGTTTCAAAACTGCTCTATCAAAAGGAAGGTTCAATTCTGTGAGTTGAACGCACACATCACAAAGAAATTTCTCAGAATGATTCTTTCTGGTTTTTATTTGAAGATACTACCTTTTCCTGGATAAACCTCACAGTGCTTCAAATAACCACTTGCAGATTCTACAAAAAGACTGTTTCCAAACTTATCTACAAAAAGGAAGATTTAACTCTGTGATATGAATGCACACATCACAAAGATGTTTCTGAGAATGCTTGTGTATAGTTTTCATGTAAAGGAATTTCCTTTTCTGTCATAGGCATCAAAGAGCTCTAAATATCTACTAGCAGATTCTACAAAAGAGAGTCTCAAAACAGCTCTATAAAAACGAATGTTCCTCCCTGTGTGTTGAATGCACACATCACAAAGAAGCTTCTGAGAATGCTTATGTCTAGTTTTTCTTTGAAGATATTTCCTTTTGCAGCATAGGCCTCAAAGAACTCCAAATCCATTTGCAGATTCTACAAAAAGAGGGTTTCAAAACTGCTCTATCAAAAGGAAGGTTCAACTCTGTGAGTTGAATTCACAGATTGCAAAGATGTTTCTGAGAATGCTTCTGTCTAGTTTTCATGTGAAGATATTTCCTTTTCCATCACAGGCCTCAAAGCGCTCCATATATCCACTTGCAGATTCTACAAAAACAGTGTTTCAAAACTGCTCTATCAAAAGGAAGTTCCAAGCCTGTGAATTGAATGCATACAGCATGAAGGAATTTCTGAGAATGCTTCTGTCTAGTTTTTATTTGAAGATATTTACTTTTCCAGCATAGGCCTCAAAGAGCTACAAATATCCACTTGCAGATTCTACAAAAACAGTGTTTCAAAAATGCTCTATGAAACGAAGTTTCAACTCTGTGAGTTGAATGCACGAATTACAGAGAATTTTCTGAGAATGCTTATGTCTAGTTTTACTTGAAGATAATTCCTTTTCCAGAATAGGCCACAAAGTACTGAATTTTCCAGTTGCAGATTTTACAAAAAGAGTATTTCTAACCTGCTCTACCAAAAGGAAGGTTCAACTCTGTGAATTGAATGCACACATAACAAAGTAGTTTCTGAGAATGCTTCTGCGTAGTTTTCATGTGAAGGTGTATCCTTTTCCATCATAGGCCTCAGAGAACTCCAAAGATACACTTGCAGATTCTACAAAAAGAGTGTTTCAAAACTGCTCTATGAAAGAAAGTTTCAACTCTGTGAATTGAATGCACACATCACAAAGGAGATTCTGAGAATGCTTCTGTGTAGTTTTCATGAGAAGATGTTTCATTTTTCCAGCATAGGCCGGAAAGCGCTCCAAATATCCACTTGCAGATTCTACAAAAAGAGTGTTTCAAAACTGCTCTATTAAAAGGAATGTTCAACTCTGTGAGTTAAATGTACACATAAATAAGAGGTTTCTGAGAATACTTCTGTCTAGTTTTTATGTGAAGATGTTTCCTTTTCCAGCAAAGTCCTCAAAGCCCTGGATATATGAACTTGCAGATTCCATAAAAAGAGTTTATCAAAACTTCTCCATATAAAAGAAGGTTCAACTCTAGGAATTAAATACACACATAACAAAGTAGTTTCTGAGAATGCTGCTGTCTTTTTTTTTTTTTTTTGAAGATATTTTCTTTTACAGTCTAGGCCTCAAACTGCTCGAAATATCCACTTGCAGATTCTAAAAAATGAGTGTTTCAAAAGTGCTCTATCAAAAGAAAGGTTGAACTCTTTGAGTTGAAAGCTCACATCACAAAGAAATTTCTGAGAATGTTTCTGTCTAGTTTTTATTTGAAGATATTTCCTTTTCCAGCATAGGCCTCAAAGTGCTCCAAATATCCACTTGCAGATTCTATAAAAAGAGTGTTTCAAAACTGCTCTATTAAAAGGAATGTTCAACTCTGTGAGTTAAATGCACACATAAACAAGAGGTTTCTGATAATACTTCCGTCTAGTTTTTATGTGAAGATATTTCCTTTTCCAGCAAAGTCCTCAAAGCACTGGATATATGAACTCGCAGATTCCATAAAAAGAGTGTATTAAAACTTCTCCATATAAAAGAAGGTTCAACTCTAGGAAATAAACACGCACATAACAAAGTAGTTTCTGAGAATGCTACTGTCTTTTTTTTTTTTTTTTTGAAGATATTTTCTTTTCCAGTCTAGGCCTCAAACTGCTCGAAATATCCACTTGCAGATTCTAAAAAATGAGTGTTTCAAAAGTGCTCTATCAAAAGAAAGGTTGAACTCTTTGAGTTGAAAGCTCACATCACAAAGAAATTTCTGAGAATGTTTCTGTCTAGTTTTTATTTGAAGATATTTCCTTTTCCTCAAAGCGCTCCAAATATCCACTTGCAGATTCTACAAAAACTGTGTTTCAAAACTGCTCTATGAAAGGAAGTTTCAACTCCGTGAGTAAATGCACACATCACAGAGAAGTTTCTGAGGATGCTTTCGTCTAGTTTTTATATGAAGATATTTCCTTTTACAGCATAGGCCTGAAAGCGCTCCAAATATTCACTTGCACATTCTACAAAAAGACAGTTTCAAAACTTCTCTATCAAAAGGAAGGTTCAATTATGTGAATTGAATGCACATATGACAAAGTAATTTCTGCGAATGTTACAGTCTAGTTTTTATTTGAAGATAATTACTTTTCCAGGATAGACCTTAAAGTACTCCAAACATCCACTTGCAGATTCTCCAAAAAGAGGGTTTCAAAACTTCTCTATCAAAAGTGAGATTCAACTATGTGAGTTGAATGCACACATCACAAAGAAGTTTCTGAGAATGGTATTGTCTAGTTTTTATTTGAAGATATTTCCTTTTCGAGCATAGGCCTCAAAGATGTCCAAACAGTCACTTGCAAATTCTACAAAAACAGTGTTTCAAAACTGCCCTATGAAAGGAAGGTTCAACTCTGTGGGTTGAATGCACACATCACAGAGAATGTTGTCAGAATGCTTCTGTCTAGTTTTTATGTGAAGATATTTCCTTTTCCAGCATAGGCCTCAAAGCTCTCCCAATATCAATTTGCAGATTCCACAAAAAGAGCGTTTCACACCTGCTCTATCAAAAGGAAGGCTCAACTCTGTGAGGTGAATGCACACATTGCAAAAAACTTTCCGAGAATGCTTCTGTCTAGTTTTTATGTGAAGATATATCCTTTTCCATCATAGGCCTCAAAGCCCTCCAAATATCCACTTGCAGATTATACCAAAAGAGTGTTTCAAAACTGTTCTATCATAAGGAAGGTTCAAATCTGTGAGTTCAATGCACACATCAAAAAGAAGTTTCTGAGAATGCTTCTGTCTAGTTTTCATGTGAAGTTATTTCCTTTTCCGTCATAGGCCTCAAAGCCCTCCAAATATCCACTTGCAGATTCTACAAAAAGAGTTTTTCAAAACAGCCCTATCAAAAGGAAAGTTCAACTCTGTGAGTTGAATGCACACATTACAAAGGCGTTTCTGAGAATGCTTCTGTCTAGTTTTTATGTGAAGATATTTCCTTTTCCATCATAGGCCTCAAAACACTGCAAATATCCACTTGCAGATTCTACAAAAAGAGTGTTTCAAAACTGCGCTATCGAAATGAGGGTTCAACTCTGTGAATTGGATACACACATCCCAAAGTAGTTTCTGAGAATGCTACTGTCCAGTTTTTTTGTGAAGATATTTCCTTTTCCAACATAGGCCTCAAAGTGCTTGAAATATCCACTAGCAGATTCTACAAAAATAGTGTTTCAAAACTGCTCACTCAAATGAAAGGTTCAACTCTGTGAGATAAATGCACACATCACAAACCAGTTTCTCAGAATTCTTCTGTGTAGTTTTTATGGGAAGATATTTCCTTTTACACCATAGGATCCAAAGTGGTCCAAATATCCTTTTGAAGACACCACAACAAGGGTGATTGAAAAATGCTCAATCAAATGAAAGGTTCAACACTGTGAGATGAATATACACATCACAAAGATGTTTCTCAGAGTTTTTCTGTGTAGTTTTTATTTGAAGACTTTACCTTTTCCACCATAGGCCTCAAAGAGCTCCAAATATCCACTTGCAGATACTACAAAATGAATGTTTCAAAACTGCTCAATCAAAAGAAATTTCAAATCCGTGAGGGGAATGCACACATCACAAACACGTTTCCCATAATGCTTCTGTGTAGTTTTTATGTGAAAACCTTTCCTTTTCCACTGTAGGTCTCCAAGGGCTCCAAATATTCACTTGCAGATTGTACTAAAACGGTTATTCCAAAGTGCTCAATCAAAGCAAAGTTTCCACACTGTGAGATGAATGCACACACAAAAGAAAGTTTCTGAGAATGCTTCTGTGTAGTTTTTATGTGAAGATATATCCTTTTCCACAACAGGCTTCAAAGCACTCCATATATCCAATTGCACATTCTACAAAAAGAGTGTTTCCAAACTGCTGAATCAAAAGAGAGGTTCAAATCTATGAGATGAGTGCACACATAACAAAGAAGTTTCTCAGAATGGTTCGGTGCAGTTTTTACTTGTAGATATTTCCTTTTCCTCAATAAGTTTCCAAGGGCTCCAAATGTCCACGTGCAGATTCTACTAAAAGAGTTTTTCCCAATTGCTTAATCAAAAGACAGGTTCAACACTGTGAGATGAATGCACACATCACAAAAAGTTCCTGAGAATGCTTCTGTGCAGTTTTTATGTGAAGATATTTCCTTTTCCACAATAGGTCTCTAAGCCCTCCAAATATTCACTTGCAGACTCTACTAAAAGAGTGTTTCCAAACTGTTTAATCAAAAGAAACTTTCAACTCTGTGAGATGGATGCACACATCCAAAAGCAGTTTCTGAGAGTGCTTCTGTGTAGTTTTTATGTGAAAATATTTCGTTTTCCACAATAGGCCACAAACCACTCAAAATATCTACCTGCAGATTCTACAGAGAAGAGTGTTTGAAAACTGCTCAATCAAACGAAAAGTTCAACCCTGTGAGATGAATGCACACGTTACAAAGAAGTTTCTCAAAATGCTTATGCACAGTTTTTATGTGAAGATATTTACTTTTCTGCCATAGGCAGCAAAGGTCTCCTAATATCCACTTGCATATTTTACAAAAAGAGAGTTTCAAAACTGCTCTATGAAAAGATAGGTTCAACTCAGTGAGTTGAATGCACACATCACAAATAAGTTTCTCAGAATGCTTCTGGGTAGTTTTTATGGGAAGATATTTCCTTTTCCGCAATAGGCCTCCAAGGGCTCCAAATATGCACTTGCAGATATTTCTAAAGGATTGTTTCCAAACTGCTAAATCAAAAGAATGGTTCAACTCTGTGAGATGAATGAACTCATCATAAAGATGTTTCTGAGAATGTTTCTGTTAAGTTTTTATTTGAAGATATTTCCATTTCCACAATAGGCTTTAAAGCACTGCAAATATCCACATGCAGATAGTACAAAAAGTGTGTTTCAAAACTCCTCAGTAAAACGGAAAGATCAAATTTGTGAGATAAATGCACACATCACAAAGAAGTTTCTCAGAATTCTTCTGTGTAGTTTTTATATGAACACATTTCCTTTTCCATCATAGGCCGCAAATGGCTTCAAATGTCCACTTCCATATTCTAAAAAAAGAGAGTTTCAAAACTGCTCTATCAAAAGTTGTGTTCAACTCTGTGAGGTGAATGCACACATCACAAAGAATTTTCTCAAAATGCTTCTGTGTAGTTTTTACGTTAAGATATTTCCTTTTCCACAATAGGCCACAAAGGGCCTTGCAGATTCTACAAAAAGAGACGTTCAAAACTGCTCTATCAAAAGATAATTTGAGCTCTGCGAGTTGAGTGCATACACACAAAGAAGTTTCTAAGAATTCTTCTGGGTAGTTTTTATGTGAAGATATTTCCTTCTCCGCAACAGGCCCCCAATGGCTCCAAATATCCACTTACAGATTGTACTAAAAGAGTGTTTCAAAACTGCTCTATCAAAAGATAGGTTCAACTCTGTGAGATGAATGCACACAAAACAAAGAACTTTCTGAGGATGTTTCTGTGTAGTTTTTATATGAAGATATTTCCTATTCCACCGTAGGCCTCAACGTGCTCCAAATATCCAATTGCAGATTCTACAAAAAGACTGTTTCCAATTCAACTCTGTGAGATGAATACACACATCACAAAGAAGATTCTCAGAATGCTTCTGGGAAATTTTTATGTGAAGATATTTCCTTTTCCACTATAGGTCTCAAACTGCTCCAAATATCCACTCGGGGATTCTATGAAAAGGGTGTCTCAAAACAGCTCAACCAAGGGAAAGGTTCAACTCTGTGAGATGAACACACACACATTGCAAGCAAGTTTCTCACAATGCTTCTGTGTATTTTTAATGTGAAGATATTTCCTTTTCGGGCATAGGACACAAAGCACTCCAAATATTCACATGCAGATTCGACAAAAAGAGAGTTTCAAAACTGCTATATCAAAAGGAAAGTTCAACTCTGTGAGTTGAATGCACACATTACAAAGTAGTTTGTGAGAAGGCTTCTGTTTAGTTTTTATTTGAAGATATTTCCTTTACCAGCACAGGCCTCAAAGCACTCCAAATATCAACTTGCAGATTCTACAAAAAGAGTGTGTCAAAACTGCCCTATCAAAAGGAAGGTTCAATTCTATGAGTTGAATGCACACATCACAGTATAGTTTCTGAGAATGTTTCTGTCTGCTTTTAATGTGAAGGTATTTCGTTTTGCAGCACTGGCCTGAAAGTGCTCTACATATCCACCTGTAGATTCTACAAAAAGAGTGTTTCAAAAATGCTCTACAAATGGGAATGTTGAAATCTGCGAGTTGAATGCACACATCACAAAGTAGTTTTTCTGTGAAGATATTTCCTTTTTCAGCATAGGCCACAAAGCGCCCCAAATATGCACTCGCAGATTCTACAGAATGAGTATTTCAAAACTGCTCTATCAAAAGGATGATTGAACTTTATGAGTTGAATGCACACAAGACAAAGAGGTTTCTGAGAATGCTTCTGTCTTCTTTTTGTGTGAAGATATTTCCTTTACCAGCATACGCCTCAAAGATCTCCAAATATCCACTTGCAGGTTTTACAAAAAGAGGGTTTCAAAACTGCTCTACCAAAGGAAAGCTCAACTTTGTGAGTTGAATGTACACATCACAAACAAGTTTCTGAGAACGCTTCTGTTTAGTTTTTATGTGAAGATATTTCCTTTTCCAGCATAGGCCACAAATCTCTCCAAATATCTACTTGCAGATTCTACAAAAAGATTGTATCAAAACTGCTTTATGAAAAGCAATGTTCAACTCGGTGAGTTGAATGCCCACATCAAAAAGAAGTTTCTGAGAATGCTTCTGTCTAGTTTTTATGTGAAGATATTTCCTTTTCCTGCATAGGACGGAAAGCGATCAAAATATCCACTGGAAGATTCTACAAAAAGAGTGTATAAAACTGCTCTCTCAAAAGGAAAGTTCACTTCTATGTGTTGAATGCACACATCACAATGATGTTTCTGAGAATGCTTCTGTCAAATTTTTATGTGAAGATATTTCCTTCTCCAGCATAGGCCTCAAAGCGCTCCAAATATCCACTTGCAGATTGTACAAAAAGATTGTTTCAAAACTGCTCTATGAAAAGGAAAGTTCCACTCTGTGTGTTGAATACACATATCACAAAAAGTTTCTGAAAATGATTCTGTCCAGTTTTTATGTGAAGATATTTCCTTTTCCAGCATAGGACACAAAGCGCTCCAAATACTCACTTGCAGATTTGACAAAAAGAGTTTTTCAAACTGCTGTATCAAAAGGAAAGTTCAACTGTGTAAGGTGAATGCACACATCACAATGTAGTTTCTGAGAACATTTCTGTCTAGTTTTTATGTTAAGGTGTTTCCTTTTCCACCCCAGGCCTCAAAATGCTCCAAATATCCACTTGCAGATTCTACAAAAAGAGTGTTTCAAAACTGCTATATGAAAAGGAAGGTTCAGCCCTGTGAGTTGAATGCCCTCATCACACAGTAGTTTCTGAGAATGCTTCAGTCAGGTTTTTATGTGAATGTATTTCCTTTTCCAGCATAGGCCTCAAACCACTCCAAATATCCTCTTCTAGATTATACAAAAAGAGTGTTTCAAAACTGCTCTATCAAAAGGAAGGTTCAACTCTATGAGTTGAATGCACACATCAAAAAGTTGTTTCTGAGAACGCTTCTGTCTAGTTTTTTTGTGAAGATATTTCCTTTTCCAGCATACGCCTCAAAGAGCTGCAAATATCCACTTTCAGATTCTACAAACAGAGTGTTTCAAAACTACTCTAATGAAAGGATTATTGAACTTTATGAGTTGAATGCACACATCACAAAGAAGCTTCTGAGAATGCTTCTGTCTACTTTTTCTATGAAGATATTTCCTTTTACAGTGTAGGCCTCACAGCGCTCATAATATCCACTTGCATACTTTATAAAAAGAGTGCTTCAAAACTGATCTATCAAAATGAAGGTCAACTCTGTGAGATGAATGCATTCATCACAAAGAAGTTTCTGAGAATCCTTCTGCATAGTTTTTACGTGAAGATATTTCATTTTCCAGCATAGGTCTCAAAGTGCTCTAAATATCCACTTGGAGATTCTACAAACAGAGTGTTTGAAACTGCTCTATCAAAAGGAGGGTTCAACTCTGTGAGTTGAACGCACAGATCACAAATTAGTTTCTGCAAATGCTTCTGTTTAGTTGTTATGTGAATATATTTCCTTTTCCAGCATAGGCCTCAAAGCGCTCCAAATATCCACTTGCAGAATCCACAAAAAGAGTGGTTTAAAACTGCTCTATCAAGAGGAAGTTTCAACTCTGTGAAATGAATGCTCACATTCCAGAGAAGTTTCTGAGAATGCTTCTGTCTAGTTTTTATGTGAAGACATTTCCTTTTTCACCATAGGCCTCAAAGCGCTCACAAATATCCCTTTGCAGATTCTACAAGAACAGATGTTACATTCTGCTCAATGAAAATAAATATTTACCTCTGTGAGATGAATACACTCATCAGAAATCAGTTTCACAGAAATCTTCTGTCTAGTTATTATGTGAAGATATTTCCTTTTTCACCATAGTCCTCAAAGCACTACAAATATCCCTTTGCAGATTCTACAGAAAGACTGTTTCCAAACTGCTCAATCAAAAGCAAGTTTCAACTCTGTGAGATGAATGCACACATCACAATGAAGTTTCTCAGAAATATTCTGTTTAGTTTTTATGTTAAGATATTTGTTTTCCACCATAGGACTCAAAGCACTCACAAATATAGCTTTGCAGATCCTAGAAAAAGAATGTTTCCAATCTGCTCATCCAAAAGGAAGGTTCAAATCTGTGAGATGATTGTACACATCACAAATAAATTTCTCAGAAACCTTCTGTTCAGTTTTTATATGAAGATATTTCGTTTTTCACAACAGGCCCCAAACCTCTCACAAATATCCCATTGCAGATTCTGTAAGAACAGGGTTTCCAATCTGCTCAATGAACAGCAACTATTACCTCTGTGAGATGAATGCACACATCACAAAGCAATTTCTAAGAAAACTTCTGTCTAGTTTTTATGTGAAGGTATTTCTTTTTTCACCATAGGCCTCAAAATGCTCCATATTTCTCTTGGCAGATTCTACAAAAAGGTCGGTTTCAAAACTGCTCAGTCAAAAGAAAAGTTCTACTCTGTGAGATGAAAGCACACATCACAAAGATGTTTCTCAGAAATCTTCTGTCTAGTTTTTATGTGAAGATATTTCCTTTTTCACCATAGGCCTCAAACCTCTCACAAACATCCCTTTGCAGATTCTACAAAAAGATTGTCTCTAAATTGCTCAACTAAAAGTAACTTTCAACTCTTTGAGATGAATGCACACATCACAAAAAAGTTTCTAAGAAAGCTTCTGTCTGGTTTTTATGTGAAGTTATTTCCGTTTTCCATATAAGCCTCAAAGCACTCACAAATATTCCTTTGCAGATTCTACAAAAAGAGTGTCACCAAACCACTCAAAGAAAGGTTCAGCTCTGTGAGATGAATGCACACATCACAAATAAGTTTCTCAGAAACCTTCTGTCTAGTTTTAACGTGAAGATATTTCCTTTTTCACCACAAGCCTCAAAGGGCTCATAAATATCCCCTTGCAGATCCTACAAAAAGGCCATTTCCAAACTGCTCCATCAAAAAAAATGTTCAACTCTGTGAGATGAATGCACACATCACAAAAAAAATTCTCAGAATCCTTCTGTCTACTTTTTATGTAAAGATATTTCCTAATTCACCATATGCCTCAAAGTGCTCACAAATATCCCTTTGCTGATTCTACAAGAATACAGTTTCCAATATGCTCAGTGAAAAGAAATGTTTACCTCTGTGAGATGAATGCACACATCACAAGTCAGTTTCTCAGAATCCTTCTGTCTAGTTTTTATATCAAGACATTTCCTTTTTCACCTTTGACCTCAAAGGCCTCACAAATAATCTTTTGCAGATACTACAAAAAGACTGTTTCCAAACTGCTCATTCAAAAGAAATTTTCAACTCTCTGAGATGATTGGCACATCACAAACAAGTTTCTCAGAAAGCTTCTGTCTACCTTTTATGTGAAGATATTTCCTTTTACACCATAGGCCTCAAAGCACTCACAGATAACCCTTTGCAGTTTCTACAAGAACAGAGGCTTCAATTTGCTCAATGAAAATAAACTTTTACCTCTGGGAGATGAATACACATCACAGATCAGTCTCTCCGAAACCATCTCTCTAGTTTATGTGAAGATATTTCCTTTTTCAACATAGGCCTCAAAGGGATCACAAATATCCCTTTGCAGATCCTTCAAAAAGACTGTTTCCAAACTGCTCAATCAAAAGAAAGGTTCAACTCTGTGAGATGAATGTGCACATCTCATAAATGTTTCTTGGAAAGCTTCTGCCTAGTTTTTATGTGAAGATATTTCCTTTTTCAACATAGGCCTCAAATCGCTCAAAAATATCCCTTTGTAGATTGTACGAAAAGGCTGTTTCCAAACTGCTCAATCAAAAGTAATATTCAACTCTTTGAGATGAATGCACACATCACAAAGATGTTTCTCAGAATCCTTCTGTCTAGTTTTTATGTGAAGATATTTCCTTTGTCACAATGGGCCTCAAATCATTCCCATATATCTTTTTTCACATTCTTCAAGAACACAGATTCCAATATACTCAACAAAAAGAAACGTCTACTTCTGTGAGTTGAATGCACACATCACAAATCAGTTTCTCAGATAACTTCTGTATAGTTTTTATATGAATATATTTCCTTTTTCACCATAGGCATCAAAGGGCTCACAAATATCTCTTTGCAGATTCTACACAAATACTCTTTCCAAACTGCTCATTCAAAAGAAAGGTTCAAACCTCTGAGATGAATGCCCACATCACAAAGACTTTTCTTTGAAACCTTCTGTCTAGTTTTTATGTGAAGATACTTCCATTTTCAACATAGGCTTCAAAGAGCTCAAAAATATTCCTTTGAAGCTTCTACAGAACAGAGTCTCCAATCAGCTAAATGAAAAGAAACGTTTATCTCTGTGAGATGAATGCACACATCACAAGGAAATTCTTCAGAAATCTTCTGCCTAGTTTTAATATTATTATACTTCATATTTCAACATAGGCCTTCAAGCACTCACAAAGATCCGTTTGTAGAACCAAGAAAAAGACTGTCTCCAAACCTCACAATCAAAATACAGGTTCAACTGTGTGAGATGATTGCACACATCACAAATATTTTTCTCAGAAATCTTCTGTTTAGTTTTTATTTGAGGATGTTTCTTATTTCACCATAGGCCTCAAACTGCACAAATATCGCTTTTTGGATTCTACAGAAAGACTGATTCAAAACTGTTCAATCAAAAGAAAGGTTCAACTCTGAGAGATGAATGCACACATCACAAAGAATTTTCTCAGAATGCTTCTGTCTCGTTTTTATGTGAAGATATTTCCGCTTTCAACATAGGCTGCAAAGTACTCAAAAGTATTCCTTTTAAGATTCTAAAAAAAGAATGGTCCCAAACTGCTCAATAAAAAGAAAGTTTCATCTCTGTGAGATGAATGCACACATCACAAAGAAGTTTCTCAGACAGCTTCTATCTAATTTTTATGTGAAGATATTTTCATTTTCACTATAGACATCAAAGTGCTCACAAATATCCCTTTGCAGATTGTGAAAAAAGACTGTTACCAAACTGCTCAATCAAAAGAAAGATTCAACTCTTTGAGATGAATGCACGCATCACAAGGAAGTTTCTCAGACAGCCTCTGTCTCATTTTTATGTGAAGATATTTCCATTTTCAACATAGTCTCAAAGTGGTAACAAATATTCCTTTGCAATTTCTACAAAAAGTCTTTTCCCAAACTGCTCAATCAAAAGAAAAGTTCAACATTGTGAGATGAATGAACACATCAAAGAGAATTTTCTCAGAAACTTATGTCTAGTTTTAATGTGAAGTTATTTCCTTTTGCACCATAGACCTCAAAAGGGCTCAGAATTATCACTTTGCAGATTCTACAAAAAGACTCTTTCCAAACTGCTTATTCAAAACAAAGGTTCAACACTGTGAGATGAATGCACCCCTCACAAAGAAGTTTCTCAGAAACCATCTGTCTAGTTTTTATGTGAAGATATTTCCTTTTTTGATGATAGGCCTCAAATTGCTCACAAATATCCCCTCGCAGATTCTACAGGAACAGAGGTTCCAATCTACTCTAATGTGAGATGAATACACACAGCAGAAATCAGTTTCTCGAAACCTTCTGTCTAATTTTTATGTGAAGATATTTCCTTTTTCACCATAGTCCTCAAACAGTTCACAAACATACCTTTTCAGATCCTACAGAAAGACTGTGTCCAAACTGCTCAATCAAAGAAATGCTCAACTCTGTGAGATGAGTGCACACATCCCAAAGAAGTTTCTCGGAAACGTTCTGTCTAGTTTTTATGTGAAGATATTTCCTTTTTCCCATAGGCCTCAATCCACTCACAAATATAACCTGGGAGGTTCTACAAAAAGACTGTTTCCAAACTCCTCAGTCAAAAGAAAGGTTCGACACTGTGAGATGAATGCACACATCATGAAGAAGGTTCTCAGAAAGCTTCTGTCTAGTTTTTATGTGAAGATATATCATTTTTCACCATAGGCCTCAAAGAGCTCCAAATATCCATCTGCAGATTCTACAAAAGGACTCTTTCCAAACTGCTCAATGAGAATAATGTTTCAACTCTGGGAGATGAATGCAAGCATCACAAAGAAGTTTCTCAGAAATCTTCTGTCTAGTTTTTATTTGAAGATATTTCCTTTTTCACCATATACCTCAAAGGGCTCACAAATATCCCTTTACATATGCCACAAAAAGACGGTTTTCAAACTTCTCAATCAAAAGAAAGGTTCAACTCTGTGAGATGAAAGCACACATCACAAAGAAGTTTCTCAGAAAAGTTCTGTCTACTTTTTATGTGAATATATTTCCTTTATCACCATAGGCTTCAAAGTGCTCACAAATTTCCCTTTGCCGATCCTACAAAAAGACGGTTTACAAACTGCTCAATCAAAAGAAAGTTTCAACTCTGTGACATGAATGCAAAAATCACAAAAAAGTTTCTGAAAAAGCTTCTTTCTAGTTTTTATGTGAAGATATTTCCTTTTTCACCATAGGCCACAAAGGGCTCAGAAACAGCCCTTTGCAGATTCTACAAAAAGACTATTTCCAAACTGCCCAAATCAAAAGAAAGTTTCAGCTGTTTGAGATGAATGCACACATTACAACGAAGTTTCTCAGAAAGCTTCTGTCAAGTTTTCATCTGAAGGTATTTCCTTTTTCACCACAGGCCTCAAAGGGTTCACAAATATCCCTTTACAGATTCTATAAAAGGATTGTATCCAAACTGCTCAATCAAAAGAAAGGTTCAACTCTGTGAGATGAAAGCAAATGTCACAAACAAGTTTCTCAGAATGCTTCCGTCTAGTTTTTATGTGAAGATATTTGCTTTTTCTCCATAGGCCTCAAACCTCCCACAAATATTGCTTTGCAGATTTTACAAAAAGTCTGTTTCCACACTGCTCAATCAAAAGAAAGGTTCAACTCTGTGAGATGAATGCACACATTGAAAAGTAGCTTCTGAGAAAGGTTCTGCCTGATTTTTATTTGAGGATATTTCCTTTTTCACCATATGCCTCAAAGTGCTCCAAATATCCCTTTGCAGATTCTACAAAAGACTGTTTCCTAAATACTCAATAAAAAGCTAGGTCCAACTCTGTGGGATGAATGCACACATCACAAAGAAGTTTCTCAGAAAGCTTTTGTCTAGTTTTTATGTGAATGTATTTCCTTTTTCAACATAGGCCTAAACTGCTCCAAATATACTTTTGCAGATACCACAAAAAGACTGTTCCCATACTGCTCAACCAAAGGAAAGTTTCAACACTGTTAGATGAATGGACACATCACAAACAACTTTGTCAGAAAGGTACTGTCTCGTTTTTATTTGAAGATATTTCCTTTTTCACCAAAGGCCCAAAATTGCTCCAAATATCCCTTTGCAGACACTACAAAAAAGACGTTTAAAAACCGTTCAATCAAAATAAAGGTTCAACTCTGTGAGATGAAAGCACAAATCACAAAGTAGTGTCTCAGAATGCTTTTATCTAATTTTAATTTGAAGATATTTCCTTTTTCAACTTAGGCCTCAAAGGCCTCACAAATAGCCTTTTGCAGATACTACAAAAAGACGTTTCCAAACTGCTCATTCAAAGGAAAGTTTCAACTGTCTGAGATAAATGCCCAGATCACAAACAAGTTTCCCAGAAGGCTTCTGTCTACCTTTTATATGAAAATATTTCCTTTTTCACTGTAGGCCTCAAAGCGCTCACAAATATCCTTTTTCAGATTCTACAGAAAGACTGTTTCCAAACTCCTGAATCAAAAAAAAGGTTGAACTCTGTGAAATGAATGCACATATCAAAAAGATGTTTCTCGGAATGCTTCTGTCTAATTTTTACATGAAGATATTTCCTTTTTCACCATAGGCTTCCAAGCACTCACAAATATCCCTGTACAGATTCTACAGAAAGACTGTTTCCAAACTACTCAAAAAAAAGAAAGGTTCAACTCTCTGAGATGAATGCACAAGTCACAAAGCAGTTACTCAGAAAGCTTCTGTCTAGTTTTCATTTGAAGATATTTCCTTTTCCCCATAGGCCTCAAACTTCTCACAAATATTCCTTTGGAGATTCTACACAAAGAAGATTCCAAAGTGCTCAATCAAAGGAAAGGTTCACCTCTGTGAGATGAATGCAAATATCACAAAGAAGTTTCTGAAAAAGCTTCTGTCTAGTTTTCATGTGAAGATATTTCCTTTTTCACCATAGGACTCAAACCACTCACATATAGCCCCTTGCAGATGCTACAAAAAGACTGTTTCTAAACTGCTCAATCAAAAGCAAGCTTCAACTCCGTGAGATGAATGGGCACATCACAAAGAAGCCTCTCAGAAAGCTTCTGTCTGGTTTTTATGTGAAGATATTTCCCTTTTCACCATAGACCCCAAAGCATTCTCACTATCCACTTGCAGATTCTGCAAAAAGACTGTTTTCACACTGTTCAATCAAAAGAAAGTTTCAACTCTGTGAAATGAAAGCACACATCGAAAAGAAGTTTCTCAGAAAGCTTATGTCTAGTTTTTATTTGAAGATATTTCCTTTTTCACCACAGGCCTCAAAGGGCTCACAAATATCCCTTTGCAGATTCTACAAAAGTACTATTTCCAAACTGCTCAAAGGACAGGTTCAACTCTGTGGGTTGAATGCACACATCCCAAAGAACTATCTCAGAAAGCTTCTGTCTAGTTTTTATGTAAAGATATTTCATTTTTCACCATAGGACTCAAAGTGCTCAAAAACATGCCTTTGAGGATTCTACAAAAAGAATATTTCCAAAATGCTCAATCAAAGGAAAAGTTCAATTCCGTGAGAAGAATGCAGATCAGAAAGAAGTTTCTCAGAAAGCTTCTGTGTAGATTTTATATGAAGATATTTCTTTTTTCACAATTGACTTCAAAGAACTCAAAATATCCCTTGGCATATTATACAAAAGACTATTTCCAAACTGCTCAATCAAAAGGAAAGTTCAACTCTTAGAGGTGAATGGACATATCACAAAGACATTTCTGACAAAGCTTCCGTCTAGTTTTTATGTTAAGATATTTCCTTTTTAACCATAGGCCCCAAAGCCCTCCAAATATCCCTTGACAGATTCTAAAAAAAGACTGTTTCCAAACTGTTCAATCAAAAGAAAGATTCAACTCTGTGAGATGTAAGCACACATCACAAAGTAGTGTCTCAGAAAGCTTCTGTCTAGATTTTATTTGAAGTTGTTTCCTTTTTCACCATAGGCCAAATATGGCTCAAAAATATCCCTTTCCAGATGATACAAAAAGACTGCTTCCAAACTGCTCAACCAAAAGAAAGGTTCACCTCTGTGAGATGAATGCACACATCAGAAAAGGGTTTATCAAAATGCTCCTGTACAGTTTTTATGGGAAGACATTTCCTTTTTCACCATAGGCCTCAAAGTGTTCACAAATATCCCTTTGCAGATTCCAGAGAAAGACTGTTGCCAAGCTCCTGAATCAAAAGGAAGGTTCAACTGTGTGAGATGAATGCACACTTCAAAAAGATCTTTATCAAAATGCTTCTGCCTCGTTTTTATGTGAAGATATTTTCTTTTTCAATTTAGGCTTCCAATCGCTTACAAATATCTCTTTAGAGATGCTACAAAAACACTCTTTTCAAAAAGCTCAATCAAAAGAAATGCTCAACTCTGTGAGATGAATGCACAACCCCAAAGGAGTTTCTCAGAAACCTTCTTTCTATTTTTTATGTGAAGATATTTCCTTTTTCACCATAGGCCTCAGAGTGCTCAAAAATATCTCTTTGCAGATTCTACAAAAAGAATATTTCCAAACTGCTCAATCAAAGAAAAAGTTCATCTCTATGAGAAGAATACACATCAGAAACAAGTTTTACATAAAGCTTCTGTCTAGAATTTATATGAAGATATTTCCTTTTTCACCATAGACTTCAAAGCACACCAAATATCCCTTGGAAGAGTATACAAAAAGACTGTTTCCAAACTGCTCAACGAAAAGAAAAGTTCAGCTCTGTGAGATGAATGGACACATCACAAAAAGTTTCTCACAAAGCATCTGTCCAATTTTTATGTGAAGATATATCCTTTTTAAACATAGGCCCCAAAGACCTCCAAATATCTCTTGGCATATTCTAGAAAAAGACTTTCCAAATCGTTCAATCAAAAGAAAGGTTAAACTCTGTTAGATGAAAGCACACATCACAAAGAAGTGTCTCAGAAAGCTTCTGTCAAGTTTTTACGTGAAGATATTTCCTTTTTCACAATAGGCCTCAAAGCACTCCAAATATTGCTTTGCAGACTCTACAAAAGGACTGTTTCCATAATGCTCAATAAAAAGAATGTTTCATCTGTGAGATGAAAGCACACATCACAAAGAATTTTCTCAAAAAGCTTCTGTGTAGTTTTTATGTGAATTTATTTCCTTTTTCACTATAGGCCACAAATTGCTCACCAATATCCTCTTGCACATACTACAAAAAGACTGTTTCCAAACTGCTCAATCAAAAGAAAGCTTCACCTCTGGGCATGATTGGACACATCCCAAAAAAGCTCTTTGGAAAGCTTCTGTCTGTTTTTTTGTGAAGATATTTCCTTTTTCACCATAGGCCCCAAAGTGTTCCCACTATCCATTTGCAGATTCTGCAAAAAGACTGTTTTCAAACTGCTCAATCAAAAGAGAGTTTCAACTCTGTGAGGTGAAAGCACACATCACCAAGAAGTTTCTCAGAATGCTTCTGTGTAGTTTTTATGTGAAGATACTTCCTTTTTCAGCATAGACCTCAGAGTGTTCAAAAATATTCCCTTGAAGTTTCTACAAAAAGAATATTTCCAAACTGCTCAATCAAAGAAAAAGTTCAACTCAGTGAGAAGAATGCACATCAGAAAGAAGCTTCTCAGAAAGCTTCTGTCTAAATTTTTTTTTCTTTTTTTTAATTTTATTATTATTATACTTTAAGTTTTTAGGTACATGTGCACAATGTACAGGTTAGTTACATATGAATACTTGTGCCATGATGGTGTGCTGCACCCATTAACTCGTCATTTAGTATTAGGTATATCTCCCAATGCTATCCCTCCCCCATCCCCACACCCCACAACCGTCCCCAGAATGTGATGTTCCCCTTCCTGTGTCCTTGTGTTCTCATTGTTCAATTCCCTCCTATGAGTGAGAATATGCAGTGTTTGGTTTTTTTGCTCTTGTGATAGTTTACTGAGAATGATGATTTCCAATTTCATCCATGTCCCTACAAAGGACATGAACTCTTCATTTTTTATGGATGCATAGTATTCCATGGTGTATATGTGACACATTTTCTTAATCCAGTCTATCATTGTTGGACATTCGGGTTGGTTCCAAGTCTTTGCTATTGTGAATAGTGCCATAATAAATATATGTGTGCATGTGTCTTTATAGCAGCATGATTTATAATCCTTTGGGTATGTACGCAGTAATGGGATGGCTGAGTCAAATGGTATTTCTAGTTCTAGATCCCTAAGGAATCACCACACTGACTTCCACAATGGTTGAATTAGTTTACAGTCCCACCAACCATGCAAAAGTGTTCCCATTTCTCCACATCCTCTCCACACCTGTTGTTAAAATTTACATCCTAACATCACAATTAAAAGAACTAGAAAAGCAAGAGCAAAAACATTCAAAAGATGGCAGAAGGCTAGAAATAACTAAAGTCAGAGCAGAACTGAAGGAAATAGAGACACAAAAAAACCCTTCAAAAATTAATGAATCCAGGAGCTGGTTTTTTGAAAGGATCAACAAAATTGATAGACCGCTAGCAAGAATAATAAAGAAGAAAAGAGAGAAGAATCAAATAGACACAATAAAAAATGATAAAGGGATATCACCACTGATCCAACAGAAATACAAACTACCATAAGAGAATACTATAAACACCTCTACAGAAATAAACTAGAAAATCTAGAAGAAATGGATAAATTCCTCGACACATACACCCTCCCAAGACTAAACAAGGAAGAAGTTGAATCTCTGAATAGACCAATAACAAGCTCTGAAATTGTGGCAATAATCAATAGCTTACCAACCAAAGAGTCCAAGACGAGATGGATTCACAGTTGAATTCTACCAGAGGTACAAGGAGGAACTGGTACCATTCTTTCTGAAATGATTCCAATCAATAGAAAAAGAGGGAATCCTCCCTAACTCATTTTATGAGGAAAGCATCATCCTGATACCAAAGCTGGGAAGAGACACAACCAAAAAAGAGAATTTTAGACCAATATCCTTGATGAACATTGATGCAAAAATCCTCAATAAAATACTGGCAAACCGAATCCAGCAGCACATCAAAAAGCTTATCCACCATGATCAAGTGGGCTTCATCCCTGGGATGCAAGGCTGGTTCAATATATGCAAATCAATAAATGTAATCCAGTATATAAACAGAACCAAAGACAAAACCACATGATTATCTCAATAGACACAGAAAAGGCCTTTGACAAAATTCAACAACCCTTCATGCTAAAAACTCTCAATAAATTAGGTATTGATGGGACGTATCTCCAAATAATAAGAGCTATCTATGACAAACCCACAGCCAATATCATACTGAATGGGCAAAAACTGGAAGCATTCCCTTTTAAAACTGGCAGAAGACAGGGATGCCCTCCCTCACCACTCCTATTCAACATAGTGTTGGAAGTTCTGGCCAGGGCAATTAGGCAGGGGAAGGAAATAAACAGTATTCAATTAGAAAAAAACGAAGTCAAATTGACCCTGTTTGCAGATGACATGACTGTATATCTAGAAAACCCCATTGTTTCAGCCCAAAATCTCCTTAAGCTGATAAGCAACTTCAGCAAAGTCTCAGGATACAAAATCAATGTACAAGAATCACAAGCATTCTTATAAACCAATAACAGACAAACTGAGAGTACTCCCATTCACAATTGCTTCAAAGAGAACAAAATACTGAGGAATCCAACTTACAAGGGACGTGAAGGACCTCTTCAAGGAGAAGTATAAACCACTGCTCAAGGAAATAAAAGAAGATACAAACAAATGGAAGAACATTCCATGCTCATGGGTAGGAAGAATTAATATCGTGAAAATGGCCACACAGTCCAAGGTAATTTATAGATTCAATTGCATCCCCATCAGGCTACCAATGACTTTCTTCACAGATTTGGAAAAAACTACTTTAAATTTCATATGGAACCAAAAGAGCCCGCATCGCCAAGTCAATCCTAAGCCAAAAGAACAAAGCTGGAGGCATCACACTACCTGACTTCAAACTATGCTACAAGGCTACAGTAACCAAAACAGCATGGTGCTGGTACCAAAACAGAGATATAGATAAATGGAACAGAACAGAGCCGTCAGAAATAATGCCATACATCTACAACTATCTGATCTTTGACAAACCTGACAAAAACAAGCAATGGGGAAAGGATTCCCTATTTAATAAATCGTGCTGGGAAAACTGGCTAGCCACATGTAGAAAGCTGAAATTGGATCCCTTCCTTACACCTTATACAAAAATAAATTCAAGATGGATTAAAGACTTAAACGTTAGACCTAATATCATAAAAATACTAAAAGAAAACCTAGGCATTACCATTCAGGACATAGGCATGGCAAGGACTGTCCAGATTTTATGTGAAGATATTTCCTTTTTTACTATAGACTTCAAAGCGCTCCAACTATCCCTTGGCAGATTATATAAAAGACTATTTCCAAACTGCTCAATGAAAGAAAGGTTCAACTCTGTGAGATGAATGGACACATCACAAAGAAGTTTCTCAGAAAGCATTTGTCTAGTTTTCACTTGAAGATATTTCCTTTTCCCCATAGGCCTCGAACCTCTCAAAAATATTCCTTTGGAGATTCTACAAAAGTGTGTTTCCAAACTGCTCAATCAAAGGAAAAGTTCAACTCTGTGAGATGAATGCCCACATCACAAAGAAGTTTCTGAAAAAGCTTCTGTCTAGTTTTTATGTGAAGATATTTCTTTTTCACCATAGGACTGAAAATGCTCACATATATCCCCTTGCAGATTCTACAAAAAAGACTGTTTCCAAACTGCTCAATCAAAAGGAAGGTTGATCTCTGTGAGAAGAATGCACACATCACAAATAAGTTTCTAAGAAGCTTTTGTCTAGTTTGAATGTGAAGATATTTCCTTTTTCAGCATAGGCTTCAGAGGACTCAAAAATATCCCTTTACAGATTCTACAAAAAGACTGTTTACAAACTTCTAAATCAAAAGAAAGGTTCAATTCTGTGAGATGAAAGCACACATCACAAAGAAGTGACTCAGAATGCTTCTGTCTAATTTTCATGTGAAGATATTTCCTTTTTCACCATAGGTCTCGAAGTGCTCAAAAATATCCCTTTGCAGATTCTACAAGAAAAGCATTTCCAATCTGCTCAATGAAAAGAAGGGTTTACTTCTGTGAGATGAATTCACACATCACCAATCAGTTTCTCAGAAACCTTCTGGCTACTTTTTATGTGAATATATATCCTTTTTCACCATAGTCCTCCAAGAGCTCACAAATATCCGTTTGCAGATTCTACAAAAAGACTTTTTCCAAACTGCTCCATCAAAAGAAAGGTTCAATTCTGTGAGATGAATGCACGCATCACAAAGAAATTCCTCAGAAAGCTTCTGTCTAGTTTTTATGTGAAGATATTTCCTTTTTAACCATAGGTCTCAACACACTCAAAAATATCCCTTTGTGGATTCTACAAAAGGACTGTTTCCAAACTGCTCAATCAAAAGAAAGTTTCAAACTTGGTGAGATGAATGCACATGTCACAAAGAAGTTTCTCTAAAAGCTTCTCTCTAGTTTTTATGTGAATATATTTCCTTCGACACCATGGCCCTCAAAGTACTCCGAATATCCATTTCCAGATTCTACAAAAATACTGTTTCCAAACTGCTCAATAAAAATTAACTTTCATCTCGGTGAGATGAATGCACACCTCACAAAGAAGTTTCTCGGACAGCTTCTGTCTAGTTTTTATGTGAAGATATTTCCTGTTTCACCGTAGGCCTCAAAGGGCTCAAAAATATCCCTTTGCAGATTCTACAAAAACACTGTTTCCAAACAGCTCAATTAAAAGAAAGGTTCACGTTTGAGAGATGAATACACACATCACAAAGTAGTTTCTGAGAAACGTTCAGTATACTTTTTATGTGAAGGTATTTCCTTTTTCACCTTAGGCCTCAAAGCACTCACAAATATCCCTTTGCAGATTCTCCAAGAACAGAGTTTGCAATCTGCTCAATGAAAAGAAGTGTCTACCTCTGTGAGATGAATGCACACATCAGAAAGAAGTTTCTTAGAAATGTTCTTTGTAGTTTTTATGTGAAGTTATTTCGTTTTTCACAATAGGTCCCAACACTCACAGATATCCCCTTGCAAATTCTACAAGAACAGAGTTTCCAATCTGCTCAATGAAAAGAAGCATTTACCTCTGTGAGATAAATGCACACATCACAAGTCAGTTTCTCAGAAACCTCTCTAGTTTTTATGTGAATATACATCCTTTTTCACCATAGGCCTCCAATGGCTCGCTAATATCCCTTTGCAGTTTCTACAAAACGACTGCTTCCAAACTGCTCAATCAAAAGAAAGGTTCAACTCTGTGAGATGAATGAAAACATCCCAAAGTATATTCTCAGAAAACTCCTGTCTGGTTTTTATGTGAAGATATCTCCTTTTTCACCATAGGCCTCAACGGGCTCACAAATATCCCTTTGCAGAATCTACAAAAAGCCTTTTCCCAAACTGCTCATTCAAAAGAAAGGTTCAATTCTGTAAGATGAAATCACACATCACAAAGTAGTTTCTCAGAAACATTCTGTCTAGTTTTTATGGGATGATATTGCCTTTTTCACCACAGGCCTCAAACAGCTCACAAATATCCCTTTGGAGATTTTACAAAAGGACCATTTCCAAACTTCTAAATCAAAAGAAAGTTTCAACCCTGTGAGGTGAATGCACACATCACACATCACAGAGCAGTTTGTCAGAAAGCTTCTGTCTAGTTTTTATTTGAAGCTATTTTGTTTTTCATCACATGCCTCAAAGTGCTCCAAATATCCATTTGCAGATTCTACAAAATGTCTTTTTCCAAACTGCTCAAACCAAAGAAAGATTCAAGTCTCTGAGATAAAGCTCACATCACAAAGAAGTTTCTCAGAAAGCTTCTTCCTAGTTTTAATTTGAATATATTTCATTTTTCACCATTGGCCTCAAAGTGTTCACAGATATCCCTTTCATATTCTACAAAAAGACTGTTTACAAACTACTCAATCAAAAGAAAGGGTCAACTCTGTCAGATGAATGCACACATCACAAAAAGTTTCTTAGAAATTTTCTGTCTAATTTTTATGTGAGGATATTTCCTTTTTCACTATAGGCCTAAAAACACTCACAAATATCCCACTGCAGATTATATAAAATATCACAAATATCCCACTGCAGATTCTACAAAAAGACTCTTTCCAAAGTGCTTAATCAAAACAAAGGTATAACTCTGTGAGATGAAGGCACACATCACAAAGAAGTTTCTCAGAAAGCTTCTGTCTAGTTTTTATGTGAAGATATTTCCTTTTTCACCATAGGCCTCAAAGGGCTCAGAAATATCCCTTTGCAGATTCTCCAAGAACAGAGTTTCCAATCTGCTCAATTAAAAGAAAGCTTTCCTCTGTTAGATGAATGCACACATCACAAAGAATTTTCTCAGAAACCTTCTGGCTGGTAGTTATGTGAGTATATATCCTTTTTCACCATAGTTGTGAAAGGGCTAAGAAGAAATATCCCTTTGCAGATTCTAAATAAGGACTGTTTCCAAACTGCTCAATTAAAAGAAAGTTTCAACGCTGTGAGATAAATGCACATATAAAAAAGAAGTTTCTCAGAAAGCTTCAGACTAGTTTTAATGTGAAGATATTTCCTTTTTCACCGTAGACCAAAAAGCTCTCACAAATATCCCTTTGCTGATTCTACAAAAGACTGTTTGCAAACTGCTCAATCAAGAGAAAGGTTCAACTCTGTGAGATGAATTCACACATCACAAAGAAGTTGCTAGGAAAGCTTCTCTCTAGTTTCTATGTCAAGATGTTTCCTTTTTCAACATAGGCCTTAGAGCACTCACAAATATCCCTCTGCAGATATTCCAAAAAGACTGTTTCCAAAATTCTCAATCAAAATAAATATTTAACTGTGTGTGATGAATGCACACATCACAAAGAAGTTTCTCAGAAAGATTCTGTGTAATTCTGATGTGAAGATATTTCCTTTTACAACATAGACCTTAAAAGGGATCAAAAATATCCCCTTGTAGATTCTACAAAAAGACTGTTTCTAAACTGCTCTATCAAAAGAAAGGTTCAACCCTGTGAGATGAATGTACACATCACAGAGAAGTTTCTCAGAATTCTTCTGTCTAGTTTTTATGTGAAGATATTTCCTTGTTCACCATATGCCTCAAAGTGATCACAAATATCCTTTTGCAGATTACAGAAGAACAGAGTTTCCAATCTGCTCAATGAAAAGAAACGTTTACCTCTGTGAGCTGAATGTGCACATCACAAAGCAGTTTCTCAGAATATTTCTTGCTAGTTTTTATTTGAAGTTATTTCCTTTTCACCATAGGCGTCAAAGGGCTAACAAATATCCCTTTGCAGATTCTACAAAAAGATTGTTTCCAAACTGCTCAACCAAAAGAAACGATGAACTCTGTGAGATGAATACACACATCACAAAGAAGTTTCTCAGAAAGCTTCTGTCTGGTTTTTATGTAAAGATATTTGCTTTTTCACCATAGGCCTCAAAGTGTTCAGAAATATCCCATTACAGATTCTACAAGAACACAGTTTCCAACCTGCTCAATGAAAATAAACCTTTACCTCCTTGAGATGAATGCACACATCACAAAGAAGTTTCTTAGAAAGCTTCTGTCTAGTGGTTGTGTGAAGATATTTCCTTTTTCACCATAGGCCTCAAACATCTCACAAATATCCCTTTGCAGATTCTCCAAAAAGACTGTTTCCAAACTGCTCAATCAAAAGAAAGGTTCAACTCTGAGGTGAATGCATACATCACAAAGAAGTTTCTCAGAAAGCATCTGTCTAATTTTTATGTGAACATATTTCCTTTTTCACCATAGTCTCTAAAGTGCTCTCAAGTATCCCTTTGCAGATTCCACAAAACGACAGTTTTGAAACTTCTCAATCAAAGGAAAGTTTCAACTCTGTGAGATGAATGTGCATATCACAAAGAAGTTTCTCTGAAAACTTCTGTCTAGTTTCAATGTGAAGATATTTCCTTTTTCACCATAGGCTTCAAACTGCTTATATTATCCATTGCAAATTCTACAAAAACACTGTTTCCAAACTGCTCAATCAAAAGAAAGGTTCAACTACATGAGTTGATTGCCCACATCTCAACGAAGTTTCTCAGAAACCTCCTTTCTAGTTTCTTTGTGAAGATATACCTTTTTAACCATAGGCCTCAAAACACCCAGAAATATCCCTTTGTATATTCTACAAGAAAAGAGTGTCCAATCTGCTAAATGAAGAGAATCCTTTCCCTCTGTGAGATGAATGCACATACCACAAAGAAGTTTCTCAGAAACCTTCTGTCTAGTTTTAATGTGAAGATATATCGTTTTTCACCATAGGCCTCAAAGGGCTCACAAACATCCCATTGCAATTTCTACAAAAAGACTGTTTCCAAACTGCTCCATCAAAAGAGAGATTCAGTTCTGTGAGATGAATGCACACATCACAGAGAAGTTTCTCAGGAAGTTTCTGTGTAGTTTTTATGTGAGGATATTTCCTTTTTCGCAATAGGCCTCAATCTGCTCACAAATATCCCTTTGCAGATTCTATGAAAACACGGTTTCCAAACTGCTTAATCAAAGGAATGGTGCAACTCTGTTAGGTGAATGCACACATCACAAAGAAGTTTATCAGAATGTTTCTGTCTAATTTTTATATGAGGATATTTCTTATCATAGACCTCAAAGTGCTCACAAATATCCCTTTGCAGAATCTACAAGAGCAGGGTTTCCAATCTGCTCAGTGAAATAAAACGTTTAACTCTATGAGATGAATGCACACTTCACAATGCAGTCTCTCAGAAATCTTCTGTCTAGTTTTTATGTGAAGATACTTCCCAAAGGGCTCAAAAATACCCCTTTGCAGATTCTACAAGAACAGATTTTCGAATCTGCTCAATGAAAAGAAACGTTTACATCTGTACAATGAATGCAGCAATCAGACAGTGGTTCCTCAGAAAACTTCTGTCTAGTTTTTATGTGAAGATTTTTCTTTTTTGCCATATTCCTGAAAGGGATCACAAATATCCCTTTGGAGATTCTACAAAAAGACTTTTTCCAAACTGCTCAATCAAACAAAATGTTCAACTCTGTGAGATGAATGCACACTTCACAAAGAAGTTTCTGAGAAAGATTCTGTTTAGTTTTTATGTGAAGATATTTTCCTTTTCACCATAAACCTCAAAGGGCTCACAAGTATCCCTTTGCAGATTCTACAAAAAGACTGTTTCCCAACTGCTCAATCAAAAGTCAGGTTCAACTCTGTCAGATGAAGGCACTTAAAACAAAGAAGTTTCTCAGACAGCTTCTGTCTAGTTTTTACATGAAGATATTTCCTTTTTTACTATATGTCTCAAAGTGCTCACAAATATCCCTTTGCAGATAATAGAAGAACAGAGTTTCCAATCTGCTCAATGAAAAGAAACGTTTACCTCTGTGAGATGAATGCACGTTTCCCAAAGCAGATTTCCAGAAACCTTTTGTACAGTTTTTACGTGAAGTTATTTTCTTTTCACCATAGGCTACAAAGGGCTCAGAAATATCCTTTGCAGATTCTATAAAAAGACTGTTTCCAAACTGCTAAATCCAAAGAAACATTCAATTCTGTGTGATGTATACACACATCACAAAGAAGTTTCTCAAAACGTTTCTATCTAATATTTGTGTGAAGATATTTCCTTTTTCACCATGTGGCTAAAAGTGCTCACAAGTTTCCCACTGCAGATTCTACAAAAAGACTGTCCAAACTGCTCAATCAAAAGAAAGATTCAACTCTGTGAGATGAATGATAACAAAGGAATTGCTCAGAAAGCTTCTGTCTAGTTTTAACGTGAAGATGCTTCCTTTTTCACCATAGGCCTCAAACTGCTTACAAATATTCCTTTGCAGATTGTACAAAAGACTGTTTCCAAACTGCTCATTCAAAAGAAAAGTTAAATTCTGAGATGAATGCACACATCATAAAGAAGTTTCTAGGAAAGCTTTTGTCTAGTTTCTATGTGAAGATATTTCCTTTTTTAACATAGGCCTCAAAGTACTCACAAATATCCCTCTGAGGATTCTACATAAAGACTGTTTCCAAACTGCTCAATCAAAAGAAATGTTCAACTCTGTGAGATGAATGCACACATCACAAAGAAATTTCTCATAAAGCTTCTGTCTAATTCTTATGTGAAAATATTTCCTTTTTCACCATAGACCTTAAAAGGGATCAAAAATATCCCTTTGCAGATTTTACAAAAAGACTCTTTCTAAAGTGCTCAATCAAAAGAAAGGTTCAACTCTGTGAGATGAATGCACACATCAGAAAAAGGTTTTTCAAAACTCTTCTGTCTAGTTTTTCTGTGATAATATTTCCTTTTTCAACACAGGCTACAAAGTGGTCACAAATATACTGTTGCAGATTCCACGAAAAGACTCTTTTGAAACTGCTCAATCAATAGAATGGTTCAATTCTGTGAGATGAATGCACACATCAAAAAGAAATTTCTCAGAAAGCTTCTGTCTAAATTTTCTGTGAGGAAATTTCCTTTTCCTCCACAGGCCTCAAAGCTCTCACAAATATCCCTTTGCAGATTCTACAAAAAACAGAGTTCCCAATCTGCTCAATGAAAATAAACCTTTACCTCTGTGATATGAATACACATATCTCAAGGCAGTTTCTCAGAAACCTTCTGCCTAATTTTTATGTGAGTATATTTCCTTTTTCACCATTGGCCTCAAACTGCTCAAAAATATACATTTGAAGATTCTATAAAAGGACTGTTTCCAAATTGCTCAAACAAAAGAATGGCTCAACTCCATGAGACGAAAGCACACATCACAAAGAAGTTTCCCTGAAAGCTTATGTTCAGTTTTTATGTGAAGATACTTCCTTTTTCACCATAGGCATCAAAGTAGTCACAAATATCCCTTTGCAGAGGCTACAAAAAGACTGTTTTCAAACTGCTCAACCAAAAGAAAGTTTTAACTCTCTGAGATGAATGCACACATCACAAAGAAGTTTCTCAGAAACCTTCTGCTAGTTTTTATGTGAAGATATTTCCTTTTTCACCATTGGCCTCAAACCACTCACAAATATCCCTATGCAGATTCTGCAAAAAGACTGTTTCCAAACTGTTCAATCAAAAGAAAATTTCAACTCTCTGTGATGAAAGCACACATCCACAGAAGGTTGTCAGAAACCTTCTGTCTGTTTTTTATGTGAAGTTATTTCCTTTTTCAACATAGACCTCAAAGACCTCCAAATATCCCTTGGCAGATGATACAAAAAGACTCTTTCCAAACTTGCCAATCAAAAGAAAGGTTCAATTCTGTGAGAAGAATGCACACATCACAAAGAGGTTTCTCAGAAAGCTTCTCTCTACATTTTATGTGAAGATATTTCCTTTTTCACCATAGGCCTCAAAGCAATCCAGATATCCCTCAGCAGATTCAGCAAGAACAGATTTTCCAATCTGCTCAAAGAAAAGAAAGGTTGATATTAGTGAGATGAATGCACACATCACAAATCAGTTTTTCAGAAATCTTCTGTCTTATTTTCATGTGAAGATATTACTTTTTTCACCAGAAGTCTCAAAGGGCAAGCAAATATCCCTTTGCGTATTCCACAAAAAGAATGTTTGCAAACTCCTCAATCAAAAGAAATGCTCAACCCTGTGAGATGAATGCACATATCACAAAGAAGCTTCTAAGAAAGATTCTGGCCAGTTTTGATGTGAAGCTATTTCCTTTTTCACCATAGGTCTCAAAACACTCACAAATATCCCTTTGCAGATAATACAAAAAGACTCTTTCCAAACTGCTAAATGAAAAGAAAGGTTCAGCTCAGTGAGATGAATGCACACATCACAAAGAAGTTTCTCAGAAACCTTCTCTCTAGTTTTTATGTGAAGATATTTCCTTTTTCACCATAGACCTCAAAGCTGTAACAATTATACCTTTGCAGATTCTACAAAAAGACTGTTTCCAAGCTGATCAATCAAAAGAAATATTCAACTATTTGAGATGAATGCACACATCACAAAGAAGTTTCTAGGAAAGCTTTTGTCTAGTTTCTATGTGAAGATATTTCCTTTTTTAACATAGGCCTCAAAGTGCTCACAACTAACCTTTTGCAGATTCCACAAAAAGACTGTTTCCAAACTGCACAATCAAAAGAAAGGTTCAACATTGTGAGGTGAAAGCCTGCTTCAAAAGGAAGTTTCTCAGAATGTTTCTGTCTAGTTTTCATGTGAAGATATTTCCTTTTCCACCATAGGCCTCAAACTGCTGTAAAATATCCCTTTGCAGATTCTACAAAAAGACTGTTTCCAAACTGCTCAATCAAAAGAAAGCTTCCACTCTGTGAGATGAATGCGTACATCACAAAGAAGTTCCTCAGAATGTTTCTGTCTAGTTTTTATGTGAAGGTATTTCCTTTTTCACCATAGTCCACAAACTGCTCACAAATATCCGTTTGCAGATTCTACAAACAGACTGTTTCCAAACTGCTTAATCAATAGAATGGTTCACCTCCATGAGTTGAATGCACACATGAGAAATAAGTTACACAGAAAGCTTCTATACAGTTTTTATGTGAAGATAATTCCTTTCACCCTAGGCATCAAAATGCTACAGATATCCATTGGCAGATGACACAAAAAGACTGCTACAAAACTGCTCAATAAAAAGAAAGGCTCAAATTTGTGAGATGAATGCACACATCACAAAGAGGTTTCTCAGAAAGCGTCTGTCTAGTTTTTATGTAAAGATATTTACTCTTTCAACATAGGCCTTAAACCACTCAAAAATATCCCTCTGCAGATACTACAAAAGACTGTTTCCAAAATGCTCAATCAAAAGAAAGGTTCAACTCTGTGAGATGAATGTACACATCACAAAGATGTTTCTCAGAAAGATTCTGTCTAGTTTTTATATGACAATATTTCCTTTTTCTCCATAGGCCTCAAAGCATTCCAAATATCTATTTAGTTATTCTACAAAAAGACTGTTTCCAAACTGTTCAATCAAAGGAAAGCTTCAACTCTGTGAGATGAAAGCACACATCACAAAGAAGTTTATCAGAAAGCTTCTGTCTAGTTTTCATTTGAAGATAATTCCTTTTGTCCCAATAGGCCTCAAAGCGCTTAAAAACATCCTTTGGCAGATTCTACAAAAAGACTGTTTCCAAACTGCTCAAAGGAAAGGTTCAACTCTCTGAGATGAATGAACACATCTCAAAGAAGTTTCTCAAAAAGCTTCTGTCTAGTTTTTATGTGAATGTATTTCCTTTGACACCATAGGCCTCAAACCACTCACAAATATACCTTTGCAGATTTTACAAAAAGACTGTTTCCAAACTACTCAATCAAAAGAAAGGTTCAACTCTGTGAGATGAATGCACACATCACAAAGAAGTTTCCCAGAAACTTTGTTTAGTTTTTATGTGAAGTTATTTCCTTTTTCACCATAGACCTCAAAGAACTCCGAATATCCATTTCCATATTCTACTAAAAGACTGTTTCCGAGCTGCTCAATCAAAAGAAAGTTTCAACTATCTGAGATGAAAGCACACATCACAAAGCAGTTTTTCAGATTGCTCCAGCCTAGTTTTTGTGAAGATATTTCCTGGTTTACCATAGGCCTCAAAGAGCTCGCAAATAATCCTTTAAAGATCCTACAAAAAGACTGTTTCCAAATTGCTCAATCAAAAGAAAGGTTCAACTGTGTGAGATGAATGAACACATAAGAAAGAAGTTTCTCAGAATGCCTCTGTCTAGTTTTTATGTGAAGATGTTTCCTGTTTCATCATAGTCCTCAATGGGCTAACAAATATCACTTTGCAGATTCTACAAAAAACTGTTTCAAACTACTCAATCCAAAGACAGGTTCAACACTGTTAGATGAATGCACACATCAAAAAAGAGTTTCCCAGAAAGCTTCTGTCTGGTTTTTATGTGAAGATATGCCTTTTTCACCATAGGGCTCAAAGTGCTCACAAATATCCATTGCAGATTCTACAAAAAGACTGTTTCCAACTGCTCAATCAAAAGAAACTTTCAACTGTGTGAGATGAATGCACACATCTCAAAAAGTTTCTCAGAAAGCTTCTTTCTAGTTTTTCTGTGAAGATATTTCCTTTTTCACCACAGGCCTCAAAGCACTCAAAAGTATCCCTTTGCAGTTTCTACAAAAACACTGTTTCCAAACTGCTCAATCAAAGGAAAGGTTCAACTCTCTGAGATGAATGAACACATCTCAAAGAAGTTTCTCAAAAAGCTTCTGTCCAGTTTTTATATGAAGATACTTCCTTTTTCACCATAGGCCTCAAATTGCTCACATATATCCCCTTGCAGATTCTACAAAAAGACTGTTTCCAAACTGCTCAAGCAAAAGAAAGATTCAACTCTGTGAGATGAATGCACACATCACAAAGAAGTTTCTTAGAAAGATTCTGTCTAGTTTTTATGTGAAGATATTTCCTTTTTCACCATAGGCCTCAAAGGGCTCACAAATATCTCTTTGCAGATTCTACAAAAAGACTGTTTCCAAACTGTTCAATCAAACCAAAGCTTCAAATGTGTGAGATGAATGCACACTTCCAGAGAAGTTTCTCAGAAAGCTTCCGTCTAGTTTTCATGTGAGTATATTTCCTTTTTCACCATACTCCTCAAAGCACTCCAAATATGCAATTGCAGATTCTACAAAAAGACTGTTTCCAAACTGCACAATCAAAATAAGGTTTCAACTCTGTGAGATGAATGTTCACATCACAAAGAAGTTTCTCAGGAAATTTCTGTCTAGTTTTTATGTGAATATATTTCCTTTTTCACCATAGTGCACAAACCACTCACAAATATCCCTTTGTAGAGTCTACATAAAGACTGTTTCCAAACTGCTCAATCAACGGAAAGTTTCAATTCTCTGAGGTGAATGAACACATCACAAAGAAGTTTCTCAAACAGCTTCTGTCTAGTTTTTATGTGAATGTATTTCCTTTGACATAGTAGGGTTCAAACCACTCACAAATATCCGTTTGCAGATTCTACAAAAAGACTGTTTAGAAACTGCTCAATCAAAGGAAAGTTTCAACTCTGTGAGATGAATGCACACATCACAAAGAAGTTTCTCAGAAAGCTTCTGTCTAGTTTTCATGTGAGGATATTTCCTTTTTCACCACAGCCCTCAAAGGCCTCCAAATATCCATTTAGAGATTCTACAAAAAGACTGTTTCCAAACTGTTCAATCAAAAGAAAGATTCAACTCTGTGAGATAAATGCACACATCACAAAAATTTCTCAGAAAACTTCTGTCTAATTTTTATGTGAAGATAGGTCCCTTTTCTCCATAGGCCTCAAACAGCTCACAAATATCCATTTGGTGGTTCTACAAAATGATTGTTTCTACACTGCTCAATCAAAAGAAAGTTTCAACTGGGTCAGATGAATGCAAAGATCACAAGTAAGTTTCCCAGAAAGTTTCTGTCTAGTTTTTATGTGAAGATATTTCCTTTTTCACCATAGTACTCAAAGGGCTCAAAATTATCCCTTTATAGATTTTACAAAAAGATGGTTTCCAAACTTCTCAATGAAAAGAAAGGTACAACTCTGTGAGATGATAGTACAAATCACAAAGAAGTTACTCAGAAAGATTCTGACTAGTTTTTATGTGAAGATATTTCCTTTTTCACCATAGGCCTCAAAGTGCTCCAAATATCCCTTTGCCAATTCTACAGAATGACTGTTTCCAAACTGCTCAATCAAAAGAAAGGTTCAACTCTGTGAGATGAATGCACACATCACAAAGAAGTTTCTCAGAAAGCTTCTGTCTAGTTTTTATGTGAATATATTTCCTTTTTCACCCTAGGCCTAAAAGCGGTCCAAATATCAATTGGCAGATTCTACCAAAAGACCTTTTCAAAAGTGCTCAATGAAAAAAAAAGTTCACCGATGTGAGATGAAATCACATACCACAAATAAGTTTCTAAGAATGCTTCTGTATACTTTTTATATGAAGATATTTCCTTTTTCACCATAAGCCTCAAAGCGCTCCAAATATCCCTTTGCAGGTTCTACAAAAAGACAGTTTCCAAACTGATGAATCAAAAGAAAGTTTCGACTGGGTGAGGTGACTGCACACATCACCAAGAAGTTTCTCAAACATCTTCTGTCTAGTTTTTATGTGAAGATATTTCGTTTTTCACCATAGGATTCAAAGCACACCAAATATCCATTTGCCAATTCTTCAAAATGCTGTTTGCAAACTGCTCAATACATAGAAAGGTTCAACTGTTTGAAGTGAAAGCACACATCAAAAAGAAATTTCTCAGAAAGCTTCTGTCTAGTTATTATTTGAAGATATTTCCTTTTTCACCATAGGCCTCAAGGGCTCAAGAATATCACATTACAGATTCCTCATAAAGACTGTTTCCAAACTGCTCAATCAAAAGAAAGTTTCAACTCTGTGAAATGAATGCACACATCACAAAGAAGTTTCTCAGAAAGTTTCTGTCTAGGTTTCTGAGATGATAATTCTTTTTTCAGCATAGGCCTCAAAGCGCTCTCAACTAACCCTTTGCAGATTCTAGAAAAAGACTGTTTCCAAACTGTGCAATCAAAAGAAAGGTTCAACACTGTGAGGTGAAATCCCGCATCAAAAAGGAATTTCTCAGAATGCTTGTGTCTAGTTTTCACGTGAAGATATTTCCTTTTCCACCATAGTCCACAAATCGCTCACAAATATGCCTTTGCAGATTCTACAAAAAGAGTGCTTCCAAGTTTCTCAGAAAGTTTCTGTCTAGGTTTCTGAGATGATAATTCTTTTTTCAGCATAGGCCTCAAAGCGCTCTCAACTAACCCTTTGCAGATTCTAGAAAAAGACTGTTTCCAAACTGCTCAATCAAAAGAAAGTTTTAACTCTGTGATATGAATGCAGACATCACAAAGAAGTTTCTCAGAAAGCTTCTGTCTGGTTTTTATGTGAAGATATTTCCTTTTTCGCCATAGGCCTCAAATTGCTCACAAATATCCCTTTGCAGATTGTACAACAAGATTTTTCCCAAACTCCTCAGTCAATGCAACGGTTTAACTCTGTGAAATTACTGCACAAAACACAAAAAAAATTACTCAGAAAGCTTCTGTCTAGGTTTTACGTGAAGGTATTTCCTTTTACACCATATGCCTCAAACCACTCACAAATATCCCTTTGCAGATTCTAGAAGAACAGATTTTCCAATCTGCTCAAACACTAGAAACTTTTAACTCTTTGAGATGAATGCCCACATCACAAAGCTATTTCTTAGAAACCTTTTGTCTAGTTTTTATGTGAAGATATTTCGTTTTTCACCATAGGCCTCAAAGGGCTCACAAATATCCCCTTAAAGATTCTACAAAAGGACTGTTTCCAAACTACTCAATCAAAACAAAGGTCCAAATCTGTGAGATGGAAGCACAAATCACAAAGCAGTTTCTCAGAAACATTCTGTCAAATTTTTTGTAAAGATATTTCCTTATACAGGATAGGCCTCAAATGGCTAAAAAATATCCGTTTGCAGATTCCACAAAAAGTCTGTTTCCAAACAGCTCAATCAAAAGAAAGGTTCAAATCTGTGAGATGAATGCACACGTCACAAAGAAGTTTCTCAGAAAGTTTCTGTCTAGTTTTTATGTGAAGATATTTCCTTTTTCAACATAGGCCTCAAAGTGCTCACAAATAACCCTTTGCAGATTCTACAACAGGATTGTTTCCAAACTGCTCAATCAAAAAAGAGGTTCAATTCTGTGAGATAAATGCACACATCACAAAGAAGTTTCTCAGAATTTTTCTGTCTAGTTTTTATGTGGAGATATTTCCTATTTCATCATAGGCCTCAAACTGCTCACAAATATCCCTATGCAGATTCTACAAGAACGGAGTTTCCAATCTGCTCAAGTAATAGAAAGGTTTACCTCTGTGAGTAAATGTGCACATCACAAGGCAGTTTCTCAGAAACCCTCTGTCTAGTTTTAATGTGAAGATATTTCTTTTTTCACTATAGGTCTCAAGGGGCTCACAAATATCCCTTTGCAGATTCTAGAAAAAGAATGTTTCTTAACTACTCAATCAAAAGAGAGGTTCAAGTCTGAGATGAATGCACACATCACAAAGCATTTTCCAACAAAGCCTTTGTCTAGATTTTATGTGAAGATATTGCCTTTTACACCATAGGCCGCAAAGGGCTCACACATATCCCTTTGCTGATTCTACAAAAAGACTGTTTCTAAATGGCTCAATCAGCAGAAAAGTTCAAGTCTGTGAGATGAATGTACACATCACAGAGAAGTTTCTCAGAAAGCTTCTGTGTATTTTTTATGTGAAGATATTTCCTATTTCACCATAGGCCTCAAAATGCTCACAAGTATACATTTGCAGATTCTAAATGAAGACTGTTTCCAAACTGCTTAATCAAAAGAAAGGTTCAACCCGATGAGATGAATGCATACATTACAAAGAAGTTCCTCAGAACGCTTTATCTAGGTTTTATGTGAAGATATTTTCTTTTTCACCATAGGCCTCAAAGTGCTCCCAAATATCCCTTTGCAGATTCTACAAAAAGACTGTTTCCAAACTGCTAAATCAAAAGAAAGATTCTACTCTGTTAGATGAATTCATACATCACAAAGCATTTTCTCAGAAAGCTTCTGTCTAGTTTTTTTTGTGAAGATATTTCCTTTTTCACCTTAGGCCTCAAAGGGCTCAGAAATAATCCTTTGCAGAGTCTACAAAAAGACTGTTCTGAACCTGCTCAATCAAAATAAACATTTTAATCTGTGAGATAAATGCACACATAACAAACAGATTTCTCAGCAAACTTCTGTCTAGTTTTTATTTGAAGATATTTCCTTTTTCACCAAAGGCCTCAAATCGCTCTAAATATCCCTTGGAAGATTCTACAAAAAGTGTGCTTGGAAATGTCTCAAGCAAAAGAAAGGTTCAAGTCTGCGAGAGGAAAGCACACATCACAGAGAAGTTTATCAGAAAGCTTCTGTCTAGTTTTTATGTGAAGATATTTCCTTTTACACAATGGTCTTCAAACCAATCAAAAATATCCCTTTGCAGGTTTTGCAAAAAGACTGTTTCTCAACTGTTCCATCAAAAGAAAGTTTCAACTCCTTGAGATGAATGCACACATCACAAAGAAGTTTCTCAGAAAGCTTCTGTCTAGTTTTTATGTGATGATATTTCCCTTTTCTCCATAGGCCTCAAAGCACTCAGAAATATGCCTTTGTAGATTCTACAAGAAAAGAGTTTCCAACCTTCAAAATGAAAAGAAATGTTTATCTCTTTGAGATGAATGCACAAATCACAAAGGAGTTTCTCAGAAAGCTTCTATCTAGTTTTTATGTTAATATATTTCCTTTTTCACCATATGCCTCAAAGTGTTCAAAAATATCACTTTGCAGATTCTACAAAAGACTCTTTCCAAACTGCTCAAGCAAAAGAAAGATTTAACTCTGTCAGATGAATGCATCTATCACAAAGAAGTTTCTCAGAAAAATTCTGTCTTGTTTTTATGTGAAGATGTGTCATTTTTCACCATTCGGCCAAAGCACTCACAAATATCCCTTTGCAGATTCTACAAGAACAGATTTTCAACTCTACTCAATGAAAAGAATCATTTACATCTTTGAGTTGAATGCACACTTCACAAAGGAGTTTCTCAGAAACCTTCTCTCTAGATTTCATGTGATGATATTTCATTTTTCACCATAGGCCTCAAAAGGCTCACAAATATCCCTTTGCAGAATCTACAAAAAGACTCTTTCCAAACTGCTCAATCAAAAGAAAGGTTCACCTCTGTGAGATGAATGGACATATCAGAAAGACGTTTCTCAAAAAGATTCTGTCTAGTTTTTATGTGAAGATATTTCCTTTTTCATCATAGGTCTCAAATGGCTCACAAATATCCCTTTTCAGATTCTACAAAAAGACTGTTTCCAAACTGCACAATCAAAAGACTGTTTCATCTCTTTGAGATGAATGCATGTAGCACAAAGAAGTTTCTCAGAAAGCTTCTGTATAGTTCTATGTGAAGATATTGCCTTTTTCACCAGAGGCCTCAAACTGCTGACAAATATCACTTTTGCACATTCTATAAAAAGACTGTATCAAAGCTGCTCAATGAAAAGAAAGGTTCAACTGTGTGAATCGAATGCACACATCACCAAGAAATTTCTCAGAAAGCTTCTGTCTAGGTTTTCTGTTTAGATATTTCATTTTTCACTGTAGGCTTCAAAGCGCTCCAAGTATCCCTTGGCAGATTCTACAAAAAGACTCTTTCCAAACTGTTCAATCAAAAGAAAGGTTCAACTCTGTTAGATGAAAGCATACATCACAAAGCAGTTTCTCAGAAACCTATCTGGTTTTTAGGTGAAGATATTTCCTTTTTCAGCATTGGCCTCACAGGGCTCACAAATATCCCTTTGCAGATTCCTCAAAAAGACTGTTTGCAAACTGCTCAGGCAATAGAAAGGTTTGCCTCTGTCAGATGAATGCACATGTAACAAATAAATTCCTCAGAAAGCTTCTGTCTTGTTTTACTGTGAAGATATTTCATTTTTCACCACAAACCACAAAGCCCTCAAAAATATCCCTTTGCAGATTCTATAAGAACAGAGTTTCCTATCTGCTCAATGAAAAGAAATATTTACCCCTGTGAGATGAATGCACACATCACAAAGGAGTTTCTCAAAAACTTTCTGTCTAGATATTATGTGAAGATATTCTCTTTTTCATCATAGGCCTCAAAGTACTTCCACATATCCCTTTGCAGATTCCACAAAAAGACTGTTTCCAAACTGCTCAATCAAATGAAATTTTCAACTCTGTGAGATGAGTGCACACATCACAAAAAAGTTTCTCAGAAAACTTCTGTCTAGTTTTTATATAAAGGTATTTGCTTTTTCAACGTAGGCCTCAAAAACCTCACAAATATCCTTTTGCGGATACTGCAAAAAGACTGTTTCCAAAGTGCTATATCAAAAGAAAGTTTCAACTCTGTGAAATGAATGCACACATCCCAAAGAAGTTTCTCAGAAAGCTTCAGTCTACTTTTTATGTTAAGATAATTCATTTTTCACCATAGGCCTCAAACCGCTGACAAATATCCCTTTGCAGATCATACAAAAAAACTGAATCCAAACTGCTAAATCAAAAAAATTTCAACTCTGTGAGATGAATGCACACAACACAAAGCAGTTTCTCAGAAACCTTCTGTCTAGTTTTTATGTGAAGATGTTTCCTTTTTCACTGTAGGCCTCAACCCACTCAAAATTATCCCTCTGCAGATTCTACAAAAATACTGTTTCAAAATTGCTCAATCAAAAGCAAGGTTCAACTCTGGGAAATTAATTCACACATACCAAAGAAGTTTGTCCAACAGCTTCTGTCTAATTTTTATGTGAAGATATTTCCTTTTGCACCATAGGCCTCAAAGTGCTCTCAAATATCCCTTTTCATACTAAAGAAGAACAGAGTTTACAATCTGCTCAATGAAAACAACTGTTTACCTCTGTGAGATGAATGCACACATCACAAAGATGTTTCTCAGAAAGCTTCTGTCTGGTTTTGGTGTGAAAATATTTCCTTTTTCACCATAGGCCACAAAGCACTCACAAATATTCCTTTACAGATTCTACTAGAACAAATTTTCCTGTCTTCTCAATGAAAAGAAACGTTTACCTCTGTGAAATGAATGCTCACATCCCAAAGCAGTTTCTCAGAAACATTCTGTCTAGTTTTTATGTTAAGATATTTGCTTTTTCACCATATTCCTCAAAGGGCTCACAAATATCCCTTTGCAGATTCTACAAAAACACTGTTTCCAAACTTCTCAATGAAAAGGAGGTTTCAACTCTGTGAGATGAATTCATATATTACAAACAAGTTTCTCAGAAAGCTTCTGTCTAGTTTTGATGTGAAGATATTTCGTTTTTCACCATAGGCCTCTAACTTTTCACAAATTTCCCTTTGCAGATTCGAGAAAAAAGACTGCTTCCAATCTGCACAATCAAAAGAAAGTTTCAACTGTGTGAGATGAATGCACGTATCACAATGAAGTTTCTCGGAAAGCTTCTGTCTAGTTTTATGTGAAGATATTTCCTTTTTCACCATTGGCCCCAAAGCACTCAAGAATATCCCTTTGCAGATTCTACAAAAATACTGTTTCCAAACTGATCAAGAAAAAGAAATGTTCAACTTTGGGAGATGAATGCACACATCACAAAGAAGTTTCTCAGACAGCTTCTGTCTAGCTTTTATGTGAAGATATTTCTGTTTTCTCCATAGGCCTCCAATTGCTCACAAATATCCCTTTTCAGACCCAACAAGAACTGATTTTACAATCTTCTCAATGAAAACAAACGTTTACCTCTGTGACATGAATGCACACATCACAAAATATTTTCTCAGAATGCTTCTGTGTGGTTTATGTGTGAAGATATTTCCTTTTTCACCATAGTCCTCAAGGCGCTCCAAATATCCCTGTGTAGATTCTACAAAAAGACTGTTTTTGAACTACTCGATCAAAAGAAATGTTCAACTCTTTGAGAAGAATGCCCAGATCACAAAATGTTTCTCGGAAACCTTCTTTCTAGTTTTTATGTGAAGATATTTACTTTTTCAACGAATGCCTCAAAGCACTCACAAATATCCCTTTGCAGATTCTACAAAAAGACTGTTTCCCAACTCTTCAATCAAAGGAAATTTTCAACTCTGTGAGATGAATGTAGACATCAGAAAGCATTTCCTCAGAAAGCTTCTGTCTAGTTTTGTGTGAAGATATTTCCTTTTTCACCGTAGGCCTCAAAGTGCTCGCAAATGTCCCTTTGCAGATTCTTAAATAACAGAGTTTCCAATCTGCTGACTGAAAAGAAACGTTTATCTCTGTGAGATGAATTGACACATCACAAATCAATTTCTCACAAACCTGCCATCTAGTTTTTATGTGAAGATATTTCCTTTTTCACCTTAGGCCTCAAAGGTCTCACAAATATCCCTTTGCAGATTCTACAAAGAGACTGTTTCCAAACTGCTCAATCAAAAGTAATGTTCATCTCTGTGAAATGAGTACACACATCACAAGGTAGTTTCTCAGAAACCTTCTGTCTAGGATGGATTTATGTGAAAATACTTACTTTTTCGCCATAGGCCTCAAAGGGCTCACAAATATCCCTTTGCCAATTCCAAAGAAAGACTGTTTTCAAAGGCTCAATGAAAAGGAAGGTTCATCTCTTTGAGATGAATAAACAAATCAAAGCAGTTTCTCAGAAATCTTCTGTTTAGTTTTGATTTGTAGATATTTCCTTTTTCACCATAGGCCTCAAAGTACTCAGAGATATCACTTTGCAGATTCTACAGGAACAGTTTCCAATCTGCTGAATGAAAAGAAACGTTTACCTCTGTGAGATGAATGCACACATCACAAATCAGATTCTCAGAAACCTTCTGTCTAGTTGTTACGTGAAGATATTTCCTTTTTCACCGTAGGCCCCAAAGCGCTCCAAATATCCCTTGGCAGATTCTACAAAAAGACTATTTCCAAACTACTCAGTCAAAAGAGAGTTTCAAATCTGTGAAATGAAAGCACACAATACAAAGCAGTTTCTGAGAAACATTCTGTCTAGTTTTTATATGAAGGTATTTCCTTATTCAACATAGGCTTCAAAGGGCTCAAAAATATCCTTTTGCAGATTCTACAAAAAGACTATCTCCAAACAGCTCGATCAAAAGAAAGGTTAAACTCTGTGAGATGAACACACACATCACAAGAACTTTCTCAGAAAGTTTCTGTCCAGTTTTTATGTGAAGTTATTTCCTTCTTCAGCATAGGCCTCAAACTGCTCACAAATATCCCTTTGCAGATTCTACAAGAACAGAGTTTGTAATCTGCTCAATTAAAGGAAACATTTACCTCAGTGAGATGAATGCACACATCACAAAGCAGGTTCTCAGCAACCTTCTGTCTGGTTTTTATGAGAAGATATTTCCTTTTTCACCATAGGCCTCAAAGGGCTCACAAATATCCCTTTGCAGAGTCTATAAAAAGACTGTTTCCAAACTGTGCAATAAAAAGAAAAGTCGAACTCTGTGAGATAATTGCACACATCAAAAAGAAGTTTCACAGAAAACTCTGTCTAGTTTTTATGTGAAGATATTTTCTCTATCACCATAGGCCTCAACCCGTATACAAATATCCCTTAGCAGATTCTACAAAAAGACTGTTTCCAAACTGCTCAATCAAATGAAAGGTTCAACTCTTTGAGATGAGTGCACACATCACAAAGAAGTTTCTTAGAAAGCTTCTGTCTAGTTTTTATATAAAGGTATTTGCTTTTTCACCATAGGCCTCAAATGGCTCACCAATATCCTTTTGCAGATACTACAAAAAGACTGTTTCCAAAGTGCTCAATCAAAAGAAAGTTTCAACTCTGTGAGATGAATGTACACATCACAAAGACGTTTCTCAGAAATCTTCTATCTAGTATTTATGTGAAGATAATTCTTTTTTCAAAATAGGCCTCTATCCACTGACAAATATCACTTTGCAGATTCTACAAAAAGACTGCATCCAAACTGCTCAACAAAAGAAAGTTTCAACTCTGTCAGATGAATGCACACAACCTAAAGCAGTTCCTCAGAAACTTTCTGTTTACTTTTTATGTGAAGATGTTTCGTTTTTCAATATAGGCCTCAAATGACTTAAAAATATCCACTTGCATATTCTACAAAAATACTTTTTTGTAATTGCTCAATGAAAAGAAAAGTTCAATTCTTGGAGATGAATGCACACATTACAAAGAAGTTTCTCAGACAGCTTCTGTCTAGTTTTTATGTGCAGATATTTCCTTTATCACCATAGGCCTCCAAGCGCTGAGAAATATCTCTTTTCAGACTCTACAAGAACAGAGTTTACAATCTGCTCAATGAACACAACCGTTTACCTCTGTGAGATGAATGCACACATCTCAAAGTAGTTTCTCAGAAAGCTTCTGCCTGGTTTGTGTGTGATGATATTTCCTTTTTCTCCATATGCCTCAAAGGGCTAAAAATATCCCTGTGCAGATTCTACAAAAAGACAGTTTCCGAACTGCTCAATCAAAAGTACGGTTCAATGCTGTGAGATGCATGCACACATCACAAAGGAGTTTCTCAGAAACCTTCTGTCTGGTTTTTATGTTAAGATACTTCGTTTTTCACAGTAGGCCTCAAAGGGCTCCAAAATATCCTATTGTTGGTACTACAAAAGGACTGTTTCCAAACTGCTCAATCAGAAGAAAGGTTCTAATCTGTGAGTTGAATCACACATCATGAAGAAGTTTGTCAGAAAGATTCTTTCTGGTTTTTGTTTGAAGATATTTCCTTTTTCACCATAGGCCTCAAAGCCCTCAGAAGTATCCCTTTGAAGATTCTACAAGAACAGAGTTTCCAATCTGCTCAATGAAAAGAAACATTTACCTCTGTGAGATGAATGCACACATCACAAAGCAGTTTCTCAGAAACATTATATATAGATTTTATGTGAATATATTTCCTTCTTTACCATATTCCTCAAAGGGCTCACAAATATCTCTTTGCAGATTCTACAAAAAGACTGTTTCCAGACAGCTCAATGATAAGAAATGTTCAACTCTGTGAGATGAATGCACATATTACAAACAAGTTTCTTAGAATGCTTCTGTCTAGTTTTGATGTGAAGATATTTCCTTTTTACCATAGGCCTCAAACTCCTCGCAAATATCCGTTTGCAGATTCTACAAAAATAGTGTTTCCAATCTGCACAATCAAAAGAAAGATACAATTCTGTGAGATGAATGAACACATCACAAAGAAGTTTCTCAGAAAGCTTCTGTTTATTTTTTATGTGAAGATAATTCCTTTCTAACCATTGGCCACAAAGCGCTCACAAACATCCCTTGGCAGACTCTACAAGAACAGAGTTACCAATCTGTTCAATGAAAGGGAATGTTTACCTCTGTGAGATGAATGCATACATCACAAATCATTTTCCCAGAAACTTTCTGTCTAGTTTTTATGTGAAGATATAACTTTTTTCACCATAGGCCTCCAAGGGCTCACAAATAACCCTTTGCAGATTCTGCAAACAGACTGCTTCGAAACTGCTCAATCAAAAGAAAGGTTTAACTCTGTGAGAGGAATGCACATATCACAAAGCAGTTTCTCAGAAACCTTCTGTCTAGTTTTTATGTGAAGATATTTCATTTCCCACCATAGGCCTCAAAGAGATCACAAATATCCCTTTGCATATTCTACAAGAACAAAGATCCCAATCTGCTCAATGACAAGAAACGTTTATCTCTGTGAGATGAATGCACACATCAAAAAGAAATTTCCCAGAATACTTCTGTCTAGATTTGATGTCAAGATGTTTTCTTTTTCACCGTAGGCCTCAAACCGCTCAAAAAATATCCCTTTGCAGATTCTACAAAAAGACTGTTTGCAAACTGATCAATCAAAAGAAAGGTTCAACTCTGTGAGATGAATGCACAAATCACAAGGAAGTTTCTCAGAAAGCTTCTGTCTAGTTTTTCTGGGAAGATATTTTTCTTTCACCATTGGCCTCTAACCACTGAAAACTATCCCTTTGCAGTTACTACAAAAATATTATTTCCAAACTGCTCAATCAAAAGAAAGTTTCAACTCTGGGAGATGAGTGCACACATCACAAAGAAGTTTCTCAGACAGCTTTTGTCTAGTTTTTATGTGAAGATATTTCCTGTTTCACCATAGGCCTCAAAGCGCTCTCAAATATCCCTTTTCAGACCCTACAAGAACAGGGTTTACAAGCTGCTTAATGAAAACAACCGTTTACCTCTGTGAGATGAATGCACACATCACAAAGGAGTTTCTCAGAAAGCTTCTGTGTGGTATTTGTGTGAAGGTATTTCCTTTTTCACCATATGCCTCAAAGTGCTACAAATATCCCTGTGCAGATTCTAGAAAAAGACTGTTTCTGAACTGCTTATTGAAAAGAAATGTTCAACGCTGTGAGATGAATGTACACATCTGAAAGCAGTTTCTCAGAAACTTTCTCTCTAGTTTTTATGTTAAGATATTTTATTTTTCACTATAGGCCTCAAAGTGCCCACAAATATTCCTTTGTGGATGCTACAAAAAGACTGTTCCAAACTGCTCAATCAAAAGAAATTTTCAACTCAGTGAGATAAATGCTCACATCAGAAATAAGTTTCTCAGAAAGCTTCTGTCTAATTTGTTTTAATTTTTTTAATTTTATTATTATTATACTTTAAGTTTTTGGGTACATGTGCACAGTGTGCAGGTTTGTTACATATGTATATATGTGCCATGTTGGTGTGCTACACCCTTTACCTCGTCATTTAACATTAGGTTTATCTCCTATTGCTACCCCTTCCCCTCTAATCCCACCCTACAACCATCCCCAGTGTGTGATGTTCCCCTTCCTGTGTCCATGTGTTCTCATTGTTCAATTCCCACCTATGAGTGAGAACATGTGGTGTTTCATTTTTTGTCCTAGAGATAGTTTGCTGAGAATGATGGTTTCCATTTTCATCCATGTTCCTACTAAGACATGAACTCACCATTTTTTATGACTGCATAGTGCTCCATGGTGTATATGTGCGACATTTTCTTAATCCAGTCTGTCATTTTTGGACATTTTGGGTTGGTTCCAAGTCTTTGCTATTGTGAATAGTGCTGCAGTAAACATACGTGTTCATGTGTCTTTATAGAAGCATGATTTATAATCCTTTGGGTATACATCCAGTAATGGGATGGCTGGGTCAAATGGTACTATTAGCTCTAGATCGCTGAGGAATCGCCACACTAACTTCCAGAATGACTGAACTAGTCTCACCCACAGTGTAAAAGTGTTTCTATTTCTCCACATCCTCTCCAGCAGCTGTTGTTTCCTGACTTTTTAATGATCGCCATTCTAACTGGTGTGAGATGGTATCTCATTGTGGTTTTGATTTGTATTTCTCTGATGGCCTGTGATGATGAGCATTTTTTCACGTGTTTTTTGGCTGCATAAATGTCTTCTTTTGAGAAGTGTCTGTTCATTTCCTTCACCCACTTTCTGATGGGGTTGTTTGTTTTTTTCTTGTAAATTTGTTGGAGTTCATTGTAGACTCTGGATATTAGCCCTTAGTCAGATGAGTAGATTGCAAAAATTTTCTCCCATTCTGTATGTTGCCTGTTAACTCTGATGGTAGTTTCTTTTGCTGTGCAGAAGCTCTTGAGTTTAATTAGATCCCATTTGTCAATTGTGGCTTTTGTTGCCATTGCTTTTGGTGTTTTAGAAATGAAGTTCTTTCCCATGCCTATGTCTTGAATGGTATTGCTTAGGTTTTCTTCTAGGGTTTTTATGGTTTTTGGTCTAACATTTAAGTCTTTAATTCATCTTGAATTAATTTTTTTATAAGGTGTAAGGAAGGGATCAAATTTCAGCTTTCTACATATGGCTAGCCAGTTTTCCCAGCACCATTTGTTAAATAGGGAATCCTTTCCCCATTGCTTGTTTTTGTCAGGTTTGTCAAAGATCAGATAGTTGTAGATATGCGGCATTATTTCTGAGGGCTCTCTTCTGTTCCATTGATCTATATCCCTGTTTTGGTACCAGTACCATGCTGTTTTGGTTACTGTAGCCTTGTAGTTTAGTTTGAGGTCTGGTAGTGTGATACCTCCGGCTTTGTTCTTTTGGCTTAGGATTGACTTGGTGTTGAGGGCTCTTTTTTGGTTCTATATGAACTTTAAGGTAGTTTTTCCCAATTCTGTGAAGAAAGTCATTGGTAGATCGATGGGGATAACATTGACTCTATAAATTACCTTGGGCAGCATGGCCATTTTCATGATATTGATTATTCCTACCCATGAGCATGGAATGTTCTTCTATTTTTTTGTATCCTCTTTTATTTCCTTGAGCAGTGGTTTGTAGTTCTCCTTGAAGAGGTCCTTCACATCCCTTGTCAGTTGGATTCCTAGGTATTTTATTCTCTTTGAAGCAATTGTGAATGGAATTTCACTCATGATTTGGCTCTCTGTTTGTCTGTTATTGGTGTATAAGAATGCTTGTGATTTTTGTACATTGATTTTGTATCCTGAGACTTTGCTGAAATTGCTTATCAGCTTGAGGAGATTTTTGGGCTGAGACAATGGGATTTTCTAGATATACAATCATGTCATCTGCAAACAGGGACAATTTGACTTCCTCTTTTCCTAATTGAATACGTTTTATTTCCTTCTCTTGCCTGATTGCCCTGGCCAGAACTTCCAACATTATGTTGAATAGGAGTGGTGAGAGAGGGCATCCCTCTCTTGTACCAGTTTTCAAAAGGAATGCTTCTGGTTTTTGCCCATTCAGCATGATATTGGCTGTGGGTTTGTCATAAATAGCTCTCATTATTTTGAGATACGTCCCATCAATACCTAATTAATTGAGAGTTTTTAACATGAAGGGCTGTTGAATTTTGTCAAAGGCCTTTTCTACATCTATTGAGGAAATCATGTCATTTTTGTCTTTTGTTCTGTTTATATGCTGGATTACATTCATTGATTTGCATATGTTGAACCAGTCTTGCATCCCAGGGATGAAGCCCACTTGATCATGGTGGATAAGCTTTTTGATGTGTTGCTGGATTCGGTTTGCCAGTATTTTATTGAGGATTTTTGCATTGATGTTCATCAGGAATATTGGTCTAAAATACTCTTTTTTGGTTGTGTCTCTGTGTGGCTTTGGTATCAGGATGATGCTGGCCTCATAAAATGGGTTAGGAAGCATTCCTTCGTTTTCTATCATTTGGAATAGTTTCAGAAGGAATGGTACCAGCTCCTCGTTGTACCTCTGGTAGAATTCGGCTGTGACTCTGTCTGGTCCAGAACTTTTTTTGGTTGGTAAGCTATTAATAATTTTCTCAATTTCAGAGCCTGTTATTGGTCTATTCAGAGATTCAACTTCTTCCTGGTTTAGTCTTGGGAGGGTGTATGTGTCGAGGAATTTATCCATTTCTTCTAGATTTTCTAGTTTATTTGCATAGAGGTGTTCATAGTATTCTCTGATTGTAGTTTGTATTTCTGTGGGATCGGTGGTGATATCCCCTTTATCATTTTTTATTGCATCTTTTTGATTCTTCTCTCTTTTCTTCTTTATTAGTCTTGCTAGCAGTCTATCAATTTTTATAATCTTTTCAAAAAACCCGCTCCTGTATTCATTGATTTTGTTCATGTGTTTCTGGCATCTCTATTTCCTTCAGTTCTACTCTGATCTTAGTTATTTCTTGCCTTCTGCTAGCTTTTGAATGTGTTTGCTCTTGCTTCTCAAGTTCTTTTAATTGTGATGTTAGGGTGTCAATTTTACATCTTTCCTGCTTTCTCTTGTGGGCATTTAGTGCTATAAATTTCTCTCTACACACTGCTTTGAATGTGTCCCAGAGATTCTGGTATGCTTTGTCTTTGTTTTCATTAGTTTCAAAGAACATCTTTATTTCTGCCTTCATTTTGTTGTGTACCCAGTAGTCATTCAGGAGCAGGTTGTTCAGTTTCCATGTAGTTTAGTGGTTTTCAGTGAGTTTCTTAATCCTGAGTTCTAGTTTGATTGCACTGTGGTCTGAGAGACAGTTTGTTATGATTTCTATTCTTTTACATTTGCTGAGGAGTACTTTACCTCCAACTATGTGGTCAATTTGGGAATATGTGTGGTGTGGTGCTGAAAAGAATGTATATTCTGTTGATTTGGGGTGGAGAGTTCTGTAGATGTCTATTAGGTCCTCTTGGTGCAGAGCTGAGTTCAATTCCTGGGTATCCTTGTTAACTTTCTGTCTCGTTGATCGGTCTAATGTTGACAGTGAGATGTTAAAGTCTCCCATTATTATTGTGTGGGAGTCTAAGTCTCCTTCTAGGTCTCTAAGGAGTTGCTTTATGTATCTGGGTGCTCCTGTATTGGGTTCATATATGTTTAGGACAGTTAGCTCTTCTTGTTGAATTGATCCCTCTATCATTATGTAATGGGCTTCTTTGTCTCTTTTGATCTTTGTTGGTTTAAAGTCTGTTTTATCAGAAACTAGGATTGCAACCCCTGCCTTTTTTGTTTTCCATTTGCTTGGTAGGTCTTCCTACATCCCTTTATTTTGAGCCTATGTGTGTCTCTGCACATGAGATGGGTTTCCTGAATACAGCACACTGATGGGTCTTGAGTCTTTATCCAATTTGGCAGTCTGTGTCTTAATTGGAGCATTTAGCCCATTTGCATTTAAGGTTAATATTGTTATGTGTGAATTTGATCCTGTCATTATGATATTAGGTGGTTGTTTTGCTCGTTAGTTGATGCAGTTTCTTCCTAGCCTTGATGGTCTTTACAATTTGGCATGTTTTTGCAGTAGTTGGTACCGATTGTTCCTTTCCATGTTTAGCGTTTCCTTCAGGAGCTCCTTTAGGGCAGGCCTGGTGGTGAAAAAATCTCTCAGCACTTGCTTGTCTGTAAAGTATTTTATTTCTCCTTCACTTATGAAGCTTAGTTTGCCTGGATATCAAATTCTGGGTTGAAAATTCTTTTCTTTAAGAATGTTGACTATTGACCCCCAGACTCTTCTGGCTTGTAGAGTTTCTGCCGAGAGAACAGGTGTTAGTCTGATGGGCTTCTCTTTGTGGGTAACCCGACCTTTGTCTCTGGCTGCCCTTAATATTTTTTCCTTCATTTCAGCTTTGGTGAATCTGACAATTATGTTTCCTGGAGTTGCTCTTCTTGAGGAGTATCTTTGTGGTTTTCTCTGTATTTCCTGAATTTTAATGTTGGCCTGCCTTGCTAGATTGGGGAAGTTCTCCTGGATAATATCCTGCAGAATGTTTTCCAACTTCACTCCATTCTCCCCGTCACTTTCCGGTACACCAGTCAGACGTAGATTCAGTCTTTTCACATAGTCCCATATTTCTTGGAGGCTTTTTTTGGTTTCTTTTTATTCTTTTTTCTCTAAACTTCTCTTTTCACTTCATTTCATTCATTTTATCTTCCATCACTGATACCCTTTCTTCCAGTAGATCGAATTGGCTACTGAGGCTTGTGCATTCATCACATAGTTCTCATGCCTTGGTTTTCAGCTCCATCAAGTCGTTTAGGGACTGCTCTGCACTGGTTATTCTAGTTAGCCATTCGTCTAATTTTTTTTCAAGTTTTTAACTTCTTTGCCATGGGTTTGAACTTCCTCCTTTAGCTTGGAGTAGTTTGATCGTATGAAGACTTCTTCTCTCAACTCGTCAAAGTCATTCTCCATCCAGCTTTGTTCCATTGCTGGTGAGGAGCTCCATTCGTTTGGAGGAGGAGAGGCACTCTGATTTGTAGAGTTTTTCCAGTTCTTCTGCTCTGTTTTTTCCCCATCTTTGTGTTTTTATCTACCTTTGGTCTTTGATGATGGTGATGTACAGCTAGGGTTTTGGTATGGGTGTCCTTTCTGTTTGTTAGTTTTCCTTCTAACAGTCGGGTCCTTCAGCTGAAGGTCTGTTGGAGTCTGCTGGAGATCCACTCCAGACTCTGTTTTCCTGGGTGTCAGCAGCAGAGGCTGCAGAACAGTGGATATTGGTGAACAGCAAATTTTGTGCCTGATCTTTCCTCTGGAAGTTTTGTCTCAGAGTTGTACCCGGCCATGTGAGGTGTCAGTCTGCTCCTACTGGGAGTTGCCTCCCTGTTTGGCTACTCTGGGGTCAGGGACCAACTTGAGGAGGCAGTCTGTCCGTTCTCAGATATCCAGCTGCATGCTGGGAGAATGACTACTATCTTCAAAGCTGTCAGACATGGACATTTAAGTCTGCAGAGGTTTCTACTGCCTTTTGTTTGGCTATGCCTTGCCCCCAGAGGTAGAGTCTACAGAGACAGGCAGGCCTTCTTGAGCTGTAGTGCACTCCCCCCTAGTTCAACCTTCCCAGCCGCTTTGTTTACTTACTCAAGCCTCAGCAATTGTGAATGCCCCTCCCCCAGCCACCCTGCCACCTTGAAGTTTGGTCTCAGTCTGCTGTGCTAGCAATGAGCGAGGCTCCATGGGCATAGGGCCCTCTGAGCCATGCATGGGATATAATCTGGTTTGCCATTTCCTAAAACAATTGGAAAAGCACAGTATTAGGGTGGGAGTGACCCGATTTTCCAGGTGCCATCTGTTACCCCTTTCTTTGACTAGGAAAGGGAATTCCCTGACCCCTTGTGCTTCCCAGGTGAGGTGATGCCTCGCTCTGCTTTGGCTTATGCTCAGTGCACTACACCTACTACCCTGCATGCACCATCTGACACTCCCCAGTGAGATGAAGCTGGTACCTCAGTTGGAAATGCAGAAATCACCCATCTTCTGCATTGCTCATGCTGGGAGCTGTGGACTAGACCTGTTCCTATTCAGCCCTCTGAAGATCAGCATCTGTGATAGTCTAGAGGGCTTCTGAGGCAAACAGGCAGCATCATTCTTCAGCCACTAAACCAAGAAGATCTGGGAAGGAGTCAATCAGAGAGCCTTGGGCCAGAGTTCCAGTTAATCTAGAAGTGGCTGCCAGGTTAGATGAACAGTCCGATTTTCAGTAGAGTCCCAACATAAAATTGGTGAGGTGTTCCTTGGGGTGGTCCGTCTGAGGACCCGAGGTCATAGGTGGATCTTTCTCATGTAGCAAATAGCTGGAGGACAGGTGGCTGACCTCCCAAGGGAGGTCTCCTGTTCCAAGTCATGGCACTAAAATTTCACTCACATCCATGTGAAGAGACCACCAGTCTTTGTATGAGTAACAAGGCTGTTTATTTCACATGGGTGCAGGCAGGCTGAGTCTGAAATGAGAGTGACCCTCTTGTTTCTAGTTTTTGTCTCAGTTATTTCCTTTTTCACCGTAGGCTTCATGCACTCCCAAATATCCCTTCGCACATTCTTCAAAAACAGTGTTCCCAAACTGATCAATCAAAAGAAAGTTTTAACTCTGTGAGATAAATGCACATATCACAAAGCAATTTCTCAAAGAGCTTCTTTCTAGTTTTTAACAGAAGATATTTCCTTTTTCACCATAGGGTTAATTGCACTTTCAAATATCCCATTGCAGATTCTACAAGCAGAGTTTCCAAACCGCTCAATCAAAAGAAAGATTTAAATCTGTGAGAAGAAGGTACACATCACAAAAGGGTTTCTCAGAAAGCTTATTTGTAGTTTTTATCCAAAGTTATTTCCTTTTTCACAATAGGCCTCAGTGTGTTAAAAATATCTCTTTGCAGATACTATAAAAAGAGTGTTTCCAAATTGCTCAATGAAAGAAATATTTACCTCTTTGAGATGAATGCACACATCAAAAAGCAGTGTCTCAGAAAGATTCTTTCTAGTTTTTAATCTGGAGATATTTCCTTTTTCACCATAAGCCTCGACACATTCCAAAATAATTCTTCGCAGCCCCGTCCAAAAGGGTATTTCCAAATGACTCCATCAAAGGAAAGATTAAAACTGTGAAATGAAGGCACACATCACAAATCAGTGTCTCAGAAAGCTTCTTTCCAGTTTTTATCTGAAGATATTTCCTTTTTCACCCTAGGCCTCAATGCGCTCCCAAATATTCCTTCGCAGATTCTATAAAAACAGTGTTTCTGAACTGCTCCATCAAAAGAAGGATTTAACTCTGTGAGACTAATGCAGACATCAGAAATCAGTTTCTCATAATGCTTCTTTCCAGTTTTTATCTGAAGATATTTCCTTGTTCACCATAGGCCTTATTGTGCTTCCTAACATCGCTTCAGAGTTTATACAAAAACAATGTTTCCAAACTGCTCATTCAAAAAAAAGTTTAATTCTCTGACATGAATGCATACATTACAAAATAGTTTCTAAAAAAGCTTCTGTCTAGTTTTTATCTGAAGATATTTACTTTTTCAACATAGGCCTCTCTGCACTCACAAATATCCCTTTGCAGATTCTACAAAAACAGTGTGTCCAAACTGCTCAATTGAAAGAAACCTTTAACTCTGTGAGAAGAATGCACACATCACAAAATTGTTTCTCAGAAAGATTCTTTCTAGTTTTTATCTGAAGTTATTTCCTTTTTCACCATAGGCTACGTGCACTGCCAAGTATTCCTTAGCAGATTCTACAAAAACTGTATTTCTAAACTGATTAATCAAAAGAAAGTTTTAACTCTGTGAGATGAATGCACACATCACAAAGCACTTTTTCAAAAAGCTTCGTCTAGTTTTAATCACAAGATATTTTCTTTTTCACCCTAGGGTTCAATGCGCTCCAAAACATCCCTTTGCAGATTCTACAAAAACAGTGTATTCAAACTGCTAAATCAAAAGAAAAGTCTAACTCAGTTAGCTGAAAGCACACATCACAAAGCAGTTTCACAGAAAGCTTCTGTCTAGTTCTTCTCTGAAGAGATTTCCTTTCCAATATAGACTTCAATGCCCTCCCAAATATCTTTTGGAAGATTCTAGAAAAAACATTGTTTAAAAACTTCTCAATCAAAAAACAGGTTTAACTCTGCCAGTTGAATGCACACATCACAGAGCAGTTTCTCAAAAATCTTATTTCTAGTTTTTATCCGACAATAGTTCCTTTTACACCATAGGCTTTTTCACACTACCTAATATTGCTTCACAAATTTTGGAAAAAAAATGTTTCTATACTGTTCCATCAAAAGAAAGTTTTAAATCTGTGAGATGAATGCACACATTACAAAACAATTTCTGAAAAAAGCTTCTTTCTCGTTTTTATCTGAAGATATTTCCTTTTTTACAATAGACTTCAATGTGCTCCCAAATATCCCTTCACAGATTCTGGAAAAACATTGTTTCCAAACTGAGCAATCAAAAGAAAGTTTTAACTCTGTGAGATGAAGGCACACATCCCAAAGAAGTTTCTCAGAAAGATTCAGTCTAGTTCTTCTCTGAAGATATTTCCTTTTCCACAGTAGGCCTCAATGCGCTCCCATATATCCCTTCACAGATTCTACAAAAACAGTGGTTCAATACGCTTAATCAAGAAACAGGTTTGACTCTGTGAGTTGTATGCACACATCACATAGTACTTTCTCAAAAATCTTCTTTCTACTTTTTATCTGAAGATATTTACTTTTTGACCATAGGCCTCAGTGTGCTCCCAAATATACCTTTGCAGATACTACAAAAACATTGTTTCCAAACATCTCAAACAAAAGGAAGGTTTAACTCTGTGAGATGAATGCCTGTATCACAAAGCAGTTTCTCAGATAGTTTCTGTCTAGTTCTTCTCTGAAATTATTTCCTTTTCTACTATAGGCCTCAATGCACTCCCAAATATCCTTTCACAGATTCTCTAAAATCAGTGTTTCCAAACTCTTCCATCAAAAGAAGCATTTAACTCTGTGAGATGAATGCACAGATTGGAACGCAGATTCTCATAATGCTTCTTTCCAGTTTTTATCTGAAGATTTTTCCTTTTTCACCTTTTTGCACTACATATCATCGCTTCACAGATTCTACAAGAACAGTGATTCCAAACTGCTCAGTCAAAGGAAAGTTTAACTCTGCGAGATGAATGCATACATCACAAAGCAGTTTCTCAAAAAGCTCCTTTCTTGTTTTTCTCCAAAGTATACCTTTTTCCCAATAGACTTCAATGCACTTCTATACCTCCCTTCACAGATTCTACAAAAACAGTGTTTACACCATTAAATGAAAAGAAAGGTTTAACACAGTGAGTTGAATGCACGCTTCACAAAGCAGTATCTCAGAAAGCTTCTGCCTAGTTCTTCTCTGAAGATATTTCCTATTCCACCATAGACGTTAATGTGCTCCAAAATATCCCTTCACAGATTCTACAAAATTAGTGTTTCAAAACTGCTCAATAAAAAAACTGGTTTAACTCTGTGAGATGAATGCACTCATAACATAGCAGTTTCTCAGAAATCTTCTTTCTAGTTTTTATCCTAAGATATTTCCTTTTTCAACTTAGGCTTCAATTCACTCCCAGATATCCCTTTGCAGATTCTACAAAAACAGTGTTTCCAAACTGCTCAATACAAAAACGGGTTTAACTCTGAGAGAGGATTGCACACATCAGAAAGCAGTTTCTCAGAAAGCTTCTTTCTAGTTTTCATCTGAAGTTATTTCCTTTTTCACCATAGGCCTCATATACTCCCAAATATCACTTGGCAGTTTCTTAAAAAAACAGTGTTTCTAAACTGCTCAATCAGAAAACAGGTTTGACCCTGTGAGATCAATGCACACATCACAAAGCCATTTCTCAAAAAGCTTCTTTCTAGTTTTTATCTGAAAATATTTCCCTTTTCACCCTAGGCTTCAATGCACTCCAAATATCCCTTTGCAGATTCTACAAAAACAGTGTTTTCAAAATGATCAATCAAAAGAAAGGTTTACCTCTGTGAGATGAATGCACTCATTAAAAACTAGTTTATGAGATAGCTTCTGTCTGGTTCTTCTTTGAAGATATTTCCTTTTCCACCATAGGCCTCAAAGCGCTCTCATATATCCCTTCACATATTCTATAAAAACACTGTTTCTGAGCTGTTCCAACAGAAGGATTTAACTCTGTGAAATGAACACACACTTCAGAATGCAGCTTGTTATAATGCTTCTTTCCAGTTTTCATAAGATATTTCCTTGTTCATCATAGGCCTTTTAGCACTACTAAACATTGCTTCACAGATTATACAAATCAGCGTTTCCAAACTCCTCAGTCAAAAGAAAACTTTAATTCAATGATATGAATGCATATATCACAACGCAGTTTACCAAAACCTTCTTTCTAGTTTTAATCCGAAGATAAGTCCTTTTTCGCCATACTCCTCAGTGTGCTCCCAAATATGCCTTAGCAGATTCTACAAAAACAGTTTTTCCAAACTTCTCAATCAAAAGAAACATTAACTCTGTAAGAAGAATGCACATATCACAAAGCTGTTTCTCAGAAAGCATCCTTGTAGTTTTTATCCAAAGATATTTCCTTTTTCACCATAGGCTTCAAAGTGCTCCCAAATACACCATCGCAGATTCCACAAAAACAGTGTTTGCAAACTGTTCAGTAAAAAGCAAGTTTAACTCTGTGAGATGAATGCACACATAGCAGAATGTTCCTCAAAAATCTTCTTTCTTATGTTTATCTGAAGATATTTCCTTTTTCATCCTATGTGTCATTGTGCTCCCATTTGCAGATTCTACAAAAACAGTGTTTCTAAACTCCTCAATCAAAAGAAACATCTAACTCTGTGAGGAGAATGCACACATCACAATGCAGTTTCTCAGAAAGCTTCTTTCCAGTTTTTATTTGAAGATATTTACTTTTTCACCATAAGCCTCTTTGTGCTACTTAATATTACCTCACAGATTCTACAAAAACAGTGTTTTGAAGCTGCTCAATCAAAAAATAGGTTTAACTCTGTGAGTTGAATGCACACCTCACAAAGCAATTTCTCAAAATGCTTTTTTCTAGTTTTTACCCAAAGATATTTCCTTTTTCACCGTAGGCCTCAGTGCACTCCCAAATATCCCTTTGCAGATTCTGCAAAAACAGTGTTTCCAAAATGCTCAATCAAAAGAATGGTTTAACTGTGTGACATGAATGTGCACATCACAAAGCAGTTTCTCAGATTGTCTCTTTCTAATTCCTCTCTGAAGACATTTCCTTTTCCACCATAAGCCACAATGTGCTCCCAAATATCCCTTCACAGATCCTATAAAAACACGGTTTCCTAACTGTTCCATCAAAAGAAGGTTTTAACTCTGTGATGTGAGCACACACATCAGAAAGCAGTTCCTCATGACGCTTCTTTCTAGATTTTTTTCTGAAGATATTTCCTTGTTCACCACAGGCCTTTTTGCACTAACATCACTTCTCATATTATACAAAAACAGTGTTTCTAAATGGATCAGTCAAAGGAAAAGTTTAACCCTGTGAGATGAAGGCATACATCACAAAGCAGTTTCTCAAAAACCTTCTTTCTACTTTTCTTCTGAAGATATTTGTTTTTCACCATAGACATAGTCCATGACTAAATATCCCTTTGCAGGTTCTACAAAAACGGTGTTTCCAAAGTGCTCAATCAAAAGAAACATTTAAATCTCTGAGATGAATGCACACATCACAAAGCCATTTCTCAGAAACTTTCCTTCTTGTTTTTATCAGGAGTTATTTCCTTTTTCACTGTAGGTTTCAATGCACTCCCAAATATCCCTTCACAGATTCTACAAAAAAAGTGTTTTGAAAAGTCTCAATGAAAAGAATGTTTAAACTCTGTGAGATGAATGTAGATATTCTCAAAAAGTTTCTTTCTGGTTTTTCAAATGGCTCCATCAAACGAAAAACTTACACTGTTTAATGAATGCACACATCACAATGCAGTGTCTCAGAAAGCTTCTTTCCAGTTTTTATCTGAAGATATTTCCTTTTTCACCATAGACCTCTTTGTGCTACTTAATATCACTTCACAGATTATACAAAAACAGTGTTTCCAAAGTACTCCATCAAAAGAAAAGTTTAACTCTGTCAGATGAATGCACGCATCACAAAGCAGTTTCTCAAAAACCTTCTTTCTAGTTTTTATCAGAACTTATTTTCTTTTTCATCATAGGCTTCAATATACTCCCAAATACTCCATCTCAGATTCTACAAAAACTGTTTTTGCAAATTGGTCAATAAAAAACAAGTTAAACTTGTGAGATGAATGCACTCATTGCAAGCAGTTTCTCAAAAAGCTTTTCTTATTATTATGCAAATATATTTCCGTTTTCACCCTGGGCTTCAAAGTGCTCCCAAATATACCTTTTCTGATTCTACAAAAACAGTGTTTCCAGTGATTCTACAAAAACAGTCAATCAATAGATATGTTTAACTCTGTGAGAAGAATACACAAATCACAAAGGAGTTTCTCAGAAAGCTTCTTTCCAGTTTTAATCTGAAGATATTTCCTTTTTCACCATAGGCCACTTTGTGCTACAAAATATAAATTTGTAGATTATAAAATAACAGTGTTTCCAAACTGCTCTATCAAAAGAAAGGTTTAGCTCTGTGAGATGAATGCACACATCACAAAGCAGTTTATCAAGAAACTTCTTTCTAGTTTTTATCTGAAGATATTTCCTTTTTCTCCATAGGCTTCAGAGAGCTCCCAAATATCCCTTCACAGATTCTACAAAAACAGTGTTTCCAAAAGGTCCAACCAAAAGAAAGTTTAACTTTGTGAGATGAATGCTGACATAACAAAGCAGTGTATCAGAAAGCTTCTCTCTACTTCTTCTCTGATGATATTTCCTTTTCCACCACAGGCGTCAAAGCTCTGCCAAATATCCTTTCACATATTTTACAAAAACAGTGTTTCAAAATTGTTCCATTAGGAGAATGACTTAACTCTGTGAGATGAATGCACACATGAGAAAGCAGTATCTCATCACACTTCTTTCCATTTTTTGTCTGAAGATATTTGCTTTTTCATCGTTGCTTTTGGAGCTACCTAATATTGCTTCACAGAATACACAAAAACAGTGTTTCCAAACTGCTTAGACAAATGAAATATTTAACTATATGAGATGAATGCACACATCACAAAGAAGTTTGTCAAAAAGCTACTTTCTAGTTTTTTTCCAATGATATTTCCTTTTCCAACATAGGCCTAACAGTACTTTCAAATATCAGATTGCAGATTCTATGAAACAAATGTTTCAAAACTGCTCAATCAAAAGAAATGTATAAATCTGTGACAAGAATGCACACATAACAAAGTGGGTTGCCAGTAAGCTTTTTGTATTTTTTATCCGAATATATTTCCTTTTTCCCTGTATGCCTCAATGCGCTCCCAATTTCCCCTTCACAGATTCTATAAAAACAGTGTTTCCAAACTGTTTCATCAAAAGAAGGACTTAACTCTGTGAAATGAACACATACATTAGAAAGCAGTTTCTCATAACACTTCTTTCCAGTTTCTATCTGAAGATATTTCCATTTTCAGCACAGTCCTTTTTGTGCTACCTAGCATCACTTCGCAGATTACAAAGAAACAGTGTTTCCAAACTGCTCAATCAAAAAGCCATGTTTAATTCTGTGAGGTGAATGCACTCATTACAAAGCAGTTTCTCAAAAAGCTTCCTTCTAGTTTTTATCCAAAGATATTTCCTTTTCCACCATAGGCTTCATTGCGCTCTCAAATATCCCATTGCAGTTTCTACAAAACAGTGTTTCCAAACTGCTCAATCAAAAGAAAGTTTCAACTCCATGAGATGAATACACACATCACAAAGAAGTTTCTCAGAAAGCTTCTGTCTAGTTTTTATGTGAAGATATTTCCTTTTTCAGCGTACGCCTCAATGTGCTACAAAATATCCCTTTGCAGGTTCTATAAAACAGTGTTTAGGAACTGTTCCATCAAAAGAAGGATGTAACTCTGTGAGATGAACACACATATCAGAACCAGTTTTTCATAATGCTTCTTTCGAGTTTTTAACTGAAGATATTTCCTTGTTCACCATAGGCCTTTTTGCACTTCCTAACATCACTTCACAGATCCTACAAAAACAGTATTTCCAAACTGTTCAATCAAAACAAAGGGTTAACTCTGAGAATTGAATGCACACGTCACAAAGGAGTTTCTCAAAAAGTTTCTTTCTAGTTTTTATCTGAAGTTATTTCCTTTTACACCAGAGGCCTCAGTGTGCTCCCAAATATACCATTGCAGATTCTATAAAAACAGTGTTTCCAAACTACTCAATCAAAAAATAGGTTTTGCTCTGTGAGTTCAATGCACATATCATAAAGCAGTTTCTCAAAAAGTTTCTTTCTAGTTTTTATCCGAAGATATTTACTTTTTCAACATAGGCCTCCTTGTGCTCCCCAATATACCTTTGTAGATTCTACAGAAACAGTATTTACAAACTGCTCAATTAAAAAACCCGTTTAACTCTGTGAGAAGAATACACACACCACAAAGTGGTACCTCAGAAATCTTCTTTGTAGTTTTTATCTGAAGTTATACCCTTTTTCACTATAGACCAAGTGCGCTTCCAAATATCCCTTCACAGAGTCTATAAAAACTGTGTTTCCAAGCTACTCAAACAATCGAATGGTTTAACTCTGTGAGATGAATGCAAACATCACAAAGCATTTTCTCATATTGCTGCTGTATAGTTCTTCTCTGAATTTATATCCTTTTCCACCATAGACCTCAATGCACTACCAAAAATACCTTTGCAGATACTTCAGAAACAGTGTTTCCAAACGGATCAATGAAATGAAAGTTTTAACTGTGTGAGAAGAATGCACACATCACTAAGCTATTTCTCAGAAAGACTCTCTGTATTTTTTATCAGAATATATTTCCTATTTCAACATAGGCCTCAATGCTTTCAAAATTATCCCTGAACTCCAAAAAATATTTTCAGATATTCTACAAAAACACTGTTTTCAAACTTCTCAATGAAAAGGAAGATTTCACTCAGTGAGTTGAGTGAACTCATCACAAAGCAGTTTCTCAGAAAGCTTATTTCTTGTTTTTATCAAAAGATATTTCCTTTTCCACCATAGGTCTCAATCCGCTCCCAATTATTGTGATGTAGATCCTACAACAACAGTGTTTCCAAATTTCTCAATCATAAGAAATCTTTAACTCTCAGAGATGACTGCACACATCACAAATCTGTTCACAGAAAGCTACTTATTTTTTTTTATCTGGAGATAATTCCTTTTTCACCATAGGTTGCAACGTGCTCCCGAATATCCCTTCACAAATTCTACAAAAACAGTGTTTGCAAACTGATTAATCAAAAGAAAGCTTTACCTCCGTGAGATGAATCAAGCATCACAAAGAAGTTTCTCAGAAATCTTCTTTCTACTTCTTCTCTGTTGTTATTTCTTCTTTAAAAATAGGCCTCAATTGGATCACAAATATCCCTTCACAGATTCTACAAAAACAATGTTTAGAAACTGCTCAATCAAAAGAAATATTTCAATATGTGATTTAAACACACACATCACACAGCAGATTCTCAAAAATTTCTTTGTAGTTTTTATCTGAAGTTACTTCCTTTTCCACCATATACCTCAATTTGCTCCCAAGGATGCCATTGCAGACACTACGAAAACAGTGTTTCAAAACTGCTCAAACAAAAGAAAGCTTTAACTCAGTGAGATGAATATACACGACACAAAGAATTTTCTCTAATAATTTATTTGTTGTTCTTCTCTGAAGATATTCCCTTTTCCACCATAGGCCTCAATGTGCTCCAAAATATCACTTTGCAGATTCTATAAAAGCAGTGATTCTGAACTGTTCCATCAAAAGAAGGATTTAACCTAGTAATGAAACGCACTCATCAGAAAGCAGTTTGTCATTACACTTCTTTCCTGTGTTTGAGAATATTTCCTTGTTTACCATAGGCCTTTTGTGCTGCCTGACATTGCTTCACAGACTATATAAAAACAATGTTTCCAAACTGCTCAGTATAAAGGAAAGTTTACCTCTGTGAGATGAATGCATACATGTCAAAGCAGTTTCTCAAAGAGCAAATTTCTAGACTTTATACGAAGTTATTTGCTTTTTCACCATAAGCGTCAGTGCTTTCTGAAATATCCCTTCACAGATTCTACAAAAACAGTGTTTACAAACTAATCAACCAAAAGAAAGATTTAACTCTGTGAGATGAATGCCCTCATCACAATGCAGTTTCTCAAAAAGTTTTTTTCTATTTTTTATCTGAAGATATTTCCCTTTTCACTTTTAGCTTCAATGTGCTTCCAAATATCCCGTCGCAGATTCTACAAAAAGAGGGTTTCCAAGCTCCTCATTCAAAAAACAGGTTTAACTCTGAATTTAACACACCCATCACAAAGATGTTTCTTAAAAGTTTATTTCTAGTTTTTATCCAAAGATGTTTCTTTTTTTGGCATAGGCCTAAGTGCACTCCCAAATATAGCTTTGCAGATACTACAAAAACAGTGTTTACAAACTACTCAATCAAAAGAAAGTTTTATCTCTGTGAGACGAATGCACACATCACAAAGCAGTTTCTCAGATAGCTTCTGCATTGTTTTTCTCTAAAGATATTTCCTTTGCCATCATAGGCCTCAATGCTCTCCCAAATATCTCTTCACCGATTCTGTAAAAACAGTGTTTGCAAATTTTCCATCAAAACAAGGATTTAACTCTGTGAGATGAACACACACTTTTAAAAGCAGTTTCTCATAATGCATCTTTCCTGTTTTTATCTGAAGATATTTCCTTGATGACCATAAGATTTTTGTGCTACCTAACATCACTTCACAGATTATACAAAAACAGTGTTTTGAATTGGTTCAGTTAAAATTGAAATTTAACTCTGATATGAATGCGTACATCACAAATCAGTTTCTCAAAAAGCTTCTTTCTAGTTCTTATTTGAAGATATTTCCTTTTTCAGCATAGGAATCTGTGTGCTCCAAAATATCCTTTTGCAGATCTATAAAAAGAGTGTTTCCAAACTGCTCAATCAAAACAAACGTTTAATTCTGTGATAAGAATGCACTCATCACACGGTGGTTCCTCAGAAACATTCTTTCTAGTTTTTAATCTGAAGTTATTTCCTTTTTCATGATAGGCTTCATGCACTCCCAAATATCCTTTCACAGATTCTACAAAAACAGTGCTTCCAATCTAATCAATCAAAAGAAAGTTTTAACTCTGTAAGGTGAATCCACACATCACAGAGTGGTTTGAAGAAAAGTCTCTTTCTAGTTTTTATATGAAGATATGTTCTTTTTCACCTTAGGTTTTTTTACACTACCAAATATCACTTCACAGATTTTGCAAAAACCGTGTTTCCAAACTGCTCAGTCAAAACAAATGTTTAACTATGTGACATGAGTGCACATGTCACAAAGCAGTTTCTCAGAAAGATTCTGTCTAGTTCTTCTCTGAAATTATTTCCTTTTCCTTCATAAGCCTCACTTCAATCCCAAATATTCCTTCACAGACTCTACAAATACAGTGTTTCCAAACTGTTTCTGTTGAAAGAAGGATGTAATTCTGTGAGATGAATGCACACATTAGAAAGCAGTTTATCATAATGCTCCTTTCCAGTTTTTATCTGAAGATATTTCCTTTTTGACCTTGGGCTTTTTTGTGCTACCTAGTATCACTTCACAGATTTTTCAAAAACTGTGATTCCTAACTGTTCAGTCAAAGGAAAGGTTTAACTCTGTGACAAGAATGCAGACATCACAAAGCAGTTTTTCAAAAGCCTTCTTTCTAGTTTTAATCAAAAGATATTTCTTTTATCACCATAGGCGTCAATGTGCTCCCAAATATCACTTCACAGATTCTACAAAAACAGTGTCTCCAAACTGCTCAATCAAAAAACAAGTTTAACTCTGTGAGTTGAATGCAAAAATCACAAAGCAGTTTCTGAAAAATCTTTGTAGCTTTTATCGGAAGATATTTCCTTTTTCACAGTAGGCCACATACACTCCAAAATATCCGTTCTCAGATGCTACAAAAACAGTGTTTCCATGCTTCTCAATGAAAAGAAAGTTTTAAATCAGTGAGATGAATACACACATCCCGAAGCAGTTTCTCTAAAAGCTTCTTTCTAGTTTTTATGTGAAGATATTTCCTTTTTCACCAAAGGCATTAATGTGCTCAAAATATCCCATTGCAGATTCTACAAAAACAGAGTTTCCAAACTGCTCAATCAAAAGAGAGGTTGAACACTGTGAGATGAATGCACACATCACAAAGCAGATTCTTGGAAAGCTTCCATCTTGTTCTTCTCTGAAGATATTTCCTTTCCATAGGCCTCTATGCACTCCCAAATATCCCTTCCCAAATTCTACAAAAACAGAGTTCCCCAACTGTTCCATCAAAAGAAGTATGTAACTCTGTGAGATGAATGCACACATCAGAAAGCAGTTTCTCATTATGCTTACTTCCAGTATTTATCTTAAGATAATTTCTTGTTCACCATAGGCCTTTTAGCACCACTGAAGATCACTTTACAGATTATACAGAAACAATGTTTCCAAACTGCTCAGTAAAAAGAAAATTTTAACTCTGTGAGATGAGTGCATACATCACACAGCAGTTTCTCAAAGAGCTTCTTTCTAGTTTTTAATCCAAAGATATTTCCTTTTCCACCATAGACCTCATGCACTCCAAAATATCCCTTTGCAGATTCTACAAAAACAGTGTTTCCAAGCTTCTCAATCAAGAGAAACGTTTATCTCTGTAAGAATAATGCACACATCACAAAGCAGTTTCTGATAAATCTTCTTTCTTGTTTTTTTCTGAAGTTGTTTCCTTTTTCACCATAGACCTCATGCACTCCCAAGTATCCCTTCAGAGATTCTACAAAAACAGTATTCTCAAACTGCTCAATCAAAATAAACTTTTAATTCTGTGAGAAGAATGCACATATCACAAAGCAGTTTCTCATAAAGCATCTTTCTTGTTTTTACTGAAGTTGTTTCCTTTTTCACCATAGGCCTCATGTGCTCCCAATTATCCCTTCTCAGATACTACAAAAACAGTGTTTCCAAACTGCTCAATCAAAAGAAAGGTTGAACTCTGTCAGATGAATTCACACATCACAAAGCAGTATCTCACATAGTTTCTGTCTATTTCTTCTCTTAAGATATTTCCTTTTCCACCATAGGCTTCAATGCACTCAAAAATATCCCTTTGCAGTTTATATAAATCAGTGTTTCCATACTGTTCCATCAAAAGAAGCATTTAACCCTATGAGATGAATGCAGACATCACAAAGCAGTTTCTCATATCCCTTCTTTCCAGTTTTAATCTGAAGATACTTCCTTGTTCACCATAGGCCTTTTTGCACTACTGAAAATCACTTTGCAAATTGTACAAAAAGAGTATTTAAAAACTGCTCAGACAAAAGAAATTTTAACTCTGTGAGATGAATGCACACATCATAAAGCCGTTTCTCAAAAAGCTTCTTTCTACTTTTTGTCTGAAGCTATTTCGTTTTTCACGATACTCCCCATGAGCTAAAAAATATCACTTTGCAGATTCTACAAACACAGCGTTTCCAAAGTGCCCAATCAAAAGAAAGGTTTAACTCTGTGAGATGAATGCACTCATCACCAAGAAGTTTCTCAAAAAGCTTCTTTCTAGTTTTCATCTGAAGATATTTCCTTTTTCACCATAGGCTTCAATGGACTCCCAAATATCCCTTCACAGATTGTACAAAAACTGTGTTTCCAAACTTTGCAATCAAAAGAAAGGTTTAACTCTGTGAGATGAATGCACACATCACAAAGCAGTTTCACAGAATGATTCTTTCTAGTTTTTATCTGAAGTTATTTCCTTTTTCACTATAGGTATCATATTCTCCCTAATATCCCATCGCAGAATTTCCAAAACCGTGATTCCAAACTGATCAATCAAAAGAAAGGTTTAACTCTGTGAGATGAATGCACACATCACCAGGCAGTTTCTCAAAAAGCTTCTTCCTAGTTTTTATCTGAAGATATTACCTTTTTCATCATAGGCCTCATGTGCTCCAAAATATCCCTGCATAGTTTGTACAAAAACAGTTTTACCCATCTGCTCTATTGAAAGAAAGGCTTAATACTGTGAGATGAATGCACACATCATGAAGCGTTTTCTCAGAAAGCTTCTTTCTAGTTTTTATCGGAAGTTAATCTTTATCACCAGAGGCCATGTTTGCTCCCAAATATCCCATCGCCAATTCTACAAGTATTTTGAAATTGATCAATCAAAACCAATGGTTTATCTCTGTCAGATGAATCCACACATCACAAAGCAGTTTCTCAAAAATCTTCTTTCTAATTTTTAATCCGAAATTATTTCCTTTTTCACCCTAGGCTTCAATGTGCTCCCAAATATGCCTTCACAGATTTTACAAAAACAGTGTTTCCAAAGTGGTCTATCAAAAGAAAGGTTCAACTCTTCTAGATGAATGCACACATCAATAGGAGTTTCTCACAAAGCTTCTGTCTAGTTCTTCTCTGAAGATATTTCCTATTCCACCTTAGGCCTCAATGCACTCCAAAGTATCCCTTCGCAGATTGTACAAACACAGTGTTTCCAAACTCTTCCATCAAAAGAAGGACTTAACTCTGTGAGATGAATGCACACATCAGAAAGCAGTTTCTCATAAAGCTTCTTTCCAGTTTTTATCTGAAGATATTTCCTTTTTCACAATAGGCTTTTAGGTGCTACATAAGATCACTTCACCTATTTTGCCAAAACATTGTTTCAAACAGCTCAATCACAAAAAGATTTAACAGTATGAGAAGAGTGCACACACACAAAGCAGTTTCTCAAAAAGATTCTTCGTAGTTTTTACCCAAAGATAATTCGTTTGTCATCATAGGCTTCCATGTGAGCCAAAATATCCCATTCTAGATTCTAAAAAAACAGTGACTCCAAACTGCTCAATGAAAAAAAAAAGATTAACTCTGTGAGTTGAATGCACACATCACAGAGCAGTCTCTTAAAACGCTTCTTTCTGGTTTTTATTCAAAGATATTTCCTTTTTCTCCATAGGCTTCTTGTGCTCCCAAATATCCCTTCATATAGTCTACAAATACTGTTTCCAAAATGATCACCAAAAGAAAGTATTAACTCTGTGAGATGAATGCACATATCACAAAGTAGTTTCTGAAAAAGATTCTTTCTACTTTTTATCCAAAGATATTTCCTTTTTCACCATAGGCTTCAATGTGCTCCCAAATATGCCTTCGTGGATTCTAAAAAAGCAGTGTTTCCAAAGTGCTCAATCAAAAGAAAGCTTTAACTCAGTGAGAGGTATTCAGATTGCACAAACCAGTTTCTCAGAAAGCTTCTGTCTAATTTTCTCTGAAGATATTTCGTTTTACAACATAGGCCTCAATGCACTCCCAAGTATCCCTACACAGATTCCTCAAAAACAGTGTTTCCAAACTGTTCCATTAAAAGTGGGACTTAGCTCTGTGAGACGAATGCACATATCAAAAAAGCAGTTTCTCATAACACTTCCTTCCAGTTTTTATCTGAAGATATTTCTTTTTTCACCATAGTGTTTTCTGCATTACCTGATGTTGCTTCACAGATTTTGCAAAAACAGTTTTTCCAAACTGCGCCATCAAAAGGAAGGTTTAATTCTGGAAGATGAATGCACACATCACACAGCACTTTCTCAAAAAGTTTCTTTCTGTTTTTTATCCTAAGATATTTCCTTTATCACTGTAGACTTCAAAGCATTCCCAAATATCCTGTCATTGATTCTACAAAGCAGTGTTTCCAAACTGCTCAATCAAAAAACAAGTTTAACTCTCTGAGTTGAATGCACATATCAAAAAACAATTTCCCAAAAACCTTCTTTCCTGTTTTTATCTGAAGATATTTCCTTTTTCACCATAAACCACAGTGCACTCCCAAATATACCATAGCAGATTCTACAGAAACAGTGTTTCAAAACTGCTCAATCAACAGAAAGGTTTAACTCTGTGTGATGAATGCACACATCACAAAGCAGTTTCACAGATAGCTTCTGTCTAGTTCTTCTCTGAAGATATTTCCTTTTCCAAAGTAGGGATCTATACACTCAAATATCCCTTCACAGATTCTAAAAAAATGTTTCCAAACTGTTCCATCAAAAGAAGGACTTAACTCTGTGAGAAGAATGCACACATCACAAAGACGTTTCTCAGAAAGCTTCTTTCAATTTTTTATCTGAAGATATTTCCTTTTTCACCATAGTCCTCATTTGCTCCTAAATATCCCTTTGCAGATTGTACAGAAACAGTGTTTCCAAACTGCACAATCTAAAAAAAGTTTTAACTCTGTGAGATGAATGAACACTCACAAAGCAGTTTCTCACAAAGATTATTTCTAATTTTTATCTGAAGTTATTTTCTTATTCAGCATAGAAGTCGTGTGAACCCAAATATCCCTTCGCAGCTAGTATATGTATTTGAAACTGATCAATCAAAAGAAAGTTTTAACTCTGTCAGATGAATCCACACATCACAAAACAGTTTCTCAAAAAGCTTCTTTCTAGTTTTTATCTGAAGATATTTCCTTTTTCACCATAGGCTTCAATGCTCTCTGAAGTATGCTTCACAGATTCTATGAAAACAGTGTTTCCAAACTGCTCAATCAAAAGAAAGTTTAACTCTGTGAGATGAATGTACACATCACAAAACAGTTTCTTAAAAAGTGTCTTTCTAGATTTTATCCAAAGATGTTTTCTTTTTCAATTTATGATGCAATGCACTCCCACATATGCCTTCACAGATTCTACCAAAACAGTGTTTCCAATCTGCTCAATCAAAAGAAATTTTTAGCTCTGTGAGATGAATGCACACATCACAAAGCAGCTTGTAAGAAAGTTTCTGTCTCATTTTTCTCTGAAGATACTTCATTGTCCACCACAGGCCTCAATGCACTCCCAAATATCCCTTTGCAGATTCTACAAAAACAGTGTTTCCAAGCTGTTCCATCAAAAGAAGGACTTAACTCTGTGAGATGAACACAGACGTCATAAAGTAGTTTCTCATAATGCATCTTTCCAGTTTTTATCCGAATATATTTCCTTGTTCACCATAGGCCTTTTCACGCTACCTAGCATTGCTTCGCAGATTATACAAAAACAGTGTTTCTAAACTGCTCAGTCAAAAGAAATGTTTAACTCTGTGAGATGAATGCATACATCAAAGCAGTTTCTCAAAAAACTGAATACTACTTTTTATATAAAGATATTTCCTTTTTCACTATAGGCATCAGTGTGCTCCCAAATAGCCAATTGCAGATTCTGTAAAAACAGTGTTTCCAAACTGCTCAATCAAAAGAAACGTTTATCTCCATGAGAAGAATGCACACATCACAAAGCAGCTTGTAAGAAAGCTTCTTTCTATTTTTTATCTGAAGTTATTTCCTTTTTCACCCTATGCCACATGCTCTCCCAAATATACCTTCACAGATTCTCAAAAACAGTGTATCTATACTGATCTATCAAGAGAAATGTTTAACTCTGTGAGATGAATGCACACTTCATAATGCAGTTTCTCAGATAGCTTCTATCTAGTTATCCTCTGATAATATTTCCTTTTCCAAAATAGGCTTCAATGCACTCGCAAATATGCTTTTGCAGATTGTATAAAAACAGTGTTTCTGAACTGTTCCATCAAAAGAGTGATTTAACTCTGAGATGAATGCACACATCAGAAAGCTGTTTCCCATAACGCTTCTTTCCCGTTTTTATGTGAAGATATTTCCTTGTTCACCATAAGCTTTTTTGTGCTACCAAATATTGCATCACAGGTTTTGAAAAAACATTGTTTCCAAAATGCTTAGTCAAAAGAAAGGTTTAACTCTGTGAGATGAATCCACACATCACAAAGCAGTTTCTCAAAAGCTTCTTTCTAGTTTTTATCCCAAGATATTTCCTTTGTCACCATAGGCTTCAATGCACTCCCAAATATCCCATCGTGATTCTACAGAAAAAGGGTGTTCAACTGCTCAATCAAAAAACAGGTTTAACGTCATCTGTTGAAGGCCCACATCACAAAGCAGTTTATAAAAAGCTTTTCTCTATTTTTTCCGAAGATATTTTCTTTTTCACCATGGGCCTCTGTGGCTCCCAAATATACCTTTGTAGATTCTAGAAAAACAGTGTTCTCAAACTGCTCATTCAAAAGATTTAACTCTGTAAGATGAATGCACACACCACAAGGCAGTTTCTCAGATAACTTCTTTCTAGTTTTTATCTGATGTTATTTCCTTTTTCACAATAGGCCTCATGCACTCCCAAATATCCCTTTGCAGATTCCACAAAAGCAGTGTTTCCAAAGTGATCAGTCAAAAATCAGGTTTAACTCTGTGTGATGAATGCAGACGTCACAAAGCCATTTCTCAAAAATCATCTTTCTATTTTTTAACAGAATATATTTCCTTTTTCACCATAGGCATCACGCACTGCCAAGTATGCCTTTGCAGATTGTGCAAAAACAGTGTGTCCAAAGTGCTCAATCAAAAAAAAAGTTTAACTCTGTAAGAGGAATGCACACATCACAAAGCAGTTTCTCAGAATGCTTCTTTCTAGTTTTATCTGAAGTTATTTCCTTTTTCATCTTAGGCCTCGAATCCTCCCAACTTCGCAGTTTCTACAAAATAGTTTTTCCAAAATCATTAATCAAAAGAGTGTTGTAACTCTGTGAGATGAATGCACACATCACAAAGCAGTTTCTCAAAAAGCTTCTTTCTACTTTTTATCTGAAGATATTTCTTTTTTCAACCTAGGCTTCAATGCATTCCCAAATATCCCTTTGCAAATTCTACAAAATAGTGTTTCCAAACTTGTCTATCAAATGAAAGGTTTAACTCTGTTAGTTGAATGTACACATGACAAAGCAATTTCTCTGAAAGATTCTGTATCGTCCTTCTCTGAAGATATTTCCTTTTCCACCATAGGCAACAATGCACTCCAAAATATCCCTTCACTGATTCTACAAAAACAGTGTTTCCAAATTGTTCCATCAACAGAAGGATTTAACTCTGTGTGATGAGCACACACATCAGAAAGCAGTTCTTCCTAACACTTCTTTCTAGTTTTTATATGAACATATTTCCTTTTTCAACATAGGCTTTTTATGCTACCTAGTATACCTTCACAGATTTTGCAAAAACAGTGTTTCCAACATGCTAACTCAAAAGTAACATTTAACTGTTTGAGATGAATGCACACATTAGAAAGCAGTTTCTCAAAAAGCTTCTTTCTAGTTTTTATCCGAAGCTATTTCCTTTTTCATCATAGGCTTCAAAGAGCTCACAAATATCCCTTTGCAGATTCTACAAAAACAGTGTTTCCAAACTGCTCAATCAAAAGAAAGTTTTAACTCTGTGCGAGGAATGCACACATCACAAGCAGTTTCTCAGCCAGCTTCTGTCTAGTTCTTCTGTGAAGATATTTCTTTTTAAACCATAGGTGTCAATGTGCTCCCGAATATCCCTTTGCAGGTTCTACAAAAACTGTGTTTCCAAACAGCTCGATCAAAAAACAACTTTAACTCTGTGAGTTGAATGCACACATCACAAAACAGTTTCTCAAAAATTTTATTTATGGTTTTTATCCGAATATATTTCCTTTTTCACCATAGTCTTTTGGGAGCTCCTAAATATACCTTTTCAGATTCTACAAAAACAGTGTTTCAAAACTGCTCAATCAAAGTAAGGTTTAACTCTGTGAGACGAATGCACACATCACAAAGCAGTTTCACAAAAAGGGTCTTTCTAGTTTTTATCCGAAGGTATTCCCTTTTTCACCATAGGATTCAACGTGCTCCCAAATATCCTTTTGCAGATTCTACAAAAACAGTGTTTACAAACTGCTCAGTCAAAAGACAGGTTTAACCCTGTGAGATGAATGCATACATCATAAAGCAGTTTCTCAAGAACCTTCTTTCTAGTTTTTGTCTGAAGACATTCCCTTTTTCACCATAAACATCACTGTGCTCCCAAATATCCTTTTGCAAATTCTAAAAAAAGCAATGTTTCCAAGCTCCTCAATCAAAAGAAAGGTTTAATTCTGTGAGAAGAATGCACACATCACAAAGCAGTTTCTCAGAAAGCTTCTTTCTAGTTTTTATCTGACATCATTTCCTTTTTCAACATAGGCCTCATGTGCTCCCAATTATCCCTTCACAGATTATATAAAACAGTGTTTCCAAACTGGTCAACCAAAAGAAAGTTTTAACTCTGTGAGATAAATGTACACTTCACCCAGCACTTTCTCAAAAGAATCTGTCCCTTTCTTTTCTGAAGATATTTCATTTTCCAACATAGGCCTCCATGCACTCCCAAATATCTCTTTACATATTCTACAATAACAGTGTTTCCAAACTGTTAGATCAAAAGAAGGACTTAACTCTGTGAGATGAACACACACATAAGAAACAACTTTCTCATAACAGTTATTCCCTGTTTTTGTCCAAAGATATTTTCTTTTTCACCATAAGCTTCAATGCACTCCCAAATATCCCTTTGAAGATTCTACAATGATATTTTTTCCAAACTGCTCAATCAAAGAAAGTTTTAACTCTGTGAGATGAATGCACACATCACAAAGCAGTTTCTCAGATACATTGTCTCTATTGCTTCTCTGAAGTTATTTCCTTTTTCACTATAGGACATTTTGTGCTATCTAAATTTGCTTCACAGATTATGCAAAGACAGTGTCCAAACTGCCTAAGAAAAAGAAAGGTTTAACTCTGTGAGAAGAATGCATACATCACAAAGTGGTTTCTCAGAAAGGTTCTTTCTAGTTTTTCTTAGAAGTTATTTCCTTTTCCACCATAGGCCTCGTGCGCTCCCAAATATCCCTCCACAGATTCTACAAAAACAGTGTTTTCAAACTGATCAATCAATAGAAAATTTTAAATCTGTGAGATGAATGTGCACATCACAAAGCAGTTTCTCAAAAACTTTCTTTCTACTTTTTATCCAAAGACAGTTGCTTTTTCTCCATAGGCTTCAATGTGCTCCCAAGTATCTCTTCTCAGATTGTACAAAACAGTGTTTCCAAAATGCTCAATCAAAAGAAAGGTTTAACTCTGTTAGCTGAATGTAAACATCAGAAAGCTGTTTCTCAGAAAGATTCTGTCTAGTTCTTCTGTGAACTTATTTCTTTTTCCCCCATAGGCCTCAATGCATTCCCAAATATCCCTTCTCAGATTCTACAGAAACAGTGTTTCCAAACTATTCCAAAAAAGAACTTAACTCTGTGAGATGAGCACACTTCAGAAATCAGTTTCTCACCATGCTTCTTTCCATTTTTTATCTGAATATATTTCCTAGTTCACCATTGGCTTTTCTGTGATAACTTATAACACTTCACAAATTTGGCAAAAACAGTGTTTCCAAACTGTTCAGTCAAAAGAAAGTTTAATTCTGTGAGATGAATGTGCACATCACAAAGAGTTTCTCTTAAACTTCTTTCTAGTTTTCATCTAAAGATATTTCGCTTATCACCATAGGCTTCCATGAACTTCCAAATATCCCACTGCAGATTCTAAAACAACAGTGTTTCCAAACTACTAAATCGAAAGAAATCTTTAACTCTGTGATTTGAATGCCCACATCACAGAGCAGTTTCTCAGAAATCTTCCTTCTAGTTTTTATCTGAAAACTTTTACTTTTTCACTATAGGCCACGTGCACTCATGAATATCCCTTCGCAGATACTACAAAACCAGTGTTTCTGAACTGATCAATAAAAAGAAAGCTTTAACTCTGGTAAATTAATGCACACTTCACAAAGAAGTTTCTCATAAAGCTTCTTTCTAGTTTTTATCTGGAGATATTTCCTTTTCAACTATAGGCCTCAAGGCACTCCCAAATGTCCATTCGCAGATACTATAAAAACACTGTTTCCAAACTGTTCTGCCAAAAGAATGATTTAACTCTGTGAGATGAATGCACACATCACAAAGCAGTTTCTCTGAAAGCTTCCTTCCAGTTTTTGTCCAAAGATATTTCCTTTTTCACCATAGGCCTCATGCACTCCCAAATATCCCTTTGCAGATTCTACAAAACAGTGTTTCCAAACTGTTCCATCAAAAGGATGACATAACTCTGTGTAATGAATGCACACATTGGAAAGCAGTTTCTCTTAACGCTTGTTTCCAGTTTTTATCTGAGGATATTTCCTTTTTCACCATAGGGTTTTTGTACTACCTAATGTCTTCTTGTAGATTTTGCAAAAACAGGGCTTCCAAGCTGCCCAGTCAAAGAAAGTTTTAGCACTATGAGATGAAGGCACATATCAGGAAGCAGTCTCTTAGAAATATTCTTTCTTGTTTTTATCTGAAGACATTTACTGTATCACTATAGGCTTCGATGCCCTCTGAAATATCCCATCGCAGATCCTACAAAAACAGTGTTTCTGAAATGCTCAATCAAAAGATTTAACTCTGTGAGATGAATGCACACATCACAAAGCAGTTTCTCACATAGCTTCTGTCTAGTTCTTCTCAGAAGATATTCCCTTTCCACCGTAAGTCTCAATGCACTCCCAAATATCCCTTCACAGATTCTATAATGACAGTGTTTCCAAACTGTTCCAGCAAAAGAATGATTTAACTCTGTGAGATGAATACACACATCAGAAAACAGTTTCTCACAACAGTTCCTTCCAGTCTATATCAGAAGTTATTGCCTTGTTCACCAAAGGCCTTTTTGTGCTACAAAACTTCACTTTGCAGATTATACGGAATCAGTGTTTCCAAAATATTCCATCAAAAGAAATACTTAACTCTGTGAGATGAATGCACACATCAGAAAGCAGTTTCTCAAAATGGTCCTTTCCAGTTTTTATCTGAAGATATTTCCTTTTTCACCACAGGCTTTTTTGTGCTAGCTAATATCACTTCACAGATTTTGCAAAAACAGTGTTTCCAAACTGCTCAGTCGAAAGAAAAGTTTATCTCTGTGAGTCAAACTCACCCATCACAAAGTAGTTTCTCAAAAAATTTCTTCTAGTTTTTGTCCAAAGATATTTCCTTTTTCACCATAGTCCTCAGTGTGCTCCCAAATATACCTTTGAAGATTCTTCAAAAACAGGTTTTCCAAAGGGCTCAATCAAAAGAGAGGTTTAACCCTGAGAGATGAGGGCAGACATCACAAAGCAGTTTCTCAATAGGATTTTCTCTAGTATTTACTGAATATAATTCCTTTTTCACCATAGGCTTCAATGCGATCCAATATATGGCTTCTCAGATTCTACAAAAACTGTGTTTCCATAGTGCCCAATCAACATAAAGGTTTAACTTTGTGAGATGAGTGTGCATATCACAAAGCAGTTTCTCAGCTAGCTGCTGTCTATTCCTTCTCTGAAGATATTTCCTTTTCCACCTTAGGCCTCAATGCACTCCCAAATATCCTTTCAAATATTTTATAACAACAGTGTTTCAGAACTGTTCCATCAAAGGAAGGATTTAACTCTGTGAGATGAATGCACACATCAGAAGGCAGTTTCTCATAACACATCTTCCCAGTTTTTATTGGAAGATATTTCCTTGTTTACCAAAGACCTTTTTGTGCTACCAAACATTGCTTGGCAGATTATACAAAAACAGGGTTTCCAAGCTACTCAGTCAAAAGAAAAGTTTAACTCAGTGAGGTGAATGCATATATCACAAAACAGTTTAACAAAAAGCTTCTTTGCAGTTTTTGTCTGAAGATATCTCTTTTTTAACCATAGTCATCAGTGCACTCCAAAATATCCCTTTGCAGATACAAAAAAAAAACAGGGTTTCCACTGCTCAATCAAAGGAAATGTTTACCTGTGTAAGAAGAATACACATATCACAAAGTAGTTTTTCAAAAAGCTTCTTTGTAGTTTTTATCCGCAGATATTTCCTTTTTCATCATAGGCTTCAATGCGCTCCCAGATATCCCTTTGCAGATGCTACAAAAACAGTGTTTCCAAACTGCTCAATAAAAAGCAAGTTTTAACTCTGTGAGATGAATGCATACACTGCAATGCAGTTTCTCAGAAAGTTTCTGTCTAGTTCTTCTATGACGATATTTCCTTTTCCACCATAGGCCTTAATGTGCTGTGAAATATCCTACGCACATTCTACAGAAACACTGTTTCCAAACTTCCATGAAAAGAAGGACTTAACTCTGTGAGATTAACGCACACATCAGAAAACCATTTCTCATAACACTTCTTTCCGTGTTTTGTCTGAAGATGTTCCCTTTTTCACCATAGGCTTTTTTACATTACCTAATATCACTTCAGAGATTTTGTAAAACAGTGTTTCCAAACTGCTCAGTGAAAAAAACGTTTTACTCTGTCAGATAAATGCACAGATCACAAAGCAGTTTCTCAAAAAGCTTCTTTCTAGTTTTCATCCAAAGATATTTCCTTCATCACCATACGGTTCACTGTGTGCCTAAATATCACATCTCAGATTCTACAAAAACACTGTTTCCAAACTGCTCAATCAAAAAACAGGTTTAACTCTGTGATTTGAATGCACACATCACAAAGCAGTTTCTCAAAAAGCTCCTTTCCATTTTTTATCCGAAGATATTTCCTTTTTCACCATAGGCCTCATATGCTGCCAAATATCCTGTTGCAGATTCTACAAAAACAGAGTTTCCAAACTGATCAATCAAAAGAAAGATTTCACTCTGTGAGATGAATGCACACATCACAAAGTACTTTCTCAAAAAGCTTCTTTCTAGTTTTTATCCGAAGATATTTCCTTTTTCACCATAGGCATCAATGTTCTCCCAAATATGCCTTTGCGTATTCTACAAAAACAGGGTTTCCAAACTGCTCAATCAAAAGTAAGGTTTAACTCTGTGAGAAGAATGCACAAATCACAAAGCAGGGTCTCAGAAAGCTTCTATCTACTTCTTCTCTGAAGATAATTCCTTTTCCACCATAGTCTTAATGCCTTCCCAAAGATACCTTCACAGCTTGTATAAAAACAGTGTTTCTAAACTGTTCCATAAGAAGAAGGACTTAACTCTGTGAGATGGACACACACATCACAAAGCAGTTTCTCAGAAAGCTTCTTTCTAGATTTACCTGAAGGTATTTCCTTTTTCAACATAGTCCTCATGAGCTCCCAGATATCCTTTCGAATATTCTACAAAAAGAGTGTTCCCAAACTGATCAATCCAAAGAAAGGCTTATCTCTGTTAGATGAATGCACACATTAGAAAGCAGTTTCTCACAAAACTGCTTCCTAATTTTTATCCAAATATATTTTCTTTTTCACCACAGGCTTTTTCACCACAGATATGTGTTCCCAAATATCCCTTCGCAGATTCTACAAAGACAGTGTTTCCAAACTACTCAATCAAAAGAAATGTTTAAGTCTGTGAGATCAATGCACACATCACAAAGCAGTTTCTCATAAGGAATCTCTCTCGTTCTTCACTGATCATATTCCCTTTTCCACTATAGGCCTCAATGCACTCCAAAATATCTCTTTGCACATTCTACAAAAACAATGTTTCCAAACTGTTCCATCCAAAAAAGGTCTTAACTCTCTGAGATGAATGCACCCATCAGAAAGCAGTTTCTCATAACACTTCTTTACAGTTTTTAGCTGAAGATATTTACTTTTTAACCACAGGTTTCTTTTGGGTAAATAATATCACTCGCAGATTTTGCAAAAACAGTGTTTCAAACTGTTCACTCAAAGGAAAGGTTTAACTCTCTGAGTTGAACATACACATCACAAAGTAATTTCTCAAAATGTTCTTTCTATTTTTTTTCTGAAGATATTTCCTTTTTCACCATAGGCCTCAGGGTGCTCCAAAATATACCTTTGCAGTTTCAACAAAAACAGTGTTTCCAAACTGATCAATCAAAGAAAGTTTTAACTCTGTGAGATGAATGCACACATCACAAAGCAGTTTTTCAAAAATTCTCTTTTTAGTTTTTATGTGAACATATTTACTTTCTCACTCTAAGCCTCAGAGTGCTACCAATTATCCCTTTCCAGATTCTACAAATACATTGTTTGCAAACTGCTCAATCAAAAGGAATGCTTACCTCTGTGAGATGAATGCACACATTACAAATCAATTTATCAGAAAGCTTATGTCTAGTTCTTCTCTGAAGATATTTCCTTTTCCACCATCAGCCTCAATGTGCTCCCAGATATCCCTTCACAGATTCTACAAAAACAGTGTTTTGAAATTGTTCCATCAAAATAAGGACTTAAGTCTGCGAGACAAACACACACTTCAGAAAGTAATTGCTCATATCGCTTCTTTCCAGTCTTTATCAGAAGGTATTTACTTTTTCACTATATGTTTTTCTGCACTACCTAATTTTGTTTCACAGATGTTGCAAAAAGAGTGTTTCCAAAATGCTCAGTCAAAAGAATGGTTTAACTCTGTGAGATGAATGCACACATCACAAATTAGTTTCTCAAAATGGTTCTTTCTAGTTTTTATCCAAAGATATTTCCTTTTTCACCATAGGCTTCAATGCGCTGCAAGTATCCTCTCACAGATTCTACAAAAACAGTGTTTCCAAATTCTCAATCAAAATAAAGATTTGATTCTGTGAGATGAACCCACACATCAGAAAGCGGTTTCTTGTAACACTTTTTTCCAGTTTTTATCTGAAGAAATTTCCTTTCTCACCATAGGACTTTTTGGACTATGAAACGGTGCTTCACAGATTATATAAAATAGTATTTCCAAATTGCTCAGTCAAAAGAAAAGTTTAACTCTGTGAGATGAATGCATACATCACAAACCAGTTCCTCAGAAAGCTTCTTCCTAGTTTTTATCTGAAGATAATTCCTTTATCATTATAGGCTTCATTGTGCTCCCAAGTAACCCTTTGCAGATACTACAGAAACAGTATTTCCAAACAGGTCAATCAAAAGAAACATAACTCTCTGAGAAGAATGCACACATCACAATGCTGTTTCTCAGAAAGCTTCTTTCTAGTTTTTATCTGAAGTTATTTCCTCTTGCACCCTAAGCCTCCTGTGCTCTCTAGTAACACTTTGCACATACTACAATAACAGTGTTACCAAACTGATCAATGAGAAGAAAGGTTTAAATATTTCAGGTGAATGCACCCATCACAAGGCAGTGTCTTTGAATGATTCAGTCTATTTCTTCTCTGAAGATATTTCCTTTTCCACCATAGGCCTCAGTGCACTTCCAAATATACCTTTTCAGATTGTACAAAAACAGTTTTTCCTAACTGCTCAATCTAAAGAAATGTTTAACTCTGTGAGATGAATGCACACTTCACAAAGCAGTTTCTCAGACAGCTTCTGTCTAGTTCTTTTCTGAAAATATTTCCTTTTTCCACTATAGGCCTCAATGCGTTCCCAAATATCCCTTCGCAGATTCTATAAAAACATTATTTCCAAACTGTTCCATCAAAAGGATTTAACTTTGTGAGATGAATGCACAATTCAGAAAGCAGTTTCTCATAAAGCTTCTTTCCAGTTTTTATCTGAAGATATTTCCTTGTTCACCATACGTCTTTTTGTGCTACAAAATATAGCTTCTAAGATTACACAAAAACAGTTTTTCCAAACTGGTCTGTCAAAAGAAATGTTTAGCTCTGTTACATGAATGCACACATCACAAAGCAGTTTCTCAAAAAGCTTCTTTCTAGTTTTTATCCGAAGTTATTTTCTTTATTGCCATAGGCTTCAAAGCGCTCCATAATATCCCATCACAGATTCTACAAAAACAGTGTTTCTAAACTGCTAAATTAAAAAACAGGTTTAACTCTGTGAGTTGAATGCATTCATGAGAAAGCAGTTTCTCAAAACACATCTTGCCTAGTTCTTATCCGAAGATATTTCTTTTTTCACCATAGGCCTCAGTGCACTCCCAAATATTGCTTTGCAGATTGTATAAAAACAGGATTTCCACACTGCTCAATCAAAACAAAAGTTTAACTCTGTGAGATGAATGCACACATCAAAAAGCAGTTTCTCAGAAAACTTATGTCTCATTCTTCTCTGAAGTTATTTCCTTTGCCACCATAAGCCTCAATGAACTCCCAAATATCCCTTTGCAGATTCTACAAAAACAGTGTTTCCAAACAGTTCCATCATAAGAAGGAATTAACTCTGTGAGATGAATGCACACATCTGAATGCAGTTTCTCATAATGTTCTTTCCAGTTTTTGTCTGAAGATAGTTCCTTCTTCACCACAGGGTTTTTTGTGCTACCTAATATCGCTTCACAGATTTTGCAAAAACAGTGTTTCCAAACTGCTCAGTCAAAATAAAGGCTTAACTCTGTGAGATGAATGCACAAATCACAAAGCAGTTTATCAAAAATCTTATTTCTAGTTTTCATCCTAATATATTTCCTTTTCCAACATAGGCTTCCATGCGCTCCCAAATATCCCTTTGCAGATTCTACAAAATCGTTATTTCCAAACTGCTCCTTCAAAACATAGGTTTAACTCTGTGAGATGAATGCACACTTCACAAAAGAGTCCCTAAGAAAGCTTCTGTCTAGTTCTTCTCTGAAGATATTTCCTTTTCCACCATAGGCCTCAATGTGCTCCCAAAGATACTTTAGCAGATTCTACAAAAACAGTGTTTCCAAACTGTTCCATCAAAAGAAAGACTTAACACTGTGAGATGAATGCACACATCAGAAAGCTATTTCTAATAAAGCTTCTTTCCAGTTTTTATGTGAAGATATTTCCTGGTTCACCATATGTTTTTTTGTGCTACCTAATACCGTTTCTCAGATTTTGCAAAAACAGTGTTTCCAAACTGCTCTATCAATAAAAAAAGTTATAACTCAATGCCCACATCACAAAGCAGTTACTCCAAAAACTTCTCTCTAGTTTAAATCGAAGGTATTTTATTTTCCACCATAGACCTAACTGTGTTTTCAAATATCCCATTGCAGATTATACAAAATCAGTGAGTCCAAACTGCTCAATAATAAAAACTTATTTAACTCTGTGAGTAGAACACACACATCACAAAGCAATTTCTCAGATAGCTTCTTTCTAGATTTTATCCAAAGATATTTCCCTGTTCGCCATAGGTATCACTGTGATCACAAATATCCCTTTGCAGATTCTTCAAAAACAGTGTTTCCAATCTACTCAATGAAAAGAAACGTTTAACTCTGTGAGAAGGTTGCACACACCACAAAGTGGTTTCTCAGAAAGCTTCTTTCTATTTTTTATCTGAAGTTATTTCCTTCTTCACCATAGGTCTCGAATGCTCCCAAATATCCCTTTGCAGATCCTACAGAAACAGTATTTCCAACCTGTTCAATCAAAAGAAAGGTTTAAGTCTGTGAGATGAAAGCACACATCACAAAGCAGTTTCTCAAAAAGCTTCTAGTTCTTCACTGAAGATATTTTCTTTTCCACAATAGTCCTCAATGCACTCGTAAATATACCTTCACAGATTCTTCAAAAACAGTGTTTCCAAACTGTTAAATCAAAAGAAGGACTTAACCCTGTGAGATGAACACACACATCAGAAAGCTGTTTCTCATAACAATTCTTTCCAGTTTTATCTAAAGATATTTCCTTGTTCACTATATGCTTTTCTGTGCTATCTAATATCACTTTGCAGATTTTGCAAAAACAGTGTTTCCAAACTGCCCCATGAATAAAAAGGTTTAACTCTGTGAGATGAATGCACACATTACAAATAAATTTCTCTAAAAGCTTCTGTCTAGTTCTTCTCAGAAGTCATTTCTTTTCCACAACAGGTCTCAATGTGCTCCCAACTATACCTTCGCAGATTCTACAAAAACAGTGTTTCCAAACTGTTCCATCAAAAGAGAACTTAACCCCCTGTGATGAATGCACACATCAGAAAGCTGTTTCTCCTAACGCTTCTTTCCAGTTTTTATCTGAAGATATTTCCTTGTTCACAATAGGCTTTTTTGTGCTGCTTTATATCACTTCTTAGATTTTGCAAAAACAGTGTTTTCCAAACTGCTCCATCATTAAAAATGTTTAACTCTTTGAGATCAATTCACACATCACAAAGCAGTTACTGAAAATCATCTTTCTAGTTTATATCTGAAGATCTTTCCTTTTCCACCATAGGCCTTACTGCGCTTTCAAACATCCAATTGCAGATTCTACAAAAACAGTTTCTCCAAACTGTTCAATCAAAAAAGAGGTTTAACTCTCTGAGTTGAATACACACATCACAAAGCAGTTTCTCAAAAATCTTCTTTCTAGTTTTTATCCAAGCATATTTCCTTTTTCACCATAGTCATCTGTGCCTTCCAAACTATCCCTTTGCAGATTCCATAAAAACAGTGTTTCCAAACCTCTCACTCAAAAGAAACGTTTAACTATGTGAGAAGAATGCACTCATCACAAAGCAGTTTGGCAGAAAGCTTCTTTCTAGTTTTAATCTGAAGTTATTTCCTTTTTCACCATAGGTATGCCTCAAACGCTCCAAATATCCCTTTGCAGATTCTGCAAAAACAGTGTCTCCAAACTGCTCAGTCAAAGGAAATATTTAACTGTGTGGGATGAATACACACATTACACAGCAGTTTATCAGATACCTTCTGTCTATATCTTCTCTGTAGATATTTCCTTTTGCACCATAGGCCTCAATGGGCTCTCAAATATCTCTTTGCAGATTCAATAAAAACAGTGTTTCCAAACTGTTCCATTGAAAGAATAATTTAACTCTGTGAGATGAACGCACATATCAGAAAGCAGTTTCTCATAACTCTTTTTTCCAGTTTTTATCTGAAGATATTTCCTTTTTCAGCATAGGCTTTTTTGCGCTACCTAAAATCACTTCACAGATTTTGCAGAAACAGTGTTTCCTAACTGCTCAGTCAAAAGAAAGGTTTAACTCTGTGAGTTGAATGCACACATCAGAAAACAGTTTCTCAAAAAACTTATTTCTAGTGTTTATCCGAAGATATTTCCTTTTTCAGCATAGGCCTCAGTGAGCTCCCTAATATGCCTTTGCTGATCCTACAAAAACAGTGTTTCCAAACTGCTCAATGAAAAGAAAGGTTTATCTCTGTGACATGAATGCACACATCAGAAAGCAATTTCTCAGATAGCTTCTCTCTAGTTCTTCTCAATGATATTTCCTTTTTCACCCTAGGCCTTAATGCTATCCTAAATATCCCTTCCAGATTCAATAAAAACAGTGTTTCTGAACTGTTCTTTTTAAAGAAGGATATAACTCTGAGAGATGGACACACACATCAGAAAGCAGTTTCTCATAATGCTTCTTTCCAGTTTTTATCTGAAGATATTTCCCTGTTCAACATAGGCCATTTTGTACCACATAACATAGCTTCAAAAATTATACAAAAACTGTGTTTTCAAACCGCTTAGTGAAAAGAAAATTTTAACTCTGTGAGATGAACGCATACATCACAAAGCAGTTTCAAAAAGCTGCTTTCTAGTTTTTATCCAAAGATATTTCCTTGTTTAACAATAGGCCTCAGGGCACTCCCAAATATCCTGTGGCAGATTCTACAAAAGCAGTGTTTCCAAACTTATCAATGAAAAGAAAGTTTTAACTCTGTGAGAAGAATACACACATCACAGAGCATTATTTCAGAGAGTTTCTTTATAGTTTTTATCCAAAGATGTTTCATTTTTCACTGTAGACTTAAATGTGCTCCCAAATATCCCTTTGCAGATTCTACAAAAAAAGGGTTTCCAAACTGCTCAGTCAAAAGAAAGTTTTAACTCTTTGAGGTGAATGCACACATCACAAAGCAGGTTCTAAAAAAACTTCTTTTTAGTTTTTATCCAAACATATTTTCTTTTTCACCATAGGCCAAACTGCACTTTCAAATATCCCACTGAAGAATCTACAAAAACAGATTTTCCAAACTCCTTAATCAAAAGAAAGGTTTAAATCTGTGAGAAGAATGTGCACATCACAAAGCAGTTTCCCAAAAACCTTCTTTGTAGTTTTTATCCGAAGTTTTTTCCTTTTCAACCATCGGGTGAATGCAATCACAAATATCCCTGGCAGATTCTGCCAAAATAGTGTTTCCAAACTGCTCAATCAGAAGAAAGCTTGAACTCTGTTAGATGAATGCACACATCAAAAAGCAGTTTCTTTGGAAGGCTCTTTCTAGGTTTTATCTGGATGTATTTCCTTTTTCACCATAGACCTCAAAGCTCTCCCAAATAACTCTTTGCAGATGCTGCTAAAAGGGCTTTTCCAAACGGCTGCATTAAAGTAAAGATTTAAAAATGTGAAATGAATGTGCACATCACAAATCAGTGTCTCAGAAAGCTTCTTTCGAGTTTTTATGCAAAGATATTTCCTTTTTCAACATAGGCCTGTTTACACTACATAATATCATTTCTCAAGTTTTACAAAAACATTGTTTCCAAACTGCTCTATCAAAAGAAAGGCTTAACTCGGTGAGATTAATGCACATATCAGAAAGCGGTTTCTCAAAAATTTCCTTCTAGTTTTTGATCTGAAGATATTTCCTTTTTCAACTTAGGCTTCAATGCATCCCAAATATACCTTCACAGATTCTACAAAAACAGTGTTTCCAAACTGTTCAATCAAGAAGGACATAACTCTGTGAGATGAATGCACACATCAGAAAGCAGTTGCTCATAACAATTCTTTCCATTTTTTTTTTCTGAAGATATTTCACTTTTCACCATAGGCTTTTTTGCGCTACCTCATATCACTTCACAGATTATACAAAAACAGTGTTCCCAAACTTCTCAGTAAAAAAGAAAGGCTAAACACTGTGAGATGAATTGGCACATCACAAAGTAGTTTCCCACAAAGCTTCTTTCTAGTTTTTATCCAAAGATGTTTCCTTTTCACCATAAGCTTCAATGCATTCCCAAATATCCCTTCGCAGATTCTGCACAGAAAAAAGTGTTTCCAAACTGTTCAATCAAAAGAAAAGTTTAAATCTGTGAGAGGAATGCATACATCACTAAGCAGTTTCTCAGAAATCTTCTATCTATTTTTTCTTTGAAGATAGTTCTTTTTCCACCATATGCCTCAATGCAATCCCAAATATCCCTTTGCAGATTCTACAAAAAAAGTGTTTCCAAACTGTTTCATCAAAAGAAGGAGTTAATTCTGTCAGATGAATGCACACATCAGAAAGCAGATTCTCAACGCTTCTTTCCAATTTGTGTTTGAAGACATTACCTTTAACAACATAGTCATTTTTGTGCTAATATCACATCACAGATTATACAAAAAAAAAGTGTTTCCAAACTGCTCAGTCAAAAGGAAGGTTTAACTCTGTGAGATGAATTCAGACATCACAAAGCAGTTGCTCAAAAAACTTCTTTCTTGTTTATATCTGAAGATATTTCCCTTTTCACCATAGGCCAAACTGTGCTTTAAAATATTCCATTACAGATTCTACACAAACAGTGTTTCCAAATTACTCAATCAAAAAGCAGTTTTACCTCTGTGAGTTGAACACACACTTCACAAAGCAGTTTCTCAAAAAGCTTCTTTCTAGTTTTTATATGAAGATATTTCTTTTTTTCACCAAGGCATCAGTGTGCTCCCAAATATCCCTTTGCAGATTCTACACAAACAATGTTCCCAAGCTGCTCAATCAAAAGAAAAGTTTAACACTGTGAGAAGAACGCACACATCACAAAGCGTTTTCTCAGAAAACGTCCTTCTTGTTTTTATCAGAAGTTATTTCTTTTTCACCATAGTCCTCATATGCTCCAAAATGACCCTTCACAGATTCTACAAAAAGAGTGACTCCAAACTGGTCAATCAAAAGAAAGGCTTACCTCTGTGGGATGAAAGCACACATCACAAAGCAATTTCTCAAAAAGCTTCTTTCTAGTTTTCGTAGGAAGATATTTCCTTTTTCACCATAAACTTCAAAGCGCTCCCACATATCCCTTCACAGATTCCACCGAAAAACAGTGTTTCCAAACTGCTCACTAAAAAGAAAGATTTAACTCTGTGCCATGAATTCACACATAAACAGCAATTTCTCAGATAGCTTCTCTCTAATTCTCTGAAGGTATTTCCTTTGTCACCCTAGGCCTCAATATGCTTGTAATATTCCCTTGCAGATTGTATAAAAACAGTGTTTCTGAACTGTCCCATTAAAAGAAGTATTTAACTCTGTGAGATGTATGCATACATCACAAGGAAGCTTCTCAGATAGCTTCTGTCTAGTTCTTCTCTGAAGATATTTCCTTTTCCAACATAGGCCTCAATGGGGTCAAAAAAATATCGCTTCACTGATTGCACAAAATGAGTGTCTCTGAACTGTTCCATCAAAAGAAGGATTTTACTCTGTGAGATGAATGCCCACTTCAGAAAGCAGTTTCTCATAATGTTTGTTTCCTGTTTTTATCTGGAGATATTTCCTTTTTCACCATAGGTGTTTTCATGGTAATTAACATTGCTTTGCAGAGTATACAAAAACAGTGCTTCCAAACTGCTCAGTCAAAATAATTGTTTAACTCTGTGAGATGAATGCATACAGCACAAAGCAGTTTTATGATAAAGCTTCTTTCTAGTTTTTATCTGAAGATATTTCCATTTCAACATAGGCTTCAGTGCACCTCCAAATATCCCTTTGAAGATTCTACAAAAAGAGTGTATCCAAACTATACCATCAAAAGAAGGATGCAACTCTGTGAGATGAATGCACACATCAGAAAGCAGTTTCTCATAATGCTTCCTCCCAGTTTTTTTTTTAATTTTTTTCTTTATTATTATTACTATACTTTAGGCTCTATGGTACACGTGCACAATGTGCAGGTAAGTTACATATGTATACCTGTGCCATGCTAGTGTGCTGCACCCACCAACTCATCATCTAGCATTAGGTATATCTCCCAATGCTATCCCTCCCCCTTCCCCTCACCCCACAACAGTCCCCGAAGTGTGATGTTCCCCTTCCTGTGTCCATGTGTTCTCATTGTTCAATTCCCACCTATGAGTGAGAATATGTGGTGTTTGGTTTTTTTGTTCTTGTGATAGTTTACTGAGAATGATGATTTCCAATTTCATCCATGTCCCTACAAAGGACATGAACTCATCATTTTTTATGGCTGCATAGTATTCCATGGTGTATATGTGCCACATTTTCTTAATCCAGTCTATCATTGTTGGACATTTGGGTTGGTTCCAAGTCTTTGCTATTGTGAATAATGCTGCAATAAACATACGTGTGCATGTGTCTTTATAGCAGCACGATTTATATTTCCTTTAAAAACATAAGCATTTTTGAGCTAAATAATATTGCTTTGCAGATTATACAAAATCAGTGTTTTGATACTCCTCAATCAACATAAAGGTTTAACTGTGTGACAAATATGTACACATCACTAAGCAGTTTCTCTGAAAGCTTTTGCCTCGTTCTTCTCTGAAGATATTTCCTTTTCCACCATAGGCCTCAATGTGCTCCCAAATATCCCTTCACAGATTCTACACAGTGTTTCCAAACTGTTCAATGAAAAGAAGGACTGAACTCTATGAGAGGAATGCACACATCAGAAAGCAGTATCTCATAATGCTTCCTTCCAGTTTTTATCTGAAGATATTTCCTTTTTCATCATATTCTTTTTTTGCATTACCTAATATCACTTTGCAGATTTTGCAAACACAGTGTTTCCAAACTGCTCAATCAAAAGAAACGTTTAATTTTGTCAGAAAAATTCACTCATCACAAAGCAGTTTCTAAGGTAGCTTCTCTCTAGTTCTTCTCTAAAGGTATTTCCTTCTCAACATAGCACTCAGTACACTCCCAAATATACCTTTGCAGATTTACCAAAACAGTGTTTCCAAACTGCTCAATCAAAAGAAACGTTTAATTTTGTCAGAAAAACTTACTCATCACAAAGCAGTTTCTAAGGTAGCTTCTCCCTAGTTCTTCTCTAAAGGTATTTCCTTCTCACCATAGCACTCAGTACCCTCCCAAATATCCCTTCTCAGCTTCTATAAAAACAGTGGTTCTGAACTGTTCCACCAAAAGAAGGATTTAACTCTGTGAAATGAACCCACACATCAGAAACCTGTTTCTCATAACACCTCTTTCCAGGTTTTTAATTAATTAATTAATTTATTTATTTATTTATTTATTTGTTTGTTTATTTATTTCTCCCCCCTCCCCCCACCCCACAACAGTCCCCGAAGTGTGATGTTCCCCTTTCTGTGTCCATGTGTTCTCATTGTTCAATTCCCACCTATGAGTGAGAATATGCGGTGTTTGGTTTCTTGTTCTTGTGATAGTTTACTGAGAATGATGATTTCCAATTTCATCCATGTCCCTACAAATGAGGTGAACTCATCATTTTTTATGGCTGCATAGTATTCCATGGTGTATATGTGCCACATTTTCTTAATCCAGTCTATCATTGTTGGACATTTGGGTTGGTTCCAAGTCTTTGCTATTGTGAATAATGCCACAATAAACATACGTGTGCATGTGTCTTTATAGCAGCATGATTTACAGTCCTTTGGGTATATACCCAGTAATGGCATGGCTGGGTCAAATGGAATTTCTAGTTCTAGATCCCTGAGGAATCGCCACACTGACTTCCACAAGGGTTGAACTAGTTTACAGTCCCACCAACATATTTCCTTGTTCACCATAGGCCCTTTTGCACTACATAACATCACTTCATAGATTATACAAAACTCTGTTTCCAAACTGCTCACTCAGAAAAAAGATCTAACTCTGTGAGACGAATGCATACATTATGAAGCAGTTTCTTAGAAACTTCAGTCTCATTCATCCCTGAAGATATTTCCTTTATCACAATAGGCTTCAATGCAATCCCAAATATCAAGTTGCAGATCCTTCAAAAACAGTTTTTCCAATCTGCTCAATCAAAACACAGGTTTAACTCTCAGAATTCAATGCACTCGTTGCAAAGCGTTTTCTCAAAAAGCTTTTTTGTAGTTTTTACTGAAGATATTTCCTTTTTCACCATAGGCCTCAGTGCACTCCAAAATATACCTTTGCAGATTCTACAAAAACAGTGTTTCCAAACTGCTACATCAAAAGAAAGGTTTTACTCTGAGATGAATGCACACGTCAGAAAGAAGTTTCTCATGATGGTTATTTCCTGTGTTTATATGAAGATATTTCCTGGTTCACCATAGTCTTTTTGCACTACCTAATATCGCTTTGCAGATTCTACAAAAACAGTGTTTCCAAACTGCTGAGTCAAAAGAATGGTTTAACTCTGTGAGATGAATGCACACACCACAAAGCAGTTTATCAAAAAGCTTCTTTATGCTTTTTATCTGAAGATATTTGCTTTATCACCATAAGCTTCAATGTGCTTGCAAATATCCCGTTGCAGTTTCTACAAAAACAGTTTTCTAAACTGCTCAATGAAACAACAGTTTTAACTCTGTGAATTGAACCCACACATCACAAAGCAGTTTCTCAAAAAGCTTCTTTCTAGTTTTTATCTGAAGGTGTTTCCTTTTTCACCATAGGCCTCAGTGCACTCCCAAATATCCTGTCGCAGATTCTACAAAAACAGTGTTTCCAAATGGCTCAATCTAAAACAAAGTTTAACTGTGAGTTGAACGTGCACATCACAAAGCAGTTTCTCAAAAGAGTTCTTTCTAATTTTTATCCAAAATATTTCTTTTTACACTATAGCCCTAAATGCACTCCCAAATATACTGTTGTGGATTCTACAAAAACAGTGTTTGCTAACTGCTCAATCAAAAGAAAGGTTTTGCTCTGTGAGATGAATGCACACATCACAAAGCCGTTTCTCAGATAGCTTCTGTCAAGTTCTTCTCTGAAGACATTTCCTTTTCCACCACAGGCCTCAATGTGCTCCCAAATATCCCTCTGCATATTCTATAAACACAGTGTTTCCCCACTGATCCATCTAAAGAAGGGTTTATCTCTGGGAGATTAATACCCACATCAGAAAGCAGTTTCTCATAACGCCTCTTTCTGATTTTTATCTGAATATAATTACAAGCTCACATAGGCCTTTTTGCGCTACCTAACAATGCTTTGCAGATTATATAAAAACAGTGTTTCCAAACTACTAAGCCAAAGGAAAATTTTAACTCATGAGATGAACATGTACATCAGAAAGCAGTTTCTCAGAAAGCTTCTTTCTAGTTTTTATCCGAAGATTTTTCCTTTTTCACCTTAGTCAGCTGTAAGCTCCCAATCATCCCATTGCAGATTCTACAAAAACTGTGTTTCCAAGTTGCCCAATCAAAAGAAACATTTAAGACTGTGAGAAGAATGCACACATCACAGAGCAGTTTCTCAGAAAGCTTCTTTCTAATATTTATCTGAAGCTATTTCCTTTTTCAACAAAGGACCCATGCACTCCCAAATATCCATTTGTAGATTCTACAAAAACAGTGTTTCCAAACTGATCATTCAAAAGAAAAGTTTAACTTTGAGAGACGAATGCACACATCACAAAGCAGTTTCCCAAAAACCTTCCCACGAGTTTTTATCTGGAGTTATTTCCTTTTTCACCATAGGCTTCAATGTGCTCCCAAATATCCCTTAGCAGATTCTACAAAAACAGTGCTTACAAACCGGTCAATCAAAAGAAAGTTTTAACTCTGTGAGATGAATGCACCAATCACAAAGCAGTTTCTCAGAAAGTTTCTGTCTAGTTCTTCTCTAAAGTTATTTCCTTTTCCAGCATAGGCCTCAATGCACTCCCAATTATCCCATCACAGATCCTGTGAAAACGGTGTTTCCAAACTCTTCCATCAAAAGAAGGATTTCACTCTGTGAGATGAATGCACTTATCAGAAAGCAATTACTTATAATGCTTCTTTCCAGTTTTTATCTGAAGATATTTCCTTCTTCACCATAGGCCTTTTTGCACTACAAAACATCATTTCACAGATTATACAGAAAGTGTTTCCAAGCTGCTTAGTCAAAAGAAAAGTGTAAATCTGTGATAGGAATGTATCAATCACAAAACAGTTTCTCAAAATGCTTCTTTCTAGTTTTGATTCAAAGATATTTCCTTTTTCACCATAGACATCAGTGTGCTCCCAATTACTCCTTGCAGATTCCACAAAAACAGTGTTTCCAAGCTGGGCAATCAAAAGAAATGTTTAACTCTGAGAGATGAATGCACGCATCACAAAGCAGTTTCTCAAAAGCTTCTTTCTTGTTTTTATCCATAGATATTTACTTTTTCACCAAAGGCTTCAATGCTATCCCAAGTATCCCTTTGCAGATTATACTAAAACAGTGTTTCCAAACTGCTAAATCAAAAGAAAGGTTTAACTCTGTGAGATTAATGCACACGTCACAAAGAAGAATCTCAGAAAGCTTCTGTCTAGTTCTACTCTGAAAGTATTTCCTTTTCCACCATAGGCCTCAATGCAGTCCCAAATATCCCTTCACAGATTGTACACAGTTTTCCAAATTGTACCATCCAAAGAAGGACTTAACTCAGTGAGATGAACGCACAGTCAGAAACCAGTTTCTCATAATGCTTCTTTCCAGCTTTTATCTGAAGATATTTCATGATTCACCATAGGGTTTTTTATACTACGAAATATGGCTCCACAGATTTTGCAAAAACAGTGTTTCCATACTGTTCAGTCAAAAGTAAGGTTGAACTCTGTGAGATGAATGCACGCATCACAAAGCAGATTCCCAAAAAGCTTCTTTCTAGTTTTTTTGAAGGTATTTCCTTTATCACCATATGTTTCAATGCACTCCAAAATATCCCATCACAGATTCTACAAAAACAGTGTTTCGAAACTGCTCAGTCAAAAAACAGGCTTAATTCTGTGAGTTGAATGCAGACATCACAAAACAGTTTCTCAAAATGATTCTCCCTAGTTTTTATCTGAAGATATTTCCTTTTTCACCAAAGGCCTCATTGTGCTCTCAAATATCCTCTTGCAGATTCTACAAAAAGAGTGTTTCCAAACTGCCCAGTTAAAAGAAAGGTTTAACTCTGTGAGATGAAGGAACACATAACAAGGCAATTTCTCAGATAGTTACTGTCTAGTTCGTCTCTGAAGATATTTTCTTTAACACCATAGGCCTCAACGCATTCTCAAATATCCCTTCACAGATTCTATAAAAATAATGTTTCTGAACTGTTCCATCAAAAGAAGGATTCAACTCTGTGAGATGAAGGCATGAATCACAAAGCTTTTTGTCAAAAAGCATATTTGTAGTTTTTATTTGAATATATTTCCTGTTTCATCATGGACATCAGTCTGCTCCAAAATATCCCTTTACAGATTCCACACAAAAAAACAGTGTTTCAAACTGTTCAATAATAAAAAAAATGTTTACCTCTCTGAGAAGAATGCACACATCACAAAGCAGTTTTTCAGAAAGCTTCTTTCTACTTTTTAACTGATGTTATATGCTTTTTTAAGATAGGATTCTTGCGCTCTCAAATATCACTTTGCAGATTCTACAGAAACAGTGTTTCCAAACTACACAATCAAAAGAAATGTTTAACTCTGTAAGACAAAGGCACATATCACAAAGTAGTTTCTTAGAAAGCTAGTCTCTTGTTCTCTGAAGTTATTATCTTTTCCACCATAGTCCTCAATGCACTCCCAAATATCTCTTTGCAAATTCTACAAAAACTGTGTTTCCAAACTGTTTCATCAAAACAAGGACATAACTGTCTGAGGTGAACACACACATCAGAAAGCATTCTCTCATAATGCTTCTCTCCAGTTTTTATCTGAAGATATTTCCTTGTTGACCATAGGAGTTTTGGCACTAACTAATATTACTTCTCAGATTTTGCAAAAACAATGTTTCCAAATTTCTCAGTCAAAAGAAAGGTTTAACTCTGTGAGATGAATGCATACATCATGAAGCAGTTTCTCAAAAAGTTTCTTCCTAGTTTTTATCTGAAGATATTTCTTTTTTCACCCTAGGCCTCAATGCACTCCTAAATATCCCTTCACAGATTCTACAAAAACAGTTTCCAAACTGCTCAATCAAAAGAAAAGTTTAACTCTTTGAGATGAATGCACACATCTCAAAGCAGTTCCTCTCATCGCTTCTGTCTAGTTCTTCTCTGAGGCTATTTCCTTTTCCACCATCAGCTTCAATGCGCTTCCAAATATCCCTTCACAGATTTTACAAAAACAGTGTTTCCATACTGCTCTATCAAAAGAAAGTTTTAACTCTGTGAGATGAATGCACACACCAAAAAGCAGTTCCTCCAAAAGCTTCTGTCAAGTTCTTCACTGAAGTTATTTCCTTTTCCACCTTAGGCCTCAATGCAATCCCAAATATCCCTTTGCATATTCTACAAAAACAGTGTTTCCAGACTGTTCCATCAAAAGAAGGACTTAACTGTGTGAGATGAATGCAAATATCAGAAAGCAGTTTCTCATAATGCTTCTTTCCAGTTTTTATCTGAAGGTATATCTTTTTCCAGCATAAGCTTTTTAGTGCTACCTAATATCTCTTCACTGATTACAGAAAAACAGTTTTTCAAAACTGCTCAATCAATAGAATGGTTTAATTCTGTGACAGGAATGCATACATCACAAAGCAGTTTCTCAAAAAGCTTATTTCTAGTTTTTATCCCAATACATTTCCTTTTTCACCATAGGCCTAACTGTGATTTCAAATATCCCATTGCAAATTCTCCAATAACATTTTTTCCAAGCTGCTCAATCAAAGGAAAGGATTAAATCTGTGAGAAGAATGCACATTCCAGAAAGCAGTTTCTCAGAAAGTTTCTTTGTAGTTTCTATCCGAAGTTATTTTCTTTTTCACCATACGGTCTGTGCACTGCCAAATATCCCTTTGCAGATTCTGCCAAAACAGTGTTTCCAAACTGCTCAATAAAAAGAAAGGGTTCCCAAATAGAGCTGTGCAGATTCCACAAAAACAGCACTTCCAAAAAGTCTAGTTCTTCTTTGAAGATATTGTTTTTCCACAACAGGCCTGAAAGTGCTACCAGATATACCTTCACAGATTCTATAAAAACATTGTTATCAAGCTTTTCCTTCAAAAGAAAGACTTAACTCTGTGAGATGAATGCTTATATTAGAAAGTAGTTTCTCATAATGCTTCGTTCCAGTTTTTATCTGAAGATACTTCCTTGCTCACCATGGGCCATTTCATGCTTTATAACATTGCTTTGAAGATTAAATGAAAACAGTGTTTCCAAACTGCTCAGTCAAAAGAAAAGTTTAGCTCAGTGAGATGAATGCATATAAATCAAAGCAGTTTCTCAAAAAGCTTCTTTCTAGTTTTTAATCTGAAGATATTTCGTTTTTCACAATAGGCATCAGTGCACTCCCAAATATCCCTTTGGAGATTCCACAAAAAAAGTGTCTACAAACTCTTCAATCAAAAGAAACATTTAACCCTTTGAGAAGAATGAACACATCCTAAAGTGGTTTCTCAGAAACTTTCTTTCTATTTTTTATCTGAAATTATTTCTTTTTTCACCATAGGCTGCATGCACTCTTAATGTCCCTTCACAGATTCTACAAAAACAGTGTTTCCAAACTGCTAAATCAAAAAAAGGTTTAACTCTGTGAGATGAATACACATATCACAAAGCAGTTTCTTAAAAACTTCTTTCTAGTTTTTAACTGAAGATATTTTCTTTTTCACCATAGGCTTCAATGTGCTCCCAAATATCCATTCACAGATACTACAAAAGCAATGTTTCCTAATATCTCAATCCAAAGAAAGGTTTACCTCTGTGAGAGGAAAGCGCACATCCCAAAGCAGTATCTCTGAAAGCTTCTGTGGAGCTCTTCCCTAAAGATATTTCCTTTTCTGTCATAGGCCTCAAAGTGATGCCAGATATCGCTTCACAGATTCAAAAAAAAAGAAAAAAAAACCAGTGTTTCCAAACGGTTCCATCTAAAGACGGACTTATGTCTGTGAGATGAATGCACACATCAGAAAGCAGTTTGTCAGAACGCTTGTTTGCAGTTTTCATCTGATGTTATTTCCTTTTTCACCATAGTTTTTTTTGCACTAACAAATATTGCTTGGCAGATTTTGCAAAAACACTGTTTCAAAACTGCTCAGTAAAAGGAAAGGTTGAACTCTGTGAGAAGAATGCACACATCACAAAGTGGTTTCTCAGAAAGCTTCATTCTATTTTTTATCTGAAGGTATTTCCTTTTTCACTGTAGGCTTTTTTGCACTACCTCATATTGCTTCACAGATTTTGTATAAACAGGGTTTCCAAACTGCTCAAAGAAAGGTTTATCTCTCTCAGATGAATGTACACATCACAAAGCAGATTCTCAAAAATCTTCTTTCTAGTTTTCATCTGGAGATATTTCTGTTTTCACCAGAGGCCTCAGGGCCATCCCAAGTATACCTTCGCAGATTCTAAAAAAATTGTTTCCAAACTGCTCAATCAAAAGAAAGGGTTAACTCTATGAGGGAATGCACGCATCACAAAGCAGTTTCCTCACACAGCTTCTGTCTGGTTCTTCTCTGAAGATATTCCCTTTTCCACCATAGGCCTCAATGCCCTACAAAAATCTCTTCTCAGATTTTATAGAAATAGTGTTTCTGAAATGTTCCATCAAAAGAAAGATATAACTCTGTGAGATTAATGCAAACTTCAGAAAGCAGATTCTGATAATGCTTCTTTCCTGTTTTTTTTTGAAGATATTTCCTTGTTCACCCTAAGCCTTTGTGCACAACCTAACAATGTTTCACAGATTATACAAAAACAGTGTTTCCAAACTGCTCGGTAAAATGTAAAGCTTAACTCTGTGAGGTGAATGCATACATCACAAAGAAGTTTCTAAAGAGCTTCTTTCTATATTTTATCCGAAGATTTTTCATTTTTTTACCATAGGCATAAGTCTGCTCCCAAATATATATTTGCAGATTCTATGTAAACAGTGTTTCCAAACTGCTCAATCCAAAGACACTTTTAATTCTTTGAGAAGAATGCACACATCACAAAGCCGTTTCTCAGAAATCTTCATTCTAGTTTCTATCACCATATGTGTCAAGGCACTCCCAAAAAAAACTTTCTAATTTTTATCCAAAGATATTTCCTTTGTCACCATAGGCATCAGAGCGCTCCCAAATATCCCATCACAAATTCTACAAAAACAGTGTTTCCAAACTACTCAATGAAAAAACACGTTTAACTCTGTGAGATGAATGCACACATCACAAAGCAGTTTCTCTAAAAGCTTCTTTCTAGTTTTTGTCCAAAGATATTTCCTTTATCGCCATAGGCATCAGTGCTTTCCAAAATAACTTGTTGTAGATTCTATAAAAACAGTGTTTCTGAAATGTTCCATCAAAATAAGAATTTAACTCTGTAAGATGAATGCACACATCTGAACACAGTTTCTCGTAATGCTTCTTTCCAATTTTTATCTGAAGATATTTCCTTTTTCACCATAAGCTTTTTTCTTCTGTATAATATAGCTCCTCAGGTTTTGCAAAAACAGTGTTTCCAAACTGCTCAGTCAAAAGAGAGGTTTAACTCCGTGAGATGAATGCATGCCTCATGAAGCAGTTTCTTAGAAAGCTTCTTTATAGTTGCTATCCAAAGATATTTCCATTATCACCATAGGCTTTAATGCACTCTAAAGTGTCCCATTGCAGATTCTACAAAAACAGTGTTTCCATCTACTCAATCAAAAAACAGGTTTAACTCTGTGATTTGAATGCACACATCACAAAGCAGTTTCTCAAAAAGCTTCTTTTTATTTTTTATCTGAAGATATTTCCTTTTTCTCCATAGGCCTCAGTGCACTCCAAAATATACCTTTGCAGATTCTAGAAAAACAGTGTTACCAAACTGCTCAATCAAAAGAAAGTTTTTACTCTGTGAGATGAATGCACACATTACAAACCAGTTTCTCAGATGCCTTCTGTCTAGTTTTTCTCTGAAGTTATTTCTTTTTCAACCATAGGGTTCAATGCACTCCTGAATATCCCTTTGCAGATCCTACAAATCAGTGTTTCTGAACTGTTCCATCAAAGGAATGATTTAGCTCTGAGATATGAAAGTGCACATCAGAAAGCAGTTTCTCATAAGCTTCTTTCCAGTTTTTATCTAAAAGTATGTCTTTGTTCACCATAGGCCTTTGTCTGCTACCTAACATCCCTTCACAGATTATACAAAAACAGTGTTTCCAAACTGCTCAGTCAAAAGAAAAGTTTAATTCTTTGAGGTGAATGGATGTATGACAAAGGAGTTTTATAAAGGGCTTCCTTCTAGTTTTTATCCTAAGATATTTCCTTTTTCAGCACAGGCATCACTGTGCTCCCAAATATCCCTTTGCAGATTCAACAAAAACAGGGTTTCCAAACTGCTCAAACAAAACAAACTTTTAACTCTGTAAGAAGAATGCATACATCACAAAGCTGTTTATCAGAAAGTTTCCTTCTAGTTTTCATCTGAAGGTATTTCTTTATCACCATATGTGTCAAGGCATTCGCAATTATTCCATCACAGATTCTACAAAAACAGAGTTTCCAAACTGCTCAATGAAAAAACACGTTTAACTCTGTGAGATGAATGCACACATTGCAAAGCAGTTTCTCTGAAAGCTTCTTTCTAGTTTTTATCCAAAGATACTTCCTTTGTCACCATAGGCATCAGAGTGCTCCCAAATATGCCATCACACATTCTACAAAAACAGTGTTTCCAAACTGCTCAATCAAAAGAAAGTTTTAACATGATTAGATGAATGCAAATGTCACAAAGCTGTTTATCAGAAAGATTCTGTCTAATTCTTCTCTGAAGATACTTCTGTTCCCACCAGTGGACTCAATGCGTTACCAAATATCCCTTCTCAGATTTCTACAAAAACAGTGCTTCCAAACTGTTCCCTCAAAAGGACTTAACTGTGAGATGACCACACACATCAAAAAGCATTTTCTCATAACGTTTCCTTCCAGTTTTTATCTGAAGATATTTCCTTGTTCTCCATAGGCTTTTTTGTGCTACCTAATATTGCTTTGCAGATTTTGCAAAAAGAGTATTTCCAAACTACACTGTCAAAAAAAGTTTTAACTCTGTGAGGTGAATGCACACATCACAAAGCATTTTCTCAAAAAGCTTCTTTGTAATTTTTATCCAAAGATATTTCTATTTTCACGATTGGCTTCTTTGTGCTCTGAAATATCCCACCACATACTCTACAAGAACAGTGTTTCTAAACTGCTCAATCAAAAGAAAGGTTTAACTCTGTGAGATGAATGCTAACATCACAAAGCAGTTTCTCAAAAAGCTTCTATCTAGCTGTTATCGGTAGATATTTCCTTTATCACCATAGGCTTCAATGTGCTGCCAAATATCCCATCACATATTCTACAAAATCAGTGTTTCCAAACCAATAAATCCAAAAACAGGTTTAATTCTGTGAGTTCATTGCACGCTTCACAAAGCAGTTTCTCAGATAGCTTCGTCTAGTTCTTCTCTGAAGATATTGCCTTTTCCACCATAGGCTTCAATGCAATCACAAATTTCCTATTGCAGATTCCACAAAAACAGTGTTTCAAAACTGTTCCAAAAAAGAAGGACTTAACTTTGTGAGATGAATGCACACATCAGAATGCAGTTTCTCACAACCATTCTTTCCAGTTTTCATCTGAAGATATTTCCCTGTTCACCATAGGCCTTTTGGTGCTACCAAATATTGCTAAGCAGATTTTGCAAAAACGGTGTTTCCACACTGCTCGATGAAAAGAAAGCCTAACTCTATGAGATGAATGCACACATCACAAAGCAGTTTCTCAGAAAGTTTCTGTGTAGTTCTTTGCAGATATTTCTTTTTACACCATAGCCCTCACTGCGCTCCCAAATATCCTTCACAGATTCTACAAAAACACTATTTCCAAACTGCTCAATCAAAAGAAATGTTTAATTTTGTGAGATGAATGCACACATCACAAAGCAGTTTCTCAGAAGGCTTCTGTCTAGCTCTTCTCTGAAGATATTTCCTTTTCTACCTTAGGCCTCAATGCATTCCTAAATACCCCCTCACAGATTCTACAAAAACACTGTTTCCAAACTTTTCCATCAAAAGAATGACTTACCTCTTTAGATGAAAACATACATCAGGAAGCAGTTTCTCATAACGCTTCTTTCCAGTTTTTATCTGAAGATATTTCCCTGTTCACCATAGGCCTTTTTGCACTACTAAACATTGCTTCACAGATTATACAAAAAGAGAGATTCCAAACTGCTCAGTCAAAAGAAAAGTTGGACTCTGTGAGATGAATGCATACATAACAAAGCAGTTGCTCAAAAAGCTTCTTTCTAGTTTTTATCTGAAGATATTTCCTTTTTCGCCATAGTCATCAGTGGGCTCACAAATATCCCTTTGTAGATTCTACAATAACAGTGTTTCCAAATTGCTGAATCAAAAAAAACAAAACGTTTAACTCTGTAAGAAGAATGCATATATCACAAATTAGTCTCACAAATAGCTTCTTTGTAGTTTTTATCTGAAGTTATTTCCTTTTTCACCATAGTCCTTGTGTGTTCCCAAATATCCCTTCTCAGATTCTAAAAAAAACAGTGCTTCTAAACTGATCAATAAATAGAAAGGTTTAACTCTGTGAGATGAATGCACACATCACAAAGCTGTTTCTCAAAAAGTTACTTTCTAGTTGTTATCTGAAGATGTTTCCTTTTTCACCATAGGCCTCAGTGTGCTCTGAAATATACCTCTGCAGATTCTACAAAAACAGTGTTTCAAACTGCTCCAACAAAAAAGAGGTTTAACTCTGTGAGATGAATGCACATATCATGAAGCAGTTTCTCAGAAAGCTTCCGTCTAATTCTTCTCTGAACTTACTTCCTTTTCCAGTATTGGCCTCAATGCACTCCCAATTATCCCTTCACAGATTCTATTAAAACAGCATTTCCAATCTGTTAAAGAATGAGCTCTGTGATATGAATGCACACATCAGAAAGCATTTTTTCATAACACTTCTTTCCAGTTTTTATCTGAAGATATTTAGCTGTTCACCATAGGCCTTTTTGCACTACTTAACATTGCTTTGCTGATTATACAAAAACAGTGTTTCCAAACTGTTCAGTGAAAAGAAATATTTAACTCTATGAGATGAATGCATACATCACAAAGGGGTTTCTCAAGAAGCTTCTTTCTAGGTTTTATCTGAAGATATTTCCTTTTTCACCAGTCATCAGTGCGCTCCCAAATATCATTTTCCAGATTCTACAAAAACAGTGTCTCCAAATTGCTCAATCAAAAGAAACGTTTACCTCTGTGAGTAGAATGCCCCCATCACAAGGCAGTTTCTCAGAAAGTTTCTTTGTAATTTTTATCTGAAGTTACTTCGTTTTTCACCATAGGACTCACGGGTTCCCAAATATATTCCTTTGCAGACTCTACATAAAAATTGCTGCCAAACTGACATTTCAATAGAAAGTTTTAAATCAGTGAGGTGAATGTACACATCACAAAGTAGTTTCACAAAATGCTTCTTTCTAGTTTTCATCTGAAGACATTTCCTTTTTCACCATAGGCCTTTTCGAGCTACCTATCATAGCTTCGCAAATTGTACAACAATGGTGTTCCCAAACTGCTCAGTCAAAGGAAAAGTTTAACTCTGGGAGATGAATGGATACACCACAAAGCAGTTTTTCGAAGGACTTCTTTCTATTTTTTATCCAAAGATATTTCCTTTTTTATCATAGGCATTAGTACACTCCCAAATATCCCTTTGTAGATTTTACAAAAACAGTGTTTCCAAACTGCTCAATGAAAAGAAAGATTGAGCTCAGTGACAAGAATGCACACATCACAAAGAAGTTCCTCAGAAAGCTCCTTTCAATTATTTATTTGAATTTATTTCCTTTTTTACCATAGGCCTCGTGCACTCCCAAATATCCCTTCGCAGATTCTACAAAAACAGTGATTCCAAACTGTTCGATCAAAAGAAACGTTTAACTCTGTAAGATGAATGAATATCTTACAAAGCAGGTCCTCAAAAAGCTTCTTTCTGATTTTTATCCACAGATATTTCCTTTTTCACCATAGCCTTCAATGCACTCCCAAATATTCCCTCACAGATTCTACAAAAACTGTGTTTCCAAACAACTCAATCAAAAGAAAGGTTTAAATCTGTGAGATGAATGCAAACATCATAAAGCAGTTTCACAGATACCTTCTGTCTAGTTCTCTGCAGGTATTTCCTTTTCCACCTTAGGCCTCAATGTGCTCCCAAATATCACTTTGCAGATCCTACAAAAGCAGTGTTTTTAAACTGCTCCATCAAAAGAAGGACTAAATTCTGTGAGATGAACGCACACATCAGAAAACAGTTTCTCTTAACGTTTCTTCCAGTTTTTATCTGAAGGTATTTACTTTTTCACGTAGGGTTTTTTGTGCTACAAAATATTGCCTTGCAGATTTTGCAGAAACAGTGTTTCCAAACAGCTCAGTGAAAAGAAAGTTTTAACTCTGTGAGGTGAATGCAAACATCACAAAGAATTTTCTCAACAAGCTTCTTTCTAGTTTTTATCTGAAGGTATTTCCTTTATTACCATAGGCTTCAATGTGCCTCCAGATATCCCATCGCAGATTCTACAAAAACCGTGTTTCCAAACTGCTCAATCAAAAAACAGGTTTAACTCCAAGTTGAACGCACATTTCACAAAGCCATTTCTCAAAAAGCTTCTTTCTAGTTTTTATCTGTAAATATTTCCTTTTTCACCTTAGGCCTCAGTGTGCTCCCAATTATATCTTTGCAGATTCTCAAAAACAGTTTTTCTGAACTGCTCAATCAATAGAAAGGTTTAACTCTTTGAGATTAATGCACACATCACAAAGCAGTTTCTCAGATAGCTTCTGTTCAGTTCTCTGAATATATTTCGTTTTCCACCATAGGCCTCAATCCACTCCCCAAATACCTTAACAGATCCTGTAAAAACAGTGTTTCTGAACTGTTCAATCAAAAGAAGAGTTTAGCTCTCTGATTTGAATGCATACATTAGAAAGCATTTTCTCAAAATGCTTCTTTCCAGTTTTTATCTGAAGATATTTCATTTTCAACATTTTCCTTTCTGGGCTACTCAACATCACTTTGCAGATTATACAGAAACAGTGTTTCCAAACTTTGCAGTCAAAAGAAAATTTTAACTCTGTGAGATGAATGCATACATCACAAAGCAGTTTTTCAAAAAGCTTCATTCTAGTTTATATCCAAAGATATTTCCTTTTTCACCATAGGCACCAGTGCACTCCCAAATATCCCTTTGCAGATTCTACAAAAACAACTTTTCCAAACTGTTCAATCAAAAGAAACGTTTAACTCTGTGATAAGAATGCACACAACACAAAGCTGCCTCACATAAAGCTGCTTTCTAGTTTTAATCTGAGGTTATTTCCTTTTTCATCTTAGTCCTGGTGCACTCCCAAATACCACTTTGTAGATTTTAGAAGTGTTTCCAAAATGCTCAGTTATAAGAGATTCTACAAAAACAGTGTTTCCAAACTGCTCAATGATAAGAAACATTTAGCTCTGTGAGAAGAATGCACACATCACAAAGCGGTTTCTCAGAATGCTTCTTTCAAGTTTTATTGAAGTTATTTCCTTTTTGAACATAGGCTTTGAGTGCTCCCAAGTATCCCATTGCAGATTCTGTAAAACCAGTGTTTGCAAATTGATCAATCAACCACAAGTTTTAACTCTGTGAGATGAATGCACACTTCACAAAGCAATTTCTCAAAAAGTTTCTTTCCAGTTTTTATCCAAAGATATTTCCGTTTTCACCATAGCCTTCAATATCGCTCCAAAATAGCCCACCACAATTATACAAAAACAGTGTTTCCAAACTGGTCAATCAAAAGAAAGTTTTAAATCTGTGAGATGAATGGAAGTGTCACAAGGCAGTTTCTCAGGTAACTTCTGTATAGTTTTTCTCTGAAGATATTTGCTTTTCAACCACTGGACTCAATGTGCTCTTCAATATCCCTTTGCAGATTCTATAAAAACAGTGTTTCTGAACTGTTCCATCAAAAGATGGATTTAACTCTCTGAGTTGCACACACACATCAGAAACAAGTTTCTCATATGCTTCCTTCCAGTTTTTATCTGAAGATATTTCCTTGTTCACCGTAGGCCTTTTTGCATGACCCAACATCACTTCAAAGATTATACACAAACAATGTTTCCAAATTGCTCAGTAAAAGTTTAGCTCTTTTAGATGAATGCATTCATCACAGAGCAATTTCTCAAACAGCTTCTTTCTGGTTTTTATGTGAATATATTTCCTTTTTCACCCTGAGCATCAGTGTGCTCCCAAATATTACTTTGCAGATTCTACAAAAACAATGTTTCCACACTGCTCAATTAAAAGAAACGTTTAACAATGAGAAGAATGCACACATCACAAAGGGAATTCTCAGAAAGATTCTTTTTAGTTTTTATCTGAAGTTGTTTCCTTTTGCACCACAGGCCTCATGCACTCCCAAATATCCCTTTGCAGATTCCACAGAAACAGTGTTTCCAAACTGATGAATCAACAGAACAGTTTAACTCTGTGTGATGAAGTCTCACATCACAAAGCAGCTTCTCAGAAAGCATCTTTCTAGTTCTGCTCTGAAGACATTTCTTTTTCCACCATAGGCCTCAATACACTGCAAAATTTTCCTTTGCAGATTCTACAAAAAGAGTGTTTCTGAAATGTTCCATTAAAGAAGGACTTCATTCTTTGAGATGAATGCACACAACAGAAATCAATTTTTCATAACACTTCTTTCCAGTTTTTATCTGAAGATATTTCCTTTACCACAATTGGCCTCAATGCACTCCCAAATATCCATTGGCAGATTCTATAAAGACAGCCTTTGCAAACTTTTCCAAAAAAGAAGGATTGAACTCTGTGAGATAGACACACATATCAGAAAGCAGTTTCTCATAAGGCTTCTTTCAAGTTTTTATTATAAGATATTTCTTGTTCAAAATTGTTCTTTTTTCAATGCCTAACATGGCTTCAGATATTATACAAAATGAGTTTCCAAACTGTTCAGTCAAAGGAAAAGTTTAACTTTGTGAGATGAATGCATACATCACAAAGCAGTTTCTCAAAGACCATCATTTTAATTTTTATCTGAAAATATTTCCTTTAAAACCATAGGCTAAAGTGCACTCTCAAATATCCCTTTGCAGATTCGCCAAAAACAGTGTTTCCAAACTGCTCAATCAAGGCAAACGTTTAACTCTGTAGAAGAATTCACACATCAGAAAGCAGTTTCTCAGAAAGCTTCTTTCTAGTTTTTATCTGTAGTTATTTCCTTTTTCACCTTAGGCCTCTTGCATTCCCAAATATCCCTTTGCAGATTCTACAAGTGTTTCCAAATTGATCAATTAAAAGAAATGTTTAACTCTGTAAGCTGAATGCACACATCACAATGCAGTTTCTCAAATAACTTCTTTCCACTTTTTATCTGAAGATATTTCCTTTTTTACCTTTTTCACCATAGGCTTCAATGCGATCCAAAATATCCCTTTGCAGATTCTACAAACACAGTGTTTCCAAACTACTCAATCAAAAGAAAACTTTACATCTGTGAGATGAATGCACACATCACAAAGAAGTTTCTCAAAAAATTTTTGTCTAGTTTTTATCTGAGGATATATCCTTTTCAACCCAAAGCCTCAATACACTCCCAAATATCTCTCCACAGAGTCTATAAAAACAATTTTGCAAAACTGCTCAAAGGAAAGGCTTAACTCTGGGAGATGCATGTAAACTTCACAAAGAAGTTTCTCAGAAAGCTTCTTTCTGGTTCTTCTCTGATGATATTTCCTTTTTCACCATAGGCCAGAAAGCACTCCCAAATATCCCATTGCAGAATCCACAAAAACAGTGTTTCCAAACTGCACAATGAAAAGAAAGTTTTAACTTTGTGAGATGTATGCACACATCAGAAATCAGTTTCTCATAATGCTTCTTTCCAGTTCTTATCTGAAGATATTCCCTTGTTCACAATTGGCCTTTTTGTCCTTCATTACATCACTCTGCAGATGATACAAAAACAGTGTTTCCAAACTACTCAGTCAGAAGGCAAGTTTAAATCTGTGACATAAATGCATACATAACAAAGCAGTTTCTCAAAAAGCTTCTTTTTAGTTTTTATCCAAAGATATTTCTTTTTCACCATAGGCTTCAATGTGCTCTCAAATATCCCATTGCAGATTCTACAAAAGCAGTGTTTTGAAACTGCTCAATGAAAAAACAGGTTTAACTCTGTGAGATGAACACACACATAAAAAAGCAGTTTATAAAAAGTTTCCTTGTAGTTTTTTACTGAATGTATTTCTTTTATCATGATATGCCTCAATGTGCTCCCAAATATGCCTTTGCATATTCTACAAAATCTGTTACCAAACTGCTCTATGAATAGAAAGGTCTAGCTCTCCGAGAAGAATGCAAACATTACAGAGCAGGTTCTCAGAAAGCTTCCCTCTAGTTTTTTCAGAAGATATTTCCTTTTTCAACATAGGACTTTGTGTGCTCAAAACTATCCCTGCGCTCCCAAATATCCCTTCGCAGATTCTACAAAAACAGTGTTTCCAAAGAGACCAATCAAAGGAAAGGTTTAACTCTGTGAGATGAATTCACACATCACAAAGCAATTTCTCAGAAAGCTTCCGACTAGTTCTTCTCTGAAGATATTTCCTTTTCCACTGTAGGCCTTAATGTGCTCTCAAATATCCCTTCACTGATTCTATAAAAACAGTGTTTCCCAACTTTTCCATCAAAAGTAGGATTTAACTCCATGAGTTGAATGCAAACATCAGAAATCAGTTTCTCGTAATGTTTCTTTCCAGTTTTCATCTGAAGATATTTCCTTCTTCATCAGAGGCCCTTTTGTGCTTCCTAACATTGCTTTGCAGATTATACAAAAACGGTGTTTCCAAACTGCTCAGTCAAAAGAAAAGTTTAACTCAGTGACATGAATGCAAACGTCACAAAGCAGTTTCCAAAAAATCTTCTTTCTAGTTTTTATCCAAAGATATTTACTTTCTCACCATAGGCCTCAGTGCACACCAAACATACCTTTGCAGAGTCTACTAAAACATTGTCTCCAAACTACTCAATCAAAAGAAAGGTTTAACCCTGTCAGATGAATGCACACATACCAAAGCAGTTTCTCAGATAGCTTCTATCTAGTTGTTCTCTGAAGATATTTCCTTTTCCACCACAGGCCTCAATGCACTCCCAAATATCCCTATGCAGATTCATAAAAACAATGTTTCCAAACTGTTCCATCAAAAGAAGGCTTTAATTCTGTGATGCAAGTGCACACATCAGAAAGCACTTTCTCATAACGCTTCTCTCGTATTTTTATATGAAGATGTCTCCTTGTTCACCATAGACCTTTTTGCGCTAACATTGCTTCATAGATTATAAAAAACAGGGTTTCCAAAATGCTCAGCCAAAGGAAAGTTTAACTTTGTGAGGTGAATGCATACATAACAAAGGAGTTTCTCAGAAAGCTTCTTTCTAATTTTACTCTGAAGATATTTCCTTTTTCACCATAGGCATCAGTGTGCTACTAAATATCCCTTTGCAGATTCTACAAAAATAGTGCTTCCAAACTACTCTATTAAAAGAAATGCATAACTCTGTGAGAAGATTGCACACAACACAAAGCAGTTTCTCAGAAAGCTTCTTTTCAGTTGATATCAGAAATTATCTCCTTTCTCAACATAGGCTTCACTGGGCTCCCAAATATCCCTTCACAGATTTTAAAAAAACTGTTTCCAAACTGCTCAATCAAAAGAAACTTATGACTCTGAGATGAATGCACACATCCCAAAGCAGTTTTTCAGAAAGATTCTGTCTAGTTCTTCTCTGAAGATATTTCCCTTTCCACCCTAAGCCTCAATGCACTTCTAAATTTCCCTTCACACATTCTACAAAAACAGTATTTCCAAACTGTTCCATCAAAAGAAGGACTTAACTCTGTGAGATGAATACATACCTCAGAAAGCAGTTTCACATGATGCTTCTTCCAGTTTTTACCTGAGGATATTTACTTGTTCACCATAGGCCTTTTTTGCACCACCTAACATCACTTTGCAGATTATATGAAAACAGTGTTTGCAAACTGCTCAATCAAAAGAAAGGTTAAACTCTGTGAGATGAATGCACACATCAGAAAGGAGTTTCTCCAAAAGCTTCTTTCTAGTTTTTATCTGAAATTATTTCCTTTTTCACCATTGTCTTCAATGCACTCCCAAATATCCCTTCATGGATTCTATAAAAACTGTGTCTCCAAATTGCTCAGAAAAAGAAAGGATGAACTCTGTTGACTCAATTCACACATCACAAAGCAGTTTCTCAAAAATCTTCTTTCTGGTTTTTATCTGAAGACAGTTCCTTTTTCACCATAGAAATAGTTCGCTTGCAAATATCCCTGAGCAGATCCTACAAAAACAGTGTTTCCAAACTGCTCTATCAAAAGAAAGGTATAACTCCATGAGATGAATTCACACATCCCAAACCAGTTTCTCAGAAAGCTTCTGTCTAGTTCTTCAATGAAGATAATTCCTTTTCATCTTTAGGCCTCATTGCTCTCCCAAATATCCCTTCACAGATTTTCCAAAAACAGTGTTTCCAAGCTGTCCCATCAAAAGAAGGACTTAACCTTGTGAGATGAATGCACACATCAAAAAGGAGTTCCTCATAACAGTTCTTTTAAGTTTTTATCTGAAGATATTTCCTTGTTCACCAAACGCCTTTTACCCCTACCTAACATCTTGTCACTTATCACAGAAAAACAGTTTTTCCAAACTGCTTAGTGAAAAGAAATGTCTAACTCTGTGACATAAATGCATAAATCACAAAGCAGTTTCTCAAAATGTTGCTTTGTAGTTTTTATCCGAAGATATTTCCTTCTTCACCATAGGCATCAGAGCACTCCAAAATATCCCTTTGCAGATTCCACCAAAACAGTGTTTCCAAACTGCTCAATCAAAGGTAACGTTTAAATATGTGAGAAGAATGCATGCATCACAAAACGGTTTCACAGAAAGCTTCTTTATAGTTTTTATCTGAAGTTATTTCCTTTTTCACCATAGGCCTTGTGTGCTCCCAAATATCCCTTTGCAGAATCTATAAAAACTTTGTTTCCAAACTGATTAATCCAAATAAAGGTATATCCCTCTGAGATGAATGCATACATCTCAAAGCAGCTTCTCAAATAGGTTATTTCTAGTTTTTATCTGAAGATATTTCCTTTTTCACCATACACCATGTGCACTCCCAAATATTCAAGCACAGATCCTACAAAAACAGTGTTTCCAAACTGCTCAATAAAAAGAAAGGTTAATGCATACATCACAAAGCAATTTCTCAGAAAGCATCTGTCTAGTCTTCTATGAAGGTAATTACTTTTTAACCATAGGCCTCAATGCACTCCCAAATATCTCTTTGCAGATTCTACAAAAACAATGTTTCCAAACTGTTCCATCAAAAGAAGGACTTAACTCTGTGAAATGAACACACACATGAGAAAGCAGTTTCTCATAATGCTTCTTTCCAATTTTCTTCTGAAGATAATTCCTTGTTCACAATAGGCTTTTCTACACTATCTGATATCGCTTCACAAAATTTGCAAAAACACTATTTCCAAAGAGCTCATTTTGGAAAAAAGTTTTAACTCTGTGATGTGAATGCACACATCACAAAGCAGTTTCTCTAAGAGCTTCTTTCTACTTTTTTCCAAAGATATTTCATTTATCACCATAGGCCTCAATGAACTCCCAAATATTCTGTCGCAGATTCTACAAAAACAGTGTTTCCAACCTGCTCAATCAAAAAAACAGGATTAACTCTGTGAGTGTGACATGTCATCAAAAAGAAGTTCCTCAGAAACCTTCTTTCTAGTTTTTATCCAAAGAAATTTCCTTTTTCACCACAGGCCTTGTGTACTCCAAAGTATCCTTTCACAGATTCTGCAAAAACAGTTATCCCAAACTGCCCAATGAAAAGAAAGGTTTAACTGTGTGAGACGAATGGACACATCATGTAGCAGCTTCTCAAAAATCTTCTTTCTAGTTTTTATTCGAAGATATTTCCTTTTTCACCATAGGCTTCAATGCACTCCCAAATATACCTTCACAGATTCTACAAAAAAAGTGTTTCCAAACTGCTCAAAGAAAATAAAGGTTTAACTCAGTGAGATGAAAGGTTTAATTCACTGAGATGAATGCAGAACTCACAAAGCAGTTCCTCAGAGAGCTCAGAGAGCTTCTGTCTAGCTCTTCTCTGATGATATTTCCTTTTATACCATAGACCTCAAAATGTTCCCAAATATCCGTTTGTGGAATCTTTAAATACTGACTTACCAAACTCTTCGATCCAAAGTAAGATTTAACTCTGTGAGATGAATGCAGATATCAGAAAGCAGTTTCTCACATCATTTCTTTTTTTTTTCTTTTTTTGAGACAGAATCTCTCTCTGTCGCCCAGGCTGGGGTGCAGTGGTGCAATCTTGGCTCACTGCAAGCTCCACCTCCTGGGATCATGCCATTCTCCTGCCTCAGCCTCCCAAGTAGCTGGGACTACAGGTGCCCACCACCACACCCAGCTAATTTTTTGTGTTTTTAGTAGAGATGGGGTTTCACTGTCACACATCGTTTCTTTCCAATTTTTATCTTAAGATAATTCCTTGTTTACCATAGGCGTTTTGAGCTACCTAACATCACTTAGCAGATTCTATAAAACCAGTGTTTCCAAACTGTTCAATCAAAAGAAACGTTTATCTGTGTGAGAAGAATGCACACATCATATAACGGTTTCTCAGAAAGCTTCTTTCTACTTTTAATCGGAATTTATTTCCTTTATCAGCATAGGCTTCGTACACTCTGAAATATCCATTTGCAGATTCTACAAAAACTGTTTCCAAACTGATCAACCAAAGGCAAGGTTTAACTCTGTGAGTTGAATGCAAACATCACAAAGCAGTTTATCAAAAAGCTTCTTTCTAGTTTTTATGTGAAGATATTTCCTTTTTCACCATAGGCTTAAATGCACTCCCAAATATCCCTTCACAGATTCTACAAAAAAAGTGCTTCCAAACTGCTGAATCAAAAGAAAGGTTTAATTCTGTGAGATGATTGCACATCACAAAGCAGTTTCTCTGAAAGCTTCTGCCTAGTTTTTCTCTGAAGATATTTCCTTTTCCAACATAGGCTTCAATGAGTTCCAAAATATCTCTTCATAGATTCTACAAAAACAGTTTTTCCAAACTGCTCAATCAGAAAAAGGGTTTACCACTGTAAAATGAGTACACCCATCACAAAGAGGTTTCTCAAAAAGCTTCTTTCTAGTTTTTATCCTAAGATATTTCCTTTATCACCATAGGCTTCAATGTGCTCCCAAATATCCCGTAGCAGATTCTACAAAAACAGTGTGTGCAAACTGCTCAATCAAAAAACAGGTTTAACTCTGTGAATTGAATACATGCATCACAAAGCAATTTCTCAAAAGGCTTCTTTGTAGTTTTTAATCCATAGATATTTCCTTTTTCACCATATGCCTCAGTGCACTCCAAAATATACCTTTGCAGATTCTACAAAAACAATGTTTCCAAACTGCTCCATCAAAAGAAAGGTTTAACTCTGTGAGATGTATGCCCCCATCACAAAGCAGTTTCTCAGATAGCTTCTGTCTAGTTCTTCTCTGAATCTATTTCCTTTTCCACTGTAAGCCTCAATGCGCTCCCAAATGTCCCTTCACAGTTTCTGTAAAAATAGTTTCCAAACTATTTCATCTAAAGAAAGATTTAACTCTGTGAGATGAATGCACACCTCAGAAAGCAGTGTCTCATAACCTTTCCTTCAGTTTTTATCCTAAGACATAGTATTGCTTCACAGATTTTGCAAATACAGTGTTTCCAAATTGTTCAATCAAAATAATGGCTTAATTCTATGAGATGAATGCACACAACACAAAGCAGTTTCTCAGAAAGCTTCTTCCTAGATTTTATCTGAAGATATTTCCTTTTTCACAATAGTCTTCAATGCACTCCCAAACATATCTTTGCAGATTCTATAAAAACAGTGTTTCCAAACTGCTCAATAAAAAGAAAGTTTTAACTCTGTGAGATGAATGGATACATCACAAAGCAGTTTCACAGAAAGCTTCTGGTTAGTTCTCTGAAGATATTTCCTTTTCCATCATAAGCCTAGGTTTGCTACGAAATACCCCTTCGCTGATTCTACATAAACACAGTTTCCAAACTGTTCCATTAAAAGGAGGACTTAACTCTTAGAGGTGAATGCACACATCAGAAAGTTATTTATCATAACGCTTCTTTCCATTTTTTATCTAAAGTTATTTCCTTTTTCACCATAGGCTTTTTTGCGTTACCTAATATCCTGTCACACATTTTACAAAAACAGTGTCACCAAACTGATCAATCAAAAGAAAGGTTTAACTCTGTAAGTGAATACAAATCACAAACCAGTTTCTCAAAAAGATTCTTTCCAGTTTTAATCCTAAGATATTTCTTTATCACCCACCATAGGCTTAAATGTGCTCCTAAATAGCCAGTCACAGATTCTACAAAAACAGTGTTTCCAAACTGCACAATCAAAAAACAGATTTAATCCTATGAGTTGAATTCACACATAACAAACAGTTTCTCAAAAATATTTTTCTACTTTTTATATGAACATATTTTTTTCACCATAGGCTTCAGTGTGGTCCCAAATATACCTTTGCAAATTCTGCAATAACAGTGTTTCCAAACTGATCAATCAAAAGAAAGGTTTAACTCTGTGAGATGAATGCAATTCACATAATAAAGCAATTTCGCAGATAGCTTCTCTCTACTTCTTCTCTGAAAATATGTCCTTTTCCACCATAGACCTCAATGTGCTCCCAGTTATCCCTTTGCAGATTCTATGAAAACAGTGATTCCAAACTGTTCAATCAGTAGGAACATTTAACTCTGTGAGATGAACTTACACATCAGAAAGCAGTTTATCATAAATCTTCTTTCTAGTTTTTATCTTAAGATATTTACTTGTTTACCAGAGGCCTTTTGGCACTACATAGCATAGCTTCCCAGATTATACAAACACAGTGTTTGCAAACAGCTCAGTCAAAACAAAAGTTTAACACTGTGAGATGAGTGCATGCATCATAAAGCAGTTTCTCAAAAAGCTTCTTTCTAGTTTTTATCCAAAGATATGTCTTTTATCACCATAGACTTCAATGTGCTCCCAAATATCACGTCACAGATTGTACAAAAACACTATCTCCAATCTGCTCAATCAAAGAAGAGATTTAACTTGGTGAGTTGAACGCACACATACCAAAGCAGTTTCTCTGATATCTTCTGTCTACTTCTTCTCTGAGCATATTTCCTTTTCCACCATAGGCCTCAATGCACTCCCAAATATCCCTTCACAGACCCTGTAAAAACAGTGTTGCTCAACTGTTCCATTAAAACAAGGATTTAATTATGTGAGATGAATACATACATCACAAAGCAGTTTCTCATAATGCTTCTTTAGAGTTTTTACATGAAGACATTTCCTTATTCACCACAGGCCTTTTTGTGATACCTATAATTGCTTCGTAGATTATATAAAAACAATCTTCCCAAAATGCTCAATCAAACGAAATGTTTAAGTCTGTGAGATGAATGCTTACCTGACAAAGCAGTTCCTCAAAAAGCTTCTTTCTAGTTTTTATCCAAAGATATTTCCATTTCACCATAGTCATCAGTGTGGTCCAAAATACCCCTTTGCAGATTCTACAAAAACAGTGTTTCCAAACTGCTGAGTACAAAAACAGGTTTAACTCTGTGAGTTGAATGTACACGTCCCAGAGCAGTTTCTCCAAAATGTTCTTTCTAGCTTTTATCCAAAGGTATTTCCTTTTCCATCATCAGGCTCAATGAGCTCCCAAATATCCCTTTGTGTATTTTATAAAAACAGTGTTTCCAAATAGTTCCATCAAAAGAAGGATTTAACACTGTGAGATGAACGCACTCATCAGAAAGCAGTTTCTCATAATGCTTCTTTCCAGTTTTTAGGTGAAGATATTTCCTTGTTCACCATAGGACTTTTTGCACTATCCAATATTGCTTCGCAGATTACAGAAAAACAGTGTTTCCAAAGTGCTAAGTCAAAAGAAAAGTTTAACTGTGTGAGATGAATGCATACATCACAAAGCAGTTTCTCAAAGAGCTTCTTTCTAGTTTTTTTCTGAAGATATTTCATTTTTCACCGTAGGCATCAGTGCACTCCCAAATATCCCTTTGCAGATTCTACAAAAAGAGGGTTTCCAAATTGCTCAATCAAAAGAAAGGTTTATCCCCGTGAGAAGAATGCACAAGTCATAAAGCAGTTTCTCAGAAAGCTCTTTCTAGTTTTCATGGGAAGTTATTTCCTTTTTCACCATAGGCCTCATGCGAGCCAAATATCCCTTCACAGATTCTACAAAAACAGTGTTTCCAAACTGATCAATCTAAATAAAGGTTTACCTCTGTGAGATGAATGCACACTTCATAAAGCAGTTTCTCAAAAAGCTTCTTTCTTCTTTTTATCTGAAGATATTTGCTTTTATCACCCTAGGATTCAATGAACTCCCAAATATGCCTTCGCTGATTCTACATAAACAGTTTTTCCAAACTGCTCAAATAAAAGAAAGATTGAAATCTGTGAGAAGAATACACACATCAGAAAGCACTTTCTCAGAAAGCTTCTATCTAGTTCTTCTCTGAAGATATTTCCTTTCCACCATAGGCCTCAATGTGTTCCCAAATATCCCTTCACAGATCCTACAAAAACAGTGTTTCCAAACTGTTCCATCAAAAGAATGACTTAAATCTGTGTGGTGAACACGCACTTCAGAAAGCAGTTTCTGATAACGCTTCTTTTCAGTTTTTATCTGAAGATATTTTATTTTTCACCATAGGCTTTTTTGCACTACCTAATATCACTTTGCAGGTTTGCAAAAACAGTGTTTCCAAACTGCTCAGTCTAAATAAGTGTTTAAATTTGTGAGATGAATACACACATCACAAAGATATTTCTCAAAAAGGTTCTTTCTAGTTTTTATCCAAAAATGTTTCCTTTTTCACCATAGGCTTCAATGCAGTCCCAAATATCCCGTCACAGATTCTACAAAAACACTGTTTCCATTCTTCTCAATTGATCAAGTTTAACTCGGTCAGTTGAACACACACATCATAAAGCAATTTCTCAAAAAGCTTCTTCTTAGTTTTTATCTGAAGATATTACCTTTTTCACGATAACCCCTAGTGAGCTTCCAAATATCCCATCACAGATACTTCATATGCAGTGTTTCCATACTGCTCAATCAAAAAATAGATTTAACTCTGAGTTGAATGCACACTTCACAAAAAGTGATTTCTCAAAAAGCTTCTTTCGAATTTTTATCCAAACATTTCCCTTTTCACCATGGGCCTCATTAGCTCCAAAATGTCATTTTGCAGATTCTACAAAAAAAAGTGTTTCCAAACTGATCAATGGAAAGATTGGTTTAACTCTGTGAGATGAATGCATGCTTTGCAAAGCAGTTGCTGAAGAAGCTTCTTTCTAGTTTTAATCTGAAGATATTTGCTTTATCACCATGTGGTTATATGAGCTCCCAAGTATTCCTTTGCAGACACTATATAAACAGTGTTTCCAAACTGTTCCTTCAAAGAAGGATTTATCTCAGTGAGATGAATGTACACATCAGAAAGCAGTTTCTCATAACGCTTCTTTCCAGTTTTTATCAGTAGGTATTTCCTTGTTCAGAATAGGCATTTTTGAGCTACCTAACATCGCTTTGCAGATTAAACAAAATCAGTGTTTCCAAATTGCTCTGTCAAAATAAAAAATTATCTCTGTGTGATGAATGCAAAAATAAGGAAGCAGTTTCACAAAAAGATTCTTTCTAGTTTTTACCCAAAGATATTTCCTTTTTCACCATAGGCTTCAATGCACTCCCAAATAGCCCATCGCAGATTGTACAAAAACAGCATTTCAAAACTGCTCAAAGAAAAAAAATTCAAATTTATGTGTTGAATGCACACTTCACAAAACACTTTCTCTAAAAGCTTCTTTCTAGTTTTTATCCAAAGATATTTCGCATTTCACCATAGGCCTCAGTGCACTCCCAAATATACATTTGCAGATTCTACAAAAATAGTGTTTACAAACTGAAAAATCAAAAGAAACTTTTAACTCTGTGAGACGAATGCACACATCTCAAAGCAGTTTCTCAAATAGCTTCTTTCTAGTTTTTCTCTGAAAATATTTCCATTTTCACCATAGGCTTCAAGGTGCTCCCAAGTATCCCTTCACAGATTCTACAAAAACAGTGATTCCAAACTGTTCTATGAAAGAAGGATGTATCACTGTGAGATGAATGCAAACATCTGAAACCAGTTTCTCCTAACGATTCTCTCCAGTTTTTAACTGAAGATATTTTCTTTTTCACCATAGGCTTATTTGTACAACCTTGTATCGCTTCACAGATTTTGCAAAAAGAGTGTTTCCAAGCTGCTCATTCAAAAGAAAGGTTTTACTTTGTGAGATGAATGCACACATCACAAAGTGGTTTCTCAAAAAGCTTCTTTCTTGTTTTTATCTGAAGATATTTCCTTTTTTCACCATAAGCTTCAGTAAGCTCTCAAGTATCCCTTTGAAGATTCTACAAAAACAGTTTTTCCAAACTGCTCAATTCAAAAGAAAGGTTTAACTCTGTAAGATGAATGCACACATCAAAAAGCAGTTTCTCAGAAAGCTTCTATCTAGTTCTTTTCTGAAGATATTTCTTTTCCCACGAGAGGCCTCAATGCGCTCCCAAATATCACTTCATAGATTCAGTGAAAACAGTGTTTCTGAATTGTTCCATCAAAAGAAGGACTTAACTCTGTGGGATAAATGCACACATCAGAAATCAGTTTCTGTAACACTTCTCTCCAGTTTTCATCTGAAGATATTCCCTTGTTCATCATAGGCTTTTCTGTGCTACCTAACATCACTTCACAGATTTTCAAAAACAGTGTTTCCAAACTGCTCAACAAAAAGAATGGTTTAACTCTCTGAGATGAATGCAGATATCACAAAGCAGTTTCTCAGAAACCTTCTTACTTGTTTTAATGTGAAGGTATTTCCTTTTTCACTATAAGGCTTCATTATGCTCCTAAATATGCCTTCAAAGTTTTTACAAAACCCTTGTTTCCAAACTGCTCAATCAAAAGAAAGGTTTAACTCTATGTGGTGAATGCACACATTAGAAAGCAGTTTCTCTGAAAACTTCTGTCTAGTTCTTCTCTAAAGATATTTCCTTTTCCACAGTAGGCTTTGATGCACTCCCAATATCCCTTCACAGATTCTACAAAAACAGTGTTTCCAAACTGTGCCATCAGAAGAAGGATTTAACTCTGTGAGATGAATGCACACTTCAGAAAGCAGTTTCTCATAACTCTTCTTTCCAGTTTTTATCTGAAAGTATTGTGTAGTTCACCATAGGCCCTTTTGTGCTAAAAATTTCACTTCACAGATTCAACAAAAACAGTATTTCCAAACTGCTCAATCAAAAAGCATGTTTAACTCTGTGAGATGAATGCACACCTCATAAAGCAGTTTCTCAAAATATTTCTTTCTAATTTACATCTGAAGATATTTTATTTTTCACCTTAGAACTAACTGTCCTTTAAATATCACTTTGTTGATTCTACAAAAACAGTGTTTCCAAACTGCGCAATTAAAAGAAACTTTTAACTCTGTGAGAAGAATGCACACATCACAAAGTGGTATTTCAGAAAACTTCTTTCTAGACTTTACCCAAAGACATTTCTTTTTTCATCATAGTCTTCAATGCATTCCCAAATATCAATTCGTAGATTCTACAAAAAGAGTGTTTCAAAACTTCTCAATCGAAAAACAGGTTTGAATCTGTGAATTGTATGCATGCACACTCATAGGAGTTTCTCAAAAGTCTTCTTTCTAGTTTTTATCTGAAGATATTTTCTTCTTCATCATAGACCTCTGTGCACTCCCAAATATTCTTTTGCAGATTCTACAAAAATAGGGTTTCAAAACTTCTCAATCAAAAGAAAATTGGACTCTGTGAGATGAATGCACACATCACAATCCAGTTTCTCAGATAGTTTGTGTCTAGTTCGTCTCTGAAGTTATTTCCTTTTCCACTACAGTCCTCAATACACTCCCAAATACCCTTCACAGATTCTCTAAAACCGTGTTTCCAAACTCTTCTGTCAAAAGACACATTTAACTCTGTGAGATGAACTCACATACAATGCAGTTTCTCAACACTTCTTTCCAGTTTTTATCTGAAGATATTTCCTTGTTCACCATAGGCCTTTTTGCACTACCTAACATCACTTCACAGATTATGCAGAAACAGTGCTTCCAAACTGCTCAGTCAAAAGAAAAGTTTATCTCTTTGAGATGAATGCATACATCACAAAGCAGTTTCCCAAAACCTTCTTTCTGGTTGTTATCTGAAGTTATTTCCTTTTTCACCATAGTACTCAGTGTGCTCTCAAATGTCACTTCAAAGATTCTACGAAAAAAGTGTTTCCAAGCTGCTCAATGAAATTTAACTCTGTGAGATGACTGCACACATCACAAAGCAGTTTTTCAGAAAGCTGCTCTCTAGTTCTTCTCTGAATGTATTATCTTTTCCACCATAGGACTAAATGTGCTCCAAAATATCCCATCGCAGATTCTACAAAAACATTGTTTCCAAACAGTTCCATCAAAAGTAGTAATTAACCCAGTGAGATGTAAGCATACATCAGTAAGCAGTTTCTCATAATACTTCTTTCCAGATTTTATCTGAAGATAATTCCTTGTTTACCATAGGCCTATATGCATTGTCTAACATCACTTTGCAGATTATACAAAAACAGTGTTTCCTGACTGCTCCATCTAAAGAAAGGTTTAACTCTGTGAGATGAATGCACGCTTCATGAAACACTTTCTCAAAAAGCAACTTTCTAGTTTTTATGCAAAGATATTTCTTTTTTCACCATTGGCTTCAATGCAGTCCCAAATATCCCTTCGCAGATTCTACAAAAACAGTATTTCCAAACTGTTCAATCAAAAGAAATGTTTAACTCTGTTAGTTGAATGCACACATCACAAAGCAGTTTCTCTGAAAGCTTCTGTCTAATTCTTCTCTGAAGATACTTCCTTTTCCACTATAGGCCTCAATGTGCTCCCAAATATCCCCTCACAGATACAACAAAAACAGTGTTTCCAAACTGTTCCATCAAAAGAAGGAATTACCTCTGTGAGGTGAATGCACAAATCATAAAGCCGTTTCTCATAACGTTTCTCTCCAGTTTTTATGTGAAGATATTTCCTTTTTCACCATAGGCTTTTTTGCTCTACCTAATATCGCTTCACAGATTTCACAAAAACAGTGTTTCCAAACTGCTCCATCAAAAGAAAGGTTTAACTCTGTGAGATGAATGCACACATGACAAAGCAGTCTGAGATAGCTTCTGTCTAGTTCTTCTCTGAAGATATTTCCTTTTCCTCCAAATGCCTCAATGCACTCCCAAATATCCCTTCACAGAATCTATAAAAAGAGTGTTTAAGAACTCATCCCTCTAAAGAAGGATTTAACTCTGTGAGATGAACACACACATCAGAAAGCAGTTTGTCATAATGCTTCTTTCCATTTTTAATCTGAAGATATTTCCTTCTGCACCATAGGCCTTTTTGCACTACTTAACATCACTTTGCAGATTATTGAGAAATAGTGTTTCCAAACTGCTCAGTCAAAAGAAAAGTTCAAATCTGTGAGATGAATGCATACATTACAAATCAGTTTCTCAAAAAAGTCTTTCTAGTTTTTATCTGAAGATAGTTCGTTTTTCACCATAGACATAGTGTGCTCCAAATTATCCCTTTGAGATTCTAAAACAACAGTGTTTCCAAACTGCTCAATCAAAAGATACATTAAAATCTGTGAGAAGAATGCACACATCATAGAACCATTTCTCAAAATCATTCTTTGTCGTTTTTATCTGAAGTTATTTCCTACTTTATATTTGGCCTCATGCCTTCCCAAATATCCCTCTGCAGATTCTTGAAAAACAGTGTTTCCAAGCTGATCAATCAAAAGAAAGGTTTAATTATGTGAGTTGAATGCACACATTACAAAGCAGTTTCTCAGAAACTTCTTTCTAGCTTTATCTGGAGATATTTCCTTTTTCACCATAGGCCATAATGTGCTCCCAAATAACCCTTCACAGATTCTGCCAAAATGGTGTTTCCAAACGGCTTCCTCAAGGAAAAATTGAACACTGCGAAATGAATGCACACATCACAAATATGTGTCTCAGAAAGTTTCATTCCATTCCAGTTTTTGTCTGAAGTTATTTCCTTTTTCAACATATTATTCTTTGTGCTATCTAATATCACTTTGCAGATTATACAAAAACAGTATTTCCAATGTGCTCTATCAAAAGAAAGATTTAACTCTGTGAGATGAATGCACACATCACAAAGCAGTTTCTCAAAAAGCTTATTTCTTGTTTTTATCCGAAGTTATTTCCTTTTTCCCCATAGGCTTCAATGTACTCCAAAATACACCATCGCAGTTTCAACAAAAACAGTGTTTGCAAACTGCTCTATCAAAAAAAAAGGTTTATCTCTGTGAGATGAATGCACACATAACAAACAGTTACTTAGAAAGCCTCTTTCTAGATTTTATCCGAAGATATTTCCTTTTCCACCGTAGGCTTCAATGAGCTCCCAAATATCCCTATGCAGATTCTACAAAAACAGTGTTTTCAAAAGGCTCAATCCAAAGAAAGATTAAACTCTGAGATAAATGAAGACATCACAAAGCAGTTTCTCAGAAAGCTTCTGTCTAGTTCTTCTCTGACAATATTTCCTTTTCCACCATAGGTGTCAATGTGCTGCCAAATATCCCTTTGCAGTTTGTATAAAAATACTGTTTCCAAAGTTTTCCATCAAAAGGCCTTAACTCTGTGAGATGAATGCACACATCAGAAAGCAGTTTCTCCTAATATTTTTCCAGTTTTTTACTGAAGATATTTCCTTTTTCATCATAGGCTTTTTTGAGCTACCTAACATCACTTCGCAGATTACACAAAAACAGTGTTTCCAAACTGCTCAGTCAAATGGAATGTTTAACTCTGTGAGATGAATGCACACATCACAAACTCGTTTCTCAAAAAGTTTCTTTCTAGTTTTTATCCGAACACATTTCCTTTTTCCCATAGGTGTAACTGTGCTTTCAACTATCCCTTTGCAAATTCCACAAAAACAGTGTTTCCAAACTGCTCCATTGAAAGAAAGTTTTAAATCTGTGGCAAGAATGCACACATCCCAAAGCGGTTTCTCAGAAAGATATTGTATTTTTTATCTGAATTATTTCCCTTTTCACCATAAGCCTCTGGGCGCTCCCAAATATCCCTTCACAGATTCTACAAAAACAGTGTTTCCAAACAGTTCGACCAAAAGTAAGGTTTTACTCTGTGAAATGAATGCACACATCTTGAAGCAGTTTCTCAGAAAGCTTCTGTCTAGTTTTTTGTCTTGAGATGTTTCCTCTCTCAACTCAGGCCTCAATTGGCTCCCAAATATCCCTTAGCAGATTCCACCAAAATTATGTTTCCAAATGGCTTAAACAAAGGAAAGATTTAACACTTTGTAATGAATGAAGACATAACATATCAGTGTCTCAGAAAGGTTCTTTCCAGCTTGTATCTGATATTTCCTTTTTCACCACAGGCCTCTTTACACTACCTAATATCACTTCACAGATTATACAAAAACAGTGTTTCCAAACTGCTCTATAAAAAGAAAGGTTTACCTCTGTGATATGAACACACACATCACAAAGCAGTTTCTCAAAAAGCTTCCTTCTAGTTTTCATCTGAAGATATTTCCTTTATCACCATATGCTTCAATACGCTCCCAAATATCCCATTGCAGATTCTACAAATACAGTGTTACCAATCGGCTCAATAAAAAACAGGTTTAACTCTGTTATTTCAGTGCACATATCACAAAGCAGTTTCTCAAAAAGCTTCTTTCTAGTTTTTATCTGAAGATATTTCCTTGATCACCATATGCTTGTATACTTTCCCAAATATCCCATTGCAGATTCTACAAGAACAGTGTTACCAATCTGCTCAATAAAATACAGGTTTAACTCTATGATTTGAGTTCACATATCACAAAGTAGTTTCTCAAAAGGCTTCTTTCTACTTTTTATCCTAAGATATTTCCTTGTTCACCATAGGACTCAGTGCTATATAACTTTGCAGAATCTACAAAAACAGTGTTTCCAAACTGCTCAATCAAAAGAAAAGTTTAACTCTGTGAGATGAATGCACATGTCACAAAGCAGTTTCTCAGATACTTCTGCCTAGTTCTTCTCTGAAATTATTTCCTTTACCACCATAGGCCTCAAAGCACTCCTAAATATCAATTAGCAGATTCTAAAAAAAAACAGTGTTTCTGAACTATTACATCAAAAGAAGAATTGAAATCTGTGAGATGAATGCACTCATCACAAAGCAGTTTCTCATAATGCTTCTTTCCAGCTTTTATCTGAAGATATTTCCTTGTTCACAGCAGGCCTTTTGGCACTACAAATCATCACATCATGCATTATACAAAATCAGTGTTTCCAAACTGTTCAATCAAAAGAAAAGTTTAACTCTATAAAATGAAAGCATAACTCACAAAGCAGTTTCTCAAAAACTTCTTTCTAGTTTTTATGTGAAAATATTTCCTTTTTTGCCATAGACAAAGTGCGCTCCCAAATATGCACTCCCAAATATCCCAAATATTGCAGATTCTACAAAAACAGTGTTTCCAAACTGCTCAATCGAAAGAACCTTTTAGGTCTGTGATAAGAATGCACACGTTGCAAAGATGTTTGTCATGAAACTGCTTTTTAGTTTTTATTGAAAGTTATTTCCTTTTTTACCATAGACCTCTTGTGCTCCCAAATATCCCTTCACAAATTCTACAAAAACTGTGTTTCCAAACTGATTAATCAGAAGAAATCTTTAACTCTTTGAGATGAGTGCACACATCACAAAGCAGTTTCTCATAAAGCTTCTTTCTTTTTTTAATCTGGAGATATTTCCTTCTTCATTATAGGCCTCAATGTGCTCCCAAATAACCCTTCACAGATTCTGCCAAAAGGGTGTTTCCAAAGGGTTCAATTGAAGGAAAGTTTAACACTATGAAATGAATGCACACATCACAAATCAGTGTCTCAGAAAGCTCCATTACAGTTTTTGTCTAATGTTATTTCCTTTTTCAAAATAGGCCTCTTTGCACTACCTAATATCACTTTGCAGATTGTACAATACAGTGTTTCCAATCTGCTCTGTCAAAAGAAAGGTTTAACTCTCTGATGAATAGACACCTCACAAAGCGGTTTCTCAAAAAGCTTCTTTCTACTTTTTATCTGAAGTTATTTTGTTTTTCAGCATAGGCTTCAATGCACTCAAAATACTCCATCACAGATTCCACAAAAACAGTGTTTGCAAACTGTTCAATAAAAAGCAAGTTTAACTCCATGAGATGAACGCACATATAGCACCCAGTTTCTCAAAAATCTTCTTTTTTATTTTTATCTGAAAATATTTCCTTATTCATCCTAGGCCTCAATTCACTCCCAAATAAACATTTTCAGATTCTACATAAACAGTATTTGCAAACTCCTCAATCAAAAGAAACGTCTAATTCTGTGAGGAGAATGCACACATCATCACAAAGCAGTTTCTCAGAAAGATTTTCTAGTATTAAATCAAAGATATTTCCTTTTTCACCATAGGCCTCAGTGCACTCCCAAATATCCCTTTGCAGATCCTGCAAAAACAGTGTTTCCAAAATACTCAATCAAAAAAAAGTTTAAGTCTGTGACACGAATGCACACATCACAAAGCAGTTTCTCAGGTTGTTTCTGTCTAGTTCCTCTCTGAAGATATTGCCTTTTCCACCATAAGCCACATTGTGCTCCCAAATATCCCTTCACAGATTCTATAAAAACAGTGTTTCTGAACTGTTCCATCAAAAGAAAGTTTTAACTCTGTTATGTGAGTGCCTACATCAGAAAGCAGTTTCTCATGACACTTCTTTCCAGGACATATCTGAAGATATTTCCTTGTTCACCATAGGCCTTTTTGCACCAACATCACTTTGCATATTATAAAAAAAAAGTTTCTAAATGGATCTGTCAAAAGAAAAGTTTAACTCTGTGACCTGAATGCATACATCACAAAGCATTTTCTAAAAAAGCTTCTTTCTACTTTTTATCTGAAGATATTTGTTTTTCACCATAGACACTGTGTGAGTAAAATATCCCTTTGCAGATTCTACAAAAACAATGTTTCCCAACTGCTCAATCAAAAGAAACTTTTAAATCTGTAAGGAGAATGCACACATCACAAAGCCGTTTCCAAGTAACATCCTTTTTATCTGAAGTTATTTCCTTCTTGACCACAGGCCTTGTGCACTCCCAAATATCCGTTCATAGATTCTACAAAAACAGTGTTTACAAACTGATCAATCACAAAATAGATTGAACTATGTGAGATGAATGCACACATCACAAAGCAGTTTCTCTGAAAGTTTCTTTCTGGTTTTAACCTGGAGATATTGCCTTTTTCACTGTAAGCCTCAATGGACCCCAAAATAACCCTTTGCATATTCTGCCAAAGGGTTGTTTCCAAATGGCTCCATCAAATGAAAACTTTAACAGTGTTAAATGAATGCACACATCACAAATCAGTGTCTCAGAAAGCTCCTATCCAGTTTTTATCTGAAGATATTTCCTTTTTCACTGTAGGCCACTTTTCACTACTTAATATCACTTAGCAGATTAGATAAAAAGAGTGTTTCCAAACTTCTCTATCAAAAGAAAGGTTTAAATCTGTGAGGTGAATGCACACATCACAAAGCAGTTTCTCATAACGTTTCTTTGTAGTTTTTATCTGAAGATATTTCCTTTTTCACTGTAGGGTTCAATGTGCACCCAAATATCCCTTCACAGATTCTACAAAAAAAAATTTTCCAAAAGTCTCAATGAGAAGAAAGCTTGAACTCTCTCAGATGAATGCAGACATCACAAAGTAGTTTCAGAAAGCTTCTGTCTAGTTCTTCTCTGACGATATTTCCTTTTCCACAATAGGACTCAATGTGCTACCAAATAGCCCTTTGCAGATTCTACAAAAACAGTGTTTCCAAAGTGTTCCATCAAAAGAAGGACTTAACTCTATGAGATGAATGCACACATCAGAAACCAGTTCCTCATAATGATTTTTTTCCAGTTTTTAACAAAAGATATTTCCTTTTTCATTATAGGCTTTCTTAGGCTACAAAATATCACTTTTCAGATTACACAAAAACAGCATTTCCAAACTGCTTAGTCAAATGAAAGTTTTAATTCTGTGAGATTAATGCACACATCATAAAGCAGTTTCTCAAAAATTTCTTTCTGGTTTTTACTTGAAGTTAATTCTTTTTTCACCATAGGTTACTGTGAACTCTGAAATACACCATCTCAAATTCTACAAAAACAGTGTTTGCAAATTGGCCGATAAAAAAGATGTTTAACACTGTGAAATGAACACACTCATTACAAGCAGTTTCTCAAAAAGATTTTCTTATTTTTATCTGAAGATATTTCCTTTTTCATCCTAGTTCTCAATGTGCTCCCGAATATACCTTTGCTGATTTAACTAAAACAGTGTTTTCAAACTCCTCAATCAATAGATATTTTTAACTCTGTGAGAAGAATGCACACATTACAAAACTGTTTCTCAGAAAGCTTCTTTCCAATTTTAATCTGAATATATTTCCTTTTTCACCATAGGCCTATTTCACTACATAATATTGCAGATAATACAAAAACAGTGTTTCCAAACTGCTCAATCAAAAGAAAGGTTTAACTCTGTGAGATTAATGCAGACATCACAAAGCAGTTTCTCAGAAAGTTTCTATCTAGTTCTTCTCTGATATTTCCTTTTCCATCATTGGCCTTAATGTGCTGGCAAATATCCCTTCACAGATTTTTCAGAAACAGTGTTTCTAAAGTGTTCCATTGAAAGAACACTTAACTCTGTGAGATGAAGAGACACATGAGAAAACAGTATTTCATAAGGCTTGTTTCCAGTTTTTATCTGAAGATATTGTCTTTTTCATCATAGGCTTTTGGAGGTACCTAATATTGCTTCACAGATTACACAAAAACAGTGTTGCCAAACTGCTCAGTCAAATGAAATGTTTAATTCTGTGAGATGAATGTACACATCACAAAGAAGTTAATCATAAAACTGCTTTCTAGTTTTTTTCCAATGATATTTCCTTTTTTAACGTAGGCCTAACAGCACTTTCAAATATCTGATTGCAGACTCCATAAAAACAGTATTTCAAAACTGCTCAATCAAAAGAAATGTCTAAATCTGTGACAAGAAGGCACACTTCACAAAGTGGTTTCTCAGAAAGCTGTTTGTATTTTTTATCTGAAGTTATTTTATTTTTCCCAGTAGGCCTCAATGCACTCCCAAATATCCCTTCGCAGATTCTATAAAAACAGTGTTTCCAAACTGTTCCATCAAAAGAAGGATGTAACTCTGTGAGATGGATGCACACTATAGAAAACAGTTTCCCAAAACTCTTCTCTCCAGGTTCTATCTGAAGATATTTCCTTTTTCAGCACAGGCCTTTTCTGCTACCTAGCATCACTTCACAGATTATGCAAAAACAGTGTTTCCAAACGGCTCAATCAAAAGTCACTTTTCACTCTGTGAGATGAATGCACATATCACAAAGCAGTTTCTTTAAAAGCTTCTTTCTAGTTTTTATATGAAGTTATTTCCTTTTTCACCATAGGTCATGTGTGCTGCCAAATATCCCTTCGCAGATTCTACAAAAACTGTGTTTTCAAATGGATCTATCAAAAGAAAGGTTTAAATCTGTGAGATGAATGCGCACATCACCAAGTAGTTTCTCAAAAAGCTTGTTTCTACTTTTTATCCAAAGATATTTACTTTTTCACCCTAGGCTTCAATGCCCTCCCAAATATCACTTTGCAGACTCTTCAAAAACATTGTTTCCAAACTGATTAAAAAAAAGAAAGGTTGAACTCTGAGAGATGAATGTAGACATCACAAAGCAGCTTCTCAGAAAGATTCTGTCTAGTTTTTCTCTGAAGATATTTCCTTTTCCACCACAGGCCTCAATGAGCTCCCAAATATCCCTATGAAGATTCCATAAAAACTTGTTTCCCAACCGTTCCATTAAAAGAAGGACTTAAATCTGTGAGACGAATGCACACCTCAGAAAGCAGTTTCTCATAACGCTTCTTCCAGTTTTTATCTGAAGATAATTCCTTGTTCACCATAGACTTTTATGTGCTGCCAAATATCACTTTGTAGATTTTGCAAAAAGAATGTTTCCTAACTGCTCAGTCAAAAGAAATGTTTAGCCCTGAGAGATGAACAGACATTTCACAAAGCAGTTTATCAAAAAAGGTTCTTTCTAGATTTTATCCTAAGATATTTCCTTTTTCACCATAAACCTCAGTGTGCTCCCAAATATCCCTTCACAGATTCTACAAAAGCAGTGTTTCCAAACTGCTCAATCAAAAGAAATATTTAACTCTGTGAGATGAATCCACACATCACAAAGCAGTTTCTCAGAAAGTTTCTGTCTAGTTCCTCTCTAAAGATATTTCCTTTTCCAAAATAGGCCTCAATGCACTCCCAAATCTCCCATTGCAGATTCTACAAAAACAGTGTTTCCAAACTGCTCAATCAAAAAACAAATTTAAGTCTGTGAGATGAATATAAACATCACAAAGCAGTTTCTAAAAAAGCTTCTTTCTAGATTTTATCTAAATATATTTCCTTTTTTCACCATAGGCTTCAATGATCTCCCAAATTTTCCATCACAGGTTCTACAAAAATAGTGTTTCCAAACTGCTCAAGCAAAAGAAAGGTTTAACTCTGTGAGATGAATGCACACCTCACTAAGCAGTTTCAAAGAAAGCTTCTGTCTAGTTCTTCTCTGAAGATAATTTCTTTTCCACCAAGACCTCAATGCACTCGCAAATACTCTTTTGCAGAGTCTACAAAAACAGTTTTCAAACTGTTCCATCAAAAAAATGACTTAACTCTGTGAGATGAATGCACACATCAGCAGGCAGTTTCTCATAACGCTTCTTTCTAGTTTATATCTGAAGATATTTCCTTCTTCTCCATAGACGTCAGTGCGCTCCCAAATATCCCTTCTCAGCTTCTACAAAAACAGTGATTCCAAACTTCTCAAAAAAAATAAACGTTTACCCGTGTTGACTGAATTCATACATCACAAATCAGTCTCACAAAAATGTTCTTTATAGTTTTTATCTGGAGATATTTCCTGTTTCACCATAGGCCTCAATTTGCTCTAAAATAACCCTTTACAGAATCTGCCAAAAAAGGTATTTCCAAAGGGCTCCATCAAAGGAAAAATTTAACAGTGTTAAATAAATGTACACATCAGAAGAATGTGTACATCTCAGAATGATTCTTTACAGTTTTTATCTGAAGATATTTCCTTTTTTACCATAGGCTTCTTTGCATTACTTAATATCCCTTCACAGATTGTACAAAAACAGTGTTTCCAAGCTCTTCCATTAAAAGAAGGACTTAACTCTGTGAGGTGAATGCACACATCTGAAAGCAGTTTCTCATAATGCTTCTTTCCAGTTTTAATCTGAAGATATTTCCTTTTTCATCATAGGCTTTTTGAGCTACTTTATATTGCTTCACAGGCTACTCAAAAACAGTGTTTCCAAACAGTTCCATCAAATGAAAGGTTTAACCCTGTGAGACGAATGCACACATCACAAAGCAGTTTCTCAAAAAAACTTCTTTCTAGTTTTTATCCAAAGATGATTTTCCTTTTTCACCATAGGCCTAACTATACTTTCAAATATCCAACTGCAGATTCGACATAAACAGTGTTTCCAAGCTGCTCAATTAGCAGCCACTTTTAACTTTGTGAGATGAATGCACACATCACAAAGCAGTTTCTGAAAAAGCTTCTTTCTAGTTTTTATCTGAAGCTATTTCCTTTATTACCATAGGCTTCAATGAGCTCCAAAAATCCCATCGCAGATTCTACAGAAACAGTGTTTCCAAACTCCTCAATCAAAAAATAGGTTTAACTCTGTGAGCTGAATGGACACTTCACAAATCAGTTTTTCTGAAAGCTTTTTCTAGTTTTTACCCAAAGAAATTTCCTTTTTCACATAGGCCTCAGTGCACTCCAAAAATATCCCTTTACATATTCTACAAAAACAGTGATTCCAAACTTCTCTATCAAAAATAAGCTTTAACTCTGTAAGGCAGATGCACACATCACAAAGCAGTTTCACAGATTGCTTCTGTGTAGTTCTTCTCTCAAGATATTAATTTTTCCACTATAAGCCTCAATGATCTCCCAAATATCCCTTCACAGATGGTATAAAAACAGTGTTTCTGAACTATTCCATCAAAAGAAGACATTAACTCTTTGATATGAACACACACATCCGAAAGCAGTTTCTCATAATGCTTCTCTCCATTTTTTATGAAGATATTTCCTTATTCACTATATGCCTTTTTGTGCTAACATCGTTTCACAGATTCTACAAAAACAGTATTTCCAAACTGATCATCAAAAGAACTTTTTAACTCTGTGAGATGAATGCACACATCACGAAGCAGTTTTTCAGAAAGCTTCTGACTAGTTCTTCTCTGAAGATATTTCCTTTCCACCATAGGCCTCAAAGCACTCCCAAATATCCCTTCACAGATTCCACAAAAGCAGTGTTTCCAAACAGTTCCATCAAAAGAAAGTTTTAACTCTGTGTGATGAATGCACACGTCACAAAGTAGTTTCTCAGAAAGCTTCTGTCTAATTTTTTTCTGAAAATATTTCCTTTTCTACCCTAGGCCTCAGTACACTCTGAAATATACCTAGCAGATTCTACAAAAACAGTGTTTCCAAACTGTTCCATCAAAGGAATGACTTAATTCTGTGAGAGAAACTCACATATCAGAGAGCAGTTTCTCATAAAGCTCTTTCCCAGTTTTTATCTGAAGATATTTCCTTGTTCACCATAGGCCTTTTGGCACTACCTAACATCGCTTTGCAGAATATACAAAAACAATGTTTCCAAACTTCTCAGTCAAAAGAAAAGTTTAAATCTTTGAGATGAATGCACACATCACAATGCAGTTTCTCAAAGAGTTTCTTTCTAGTTTTTCTCTGAAGATATTTCCTTTTTCACCATAGGCATCAGTATGCTCCCAAATACCCCTTTATGGATTCTACAAAAAGAGTGTTTCCAAACTGCTCAATCAAAAGACTTGTTTAACACTGTGAGAAGAATGCACACATCACAAATCCGTTCCTCTTAAAACTTCTTTTTTTTTAAATCTGCATTATTTTCTTTTTCAACATAGGCCTTGTGAGTTCCCAAATATTGCTTCAGAGATTCTACAAAAACAGTGTTTCCAAACTGATCAATCAAAAGAAACTTTTAATTCTATGAGAAGAATGCACACATCACAAAACAGTTTCTCATATAGCTTCTATCTATTTCTTCTTTGAAGATATTTCCTTTTCCACCATAGGCTTTTATAATTTACCTAATATCGCTCCACAGATTATACAAAAGCAGTTTCCAAACTCCTCATTCAAAAGGGAAGTTTAACTCTGTGAGATGAATGGAAACATCACAAAGCAATTTCTCAAAAATTTCTTTCTAGTTTTTATCCGAATATATTTCCTTTTTCACAATAGGCCTAAATGTGCTTTCAAATATCCCATTGCAGATTCTACAAAAATAGTGTTTCCAAACTGCTCAGTCAAAATAAATGTTTAAATGTTTGAGAAGAATGGACACATTACAAAGTGGGTTTTCAGAAATCTTCTTTGTATTCTTTATCCGAAGTTATTTGCTTTTTCACCATAGGCCTCAATGTGCTCCCAGATATCCTTTCACAGATTCTACAAAAACAGTGTTTCCAAACTGAACAATCAAAAGAAAGTTTTAACCCTATGAGATGAATGCACACATCACAAAGCAGTTTCTCAGAAAGCTTCTGTCTACGTTTTCTCTGAAGATATTTCCTTATCCACTATTGGCCTCAATGCGCTCCCAAATATCCATTCGCACATTCTACAAAAGCACTGCTTCCAAACAACTCTGTGAGTTGAACCCACATGTCACAAAGCAGTTTCTCAGAAAGCTTCTTTCTAATTTTTATCCGAATATAATTCCTTTTTCATCACAGGCCTCAATGTGCTCCCAAATATCCCTTCACAGATTCTACAAAAACAGTGTTTCCAAACTATTCTATCAAAAGTAGGACTTAACTCTGCGAGTTAAATGCACACATCAGAAAGCAGTTTCTTTCTCATAACGCTTCTTTCCAGTTTTTATCTGAAGTTATTTCCTTTTTCACCATAGGTTTATTTGTGCTACCTAATATCACTTCACAGATTTTGCAAAAACAGTGTTTCCAAATTGCACAGTCAAAAGAAAAGTTAGACTCTGTGAGATGAATGAATACAACACTAACCATTTTCTCAAAAAGCTTCTTTCTAGTTTTTTCCTGAAGTTATTTCCTTTTTCACCATAGGCTTTGTGTGCTGCCAAATGTCCCTTTGCAGACTCAAGAAAAACAGTGTTTTGAAACTGCCTAATCAAAAGAAAGGGTTAACTCTGTGAGATGAATGCAGATATCACAAAGCTGTTTCTCAGAAAGCTTCTTTCTAATTTTTGTCTTGAGATAATTCCTTTTCCACATAGGCCTCATTGCACTCCTAAATAACCCTTCTCAGGTTCTGTAAAAAGTGTGTTTAAAAATGGCACCATTAAAGGAAAAATTTGTCACTGAGAAATGAATGCATATCTCACAAATCAGTGTCTCAGAAAGCTTCTTTGCAGTTTTAATCTGAAGATATTTCCTTTTCCACCATAGGCCTCAATGTGCTCCGAAATATCCCTTTATAGATTCTATAAAAACTGTGACTCTGAACTGTTCCATCAAAAGGACTTTACACTGTGAGATTCATGCACTCATTAGAAAGCAGGGTCTTATGTTAAATGACGAGTTACTGGGTGCAGCACACCAACATGGCACATGTACATATAAGTAAATAACCTGCTCTTTGTGCACATGCACCCTAAAACTTAAATTACAATAAAAAAGTATAAAAAAAGAAAGCAGTTTCTCACAACCCTTCTTTCCAGTTCTTACCTGAAGATATTTCCTTTTTCAGCTTAGGCCTTTTTGCACTACTTAGAATCACTTCACAGATTACACAAAAACAGTGTTTCCAAACTGCTCAAACAAAAGCTGCATTTAAGTTTGTGAGATTAATGCACAGTCAAAGAGTAGTTTCTCAAAACGATTCTTTGTAGTTTTTATCCAAAGCTATTTCCTTTATCACCATAGGCTTCAATGCACTCCCAAATATTCCATTGTAGATTTTACAAAAACAGTGTTTCCAAACTACTTAAACAAAAAATAAATTTAACACTGTAGTTTAACGTACACCTCACAAAGCAGTTTCACAAAACTTTTTTCTAGTTTTTACCTGAATATATTTCTTTTTTCACCATAGGCCTCATTGCACTTCCAAATATCCCTTTGCAGATTCTGTGAAAACTGTGTTTCCAAAATGCTCAATCAAGAGAAAGTTTTAACTCTGTGAGATGAATGCACACATCACAAAGCAGTTTGTCAGATAGTTTCTGTCTAGTTCTTCTCTGCAGATTCTTCCTTTCAAACCATGAGCCTCAATGCACTCCCAAATATCCTTTCACACATTCTATAAAAACAGTGTTTCTGAACTGTTCCATCAAAAGAAGCTTTTAACTCTGTGATGTGAATTCACACATCAGAAAGCAGTTTCTCATAACTCTTCTTTCCAGTTTTTTTCTGTAGTTATTTCTTTATTCACCATAGGCCTTTTTGTGCTAACATCACTTCATAGATTGTCCAGAAACAGTGTTTCCAAACTGCTCTGTCAAAAGAAAAATGTAACACTGTGAGATGATTGCATGTATCACAAAGCAGTTTTTCAAAAACTTTTTTCTAGTTTTTATCTGAAGATATTTCCTTTTTCACCATAGACACAGTGTGCTCTCAAATATCCCTTTGCAGATTCTACAAAAACAGTGTTTCCAAACTGCTCAATCAAAAGAAAAGTTTAACTCTGTGAGAAGAATGCACAGACCACAAAGCGGCTTCTCAGAATCCTTCCTTCTACTTTTTATCTGATGGTATTTTTTCCTTTTTTCACCTTAGAACTCATGCGCTCCCAAATATCCCTTCATACATTTTACAAAAACAGAGCTTCCAAACTGATCTATCAAAAGAAATGTGTAACACTGTGAGATGAATGCACACTTCACAAATCAGTTTCTCAAAAATCTTCTTTTTAGTTTTTATCTGAAGAAATATCTTTTATCACCAGTCTTCAATGCCTTCCCAAGTATCCCATTGCAGATTCTACAAAAACAGTTTTTCCAAACTGCTCAATCAAAAGAAAGGGGTAACTCTGTGAATTGAATGCACACATCACAAAGCTGTTTCTCAGAAAGCTTCTTTCTAGTTTTAATGTGAAAATATTTAGTATTTCACCATAGGCCTCAGTGCATTCCCAAATATACCTTTGAAGATACTACAAAAACAGTGTTTCCAAACTGCTTAATCAAAAGAGAGGTTCAACTATATCAGATGAATGCACATATCACAGAGAAATTTCTCAGAAACCTTCTGTCTAGTTTTTATATGAAGATGTTTCCTTTTTCACCATGGGCCTCAGTGCACTCCCAAATATACGTTTGCAGATGCTACAAAAACAGTGTTTCCAAAGTCCTCAATCAAAAGAAGGTTTAACTCTGTGAGATGAATGCACACATCACAAAGTAGCTTCTCAGAAAGCTTCTTTCTAGTTTTAATCTGGAGATATTACCTTTTTCACCATATGCTTCAATGCGCTCCCAAATAACCCTTCGTAGATTCTGCCAAAAGTGTGTTTCCAAACTGCGCCATGAAGGGAAAGATTTAAAACAGTGAAATCTATGCACACATCAGAAATAAATGACTCAGAAAACTTTTTCCAGTTTTTATCTGTAGATATTTCCTATTTCACAATAGGCCTCTTTCTGCTACCTAATATCACTTTGCAGATTATACAAAAACAGTGTTTCCAAACTGTTCTATCAAACTAAAGGCTTAACTCTGTGAGATGAATGCACATATCAGAAAGCAGTTTCTCCAAATGCTTCATTATAGTTTTTATCTTAAGATATTTACCTTTTAACTATAGGTTTCAATATGCTGCCAAATATGTCTGCAGATTCTTCCAAAACAGTGTTTCCAAACTGTTCAATTAAAAGAAAGGTTTAACTCTGTGAGATGAGTGCTCACAACACAAAGAAGTTTCTCAGAACCCTTCTGTCTAGTTCTTCTCTGAAGATATTTCCTTTTCCAACATAGACCTCAAAGGTGTCTCAAATATCCCTTCACAGATTCTATAAAGACAGTTTTTCTAAAATGTAACATCAAAAGAAGGACTTAACACTGTGAGATGAGCATACACGTCAAAAAGCAGTTTCTCATAACGCTTCTTTTCAGTTTTTATTTTTAAATATTTCATTTTTCACCATAGGCTTTTTTATGCTACCTAATATTGCTTCACAGATTTTGCAAAAACAGTGTTTCCAAACTGCTCAGCCAAAAGAAAGGTTTAACTCTGTAAGATGAATGCACACATCACAGAGCAGTTTCTTAAAAGACTTCTTTCTAGTTTTTATCCCAGGATATTTCTTTTATCACCATTGAGTTCATTGTGCTCCCAAATATCCCATAGCAGATTCTAAAAAAACAGAGTTTCCAAACGGCTCAATCAAAAAACCGTTTTAACTCTGTGAGTTGAATGCATACAGCAAAAACCAGTTTCTCAAAAAGGTGCTTTGTAGTTTTTATCTGAAGATACATCCTTTTTCAGCATAGGCCACATGTGCTCCCAAATATCCCTTCTCAGATTCTACAAAAACAGCGTTTATGAACTGCTCAATAAACACAAAGGTTTAAATCTGTGAGATGAATGCAAACATCATACAGCAGTTTCTCAAAAGGATTCTTTCTAGTTTTTATCTGAAGATATTTCCTTTTTCACCATAGCCTTCAATGCGCTCCCAAATATGCCTTCCCAGCTTCTTCAAAAACAGCAATTCCAAACTGCTCAATGAAAAGAAAAGTTTAACTCTGTGAGATGAATGAACTCATCACAAAGCAGTTTCTTAGAAAATTTCTGTCTAGTTCTTTTATGAAGATTTTTCCTTTTCCACCATTGGCCTAAATGCACTCTGAAATATCCCCTCACACATTCTATAAAATGAGTATTTTGAAACTGTTCCATCAAAAGAAGGATTTAACCCTGTGAGATGGATTCACACATCAGAAAGCAGTTTCTCATAATGCTTCTTTGCAGTTTTTATCTGAAGATATTTCCTTGTTCACCATAGGCCTTTTTGCACTACGTGACATCTCTTCACAAATTATAGTAAAACAGTGTTTGCAAACTGCTCAGTCAAAAGAAAAGTTTAACTCTGTGAGATGAATGCATACTTCCCAATGCAGTTTCTCCAAAAGCTAGTTTTTAATCCAAAGATATTTCACTCATCACTGTTGGCATCAGTGAATTTAAATATCCCTTTGAAATTTCTACAAAAACAGTTTCTCCAAACTGCTCAATCATAAGAATGGTTTAACTCTGTGAGAAGAATGCACACCTCACAAAAAGCGTCTTTCTAGTTTTTATCTGAAGTTATTTCCTTTTTCACTGTAGGCCTCATGCACTCCCAAATATCCCTTTGCAGATTCTATAAAAAGATGGTTTCCCAAATGATCAATGAAAAGAAATATGTATCTCTGTGAGATGAATGCACACATCACAAAACAGTTTCTCAAAAAGCTCCTTTCAAGTTTTTATCAGAAGATATTTCCTTTTTCACCATAGGCTTTAAATGTGCTCCCAAATATTCCTTCGCAGATTCTACAAAAACAGTGTTTCCAACCTGCTCAGTTAAAAGAAACTGTTAACAACTCTGTAAGATGAATGCACACATCATAAAGCAGTTTCTTTGAAAGCGTCTGTTTATTTCTTCTCTGAAGATATTTCCTTTTCCAATGTAGGACTCAAAGCACTCCCAAATACGCCTTCACAGCTTCTACAAAAACTGTGTTTCCAAACTGATCAATCAAAACACAGGTTTAACTCTTTGAATTGAATGCATACATCACAAATCAGTTTCTCAAAAAAATTATTTCTAGTTTTTATCCACAGATATTTCCTTTTTCAACATAGGCCTCAATGTGGTCCCAAATACACCTTTGCAGATTCTACAAAAACAGTGTTTCCAGACTGCTCAATCAACCAAAAGGTTTAACACTGTGATATGAATGCACACATCACAAAGAAGCTTCTCTGAGAGCTTCCGTCTAGTTCTTCTCTGAAGATATTTCCTTTTCCATCATAGGCCTCACTTCGCTCCCAAATATCCCTTTGCACATTCTACAAAAACAGTGTTTCCAAACTGTTCCATTAAAAGAGGACTTAACTCTATGAGATGAACGCACACATCAGAGAGCAGTTTCTCAAAACAATTCTTTCCAGTTTCTATCTGAAGATATTTACTTTTTCACCACAGGCTTTTTTGCACTACCAAATACAGCTTCACAAATTTTCCAAAAACAGTGTTTCCAAACTGCTGAGTGGAAAGAAAGATTTAACTCTGTGAGATGAATGCATACATCACAACACAGTTTCTCAGAGAGCTTTTGTCTAGATTTAATCTGAAGATATTTCCTTTTACACAATAGACATCAGTGCATTCCCAAATATCCTTTGCACGTTCTAGAAAAACAGTATTTCCAAACTGCTCCATGAAATACAGGCTTAACTCTGTGAGTTGAATGCACATATCACAAAGAAGTTTCTCAAAACGCTTCATTATAGTTTTCATCCTAAGATATTTCCTTTTTCACCATGGGCCTCAGTGTGCTCCAAAATATCCCTCTAGAGATTCTCTAAAAATAGTGTTTCCAAACCTCTCATTCAAAAGAAACATTTACCTTTGTGAGAAGAATTCACATATCACAAAGCAGTTTCTCAGAAATCTTTCTAGTTTTTATCTGAAGTTATTTCCTTTTTCACAATAGGCCTTGTACACTCCCAAATATCCCTTCACAGGTGCTACAAATACAGTGCTTCCAAACTGATCAATCAAAAAAAAGGTTTAACTGTGAGATGAATGCACACAGCACAAAGCAATTTCTTCAAAAGCTTCTTTCTAGTTTTTATCCAAAGATGTTTCCTTTTTCACCATAGGTCTTAGTGCGCTCCCAAATATACCTTTGCAGATTCTACAAAAACATTGTTTTCAAACTGCTCAATCAAAAAATTAGTTTATCTCTGTGAATTGAATGCATGGCACAGAGCAGTTCCTAAAAAGCTTCTTTCCTGTTTTTATCAGAAGATATTTACTTTTTCACCATAGGCATAAATGTGCTTCCAAATATCCCTTCAGAAATACTACAAAAACAGTGTTTCCAAAGTGCTCAATCAAAAGAAAGGTTTAACTCTGTGAGATGAATTCACACATCACAAAGCAGTTTCTCAGAAAGCTTCTGTTTAGTTCTTCTCTGAAGATATTCCCTTTTCCACCATCGGCTTCAATGGGCTCCCAAAAATCCCTTCGCAGATCCTATACAAACAGTGTTTCCTAAAGGTTCCATCAAAATAATAATTTTAACTCTCTACGTTGAACACACACATTGGAAAGCAGTTTCTCATAATGCTTCTTTCCAATCTTTATCTGAAGATACTTCCTTGTTCACCTTAGGCCTTATTGTGCTACCTAACATCACTTTGCAGATTATACAAAAACAGTGCTTCCAAACTGTTCAGTCAGTAGGAAAGTTTAACTATTTGAAATTAATGCTTACATCACAAAGCTGTTTCTCCAAAAGCTCTTCCTAGTTTTTATCCAAAGATATTTCCTTTTTCACTATAGGCCTCAATGCTCTCTCAAATATTCCATTGCAGATTCAACATAAACAGTGTTTGCAAACTGTTACATCAAAAAAGGACTTATCTCTGTGAGATGAAAGCACATATCACAAAGCAGTTTCTCATAACGCTTCTTTCCACTTTTTATCTGAAGATATTTTCTTTTTCACCATAGCCTTTTTCACACTGCATAATATCGCTTCACAGATTTTGCAAAAACAGTGTTCACATAAAAGAAAGGGGTAGCTCTGTGAGATGAATGCACACATCACAAAGTAGTTTCACAAAAAGATTCTTTCTAGTTTTTATCAGAAGTTACTTCCTTTGTCACCATAGTCTTCTATGCATACCCAAATGTCCTGTTGCAGAATCTACCAAAACAGTGTGTCCAAACGGCTCAATCAAAAAACAGGTTTAACTTTGTGAGTTGAATGCACACATCACAAAGCAGTTTCTCAAAAAGCTTCTTTATACTTTTTATCTGAAGTAAATTCCTTTTTCTCCATAGGCGACAGTGTGCTCCTAAGCATTCCATCACAGATTCTACAAATACAGTGTTTCTAAACAGCTCAATAAAAATAAAGGTTAAAATCTATGAGGTGAATGCACACATCACCCAGCAGTTTCTCATAAAGCTTCTGTCTAGTTCTTTTCTGAAGATATTCCTTTTTCCACCATAGGCCTCATCATGCCCCCAATTATCGCTTCACAGGTTCTATTAAAACAGTGTTTCTGAACTGTTCCATCAAAAGAAGGATATAACTCTATGAGATGAAGGCACACATCAGAAAGCAGTATCTCATAACCCGTCTTTCCAGTTTTTATCTGAAGGTATTTCCTTGGTTACCATAGGCCTTTTTGCACTACCTAACATCACTTCACCGATTATCCAAAACAGTGTTTCCAAACTGCTCAGTCAAAAACAAAGTTTAACTCTATGAGATGAATGCATAAATCACAAAGCTGTTTCTGAAAAATCTTCCTTCTCATTTTTATCTGAAGATATTTCTTTTATCACCATAGGCTTCAATGCGCTCCCAAATATCCCATCATAGATTCTATAAAAACAGTGTTTCCAAACTGCTCAATCAAAAAACCATTTTACCTCTGTGTTGAGCCCACACATCACAAAGCAGTTTCTCAAAAAGCTTCCTTCTAGTTTTTATCCAAAGATACATCCTTTTTCACCATAGGCCTCAATGTGCTCCATATTTCCTTGGAATATTCTACAAAAAAAGTGATTCCAAACTGTTCCATCAAAAGAAGGACTTAACTCTCTAAGATGAACACACACATCAGAAAGCAGTTTCTCCTAATGTTTCCTTCCAGATTTTATGTGAAGATGTTTCCTTTCTCACCATAGGCTTTTTTGCACAACTGAACATCGCTTAGCAGATTTAGCAAAAACAGTGTTTCCAAACTGCTCCATCAAAAGAAAAGTTTAACTCTGTGAGATGAACGCACACATCACAAAGCAGTTTCTCAGATAGCTTCTGTCTAGTTCTTCTCTGAAGATATTCTGTTTTCCACCTTAGGGCTTCTATGTGCTCCCAAATATCCCTTTGCAGATCCTATAAAAACAGTGTTTCCAAAAGGTTCCATCAAAAGAAAGACCTAACACTCTGAGCTGAATGCACACATCAGAAAGCAGTTTATCATAACCCTTCTTTCCAGTTTTTGTTTGAAGATGTTTTCTTGTTCACCATAGGCCTTTTTGCACTACCTAACATTGCTTTGGACATTTGGAAAAAAACAGTGTTTCCAAAGAGCTCTGTCAATAAAAAAGTTTAACTCTTTGAGATTAATGCAGACATTACAAAGATGTTTCTCAAAAAGCTTCTTTCTAGTTTTTATCCTAAGATATTACCTTTCTCACTGTAGGCCTCAAGGCACTCCCAAATACCTCACTGCAAATTCTACAAAAACAGTGTTTCCAAACTGCTCCTTCAAAAAACAGTTTTATCTTTATGAGTTGAACACATACATCACAAAGCAGTTTCTCAAAAAGATTCTTTTTTGTTTTTATCTGAAGATATTTCCTTTTTCACCATAGGCTTTTTGACACTACCTATCACTTCACAGAATTTGCACATACAGTGTTTCCATACTGCTCATTCAAAAGAAAGGCTTAACTCTGTGAGACAAATGTGCACATCAGAAAGCAATTTCTCATAACACTTCTTTCTAGTTTTTATCCGAAGTTTCTTCATTTCTCACCATGGGCTTCAAGGCATACCAAAATATCCCATCTCAGATTCTACCAAAACAGGGTGTCCAAACTGCTGTATCAAAAAACAGGTTTATCTCTGAGAGTTGAATGCACACATCACAAAGCAGTTTCTCAAAAAGCTTCTTTATACTTTTTATCCAAAGTAATTTCCTTTTTTCACCATAGGTCTCAGTGTGCTCCGAAATAGTCTGTTGCAGATTCTACTAGTACAGTCTTCTAAACAGCTCAATTAAAAGAAAGATTTAACTCTGTGAGATGAATGCAGACATCACACGGCAGTTTCTCAGAAAGCTTCTGTCTAGTTCTTCTTTGAAGTTATTTCCTTTTCCACTGCAGGTCTCAATGTGCTCCCAAATATTCCTTTGCAGATCTTCTAAAAACATTGTTTCTCAGCTGTTCTTTCAAAAGAAGGATTTAACTCTGAGAAATGAATGCACACATCAGAAAGTAGTTTCTCATAATGCTTCTTTCCAGTTTTTATCTGAAGATATTTCCACTTTCAACAGAGGCCTCTTTGTACTCCTTATTATCACTTTGCAGATTATACAAAACAGTATTTCCAAATGTCTCTATCAACAGAAAGGATTAACTCTGTGAGATTAATTCACACATCACAGTGCAGTTTCTCAAAAAGCTTATTTCCGGTTTTTATCTGAAGATATTTCCTTTATCACCATAGACTTCAATACACTTCCAAATATCCCATCACAGATTCTACAAAAACAGTGTTTCCAAACTGCTGAATCAAAAAACAGGCTTAACTCTGTGAGATGAATGCACACATCAGAAAGCAGTTTCTCAGAAAGCTTCTTTCTGCTTTTTATCCGAAGATATTTCCTTTTTCACCTTAAGCCTCAGTGTGCTCCCAAATATACCTTTGTAGAATCTACAAAACCAGTGTTTCCAAAATGCTCAATCAAAAGAAAGGTTTACCTCTATGAGATGAATGCACTCATCACAAAGCAGTTTCTAAGATAGCTTCTGTCTAGTTCTTCTCTGAAGATATATCCTTTTCCACCATATGCCTCAATGCACTCCCAAATATCACATCGCAGATGCCATAAAAACAGGGTTTGTGAACTGCTCCATCAAAAGAAGGATTTAAATCTGTGAGATGAACACACACATCAGAAAGCAGTTTCTCATAAAGCTTCTTTCCAGTTTTTATCTGAAGATATTTCCTTGTTCACCACAGACATTTTGTGCTACCTCACATGGCTTCGCAGGTTACACAAAAACAGTGTTTCCAAACTGCACCATAGACTTCAGTGTGCCCCCACATATCCCTTTGCAGATTCTACAAAAACAATGTTTCCAAACTACTAAATGAAAAGAAAAGTTTAACTCTATGAGAAGAATGCACACATCACAAAGTTGTTTCTCAGAAAGCTGCTTTCTAGTTTTTATCTGAAGTTATTCCCTTTTTAACCTTTGGCTTTGTGCACTCCCAAATATCCCCTCACATATTATACAAAAACAGTGTTTCCAAAGTGATCATTCAAAGAAAGGTTTAACCCTGTTATATGCATGCAAACATCAGAACGCAGTTTCTCAAAAAGCTTCTTCCTAGTTTTTGTCTGAAGATATTTCCTTTACCACCATAGGCATAAGTGTGCTCCAAAATATCCCTTTGCAGATCCTACATAAGCAGTGTTTCCAAACTATTCAATTAAAAGAAACTTTTAACTCTATGAGAAGAATGCACACATCACAAAGCGGTTTCTCAGAAAGCTGTTTCTAGTTTTTATCTGAAGTTATTTCCTTTTTCACCTTTGGCCTTGTGTGCACCAAAATCTCCCATTGCAGATACTACAGAAACAGTGTTTCAAAACTGTTCAATCAAAATAAAGGTTTAACTCTGTAAGATAAATGCACACATCACAGAGAAGTTTCTCAGAATGCTTCTGTCTACTTTTTATCTGGAGATATTTCCTTTTTTACCATAGGCCTCAATGGGCTCCCAAATAACCCTTTGCAGATACTTCCAAATGGGTGCTTCCAAAGGCTCCATTAAAGGAAAACTTTAATTCTCTGAAATGAATGCACACATCACAAATCAGTGACTCAGATAGCTTCATTCAAGTTTTTATCTGAAGATGTTTTCTTTCTCACTATAGGCCTCTTTGTGCTACCCAATATCACTTCACAGATTAAACAAAAACAGTTTCCAAACTGCTCTGTCAAAATAACAGTTTAACTTTGTGTGATGAATTCACACATCACAAAGCAGTTTCTCAAAAAGCTTTTTTGTAGTTTTTATCCAAAGATATTTCCTTTATCACCATAGGCTTCAATGTGCTCCCAAATATCCTGTCATAGATTCTACAAAAACAGTGTTTCCAAATTGCTCAATCAAAAGAAACGTTTAACTCTGTGAGAAGAATGCACACATCACAAAGCAGTTTCTCATAAAGCTTCTTTCTAGTATTTATCTGACTTTATTTCCTTTTTCATAATAGGCCTCTTGTGCTCCCAAATATCCCTTCACAGATTCTATCATAACAGTGTTTCCAAACTGCTCAATCAAAAGAAAGATTTAACTCCTTGTGGTGAATGCACACATCACAAAGGAGTTACTCAGAAAGCTTCTTTCTAGTTTTTATCTGGAGATATTTCCTCTTTCACTGTAAGCCTCAAAGTGCTCCAAAATAAACCTTCACAGATTCTGCCAAAAGGGTGTTTCCAAAGGCTCCATCAAAGGAAAGATTAACACTGTGAAGTGAATGCAAATATTACAAATCAGTGTCTTAGAAAGCTTTTTTCCCGTGTTTATCTGAAGATATTTCTTTTTTCACCATAGGCTTCTTTTCACTAGTAAATATCACCTGGAAGATTAAGCAAAAACTGTGTTTTCAAACTTCTCTATTTGAAGAAAGGTTTAACTCTGTGAGATGAATGCACACATCACAAAGCAGTTTCTCAAAAAGATTATTTCTAGTTTTTGTCCGAAGATATTTCCTTGATCACCATAGGCTTCAATGTGCTCCCAAATATGCCATCACATATTCTACAAAAACAGAGTTTCCAAACTGGCCAATGAAAAAACATATTTAACTCAGAGAGTTGAATGCATATATCACAAAGCCATTTATCAAAAAGCTTCTTTCTTGTTTTTATTTGAAGATATTTCCTTTTTCAGCATAGGCATCAGTGCACTCCCAAATATACGTTTGCAGATTCTACAAAAAGAGTGTCAACAAACTGCTCAATCAAAAGCAAGGTTAACTCTGTGAGATGAATGCATACAACACAAAGCAGTTTCTCAGAGAGCTGCTGACTAGGTCTTCTCTGAAGATATTTCCTTTTCTACTGCAGGCCTCAGTATGCTCCTGAATATTCCTTTGCAGATCCTATAAAAACAGTGTTTCTGAACTGTTCCATCAAAAGAAGGCGTTAGTTCTGTGAGATGAATAGACACATGAGAAAGCAGTTTCTCATAACGCTTCTTTCCAGTATTTATCTAAAGACATATCCTTGTTCACCGTAGGCCTTTTTGTGCCACCTAAGATCGCTTTGCAAATTATAAAAAAACAGCTTTTCCAAATTGCTCAGTCAAAACAAAAGTTTAACTCTGGAAGATGAATGCACACATCACAAAGTAGTTTCTCAGAAAGCTTCTTACTAGATTGTATCAGAAGATATTTCCTTTCTCACCATAGGCTTCAAGGCACATCCAAATATCCCTTCACAGATTCTAAAAACACAGCATTTCCAAACTGCTCAATCAAAGACTTCTTTAATTCATGAGATGAAAGCATTGACCACAAAACAGTTTCTAAAAAGGCTCCTTTCTAGTATTTATGTGAGGATATTTCCCTTTTCACCATAGGCCTCAAAGCACTCACAAATATCAATTTGCATATTCTACAAAAACAGGGGTTCCAAACTGAACAATGGAAAGAAAGGTTCAACTCTGTTAGAGGAATGCACACATCACAAAGCAGTTTCTCAGAAATCTTCTGTCTAGTTTTTATCAGAAGATATTTCCTATTTCACCATCGGCCTCAAGGCAAATCCTAAAATCCCTTCACAGATTCCACAAACACTGTGTTTTCAAACTGTTCAATCAAAACAATGGTTCTTATGTGAAGTTAATTCCCGTTTCACTATGGGCCTCAAAGCACTCCCAAATATCCCTTTGCAGATTCTACAAAAAAAGTGTTTCCAAAAGGCTCAATCAAAACAAAGTTTCAGCTCTGTGAAATGAATGCACACATCACAAAGAAGTTTCTCAGAAATCTTCTGTCGAGTTTTTATGTGAAGATATTTCCTTTTTCACCACAGGCCTCAAAGCACTCATAAATATCCCTTTGCAGATTCGACAAGAAGAGAGTTTCCAATCTGCTCAATGAAAAGAAACGTTTACCTCTGTGAGATGAATGCACGCATCACAAAGCAGTTTCTCAGAAAGCTTCTTTCTAGTTTGTATCAGAAGATATTTCTTTTTTCACCACAGGCCTCCAAGCAAATCCAGATATCCCTTCACAGATTCTACAAACACCATGTTGCCAAACTGCTCAATGAAAACCATTTGTTAAATTCTCTGAGGTGTATGCACACATCACAAAGCAGTTTCTCAGAAACTTTCTTTCTAGTTTGTGTCTTAAGATATTTCATTTTACACCATAGGCCTCAATGCACTCTGAAATCTCACTTTGCTGATTATAGAAGAACAGTTTCCAAACTGCTCAATGAAAAGAAATGTTTAACCCTGTGAGATGAATGCACAGATCACAAAGTAGTTTCCAACAAACCTCCTTTCTAGTTTTTATGTGATGATATTTCCTTTTCACCGTAGGCCTCAAAGTGCTCACAAATATCCATGTGCAGATCCTGGAAAAACAGTAGTTCCAAACTGGTCAATCAAAAGCATGGTTCAACTCTGTTAGGGGAATGCACACATCACAAAGCCGTTTCTCAGAAAGCTTCTGTCTAGATATTATGTGAAGATATTTCCTTTATCACCATAGGCCTCAAAGCATTCTGAAATGCCCCTTTTCAGATTCTACAGAAGCAGTGTTACCAAAATGCTCAATCAAAAGAAAGTTTTAACTCCGTGAGATCAATGCACATATCACAAAGCAGATTCTCTGAAAGTTCCTTTCTAGTTTTTACATGAGGATATTTCGTTTTTCACCATAAGACTCAAATGGCTCAAAAAATATCCCTTTGTGGATTTTAAAAAAACAGTGTTCTCAAAGTGCTCAATGAAAAGAATGGTTCAACTCTGTGAGATGAATGCACACATCCAAAGCAGTTTCTCAGAAAGCTTCTGTCTAGTTTGTATCGGAAGGTATTTCCTTTTTCACTGTAGACCTACATGTGAATCTAAATATCCCTTTGCAGTTTCCACAAACACTGAGTTTCCAAACTGCTCAATCAAAAGAATGGTTAAACCCTGTGAGATGAATGCACACTCTGCAAAGCAGTTTTTCAGAAAGCTTCTGATTAGTTTGTATCAGAAGATATTTCCTTTGTCAAAGTAAGTCTCAAGGCAAATCCAAATATCCCTTTGCAGATTCTACAAACACTGTGTTTCCACACTGCTCAATCAAGAGTCTAGTTTATCTCAGTGAGACCAATGCACAGATCACAAAGCAGTTTCTCAGAAAGATATTTTCTAGTTTTTATGTTAGGATATTTCCTTTATCATCATAGGCCTCAAAACGCTCACAATTATCCATTTACTGAGTCTAGAAAAATAGTGGTTCCAAACTGCTCAATCTCAAAATGGTTCAACTCTGTTAGAGGAATGCACACATTACAAAGCCATTTCTCAGAAAGCTTCTGTCAAGTTTTTATGTGGAGATATTTCATTTTTAACTGTAGGCCTCAACACACTCCCAAATATCCCTTTGCAGATTCTACAAAAACAGTTTCCAAAATGCTCAATCAAAGGAAAGTTTTAACTCTGTGAGATGAATGCACATATCACAAAGCAGTTTCTCAGAAATGTTCTGTCTAGTTTTTATTTGATGATGTTTCCTTTTTCACCATAAGACTCAAAGGGCTCCAAAATATCCCTTTGCAGATTCTACAAAAACAGTGGTTCTAAACTGGTCAATCAGAAGAGATGAATGCACACATCACAAAGCAGTGTCTCAGAAACCTTCTGTCTAGTTTTTATCAGAAGATATTTCCTTTTTCACTGCAGACCTACATGGGAATCTAAATATTCCTTCGTAGTTTCTACAAACACTGAGTTTCCAAACCGCTCAATGAAAAGAATGGTTAAACTCTGTGAGATGAATGCACACTTCACAAAGCAGTTTCTCAGAAAGATTCTGTCTAGTTTCTATTGGAAGATATTTTCTTTTTCACCATAGGCCTCAAAGCGCTCACAAATATCCCTTCTCAGATTCTACAAACACAGTGTTTCCAAACAGCTCTATCAAAAGGTTGGTTCAACTCTGATAGAGGAGTGCACAGGTCACAAAGCAGTTTCTAAGAAAGCTCCTTTCTTGTTTTTATGTGAGGACATTTCCTTTTTCGCCATAAGCCTCAAAGCGCTCCCAAATATCCATTTGCAGATTCTACAAAAACAGTGTTTCCAAAATACTCACTCAAAAGAAAGCTTTAACTCTCTGAGATGAATGCACATATCACAAAGCAATTTCTCAGAAAGCTCCTTTCTAGTTTTTATGTGAGGATATTTCCTTTTTCAACATAAGACTCAAAGGGCTCCAAAATATCAATTTGCAGATTCTACAAAAATAGTGGTTCCAAACTGCTCAATCAAAAGTATGGTTCAACTCTGTGAGATGACTGCACACATCACAAAGCAGTTTCTCAGAAACTCTCTTTCTAGTTTGTATTGGAAGATATTTCATTTTCATCACATGCCTCCAGGAGAGCCCAAGTATCCCTTCGCAGATTCTACAACGTGTTTTCAAACTATTCAATGAAAACAATGGCTAAACTCTGTGAGATGAATGCAACATCAAAAAGCAGTTTCTCAGAAACTTTCTTTCTAGTTTGTATCTTAAGATACTTCCTTTTTCACCGTAAGCCTCGATGCACTCCTAAATATCCTTTTGAAGATTCTAGAAGAATAGAGTTTCCAAACTGCCCAATGAAAAGAAACGTGTAACTCTGTGAGGTGAATGCACACATCACAAAGCAGTTTCTCAGAAAGTTTCTGTCTAGTTTTTACCAAAGATATTTCTTTTTTCACCATAGACTTCAAAGCACTCACAAATATCCCTTCAAAGATTCTACAAACACTGAGTTTCCAAACGGTCCTATCAGAAGAATGGTTCAACTCTTTTAGAGGAATGAACAGATCACAAAGCAGTTTCTAAGAAAGCTCCTTTCTAGGTTTATGTGACGATATTTGCTTTTTTCACCACAGTACTCAATGTGCTCCCAAGTATCCCTTTGCAGATTTTAGAAGTACAGAGTTTCCAAACTGTTAAATGAAAAGAAATGTTTAACTCTGTGAGAGTAATTCACACATCACAAAGCAGTTTCTCAAAAAGCTTCTGTCTAGTCTGTATCAGGAGATATTTCCTTTGTCAGCGTAGGCCCCAAGGCAAATCCAAATATCCCTTCGCAGATTCTACAAACACTGTTTTTCCAAGCTGCTCCATAAAAGGAATCATTTAACAATGTGATATGCAGGCACAGATCACAAAGCAGTTTCTAAGAAAGCTCCTTTCTAGTTTTTATGTGAGGATATTTCCTTTTTCACCATAAGCCTCAAAGGGCTCCAAAATATCCCTTTGCAGATTCCACAAAAACAGTGGTTCCAAACTGGTCAATGAAAATAATGGTTCAACTCTGTGAGATGAATGCCCACATCACAAAGCAGTGTCTCAGAAAGCTTCTGTCTAGTTTATATCAGAAGGTATTTCCTTTTTCACCGTAGGCCTACAATCGAGTCCACATATCACTTCCAGATTCTACAAAAACTATTTCCAAACTGCTCAATCAAAAGAATCATTAAAATCTGTCAGCTGATTGCACACATCACAAAGCAGTTTCTCAGAAAGATTCTCTCTAGTTTGTATCAGAAGATATTTCCTCTTTCACAATAGGCCTCAATGCACTCCCAAGTATCCCTTTGCAGATTCAAGAGGAACAGAGTTTCCAAACTGCTCAATGAAAAGAAACGTTTTACTCTGTGAGGTGAATGAGCACATCACAATGAAGTTTCTCAGAAACCTTCTGTCTAGTTTGTATCAGAAGATATTTCCTTTTTCACCGTAGGCCTCAAAGCACTCACAAACGTCCCTTTGCAGATTCTGCAAACACTATGTTTTCAAACTACTCTATGAAAAAGAATGATTCAACACTGTTAGAGGAATGCACAGATCACAAAGCAGTTTCTAAGAAAGCTCATTTATTGTGTTTATGTGAGGAAATTTAGTTTTTTTGCCATAGGCCTCAATGAGCTCCCAAATATCCCTTTGCAGATTCTACAAATGCAGTGTTTCCAAAATGCTTAATTAAAAGAAAGTTTTAACTCTGTGAGATGAATGCACATATTACAAAGCAGTTTGTCAGAAAGCTCCTTCCAAGTTTTTATGTGAGGATATTTCCTTTTTCACCATAAGACTCAAAGGGCTCCAAAATATCAATTTGCAGATTCTACAAAAACAGTGGTTCCAAACTTCCCAATCAAAAGAATGGTTCAACTCTGTGAGATGAATGCACTCATCACAAAGCTCTTTCTCAGAAACCTTCTGTGTAGTTAGTAGCGGAAGATATTTCCTTTTTCACCATAGGCCTCTATGCACTCCTAAATACCACTTCTCAGATTGTACAAACACTGTGTTTCATAACCGCTTAATCAAAAGTGTAGTTTAAATCTGTTAGGTGAATGTTCATATCACAAAGCAGTTTCTCAGAAACTTTCTTTCTAGTTTGTATCAGAAGTTATCCTTTTTCACCATAGCCCTCAAAGCTGTCCCAAATGTGCTCCCACATATCCCTTGGAAGATTCTACAAAAACAGTGTTTCCAAACTGCTCAGTCAAAGAAAAGTTTTAATTCTGTGAGATGAATGCACATATCACTAAGCAGTTTCTCAGAAAGTTTTTTTCCAGTTTCTATCAGAAGATATTTCCTTTTTCACCATAAGACTCAAAGGGCTCCAAAGTATCCCTTTGCAGAAATTACAGAAACAGTGACTCCAAACTGCTCAATGAAAAGAACTGCTCAACTCCTATGAGATGAATGCACACATCATAAGACAGTTTCTCAGAAAGCTTCTGTGCAGTTTGCATTGGAAGATATTTCCTTTTTCACCATAGGCTTCAAGGCACTACCAAATATCCCTTCGCAGATTCTACAAACTCTGTGCTTCCAAACTGCTCAATCAAATGAATGGTTTAACTCTCTGAGATGAGTGCACACATCACAAAGCAGTTTCTCAGAAACTTTCTTTCTAGTTTTTATTTGGAGATATTTCCTTTTTCTCCATAGATCTCAAAGGGCTCCCAAATATTCCTTTGCAGATTGCAGAAAAACAGTTTTTCCAAACTGCTCAATCAGAAGAAATATTTTACTCTGTGGGATGAATGGACACAATACAAAGTAGTTTCTCAGAAAGCTTCTTTCCAATTTTTATATGAAGTTATTTCCTTTTTCATCTTAAAACTCAAAGGACACCAAAATAGCCCTTCACACATTCTACAAAAAGAGTGTTTCCAAATTGCTCAATTGAAAGAATGGTTTAACTCTGTGAGATGAATGCACACATGACAAAGCCGTTTCTCAGAAAGCTTCTTTCTAGTTTTTATGTGAGGATATTCCCTTTTTCAACACAGATCTCAATGCACTCCCAAATATTCCTTTGCAGATTCTACAAAAACGGTGTTTCCAAACTGCTCAATCAATAGAAAGTTTTCACTCTGTGAGATACATGCACATATCACATAGCAGTTTCTCAGAAGGATCCTTTCTAGTTTTTATGTGAGTATATTTCCTTTTTCACAATGAGACTAAAAGGGCTCCAAAATATCCCTTTGCAGATTCTACAAAAACAGTGGTTACAAACTGCTCAATCAAAAGAATGGTTCAACTCAACTCTGTGATGTGAATGCACACATCACAAAGCTCTTTCTCAGAAACCATCTGTCTAGTTTGTATCAGAAGATATTTCCTTTTTCACCACAGGCCTCAATGCTCTCTCAAATATCCCTTCACAGATTCTACAAACACTGTGTTTCAAAATTGTTCAATCAAAAGAATGGTTTAACTCTGTGAGATAAATGTTCACATCACAAAGCAGTTTCTCAGCAACTTTCTTTCTAGTTTTTATCAGAATATATTTCCTTTTACAAGATAGGCCTCAGAGCGCTCCCAAATATCCCTTTGCAGATTCTAGAAAAACAGTCTTTCCAAACTGCTCAATGAAAACAAACGTTTAACACTGTGAGATGAATACACACATCACACAGCAGTGTATCAGAAATCTTCTGTCTAGTTTGTATCTGAAGATATTTCCTTTTTCACACTAGGTCTTAATGAGCTCCCAAATATCCCTTCATGAATTCTGCAAAACTTTGTTTCAAAACTGCTCAATCAAAAGAATGATTTCACTCTGTGAGATGAATGCACACGTCATGAAGAAGTTTCTCAGAATCTTTCTTTCTGGTTTGTATCAGAAGATATTTCCAATTTCAACATAGGCCCCAAAGTGCTCCCAAATATCCTTTTGCAGATTGTAGAAAAACAGTTTTTCCAAACGGCTCAATCAGAAGAAATATTTTACTCTGAGAGATGAATGGACACAACACACAGCAGTTTCTCAGAAAGCTTCTTTCTAATTTTTAAGTGAAGTTATTTCCTTTTTCATCTTAAGACTTCAAGGACACTCCAATATCACTCCTCATATTCTACAAAAAGAATGTTTCAAAATTGCTCAATCAAAAGAATGGTTTAGCTCTGTGAGATGAATACACACATCACAAAGCAGTTTCTCAGAATGCTCTTTTCTGTTTTTTTTTCTTTTATTATTATTCTTATTATTATTATTATTATTATACTTTAGGCTCTATGGTACATGTGCACAATGTACAGGTAAGTTACATATGTATACATGTGCCATGCTGGTGCGCTGCACCCACCAACTCATCATCTAGCATTAGGTATATCTCCCAATGCTATCCCTCCCCCCTCCCCCCAACCCACAACAGTCCCCGAAGTGTGATGTTCACTTTTTCACCACTGGCATCGATGTTCTCCCAAATATCCCTTCACAGATTCTGTAAAAACTGTGTTTCCAAACTGCTCAATCAAAATAAATGTTTCACTCTATGAGATGAATGCACATATCACAAAGCAGTTTCTCAGAAACTTTCTTTCTAGTTTGTATTGGAAGATAATTCCTTTTTCGCCATAGGCCTCACTGTACTCCCACATATCCTTTGGCAGATTCTTCAAAAACTGTGATTCCAAACTGCTCAATCAAAGAAAGGTTTAACTTTGTGAGTTGAATGCACATATCAGGAAGCAGTTTCTCAGAAAACTTCTTTCTTGTTTTTATGTGAAGGTATTTCCTTTTTCACCATAGATCTCAATGTGTTCCCAAATATCCCTTTGCAGATTCTACAAACACTATGTTTCCCCACTGCTCAATCAAAAGAATGTTTTCACTCTGTGATGAATGCACACATCACAAAGCAGTTTCTCAGAAACTTTCTTTCTAGTTTGTATCAGAAGATATTTCCTTTTTCATGATAGGCCTTAATGTGCTCCCAAATACCCTTTGCAGATTCTAGAAAAAGTCTTTCCAAACTACTCAATGAAAATAAACTTTTAAGTCTGTGAGATGAATGCACACATCATAAAGTAATATTTCAGAAATCTTCTGTCTAGTTTCTACCTGAAGATATTTCCTTTTTCACCATAGGCTTAAATGCGCTCCCAATTATCCCTTCACAGATTCTGCAAAAATTGTGTTTCCAAACTGCTCAATCAAAAGAATGGTTGAACTGTGTGAGAGGAATGCACACATCAAAAATCATTCTCTCAGAAACTTTCTTTCTAGTTTGTATCGGAATATATTTCCTTTTTCACCCTAAGCCTAAATGTGCTCCAAAATATCCCTTTGCAGATTGTAGAAAAAGAGTTTTTCCAAATTGCTCAATCAAAAGAAATGTTTAACTCTATGAGATGAATGGACACAACACAGAGCAGTTTCTCAGAAAAGTTCTTTCCAATTTATATGTGAAGGTACTTCCTGTTTCAACTTTAGACTCAAGCTACTCCCCAGTATCCCTTGGCAGATTCTACAAAAAAATTGTTTCTAAATTGCTCAATCAAAAGAATGGTTTAGTTTCGTGAGATGAATGCACACATCACAAAGCAGTTTCTCAGAAACTTTCTTTCTGGTTTGTATTGGAAGCTATTTCCTTTTTCTATATAAGCCTCAATGCCCTCCAAAATATCCCTTTGCAGACTATAGAAAAACGGTTTTTCCAAACTACTCAATCAAAAGAAATGTTGAACTCTGTGAGATGAATAGACAAAACACACAGCAGTTTCTCAGAGAGCTTCTGTCTAGTTTTTATGTGAAGATATTTCCTTTTTCACCATAGGCATCAATGCGCTCCCAAATAACCATTTGCAGATTCTACAAAAGCAGAGTTTATAAAAGCTCAATCAAAAGACAGGTTTAGCTTTGTGAGATAAATGCACATATCACAAAGCAGTTTCTCAGAAAGCTTCTTTCTAGTTTTTTGTGAGGCTATTTCCTTTTTCACCATAGGCCTCAATACACTGCCAAATATCCCTTCAAAGATTTTACAAAAACAGTGCTTCCAAACCGCTCAATCAAAGGAAAGGTTTAACTTTGTGAGATGAATGCACATATCACAAAGCCATTTCTCAATAAGCTTCTCACTAGTTTTTATGTGAAGATATATCTTTTTTCACAGTAAGACACAAAGGGCTCCAAAATATCCCTTTGCAAATTCTACAAAAACAGTGTTTCCAAATGGCTCAATCAAAAGATTTAACTCTGTGAGATGAATGCACACATCACAAGAAATTTCTCAGAAACTTTATTTGTAGTTTCTATCAGAAGATATTTCCTTTTTCACCGTAAGACTCAAAGGGCTCCAAAATATTCTTTTGCATATTCTACATAAACAGTGATTCCAAACTGCTCAATGTAAATGAAAGTTTAACTCTGTGAAATGAATGCACACATCACAAAGCAGTTTCTCAGAAACTTTCTTTCTAGTTTGTATCAGAAGACATATCCTTTTTCACCATAGGCTTCAATGTACTCCCAAATAACCCTATGCAGATTGTATAAAAATGGTTTTTCCAAACTGCTCAATCAAAAAAAAATGTTTAACTCTGTCAGATGAATGGACACAACACAGAGCAGTTTCTCAGAAAGCTTCCTTCTAGTTTTTATTGAGGATATTTCCTTTTTCACCATAAGACTCAAAGGGCTCCAAATTATCCCTTTGCAGATTCTACAAAAACAGTGATTCCCAACTGCTCAATCAAAAGGATAGTTTAAATCTGTGAGAAGAGTGCATACATCACAAAGCAGTTTCTCAGAAAGCTTTTCTCTAGTTTGTATCGGAAAATATTCCCTTTCTCACCATAGGCCTCAATGCACTCCCTAATATCCCTTCGCAGATTCTACAAACACTGTGTTTCCAAACTGCTCAATCAAAAGAATGATTTAGCTCTGTGAGATGAATGCACAAATCACAAAGCAGTTTCTCAGAAACTTTCTTTCTAGTTTGTATAGGAAGATATTTCCTGTTTCACCATAGGCCTCAATGTGCTCCCAAATATCTCTTTGCAGATTCTAGAAAAAGAGTCTTTTGAAACTGCTCTATGAAAAGAAACATTTAACTCTGTGAGATGAATGCACACATCACAAAGCAGTATATCAGAAATCTTCTGTCTAGTTTGTATCTGAATATATTTCCTTTTTCACCATAGGCCTCAATGCACTCACAAATAACCCTTCACAGATTCTGCAAAAACTGTGTTTCCAAATTGCTCAATCAAAAGAATTGTTTCACTCTGTGAGATGAATGCACAAATTACAAAGCAGGTTCTCAGAAAGTTTCTTTCTAGTTTGCATCTGTAGATATTTCCTTTTTCACCATAGGCCTCAATGTGCTCCCAAATGTCCCTTAGCAGATTGTAGAGGAACAGTTTTTCCAAACTGCTCAATCAAAAGAAGCATTTAAATCCGTAAGATGAATGGACACAACATACAGCAGTTTCTCAGAAAGCTTCTTTCTAATTTTTATGTGAAGTTATTTCCTTTTCCATCTTTAGACTCAAAGGACTCCCGAATATCCTTTTGAAGATTCTACAAAAAGAGTGTTTCCAAATTGCTCAATCAAAAGAATGGTTTAGCTCTGTGAGATGAATGCACACATCACAAAGCAGTTTCTCAGAGACTTGCTTTCTAGTTTGTATTGGAAAATATTTTCTTTTTCTCCATAGGCCTTAATGCACTCCCATATATCCCTTTAAAGATTGTAGAAAAACAGTGTATCCATACTACTCCAACAAAAGAAATGTTTAACTCTGTAAGATGAATGGACATAACACAAAGCAGTTTCTCAGAATGATTATTTCTAGTTTTTATATGAAGATATTTCCTTTTTCACCATAGGCCTCAAAGCGCTCCCACATATCACTTTGCAAATTCTACGAAAACAGTGTTTCCAAACTGCTCAATCAAAAGAAAGTTTTATCTCTTTGAGATGAATGCACGTACCACAAATCAGCTTCTCAGAAAGATTCTTTCTAGTTTTTATGTGAGGATATTTCCTTTTTCACCATAAGATTCAAAGGGCTCCAAGACTTCCCTTTGCAGATTCTACAAAAACACTGGTTTGAAACTGCTCAATCAAAAGAATGGTTCAATTCCTTGAGATGAATGCACACATCATAAAGCAGTTTCTCAGAAAGCTTCTATCTAATTTGTATTGGAAGATATTTCATTTTTCACCCTAGGCCTGAATGTGAATCCCAATATCCCTTCGCAGATTCTACAAAAACTTTGTTTCCAAACTTCTCCACCAGTAGAAAGGTTTAATTCTATGAGATAAATGCACATATCACTAAACAGTTTATCAGAAATCTTGTGTCTAGTTTGTATCAGAAGATATTTCCTTTTTCACATAGGCCTCAATGCACTCCCAAATATCCCTTTGAAATTTCTACAAAAACAGTTTCTCCAAACTGCTCAATCACAAGAATGGTTTAACTCTGTGAGATGAATGTACACATCACAAAGCAGTTTCTCAGAATGATTCCGTCTAGTTTGTATCTGAAGATATATTCTTTTTCACCATAGGCCTCAATGCACTCCAAAATATCCCTTCGCAGATTCTACAAAAACAGTTTTTCTAAACTGCTCAATCAAAAGTATGGTTTAACTCTATAACATGTATGCACATTTCACAAAGCAGTTTCAGAGAAATCTTCCCTCTAGTTTGTGTCTTAATATATTTCCTTTTTCACCATAGGCCTCCAGTGACTCCCTAATATCCCTTCGCAGTTTCTACCAAAGCAGTGTTAGAAACTGCTTAATCACAAGAAAGGTTTAACTCTCTGAGATGAGTGCACACATAACAAAGTGTTTTAGAGAAAGCTTCTTTCTAGTTCTTATTGGAAGATATTTCCTTTTTCACCTGAGGCCTCAATGTGATCCCCAATATCCATTTGTATATCCTACAAAAACAGTGTTTCCAAACTGCTCAATCAAAAGAAGGATTTAACTCTGTGAGATGAATGTACACATCTCAAAGCAGTTTCTCGGAAAGGTTCTTTCTAGTTTTTATGTTAAGGTATTCCCTTTTTCACCATAAGACTCAATTTTCTCTGAATTATCCCTTTGCAGGTTCTAAAAAAAGAGTGCTTACAAACTGCTTTATCAAAAGAAAGGTTTAAATCTCTGAGATGAATGCACACATCACAAAACAGTCTTGCAGAAAGCTTCTTTCTATTTTTTATATGAAGAACATTTATTTTACACCATAAGACTCCATGGGCTCCCAGATACCCCTTTGCAGATTCTACAAAAATAAATGTTTCCAAACTGCTCAATCAAAAGAATGGTTTTACTCTGTGACATGAATGCACACATCACAAAGCACTTTCTCAGAAAGTTTCTTTCTATTTTGTATCTGAAGATATTTCTTTTTTCACAACAGGCCTCAATGTGCTCCCAAATATCACTTCACAGATTCTACAAAAACAGGGTTTTGAAAGTACTTAATCAAAAGAATGGTTTAACTCTGGGAGATGAATGCACACATCACAAAGCAGTTTCAGAGAAAGCTTCTTTCTAGTTTGTATCTGAAGATATTTCCTTGTTCATCTTAGGGCTTAAAGCTCTGTGAAATATCCATTTGCAGATTCTAGAAAAACAGTCTTTCCAAACTGCTCAGTCCAATAAAGGTTTAACTAAGTGAGATGAATGCACACATCACAAAGCCGTTTATCAGAAAACTTCTTTCCAGTTTTTATATGAAGATACTACCTTTCTCAACTTAAGACTCAATAGGCTACCAAAAATCCCTTTGCAGATTCTACACAAACAGTATTTCCAAACTACTCAATCAAAAGAATGGTTTAACTCTGTGAGACAAATGCACACATTACAAAGCACTTTCTCAGAATGCTTCTGTCTAGTTTGTATCTGAAGATATTTCTTTTTTCACCATAGACCTCAATGCACTCCCAAATATCCACTTGCAGATTCTAGAAAAACCGTGTTTCCAAACTGCTCAATCGAATTCATGATATATCTCCATAAGATGAATGTACACAGCACAAAGTAGTTTCTCAGAAACTTTCTTTCTAGTTTTTATGTGAATATGTTACCTTTTAACCATAATAATCAATGGCCTCCCAAATAACCCTTTGCAGATACTACAAAAACAGTGTTTCCAAACTGTTCAATTCAAAGAAAATTTAACTCTATGAGATGAATGCACACATCACAAAGGATATTCTCAGAACGTTTCTTTCTAGTTTTTATCTGACGATATTTCCTTTTTCACCATAGGCTTCAGGGAGCTCACAAATATCCCTTCAGAAATTCTAGAAAAGCAGTGTTAGAATCTGATCAATCACAAGAAAAGTTTGACTCTGTGAGATGAATGCAAACATCTCAAAGAAGTTTCTCAGTAAGCTTCTCTATAATTTTTATGTGAAGGTATTTCCTTTTTTACCATAAGAATCAATGGGCTCCCAAATATCTCTTTGCAGATTCTACAACAACAGTGATTCCAAACTGCTTAATCAAAAGCAAAGTTTAACTCTGTGAGATGAATGCACACATCACAAAACAGTTCCTCAGAAAGTTTCTTTCTAGTTTGCATCTGAAGATATTTTCTTTTTCACCATAGGCTTGAAGGTGTCCCTAAATATCCCTTTACAGATTCTAGAAAAACAGTCTTTCCAAACTGCTCAATCAAAGAAAGGTGTAATTCAGTGAGATGAATGCACACATCAGGAAGAAGTTTCTCAGAAAACTTCTATCTAGTTTGTATCTGAATATATTTCCTTTTTCTCCATAGACCTCAACACGCTCCAAAATATCCCTTTGCAGATTTCACAAAAACAATGTTTCCAATCTCCTCAATCAAAAGAAAAGTTTGACTCTGTGAGATGAGTGCACACATCACAAAGCAGTTTCTCAGAAATCTTTATATTTTTTCTCTGAGTATATTTTTTCTTCACCATAGGCTTCAATGTGCTCCCAAATATTCCTTCACAGATTCTACAAAAACAGTGTTTCCAAACTGCTGAATAAAAAGAAAGGTTTAACTCTGTCAGATGAATGCACACGTTACATAGCTGTTTCTCAGAAAGCTTCTTTCTAGTTTTTATCTGAAGATATTTCCTTTTTCACCATAGGCCTCAATGTGCTCTCAAATATCTCTTCGCAGATTCTACAGTAACAGATTTCAAAATGCTCAACCAAAAAAAGGTTTAACTCTGTGAGACAGATGCACTAATCACAAAGCAGTTTCTCAGAAAGCTTCACTTTAGTTTTTATCTGAAATGATTTACTTTTTCACCATAGGCCTCAATGTGCCCCAAAATATCCCTTTGCAGATTCTACAAAAACAGTGTTGCCAAACTGTTTAATCAAAAGAAATATTAAGTCTGTGAGATGAATGCACTCATTGAAGTGCAGTTTTCCAGAAACCTTCTTCTAGTTTTTGTTTGAGGATATTTCCTTTTTTACCATTGGTGAGAATGCATTCCCTAATATCCCTTCACAGATTCTACAAAAACAGTGTTTCCAAACTGCTCAATCAAAATAAAGTTTTGGATAAATATCATTGAGATGAATGCACACATCACAAAGCAGTTTCTCAGAAAGCTTCTTTCTAGTTTTTATCTGAAGATATTTTATTTTTCACTGTAGGCACAATGCACCCCAAATATCCTTTGGCAGATTCTACAAAAACAGTGTTTCCAAACTGCTGAATGAAAAGAAGGGTGTAACTCTGTGAGATGAATGCACCCATCAGTAATCAGTGTCTTGCAAAGCTTCTTCCTAGTTTTTATCTGAAGGTGTTTCCTTTATCACTACAGGCCTCAATGCATTCCCAAATATTGCTTCAAAGAATCTGCAAAAACATTGTTTCCAAACTGCTCAATCAAAAGAAAGACTTAACTGTATGTGATTAATACTCACATCACAAAGCAGTTTCTCAGAAAGCTTTTTCTAGTTTTTATCTGAGTACTTTTCCTTTTTCACAAGAGGCCTCAATGTGCTCCAAAATATCCCTTTGCAGATTCTTCAAAACCAGTGTTTCCAAATGGCTCAATTAAAGAAATTTTAACTTTGTGAGGTGAATGCACACGTCACAAAGCAGTGTCTCAGAAAGCTTCCTTCTAGTTGTTTTCTGAGCATGTTTTATTTTCACCAAAGGACAAACTGTGCTCCCAAATATCCCTGTGCAGATACTACAAAACACTATTTCCAAACTGTTCAACCAAAAGACAGGTTTAACACTGCGAGATAAATGCACACATCACAAAGAAGTTTCTCAGAAAGCTACTTTCTAGTTTGTATCTTAAGATATTTCCTTTTTCACCAGAGGCCTCAATGCTCTCCCAAATAAAGCTTTGCAGACTCTTCAAAAACAGTGTTTCCAAACTGTACAATCAAAAGCATGGTTTAACTCTGTGAGATGAATGCCCACATCACAAAGCACTATCTCAGAAAGCTTCTTGCTGTCTTTTATCTGAAGATATTTCCTTTTTCACCATAGTCCTCAATGCACTCCAAAATATCCCTTCACTGATCCTATAAAAACTGTATTTCCAAAGTGCTCTATAAAAGGAAAGGTTTAACTCTGTGAGATGAATTCACACAACAGAATGCAGTTTTTCAGAAAGCTTATTTCTGGTTTTTATCTGAGGATATTTCCTTTTTCTCTGGAGGCCTCAATGCACTCCCAAATATAGCTTTGCAGATTCTTCAAAAAGAGTCGTTCCAAACTGTACAATCAAAAGCATGGTGTAAATCTGTGAGATGAAAGCACACATCACAAAGCAATGTCTCCAAGAGGTTCTTTAATTTTTTATCTGAAGATATTTCATTTTTCACAATAGGCCTCAATGCGCTCCCAAATACCCCATGGCAGTTTCCACAAAAACACTATTTCCAACATGTGCAATAAAAAAAAACGTTTTAACACTGAGAGATGAATGCACACATCACCAAGCAATTTCTCAGACAGCTTCTTTCTAGTATTTATCTGAAGATATTTCCTTTTTCATCATAGGTCTCAACGCACTCCAAATATCCTTTTGCAGATTCTATAAACACTGTGTTTCCAAGGTGCTCAATCAAAAGAATGGTTTAACTCTGTGAGATGAATGAACACATCACAAAGCAGTTTCTCAGAAGGCTTCTTTCTAATTTTTATCTAAGGATATTTCCTTCTTCACCATAGGCCTCAATGCACTTGCAAATATCCCTTGGTAGATTCTACAAAAATAGTGTTTCCAATCTGCTCCATCAAAAGAAACGTTTGAGTCTGTGAGATGAATGCACATATCACAAAGCAATATCTCAGAAAGCTTCCTTCTAGTGTTTATCTGAAGATATTTCCTTTTTCACATAGGCCTCAATGCACTCCCAAATATATCTTCACAGAGTCTTCAAAAACAGTGTTTCCAAACAGCACAATCAAAATAATGGTTTAACTACCTGAGATGTATGCCCACAATACAAAGCACTATCTCAGAAAGTTTCTTTCTGTTTTTTACCTGAAGATATTTCCTTTTTCACCATAGACCTCAATGTGCTCCAAATATCCCTTCGCTGACCCTACAAGAACTCTGTTTCCAAAGTGCTCTATAAAAGGAAAGTTTAACTCTGTGAGAAGAATGCACACAAAAAAATGCAGTTTTTCAGAAAGCTTCTTTCTGGATTTTATCTGAGGATATTTCCTTTTTCACCCCAGGCCTCAGTGCACTCCGAAATATCATTTCACAGATATTATAAAAACAGTGTTTCCAAACTGCTCAATCAAAAGAAGAGTGTAACTGTATGAGACGAATGCAGACATCACAAAGCAGTTTTTCAGAGAGCTTCTTTCTAGTTTTTATGTGTAGATATTACCTTTTTCACCATATGCCTCAATACACTCCCAAATATCCATTCGCAGATTGTATAGAACAGTGTTTCCAAACTGGTCAATCAAAAGACAGGTGAAACTCTTTGAGATGAATCACACATCGAAAAGCAGTTTCTCAGAAAGCTTCTTTCTAGTTTTTATCCGAGGATATTTCCTTTTTTTACCATAGGCCTCAATGCACTCCTAAATATTCTTTTGCAGATTCTACAAAAACAGTGTTTCCAAACTGCTCAAAGAAAAGAAAGCTTTAACTCTGTGAGATGAATGTGTACATCCCAAAGCAGTTTCTCAGAAAGCTTCTTTTTTTTTTTTTTTAGCATATTTCCTTTTTCAGCACTGGCCTCATAGCATTCACAAATATACCTGTGCTGCCAAATATCCCTTTGCAGCTTCTACCAAACAGTGATTCCATACTGCTAAATCAAAAGAAAGGTTTAACTCTGTGAGATGAATGCACACATCACAAAGCCGTGTCTCCAAGTTCTTTTAGTTTTTATCTGAAGGTATTTCATTTTTCACCTGAGGCCTCAATACGCTCCCAAATATCCCATGGCAGGTTCCACAAAAACACCGTTTCCAAACTGTGCAATAAAAAAAAAAATGTTAAACTCTGAGAGATGAATGCCCACTTCACAAAGCAGTTTCTCAGAAAGCTTCTTTCTATTTTTTTTCTGAAGATTTTTCCTTTTTCATCATAGGCCTCAATGCACTCCAAATATCCCCTTGCAGATTCTATAAAAACTGTGTTTCCAAAGTGCTCAATCAAAAGAATGGTTTAACTCTGTGAGATGAATACACACATCACAAAGCAGTTTCTCAGAAAGCTTGTTTCTAATTTTTATCTGAGCATATTTCCTTTTTCACCGTAGACCTCAGTGTGCTCACAAATATCCCTTCACAGATTCTACAAAAATAGTGTTTGCAAGCTTCTCAATCAAAAGGAAGGTTTAACCATTTGAGTTGAATGCACTCATCACAAAGCAGTTGCTCAGAATGCTTCTTTCTAGTTTTTTCTGAAGATATTTCCTTTTTTACCATAGGCCTTAATGTGTTCCCAATTATCCCTTCACAGATTCCACAAAAACAATATTTCCAAACTGCTCAACAGAAAGAAAGAAGTAACTCCGTGAGATGAATGCACACGTTAAAAAGAAGTTTCTCAGAGATCTTCTTTCTCGTTTTTATCTGAGGATATTTACTTTTTCACCACAGGCCTAAATGCATTCCCAAATATCCCTTCCCAGATTCTACAAAAATAATGTTTCCAAACTGCTGAATCAAAGGACAGCTTCAACTCTGAGATGAATGCACACATCAGAAAGTAGTTTCTCAGAAAGCTTGTTTCGAGTTTTTATCAGAAGATATTTCATTTTTCACTGTAGGCTTCAATGTGCTCCCAAATATCCATTGGCAGATTCTACAAAAACTGTGTCTCCAAACTGCTCAACCAAAATCAAGGTTTAACTCTATGAGATGAATGCACACATCACAAAAGCAGTTTCTCAGAAATCTTCTTTCTTGTTTTTATCTGAAGATACATCCTGTTTACCATATGCCTCAATGCACTCCCAGATATAGCTTCTTAGGTTCTACAAAAACAGTCTTTCCAAACTTCTCAATCAAAAGAAAGGTTCAACACTGTGATATGAATGTACACATCACAAAGCACTTTCTTAGAAAGCTTCTTTCTAGTTTTTATGTGAAGATATTTCCTTTTTCACCATAGGCCTCTATGCATTCCCAAATATCCCTTTGCAGATTCTGCAAAAATAGTGTTTCCATATATCTCGATCAAAATAAAGCTTTAACTCTGTGAGAGGAATGCTGACATCTCAAAGCAGTGTCTCAGAAAGATTTTTCTAATCTTTATCTGAGGATATTTCCTTTTTCACCACAGCCCTCAATGTGCTACCAAATATCCCTTTGCAGATGGTACAAAAACAGTGTTTCCAAACCGCTCAATGAAAAGAAATGTGTAACTCTGTGAGATGAATGCATTCATCACAAAGCAGTTTCTCAGAAAGCTTTTTTCTAGTTTTTATCTGAGGACATTTCCTTTTTCACCATAGACCTCAATGTGCTCCCAAGTATACCTTCCCAGATTCTACAAAAACAGTGTTTCCAAACTGATGAACCAAAACAAGATTTTAACTCTCTTAGATGAATCCACACATCACAAAGCAGTTTGTGATAAAGCTTCTTTCTAGTTTTTGTCTGAAGATATTTCCTTTTACACCATAGGCTTCAATGCCCTCCAAAATAACCCTTCCTGGATTCTACAAAAACAATGTTTCCAAACTGCTCCATCAAAAGAAAGACTTACCTCTGTGAGATGAATGCACACATCACAAAGCAGTGTCTCAGAAAGCTTCTTTCTAATTTTTATCTGAAGATATTTCCTTTTTCACCATAGGCCTCAATGAGCCCCCAAACATCCCTTAGCAGATTCTACTAAAACAGTGTTTCCAAACTGCTCAATCAAAGGAAAGGTGTAACTGTGAGATTAATGAACACCTTACTAAGCATTTTATCTGAAAGCTTCTTTCAAGTTTTTATCTGAAGATATTTTCTTTTTCACCATAGGCCTCAATGCACTCCCAAATATCTCTTCCCATCTTCTACAAAAATAGTGGGCCCGAGGGATTCCGTGGGCACGAACTAGTAATGCCCAGTGTCCTTTTTGCCCTGTGCATGCATGGTGGGGAGACACTTTTGACTTTGGGGGTCCTATGCTGCACTGTTACTGTTTCCCTTCCATGCCAGAGGTTCCTCCACTTCCCCTTTCAAGTCTTCCTGTCTCCTTGGGCTGGCCCACATGGGCCCGATGAGCTTCATGGTCATGAACCAGGGATGCCCAGGGTCCCTTGGGCCTGCGTATTTGTGGTTGTGATCGCTTTCGCCGGTTGTGGGGGACTTCTGCCATAACCTTTCTGTTTTCCTTCCACAACACAGGTGCCTCGACCTCCCCTTTCAAGCCTTCCTGCCCCCTAGGATTGGTCCCTGCATTCCCGAGGAGCTCCATGGGCATAAACCAGGGACTACCAGGGTCCCCTGGGCCCTGCCTATGTGAGACTGGGAGGCACTTTCTCCCGTGAGATGGGACCTCTGCTGCGCCATTTCTGTTTTCCTTCCACACTACAGGTGCCTCGACCTCCTTTTCAAGCCTTCCTGCCGCCTTGGACTAGCCCCTGTGGTCCCGAGTCCCTCCGTTTGGAAGAACCAGTGATGGAAATTGTCCCCTGGGTCCCATGCATGTGCGGTGGGGAGACCCTTTTCCCCTTGGGGGGAGACCTCTGCTGCACCATTTCTGTTTTCCTTCCACAGCATAGGGTGCCTCAACCTCCCCTATCAAACCTATCTGCCACCTTAGGCTGGATCACGTGGTCCTGAGGCTGTCTGTGGGCATGAACGAGGGAATTCCAGGGTCCCCTGGGCCCCAGGCATTTGCAGTGGGGAGTCACTTTCGCCCTTGGGGGGAACCTCTGCCTCACCGTTTGTGTTTTCCTTCCACACCATAGGTGCCTCAACCTCCCCATTCAAGCCTTCCTGCTGCCTTGGGATGAGCTCCGTGGGCCTGAGGTGCTCCACTGATGCGAACCTGGGACAACCAGGATCCACTAAGCCCCATGCATGCATAATGTGAAGACACTTTCATCCATAGCAGGAAACCTCTGCCTTGCCTGTGGTGTTTTCCTTCCACTACACTGGTGCCTCCACCTCCCCTTTCAAGCCTTCCTGCCACCTTGGGCTGGTTCCTGTGGACCTGAGGTGCTCTGTGGGCATGAAACAGGGACACCCAGAGTCCTCTGGACCCTGAGCATGTGCAGTGGGGAGGCAATTTCGCCCATGGGGGTGACTTCTGCCTCACCGTTTGTTATTTCCTTCCACAACACGGGTGCCTCCACCTCCATTTTCAGGCCTTCCTGATGTTTTGGGCTGGCCCTTGTGGGTCCAAGGCGCTCCGTGGGCATGAACCAGGGATGAACACAATCTCCTAGGCCCTATGCATGTGCAGATAGGGAGGCACTTTCACCTGTTGGTGGGGACCACTGCCTCTCCATTTGGGTTTTCCTTCCACAAAACAGTTGCGTTCACCTCCCCTTTCAAGCCTTCCTGCTGCATTGGGCTTGCCCACTTGTGCCCGAGGTGCACGATCCCTGGGCATGATCCAGGTACACCCAGGGTTCGTTGGGCCCTACGGATGTGTGGTGGGGAGGCACTTTCACCTATGGGGAGGAACCTCTGCCTCGCCATTTGTTTTCCTTCCACAACACAGATGATTCCACTTCCCATTTCAAGACTTCCTGCCACCTTGGGCTGGTCCCCATGGGCGTGAGGCACTCTATGTGTGTGAACAAGGCATGCCCTGGGTCCTCTGGCCCCACACATGTGCAGAGGAAAGGCACTTTCGCCCAGGTGCGTGGACCTCAGCCTCGTCATTTGTGTTTTCCTTTCACAGCACAGGTGCCTTCAGCTCCCCTTTCAACCCTTCCTGCTGCCTTGGTCTGGCCCCTGGGGGACCAAGGTGCTCCACGGGTATGAGCCAGGGAGGCCCAGGGTGCCCTGCACCCCACGCCTGTGCAGTAGGGAGGCACTTCCCCCTGATGCGTGACCTCTGCCTCGCCATTTCTGTTTTCCTTCCACAACACAGGTGCCTCTACCTCCCATTTCAAGACTTCCTCCCACCTTGGGCTGGCCCCTGTGGGCCCGAAGTTCTCTGTGGGAACAAACCAGGGATGCCCAGGATACCCTTGGCTCCAAACATGCGTGGTGGGGAGGCACTTCCGCCCGTGGGTGGGTAGCTCTGCCACGCTGTTTGCGTTTTCTTCCACAACATAGGAGTCTCCACCTCCAATTTCATGCCTTCCTGCCACCTTGAGCTGGCCCCTGTGGGCAAGAGACACTCTGTGCACATGAACCTTGGATAGCCAGGGTTCTCGGGACCTTGCACATGTGTGGTGGGGAAGCACTTTTGCCCGTGGGGGCGACCTCTGCCTCGCCATTTTTGTTTTCCTTCCACACCTCAGGTGCCTCTACCTCCCATTTCAAGACTTCCTGCCGCCTTGGGCTGGCCTCTTGGGCCTGTGGCCCTCCGTGGGCATGAACCAGGGACAACTAGGGTCCCCTGGGCCCCACGCATGCGCAGTAGGGGGGACCTTTCTCTTGTTGGGGGTGGGCTCTGTCTCACCCTTTGTGTTTTCCTTTCACAACACAGGTGCTTCCACCTCCCGTTTCAAGCATTACTGCCGTCTTGGGCTGGCCCCCGTGGGCCCAAGGCACTGCATGGGCAAGATCCAGGAATGCTCCTTGTAACCTGGGCCCCATGCAAGAGAGGCGGTAGGCACATTTGCCCATCGGGAGGGACCTCTGCCTCACCGTTTGTGTTTTCCTTCCACAACATGGGTTCCTCCTCCTCCCTTTCAAGCTTTGTTGCCGATTTGGTTGGGCCTCCGTGGGCCCAAGGCACTCTGTTGACATGAAGCCGCAATGTCCAGGGTCCCTGGGCCCTTCACATGCGTGGTGGATAGGCACTTTCTCCAGTGGGGGGACTTCTGCCTCGCCATTTGTGTTTTCCTTCCACAACACGGGTGCCTCCACCTCCCTAATTCAAGCCTTCATGCCGTCTTGGGCTGGCCCCTGTGGCCGAAAGGCGTTACGTGGGTGTGAACCAGGGATACCCAGGGTCCCTTGGGCTCCATGCATGCACAGTGGGGAGGCACTTTCGCCCGTGGTGGGGGACCTCTACCTCTCCGTTTGTGTTTCCATTCAACAACACGGGTGGCTCCACATCCACTTTCAAGCCTACCTCTCCCCTTGGGCTGGCCCCGGGGGCCTGAATACCTCCTAGGGCATGAACCAGGGATGCCCAGTGTCCCTTGGGCCCTGCACATGTGCAGTTGGGAGACCCTTTTGCCCGTGGGAGGGAAACTCTGCCTCGCCGTTTGTTTTCCTTCCACAGCATAGGTGCTTCAACCTCCCATTTCAAGGTTTCCTGCCGCCTTGGCCTTGATCCTGTGGGCCTGACGCGCTGTGTGGGTGTGAACCAGGGACCCCCAGGGTCCCCTGAGCCCTGTGCATGCACGGCGGGGAGGCACTTTCACCCATGGGGGGGAACTCTGCCTCTCCGTTTGTGTTTTCCTTCCACAACAGAGGGGCCTCAACGTTCCCATTCAAGACTTCTTGCTGCATTAGGCTGGCCCACGTGGGCCCGTGGAACTCCATGGGTGCAAATCAGGGATGCCCAGGGTTCCCTGGGCCCTGTGCATGTGCCATGGGAAGGCACTTGCGCCCGTGAGGTGGAGCATCTGCCGCGCTGTTTTTGTTTTTTTTCCACAACACAGTTGCCTCCACCTTCCATTTCAAGCCTTCCTGCCTCCTTGGTCTTGTCCCCGGGGAGCAGAGCACTCGGGGGTGTGAAGCAGGGTCACCCAAGGTCCCGTGGGCCCCATGCATGTGCAGTTGGGAGATACTTTCGCCGTGGGGTGGGGACCTCTGCGTCACTATTTGTGTTTTCTTTCTACAACACAAGTGCTTCCACTTCCATTATCAAGATTTCCTGTCACCTTTGGCTGGCCCCCGTTCGCCTGAGGCACTCCGTGGGCATAACTGAGGGACGCCCAGGGGACCCTAGGCCCTGCACATGCGCGGTGGGTAGGCTTTTGCCAGTGGAGGGGGACCTCTACCTCGCTGTTTGTGTTTTTCTTCCACACAACGGATGCCTCAACTTCTCATTTCAAGCGTTAATGCCACCTTGCCTTTTTCCATGTGGGCCCGAGGTGCTCTGTAGGTGTGATCAAGGGACGCCTGGGGTCCCCTGAGCCCCACGAATGTGCAGTGTGAAGGCACCTTTGCCCATGGAGGGGGATCTCTGCCGTGCCGTTTGTGTTTTCGTTCCACAAATCGGGTGCCTCCACCTCCCATTTCAAGCTTTCCTGCCGCCTTGGGCTGGCTGCTGTGGGCTGACGCTCTCCGTAGGCACGAATCAGGGACGCCTGGATTCCCCTGAGTCCCATGCATTTGCGGTGTGGAAGCACTTTCCCCCGTTGGGGGAGACATCTGCCTCGCTGTTTGTGTTTGCATTCTACAACACGGGTTCCTCCACCTCCCCTTTCAAGCATTCCTGCCACCTTGGGCTGGCCACCATGGGCCCAAGAACCAGGTGCATGTGAACGAGGGATGTCCAGGGTTCCCTGAGCACCACGTATGCACTCTGGGGAGGCAACTTCGCACCTGTGGTGGGACCACTGCCTCACTCTTTGTGTTTGCATTCCAAAACACGGGTGCCTCCACTTCCCCTTTCAAGTCTACTTGCCCCCTTGGGCTGACCCTTGGGGTGTGAGGAGCTCCGTTTGCACAAACCAGGGATACCCAGGCTCCTCTGGGCCCCACACATGTGTGGTTCAGAGGCACTTTCGCCCGTGGGAGGGAACCTCTGCTCCGCCGTTCGTGTTTTCCTTCCACAACACACTTGCCACCAACTCCCATTTTAAGGTTTCCTGCAGCCTTGGGCTGGCCCCCATTGGCCCGAGGCTCTCTGTGGGTACAAATCAGTAAAGCCCAAGGTCTCCTGGGTCCTACGCATGCGCGTTAAGATGGAACTTTCGTCCGGGGGGCAGACCTCTGCCACGCCATTTGTGTTTTCCTTCCACACCACCAGTGCCTCCACCTCCACTTTCAAGCCTTCCTGCCACCTTGGGTTGGCACCCTTGGGTTGAGACACTCTGTCAGTGTGAACCAGGGATGCCCTTGGTCCCCTGGACCCCGCTCATGCACAGTGGGAAGCACTTTTGCCCTTGTGTGGGGACTTCCGTCTTGCCGTTTTTGTTTTCCTTCCACAACATGGGAGCCTCCACATCCCCTTTCAAGCCTTCCTGCCTCTCTGGGCTGGCCCCCGTCTGCCTTAGGCACTCTGTGGGCATGAGCAAGGGAAGTCCAGGGTCCCCTGGACCCCACACATACACGTTGCGGAAGCACTTTCACCCGTGGGGGAGACATCTCCTTTGCCATTTGTGTTTCTCTTTCACAACACAGGTGCCTCCACCTCCCCTTTCAAGCCTTCCTGCGCCCTGGGCTGGCCCCCTGGGACGAAGCGCTCCATGGGCCTGAACCAGGAACGCCCAGGGTCCCCTCGGCCCCATGCATGAGCGGTGGGTAGGCATTTTCATCTGTGGAGTGGGACTTCTGCATCGCCGTTTGTGTTTTCCTTCCACAACACAGGCGCTTCCACCTCCCATTTCAATACTTCCTGCAGCCTTGTGCTGGACGCTGTGTGTCTGAGATGCTCCGTGGGCACGAATCAGGGACATCAAGAATCCCCTGGATGCCACGCTTGTGCAGCAGGGTGGCAATTTCGCCATTGGTAAGGAGGTTGCTTCACCGTTTGTTTTCCTTCCACAACATGAGTGCCTCCACCTTCCCTTTCAAGCCTTCCTGCCAACTTGGGCTGCTCACCATGGGCTCGAGGCACTCCCTTGGCATGAACTAGGGATGCCCAAGGTCCCCTTGGCTTCACGCAAGTGCGGTGGGATGGCACTTTCCCCACAGGGGGGAAATGCCTCGCCGTTTGTGTGTTACTTCCATTCCACAGATGCCTCCACCACCCTTTCAAGCATTCCTGCCGCCTTGGGATGGCCACCGTGGGCTTGAGGCGCCCTGTGAGCAGGAACTAAGGATGCCCAGGGTCCCCTGGGCCCCACCAATGCGCGGAGGGGAGGCACTTTCACCCGTGGGGGGGTCCATTGCCGTGCCTCTTGTGTTTTCCTTCCACCACACTGGTGCCTCCACCACCCCTTTCAAGAATTCCTGCCACTTTGGGCTGGCCCCCGTTGGCCTGAGGTGCTATGTGGGCATGAACCATGAAAGCCCCGGGTCCACTGGGCCCTGCACAAGCACAGTGCGGATGCACTTTTGCTCATGGGTGGGAATCTCTGCCTCACTGTTTGTGTTTTCCTTCCCCAACCCAAGTGCCTCCACATCTCCTTGCAAATCTTTCTGCCATGGGTTTCATTCATGGGATGATGCACTCTGTAGCCATTTTCCAGGGACGCCCAGGGTTCCCTGGGCCCCACGCATGTGCAGTGGGGAGGCAATTTCACCCGTGGGGATGAAACTCTGCCTTGCCATTTGTGTTTTCCTTCCACAACCCAGGTGCCTCCACCTCCCATTTCAAGTCTTCCTGCCGCCTTTGGCTGGCCCCCGTGAGCATAGGCACTCCGTGGACGCATACCAGGGATGGTCAGTGTACCCTGGGTCCCGCCCATGCGTGGTGTTGAGGCACTTCCTCCCGACAGGGAGAACTTTGCCTCACTGTTTGTCTTTTCCTTCCACAACACTGGTGCCTCCACCTCCCATTTCAAGCCTTCCTGCCACCTTGGGCTGGCCCCTGAGGGCACAAGGAGCTCTGTCCACACGAACCAGGGATACCCAAGGTCCCCTAGGCCCCATGCATGCACGGTGGGGGGGCACTCTCTCTCGTGGTGAGGGACCTCTGCCTCTCCATTTGTGTTTTCCTTCCACAACACAGATGCCTCCACTTCCCCTTTCAAGCTTTCTTTATGCCTTTGGCTGCCCCCCTTTGGCCCCAGATGCTCCGTGTGCATGAACCAGGGACCCTCATGTTCCCCTGGCCTCGCACATGCACGGTGGGGAGGCCCTTTTGCCCGTGGTGGGAGACCTGTGCCTCGCCGTTTGTTTTCCTTTCACAACATAGTAGCCTCCACTTCCCCATTCAAGCCTTCCTGCCACCTTTGCCTGGCTCCCGTGGGCTTGAGGCACTCTGTGAGCATGAACCAGGAATGCCCTGCATCCCCTGGGTCCCAGTATGTGCGGTGGGGGGCACTTTCTCCCATGGGGTGGGACCTTTGCCACACCGTTTGTGTTTTCCTTCCACACCACAGGTGCCTCGAGCTCCACTTTCAAGATTTCCCGCTGCCTTGGGCTGGGCCACGTGGGCCGAGGCACTCTGAGGGCATGAAATAAAGACGCCCATGGTTGCCTTGGTCCTGCACATGTGCAGTGGGGAGGTACTTTCGCCCTTGGGGGGGACCTCTGCCTTGCTGTTTATGTTTTCCTTCCACAACACAGGTGCTTCCACCTCTCCTTTCAAGCATTCCTGCCACTTTTGGCTGGCCCTCGAGGGCAGAGATGCTCTGTGGGCACGTTCCAGGTATGCCCAGTGTCTCCTGGGCCCCATGCACGCGCGATGGGGAGGCACTTACCCCGCAGGGGGAAGCTAGGCCTTGCCATTTCTGTTTTCCTTCCACAACACAGGGGCCTCCACTTCCCATTTCAAGCCTTCTTGCCACCTTGGGCTGCCACCGTGGGCTCGAGGCACTCCGTGGGCAGGAACTAGAAACGCCCAGGGTCCCTTGGGCCCCACCCATGCGTCGAGGGGGTGCACTTTCACCTATTGGGGGGACCATTGCCACACCACTTGTGTTTTCGTTCCACCACACTGGTCCCTCCACCACACCTTTCAAGCATTCTTGCCGCCTTCTGCTGGCCCCCGTTGGCCCGAGGCACTCCATGGGCATGAACCAGGGAGGCTCAGGGTCCATTGGGCCTTATGCTTGGGTGGTGGGGGTTCACTTTCCCCCGTGGTTGGGGACCTCTGCCTCGCCGTTTGTGTTTTCCTTCCCCAACCCTGGTGCCTCCACCTGCTCTTGCAAGGCTTCCTGCCTCCTTGGGCTAGCCTCCGTGGGCAGAGGCGCTCTGTGGGTGCATACCAGGGATGGTCAGTGTACCCTGGGCCCTGCCCATGCACGGTGTCGAGGCACATCTTCCCGACGGGGGGACCTCTGCCTTGCGTTTATGTTTTCCTTCCACAACACAGGTGCCTCCACCTCCCCTCACAAGCCTTCTTGACGCCTTGAGATGGCCCCCTTTGGCCCCTGGGCCTCTCCCATACACGGGAACTTTGGCTGTGCCTTTTTTGTCCTTCCACAACACACATGTGCCTCAACCTCCCCTTTCAAGCCTTCCTGCCGCTTTAGTCTGCCCCTCGTGGCCCCGAGGCGCTCTATGGTCATGAACCAGGGACGCCCAGGATCTCGTTCGTGGGGGGTACCTCTGCCGAGCCGATTTTTTTCTTCCATACCACACAGGTGCTTCGACTCCCCCTTTGAAGATTTACTGCCGCTTTGAGATGCCCCCTTGGGCCTGAGACACTCTGTGGGCATGAAGCATGGAAACCCACAATCCGCCACACAAGTGGGGTTGGGAGGCAGTGTCTCCCGTCGGGGAGACATCAGCTGCGCCCTTTTTATCCTTTCCACACCACACAGGTGCCTCGACCTCCTCTTTTAAGGCTTCCTTCCGTTTTGGGCTGCCAAATGGGCCTGAGAATGGCCCTGTGCGTGTGAACCAGGGAAGCCCAGGATCCCTTGAGCCCTGTGCATGCGTGGTTGGGAGGCAATTTCACCCGTGGTGGAGACTTCTGCTGTGCCGTTTTTTTCCTTCTACACCACACAGATGACTTGACCTCCCATTTCATACATTCCTGCCGCTTTGGGCTGCACCCTGTGGGCCTGAAACCCTCCATCCTCACGAATCAGGGATGCCCAGGATGCTGTGGGACCCACGTATGCGTGGTTGAGAGGCTTGTTCGTTTTTCGGGGGGACTTCTGCCGTGCTGTTTTGTTTTTTTCGTTTCACAGCACAGGTGCCTCGACCTCACATTTCTTTTTTTTTCTCTAACTTTATTATATGAATACAGTATATAGTAAATATAACATATAAAATGTGTTCATTAATTGTTTATACTATTGGTCAACAGTAGGCTAATAGTAGTTAAGTTTTGAGGAGTCAACAGTTACACATAGAGTTGACTGTGTTAGGTCAGTGCCCCTAACTCCCATGTTGTTCAAGTTTATTTTATTTTATTTTATTTTATTATTATTATACTTTAAGTTTTAGGGTACATGTGCACAATATGCATGTTAGTTACACATGTATACATGTGCCATGCTGGTGTGCTGCACCCATTAACTCGTCATTATTTAGCATTAGGTATATCTCCTAATGCTATCCCTTCCCCCTCTCCACACCCCACAACAGTACCCAGACTGTGATGTTCCCCTTCCTGTGTCCATGTGTTCTTATTGTACAATCCCCACCTCTGAGTGAGAATATGTGGTGTTTGGTTTTTTGTTCTTGTGATAATTTACTGAGAATGATGATTTCCAATTTCATCCATGTCCGTACAAAGGACATGAACTCATCATTTTTTATGGCTGCATAGTATTCCACGGCGTATATTTGCCACATTTTCTTAATCCAATCTATCATTGATGGACATTTGGGTTGGTTCCAAGTCTTTGCTATTGTGAATAGTGCCGCAGTAAACATAAGTGTGCATGTGTCTTTACAGCAGCATGATTTATAGTCCTTTGGGTATATACCCAGTAATGGGATGGCTGGGTCAAATGGTATTTCTAGTTCTAGATCCCTGAGGAATAACCACACTGACTTCCACAAGGGTTGAACTAGTTTACAGTCCCACCAACAGTATCAAAGTGTTCCTATTTCTCCACGTCCTCTCCAGCACCTGTTGTTTCCTGACTTTTTAATGATTCCCATTCTAACTGGTGTGAGATGGTATCTCATTCTTGTTTTGATTTGCATTTCTCTGATGGCCGGTGAAGGTGAACACTTTTTCATGTGTTTTTTGGCTCATAAATGTCTTCCTTTAAGAAGTGTCTGTTCATATCGTTTGCCTACTTTTTGATGGGGTTTTTTGTTATTTCTTCCCCGGTGTTCCATCCGGCGAGTGACCCCCTCTGCCGCGAGTTGGCTACCCACCTGCTCCCGTGCCGAGTCGCGACCGGTGTCGACCTCACATTTCATAATTTTCTGCCACTTTCGGCTGTCCCCTGTGGGCATGAGACATTCTGTGGGCATGAACCAGGGACACCCAGGATACCCTGGGACCCGCGCATGCATGGTTGGGAGGCAGTTTCTCCTATGGTGGGGACTTCTGCTGAGCAGTTTGTTTTTTCTTTAAATACCACACAGGTGCCGTGACCTCCTCCCCTTTCAAGCTTTCCTTCCGATTTGTGAGGAAGGGGCCTGAATGGGCCTGAGACGCCCTGTGAATGTGAACCAGGGAAGCTGAGGATCCCCTGGCCACGCGAATGAGTGGTTGGGAGGCAGTTTCACCCGTCGTGGGGACCTCTGCCACGCCTTTATTTTTTCCTTCCACATCACACGGGTGCCTCGACCTCCCCTTTCAAGTCTTCCTGCCGCTTTGGCCTGACTCCAGTGGGCCAAAGACTCTCCATGGGCTTGAACCAGGGAGGCCCAGGATCCTTTAGGTCCCGAGCGTGTGCGGTGTGGAGGCACTTTCGCCCGTGATGGGCGAACCTCTGCCTCGCCCTTTGTTTTTTTCCCTCTGCAACACAGATGCCTTCACCTCAACTTTCAAGCCTTCCTGCCACCTTGGGCTGATCCTGTGAGCCCGAGGAGCACTGTGCGTGCAAACCAGGGACCGTAAGATTTCCCTGGGCCCCACACAGGCACGGTGGGGAAGTTCTTTCACCTGTTGGGGAGGACCACTTATTCAACTTTTGTGTTTTCCTTCCACAACACAGGTGACTCCACCTGCCCTTTCAAGTCTTCCTTCCGCCTTGGGCTGATCCCGTGAGCCCAAGCCACTTCATGGCTGCTACCCAGGGATACCCATGGTCCCTTGTGCCACACACCAGCACTGTTGAGAGCCACTTTCGCCCATGAAGGAACATCTGCCGAGCAGTATTTTTTCCTTCCTCACCACACAGGTGCCTTGACCTCCCCTTTCAAGACTTCCTGCGCTTTAGGCTGTACCCCGTGGGGATGAGATGCTCCGTGGGTATGAATCAGGGATGCACGGGATCCCCTGCACCCAGCACATGTGCGGCTGGGAGGCACATTAGCCAGTGGGGGGACCTCTGCCACGCCGTATTTTGTTCCTTCCTCACCACACAAGTGCCTTGACCTCCCATTTCAAGCTTTCCTGCTGCTTTGGTCTGCCCTCTGTGGGCTTGAGATGCTCCATGGGTGTGAACAAGGCATGCCCAGGATCCCGTGTTCCCCACACAGACGTTGTTGGGAGGCAGTTTCTCCCGTGGGGGGCACGTCTATGGCACCGTTTTTTTTTTTTCTTTCCACACAGGTGCCTCGACCTCTGCTTTCAAGTTTCCTGTCGTTTTCAGCTGCCCCCGTGGTCCCAAGACTTTGAGTGTGTGCGAACCAGGGATGCTCAGAATCCCCTGGGCCCCACGCATGCGTGGTTGCAAAGCACTTTTGCCTGTGGGGGAACTTCGGCCACGCCATTTTTTTTCCTTTCACCACCTCACAAGTACCTCGACTGCTGCTTTCAAGCATTTCTGCCGCTTTAGCCTTGTGGGCCTGAGACACCCTGTGGGCGTGAGCCAGGGAAGCCTGGGATCCCCTGGGCCCCACGTATGCGCGGTTGGGAGGAATTTTCGCCTGTGGGGGGACATCGGCTCCACCGTATTTTTTTCCTTTCACACCACAGATGTGCCTCTACCTCACCTTTCAAGCGTTCCTGCCGCTTTGGGCTGCGCCACGTGAGGTATAAATGGTCCGTGCGTGTGAATCCATGACTTCTGGATCCCCTGGGGCACGTGTATGGGTGGTTGGAAGGCACTTTCGTCTTTGGGGGTACCTCTGCCACGCCATTTTCTTTCCTTCCACACCACACAGGTGCCTCGAACTCCCCGTTCAAGACTTCCTGCAGCTTTGGGCTGCCCCACGTGAGCCCAAAACACTCCATTGGCATGAATCAGGGATGCTCAGGATCCCCTACACCCTGTGCATGCGTGATGGGGAGGCTCTTTCGCCCCTGGGGTGGGATCTCTGCCTTGCTGTTTATTTTTTCCTTCCACAACAAAGGTGCCTCCACATCCTCTTTCAAGACTTCATGCCACCTTGGGCTGGCCCCCGTAGGGCCGAGGTGCATGCTGGGTGCAAAACTTGGAACCCCAGAGTCCCCTGGGCACCAGGCATGTGCACTGGGGAGGCCCTTTTTCCCGTTGTGGGAGACCTCTGATTTGTCATTTGTGTTTAACTTCTGCAAAACAGGTGACTCCACCTCCCCTTTCAAGACTTCCTGCCACTTTAGGCTGGACCCCTTAGCCTGAGGCACTCCTTGGGCACAGATAAGGGATGCCAGGGTCCCCTGGGCCCTGTTCGTGTGCAGTGGGGATGCACTGTGGCCCGTGTGGGGGGACCTCTGCCTCGCCGTTTGTGTTTTCCTTTCACAACACTGGTGCGTGCACCTCCCCTTTCAAGCCTTCCTGCTGCCTTCAGCTGTCCCCTGTGGGCCAAGGCCCTCCGTGGTTAAGAAACTGGGAAGCCCAGGATACCAGGGCTTCAGGCATGCACTGTTGGGGGACATTTTCGCCCGTGGGGGACCTCTGCTGAGCCGTTTGTGTTTTCCTTTCACAACACTGGAGCTTGCACCTCCCTTTTCAAGCCTTCCCGCGGCTTTAGGCTGCCCTCTGTGAGCCCGAGACGCTCCGTGGGGGTGAAACAAAGATGCCCAGGACCCTCTGTGCTCCACGTATGCGCAGTTGGGAGACACTTTCGTCTGTGTAGGGAAGTCTGCCGCTCTGTATTTTTTTCCTTCCACACCACACAAGTGCTTCCATTTCCCCTTTCAAGACCCTGCAGCTTTGGGCTGCCCCTGCGTCCCCGAGGCTCTCCGTGGGTGCAAAACAGGGATCCCTAGTAACCCGTGGGACCCTCACATGTGCGATTGGGAAGCACTTTCAGACTTGGGGCGACCTCTGACATGCCGATTTTTAACTTTCAAACCCCAAATGTGACTCGACCTCCCTTTCAAGCCTTCCTGTCGCTTTGGGCTACCCCCGTGGTGCCCCGAGGCACTCTGTGGGCACAATACAGGCATGCCCATTATCTCCTGGGCCCCGGGCATGCGCGCTTGGCAGGCACTTTTGCCTGTGGGTGGGACCTCGGCCGCGACTTTCTTTTCCTTCCACACAACACAGGTGCCTCGAACTCTCCTTTCAAGCTTTCCTGACACTTTGAGCTTCTCCCTGTGGGCCAGAGACATCCTGTGGGCGCGACCCACGGAAGCCCAGGATACCCTGGGCCCCAGGCATTCACTGTTGGGAGGTACTTTGGCCTTTGGGGTGGACCTCGGCCGGGCCGTTTTTTTTTCTTCCACACCACAAAGGTGCCTCAGCTTCCCCTTTCAAGACCTCCTGCCGCTTTAGGCTGCCCCTGTGGGCCCGCAGTGCTCCAAGGGCGTCAACCAGGGATGGCCAGGATCCTCAGGGTCCTGAGCATTCACCGTTGGGAGGCACTTTCCTCCGTGGAGGGTACCTCCACCATGCCATTTTTTTTTCTTCCACACCACACAGGTGACTCGACCTCCATTTTCATGCCTTCCTACCGCTTTGGACTGCACCCCGTGGACCTGAATCACTCCATGAGTGTGAATTAGGGATGCCCAGCATCTCCTGGGCCCCACACATGCGTGGTTGAGAGGCATTTTCGTCTTTGGCAGGGACCTCTGCCATGCAACTTTGTTTTCCTTCCACAACAAACAGATGCCTCCACCTCCCATTTCAATCCTTCCTGCCGCTTTGCGTTGCCCCCTGTGGGCCTGAGATGCTCCTTGCGTGTGAATCAGGGACACCCAGGATTCCCTGCTATGCACGCATGTATGGTTTGGAGTCACTTTCATCCGTGAGAGGAATCTATGAAGCGACTTTTTTTTCCTAGCATACCACCCAGGTGCCTCGACTTCCTTTTGACACCTTACTGCCACTTTTAGCTGCTCCCTGTGGGCCTGAGACATGCTGTGGCATGAAGCAGGGACACCCAGGATCCCCTGGACCCCGCACATATGCTGTTGGGAGCACTTTCGCCCTTGGTGGGGACCTCTGTCACGCTGTTATTTTTTCCTTCCACACCACACAAGTGCCTCAACCTCACCTTTCAAGCTTTCATGCAGCTCGGACTGTCCCCTGTGGGCCCAAGACGCTCCTTGGTCCTCAACCAGGGATGCCCACAATCCCCTGGGCACAATGAATGCGTGGTTGGGGGCACTTTCGCCTGCTGGGGGGACCTCAACTACTCCATTTTTTCTTCCTTCCACAACACACGGGGGACTCGACTTCCCATTTCAATCATTCCTGCTGCCTTGGTCTCACCCCTTTGGGCCTGAGACAATTCGTGGGTGTGAACCAGGGAAGCCCAGGATCTCCTCAGTCCCAGGCATGCGCGGTTGGGAAGCACTTTTGCCCTTAGGGGGACCTCTGCCGCGCCGTTTTTTTTTAACCTTCCATACCACACAGGTGGCTCAACTTTCCCTTTCAAGCGTTACTTCCACTTTGATCTTCCCCGCGTGGGCCTGAGACACTCAGTCAATGCAAAGCAGGGACACTCAAGGTCCCCTGGGCCCCGCGAATGAGCGGTTGGGAGCCACTTTCTCCAGTGGTGGGACCTCTGCTGCAGCGTTTTGTTTTTTTTTTTTTCCTTCTCACCACACAGGTGTCTCGACCTCACATTTCAAGCCTTCCTGCCACTTTGGGATGACCCTGTGAGCTTGAGACCCTCCGTCGATGTGAAACAGGGATGCCCAGGAGTCCCTGGTCCCCCTCGCATACGCGGTTTGGAGGCACTTTCGCCCGTGGGGGGACCTCTGCCATGCCATTTTATATTCCTTCCATCCCCTTCCGAGACTTCCTGCAGCTTTGGGCTGACCCCCGTGGGGATGAGATGCTCTATGGGCATGAATCAGGGATGCCCAGGATCCCCTGCACCCTGCACATGCACAGGTGGGAGACACTTTCGCCCGTGAGGGGAACTTTGCCATGCCATATTTTGTTCCTTCCACACCACAGAGGTGCCTTGACCTCCCATTTCAAGACTTCCTGCTGCTTTGGGCTGCCCCCTGTAGGGCTGAAATGCTCTATGGGTGTGAACCAGGGATGCCTAGTATCCCCTGGGCCCCATGCAAGCGCAGTTGAGAGGAACTTTCGTCTTTGGGGGGAGGACGTCTGCCACGCCATTTTGTTTTCCTTCCACAACAAACAGGTGCCTCGACCTCCCATTTCAAGCCTTCCTGCTCCTTTGAGCTACCCCTTGTGGGCCCGCGACGCTCCATGCACAAGAATCAGGGGGAATGCCTAGGGTCCCCTGGGACCCTCGCCATCACGGTTGGGAGACACTTTCGCCCTTGGGGGAAACCTCTGCCGTGCCGTGTTTTTTTTCCTTTCAAACCACAAAAGTGCCTCAACCTCCCCTTTCCAGACTTTCTGCCACTTTGGGCTACCCCTGTGGGCCTGAGATGCTCTTTGGGCACCAAACAGTGAGTCCCAATAGCCCCTGGGCCCCGCGCATGAGGAGTTGAGAGGCACTTTCGCTGGTGGGCCAGACCTCTGCCGTGCTGTTTTCTTTTCCTTCGTAACCACACAGGTGCCTCAACCTCCCTTTTCAAGCGTTTCTGCTGCTTTGGGCTGTCCCCCATGGGCAAGAGATGCTCCATGGGCATGAAGCGGGGATGTCAAGGATCCCCTTGGCACCACATATGTGTGGTGGGAGGCACTTTTGCCCGTCAGGGGGAACCTCTGTCTTGCCATTTGTGTTTTCCTTTCACAACACTGGAGCCTGCACCTCCATTTTCTAGCCTTCCTGCCGCCTAGGTCTGGCACCCGTAGGCCGAGGCAGTCCTTGGGTGAGAACCTGGGACACCCAGGATCCTCAGGTCTCCACACATTTGCGGTTGGGTGGCACTTTCGCCCGTGGGGTACCTCTGCTGCAAGTTTTTTTTTTTCCTCACCACACAAGTGCCTCGATCTCCCCTTTCAAGCATTCCTGACGCTTTGGGCTGCCCCCTGTGTGCCTGAGACGCTACGTGCACATTAAACAAAGATTCCCAGAATCCCCTGGCTCCCAGGTTGCGTGGTTGGGAGGCACTTTCGCCTATTGGGGGACGTCTGTTGCACCGTATTTTTTTCCTTCCACTTCACACAGGTGCCTCCACTTCCCCTTTCAAAACTTCCTGCCGCTTTGGGATGCCCCCTTGGCCCTGAAACACTCCATGGGTGTGAAGCAGGGATGCCTAGTATCCCCTGGGCCTTGCGCATGTGCGGTTGGGGGTATTTTTGCCCGTTGTGGGGGCCATGCCATTTTTTTTTTCTTCCACAACACACAGGTGCCTCGACCTCCCCATTCAAGAATTCCTGCTGCTTTGGGCTGTCCCACTTTGGCCCAATACGCTTTGTGGGCATGAACCAGGGAAGCCCAGCATCCCCAGGTCCCCATGAATGCATGGTTGGTAGGCACTTTCTCCCTTTGGGGGGACCTCTGATGCATCATTTTTTTTTCCTTCCACACAACACAGATTCCTTGAACTCCCATTTCAATCCTTCTTGCCAGTTTGGGTTGCCCCCTGTGGGCCCGAGACGCACCGTGGACATGAACCAGGGCCGTGCAGGATTCCCTGGGCCCTGCGCATGCAGGCTTTGGAGGCACTTTAGCCCGTGGGGGGACCTCTGCTGCGTCGGATTTTTTTCCTTGCATACTACACAGGTGGCTGGACTTCCCATTTGCAGACTTCCTGCTGCTTTGAGCTTCCCTCAATGTCCCCAAGACACTCTCTGGGTATGAAACAGGGACGCCCAGGATCCCCAGGGCAATGTGCATGCGTAGTTTGGAGGCACTGTCGTCTTTAGGGAGGACTTATGCCACGCCATTTTTTCTTCCTTACACAACACTCAGTTGCCTCAACCTCCAATTTCAAGATTTCCTGCGGCATTGGCTGCCCCCTGTGGACCCGAGACGCCCTGGGTGCATGAATCAGGGATGTCCAGGATCCCCTGGGCCCCGTGCATGCTTGTTTGGGAGGCACTTTTACCAGTGGGGGGGACCACGGCCGCTCCTTTTTTTGTCCTTCCACACCACACAGATGCCACAATCTCCCCTTTCAAGCTTTCTTGCTGCCTTAGGCTGCCCCCGTGGGCCAAAGACACTCCATAGGCATGAGCTAGGGATGCCCAATATCCCCTGGGCCATGCTCATGCGCCATTGGGCGGCACTTTCACCCTTGGGAGGGTCTCAGCTGCGCCGTTTTTTTTTTCTCTTCCACACCACACAGATGACTCGACCTCCCATTTCAAGCATTCTTGCCACTTTGGGCTGCCCCTCCTGGGCCTGAAATGCTCCAAGATCATGAACCAGGGATGTGCAGAATCCACTGGGCCCCATGCATGTGCGGTTGAGAGGCACATTCGTCTTTGCTGGCGACCTCTGCCGCGCCATTTTGTTTTTCTTCCACAACAAACAGCTGACTCGACCTCCCATTTCAAGACTTTCTGCCACTTTGAGCTGCCCCCGGTGAGCCCAAGACGCTCTGTGGGTGGAAAGAGGGATTCTCAGGAACCCCTCGGTCCTGTGCATGCTCGTTTGGGAGGCACTTTCGCCGGTGGGGGATCTTTGCTGTGCCGTAATTTTTTCCTCCCACAATTCACAGGTGCCTCGACCTCCCCTTTCAAGCATTTCTGCTGCTTTGGCCTGCATTACGTGGGCGCCAGACGTACTTTGGCTGTGAACCAGGGACGACCAGGATCCCCTGGGCCCCACACATGCGCGTTTGACACTCACTTTCGTCCGTGGGCGGGACCTTCGCTGTGCCATTTTCTTTTCCTTCCTAACCACACAGATGCCTCGACCTCCCTTTTGAAGACTTCCTGCTGCTTTTTGCTGCCCCCCGTGGGCATGAGATGCTGCTGGGCATGATCCACTGATGCCCAGGATCAGCTGTGCTGCGCACATGCGCTGTTTGGAGGCACTTTCACCCGTGGGGGGACTTCTGCCATGCTGTATTTTGTTCCTTCCACACCACACAGGTGCCTCGACCTCTCGTTTCAAGCATTCCTGCAGATTTGGGCTGCCCCCAGTGGGCCTGAGATGCTCCGTTGGTAAGAACAAGGGAAGCCCAGGATCCTGTGGGCCGCGTACATGCACGGTTGTGAGGCAATTTCTCCCATGGGGGGGGGACTTCTGCCATGCCATTTTTTTTTCACACCACAGTGGTACATCGACCTCCCCTTTCAAGACTTCCTGCTGTTTTTGGCTGCCCCCCGTGGACCTGAGACTCTGTGTTTTTGTGAAACAGGGACCCCCAGGATCCCGTGGACCCCACACATGGGCGGTTGGGAGGCAATTTTGCCTGTGTGGGGGACCTTGGCCGCGCTGTGTTTTTTTTCTTTCACCACCACACAAGTGCCTTGACCTCTGCTTTCAAGACTTCCTGCCGCTTTGGGCTGCTCCATCTGGGCCCAAGACGCCCTGTGGGTGTGAAACTGGGACACCCAGGATCCCCTAGGCACTGCGCATATGCTGTGAGGAGGCACTTTCACCCGTTTGGGGTGGACCTATGCCTTGCCGTTTGTTTTATCCTTCCACAGCACTGGTAACTCGACCTCCTATTTCAGGCCTTCCTGCCACATTGGGCTGGTCCCCGTGGGTCTGAGGGGCTCTGTGGGTGTGAATCAGGGATCCCTGTGTCCCCTGGGCCCCACTCATGCACGGTGGGGAGGCTTTTTCACCCGTTGTGGGGGAATTCTTATTCGCCATTTGTGTTTTCCTTCCACAACACAGGTGACTCCACCTCCCCTTTCAAGACTTCCTGTTGTCTTAGGGTGACCCTGTTGGCCCGAGCCGCTCCATGGGTGCTAACCAGGGATGTCCAGGGTATCCTGGGTCCCATGCTTTTGCAGTGGGGAGGCACTTCGCCCATTGTGGGGAACCTCTGCTGTGCCATTTCTGTTTTTCTTCCACAACACAGGTGCCCCACCTCCCCTTTCAAGGCTTCCTGCTGCCTTGGGCTGGACCCCATGGGCCCGAGGCACACCTTGGGCACAGATCTGGGATGTTCAGAATCCCCTGAGGCCCTCGCATGTGCAGTGGGGTGGCACTTTGGCCCTTGTTGGGGGACTTCTGCCTTGCCGTTTGTGTTTTCCTTTCACAACACCGGAGCCTGCAGCTTCCCTTTCAAGACTTCCTACTGTACTGGGCTGGCAGCCATGGGCCGAGGCGCTCCGTGGGTACAATCTCGGACACCCAGGAACCCCAGGGCTCCACACATTCACGGTTAGGTGGCACTTTCCCCCTTGGGGGACCTCTGCTGCTCCGTTTTTTTTTTTTCTTCCTCACCACACAGGTGCTCGACCGCTCATTTCAAGCCTTCCTGCCGCTTTGGGCTGCCCGCTGTGGGCCCGAGATGCTCTATCAGTGTTTAATAAAGATGCCTAGTATCCCCTGGGCCCCACGTATGTGCGGTTGGGAGGCACTTTCGCCTGTGGGAGAACGTCTACCGCACCATATGTTTTTCCTTCCACACCACACAGGTGCCTCAACTTCCTCTTTAAGCCTTCCTGCTGTTTTGGGTTGTCCCCTGTAGGCCTGAGATGCTCTGTGGGCATAAATCAGGAATGCTCAGGATGCCCTGGCCCCATGTGTGCACAGTTGGGAGGCACTTTCCCCCATGGGGTGACCTCTGCCATGGCATTATTTTTTCCTTCCACACCACACAAGCGCCTAGTCCTTCCATTTCAAGACTTCCTGCCGCTTTGGGCTGCCACCAGTGGGCCCGAGATGCTCCGTAGGCCTCAAGCAGGGAAGCCCAGGATCCCCTGGGCCCTGTACATGCGCGATTTGGAGGACTTTCACCCATGCAGGGGACCTCTGGCACCCCATTTTTTTTTCCTTCACACCAAACAGGTGCCTCGACCTTGGTTTTCAAGCCTTCTTGTCTCTTGGGATTGTCCCCCATGGGCCTGAGATGCTCCTTGGACCTGAATCAGGGATGCCCACAATCCCCTGGGTGCAGTGAATGCACAGTTGGGTGGCACTGTCGCCCATGGGAGGACCTCTGCAACACCATTTTTTTTCCTTCCAAACCACACAAGTGTCTTGACTTCCCCTTTCAAGACTTACTTCCGCTTTGATCTGCCCCTGTGGACCTGAGACACTCCTTGAACATGAAGCAGGGACACTCAGGATCCCCCAGGCTCCATGAATGAGTGGTTGGGAGGCACTTTCTCCTTTGGGGGTACCTCTGCCCTGGAGTTTTTTTTTCCTTTCAGAACACCCAAGTGCCTCGACCTCCCATTTCAAGCCTTCCTGCCACTTTGGGCTGCCCCCCGTGGGCATAATACACTTTAAGCTGGAAGCAGGGACACCCAGGATCCCCTGGTCCCCACGCATGTGTTGGCGAGAGGCACTTTAGACTTTGTTGGGGACCTATGTCTCATCATTTTTCTTTTCCTTTCACAACACACAAGTGCCTCGACCTCCCGTTTGAAACCTTACTGCTCCTTTAGGCTGCACCCCGTGGGCACGAGATGCTATGTGGGCATGAACCAGGGACCTCCAAGATCCCTTGGGCTCCATGCATGCATGGCTGGGAGGCAGTTTCTCCTGTGGAGGGGAAGTCTGCCATACCATTATTTTTTTCTTTCCATACCATACAGGTGCCTTGATCTCCGCTTACAAGACTCTCTTCCACTATGGACTGCCCGCGTGGGCCTGAGACGCCCTGTGCGTGCACACCAGGGAAGCCCAGGATCCCCTGGGAAACGCACATGTGCAGTTGGGAGGCAGTTTCTCCCGTGGTGGGGACATCTGCTGTGCCATTTTTATTCCTTCCACATCACACAGATGCCTTGACTTCCCCTTTCAAGCCATACTTCCGCTTTGATGTGCCCCCTGTGGGCCTGAGACACTCCATGAACATGAACAGGGACAAGCAGGATCCCTGGGCCTCGCAAATGAGTGGTTGAGAGGTACTTTCTACCTTGGAGGGATCTCTGCCCAGGCATTTTTTTTTTCCCTTCACACCACACAAGTGCCTTGACTTTCCCTTTCAAGCCTTTCTGCTGCTTTGGGCTGCTCCTCATGGGCTCGAGACACTCTGAGCGTGGAAAGCAGGGAAGCCCAGGAGCCTCTGGGCCCTGTGCATGCACGGTTGAGGGCTATTTAACCAGTGGGGAGGACCTCTGCTCTGCCTTTTTTTTTCCTTCCACACCACATAGGTGCCTCGACCTCCATTTTGAAGACGTCCTGCTGCTTTGGGCTACCACTATGTCCCCAAGACACTCCGTAGTGTGAAACAGGGACGCCCAGGATCCCCAGGGCCCATGCATGCATGGTTAGGAGGTACTTTCGCCTTTAGGGAGGACCTGTGCTGTGCCATTTTTTTTCCTTTCACAACACTCAGGTGCCTTGACCGCCAATTTCAAGCATTCCTGCCGCCTTGGCTGCCCCCCGTGGGCCCGAGAAGCTCTGTAGGTCCGAATCAGGGACGTCCAGGATACACTGGGCCCTGTGCATGTTAGTTTGGGAGGCACTTTCGCCCTTGGGTGGGACCTCGGCTGCGCTGTTTTTTTTTTCCTTCCACATCACACAGATGACTCGGACTCCCATTTCAAGCCTTCCTGCTGCTTTGGGCTGCCCCCCATGGGCCTGAAACGCTCCATGATAGCGAACCAGGCATGTGAGTGATCCCCTGGGTCCCATGGATGCGTGATTGAGAGGCACTTTCATCTTTGCGGGGGACCTCTGCCAAGCTATTTTGTTTTCCTTTCACAACAAACAGATGCCTTGACCTCCCATTTCAAGCCTTTCTGCTGCTTTCTGCTGCCGCCTGTGGGCCTGAGACGCTCCTTACACAAGTACCAGGGATGCCTGGGATCCCCTGGGACCCTAGCATGCGTGGTTGGGAAGCACTTTTGTCCTTGGATGGGGCCTCTGCCGCACCGTGTTTTTTTCCTTTCAAACCACAAATGTGCCTCGACCTCCCTTTTCAAGCCTTCCTGTTTCTTTGGGCTGCCCCCTGTGGGCCTGAGATGCTCCGTGAGCATGAAATAGGGATGCCCAGTATCCCCTGGGACTGGCGCATGTGCAGTAGGGAGGTACATTTGCCCGTGGAGGGGACTTCTGCCGCGACGGTTTTTTTTTTCCTCCACACCACACGCGTGCGTCGACCTCCCCCATTCAAGCCTTCCTGCCGCTTTGGGCTGCCCCTTTTTGGCCCGACACTCTTTGTGGGTGCAAACTAGGGAATCCCAGGATCCCCATGGCACCACGTATGTGTGGTTGCGGGGTGATTTTCCCCATTGGGGGTCCTCTGCTGGGCCATTTTTTTTTTCCTTCCACACCACCCAGATGCCTCGATCTCCCTTTTCAATCTTTTCTGCTGCTTTCGGTTGCCTCCGTGGGCCCAAGATGGTCCGTGGGCATGAAACAGGGATGCCCAGGATTCCCTGGGACCCGCACATACACAGTTGGGATGTGCACATGCACACTTTCACTGTTCGGGGTACCTCTGCCACTATGTTTTTTTGTCCTTCCATACCACACAGGGGCCTCGGCTTCCCCTTTCAAGATTTTCTGCTGCTTTCAGCTGCATCCCCTGGGCCTGAGACACGCCGTGGGCACGAAGCAGGGATGTCCAGGATCCCATGAGCCTCACGCATGCATGGTTGGGAGGCACTTTCGCCCTTGTGAAGACCTCTGCTGTGGCGTTGTTTTTCCTTCCACATCACACAAGTGCCTCATCCTCTCCTTTCAAGTCTTCCTGCCACATTGGGGCGCCATCCATGGGCCCGAGATGCTCCCTGTCTGGGTGCCAACCAGGGATGCAAAGGATCCCCTGGGCCCCACACATGCGAGGTTGGGAGCACTTTTGCCCGTGGGGGGCACCACTGGCGTGCCGTTTTTTTTCCTTCCACACCACACAGGTGCCTCGACCTCCCCTTTCAAGTCTTCCTGCCACATTGGGCTGTCCCCCATGAGTCCGAGATGCTCTGAATGTGCCAAGCAAGGAAGCCCAGGCTGCCTGGGCCACACGCAAGCGCAGTTGGGGGCTATTTCGCCAATGGGGAGGACCTCTGCTGTGACTCCACTAACCTTTTGAAGACTTTCTGCTGCTTTGGGCTTCCCCCATGTCCCCAATACGCCCTGTGGGTGTGAAACAAGGACACCCAGGATCCCCTGGGACCCACGCATGCACAGCTGAGAGCCCACTTTCATCTTTGGAGGGGACCTCTGCCACTCCATTTTGTTTTCCTTCCCCAAAAACAAAGTGCTTCGACCTCCCATTTCTTTCCTGCCGCTTTAAGCTGTCCCCCACAATGGGCCCGAGACACTCTGTGCACAAGAAACAGGGACACCTAGGATCCCCTGAGACCCACGCACGACTGGTTGGGAGGCACTTTCGCCCTTGGGGGGGACCTCTGCTGCACCGTGTTTTTTTCTTTGAAACCACATAGGTGCTTCTACCTCCCCTTTCGAGTCTTCCTGCCGCTTGGGCTGCCTGCTGTGGGCCTGAGACACTCTGTGGGCCTGTAACAGGGTTGCCCAGTATCCTCTGGCCCCTATGCATGTACACCTGGGAGGTACTTTTGTCCTTGGGGGGGACCTCTGCCACGCCGTTTTTTTTTTTCCTTACACACCACACAGGTGCCTCGACCTCTAATTTGAAGCATTCCTGCTGCTTTGGGCTGCTGCCCATGTCCACAATACGCTCCATGGATGTGAAACAGGGATGCCCAGGATCCCCAGGGCCCCACGCATGCGCGGTTAGGAGGCACTTTCTCCTTTAGGGTGGACCTATGCCACGCCATTTTTTTCCTTCAGCAACACTCAGGTACCTCGACCTCCAATTTCAAGATTTCCTCCCACTTAGGGCTGCCCCCACTGTGCCCGAGATGCTCTGGGTGCACGAATCAGGGATGCCCAGGATTTCCTGGTCCCCATGCATGCATGGATGAGAGGCACATTCACCTTGGTGGGGACTTATGCTGCATGATTTTTTTCCTTCCACAACACACAGATGCCTCAAACTCCCCTTTGAAATATTCCTGCCATTTTGTGCAGTCCCCCGTGGGCCCAAGACACTCTGGATGCATGAACTAGGGACAACCAGGATCCCCTGTGCCCTGCACATGCTCATTTGGGAGGCACCTTCCCCCGTGGGGGTACCTCGGCTGCACCGTTGTTTTGACCTTCCACACCACACAGGTGCCTCAACCTCCCCCTTCAAGACTTCCTGCTGCTTTAGGTTGCCCCCGTGGGCCCTAGGCCTTCCATGGGCATGAAACAGGGAAGCCCAGGATTCCCTGGGCCCTCCACATTTGCGATTGGGAGGCACTTTGTTCCGTGGGGGAGGCCTCTGCCACGCCGTTTTTTCTTTTCCTTCCACACCACACAGGTGACTTGACCTCCCTTTTCAAGCCTTCCTCGCACTTTGGGCTGCTGACTGTGGGCCTGAAACGCTCCATGGACGAGAACCAGGGATGCCTAGGATCACCTGGGTCCCATGGATGTGAGTTTGAGAGGCACTTTCATCTTTGTGGGGGGACCTCCGCCACGCCATTTTGTTTTCCTACCACAACGAACAGGTGCCAGGTGCCTCGACCTCCCATTTCAAGCCTTCCTGAAACTTTGGGCTGCCCCCCTTTGCCACAATAGTCTTTGTGGATGTGAACCAGGGAAGCCCAGGATCCCCAAGTTCCCATGCATGCATGGTTGGGAGGCACTTTCTCCCATTGGAGGGTATCTCTGTCTCGCCGTTGTTTTTTCCTTCCCCAACACACGTGACTCCACCTCCTATTTCAAGCCTTCCTGCCGCCTTGGGATGGTCCCCGTGGGTCTGAGGCACTCCGTGGGTGCGAACCAGGGACCCCCCGTGTTCCCTGGGCCCCACGCATGTGCAGTGGGGAGGCTCTTTCACCAGCTGGGGAGGACCTCTGATTCGCCATTTGTGTTTTCCTTCCACAACACATGTGACTCCACCTCCCATTTCAAGACTTCCTGCCTCCTTAGGCTGACCCCGTGGGCCCAAGCCACTGCATGGGTGCTAACCAGGGATGCCCAGAGTCCCCTGGGCCCCGCACATGCGCGGTAGGGAGGCATTTTCGCCCACTGGGGGGACCTCTGCTGTACCATATGTTTTCCTTCCACAACACAGGTGCCTCCACCTCCCATTTCAAGGCTTCCTGCCGCCTTGGGCTGGATTCCATGGGCCCAAGGCACTATTTGGGCATGGATCAGGGACACGCAGAGTCCCCTAGGCCCTGCACATGTGCGGTGGGGAGGCACTTTTGCCCGTGTTAGGGGACCTCTGTCTCATCTTTTGTGTTTTCCTTTGACAAGACTGGAGCCTGGACCTCCCCTTTCAAGCCTTCCTGTAGCTTTGGGCTGGCCCCCGTGGGCAAGAGATGCTCCGTGGGGACGAAAGAGTTATGCCCAGGATCCCCAGAGCTCCGCACATGTTCGGTTGGGTGGCACTTTCGCCCATGGGTGGGACCTCTGCTGGGACATTTTTTGTCCTTCCATATCACACAGGTGCCTCGACTTCCCCTTTGAAGCCTTACTGCCGCTTTGAGCTGACCCCAGTAGGCCCGAGACACTCTGTGGGCGTGAAGCAGGGACACCCAGGATCCCATGGGCCCTGTGCATGCACGGTTGGGAGGCACTTTCTCCCGTGGGGGGACCTCGGCTGAGGCGTTTATTTTTCCTTCCATACCACACAAGTGCTCGTCCTCCCTTTCAAGCATTCCTGCCACTTTGGGCTGCCACATGTGGGCCCGAGACGCTCCGTGGGTGACAACCAGGGATGCCCAGGATCCCCAGGGCCCTGAACTTGCGCAGTTGGAAGCAGTTTCCCACGTGGGGGGTCATCTGGTGTGCCGTATTTTTTTCCTTCCACACAACACAGGTGCCTCGACATCACCTTTCAAGCCTTCCTGCCGCTTGGGGCTGTTCGCTGTGGGCCCAAGATGCTCCTTGGGCCAGAACAAGGATGTCCACAATCCTCTGAGTGCAGTGAATGTGCGTTTGGGAGGCACTTTCACCCGTTTTGGAGACCTCTGTGGCTCCGTGCTTTTTTTTCCTTCTATAACACTCGGGTGCCTCGACTTCCAATCGCAAGCCTCCCTGCAGCTTTGGGCTGCCCCCGTGGGCTGGAGATGCTCTGTAGGCAAGAACCAGGGACATCCTGGATCCCCTGGGCCCCATGCATGTGCAGGTGGGAACTATCACCTTTGGTGGGGACATATGCCACGTCATTTTTTTTCCTTCCACAACACACAGGTGCCTCGACCTCCAATTTCAAGTCTCCCTGACGCTTTGAGCTACCTCCCGTGGGCCCGAGATGCTCTGTAAGCATGTACCAGGGATGCCTAGGATCCCCTGGGACCCTTACATGAGTGGTTGGGAGACACTTTCGTCCTTGAGGGAGACCTCTGCCGCGCTGTGTTTTACTCATTTCAAACCACAAAGGTGCCTCGACTTCCCATTTCACACCATTCTGCTGCTTTGGGCTACCCCCCGTGGCCCCAAGATGCTCCATAGGTGAAAGACAGAGATTCTCATTATCTCCTGGCCCCACGCATGTACACTTGGGAGGAACTTCTACCAGTGGGGGGACTTCTGCCACCCCATTTTTTTTCTGTCCACACCACACAGGTGCCTCGACCTCCTCTTTCAAGACTTCCTGCCGTTTTGGGCTGCAACACTTGGGCCCGAGACGCTCTGTGGGCACAAATCAGGGAACCCCAGGGTCCTCTTGGACCAGCACATGCGCGGATGATAGACACTTTGGCCTGTGGGGGGGACCTCAGCAGCGACAAGTTTTTTCCTTCCACAATACACAGGTGCCTCGACCTCCCCTTTCAAAATTTCCTGCCGCTTTGGGCTTCTCCCACGGGGCCTGAGACGCCCTGTGGGTACAAAGCATGGACGTCCATGATCCCCTGTGCCCCAGACATATGCAGTTGTGCATCACTTTGGTCGTGGAGGGGACCTTGGCTGCGCCATTTTTTTTTTCCTTCCAAACCACACAGGTGACTGGATGTCCTTTTTCAAGCCTTCCTGAGGCTTTGGGCTGCCTCTGTGGGCCTGAAACCCTCCATGGGAGTGAAGCAAGTATGCCCAGGAGCCCCTGGGCCCCACGCATGCACAGTTGAGAGGCACTTTCGACCGGGGGGGGGGGACCTCTGCCACGCCATTTTGTTTTCCTTCCACATCACACAGGTACCTCGACCTCCCTTTACAAGATTTGTGTCACTTTGGGCTGCCCCTGGTGGGCCTGAGACAAACGGTGGGCAAGAAACAGAAGTGCCAAGGATCCCCTGGGCTCTATGCTTGCGCAGTTGGGAGGCACTTTCTCCCCTGGGGGGACCTCTGTCGCGCCGTATTTTTTTCTTTCCTCACTATACAGGTGCCTCGACCTCACTTTGCAAGCCTTCCTGCCACTTTGGGCTGCCCCCCGTTGGCCCAACACTCTCCATGGGCATGAACCAGGGATGCCCAGGATCCCCTAGGCCCTGAGTATGTGCTGTGGGGAGGCATTTTCGCCCACGGGTGGCAGACATCTGCCTCGCCATTTGTTTTTACCCTCCACAACAGAGGTGCCTTCACCTACTCTTTCAAGCATTCCTGCCGCCTTGGGCTGGCCCCTGTAGGGCCGAGGTTCTCTGTGGGTGTGAACCAGGGACCACAGGGTCCCCTGGGCCCACACATGCACAGTGGGGAGGCTCTTTAGCCCGTGGGGTGCACCATTGATTTACCATTTGTGTTTTTCTTCCACAACACAGGTGACTCCACCTCCCCTTTCAAGTCTTCCTGCCACCTTCGGCTGACCCCGTGGGCCCAAGCTGCTCCATGGGTGGTACCCAGAGAAACCCATGGTCCCCGGTGCCCCACACCTGTGCTGTTGGGAATCACTTTCGCCCGTGGGGGGGACATCTGCTGCGCTGTTTTTATTCCTTCCTCGTCACACAGGTGCCTCAACCTCCCCTTTCAAGCTTTCCTCCTGCTTTTGGCTGCACTCTATTGGCCCCAGATGCTCCATGGGCATGAACCAGGGATGCACAAGAAACCCTGGGCCCCACGCATGCGCCGTTGGAGGGCCCTTTCGCCTTTGTGGGACCTCTGCCACGCCACATTTATTTTCTTCCACACCACACAGGTGCCTCGACCTTCTCTTTCAAGCTTCCTGCTGATTTTGGCTGCACCCAGTGGACTTGAGACGCTCCGTGGGCATGAACCGGGGATGCCCAGGATACCCTGGGCCCCACGCTGGGTGATTGGGAGGCACCTTCGCGTGTAGGGGGAAATCTGCCGCCTCGTATTTTTTTCCTTCCTCCCCACACAGGTGCCTCGACTTCCCCTTTCAAAACTTCCTGGCACTTTGGGCTGCCCCCATGGCCCTGAGATGCTCCGTGCTTGTGAAACAGGGATGCCTAGTATCCCCAGGGACCCACGCATGTGCCGTTACGAGGTACTTCTGCCCTTAGTGGGGACCTCTGCCGCACCGGGGTTTTTTTCCTTCCACACCACTCAGGTGCCTTGACCTCCCCTTCAAGCCTTCCTGCCGCTTTGGGCTGCCCCCCTTTTGCCTGATATGCTTTGTGGCCACAAACCAAGGAAGCCCCGGATCTCGAGTGCCATGCGCATGCATGGCTAGGAGGCAGTTTAACCGTTTAAGGGACCTCTGCCATGCCGTTTTTTTTTCCTTCCACACCACACAGATGCTTCGAACTCCCCTTTCTCTCCTTCCTGCGGCTTTGGTTTGACCTCTGTGGGCCCGAGACGCTCCGTGTGCATAAAGCAGCAATGCCCAGGATTTCCTGGGACCCACACATGCATGGTTGGGGTTACTTTCCCCCGTCGGTGGACCTCTGCCACAGTGTTTTTTTGTCCTATCATACCACACAAGTTCCTAGACTTCCCTTTTGAAGTCTTACTTCCACTTTGATCTGCCTCCCATGGGCCTGAGACCTTCCGTGAATGCAAACAGGGAGAGACAGGATTCCCTGGACACAGCGAATGAGCGGTTGGGAGGCACATTCTCCCTTGGAGGACCTCTATCGATGTGTTTTCTTTTTCCTTCCACACCACACACTTGCCTCGACCTCCCCATTCAGGCCTTCCTGCCGCTTTGGGCTGCCCCCCTTTGGCCTGATATGCTTTGTGGTCATGAACCAGGGAAGCCCAGGATCCCCAGGTCCCCAAGCATGCCTGGTTGGGAGGCACTTTTGCCTATTGGGGCACCACTGCCCCGTCGATTTTTTTTTTCTTACTAAACACACAGATGCCTCCACCTCACTTTTCAATCCTTCCTAACACTTTGGGTTGCCCCCTGTGGGCTCGAGATGCTCCGTGGCACAAATCATGAACGCCCAGATACCCTGAGACCCGCGCTTGTGCGGTTGGAAGTCACTTTCGCCTGTGTGGGCATCCTCTGCTGCGACTTTTTTGTCCTTCCGTACCACACAGGTGCCTCGACTTCCCCTTTGAATCTTTACTGCCACTTTGACCTGCCCCCCGTGTGCCTGAGACGCTCTGTGGATATGAAGCATGGAAGCCCAGGATGCTCTGGGCACCTCACATGCGCGGTTGGGAGCACATTTGCCTATGGTGGGGATCTATGGTGCGCCGTTTTTTTTTTCCCTCCACATCACACAGGTGCCTCGACCTCACATTTCAAGCTTTCCTGCTGCTTGGGGCTGTCCCCCATGGGCCCGAGACACTCCTTGCGCCTGATCCAGGGATGCCTACAATACCCTGGGTATGGTGAATGTGCGTTTGGGAGGCACTTTCACCCGTGGGGGGACCTCTGCTGCGCCATATTTTTTTCCTTCCATACCACACAGGTGACTCAACTTCCCCTTTCAAGCTTTACTTCGGCTTTGATCTGCCCCCCCATTAGCCTGAGACACTCTATGAACTTGAAGCAGAGAGACACAGGATGCACTGGGCCCTGTGAATCAGTGGTTGGGAGGCACTTTCTCCCATTGCGGGACATCTGCCGAGCGTTTTTTTTTTTTCCTTTCACACCACACAAGTGCCTCGACCTCCCCTTTCAAGACTTCATGCCGCTTTGGGCTGCCCAAAGTGAGCCCGAGTTGCTCCAAGAGTGCCAACCAGGGGAGCCCAGGATCCCCTGCACCCAGGCCATGTGCAGTGGGGGCTACTTTGCCCGTGGGGAGGACCTCGGCTGTGCCTTTTTTTTTTCCTTCCACACCACACAGGTGCATCTACCTCCCTTTTGAAGACTTCCTGCTGCTTTGGGCTTCCCCAAATTTCCCCAACACGCTATGTGAGTGTGAAACAGTGACGCCCAGGATCCCCAGAGCCCTGTGCATGCGCAGTTCAGAGGCATTTTCGCCTTTAGGGAGGACCTATGTCATGCCATTTTTTTTTTTCCTTCCACAGAACTCAGGTGCCTCGACTTCCCATTTGAAGACTTACTGCCGCTTTGGGCTGCTCCCCGTGGACCTGTGACACTCTGTGGGCATGGAGCAGGCATGGGAGGATCACCTGGGTCCCACACATGTGAGGGTGAGGGGCATTTTCGCCTTTGGTGGGGACCTAAGCTGCGTCTTTTTTTCCTTCCACAACACACGGGTGCCTCGTCCTCCTCTTTCAAACCTTCCTGCCGCTTTGGGCAGCAACCTATGGGCCCGAGAACTCTCGGTGCATGAACCAGGGATGCCCAGGATCCTCTGGGCCCTGCACACGCTCGTTTGGGGGACACTTTCGCCCATGGGGGAGACCTCTGCCTCACCGTTTTTTTTTTTTTTTCCTTTCACACCACACAGGTGTCTCGACCTCCCCTTTCAAGCCTTCCTGTCGCTTTAGGCTGTCCCCCGTAGGCATGAGAAGCTCTGGGGGCTTCCAGGATGCCCAGGATCCCTTGGTTGTCACGCATGTGCAGTTAGGAGGCACTTTCGTCCGTGGGAGGACCTCTGTCGTGCCGTTTTTTTTTTTCCTTCCACATCACACAGGTGACTCGACCTCCCATTTCAAGCTTCCTGCCGCTTTGGACTGCCCCCCATGGACCTGAAACACTCCAAGCCTGGGAACCAGAGGTGCCCAGGATCCCCTGGACCCGATGGATGTGCGGTTGAGGGCACTTTCGTCTTTAGGGGAGACCTCTACCACGCCATTTTGTTTTCCTTCCACCACAAACAGCTGCCTCGACCTCCCATTTCAAGCTTTTCTGCCGCTTTCAGCTGCCCCCCATGGGCCTGAGATGCTCCATGTGCAAGAACCAGGGACGCCTAGGATCCCCAGCGACCCTTGCATGTGCAGTTGGGAGGCACTTTCGCCCTTCGGGGAGACCTCTGCCGCACCATGTTTTTTTCCTTTCAAACCACAAAAATGCCTCGACCTCCACTTTCAAGACTTCCTACAGCTGTGGGTTGCCACTGTGTGCTCGAGATGCTCTAGGGGAGCAAAACAAGGATGCCCAGTATCTTCTGGGCCCCACACATACGTGGTTGGGAGGTACTCTTGCCCGTGGAGGGGGGGACCTGAGCCAGGCCATTTTTTTTTCCTTCCACACCACACAGGTGCCCCGATCTCCCCATCCAAGCCTTCCTGCCACTTTGGGCTTCCCCCCTTTTGGCATGATATGCTTTGTGGGCGTGAACCAGGGAAGCCCTGGATTCACAGGTCCCCACGCATGCATGGTTAGCAGGAACTTCCGCCCATTGGGGGACCTCTGCTGTGCCTTTTTTTTTCTTTCCACACCAAACAGATGCCTCAATCTGCCCTTTCAATAATTCCTGCCGCTTTGGGATGCCCCACGTGGGCCCGAGACACTACGTAGACACGAACCAGGGAAGCCCAGGATCCCCTGCGTCCAGAACATGCGTGGTTTAGAGGCACTTTCACCTTCAGGAGGACATATGCCCTGCCATTTTTTTTTCCTTCCACAACACTCACGTGCCTCGACCTCCAATTTCAAGCTTTCCTGCCACTTTGGGATGCCCCACTTGGGCCTCAAATGCTCCGTAGCCGTGAACCTGGGAAGTCCAGGATCCCCTTGGCCCCACGCCTGCACAGGGGCAGGCACTTTCACCTGTGGGGGGATCTCTGCTGCACCTTTTTTATTTCTTTTCCACCACACAGTTGCCTCGACCTCCCCTTTCAAGCCTTCCTACCACTTTGGGCTGCCCCCTTGGGGATGAGACACTCTGTGGGCATGAACCAGGGATGTCCAGGATTCCCTGTGCCCTCACATCCATGTTTGGGAGGCACCTTCGCCCGTGGCAGGACCTCTGCCACGCTGTATTTGGTATTTCCGCACCACATAGGTGCCTCGACCTCCCCTTTCAAGCCTTCCTGCCGCTTTCGGCTGCTTCCAGAGGGCCCGAGACTCTGCGTGGGTCTGAATCAGGGAAGCCCAGAATCCCATGGGCCCCGCACATGAGCAGCAGTTTTGACTTTGGGGGGGACCCTGGCGCACCATTTTTTTTTTTTTTTTTTTTTGCTTTCACCACCACACAAGTGCCTCGACCTCCGCTTTCAAGCATTTCTGCCTCTTTGGCCTGCCCCCTGTGGGACTGAGATGCCCTGTGGGTGTGAACCAGGGAAGCCCAGGATCCCCTGGGCCCCGTGTATGCGGGGTTGGGAAGTAGTTTCGCCTGTGGTGGGAATTCTGCCATGTCGTATTTGTTTCCTTGCACACCAGAGAGGTGCCTCGACTTCCCCTTTCAAGATTTCCTGCCACTTTGGGCTGTCCTTCGTGGGCCTGAGACTTTCCATAGGTGTCAAGCAATGATGGCCAGATCCCCTGGGACACACGCATGTGCGGTTGGGAGGCCCTTCCTCCCCTGGGAGTACCTCTGCCATGTCGTTTCTTTCCTTCCACACAACACAGGTGCCTCAACCTCCCCATTCAAGCCTTCCTGCCGCTTTGGGCTGCCCCACGTGGGCCCGAGACCCTATGTTAGCATGAACTAGGGATGCCCAGGATCCCCTACACCTCACGTGTGCACGTTGGGGAGGCACTTTGGCCCGTGGTTTGGGACCTCTCCCTCACCGTTTGTTTTTTCCTTCCACAACACAGGTGGAAGGAAAATGACCTAACCTTTCAAGACTTTCTGCCACCTTGGGCTGACCCTGGCCTGAGCCACTCCATGGGTGCTACCCAGGGATGCCCGGGGTCCTCTGGGCCCTGCGCATGTGTGATGGGAAGTCACTTTCACCCATTGCAGGGGACCTCTGCGGCACCGTATGTGTTTTCCTTTGACAACACAGGTGACTTCATCTCTTCCTGCCGCCGTGGGCTGGACACCATGGGCACGAGGCACTCCTTGGGCACACATCAGGGATGCCTAGAGTCCCGTAGGCCCTGTGCATGCATGGTGTGGAGACACTTTTACCCATGTGGTTGGTCCTCTGACTCGCCGTTTGTGTTTTCTTTTCACAACACTGGAGCCTGTACCTCCCCTTTCAAGAATTCCTGCCCCCTTGGCCTGGCCCCCATGGGCCGAAGTGCTCTGTGTGTGAGAACCTGGGATGCCCCGGATCCCCAGGTCTCCAGGCATGCCAGGTTGGGCACTTTCACCCATGGGGGACCTCTGCTGCGCCGTATTTTTTTCTTCCTCACCACCCAAGTGCATTGGCCTCCCGTTTGAAACCTTCTTGCCACTTCAGGCCGTCCCCTGTGGGCCCGAGATGCTCCATGGGCATGTACTGAAGATACTCATGCACCCCTGGGCCCCGCATATTTGCGGTTGGGAGGCACTTTCGTCTGTGGGGGGACTTCTGCCTTGCTATATTTTTTTCCTTCCACACCACACAGGCTCCTCGACTTCCCCTTTCAAGCATTCCTGCCGCTTTGGGCTGCCCCCTATGGGTCTGAGACACTTCGTGGGCATGGACCAGTGATGCCCCACATCCCCTGGGCCAATCACATTCACAGTTCAGAGGCATTTTGGCCCATGGGGGTACTTCTGACATGCTATTTTTTTCCTTCCAAACCACACAGGTGACTCCACCTCCTATTTCAAAACTTCCTTCGGTTTGGACAGCTCCCCGTGGGCCTGAGACACTCCGTAGGCAAGAACCAAGGATGCGGAGCATCGACTGGGCCCCACGCATGTGTGGGTGAGAGGTACTTTCACCTTTAGGGGGACCTATGCTGTGTCATTTTTTTTTCCTTCCACAACACACAGGTGCCTCGACCTCCAGTTTCAAGCCTTCCTGCCAATTTATTGTGCTCCCCCAGGCCCGAAACTCTCTGGGTGCACAAACCAGGGATGCTTAGGATGCCCTGGGCACTACGAATGCTCGATTGGGTGGCACTTTTGCCCGTGGGGGGGACCCCTGCTGCATATTTTTTTTTCCTTTCACACCACAGAGGTGCCTCAATCTCCCCTTTCAAGCCTTCCTACTGCTTTTGCCTGGCCCTTGTGGTCCCCAGATGCTCCAATGGCATGAATCAGGGATGCCTAGTATCCCCTGTGACCCGCTCTTTCACAGTTGGGAAGCACTTTCTCCGGTAGGTGGGACCTCTGCTGTGCCATTTTGCTTTCCTTCCTAACCACAAAGGTGACTCGATTTCCCATTTCAAGCCTTCCTACCGCTTTGGGCTGCCCTACGTGGGCCCGAGATGCCTCGTGAGTGTGAAAAAGGAGTCCCTTATGCCACACGCATGCTCATTGGGGAAACACTTTCTCCCGTGGTGTGGGACCTCTACCTCGCCGTTTGTTTTTTCCTTCCACAACACAGGTGTCTCCACCTCCTCTTTCAAGCCTTCCTGCTGCCTTGGGCTGGCCCCTGTTGAACCGAGGCACTCCCTGGCAGCGTAAAAGGGACCTCAGTGTCCCCTGGTCCCCAAGCGTGCACAGTAGGGAGGCTCTTTCACAGGTTGCAGGGGACCTCTTATTCACCATTTGTGTTTTTCTTCCACAACACAGGTGACTCCACCTCCCATTTCAAGACTTCCTGCCGCCTTGGGCTGACCTCTTGGGCCCAAGCCACTCCATGGATGCTAAACAGGTATGCCGTCGGTCCCCTGGGCCCCGCACATGCACCGTAGGGAGGCACATTCTCCAGTGGGGGGGACTTCTGCCTCGCTATTTTTGTTTTCCTTCCACAACACAGGTGACTCCACCTCACCTTTCAAGGTTTCCTGCCACCTTGGGCTGGACCCTGTGGGCCCAAGGCACTCCTTGGGCATGGAATAGGGATGCTCAGAGTCCCCTGGGTCCCATGCATGCCTGGTGGGGAGGCACTTTCTCCCATGTGGGGGGACGTCTGACTTGCCGTTTGTGTCTTCCTTTCACAACACTGGAGCCTGCACCTCCCATTTCAAGCCTTCCTGCCGCCTTGGGCTGCCCTGTGGGCTATAACCCTCCGTGTGCAAAAACCCGGGGTGCCCAGCATCCCTAGGGCTCTGGACATGTGGCATTGGGAGCCACTTTCGCCTGTTGGGGACCTCTGTTGCCCCCCTTTTTTTGTTCCTCACCAAACAGGTGACTCGACCTCCCCTTTCAAGACTTCCTGCCGCTTTGGGCTGCCCCCTGTGGGTCTGAGACACTCCGTGGGCTGGAAACAAAAATGCACAGGAACCACTGGGTCCTGTGTATGTGCGATTGGGAGGCACTTTCATCTGTGGGGGGAGGTCTGCCGTGCCATACTTTTTTCCTTCCACACCACACAGGTGCCTCCACCTCCTATTTCAAATCTTCCTCCTATTTGGACAGCCCCCCATGGGCCTGAGACACTCCGTAGGCATGAAGCAGGGACACCCAGGATCCCTTGGGCCCTGCCCATGCGTGGTTGAGAGGCACTTTTGCCTTAAAGGGGACGTATGCCATGACATTTTTTTCCTTCCACAACACTCAGGTACCTCCACCCTAAAATTCAAGACTTCCTGCTCCTGGGATGCCCCCCATGGGCCCGAGACACTCCGTAGACATGAACCAGGGAAGGCCAGGATCCCGTGGTCCCTGGGCATTCGTGGGTGAGAGGCACTTTTGCCTTTGGGTGGGACTTAGGCTGCATCACTTTTTTTTCTTCCACAACACACAAGTGCTTCAACCTTCACTTTCAAGTTTTACTACTGCTTTGGGCTGCCCCCCGTGGTTCCAGGACACTCTGGGTGCACGGACCAGGGAAGCCCAGGATGCCCTCATCCCCGGGAATATTCGTTTGTGAGGCACTTTCACCCTTAGGTGGGACCTCTGCTTCGCATTTTTTTTTTCCTTTCACAAAACACAGAAGCCTCTACCTCCCCTTTCAAGTTTTCCTGCCACTTTGGTCTGCCCCTAGTGGTCCTGAGATGCTCCGTGGGCGTGAGCAAGGGATGCCCAGGATCCTGTGGGGGCACTTGCATGCGAGGTTGGGAAGCAGTTTCTCCCATTGGGTGGGACTCTTGCAGCTCCATTTTTCATTTTTTCACATCACACATGTGCCTCGACCTCCCTTTTCAAGAGTTCCTGCCGCTTTTGGCTGCCACCTGTGGGCTCAAGACTCTGCGTGAGTGCAAACCAGGGACTCCCAGTATCAAGTGGACCACGTGCATGTTCATTTGGGAGGCACTTTCGCCCGTGGGGGACCACTGCCATGCTGTATTTTGTTCCTTCCACACCACACAGGTGCCTCAATCTCCCCTTTCAAATCTTCCTGCAGCTTTGGGGTGCCCCTGGTTGGCCTGAGATGCTCCATCAGCATGAACAAGGGATGTCCAGGATCCCATGGGGGGACCTCTGCAGTGCCATATTTTTTTTCTTCAACACTACACAGGTGCCTGGACCACACATTTCAATCCTCACTGTCGCTTTGAGCTGCCCCCCATGGGACTGAGACACTCTGTGGGCGTGAAACAGGAAAGCCCAGGATCCCCTGGGCCCTGCACATGCGCGATTGGTAGGCATTTTATCCCATAGGGGGACCTCTGCCACGACGATATTTTTATTTCCACACCACACAAGTGCATCGTCCCTCCTTTTCAAGTCTTCCTGCCATTTTGGGCTGCCACCCGTGGGCACGAGGTGGTGCGTGGGAACCAACCAGGGATGCCCAGGATTCTGGCGGCCCCCCACATGTGCAGTTGGGAGTCACTTTCTCCCATGGGGGAACCTCTGTCATGCCGTTTTTTTTTTCCTTCTGCACCACACAGATGTCTCGACCTCGCTTTTCAAGCCTTCCTGCCGCTTTCGATTGCCCCCTCTGGGCCCACGATGCTCCGTGAATGCGAACCAGGGAAGCCCAGGATTCCTTGTGATTCCTGCATGCACGGTAGGGAGGCACTTTTACCTGTGGGGATATTTATGCTGCTACTTTTTTTGTTTTTCCATGTGACACAGTTGCCTCGACTTCCCCTTTGAAGTCTTACTGCCGCTTTGAGCTGCCGCCTGTGGGCCTGAGACACTCTGTTGGTGTGAAGCAGGGAAGCCCAGGATCCCTTCAGCCCTGCGCATGTGTGGTTGGGAGGCACTTTCGCCCGCTGGGGAAACTCTGGTGAACCATTTTTTTTTTTCCTTCCACACCACACAGGTGTCTCGACCTCACCTTTCAAGGCTCCCTGCCGCTTGGGGCTGTCCCACGTGGGCCTGAGACACTCCTTGGGCCTGAACAAGGGATGTCCACAATCCCCTGGGTGCAGTGAAAACGCGGTTAGGAGGCACTTTTGCCCTTTAGGGGGACCTCTGCAGCTCCGTTTTCTTTTTTTTCCTTCCACAGCACACATGGGCCTCAACCTCCCATTTCAAGCGTTCCTGCCTCCTTGGGCTGCCCCCCTTGGGCCTGAGACACTTACTGGGTATGAACCAGGGAAGCCCAGGAGCCCCTGGGCCCAGCGCATGCGTGGTTGGGAGGCAATTTCGCTGGTGGGAGGAGCTCTGCCATGCTTTTTTTTTTCCTTCCATACAACACAAGTGCCTCTACTTACACTTTCAAGCATTACTTCATCTTTGAACTGCCTCCCGTGGGCCTGAGACACTCCGTGAACTTGAAAAGGGACATGCAGGATCCCCTGGGCCCCGCAAATGAGTGGTTGGGATGCACTTTCGCCCGTGGGGGGACGTCTGCCACATGTATTTTGTTCCTTAAACACCACACAGGTGACTCGACCTCTCCTTTCCAGACTTCCTGCCACTTTGGGCTTCCCCCCAAGGGACTGAAACGCTCTGTGGGTGCAAAGGAGGGACGCCTAGGATCCCGTGTTCCCCAAGCATGCATGGTGGGCAGGCAGTTTCTCCCGTTGGGGGAACTTCTGCTGCGCCGTTTTTTTTTTTCCTTTCACACCACACTATTGCCTCGACCTCCCGTTTCAAGACTTCCTGCCACTTAGGGCTGACTCCCGTGGACCCAAGACACTCTGAGGGTGCCATCCACGGAAGCCCAGTATCCCCTGGGACTGTGCATGTGCGGTTGGGGGCTATTTTGCTCGTGGGGAGGACCTCTGCTGTGACTTTTTTTTCCTTCCACACTACACAGGTGCCTAGACCTGTCCTTTGCAACCTTCCTACTGGTTTGCGCTGCCCCCCATGTCCCCAAGGTGTTCCATGGATGTGAAAGAGGGACACCCAAGATCCCCAAGGCCCGGTGTATGAACAGTTAGGAGGCATTTTCACCTTTAGGGAGGACCTATTCTTTGCCCTTTTTTTCCTTCCACAACACTCAGGTACCTTGACCTCCAATTTCAAAACTTCCTGACCCTTTGGGCAGTACCCCGTGGGCCCAAGATGCTCTGGGTGCGTGAACCAGGGATTCTCCTGATCCCCTGGGCCCCACGCGTGCTCTTTTAGGAGGCACTTTAGCCTGTGGCGGGAACCTCGGCTGCGCCGTTTTTTGGTCCTTCCACACTACACAAGTGCCTCAATCTCCCTTTTCATGCCTTCCTGCCGCTTTGGGCTGCCCCCCATGGGCCCGAGACACTGCATGGGCGTGTGCCAAGGATGCCAAGTATCCTCTCGTCCCCGCGCATGCTCGTTTTGGAAGCACTTTCGCCCGTGGGGGGATCTCTGCTGTGCCGTTTTCTTTCCTTTCCACTACACAGGTGCCTCGACCTCCCCTTTCAAGACTTCCAGGCACTTTGGGCTGCCCCCGTGGTGATGAGACACTCTGTGGGTATGGATCATGAACTCCCAGGATCCCCTTTGCCCCTCACATGCGCGGTTGGGAGGCACTTTCGCCCGTGGGGGGACCTCTTCCATACTGCATTTTGTTCCTTCCACATGACACAGGTGACTCGACCTCCCCTTTCAAGACTTCCTGTCGTTTTGGGCTGCCCCCGTGGGACTGAGATGCTCCTTGGGCACGAACAAGGGACTCCCAGGATCACCTGTTCCCCACGGATGTGCAGTTGGAGGCAGTTTTTCCCGTGGTGGGGACTTCTGCCACATCGTTTTTTTTTCCACACCACACAGGTGCCTCGAACTCTGATTTCAAGACTTCCTGCGTCTTTGGACTGCCCCCCTTGGGCCCGTGATGCTCCGTGGTCATGAATCATGGAACCCCAGGATCTTCTGAAACCTGTGCATGTGCGATTGATAGGCACTTTTGCCTGTGGGGGGGACCTCGTCTGTAAAGTTTTTTTTCCTTTCACACCACACAGGTGCCTCGACCTCCTCTTTCCAGCCTTCCTGCCGCTTTGGGTTTCTCACCATGGGCCCGAGACGCCCTGTGGGCGTGAGCCAGAGACGGCTTTGATCCCCTGGGCCCCAGGCATGCACAGTTTGGAGGCACTTTGGCCCGTGGGGGGTACCTCGGCTGTGCCATTTTTTTGTCCTTCCTCACCACACAGGTGCCTCAACTTCCCCTTTCAAGCATTCCTGCCGACTTAGGCTGCCCCCCGTGGGCCTGATGGACTCCATGGGCATGAACCAGGGACACCCATGATCCTCTGGGCCCCATGCATGCACAGTTTGGAGGCACTTTCTTCCATTGTGGAGACTTCTGCCAAGCCATTTTTCTTTTCTACCACAACACACAAATGCCTCGACCTCCTCTTTCAAGCCTTCCTGCCGCTTTGAGTTTCTCCCCATGGGCCACACACTTCCTGTGGGCATGAGCCACAGACATCCAGGATCCCCTGGGTCCCAGGCTTGCGTGGTTGGGAGGCACTTTGGCCCGCGTGGGGGACCTCAGCCCTGCCATTTTTTTGTCCTTCCACAGCACAAAGGTGACTCGACCTCCCTTTTCTAGACTTCTGCCCTTTCGGACTGCCCCCGTGGGCCTGAGACTTTCCATGGGCATGAATGTGGGATACCCACGATCCAGTGGGACCCTGGCTTACGTGGCTGGGAGGGACTTTTGGCCCTTGGGAGGGACCTCTGCAGTGCCATGTTTTTTTTCCTTTCAAACCACAAAGGTGCGTCAACCTCCTCTTTCAGGCTTTCCTACCGCTTTGGGCTGAACCCCATGGCCCCTAGACGCTTCATGGGTGTGAAACAGGAATGCACAGCATTACCTGGGACCTGTGCATGGGCGTTTGGGAGGTACTTTTGTCCGTGGGGGGACCTCTTTCCCGCCGTATTTCTTTTCTTCCAAACCACACAGGTGCCTCGACCTCCCCTTTCAAGCTTCCTACCACTTTGGGCTGCCCACCTTTGGCCTGATACATATTGAGGGCATGAACAAGGGAAGGCCAGGACCCCCAGGATCCCACGCATGCGTGGCTGAGGGGCACTTTCTCCCGTTCGGGGACCTCTGCCGCAACGATTTTGTCCTTCCATACCACACAAGTGCCACGACTTCCCCTTTGAAGCCATACTGCCTCTTTAAGTTGCCCCCCATGGGCCTCAGAAACTCTGTGGGTGTGAAGCAGGGAAGACCAGGATCCTCTGGGCCCTTCGCATGTGTGGTTGGGAGGCAGTTTAGCCCATGGGGAGACCTTGGCCGCGGTGTTTTCTTCCTTCCACACGACACTAGTGCCTTATCTTACAATTTCAACCCTCCTGCCTCTTTGAGCTGCCACCCGTGGGCCCAAGACACTCCATGGGCACCATCCAGGGAAGCCCAGGATCCCCTGGGCCCCACACATGAGCGGTTGGTAGCACTTTTGCCCGTGGGGGGCACCTCTAGCACGCCATTTTTTTTTTTCGTTCACATCACACAGGTGCCTTGACCTCACACTTCAAGCCTTCCTGCTGCTTGGGTCTGTCCCCGTGTGCCGGAAATACTCCTTGGGCCTGAAGGAGGGTTGTTGACAATCCACTGGGTGCAGAGAATGCGCGGTTGGGAGACACTTTGGCCCGTGTAGGGGACCTCTGCCGCGACGTTTATTTGTCCTTCCACACCATACAGGTGCCTCGACCTCCACTTTCCGCCGCTTTTGGCTGCCGCCAGTGGGCCCGAGACGCACCATGCACGTGAAACAGAAATGCCAGTTATCCCCTGGGCCCCAAGCATGCACGTTTGGGAAACACTTTTGCCCGTGGTGGGAGACCTCTTTTGCGCCGTATTTTTTCCTTCCTCTCCACACAGGTGCATAGCCCTCACTTTCAAAGCCTTCCTGCTGCTTTGGACTGCCCCCCGTAGGCCCAAGTCTCTCCGTGGGCGTGAGCCAGTGATGCCCAGGATCCCCCTAGGACCCGTGCATGTGCATTGGGGAGGCACTTTCGCCCGTGGTCGGTGGACCTCTGCCATACTGTTTGTTTTTTCCCTCCACAACACAGGTGCCTTAACCTCCTCTTTCAAGCCTTCCTGCTGCCTTGGGCTGGCCTTCGTGGGCCTGAGGTGATCCGTGAGCATGAATCAGGGACCCCAAGTGTCCCCTGGTCCCACACATGCACGGTGGGGAGGCTCTTTCACCCGTGGGATGGGACCTCTGAATCGCCATTTCTATTTTCCTTCCACAACATAGGTGGCTCCACCTCCCCTTTCAAGTTTTCCTGCCGCCTTGGGCTGACCCTGTGGGCCCGAGCTGCTCCATGGGTGCTACCCAGGTATGCCCATGGTCCCCTATGCCCCATGCACGCACTGTTGGGATGCACTTTCGCCCGTGGGTGGAAATCTGCTGCACTGTTTTCTTTCCTTCCTCACCACTCAGGTGTCTGGACTTCCCCTTTCAAGGCTTCCTGAAGCTTTGGGCTACCCCCCATGGGCATGAGATGTTCTGTGGGTATGAAATAGGGATGCCCAGGATCCCCTGGGTCCTGGGCATGTGAGGATGGGAGGCATTGTCTCTCGCGGGGGGGACCTCTGCTGCTCCTCTTTTTTCTGTCCACACCACACAGGTGCCTCGACCTCCCATTTCAAACATTCCTTCTGTTTTGGGCCCCCTATCTGTGCCCGAGACGCCCTGTTAACATGAACCAGGGAAGCCCAGGATCTCCTGAGCCCTGTGCCTGTGTGGTTGGGAGGCAGTTTCACCCGTGGTGGGGACCCCTGCCACGCCGTTTTTTCTCTCCTTCCACACCACACAGATGGCTCGAATTCATTTCAACCTTTTCTGCCTCTTTGGGCTGCCCTCCATGGGCCTGAAACGCTCCATGGGCATGAAACAGGGATGGCCAGGATCCCCTGGCCCCTATGCATGCGCGTTTTCGAGGCGCTTTGGCCCGTATTGAGGACTTCAGTCGCGCCATTTTGTTTTCCTTCCAGAACAATCTGGTGCCTAGACCTAACATTTCAAGCCATCCTGCTGCTTTCAGCTGCCCTCTGTGGGCCCGAGACACTCTGTGCACAGGAACAGGGATGCCTAGGTCCCTGGGACCCTCGCATGCGCGGTTGGCAAGCACTTTTTGCCTTTGGGGGGGACCTCTGCCGCATCGTGTTTTTTTCCTTGCAAACCACAAAGGTGCCTCGACCTCCCCTTTCAAGGCTTCCTGCTGCTTTGGGCTGTCTCTGGTCTCCCTAAGACCCTGCGCTGGCATGAAACAGGGAGGCACATTAGCCCCTGGGCCCTGCGCATGCGTGGTTGGGAGGTACCTTTGCACGTGGGAGGACTTCTGCCGCAACATTATTTTTTCCTTTCACACCACACAGGTGCCTCGACCTCACCTTTCAAGCTTTCCTGCTGATTTGGGCTGCCCTCCTTGGGCCCTAGACGCTCCATGGGCGCAAATCAGGGAACCCCAGGATCCCCAGGGCCCTCTGCATGCGGGGTTCATAGGCACTTTTGCCTGCAAGAGGTACCTCGGCTGTGACGATTTCTTTTCCTTTGACACCACACAGATTCCTCGACCTCCCCTTTCAAAACTTCCTGAAGCTTTGGGTTGCCCCCTGTGGGCCCGAGATGCTCCTTCGGTATGAAACAGGGTCATTCAGGATGCTCTGGGACTCGCACTTCATGGTTGGGAGTCACTTTGGCCCTTGGGGGAGACCTCTGCCATGACGTTTTATTGTCCTTCCACACAACACAGTTGCCTCGACTTCCCCTTTGAAGACTTACTGCCACTTTGAGCTGCCCCCCGTGGGCCTGAAACACTCTGTGTGTGTGAAGCATGGACAGCCAGGATCCCCTGGGCCCCGTGCATGTGCAGTTTGGAGGCAATTTCGCCAGTGTTGGGATCTCTCTCGCAGCGTCTTTTTACCTTCCAAGCCACACACGTGGCTCTTCCTCCCCTTTCAAGCCTTCCTGTGACTTTGGGCTGGCACCCATGGACCCGAGACGCTCCATGGGCATCCAGCAAGGGCGAAAATTATCCCGTGGGCCCTGCACATGTGTAATTGGGAGCATTTTCGCCATTTGGGGGTAACTCTGGTGCACCTTTTTTTTTTGCTTCCACAACACACAGCTGCGTCGACCTCACATTTCAAGCCTTCCTGCTGCTTGGGACTGTCCCCTGTGAGCCTGAGACACTCCCAGCGTGCCAAACCGGTGAGCCCAGGATCCGTTGGGCCACCCACATGAGTGAGAGGGGGCTAGTTCGCCAGTGGGGAGCACCGCTGTTGTGCCATTTTTTTCCTTCCAAACCACACAGGTGCCTCGACCTTCCCTTTGAAGACTTCCTGCTGCTTTGGGCTTCCAACCATGGCCCCAAGATGCTCCTTGGGTGTGAAACAGAGAAGCCCAGGATCCTCAGGGCCCCATGCATGGGGGGTTAGGGGCACATTCGACTTTAGGAAGGTCCTATGCCACACCATTTTTTTTCGTTCCACAGCACTCACGAGCCTCGATCTCTCCTTTCAAGCCTTCCTGACACTTTAGACTGCCCCTCATGGGCATCAGATGCTGTGTGGGCATTAAACAGGGATGCCGAGGATCCCCTGGGCCCTGCACATGTGTGCTTGGGAGGCTCTTCCGTCTGTTGGGGGGACCCTGCTGTGCCATTTTTTTTTCCTTCCATGCCACAGTGAGTCAACCACCCATTTCAAGTCTTCCTGCCGCTTTGGGCTGCCTCTCATGGGCCTGAAACACTCCGTGGGTGCGAACCAGGGATGCCCAGGATGCCTTGGGCCCCACGTATGTGCGGTTGAGAGGCACTTTCGTCTTTGGGGGGAACCTCTGCCACCCCATTTTGTTTTCCTTCCACAACAAACAGCTGCGTCCACCTCCCCTTTCAAGCCTTCCTGCTGGTTTGGGCTGCCCTACTTGAGCTCGAGATGCCCCATGGATGTGAACTAGGGACACCCAGGATACCCTGGGCTCCATGCAGGCTCCTTTGGGAGGCACTTTCTCCCATAAGGGTCCTCTGCTGCGCTGTTTTTTCCTTTCCACCACACAGGTCCCTCGACCTCTGATTTCAAGCCTTCCTGCCGCTTTGGGCTGCACCCCTTGGGCATGACATGCTCTGTGGGCATGAACTAGGAATGCCCAGGATCTCCTGGGCCCCACGCATGTGCGGTTTGGAGGCACTTTCTCCCGTGATGGGAACTTTTGCTGTGCCATATATTTTTTCTTTCCACACCACATAGGTGCCTCAACCTAAGGTTTCAAGGCTTCCTTCCACTTTGGGTTGCCCACGTGGGCCTGAGATGCCCTGTGCACACGAACCAGGGAAGCCCAGGGTCACCTGGGCCCTGGGCATGCGTGGTTGGGAGGCAGTTTCACCCTTGGTGGGGACCTCTACCGCATCGTTTTTTAATTTCTTCCACACCACATAGGTGCCTCGAACTCCCCTTTCAAGCCTTCCTGCCGCTTTGGCCTGCTCCCCATCATCCCCATACGCTCTGTGTGTGTGTATCAGGGAAGCCCAATATCCCCTGGGCCCCACCCATGCGCGGTTGGAAAGCAATTTCTCCAGTGGGCAGGACCTCTGCTACACCGTATTCTTATCCTTCCTAACCAGACAGGTGACTCGACATCTCAATTCAAGACTTCCTGCCGCATTGGGCTGCCCCGTGTGGGCTCAAGATACTCTGTGGGCATGAAGTAGGAACACCGAGGATCCCCTGGTCCCTGCACATGTGCAGTTGGATGGCACTTTCTTCTGTGAGGGGACTTATGCTGCTCTGTATTTTTTTCCTTCCACACCAAACAGGTGTCTCAACTTCCCCTTTCACAAATTCCTGCCGATGTGGGTTGCCCCCCGTGGGCCTGAGATGCTCCTTGGGCACAAACAAGGGACTCCCAGGATCCCATGGGCCTTGCACATGCGTGGTTGGCAGGCAGTTTCTGCCGTGGGAGGGATTTCTGCCACGTCTTTTTTTTTTCCTTCCACACCACACGGGTACCTCTACCTCCCCTTTCAAGCCTTCCTACCGCTTTGGGCTGCCCCGTGTGGGCCGAAGATGCTCCCTAGGCATGAACCAGGGATGCCCATGATCCCCTACATCTCACGCATGTGCGATGTGGAGGCACTTTCGCCCATGGGGTCAGACATCTACCTCGACCTTTGTTTTCTCTTCTACAACACAGTTGCCTCCACCTCCTCTTTCAAGCCTTCCTGCCACCTTGGGCTGGCCCCTATAAGCCCGAGGTGCTCCCTGGGTGTGAAACAGGGACCACTAGGGTCCCCTGGGCCCCACACATATGCAGTGCAGGGGCTCTTTCACCCATTTTTGGGAACCTCTGATTCACCATTTGTGTTTTCCTTCCACAACACAGGTGACTCCAAGTCCAAATTCAAGACTTCCTGGGGCCTTAGGCTGACCCCGTGGGCCCGAGCCCCTTCATGGGTGCTAACCAGGGATGGCCAGTGTCCCCTTGGCCCTGCACTTTCACGGTGGGGAGGCACTTTCACCCGATGTGGGGAACCTCTTTGGCTCCATTTGTGTTTTCCTTCCACAACACACGTGCATACACTTCCCCTTTCAAGGCTTCCTGCCACTTTGGGCTGGACCCCGTGGGCCGGAAGCACTCCTTGAGCATGATCAGGGATGTCGAGAGTCCCCTTGACACTGCACATGTGTGGTGGGGAGGCACTTTCGCCCATGTGGGGGGACCTCTGCCTTGCCAAGACTCTCCAAGGGTGCTAACCAGTAAAGCCGAGCATCCCCTGGGCCCTGCAGCAGTGCTGTTGGGGATTATTTCTCCCATGGAGAGGACCTGTGCTGTGCCTTTTTTTCCTTCCACACCACACAGGTGCCTCAACCTCACCTTTCAAACCTTTCTGCTGCTCTAGATTGCCCCTCATGGGCCCAAGGCACTCCATGGACATGAACAAGGGATGTCCAGGGTCCCCTGGGCCCCATGCATGTGCAGTTGGGAGGCACTTTCATCCATGGGGAGGACCTCTGTTATGCCTTTTTTTCCTTCCACACCACACAGGTGCCTCAACCTTCACTTTGAAGTCTTCCTGCTGTTTTAGGCTGCCCCCATGTCCCCAAGACGCACTGTGGGTGTGAAACAGGGAACCCCAGGATGCCCAGGGTCCAGTGCATGAGTGGTTAGGAAGCACTTTCGACCTTAGGGAAGACCTATGCCATGCTATTTTTTTGTTTCCACAGCACTCAGGTGCATCGACCTCCAATTTCAAGACTTCCTGCTGCTTTGGGCTGCCCCCCGTTGGCCCAAGATGCTCTGTAGGCATGCCCGTGAGGGGACCTCTGCCATGCCATTTTGTTTTCCTTCCACACCACACAGGTGCCTCGACTTCCCCTTTCAAGAATTCCTGCCGCTTTGGGCTTTCTCCCATGGGCCCGAGATGAACCGTGGGTGTGAATCAGAAAAGCAAAGGAGACCCTAGGCCCCGCACATGCGTGATTGGGAGGCACTTTCGCCTGAGGTGAGGACCTCTGTTCTCTGTTGCACTGTATCTTTTTCCTTCCTCACCACACAGGTGCCTCGACCTCGCTTTCCAAGCCTTCCTGCCACTTTGGGCTGCCCCCCGTGGGCGCAAGACTCTCCATGGGCATGAATCAGGGATGACTAGGATCCCCTAGTCCCTGTGCATGAGCGGTGGAGAGGCACTTTTGCCTGTGGGGGGCGGACCTCTGCCTAGCCATTAGTTTTGTCGCTCTACAAGGTAGGTGCATTCACCTCCTCTTTCAAGCCTTCCTGTTGCCTTGGGCTGTGCCTTGTGGGCCCGACGTGCTCCGTGGGTGCAAGCCAGGGATGCCCAGTGTTCCCTGGGCCCCACGCATGCGCGGTGGGGAGGCTCTTTCACCCTTCGTGGGGGAACGTGTGATTCGCCTTTTGCGTTTTCCTTCCACAACACAGGTAACGCCACCTCCCATTTCAACACTTCCTGATGCCGTGGGCTGATCCCGTGGGCGTGAGCCCCTCCATGGGTGCCACCCAGGGATGCCCATGGTCCCTAGTGCCCCACACACGCACTGCTGGGAGGCACCATGGCCCACTGGGGGGACCTCTGCCGCACCGTTTTTCTTTCCTTGCACACCACAGTGGTAACTCGACCTCCTCATTCAAGCATTCCTGCCGCTTTGGGCTGCTCCCCTTTGGCCCGATACATTTGTGGGTGTGGATCAGGAGAGCACAAGTTCCCTAGGGCCCCATGCATGCGTGTTTGGGAGGCACTTTCGCCGCTTTGGGGACCTGTGTCTCGCCGTTTTTTTTTTTTTTTTTTTCCACACCACCCATGACTCGACCTCTCTTTTCTAGCCTCCCTGCAACTTTTGGCTGCAACTCATGGGCCAGAGACGTTCCGTGGGCACCAACGAGTGACGCCCAGGATTTTCTGAGCCATGCACATGTACCTTTGGGATGAATTTCGCTTATGGGGGGGGGGACCTGGAGTGCCGTTTTTTTTTCCTTCCACACCACACAGGTGCCTCGACCTCTCCTTTCAAGCCTTCCTGACACTTTGGGCTGTCCCCCAAGGGCCCAAAACGATCCTTGGGCTTGACCCAGTGATGCCCCTAATCCCCTGGGTGCAGTGAATGTGCAGTTGGGAAACTTTCACCCTTTTTGGGGACATCTGCTGCTCCGTTTTTTCGTTCCTTCCACAACACACAGGGACCTTGACCTCCCCTTTCAAGATTTCCTGCCACTTTGGGCTGCCCCCCGTGGGGCCGAGATGCTCCAAGGGTGCCAACCAGGGGAACCCAGGATCCCTTGGTCCATGCACTTGCATGGCTTGGGGCTATTTTGCCTGTGAGGAGGACCTCTGCTGTGCCTTTTTTTCCATTCCACACCACATAGGTGCCTCGACCTCCCCTTTGAAGTCTTCCTGCTGTTTTGGGCTGCCCCGCATGTCCCCAAGATGTTCTGTGGCTGTGAATCAATGGCGCCCAGGATCCCCAGGGCCCCATACATTCACGGTTAGGAGGCACTATCGCCTTTAGTGAGGACCTAGGCAAAGCCATTTTTTTTTTTCATTCCACAACACACAGGTGTCTCAACCTCCAATTTCAAGACCTCCTGCCAATTTGGGCTGTCCCCATGGGCCTGAGATGCTCTGGGTGCATGAATCAGGGATACCTAGGATACCTGGGCCCTGTGCATGCTCATTTGGGAGGCACTTTCGCCTGTGGGGTGGACCTCGGCCGCGCCGTTTTTTTGTCCTTCCACACCACATAGGTGTCTCAACCTCGCCTTTCAAGCATTCCTGCCACTTTAGGGAGAACCTATGGGCCCGAGACCCTCCACGGGCGTGAACCAGGGATACCGAGGATCCCCCGAGTTTCACGCATGCACGGTGGAACCAGGGATACCGAGGATCCCCCTAGTTTCACGCATGCATTTTCTTCCATGGGGGGGACCTTTGCCGAATCATTTTTTTTCCTTCCACACCACTCAGATGACTCGACCTCCCATTTCAAGCCTTCCTTCCTCTTTGGGATGCCCCCTCTGGGCCTGAGATGCTCCATGGGAGTGAAAAAGGGATGCCCAGGATCCCCTGGGCCCCACACATGCACGGTTGAGAGGCACTTTCGTCTTTCAGGGGGACCTCTGCCATGTTATTTTGTTTTCCTTTCACATCAAACTGGTGTTTCGACCTCACATTTCAAGCCTTCCTGCCTCTTTGAGCTGCCACTTGTGGTCCCGAGATGCTCTGTGCCCAAGAACCAGGGAAACCTAGGATCCCCTGGGACCCCCGTCTGCGCGTTTGGGTGGCAATTTAGCCCTTGTGGGGGAAACTATGCGGCTCCATGTTCTTTTCCTTTCAAACCACAAAAGTGGCTCGACTTCCCCTCTCAAGCCTTCTTGCCGCTTTGGGCTGTCCCTTGTGGCCCCGAGACACTGCATGGGCATAAACAGGGATGCCCAGTATCCTTTGGGCCCCACGCATGCATGGTTGGGAGGCACTTTTACCCGTGGGGGACTTCTGATGTGCCATTTTTTTTTCAGTCTACACAACACAGGTACCTCGACCTCGCCTTTCAAGCCTTCCTGCCTATTTGGGCTGCCCTCCTTGGGCTCAAGATGCTCCGTGGGCATGAATCAGGTAACCCCAAGATCCTCGGGGATCTGCACATACGTGGTTGATAGGCAATTTTGCCTGTCGCGGGGACCTCGGCCGTGCCATTTTTTTGTCCTTCCGTACCACACAGGCACCTCGACTGCCCCCTTGAAGCATTGCTGCCGCTTTGAGCTGCCTCCAGTGGGCCTGAGACACCCTGTGGACTTGAAGCAGGGAAGCCCAGGATCCCCTGGGCCCTGCACATGCACGGTTAGGAGGCACGTTCGCCTTTAGGGAGGACCTATGCCACGACATTTTTTTTCCTGACACAGCACTCATGTGCCTCGACCTCCAATTTCAAATCTTCCTGCCACTTTGGGCTAGGCCCCGTGGGCCCTAGATGCTTTGTAGGCATAAACCAGGGATGCCTAGGATTGCATGGGCCCCACGCATGCACGCGTGAGAGGCACCTTCGCCTTTGGTAGGGAACTATGCCTTGTCATTTTTTTCTCCTTCTACAACAGACAGGTGACTCGACCTCCCGTTTCAAAATTTCCTGCCGCTTTGGGCAGATGCTATGGGCCCAAGACGCTCTGGTGCATGATGCAGGGATGTGCAGGATCCCCTGGGACCCGTGCATGCTCATTTAGGAGGCACTTTTGCTCATGGGACAGACCTCGGCCGTACCATTTTTTTGTCCATCTGCAACACATAGGTGCCTCCACTTCCCTTTTCAAGCCTTCTTGCCGCTTTAGCCTTCACCCCACTGGCCTGAGGCTCTCCATGGGCTTGTACCAGCGATGTCAGGTACCCCCTGGGCCATGCACATGCACTGTTGGCAGGCACTTTCTTCCGTGAGGGGGGACCTCTGCTGTGCCATTTGTTTTTCTTTCACACCACACAGCTGACTCTACCTCCCTTTTCAAGCCTTCCTGCCACTTTGGGCTGCTCCCCATGGGCCTGAACTGCTCCATGGGCATCAACCAAGGATGCCCAGGATTGCCTGGGCACAACACACGCACAGTTGGGAGGCACTTTCGCCCATAAGGACAACTCTGCCATGGCGTATTTAGCTCTTTCCACACCAAACTAGTGCCTCTACCTCCCCTTTCATGCATTCCTTCCACTTTGGGCTGCCCAGTGTTGGCCCGAGACTCTGCATAAGTGTGAACCAGGAATGCCCAGGATCCCCTGGGCCCTGTGTGGTGAGGAAGGAAAACACAAGTAGCGAATCATGCTCCCTGCCACACATATGTGGAGCTCCAGAGACTTTGGGGGTCCCTTGTTCACACGCATGCAGCACCTCGGACCCAAGGGTGCCTGCCCAAGGTGGCAGGAAGGCTTGAAAGAGGAGGTGAAAGCACCAGTGTTGTGGAGGGAAAAAAACAAATGATGAGGGAGAAGTTTGCCCCCCACGGGCCAAAGTGCCTCCCCACTGAGCATGCACAGGGCTTAGGGGATCCTGGACATCCCTGGTTCACGCCTACAGAGAGACTTGGGCCCACAGAGAGACTTGGGCCCACAGGCAGCAGCCCAAAGTGGCAGGAAGGCTTGGAAAGTGAGGTCAAGGCACCTGTGTGGTGAGGAAAGAAAAAAATACAGCGCGACAGAGGTCTACACCACGGGTGAAAGTATCTCCCAACCACACATGCTCAGGGCCCAGGGGATCTTTGGCATTTCTGCTTCACACCCACAGTGCATCTCAGGCCCAAGGGTGGCAGCCCAAAGTGGCAGGAAGGCTTGAAATGGGAGGTCGAGGCACCTGTGTGGTGTGGCAGGAAAACAAAACAGTGCAGCAGAGGTCCCACCACGGGCGAAAGTGCCTCCCAACCACTCATGTTTGGGGCCCAGGTGTTCCTGGGCATCCCTGGATCACACCCTCACCGTGTCTTGGGCCCACGGGGGGCAACTCAAAGCCACAGGAAGGTTTGAAATTGGAGTTTCAGTCACCTGGGTCCTGAGGAAGGGAAAAGAAACGGCACAGGAGATGTCCCCCCATGGGCAAAAGTGCCTCCCAAAAGCACATGCATGTTGCCCAAGGGATCTTGGGCATCCTTGGTTGACGCCCATGGAGTGTTGGAGGCCCATGGGGGGCAGCCCAAAGTGGCAGGAAGCCTGAAAAGGGAGGTCGAGTCACCTGTGTGGTGTGGAAGGACAAAAAAAAGGCAAGGCCAACATCTGCCCCATGGGCAAAAGTGCCTCCCAAACGAGCATGTGTGGAAGCCAGGCGATCCTGGGCATCCCTGGTCATGCACCTGGAGGGTCTCAGGCCCACGGCGGCTGCCCAAAGCAGCAGGAAAGTTCGACAAAACGGCACAGCAGACGTCCCCACACGGGCCAAAGTGCCTCTGAACTGTACATGCGTAGGGCCCTGGAGTTCCCGGGCATCCCTAATTCACCCACACGGAGTGTCTTGAGCACAAGGGGACAGCCCAAAGCGGCAGGAAGGCTTGAAATTGGAGGTCAAGACACCTGAGTGTTGTGGAAGGAAAAAAAAATGGTGCAGCATAGGTCCCACTTAAGGCGAAATTGCGTCTCAACTGTGAATGCGTGGCACCCAGGGGATCCTGGGCATCCCTAGTTTGTGCCTACGGAATGTCTTGGGCTCACAGCTGGCTGTTCAAATCAGAGGAAGTCTTGAACTAGGAGGTGGAGGCACCTGTGTGGTGTGGAAATAAAAAAATCAGCAAAGCAGAAGTACCCCCAGGGTTGAAAGTGCCCCCCCAACCACTCATGTGCTTGGCCCAGGGGATCTGGGGCATCACTTTTCATGCCCACGGAGCATCTTGGACCCACTGGGGGCAGCCCAAAGTGCCAGGAAGTCTTCAAATGGGAAATCGAGGCCCCTGTGTGGTGTGCAAGGAAAAAAATATGGTACGGCAGACTTCCCCCCAGAGGCGAAAGTATCTCCCAATTGCACATACACAGGGTGCAGGTAATCCTAGGCTTGCCTGGTTGGCACCCACAGGGCGTCTCAGGCCCACAGGGGTCAGGTTAAAGTGACGGAAATGCTAGAAAGTGGAGATCGAGGCACTTACGTCATTGTGAAAGGAAAAAAAATGGCGTGGCCAAGGTCCCCCCCACAGACAAAAATGCCTCCCAACCACGCATGCACAGGGCCCAGGGGATCCTTGGCATCCCGGTTCACAGCCATGCAGAGTCTCAGGCCCACAGGGGGAAGCCGAACGTGACAAGAAGTCTTGAAAGGGGAGGTCGAGTCACCTGTGTGATGTGAAAGGAAATAAAAACGGCATGGCAGAAGTACCCCGACGGGCGAAAGTGCCTCCCAACAGGGCATGTGTGGGGCACAAGGGACCGTGGCCATCCCTGCGTAGCATCCACACTGTGACTGGTGCCCACAAGGTCAGCCCAAGGCGGGAGGAAGACTTGAAATGGAAGGTCGAGGCACCTGTGTTGTGGAAGGAAAACACAAATGGCGAATCAGAGATCAACCCCCATGGGTGAAAGAGCCTCCCCACAGCGTATGCGTGGGGCCCAGGGGACACTTGGGGTCCCTGGTTCACACCTACGGGGTGCCTTGGGACCACGGGGGCCAGCCCAAGGTGGCAGGAAGACTTGAGAAAGGAGGTGAAGTCACCTGCATTGCGGAGAGAAAAACCAAACGGCGAGCCAAAGTTCCGCCCCTAAGGGCGGAAATGCCTCCCCACCGTGCACGTGTGGGGCCTAGGGGATACTGAGCATCCCTGATTCATGCCCACGGAGAGTCTTGGGCCCACGAGGGACAGCCCAAAGCCACAGGAAAGCTTGAAAAGGGAGGTGGAATCACCTGTGTGGTTAGGAAGGAAAAAAGAATGGCGCTACAAAGGTCCCGCCCACCTGCAAAAGGGCCTCACATGCACGCAAGCGCAGGGTCCAGGGGATATTGGGCTTACCTGATTTGTGCCCACGGAGTATCTGGGGACCACGCAGGGCAGACCAAAGTGGCAGGAAGGCTTGAAAGGGGAGGTTGAGGCATCAGTGTGACGTGGAAGGAAAAAAAACTTCGTGGCAGAAGTCCCCACCACGGGTGAAACTGTCTCCCAACCACGCATGTGCAGGGCCCAGGGAATCCTGAGCTTCCCTGGTTCGTGCACACAGGGCATCTCAGTCCCGCACGGGCAGCCCAAAGCAGAAGGAAGGCTTGAAAGCGGAGGTCGAGGCGCCCGGGTGGTGTGGAAAGAAAAAACAAACAGCATGGCAGAAGTCCCTCCCACGGAAGAAACTGCCTCTGAACCGTGCGTGCGTGTGGCCCAGGGGATCCTGTGTGTCCCTGGTTCGTGCTCACAGAGCTTCTCATGCCCAAGAGGGACAGGCCAAAGCGGCAGGAAGGTTTGAACTGTCGAGACACCTGTGTTGTGAAAGGAAAAAAAAAAAAAAAACAAACTGCAGAATAGGTTCCCATAGGGAAGAAATTCCCTTCCAAACAATCATGTGCCGGGCCCAGGGTGCCCTGTGTCCCTGCTTCACCTTCATGGAGTGTCTCAGGGATATGGGGGGCAGATCAAAGCCGAAGTAAGGCTTGAAAGTGGAAGTCGTGGCACCTGTGTGGTATGGAAGGAAAAAAAATGGTGCAGCATAGGTCCCCCTTAAGGCGAAAGTGCCTCTCAACCGCACATGCCTGGGGCCCAGGGGATACTGGGCATTCCTAGTTCATGACTACGGAATGTCTCTGGCCCACAAGGGGCTGTCCATATCGGAGGAAGTCTTCATCTAGGAGGTGGAGGCACCTGTGTGGTGTGGAATGAAAAAAAAAAAAACAGGGGCAGAAGTACCCCCAGGGGCGAAAGTGCCTCCCGACTGCGCATGGGCATGGCCCAGGGCACCTGGTGCATCACTGATTCATGCCCATGGAGCATCTTGGACCCATGGGAGACAGCCCAAAGAGGCAGGAATTCTTGAAATGGGAAGTCGAGACACCTGTGTGGTGTGGAAGGACAAAAAAATGGTGCCGCAGAGGTCCCCACACACAGGCGAAAGTGCTCCCAAAAGCGCATGTGTGGGGCCCAGGGGATCCTGGGCATCACTGATTCATGCCCACAGAGTGTCTCAGGCCCATGAGGGGCAGCTCAAAGTGGCAGTAAGGCTTCAAAGTAGAAGTCGAGGCAACTGTGGAGTATGGAAAAACAAAAAAAACTCACGGCATATATCCCACCGATGGGGGAAAATGATTCCCAACCGCGCATGTGGGGATCCCAAGGAATGCTTGGCATCCCTGACTCATGCCCACTGAGTATCATGGGCCCATAAAGGGCAACCCAAAGGGGCAGGAAGGCTTGAAAGGGGAGGTTGAGGCATCTGTGTGGTGCAGAAGGAAAAAAATGGTGTCTCAGAGGTCCCGCCATGGGCGAAAGTGCCTCCCAACACACATGTGTTGGGCCCAGGGAATCCTTGGTGTTTCTGGTCCACACCCACGTAGTCTCTCGAGCACACGGGGGGGCAGCCCAAAACAACAGGAAGGCTTGAAATGGTAGGTCGAGTCACCTAGGTCTTGAGAAAGGGAAAAAAACAGCATGGCTGATGTCCCTCCAAGGGCGAAAGAGCCCCCAACCATGCATGTGCAGGGATCAGGAGAACCTCAGAGTCCTTGCTTTGTGCCCACTGAGAGTCTTGGTCCCACGTGTGACAGCCCAAAGCAGCAGGAAGTCTTGAAAAGGGAGGTCGAGTCAACTATTTGGTGAAGAAGGAAAAGAAAATGGTGTGACAGAGGCCCCGCCCATGGGCGAATGTGCCTCCCAACCGTGCATGCGCATTTCCGATGGTATCCGGGCTGTCCCTGGTTCATGCTGACACAGTGTCTCAGGTCCAGCGGGGGCAGCCCAAAGCGGCAGGAAAGCTTGAAAGGGGAGGTCGAAGCATGTGTGATGTGGAAGGAAAAAAAAGGGCGAGACCGAGGTCCCCCCAAAAGCGATAGTGCCTCCCAACAGTGCATGTGTAGGGCACAAGGGACCATGGACAACCCTGGGTAGCACCCATGGAGCAGCTCGGGCCCACAGAGTCAGCCCAAGGCGGCAGGAAGTCTTGAAAGTGTCGGTGAAGTCACCTGTATAGTGGAAGGAAGACGGAAATGGTGAATCAGACGTAACCCCACGGGTGAAAGAGCCTCCCCATTGCCCATGCCTGGGGCCCAGGGAACCTTGAGCACCCCTGGTTCACACCCACAGTGCGCCTCGGGCACACGAGGGCCAGGCCAATGTGGCTGGAAATCTAGAATGAGGAGGTGAAGGCACCTATGTTGTGGAGAAAAAAAAACAAATGGGTAGGTAGAGGTCCGCCCCCCATGGGAGAAAGTGCCTGCCCACCACATTTGCGTGGGCCTTGGGATCCTGAGCATCCCTGATTGGCATCCCTGGAGCATCTCGGGCTCACAGGGGTCAGCCCAAAGCGCCATGAAGTCTTGAAAGTGGAGGTAGAGGCACTTGAGTGGTGTGGAAGGAAAAAAAAAATGGCACGGCAGAGGTCTTCCGTACGGATGACAGTGCATGCCAACCGTGCATGCGTGGGGCCCAGGGGATCCGGGGTGTCCCTGGTTCATGCGCATGGAGCTCCTCTTGCCCACAGGGGGCAGAATAAAGCAGCAGGAAGACTTGAAACAGGAGATAGAGGCCCCTGTGTGTTGTGGAAGGAAACAAAAAAGCATAGCTGCAAACGTCCTCACAGCAGGCGAAATTGCCTCCCAACCTCACATTCACTGCACACAGGCCATCATGGGCATCCCTGATTCAGAGGCAAGGAGTGTCTCAGGCCCACGGGAGACAGCCCCAAGCGGCAGGAAAGCTTGGAAGGTGAGGTCGAGGCACCTGTGTGGAGTGAAAGGAAAAAAACACGTTGCCCCAGAGGTCCCCAGCACTGTCGAAAGTGCTCCCAACCGTGCATGTGCATGGCCCAGGGGACCTTGGGTGTCCTTGCTTCATGTCCATAGAGTGGCTCAGGCCAACAGTGGGTGGCTCAAAGCGGCAGTAATGCTTCAAAGGGAAGTCAAAGCACCAGTGTGGTCTGGAAGGACAAAAAACCGTCGCGGCAGAGGCTCCCCAAAGTGGCTCCAAACCGCATATGCGCGGGCCCTGGGGGATCTGGGGCATCCCTGTTATGCACCCATGGAGCATCTCAGGCCCACAAAGGGCAATCCAAAGCGGCAGGAAGGATTGAAAGGGGAAATCGAGGCATCTGTGTGGTGCGGAAGGAAGAAAAACATCACAGCACAGATCCTCCAATGGGCGAAAGTGTCTCCCAACCACGAGTGCATGGGGCCCTGGGTATCCTGGGCTTCCCTGGTTCGCCCCCACAAAGTGATTCGGGAAAAAGAAGGGCTTCCCAAAGCGGCAGGAAGGCTTGAATGGGGAGGTTAGGGCACCTGTGTCCTGTGGAATGAAAAAAAGGCGCGACAGATGTCCCCCCGACATGCAAAAGTACCCCCCAACCACGCATGCATGGGGCCCAAGGGATAATGGGCATCCCTGTTTCGTGCCTACGGGACATCTCAGGCCCACTGGGGGCAGCACAAAGTGGCAGGAAGGCTTGAAAGGGGGGGTGGAAGCACCTTTGTGGTTTGAAAGGAAAAAAACATGGTGCGGCAGAGGTCCCCACCAAGGGCGAAAGTGCCTCACAACTGCACATGCGAGGGTCCCAAGAGATACTAGGCCTCCTTGTTTCTTGCACACGGAGTGTCTCAGGCCCACAGGGGGCAGCTCAAAGCGGCAGGAAGGCTTAAAATTTGAGGTCGAGGTAATAGAAGGAAAACAAAATGTTGTGGCAGAGGTCCCCCCCCAAAGAAGAAAGTGCGTCTCAACTGTGCATGTGTGGGACCCACGGGATCCTGGGCATCCCTGGTTCATGCCAAAGGAGGGTTTTGGGCCCTCAGAGGGAAGCCCAAAGCTGCAGGAAGTCTTGAAAGGGGAGGTCGAGGCAACTTTGTGATATGGAAGGAAGACAAAACTGGGCGGCAGAGGTCCCACCACGGGCGAAAGTGCCTCCCAGCAGCACATGCATGGGGGTGCCCCAGGTTGATGCCCACAGAATGCCTTGGGCCCACAGGGGCAGCCTAAAGCAGCAGGAAAGCTTGAAATGGGAGGTCGAGAGACCTTTGTGGTGTGAAAGGAAAAAAAGTTTGGCGTGGCAGATGTCCCCCCAATGGGCGAAAGTGCCAACCATATGAGCATGCGTGAGGCGCAGGGGATCCTCGGTGTCCCTGCTTTGTGCACCCAGCGCATCTCAGGCCCACGAGGGACTGCCCTAAGCATCAGGAGTGCTTGGAATTGGAGGTTGATACACCTGAGTGTTGTGGAAGGAAAAAAAAAACGGTGTGGCATAGGTCCTCCCTGAAAGCGAAGTGCCCCAGAACAACAAACGCATGGAGCACTGGGGATCCTGGGTGTCTCTGTTTTACACCCAGAGAGCATCTTGGGGATATGGGGTGAAGCCCAAAGCAGCAGGAAGGCTTCAAAGGGGAGGTAGAGGCACCTGTGTGGTGTGGAAGGAATAAAATGGCACAGCAGAGGTCCTCTCCAAGGTCAAAATAGCCCCCAACTGTGCATGCGTAGGGCCCAAGGGCTCCTGGGCTGCCCTGGTTGGCACCTCAGATCATCTCTGGCTCACGGAGGGCAGCCCAAAGCAGCAGGAAGCCTTGAAAGGAGAGGTCAAGGCAGTTGTGCTGTGTGAAAGGAAAAAAAAATGCAGCAGCAGAGGTCCCCCTACAGGAGAAAGTGCCTCACAACTTCTCACTCACGGTGTCCAGAAAATTCTGCGTGTCCCTACTTCGTGTTCACGGAGTGCCTCAGGCCCATGGAGGGTAGAGAAAGTGGAAGTAAGGCTTGAAAGCGGAAGTCGAAACATATGTGTTGTAAGGAAAGATAAAAAACGAGGCTGCAGAAGTGCTCCCACGGGCGAAAGTGCCTCCCAACAGTGCATGCACAGAGCCCAGGGAATCCTGGGCTTCCCTGGCTCATGCCCTCTAAGCCTCTCCAGCACAATGGGTCAGCCAAAGGTGACAAGAATGCTTGAAAGGGGAGGTCGAGGCCCCTGTGTTTTGTGGAATAAAAAACCACGGAGCTACAGAGGTCCCACCAACGGGCGAAAGTGCCTCCCAACTGTACAAGAACTACCCCCAGGGGATTGTGGGTATCCCTGTTCAGGCCCAAGGAGCATCTCGGGCCCACAGGGGACAGTCCAAAATGGCAGGAATGCATGAAAGGGAAGGTCAGGATACCTGTGTGGTGTGGAAGGAAATAAATATGGAATGGCGGAAGTCCCCCCAAGGGAGAAAGTACCTCCCAACTGTGCATGCGCTGGGTCCAGGGTTTCCTGTGCATCCCTAGTTCACACCCACGGTGCATCTCGTGGCCATCGGGGGCAGCCCAAAGTGGCAGGAAGGCTTGCAACGGGAGGTCGAGGCACCTCTGTGGTGTTGAAGGAAAAAAAATGCAAGGCAGAGGTCCTCCTCCACGGGCGAAAGTGCTCCCAAACGTGCATGCGCCAGGCTCAGGAGATCCTGGGTGTCCCTGGTTGGCATGTACGGAGCATCTCTGTCCCACGGGGGCAGACCAAAACGTCAGGAAGTCTTTAAAAGACAGGTCGAGGCACCAGTGTGGAATGGAAGGAAATAAAAAACGGCGCAGGAAGGATCCCACACATGGGCAAAATTGCCTCCCACCACACATACGCAGGGCCCAGGGTATATGAAGCATCCTCCTTTGTGCCCATGTTGTATCTCGGACCCATGGGGGGCAGCCCAAAGTGTCAGGAAGTCTTGAAAGAGGAGGTCGAAGCACTTGTGTGGTGTCAAATGAAAAAAAAAAGTCCAAGGCAGAGGTCCCCCAACGGGATAAAGTGCCTCCCAACTGCTCATTCACGGGGCCCAGGGGATCCTGCTTGTCCCTGCTTGCCTTCATGGAGTGTTTCAAGCCCACAGCGGACAGATCAAAGCAGAAGTTAGGCTTCAGAGGGGAAGTCGAAGCACTTGTGTCATATGGAAAAAAATAACGGTGCAGCAGAGGTTCCCCAACGGGTGAAAATGCCTCTGAACCACGCGTGTGCAGAGCCCTGGGTATCCTCCTCTTCCCTGGTTCATGCCCACAAGGTGTATCGGGCCAAACGGGGGCAGCCCAAAGCGACAGGAAGGCTTGAATGGGAAGGAAGAGGCACCAGTGTGGTGTGGAAGGAAAAAAAACGGCGCGGCAGAGGTCCCCCCCACGGGCAAAAGTACCTTCTAACCATGCATGCACAGGTTCTAGGGTTTCCTGGGCATCGCAGTTTCACATCCAAGGAGGGTCTCAGGGCCACAGGGGCAACCTAAAGTGGCAGGAATACTGGAAAGGGGAAGTCGAGTCACATGTGTGGTGTGGAAAAATAATAATGGAGCGGAAGAAGTCCCCTCCACGGGAGAAACTGCCTCCCATCCACGCATGCGTGGGGCTCACGGGATCCTGAGCATCCCTTTTTCACTCCCATGGAGCATCTCAGGCCCACGGGGGCCAGCCTAAAGTGGCAGGAAGGCTTGATTGAAAGGGGAGGTAGAGGCACCTGTGTGGTGTGTAGGGAAAAAAATACAATGTGGCAGAATTGCCCCACGGGCGAAATTGCCTTCCAACCGTGCATGCACCGCGCCCAGTGTACCCTGGGTGTCCCTAGTTCACACCAATGGGGCAACTCAGGCCTACGGAGAGCAGTGCAAAGCGGCAGGAACGCTTGAAAGTGGAGGTCGAGGCACCTATGACGTGTGAAAGGAAAAAAGAAACGGCGCAGCAGGGGTCCCACCAAAGACGAAAGTGCCTCCCAAACCAGCATGTGTGGGGCCCAGGACATCCTGGGCATCCTTGATTCATGCACTCAAGGTGTCTCGGGCCCATGGGGGTAGCCCAAAGCGGCAGGAAGTCATGAAATTGGAGGCCGAGGCACCTGAGTGTTGTGGAAGGAAAAAAAAACCACGGCAAAGTTCCCCCTTAAGGCGAAAGTGCCTCTCAACCACACACGAGTGGGGCCCAGGGCATCTGGTTGTCCCTGGTTCATGCCTAAGGAGTGGCTCGGCCTCGCAGGGGGCTGTCCAAATCGGAGGAAGCTTTGAAATAGGAGGTGGAGACACCTATGGAGTGTGGAAGGAAAAAAAAATACAGAGTGGCAGAAGTACCCCAAAGGGTGGTAGTGCCTCCCAACGTCATATGTGCATGGCCCAGGGGATCCGCGTCATCCCTGATTCATGCACATGAAGTGTCTTGGGCCCATAGGGGTCAGCCTAAAGAGGCAGGAAATCTTGAAAGGGGAAGTTGAGGCACCTCTGTGGTGTGGAAGGAAAAAAATACAGCATGGCAGACGTCCCCCCACAGACGAAATTGCCTCCCAACTGTGCATATACGGGGCTCAGGGGTTACTGGGAGTCTTTGGGTCACACCCAAGGAGCATCTCAGGATCACACGGTGAGCCCAAAGTGGCAGGAAGGCTTGAAAGGGGAGGTTGAGGCACCTGTGTGGTGAGGAAGAAAAATAAAATGGCACAGCAGAGGACCCCCACGGGAGAAAGTGCCTCCCAAGCCTGCATGCATGGAGCCTTGGGGATCCTGGGCATGCCAGGTTCTCACACATGGAGGGCTTCAGCCCACAGGGGCCAGCCCAAGGCAGCAGGAAGGCTTGAAAGGGGAGGTGCAGGCTCCAGTGTTGTGAAAAGAAAACACAAACGGAGAGGCAGAAGTCCCCCCAACATGGGGGAAATTGCCACTTCTCTGCACTTGCCTGGGGCCCAGAGGACCCTGGGGGGTCCCTTTTTCACCCCCAGGGAGCACCAAGGGCACACGGGGTCCAGCCCAAGGTGACAGGAAAGCTTGGAAGAGGAGGTGGAGGCACCTGTGTTGTGGAAGGTAAAAACAAATGGCGAGGCAGAGGTCCCACCCCAAGGGCTAAAGTGCCTCCCCAATACACACGTGTGGGGTGTAGGGGATCCTAGTGGTACCTGGTTAAGTCCATGGAGTGTCTCGGGCCCACGTGGGGCAGACCAAAACTGCAGGAATTCTTGAAAGGGGAGGTCGATGCACCTGTGTGGTGTGGAAAGAAAAAAAAAGGCAGGGCAGGCAGTGATACCCCCAGGGGAGAAACTGCCTCCCAACTGTGTGTGAATGTTGCCCGGTGGATCTGGGGCATCACTGATTCATGCCCATGGAGCATCTCATCCCCACACAAAGCAGCCCAAAGTGGCAGAAAGTCTTGAAATGGGAGGTTGAGACACCTGTGTGGCATGGAAGGAAAAACAAAATGGCGTGACAGAGGTCCCCCCACGGCCTCCAAAATGAGCATGCACAGGGCTGAGGGTATCCTGTGCATCTCTGGTTCTCACGCACGGAGCTTGGGGGGCCCACGGGAGGCAGCCGAAAGTGGCAGGAAGGCTTCAAAGGGAACGTGGAGTCACCTGTGTGGTGTGGAAGGAAGTAAACACGGCACGGCAGAGGTCCCTCCACGGGCAAAAGTGCTTTCCTACCTCTCATGCGTGGGGCCCAGGGTTTCCTGAGTGTCCCTGGTTCACAACTACGGAGCGTCTCTGGCCAACGAGGTGAAGCCCAAAGAGGCAGGAAGGCTTGATAGCGGAGGTCGAGGCACCTGTGTGGTGAGGAAGAAAAAAACGGTGGGGCACATGACCCCCAAAGGCGAAAGTGCCTCCCAACAGTGCATGTGCGGGGCACAGGGGAACATGGGCATCCCTGGGTAGCACCCATGGAGGGACTCGCGCTCACGCATCAGCCAAAGGTGGCAGGAACACTTTAAAGGGGAATTCGAGTCACCTGTTTTGTGGAAGGAAAGTAAAAATGGCGAAACAGAGGTCCCCCGCAATGGGCTAAAGAGTCTCACCACTGCAAATGCGTAGGGCCCAGGGGACACGGGGGGTCCCTGCTTCCCACTCACGCAGGGCATGGGGCACACGGGGGCCAGCCCAAGGAGACTGGAAGGCTTGAATGAGGAGGTGGAAGGCACCTGTGTTGTGGAGCGAAAAAACAAAAGGCGAAGCAGAGCTCGGCTCCCCATGAGCAAAAGTGCTTCACCGCCGTACATGTGCGGGTCTGAGGGGAACCTGTGCATCCCTGGTTCACGCCTACTGGGAGTCTTGGGCCCATGAGGGGCAGCCTAAAGCGGCAGGAAGGCTTGGAAAATGAGGTCGAGGAAACTGTGTGGTGAGGAAGGAAAAAATTACGGTTCAACAGAGGTTCCCCAAACAGGTGAAAGTGCCTCCTAACCGCGCATGCCCAGGGCCCAGGGTATCTTTGGCATTTCTGTTTCGTGCCCACTTTGTGTCTCGGGCCCATGGGAGGCAGAACAAAACGGCAGGAAATCTTGAAAGGGGAGGTCGAGGCACCTGTGTGGTGAAGAAGGAAAAAAAAGCGGCACAGCAAATGTCCCTTCACCGACGAAAGTGCTTTCCAACTGCAAACGCGTGGGGCCCAGAGGATCCTCGGCATCCCTGATTTGTGCCCATGGAGAATCTCGTTCCCATGGGGGGCAGCTCAAAGCGGCAGGAATGCTTGAAAGGGGAGGTCGATTCACCTGTGTGGTTAGGAATGAAAAGGAAACTGCAGGGCAGAGGTCATACTCGTAGGCGAAAGTGCCTCCCAACCGCATATTTGCGGGGCCCAGGGGATATTGGAAGTCCCTGATTCGCACCCACAGAATGTCTGGGGCCCACAAGGGGCAGGCCAAAGCAGCAGGAAGGCATAAAACTGGAGGTAGAGGCCACTGTGTGTTGTGGAAGGAAAAAAATACGGCGTGGCCGAGGTGTCCCTCCGTGAGGAAGTTGTGAAACTCCCTCACAACCACACATGCGTGGGGCCCACGGTATCCCGGGCTTCCCTGATTCACACGCACAGAGCATCTCATGCCCACGCACACAGCCCAAAGTGGAAGGAAGTCTTGAATGGGAAGGTCAAGGCACCTGTGTAGTGTTTAAAGAAAAAACAAATGGTGGGGCAGAAACCCCCCCACGGGAGAAAATGCCTCCCAACCGTGCATGCGCAGGCCCTAGGGGATGCTGGTGGTCCCTGATTCATGCCCACAGATGGTCTCATGCCCACGGGGGCAGCCCAAAGTGGAGGGAAAGCTTGAAAGGTGAGGTCAAGACACCTGTGTTGTGAAAGGAAAAAAAGAAAGCATGGCAGAGGTCCACCCCATGGGCAAAAGTGCCTCCCAAACGAGCATGCTTAGGACCCGGGGTATCCTGGGCATCCCTGGTTCGTGCACCCAGAGCATCTCGGGCCCACGTGGGGCTGCCCAAAGTGGCAGTAAGGTTTGAAAGCGGAGGTCGAGGCACCTGTGTGTTGTGCAAGAGAAAAAAAATGACCGCATAGGTCCCAACTAAAGGGGAAAGTGCCTCCCACTCGCGCTTTTGCGGGATGCAGGAGATCCTGAGCTTCCCTGGTTTGTGCTCACAGGGCATCTCGGGCCCACGGTGGGCAACTCAAAGCGGCAGAAATGCTTGAAAAGGGAGGTCGAGGCATTTGTGTGTTGTGAAAGGAAAAAAAAAGCGCCGCGGCAGAGGTCCCCTCAAGGGAGAAACTGCCTTCCAACTGCTCATTCAAAATGCTCAGGGGATCCTGCTTGTCCCTGCTTCATGTTCACAGAGTGTCTGAGGCCCCCGGGGGGCAGATCAAAACATAAATAAGACTTGAAAGGGGAAGTCGAGGCAACTGTGTGGTATGGAGGGAAAAAAATGGCAAGGCAGAGGTCCCCACACGGGTGAAAGTGCCTCCCAACTGCTCATGTTGGGGCGCAGAGGATCCTGGGCTTCCCTGGTTCACGCCCACGAAGCGTCTCGGGCCCAATGGGAGTAGCCCATGTGGGCAGGAATGCCTGAGAAGGGAGGTCGAGGCCCCTGTGTGTTGTGGAAGGAAAAATAATGGAGCCACAGATGTACCTCCAACGGGTGAAAGTGCCTCCCAACCGCACATTCAGTGAGCCCCCTGGATTCTGTGCCTCCTTGGATCAGGCCGAAGGAGAGTCTCGGGACCATGGGGGACAGCCAAAAGAGGCAGGAAATTTTAAAAAGTGATGTCGAGGCCCCTGTGTGGTGTGGATGAATAAAAATACAGCGCCCAAGAGGTCTCCCCCACAGGGAAAGTGTTACCAACCGCACATATGTGGGGCCCAGGGGATCCTGTGCGACCCTGCTTCATGCCTAGAGAGTGTCTCAGGCCCACGGGGGCCAGCTCAAAGCAGCAGTAACTCTTCAAAGGGGATGTCTAAGCACCTGTTTGGTACAGAAGGACAAGAAAGTCGCAGCAGAAGTTCCCCCCACAGGTGAAAGTGACTCCCTACTGGGCATGCGTGGGTTCCAGTGAATCCTGAGCACTCCTTGTTCACGCCCATGGAGAATTTGGGGCCCACAGGAGACAAGCCAAAGCGGCAGGAAGGATTGAAATGGGAGGTCGAGTGATCTGTGTGGTGTGGAAGGGAAAAAAAGAAACAGCACAGCAGATGTCCCCATACGCGTGAATCTGCCTCCCAACCACACAAGCATGGGGCCCCGGAGATCCTGGGTTTCCCTGTTTCGCACCCACAAAGTGTATCGGGCCAAAGGTGGGCAGCCCAAAGCAACAGAAACGCTTTAATGGGTAGGTCGTGGCACCTGGGTGGTGCGGAAGGAAAAAAGAAATGGCAAGACAGAGTTTCCCCACAAGGGCAAAAGTAACTCCCAACCGTGAATGTGTGGGGCCCAGAGGACACTGGGCATCCCTGTTTCTCACCCACAGAGCGTCTCGGGGCCATGGGGGCAGCCTAAAGTGGCAGGAAGCCTTGAAAGGGGAGGTTGAGGCGCCTGTGCGGTGTGGAAAGACAAAAAAATGGCGCGGCTGATATCCGCCCCACGAGCAAAAGTGCCTCCAAAAAGAGCATTCTTGGGGCTCAGGGGATCCTGGGCATCCCTTATTCATGCCTATAGAATGTCGTGAGCCCATGGCAGCTGCCCAAAGCGGCAGGAACGTGAAAGTGGAGGTCGAGGCACCTGTGTGTTGAGGAAGGAAAAATACATGGCGTGGCATAGGTCCTCCCTAAATGATAAAGCACCTCCTAACCACGCATGCATGAGACCCTGGGGCTCCCGGGCTTCCCCATTTCAAACCCACGGAGCATCTTTTGGTTATGGGGGGAAGCCCAAAGCAGCAGAATGGCTTCAAACGGGAGATAGAGGCACCTGTGTGATGTGGAAGGAAAAATAAACGACACAGCAGAGGTCCTAACTACAGGCGAAATAGCCCCCATCCGCACATGCGCGGGGTCCAGGTGATCCTGGGCTACCCTGGTTGGCACCTTGGAGCATCTCAGGCTCATGGTGGGCAGTCTAAATCGACAGGAAGGCTTGAAATGGGAGATCAAGGCACTGGAGTGGTGTGAAAGGGAAAAAAATAACGCCGTGACAGAGGTCCACCTGCGGGAGAAAGTGCCTCCCAACTGCTCATTCGTGAGGTTCAGTGGATCCTCTGTGTCCCTGCTTCACATTCACGGAGTATCTCAGGAGCACGGTGTCAGCCCAAGGCGGCAGGAAGGCTTGAAAAGGGTGGTGGAATCACCTGTGTTTTGGAAGGAAAACACAAATGGCGAACCAGAAGTCCTCCCCAACGGGTGAAGGAACCTCCCCACCGTGCTGGTGTGGGGCACAGAGGACCCTGGGGGTCCCTGGTTCTCACGCATGGAGTGCCTCGGGCCCATGGGGACAAGGACAAGGGGGCATGAAGGCTTGAAAGAGGAGGTGAAGGCATCTGTGTTGTGGAGGGAAAAAGGAAATAACGAGACAAATGCCCGCCCCCACGGGCCAAAGTGCTTCCCCACCGCACATGCGTGGGGCATGGGGATCCTGGAATCACTAGTTCATATGCACAGAGAGTCTTGGGTCCATGGGAGTCAGCCCAAAGCGGAAGGAAAGCTTAAAATGGGAGGTCGAGTCACCTGGGTCTTGAGGAAGGAAAAAAATGGCGTGGAAGATGTCCCCCCACGGGTGAAAGTACGTTCCAACCACTCGTGTGTGGGGCACAGGTGGTCCTGGGCATCCCTGGTTCATGCCCATAGAGCGTCTCATGCCCACAGGGCAGCCCAGAGTGGAAGGACGTCTTGAAAGGGGGGGTAGAGACACCTGTGTGGTGGAAATGAAAGAAAAAATGGTGCGGCAGAGGACCCCCTCAGGCGAATGTGCCTCCCAAACGAGCATGCACAGGTACCAGGCTATCCTTGGTGTCTCTAGTTCTCATACAGGGAGTGTCTCATAACCACGTGGGGCAGCCCAAAGTGGCAAAAAGTCTTGACAGGGGAGGTCGAGTCACCTTGTGGTTAGGAAGGAAAAGAAAATGCCGTGGCAGAGGTCCCGACCACCAGCGAAAGTGCCTCCCAAGTGCTCATGCTTGGGGCCCAGGGTACAGTGGGCATCCCTGATTCGCACCCACGATGTGTCTGGGGCCCACACAGCGCAGGCCAATGCGGCAGGAAGGCTTGAAAGGGGACGTCGAGGCACCTGTGTGTTGTGGAAGGAAAAAAAAAACGGCTCACAGAGGCCCCCACCACAGATGAAACTGCGTCCCAACTGCACATGCGTGAGGCCCAGGGGATCCTGAGCTTCCCTGGTTCATGCACACCGGGCGACTCAGGCCCATGCAGGCAGCCCATAGGGGAAGGAAGTCTTGATATGGGAGGTTGAGGCGCTTGTGTGGTGTTAAAGGAAAAAGAAACGGCGTGGTATATGTTCCCCCACGGGAGAAAGTGCCTCACGACCTCTCATTTGCGGGGCCTAGGGGATCCTGCGTGTCCCTCTTTCACGTTCATGGAGTGTCGCAGCCCACCGGGGGCAGATCGAAGCAGAAGTAAGACTTGAAAGGGGAAGTCGGGGCACCTGTCTTTTACGGAAGGAAAAAAAAGTGGCACAGCAGAGGTCCCTCCAAGGGCGAACGTGCCTCCCAACCACACATTCTTCGGGCCCAGGGGATCCTGGGCTTCCCTGGTTCGTGCCCACGAAGCGTCTCAGGCCCAATGGGGCAGCCCAAGGTGGCACGAATGCTTGAAATTGGAGGTCGAGTCCCCTGTGTGTTGTGAGAGGAAAATAAAAACGGAACCACAGAGGTCCCCACAATGAGCAAAAGTGCCTCCCAAGCGCGCATTCATTGTGTGCATCCCTGCTTCAGGCCCAAGCCGTGTCTTAGGCCCGAGGGGAACAGCCCCAAGTGGCAGGAAGATTTGAAATGTGAGGTGGAGACACCTGTGTGGTGTGGAAGGAAAAAAAAAAAAAAAACGGTGCAACAGAGGACCCAACAAGGGGGAAAGCGCTCCCAACCACGTATATGTGGGGTCCAGGGGATCCTAGGTATCCCTGCTTCATGCCCTGTTTCACGCTGACAGAGCATCTCAGGTCCACTGGGGGCAGCCCAAAGCGGCAGGGAAGCTTGAAGTCAGAGGTCGAGGCACTTGTGTGGTGGTGAAAGGCAAAAAAAAACCGGTGTGGCCGAGTTCACCTCCACAGGAAATAATGTCTTGCAGCCACGCATGCACAGGGCTCAGAGTATCCTTGGCGTTCCTGTATTGCACCCGCGCAGTCTCGGGCACATGGGGGCAGCCAAAAGAGGCAGGAAGGCTTGAAATGGGAGCTCGAGGCACCTGTGTGGTGTAGAAAAAAAAATCCTTGGTTCATGCCTACGGAGCTTCTCGGACTGACAGCGGGGGCAACCCAATGTGGCAGGAAAGCTTGAAATTGCAGTTCAAGTCATCTGAGTGTTGCAGAAGGAAAAAAAAACTGTCATGGAATAGGTACCCCTTAAGGCGAAAGTGCCCCTCATCTGTGAATGTGCTTGTCCCAGGGGATCCTGGGTGTCCCTGGTTCCTGCAATACGGAGTGTCTCAGGCCGACAAGGGGCTGTCCAAGTTGAAGGAAGTCTTGAAATAGGAGGTGGAGGCACCTGTGTGGTGTGGAAGGAAAAAAGAAACAGCTTGCCAGAAGTGTCCCCAGGGGTGAAATTGCCTGACAACCGCACATGTGAGTGACCCAGTGGATATGGGGCATTGATGATTCACTCCCACGCAGCATCTTGGACATGGGGGCAGTGCAAATCAGCAGGAAGCCTTGAAAGGGGAAGTCGAGGCACTGTGTGGTGTGGAAGGAAAAAAATACGGCTCGTCAGACGTCCCTCCACAGAAGAAAGTGCCCCCAACCACGTATATGCGGGGCCCAGGGGTGCCTGAGCATCTTTGGTTCACACCCACGGATAGTCTCGCGCCCACAGGCGGTAGCCCAAAGTGGCAAGAAGACTTAAAAGTGGTGTTCGAGACACCTGTGTAGGAAGAAAAAAAAAAAAAAACAGCACACCAGAGGTCCCCCACTGGTGAAATTGCCTCCCATCCCCGCGTGTGCAGAGCCCTGGAGATCCAGGGCATCCCAAGTTCTCGCTCATGGAGTGCCTCAACCCACAGGGGCCAGACCAAGGTGGCAGGAGGGCTTGAAAGGGGAGGCGCAGGCTCCAGTGTTGTGAAAGGAAAACACAAACTGCGAGACAGAGGCACCCCCACAAGGGCGAAAGTGCCGTCCCACCGTACATGTGCAGGGCCCAGGAGACTCTGGGCATCCCTGATCCGTGCCCAAGGAGTGCCTCAGGCCCAAGGGGTCAGCCCAAGGTGGCAGAAATTCTTGAAAGGGGAGGTGGAGTCACCTGTGTTGTGGAAGGAAAACACAAATGGTGAATCAGAAGTCCCCACTAACGGGCAAAAGTGCCTTCCAACCACACATTTGCAGGGCCCTGGAGATCCTGCGTTTCCCTGTTTCACGCCCATGGAGCACCTCTGGCCTACGGGGGACAACCCAAAGTGGCAGGAAGGCTTGAAAGGGGAGGTTGAGGCACCTTTGTGGTTTGAAAGGAAAAAACATGGCGTGGCAGGGGTCCCCCCCAAGGGTGGAAGGGCCTCCCAACCACGCATGCGAGGGTCCCAGGTGATCCTAGGCATCCCTGGTTCTTGGGCACAGAGCATCTGAGGCCAATGTGGAGCAGCTCAAAGCGGCAGCAATGCTTCAAATGGGAGGTTGAGGAACCTGTTTGTTTTAGAAGGAAAACAAAATGGAGTGGTAGAGGTCCCCCCCAAAGAAGAAAGTGCCTTTCAACCATGAATGCCTGGGGACCAGGGGATCCTGGGTATCCCTGGTTCGCACCCATGGAGGGTTTTAGGCCCACGAAAGGCAGCCCAAAGCGGCAGGTAGGCTTGAAATGGGAGGTCGAGTCACCTGTGTGGTGTGGAAGGAAAGAAAAAATGGCACGACAGAGGTCCCCCCCACGGACGAAAGTGCCTCCCAACTGCACATGCGTGGGGCCCAGGGAATCCTGGGCATCCCTGGTTCATGCCCACAAAGTGTTTCATGCCCACAGGGGGCAGTCTAAAGTGGCAGGAAGTCTTGAAAGGGGAGGTCGAAGCACGTGGGTGTTGTGGAAGGAAAAAAATTCGCGTGGCATAGGTCCCTCCTTAAGGCGAAAGTGCCTCATAATCCCCCATGCACGGGGCCCTGGGGATCCTGGGCATCTCTTTTTCACACCCACGGAGCGTCTTGGGGACATGGGGGGAAACCCAAAGCAGCAGGAAGGCTTCAAAGTGGAGGTCGAGGCACCTGTGTGGTTTGGAAGCAAAAAGTGGCACAAGAGCAGTGCTCCCCACAGGCGAAATAGCCCCCACCCTCGCATGCGCAGGGCCCAGGGGATCCTGGGCTTCCCTGGTTGGCCGGCTGGGAGCTTCTTGGGCTCACAGGGTGCAGCCCAAAGCGGCAGGCATCTTTGAAAAGGGAGGTCGAGGCACTTGTGTGGTGTGAAACAAAAAAAGACGCCACACCAGAGGTCCCCCTATGGGAGAAAGTGCCTCCTAAGAGCTCATTCGCGGGGCCCAGGTGATCCTGCGTGTCCCTGCTTCACATTCACGGAGTGTCTCAGGTCCAAAATGTGCAGATCAAAGCGGAAGTAAGGCTTGAATGGGGAAGTCAAGGCATCTGTGCGGTATGGAAGGAAAAAAAAATGACGGGGCACAGTTTCCCCCTCGGGCGAAAGTGCCTCACAAATACTCTTGCATAGGGTCCAGGGGAGCCTGGAGTTCCCGGATTCATGGCCACAAAGCGACTCGTCCCCAAGGGGGGCAGCTTAATGAGGCAGGAATTCTTGAAAGGGGAGGTTGAGACCCCTGTGTGTTGTGGGAGAAAAAAAAAAAGGAGCCCAGAGGTCCCCCGAACGGGAGAAAGTGCCTCCCAACCACACATTCACTGCACCATGGGGATTATGGGCATCCCTGGTTCAGGTCCATGGAAAGTCTCATGCCCACGGTGGACAGCACAAAGTGGCAGGAACGTTTGAAAAATGAGGTCGAGTCACCTGTGTGGCGTGAAAGAAAGAAAAGCAGCACACCAGAGGTATCCACCACAGGCGAAAGTTATCCCAACAGCGCAAGTGCCAGGCACACGGTATCCAGGCCATCCCTCCTTCATGCCCACAGGATGTCTCGGGCCCACGGGGGGCTGCCCAAAGCGGCAGGACGCTTTGAAAGAGGAGGTCGAGGCACCTGTGTGTTGCGGAAGGGGGAAAAAAAATGGTGCACCAGAGGTGCCCACCAAATGCAAATGTGCCTCTCATCCAAGCAAGCGTGAGGCCCAGGGAATCCTGTTTGTCTCTGGTTCACGCCCACGGAGCTTCTAGGGCCCATGGGAGCAACCCAAAGCGGCAGGGAAGATTGAAAGTGGAGATCGAGGTATCTGTGTGGTATGGAAGGAAAAGAAAAAGGCACGGCAGAGGTACCCCAAGGGGTGAGAGTGCTCCCAATCGCGCATGCGCTGGTCACAGGAGCTACTGGGTGTCCCTGGTTGATGCCCATGTAGTGTCTCTGGCCCATGGGGGACAGCCAAAAATGGCAGGAATACTTCAAAGGGGAGCTCGAGGCACCAGTGTGGAGTAGAAGGAAATAAAAAAATGGCATGTGAGAGATGCCACTCTCGGGCGAAATTGCCTCCAACCACGCATTCTTGGGGCCCAGGGTATCCTGGGCATCCCTCCTTCATGCCCATATAGCGTCTCGGGCCCACGGGGGGGCAGCCCAAAGCGACAAGAAGCCTTGAAAATGGAGGTCGATTCACCTGTGTTGCGTTGAAGGAAAAAAAAACATGGCACGACAGAGGTTTCACCCACTGATGAAAGTGCCTACACTCTCGCATGCATGAGGCCCTGGGAATTCTGGGAATCCCTGTTTCTTGACCTTCGAGCATCTCAGGGTCATGGGGGCCAGCCCAAGGTGGCAGGAAGACTTGAAAGGGGAGGAGGCACCTCTGCTGTGGAAGGAAAACACAAATGCCGAGGCAGAGGTCCTGCCCAATGGCAAAAGTACCTATGCACCGTCAATGTACAGGGCCCAGGGGACTTTGGGCGTCCCTGATTCATGCCCACGGAGCACCTCAGGCCCTAGGGGGCCAGCTCAAGGAGTCAGGAATGCTTGAAAGAGGAGGTGGAGGCACCTGTGTTATAGAAGGAAAAACCAAATGGCGATGCAGAGGTTCCCCCCACACAGGAGAAAATGCCTCCCAACTGCACATGCATGGGGTCTAGGGGATCCTGGGCGTCCCTCGTTCATGCTCACAGAGTGACTCGGGCCCACGTGGGGCAGCACAAAGTGGCAGGAATCCTTGAAAGCAGAGATGCAGGCACTTGTGTGGTGGTGAAAGGAAAAAAAATGGCGCGGCCAGGTCCCCCAGACATGCAAAACTGCCTCCCAACCACGGATATGTGGGGCCCAGGGGATCCTTGGCATCCCTGGTTTGCACCCTCGCAGAGTCTCAGGCCCATGGAGGGCAGACAAAAGTGGCAAGTAGTCTTGAAAAGGGAGGTCTAGGCACCTGAGTGGTGGAAAGGTAAAAAAAAAAAAAAAAAAAAAAAAAACAGCACGGCAGAGGTCCACCCACAGGCGAAACTGCCTCCTAAAAGAGCATGCACACAGCCAAGGGGACTTTGACCATCACTGTTTCACGCCCAAGGGGCGTCTCATGCCCAGACGGGACACGCTAAAGCAGCAGGAAGTCTTGAAAGGGAGGGTTGAGGCGAGTGTGTGCTATGGAAGTAAATAAATATGGCGTGGCAGATGTCCCCCCACGGGCGAAAACGCCTCCCAACTGCGCATGCGTGGAGCCCAGGGTTTCCTGGGAGTCCCTGGTTCACACTCACAGAGTATCTCGGGCCCACAGGGGGCAGACCAAAGTGGCAGGAAGGCTTGAAAGGGGAGGTTGAGGCACCTGTGTGTTGTGGAACGAAAAAAATGGCGCAACATAGGTCCCCCGTAAAGGCGAAAGTGCCTCTCAACCGCACATGTGCAGATCCCAGGGGCTACTGGGCATCCCTAGTTCATACCTACGGAGTGACTCGGGCCCACGGGGCGCAGTCCAAATCGGAGAAAGGCTTGAAATAAAAGGTGGAAGCACCTATGTGGTGTAGAAGGAAAAAAAAAAAAAAAAAAAAGGCCTGGCAGAGGTCCCCCCCACGGGTGAAAGTGCCCCCCATCCACGGATGCGCAGGTCCCAGAGCATCCGGGGCATCCCTTATTCTTGCCCATGGAGAGTTTCAGGCCAACGGGAGCATCCCAAAGCGGCAAGAAGGCTTGAAAAGGGAGGTCGAGGCACCTGCAAGGTGTGGAAGGAAAAAAGAACCGCATGGCAGAGGTACGCCCAGGGGAGAAAGTGCCTCCGAAACACGCATGCCCATGGCCCAGGGGATCTGCGGCATCACTGGTTCATGCCCAAGGAGAGCCTCAGGCCCATGAGGTGGCAGCCCAAAGCAACAGGAATTCTTGAAAGGGGAAGTCGAGGCACCTGTGTGGTGTGGAAGAAAAAAAATATGGTGTGGCAGACGTCCCCCCACAGGAGAAAGTCCCTCCCCACTATGCATATGTGGAGCCCAGGGGATCCTGGGCATCCTTGTTTCACACTAACGGAGCATCTCGAGCCCACAGGGGGCATCCCAAAGCAGCAGAAATGTTGAAAGGTGAGTTCAAGGCACCTGTGTGTTGAGGAGGAAAAAACAAACGGAACATCAGAGGTCCCCAAGAGTGAAAGTGCGACCCAACTGCGCATGCTTGGAGACCTGGGGATCCTGGTTTTCCCAAGTTCTCATCCATGGAGTGCCTTGGCCCATGGGGGCCAGCCCAAGGCGGCAGGAAGGCTTGAATTTGGAGGTGCAGGCTCCAGTGCTGTTAAAAGAAAACAAAACCGGCAAGGCACAGGCTCCCCCATCAACTGGCAAAAGTGTCTCCCCACTGCACATGCGCAAGGCCAAGGGGACCCTGGTCATCCCTGGTTAGCACCCATGGAGTGGCTCGGAGCCACAGGGTCAGCATAAGGCAGCAGGAAGTCTTGAAATGGGAGGTGTAGTCACCTGTGTTGTGGAAGGAAAACACAAATGGTGAATCAGAGATCCCCCAAACGGGTGATGGCGCCTCCCCACCATGCATGCATGGGTCCCAGGAACCCTGCAGGTCCCTTTTTCGCACCCATGGTGTGCCTCAAACCCACGGGGACCAGCCGAAGATGGCAGGAAGTCTTGAAATAGGAGGTTCCTGTGTTGTGGAAGGAAAAAACAAACGGCGGGGCAGAGGTTCCCCCCGCCACAACGTGGGGAAGTGCATCTCCACCAGGCATGCACGGGGCCTACGGGATCCCGAGCATCCCTGGTTCATGCCCACACAGCGTCTCAACCCCACGTGGAGTAGCCCAAAGCGGCAGGAAAGCTTGAAAGCGGAGGTTGAGACATTGTGTGGTGGTGAAAGTAAAAAAAAAACGGCACGGCCAAAGTCCCCACCACAGGCAAAAAGCCTCCCAACCACGCATGTGCTGGGCCCAGGGGATCCTGGGCTTCCCTCGTTCACAACAACTCAGAGTCTCAGGCCCACGGGGGGGCAGCCGAAAGCGGCAGGTAGTCTTGAAAGGAGAGGTCCAGGCACCAGTGTCGTGTGGAAAAAAATGGCACTCAGAATTCCCCCCCACGGGAGAAACTGCCTCCCAACCGCACATGCGCATGGCCCATGGGATCCAGTGCGTCCCTTGTTCATGCCCACGGAGCATTTCAGGCCCAAGGGGGACAGCCCAAATCTGCAGGAAGGCTTGAAAGGGGAGATCAAGGCACCTGTGTCTTGGAAACGAAAAGAAAACTGGGTGGCAGAGGTCCACCCACGGGTGAAATTGCCTACCAAACGAGCATGAGCGGGGCCCAGGGTTTCCTGGGAATTCCTGGTTCACGCCCATGGAGTGTCTCAGGCCCATGGGGTGCAGGCAAAATCGGCAGGAAGGTTTGAAAGGGGAGGTCGAGGCACCTGTATGGCTAGGAAGGAAAAGAAAATGGCGTGGCAGAGGTCTCGCCCACAGGTGAAAGCTCCTCCCAACCGTGCATGTGTGGGGACCAGGGGATCCTCAGCGTCCGTGGTTCATGTCCACGGTGCATCTGGGGCCCACGAGGGGCAGGCCAAAGCAGGAGGAAGGCTTGAAAGGGAAGGTCGAGGCACCAGTGTGGTGAGGAAGGAAAAAAAAACGGTGTGGCAGATGTGCCCCCACAGGCAAAAGCGCTTCCAACTACGCCTCCGTGGGGCACAGGGGACCATGGGCATCCCTGTGTAGCACCATGGAGTGGCTAGGGCCAACGGGGTCAGTCCAAAGTGGCAGGAAGTTTTGAAAGAGGAGGTGAAGTCACCTGTGTTCTGGAAAGAAAAAAACGAATGGCGAGGCAGATGTCCGCCCTCAACAGGCAAAGTGCCTCCCCACCGTGCATGTGTGGGGCCTAGGGGATCCTGGGCATGCCTGGTTCAGACCCTCAGAGAGCCTTGTGCCCAAGGGGTGCATCTGAAAAAAGCTGAAAGGCTTGAAATTCAAGGTTGAATCACCTGAGTGTTGTGGAAGGAAAAATAAATGGCCCGGAATAATAATACATTATCACCTGATAATAAATAATCACCTGAGTGTTGTGGAAGGAAAAATAAATGGCCCCTTAAGGCGAAAGTGCCTCTCAACCGCGTATGCCCGGGGCCCAGGCGATCCTGGGCATCCCTGATTTGTGCCTGCGGAATGTCTCATGCCCACAGTGGGGTTTCCAAATCGGAGGAAGGCTTGAAATAGGAGGTGTAGGTACTTGTGTGGTGTGGAAGAAAAACAAACCAGCGTGGCAGAAGTAGTCCCAGGCGCGAAAGTGCCTCCCAACTGCACATGTGCGTGGCCCAGGTGATGCAGGGCGTCGCTGGTTCATTCCCCCGGAGCATCTCGGGCTCAGGGGTGGCAGCACAAAGTGGCAGGAAGGCTTGAAAGGGGAAGTCGAGGCACCTGTGTGATGTGGAAGGAAAAAAAACACGGCGGAGCAACGTCCTCCCAAAGACGAAAATGTCTCCCAACTGGGCATACGCGAGGCCCAGGGGTTATTGGGCATCTTTATTTCATGCCCATGGAGCATCTCACGCCCACAGAGGGTAGCCCAAAGCGGCAAGAAGACACAGGTGATTCCACCTCCCCTTTCAAGACTTCCTGCCTCCTTGTGCTGACCCCATGGGCCCGAACCACTCCATGGGTGCTAAACAGGCATGCCCAAAGTCCCCTGGGCCCCCTGCATTCACGGTGGGGAGGCACTTTCTCCCTTGGGGGGAACTCTGCCTCGTTGTTTATGTTTTCCTTCCACAACACAGGTGCCTCCACTTCCGCTTTCAAGGCTTCCTGCTACCTTGGACTGGACCCTGTGGGCCCAAGGCACTCCTTGGCCATGGAACTAGGATGCCCAGAGTCCCCTGAGCCCCTTGCATGTGAGATGGGGAGGCACTTTCTCCCGTGTTGGGGGGACCTCTGCCTCACTGTTTGTGTTTCCCTTTCACAACATTGGAGCCTGCACCTCCCATTTCAAGCCTTCCTGCCGCTTTGGGTTTGCACCTGTGGGCCAAAGCTCTCCATGTGTGAGAACCTGGGATGCCCCAGATCCCCAGGGCTCTGCGCATACACGGTTGGGAGGCACTTTGGTCTGTGGAGGGACGTCTGCCGTGCTGTATTTTTTCCCTTCCACACCACAGAGGTGCCTCGACTTCACCTTTCAGGCATTCCTGACGCTTTGAGCTACCCCCTCTGGCACGAGACGCTTTTTAGGCGTGAACCAGTGATATCCCAGATCCCCTGGGCCACGGACATGCATGGATGGGAGGCATTTTCACCCCTGCTTGTACTTCTGCCAAGCCGTTTTTTTTTTTTTCCTTCCACACCACACAGGTGCCCCCACCTCCTATTTCCACACTTCCTCGGATTTAGACAGACACCCGTGGTCCTGAGACACTCCGTAGGCACGAATCAGGGATGCCCAGGATACCCTGGCCCTGCACATGCGCGGTTGAGATGCACTTTCGCCTTTAGTGGGACCTATGCCGTGCCATTTTTTTTTTTTTTTTTTTTTTTTTTTTACCTTCCACAACACTGAGGTGCCTCGACCTCCAATTTCAAGCCTTCCTGCCGCCTTGGGATGCTCCCCATAGGCTCAAGACACTCCGTAGGCAGGAACCAGGGATGTCCAGGGTCCCCTGGGCTGTGCGAATATGCAGCTAAAAGGCATTTTCGGCTTTGGTGGGGACCAATGCCGCTTCATTTATTCTTTCTTCCACAACACACAAGTGCCTCTACCTCCCCTTTCAAATTTCCTGCAGCTTTGGGCTGCCCCCGTGGGCCTGAGATGCTCTGGGTGCATGAATCAGGGAGGCCCAGGATGCCCTGGGCCCCCAGCATGCTCGTTTGGGGGGTACTTTCGCCTGGGGGGGACCTCTGCTGTGTCATTTTTTTTCCTTTCACACCACACAGGTGCCTCCACCTCCCCTTTGAAGACTTCCTGCCGCTTTGGGCTGCCCCCAGTGGGCCCAAGATGATCGATGGGTGTGAACTAGGGACAGTGCGGATACCCTGGGCCCCATGAAAGCTCGTTTGGAAGGCACTTTCACTCTTGGTGGTCCTCTGCCGCAGCGTTTTTTTTTCCTTTCCACCACACAGGTGCCTCGACCTCCCATTTCAAGCCTTTCTGCCGCTTTGGGCTGCACCCCTTGGGTATAAGATGCTCTGTGGGCATGAACGAGGGATACCCAGGATCCCCTAGGCCCCACTCATGCATGGTTGGGAGGAAGTTTCTCCCGTGGGTTGGACTTCTGACGCGAAGTTTTTTTTGTTTGTTTGTTTGCACACCACACAGGAGCCTCAACCTGTGAAGGAAGTTTCAAGACTTCCTTCCGCTTTGCGCTGCCCGCGTGGGCCTGAGGCACCCTGTACACGTGAACTAGGAAAGCCCATGTTCCCCTGGGCCCTATACGTGCCTGGTTGGGAGGGATTTTCGCCCGTGGGGGGACCTCTGATGCGTTATTTTTTTATTCCTTCCCCACCACACAGGTGTCTCAAACTAACTTTTCAAGAATTTCTGCCGCTTTGCACTGCCACCCGTGGGCATGAGATGGTGCGTTGGTGCCAACAAGGGAGGCCCAGGGTCCCTGAAGCCCTGCTCGTGCATGGTTGGGAAGCACTTTCACTTGTGGTGGGGAGCTCTATTACGCCTTAGTTTTTTTCCTTCCTCACCACATATGTGCCTCGACCTGTTTCCAAGACATCCTACCCCTTTGGACTGCCCCCCGTGGGCCCAAGACTATCCGTGAGCATGAATCAGGGATGCCCAGGATCCCCTAGGCCACATGCAAGCGTGGTGGGGAGGCATTCTCCCCCGTGGAGCAGACGTTTTCCTCGCAATTTGTTTTTTCCCTGTACAACACAGGTGCCTTTACCTCGTCTTTTAAGCCCTCCTACCACCTTGAGCTGGCCCTCGTGGGCCCGAGGCACTTCGTGGGTGTGAACCAGGGACACCCATGGTCCTCTGGGCACCATGCACGCGCGGTTAGGAGGCTCTTTCACCCGTTGGGGAGGACCTCTGAGTTGTCATTTGTGTTTTCCTTCCACAACACAGGTGACTCCACCTCCACTTTGAAGTCTTCCTGCCGCCTTGGGCTGACCCCATGGGCCCAAGCCACTCCATGGGTGCTGCTCAGGGATGCCATGGTCCCCTGTGTCCCACACACACGTGGTTGGAAGGCACTTTATCCCATGGGGGGACATCTGCCCCACTGTTTTTTTTCCTCCGTGGGCGTGAACCAGGGATGCCCAGGATCCCCGTGTCGCCGTGCATGCTCATTTGGGAGGCACTTTCATCCGTTGGGGGACCTCTACCATGCCGTATTTTGTTCCTTCCACATCACACAGGTGACTCGACCTCCCTTTTCAAGATTTCCTGCCGCTTTCGAATGCCCCCCATGGGCCTGAGACACTCTGTAGGTGAGAATAAGGGATGCCCAGGATCCCATTGGCCCTGCTCATTCGCAGTTGAGAGGCAGTTTCTCCCTTGGGGGGGTCTTCTGAAGTGCCATTTTTTTTTCCACACCACACATTTTCCTCGACCTCCCCTTTCAAGAATTCCTGCCACTTTTGGCTGCCCCCTATGGGCCCGAGACTCTGTGTCGGTGTGAAACGGGATATCCAGGATTTGCCTCGGACTTGTGTGTGCACGACTGGGAGGCACTTTTGCCCGTGGTTGGGACCTCTGTCGTGAAGTACTTTTTTCCTTACTCACCACACAGGTGCCTCAACCTCACTTCCAAACCTTCCTGCTACTTTTGGCTGCTCCCTGTGAGCCTCAGAATCTGCGTCCTATGAACCTGGGATGCCCAGGATCCCCTGGGCCTGTCGCAAGTGCGGTTGGGAGGCACTTTTGCTGTGGGAGAGGGATGTCGGCCGTGCTGTTTGTCTTTCCTTTCACCACCACACAAGTGCCTCAACCTCCACTTTCAAGCATTTCTGCCACTTTGGTCTGTGCCTTGCGGGCTTGAGACACCTGTGGGTGCGAAACAGGGAATCCCAGGATTCCCTGGGCCCTGCTTTTGTGTGGTTGGGAGGCACTTTCGCCTGTTGGGGGACGTCTGCAGCACCGTACTTTTTTCCTTGCACACCACACAAGTGCCTCGACTTCCCCTTTCAAGACTTCCTGCCCCTTTGGGCTGCCCACATGGGCCCGAGACGTTACTTGGGCATGAAGCAGTGATGCCCTGGATCCCATGGGCCATGCATATATGCGGTTGGGAGACAGTTTCGCACCTTGGGTAACACTGCCATGCCGTTTTTTTTCCTTCCACATGACACAGGTGCCTCGACCTCCCCTTTCAAGCCTTCCTGATGCTTTGAGTTGCCCCACGTTGGCACTAGACGCTCTCTGGGCATGAACTGGGGACACCCAGGAGCCCCTCCACCCTGCGCATGTGCATTAGGGAGCCACTATCGCCCCCGTGGGGTGGGACCTATGCATTGCCATTTGTTTTTTCCTTCCACAGCACAGGTGCCTACACCTCCTCTTTCAAGCCTTCCTCCCACCTTGGGCTGGCCGCTGAAGGCCCGAGACCCTCTCTGCGTGTGAAACAAGGAACCACAGGATACGCTGGGCCCCATGCATGCGAGGTTGGGTGGCTATTTCTCCCGTTGTGGGGGAACTATGATTCGCCATTTATGTTTTTCTTCCACAACACAGGTAACTCCATCTCACCTTTGAAGACTTCCTGCCTCCTTGTGGTGACCCTGTGGGCCCGAGCCACTCCGTGGGTGCTAACCAGTGATGCCCAAACTCCCTTGGGCCCCATGCATGCGCTGTGGGGAGGCACTTTCGCCCATGGGTGGGGACCTCTGCCTCTCCATTTGTTTTCCTTCCACAACACAGGTGGTTCCACCTACCATTTGAAGGCTTCCTGCCGCCTTTGGTAGGACCACGCAGGCCCGAGGCACTCCTTGGGCATGGAACAGGGACACCCAGATTCCCCTGGGTCCCATGCATGCACAGTTGGTAGGCATTTTCGCCCATGTTTGGAGGAAAATTGCCTTCCCGTTTGTGTTTTCCTTTCTCAACTCTGGAGCCTGCACCTCCCCATTCAACACTTCCCACCGCCTGGGGCTAACCGCTGTGGACCGAAGCACTCCGTGTGTGAGAACCTGGGAATCCCAGGATCCCCACGGCTCCAGGCATGTGCTGTTGGGAAGCACTTTCGTCTGTTGGGTGATGTCTGCCGCGCCGTATTTTTTTCTTTCCACACCACACAGGAGCCACTACTTCCCCTTTCAAGCATTCCTGCCGCTTTGGGCTGCCCCCTCTGGCACGAGACGCTTTGTGGGCATGAACCAGTGATGCCCCAGATACTCTGAGCAAAGCACCTGCGTGGTTGGGAGGCATTTTCGCCCCTGGGGGTACTTTTGCCACACCGTTTTTTTCTCTTCCACACCACTCTGGTGCCTCCACCTCCTATTTCAAGACTTCCTCCGATTTTGACAGCCCACTGTGGGCCCGAGACACTCCATGGCCATGAAACAGGGATGCCCAGGATCCCTTGTGCCTCGCACATGTGCGGTTGGGAGGCACTTTCGCCCTTGGGGGGGACCTCTGCCACGCCGTATTTTGTTCCTTCCACCCCACACGGATGACTCGACCTCCCATTTCAAGCCTTCCAGCTGCTTTGGTTGTCTCCCCTTGGGCCTGAGACACCTTGTTGGAGGAAACCACAGATGCCCAGGTTCCCCTGGGCCCCAGGCATGTGCAATTGCTATGGATTTTGGCCCGTTGTGGGGGACCTCGGCTGCACAGTTTTTTCGTCCTCCCGCGGAACACAGGTGCCTCAACCTCCCGTTTCAAGCCTTCCTGCCGCTTTAGGCTGCCCCCTTGTGGGCCAAAGGCACTCCAGCGGCATGAACCAGTGGCGCCCAGGATCCTCTGGGCCCTGTGCATGCACGGTTTGGAGGCACTTTCTTCCGTGGGGAGCCTTTGCCGTGCCATTTTTTTTCCTTCCACACCAAGCAGGTGACTCTACCTCCCTTTTCAAGCCTTCCTGTCGCTTTGGGCTGCTCCCCGTGGGCCTGAAACCCTCCATGGGCATGAAGCAGGGATGTCCATGTTCTGCTGGATCCCATGCATGTGTGGTTGAGAGGCACTTTCGTCTTAGGGGGAACCTCTGCCACGCCATTCTCTTTTCATTCCACAACAAACATTTGCCTCGACTTCCCCTTTCAAGCCTTACTTATGCTTTGATCTGCCCTCTGTGAGCCTAAGACACTCTGTGAATGCGAAGCAGGGACATGCAAGATCCCCTGGGACCCTGGCATGAGCGATTGGGAGGCACTTTCCCCTTTGGGGGGACCTCTGCCATGCCATGTTTTTCTTTTTCTTCCACACCATACAGGTGCCTCAACCTCCCCATTCAAGACTTCCTGCCGCTTTGGGCTGCCCCCTTTTGGCCTGATATGCTTTGTGGGCACGAATCAGGAAAGTCCAGGATCCCCAGACTTGCGGGCATGCGTGGTTGGAGACACTTTCGCACCTTGTTGGACCTTTGCTGCGCCAATTTTTTTTCCTTCCACACCACACAGATGCCTCGGCTTCCCCTTTCAACCCTTACTGCCACTTTGAGTTGCACCCTGTGGACCTACGACGCTCTCTGGGCATGAAGCAAGGATGCCCAGAATTCCCTGTACCTCTGGCATGCCCAGTTGGCAGGCACTTTCGCCCGTGGGGGGACATCTGCCGCACCATTTTTTTTTCCTTTCACACCACATAAGTGTCTCATCCTCCCATTACAAGCTTTCCTGCCGCTTTGGGCTGCCACCCATGAGCCCAAGATGCTCCAAGGGCAAAAATCAGGGACCAGAAACCTCTGGGTCCTGCACATCTGCCATTGGGAGCACTTTCCCTCATGGGGGGCACCTCTGGCGCACCGTTTTTTGTTTTTTTTTTTATTCCATACCTCTCAGGTGCCTCGACTTTTTCTTTCAAGCCTTATTTATGCTTTTATCTCCCCATATGAGCCTGAGACACTCCGAGAAAGTGAAGCAGGGACACGCAGGATTCCCTGGGTCCCGCAAATGAGTGGTTGGGAGGAACTTTCTCCCGTGTGGGGACCTCTGCCACAGCATTTTTTTTTCCTTTCACACCACACAAGTACCTCGACCTCCCCTTTCAAGGATTCTTGCAGCTTTGGGCTGCCCTCCGTGGAGCCAAGAAACTCTGTATGCAAGAAAAAGGGATGCCCAGGATCCCCTGGGCCACACACTTGCGCGGTTGGGGGCCTATTTCGCCCATGGGGAGGACCTCTGCTATGCCTTTTTTCTTCCTTCCACACCATACAGTTTCCTTGACCTCTAATTTGAAGGCTTCCTGCTGCTTTGGGCTTCTCCCCATTTCCCCAAGACACTCCTTGGGTGTCAAACAGGGACGCCCACGATCCCCAGGGCCCCTTGTGTGCGCTTTTAGGAGGCACTTTCGCCTTCAGGGAGGACGCATGCCACGCCATTTTTTTTCCCACAACACTAAGGTCCCTCGACCTCCAATTTCAAGCAATACTGCTGCCTTGGGCTGCCCCCTGTGGGCCCGAGATGCTCTGTAGGCATGAAGCAGGGAAGCCCAGGATCTCCTAGGCCCCGTGCATGCAGGGGTGAGAGGCACATTCGCATTTGGGGGTACTATGCCGCGTCACTTTTTTTCCTTCGACAACACACAGGTGTCTTGAAGACCTCCCTTTCAAACCTTCCTGCCGCTTTGGCAGCCCCCCGTGGGTCTGAGATGCTCTGGGTACACAAACCAGAGAGTCCCAGGATTCCCTGGGCCCTGCACATGTGCCGTTGTGAGGCACTTTCGCCCATGGGGGGACATCTGCCAACCCACTTTTTTTTCCTTCCTCACCACACCAGTGACTCAACCTTCCCTTTCAAGCCTTCCTGTCACTATGGGCTGCCCCCCATGACCCCAAGACAGACCGTGGGTGTGAACTAGGGATGCCAAGGATCCCCTTGGCCCCACACATGCTTGTTTGGGAGGCACTTTCTCCTGTGGGGGGACCTCTGCCGTGACATTTTTTTCCACCACATAGGTGCCTTGACCTCTCCTTTCACACCTTCTTGCCATTTTGGGCTGACCCCATCGGGATGAGATGATCTCTGGGCACGAATCAGGGCTGCCCAAGATCCACTGCACCCTGTAGGCTGGAGACACTGAATGGGTGAGAACAAGGGATGCCCAGAATTCCCTGGGCCCCACGATGCACGTCTGGGAGGCACTTTTTCCTGTTGAGGGAACTTAGCTGCCCTGTTTTTTGTTCTTTCACAACCACACAAATGCCTGGATGTCTGCTGCTCCACCATTTCTTTTTCTTCCTCACCACACAGGTGCCTCAACCTCCCTTTTCAAGCCTTCTGGCCGCTTTGGGCTGCCCCTTGTGGACCCGAGGGGCTCCTTGGACATGAAAGGAAGATGCCCAGGACCCCCTGGGCCCCACATTTTGCGTTTGGAAGGCACTTTCGCCTGTGGGAGGACGTGTGCCACACTGTATTTTTTTCCTTCCACACCACATAGGTGCCTCTACTTCCCCTTTCAATACTTCCTGCCACTTTGGGCTACCTCTGTGGCCCTGAGATGCTCTGTGGGTGTGAAACAGGGATGTCCAGTATACCCTGGGACCCATGCATGCACGGTTGGAAGCACTTTTGCCCATGCGGAGGACCTCTCGCGTGCAGTTTTTTTATCCTTCCACACCACACAGGTGCCTCTACCTCACCTTTCAAGCCTTCCTGACACCTGGAGCTGTCCCCCGTGGGCCCGAGACACTCCTTGGGCCCGAACCAGGGATGCCTACAATTGCCGGGTGCAGTGAATGCGTGGTGGGGAGGCACTTTCGCCATTGGGGGGGACCTCCTCTGAGCTGTGTTTTTTTTCCTTTCAAACAACAAAGGTGCCTCGACCTTCCCTTTCAAGCTTACCTGCCGCCTTGTACTATCCCACTTGGGCCTGAAACCCTTCGTGGGCTCGAACCACCGAAGTCCAGGATCCCCAGGGCCCTCTGTGTGCATGCTCTGGATGCAGTTTCGCCCTTTGGGGGAAGCTCTGTCTCGCCATATTTTTTCCTTCCTCACCAAACAGGTGCCTCGACCTCACTTTCCAAGACTTCCTGTCACTATGGGCTATCCCCCACGGGCCCAAAACTCTCCATGTGCATGAACTGTGGATGTCCAGGATTTCCTCAGCCCTGTGCATGTACGTTGGTGAGGCACTTTCATCCATGGGGGTACCTCTGCCTCACCGTTTTGTTTTTTTTTAACCTCCACAACACAGGTGTCTTCACCTCCTCTTTCAAGTCTTCCTGCCACCTTGGGCTGGACCCGTGTGCCCGATATCCTCTGGGGATGTGAACTGGGGACCCCCAGGTTCTCCTGTGCCTCATGCACGCATGGTGGGAGTCTCTTTCACCCTTTGGTGGGCACTGATTCATGATTTGTGTTTTTCTTCCATAACACAGGTGACTCCACTTCCCCTTTCAAGATTTCTTGCCACAATAGGGATGCTCAGAGTCCCCTGGGCCCATCACTTGCGTGGTGGGGGGGCACTTTCACGAATGTTGGGGGGACTTCTGTCTCGCCGTTTGTGTTTTCCTTTCACAACACTGGAGCCTCACCTCCCCTTTCAAGTCTTCCTGCCGCCCTGGGCTGGTCCCCGTGAGTGGAAGCTCTCCATGTGGGAACTTGGGAAGCCCAGGATCCCCTGGCCTTTGCACATATGGGGTTTGGAGGCAGTTTCTCCTGTGGGGGGGACCTATGCTGTGCCATTTTTTTTCTTCCTCACGACACAGTTGCCTCGACCTCCTCTTTCAAGCCTTCCTGCCACTTTGGGCTGCACCCTGTGGGCCCGATACCCTCCACGTGTGTGAACCGAAGATGACCAGGAACCACTGGGCCCAGCATATGCGTGGTTGGGAGGCACTTTCGTCTGCGGACGGACGTGTGCTGCGCCATATTTTTTTCCATCCACACCACACAGGTGCCTCGACTTCCCCTTTTAAGCATCTGTGCCGCTTTTGGCTGTCCCCTCTCACCTGAGACGCTTCGTGGCCATGAAACAGTGATGCCCAAATCCCCTGAGCCACACACATGCGAGGTTAGGAAGCATTTTCACCCCTGGGGGTACTTCTGCCTCGCTGTTTTTTTTTCCATACTCACCACACAGGTGTCTCCACCTCCAATTTCAAAACTTTCTCCTATTTGGATAGCCCCATGTGGGCCTCAGACACTCTGTAAGTGTGAGCCATGGACGCCCCAGAATCCCTGGGCCCTGTTCACGTGCGGTTTAGGGCACATTCACCTTAAGGAGACCTATGTCACGCCGTTTTTTTTTTTTCTTACACAACACTCAGATGCCTCAACTTCCAATTTCAAGCCTTCCTGACACTTTGAGATGACCCCTGTAGGCCCGAGACGCTCTGTAGGCACCAACCAGGGTTGCCCAGTATCCACTGGGCCCCGCGCATGCGCAGGCAGAGGCACTTTCACCCATGAGGGGACCTCTGCCATGCCATTTTTTTGTTTTCCTTTCAACCACATGGGTGCCTCGACCTGTCTTTCAAGACTTCCTTCTGCTTTTTGCTGTCCCCTGTTGGGATGAGATGCTCTGTGGGCATGAACCAGGGACGCCCAGGATTCCCTTTGCCCAGCACATGCATGGTTGGGAGGCATTATCGCCCGTGGCGGACCTCTGCCACACCATATTTTGATAGTTTCACACCACACAGGTACCTCGACCTCCCATTTCAAGCCTTCCTCCGGCTTACAGCTGTTTCCAGTGGGCCCGAGATTCTGTGTGGGTGCAAATCAGGGGTGCCCAGGATCCCCTGGGCCCTGCACATGAGCGTTTGGGAGACACTTTTTCCTGTAGGGGTTCCTCAGCCGTGATACCACACAAAGGTCTCAATCTCTGCTTTCAAGCATTTCTGCTGCTTTGGCCTGCCCCCTGTGGTCCTGAGATGCCCTGTGGGCATGAACGAGGGAAGCCCAGGATTCCCTGGGACCCAAGTTTGCGTGGTTGGGAGGCAGTTTCACCTGTGAGGGACGTGTGCCACACCACATTTTTTTTCTTGCACACCACACAGATGCCTCGACTTCCGTTTCATGCCTTCTTTCCACTTTGGGCTTTCCCCTGTGGGTCCGAGATGCTCTGTGTGTGTGAACCAGTGATGCCCCAGGTCCTCTGGACCACACGCATGTGTGGCTGGGAGGTACTTTCTCCCATGGGGGTACCTCTGTCATGCCATTTTTTTTTTTGCTTCCACACTACACAGGTGCATCAACCTCCCTTTTCATGCCTTCCTGTCGCTTTGGGCTGCCCCACGTGGGCCCAAGATGCCCCGTGAGCATGAACCAGGGACACCCAGGATCCCTTACACCATGTGCGTGCAAGCTGGGGAGGAAGCATGCTTCATAGGCAAGAACCAGCGATGTCCTGGATCCCCTGGGCCATGCACATGCACGGTTGGGAGGCACTATTGCCGCTGCGGGTACTTCCGCCATACTGTTTTTTTTTTCCTTCCACATCACACAGGTGCCTCCACTTCCTATTTCTAAACTTCCTCCAATTTGGACAGCCCCCTGTGGGCCCAAGACACTCTGTAGGCATGAACCAGGGAGGATCAGGATCCCCTGGGCCCAGCGCACATGAGGGTGACAGACACTTTTGCCTTTGTGGGGACCTATGCTGCATCATTTTTTTTTCCTTCCACAAAACACAGGGACCTCAACCTCCGCTTTCAAGCCTTCCTACCACTTTGTTCTGTCCCCCCGGGCCCAAGACACTCTGGGTGTATGAAACAGGGATGCCCAGCATGCCCTGGGCCCCGCGTATGCTCGTTAGGTAGGCACTTTCGCCCGTGGGGTCCTCTGCCATGCCTTTTTATTCCTTTCCACCAGACAGATACCTCGACCTCCCTTTTCAAGAATTTCCACCGCTTTGGGCTGTGCCCCTTGGGCATGAGATGCTCTGTGGGCATGAACCAGGGATTCCCAGAATCCCCTGGGCCTCCAGCATGCGCGATTGGGAGGCAGTTTCTTCCGTGGTGGGGAACACTGCCACGCCGTTATTTTTTTTCCCACACCTCCCATGTGCCTCGACGTCCACTTTGCAGCTCTCCTGCCGCTTTGGCTTGCCCCATGTGATCGCCAGACCCTCCGAAGGTGCGAATCAGGGATGCCCAGTATCCCTTGGGGCCCGTATATGCGCGGTTGGGAAGCACTTTCGCCATTGGGCGGGACATCTGCCGTGCCAATTTCTTTTCCTTCCTAATCAAACATGTGACTCGGCCTCCCCTTTCAAGTCTTCCTGCCACTTTCAGCTGCTCCCCATGGACAAGAGACATTCCGTGTACATGAAGCAGAGACACCTAGGATCCCCTGGGCCCTGTACATGCGAGGTTGGAAGGCACTTTCGCCAGTGGGGGGACATCTGCCATACCGCTTTTCTTCCATTCCTCTTTCTAGATGTTCCTCGACCTCCCCATTCAAGCCTTCCTGCCGCTTTGGGCTGCCCCCTGTGGGCTTGGAATGCTCCGTGGGCATGAAACAAGGAAGCTCAGGAACCCCTGGGCCCCGCACGTGCAAGGGTGGGAGGCACTTTCGCCCATGGTTGGACCTGTGCTGTGAAGTTTCGTTTTCCTTCCACATTACACAGGTGCCTCGATCTCACCTTTCAAGCCTTCCTGCCACTTCTGGCTGCCCCTCGTGGGCCAGAGATGCACTCTGGGCATGAATCAGAAATGCCAAGGATCCCCTGGGCCCTGTGCATGTGCGGTTGGGAAGCACTTTCACCCGTTGGGGGAACTCTGTCCCTCGTTATTTTTTTACTCCCTTACCACACAGGGGCCTCGACCTCTCATTCCAAGCTTTCTTGCCGCTTTGGGCTGCCACAGTTGGCCAGAGACTCTCCTTGGGCATGAAGTGGGGATGCCCAGAATGCCCTAGGCCCCACGCATGAACGGTGGGGCGGCACTTTCGCCCATGGGGCAGACCTCGGCCTCGTCATTTGTTTTTTCCCTCCACAATTCATTTACCTTCACCTCCTCTTTCAAGCATTTCTGCCGCCTTGGGCTGGCCCCTGTGGGCCTGAGGCACTCTGTTCATGCTACGCAGGGATGCCCATGGTCCCCTGTGTCTCACACCTGTGCTGTTGGGAGGCACTTTCGCCCGTGGGAGGGAACTTGGACGTGCTGGTTTTTTTCCTTCCATTTGACACAGGTGCCTCCACCTCACCTTTCAAGCCTTCCTGAAGCTTTGGGCTGCCCCCCGTGGGCTCGAGACGCTCCTTCAGCGTGAAACAGGGATGCCCACAATCTCCTGGGTGCAGTGAACGCACAGCTGGGAGGCAATTGCACTCGTTTGGGGGACCTCTGCTGCTTCGTTTTTTTGTTCCTTCCATAACAAACAGGGACCTCGACCTCCCATTTCAAGGTCTCCTACCGTTTGCTTTGCCTCCTGTGGGTTCCAGATGCTCTGAGGGTGCCAATCAGGGATGCCCAATATCCCCACAGCCCCATGCATGCGCGGTTATTAGGCACTTTCGCCTTTAGGGCGGCCTTCCAATACACTGAAGTTTCCTCGACCTCCAATTTCAAGACTTCCTGCCACTTTAGGCTGCCCCCCGTGGGAAAGAGTTGCTCTGTAGGCATGAACCGGGGCGCCCAGGATCACCTGGGCTCCGAGCATGTGTGGGTGAGAGGCACATTTGCCTTTGGTGGGGACATATGCCGTGTCATTTTTTTCTCCTTCCGCAACACACAGGTGCCTCCACCTCCCCTTTCAAACTTTCCTACCACTTTGAGCAGTCTGCCATGGGCCCAAGACGCTCTGGGTGCATAAAGCAGGGATGCCCAGGAGTCCCTGGGCACCATGCATGCTCGTTTGGGAGGCACTTTCGCCCGTTGGGCGGACATCTGCCTCGCTGTTTTTTATCCTTCCATACGACACAGGTGTCTCGACTTCCCCTGTCAAGCCTCACTTCCACTTTTATCTGCACCCCGCGGGCCTGAGACACTCCTTGAAGGCGAACTGGGGACACTCAGGATCCCCTGGTCCCTGCGAATGAGCAGTTAGGAGCCGCTTTCTAACGTAGAGGGACCTCTGCCACGGCATTTTTTTTTCCTTTCACAACACACAAGTGCCTCGCCCTCCCCTTTCAAGCTTTCCTGCCGCTTTGGGCTGCACCCCGTGACCCCGAGACACTCTAAGGGTGGCAAGCAGGGAAGCTCAGGATACCTTGGGCCCCATGCCTGCATCGGTTGGTGCTATTTCACCCGTGGAGAAGAAGTCTGCTGTGCCAATTTTTCCTTCCACACCACACAGGTGCCTCGACCTCCCCTTTGAAGGTTTCCTGCTGCTTTTGGCTTCCCCCCATGTACCCAAGACTCTCCGTGGTTGTGAAAAGGAGATGCCCAGGATCCCCAGGGCACTGTGCATGCGGTTTCAGGAGGCACTTTCGTGTTTAGGAGGGACCTATGCCTCACCATTTCTTTTTCTTTCCACAACACTCAGTTGTCTTGACTTCCAATATTAAGCCTTCCTGCAGCTTTGGGCTGCCCCCCATGGCCCCGAGACAGTACATAGGCATGAAACAAGGATGCCCAGTATCCCCTGGGCCCTGTGCATGCGAGGGCAAGAGGCACATTCGCCTTAGGTGGGGATCTATGCCGTGTCACATTTTTTTCCTACCACAACACACAGTTGCCTCGACCTCCAATTTCAAATTTTCGTGCCTCTTTGGGCAGCCCCCCGTGGGCCCGAGACTCTCTGGGTGCATAAAACAGGGATGCCCAGGATCTGCTCGGCCACACACATGCTCCTTTGGGAGGCCTCTTCGCCCATGGTGGGAAACTCGGCCACACTGTTTTTTTTGTCTTTCCACACTACACAGGTGCCACAACCTCCCCTTTCAAGACTTCCTGACGGCTTAGGGTGCCCCCGTGAGCCGGAAGTGCTCCATGACCATGAAAAAGGGATGCCCAGACTCCCCTGGGCCCTGCGTATGTGCAGTTGGAGGCATTTTCACTCATTTCGGGGACCTCTGCTTCACCGTTTTTTTTCCTTCCACAACACACAGGTGAATCAACCTCTCCTTTCAAGCATTCCTACCTCCCTGGGCTGCCCTCCTTGGGCCCGAGACGCTTCGTGAGCACTAATCAGTGAAGCCCAGGATCCCCCGAGACCCGTGGATGAATGGTTGGGTGGCACTTTTGTCCATTGGTGTGCCTCTGCAGCACGGTTTTTTTTTTTCTTCCACACCACACTGGTGCCTCGACTTCCCCTTTCAAGACTTACTTCTGCTTTGATCTGGCCCCGTGGGCCGGAGACACTCCATGAATGTGAAGCAGAGACATGTAGGATGCCCTGAGCCCCGAGAATGAGTAGCTGGGAGGCACTTTCTCCCGTGATGGGACCTCTGCCTTGGAGTGTTTTTTCTCCTTTCACACCACACAAGTGCCTCTACCTCCCCTTTCAAGGATTCCTGCCACTTTTGGCTGTCCCCCGTGTGTGCTTTGGGTTTCTCCCCGTGGGCCTGAGACACCCTGTGGGCGTGAAACACAGATGCCCAGGATCCCCTCGGCCCCAGGCATGCACAGTTGGGAGACACTTTGGCCGTGGGGGGGACATCGGCCGCGCCATTTTTTTGTCCTTCCACACCACATTGGTGACTCGACCCCACATTTGAAGACTTCCTGACACTTGGAGCTGCCCCCCGTGGGCCCAAGAGACACCTTGGTCCTGAACCAGGGATGCCCACAATCCCCTGGGTGCAGTGAAATTGCGGTTTGTAGGCCCTTTACCCCCTTTGGGGGGACCTCTCTGGGTCCTTATTTTATTTCCTTCCACAACACACAGGGGTCTCGACCTCCCCTTTCAAGCATTCCTGTCACCTTGGCCTGCCCCCCTTGGGCCTGAGACCCTTCGTGGGTGCAAACCAGGGAATCCCAGGATCCCTTGGGCCCGACACATGCACGGTTGGGAGGCACTTTCACCCGTGTGGGGACATCTGCCACGCCCTTTTTTTTCCTTCCGCACCACACAGATGCTTCGATCTCCACTTTTAAGTCTTCCTGCCACTTTGCTTTTCCCCCATGGGCCCACGATGCTCCATGGGCATGAACCAGGGATGCCCAGAATTCCTTGAGATCCACGCATGCGCGACTGGGAGTCAAGTTCGCCGGTGCAGAGGATCTCTACTGCCACGTTTTTTTTTTTTTTGTTTTTCCACACCACAAAGTTGCCTCGACTTTGCCTTTGAACACTTACTGCTGCGGTGAGCTGCCCACCTTGGGCCTGAGACACTCTGGGAAGGAAGCAGGGACACTCAGGATACCCTGGGTGGGAGAGAGGCACTTTTGCCCGTGAGGGGGTACCTCTGGTGCACAGATTTTTTTTCCTTTCACACCACACAGGTGCCTCGACCTCACCTTTCAAGCCTTCCTGCCACTTGGTACTGTCCCCTGTGGGCCCAAGACACTCCTTGGTCCTGATCTAGGGATTCTCCTAATGCTCTGGGCACAGTGAATGTGTGGTTAGGAGGCACTTCCACCCATTGGGGGTACCTCTGCGTCACCGTTTTTTTTTTCCTTCCACAACAAACAGGAGCCTCGACCTCCCCTGTCAAGAACTCCTGCCATTTTGTGCTGTCCCCTGTGGCCCCGAGATGCTCTAAGGGTGGCAACCAGGGAAGCTTAGGATCCCCGGGGCCTCGCGCATGCACAATTGGGGGTCACTTCGCTCGTGGGGAGGACCACTGCTGTGCCTTTTTTTTTCCTTCCACACCACACAGGTGCCTCTCGACTTTGAAACATTCCTGCTGCTTTGGGCTGCCCCCTTGTCCACTTGGGTGTGAAACAGGGACACACAGGATCTCTAGAGCCCTGTGCATGCACGGTTAGGAGGCACTCTCGCCTTCAGGGAGGACGTATGCCACACCATTTTTTTTTTCCTTCTACAACACTCAAGTGCCTCGACCTCCTCTTTCAAGCCTTCCTGACGGTTTGGGTTTCTCCACGTGGGCCCAAGACGCCCTGTGGGCGTGAAACACAGACGCACAGGATCCTCTCAGCCCCAAGCATGTATGGTTGGGAGAAACTTTGGCCCGGGTGCGGGACCTCGGCCGCCCCATTTTTTTGTCCTTCCACACCACACTGGTGACTCAGCCTCCCTTTTCAACATTTCCTGCTGCTTTGGGCTGCACCCCTTGGGCCTGAAACTCTCCATGGGAGAGAAGCAGGGATGCCCATGATCCCCTGGGCTCCAAGCATGTGTGGTGGAAAGGCACATTCGTCTTTGGGGGAGACTTCTGCCACGCCATTTTGTTTTCCTTCCACAACAAACTGGTGTCTCGACCTCCCATTTCAAGCTTTCCTGCCACTTTCGACTGCCTCCTGTGGGCCCGAGATGCTCTGTAGGCATGAATTGGGGAAGTCTATTATCTCCTGGACCCTGCAAATGCACAGGTGAGAAGCACTTTCGCATTTGGTGGGGACCTATGCCGCATCATTTTTTTTCCTTCCACAACACACGGGTGCCTCGACCTCCACTTTCAAGCCTTCCTGTTGCTTTGGGCTGCCCCCGTGGGCCTGAAACTCTCCATGAGTATGAAACAGTGATGTGAGGGATACCCTGGGCCCCACTCATGTGCACTTGAGAAGCACATTCATCTTTGCGGGGGACTTCTGTCACTTCATTTTGTTTTCCTTCCACAACAAATAGGTGCCTCGACCTCCCATTTCAACCGTTCCTGCCTCTTTGAGCTGCCCCACGTGGGCCCGAGATGCTCTGAAGGCAAGAACCAGGGATCCCGAGGATCTCCTGGGACCCTCGATTGCGCTGTTGGGAAGCACTTTCATCCTTGGGGGGACCTCTGCCACACAGTGTTTTTTTTCACTTTCAAACCACACATGTGACTCGACCTCACATTTCAAGCCTTCTTGATGCGTTGGGCTGCCCCTTGTGGCCCCCAGACGCTTCGTGGGCATGAAACAGGGAAGCCTTTTGTGCCCTGGGCCCTGTACATGCATATTTGGGAGACACTTTTGCCCATGGTGGGACTTCTGCCATGCCATTTTTTCCCCTTAAACTCCACACAGGTGCCTCGACCTATCCTTTCAAGCCTTCCTTCCGCTTTGGGCTGCACCCCTTAGGCCTGAGATGCTCCTTGAGTATGACTCAGGAAACCGCAAGATCCTCTGAGACCCAAGCATGGATGGTTGATAGGCACTTTTGCCTGTGGGGTGGACCTCGCCTGCACTTTTCTTTCTTCTTTCCACACAACACAGTTTCCTCGACCTCCCGTTTGAAGCCTTACTGTCACTTTCAGCTGCCCCCCGTGGGTCTAAGACACACTGTGTGTGTGAAGCAGGGATGCCAAGGATCCCCTGGGACCCACGCATGCACGCTTGGGAGTCACTTTCGCCCGTGTGGGGAACCTAAGCTGCAAATTTTTGTCCTTCCATACCACCTAGGTGCCTCGACTTCCCCTTTCAAGACTTCCTTCTGATTTGGGCTGCCCGTGTGGGCCTCTGAAGCCCTGTTCTTGTGAACCAGGGAAGCCCAGGATCCCCTGGGCCCTGCACATGCGTGGCTGGGAGGCAGTTTCACCCGTGGTGGGGACCTCGAAAGAGATTTTTTTTTTGTTTCACCACCATACAAGTGCCTCAATGTCTGCTTTCAAGAATTTCTGCTGCTTTGGCCTGCCCTCTGTGGGCCTGAGACGCCCTGTGTGTGCAAACCTGGGAAGACCAGGATCCCCCAGGGCCTCCATACGCATGGTTGGGAAGAACTTTCGCCTGTGCAGGGACGTCTACTGCACCATATTTTTTTCCTTCCACACCACACAGGTGTCTTGACTTCCCCTTTCAAGCCTTCCTGCCGCTTTGAGCTACCGCCCTTGGGCCTGAGACTCTCCATGGGCATGAACCAGTGATTCCCCGTGTCCTCTGGGCCATGCTCACGTGCAGTTGGGAGGCACTTCCGCCCCTGGGGGTACCTCTGCTGGGCCATTTTTTTTTCTTCCACATCACACAGGTGCCTCGACCTCCTCTTTGAAGCCTTCCTGCCACTTTGGGCTGCCCTCAGTGGGCGTGAGATGCTCTGTGTTTGCAAAGAAGGGATGCCCAGGATCTCGTGGGCCCCATGCCTGTGCGGTGGGGAGGCACTTTTGCCTGTGGAATGGGACCTCTGCCTCGCCGTTTGTTTTCCTTCTGCATCACAGATGCCTCCACATATTCTTTCAAGCTTTCCTGCAGCCTTGGACTGGCCCTCGTGGGCCCCAATCATGCACAGTGAGGAGGCTCTTTCTCCCTTTGGGGGGTGCCTCTGATTCGCCATTTGTGTTTTCCTTCCACAACAAAGGTGACTCCACCTCTCCTTTCATGACTTCCTGCCTTCTTGAGCTGATTCCGTGGGCCCGAGTCCCTCCATGGTTAACCATGGTTGCCCAAGGTCCCCTTGGACCCACAGATGAGTGGTGGGGAGGCACTTTTGACCGTTGTGGGGGGCCTCTGCTGCACAATTTGTGTTTTTCTTCTGCAACCCAGGTGCCTTCACCTGTAATTTCAAGACTTCCTGCCGCCTAGGGCTGGACCCTGTGGGCCCTGGGCACTCCTTGGGCATGGATCAGGGATGCCCAGACTCCCCTAGGCCCTGTGTATGAGTGGTTGGAAAACTCTTTCGCCCGTGTGGGGGTGACCTCTGCCCCGCCGTTTGTGTTTTCCTTTCACAACACTGGAGACTGTAACTCCCCTTTCAAACCTTCCTGCTGCCTTGGGCTGGCCCCAGTGGGTAGAGGCACTCCGTGGGTGAGAATCAGGGAAGCACAGCATGCCCTGGGCCCCGTGCATGCGCGATTTCGAGGCACTTTTGCCCGTGGGCGGACCTCTGCCACGCCGTTTCTTTTTCCTTCCATACCACACAGTTGCCCCAACTTCCCATTTCAAGTCTTATTCCACTTTTATCTGTGCCCTGTGGGACTGAGACACTCCGTGATTGTGAAGTAGGAACACACAGGATCCCCTGGGCCCCATGTAATAGGCTTTTGGGAGGCACTAACTCCAGTAGGAGGACCTCTGCCTTGGAGTTTTTTTTTTCCTTTCATACCACACAAGTGCCTCAACCTCCCCTTTCAAGCATTCCTGCCACTTTAGGCTGTCCCACATGGGCCTGAGGCACTCCATGGGCATTAACAAAGGACGCCCAGGATGCCCTGGTCCCCATGCAAGCACGTTTTGAAGGCACTTTCTTCCGTGTGGGGACAACTACTGAGCCGCTTTTGTTTTCTTCTGCAACACACAGGTGTCTCGACTTCCTCTGTCAAGCCTTCCTGCCGCTTTGAGTTTCTCCCCATGGGCTCGAGAAGCCCTGTGGGCACGAACCACAGATGCCCAGTAGCACTTGGGCCCCAGGCATGCGCAGTTGGGAGACACCTTTTCCCGTGAGGGGACATCGGCTGTGCCAGTTTGTTTTCCTTCCACACCACACAGGTGCCTCGACCTCCAATTTCTAGCCTTCCTTCCGCTTTGGGCTGTCCATTGTGGGCCGAGATGATCCGTGTTCACCAAGCTGGGATGCCCAGGATCCCCTGGGCCCTGCACATGCGTGGATGGGAGCACTTTCTCCCCTGGGGGGAAACCTCTGGCGTGCCGTTTTTTTCCCTTCCACACCATACAGGTGCCTGGATCTCACATTTTAAGCCTTCCTGCCGCTTGAGGTTGTCCCACTAGGCCCGAGATGCTACTTGGGCCTGAATCAGGGATGCCAACAATCCCCTGGGTGCAGTGAATGTGCAGTTGAGGGGCACTTTCGCCAGTTGGGGGGACCTCTGTGGCTCCAATTATTTTCCTTCTACAACACAGAGGGGCCTTGACCTCCCATTTCAAGAATTCCTGCAGCCTTGGGCTGCCCTGCTTGGGACGGAGACACTTCGGGGGTGCAAACCAGGGAAGCCTAGGATCCCCTCACCCCGGTCATGCACGGTAGTGAGACACTTTCGCCCGTGGGGAGACCTCTGTCATGCTCTTTTTCTTCCATACTACACAGACGCCTTGACTTACCCTTTCAAGCCTTACTTCTGCTTTGATCTGCTCCCCATGCGCCTGAGACACTCCGTGAACATGAAGCAGGGACACGCAGGACGCCCTTAGTCCTGTGAACGAGTGGTTGAGAGGCCGTTTACCCGGTAGGGGGACCTCTGCAGTGGCGTTTTTTTTTTTTTTTTTTTTTTCCTTCACACCACACGGGTGTCTTGACCTCCACATTCTAGCCTTCCTGCCACTTTGGGCTACCCCAGGTGGGCATGAGACGCTCTGTGGGCCTGAACCAGGGACAACCAGGATACTCTGGGCCCTGCACATGCACGGTTGAGAGGCAGTGTCTCCCATGTAGGGGACTTCTGCAGCGCCGTTTTTTTTTTTTCCTTTCCACACCACACAGGTGCCTCGACCTCCTCTTTCAAGACTTCCTTCCACTTTGGGCTCCCTGTGTGTGCATGAGATGCCCTATGCACATGAACCAGAAAAGCTCAGGATCTCCTGAGCCCTGTGTATGTGCAGTTGAGGACTTTGGCCTACGTTGGGGACGTCGGCCATGACATTTTCTTTTACTTCCACAACAAACTGGTGCCTCGACTTCCCATTTCAAGACTTCCTGCCTGCTTTGAGCTGCCCCCGGTGGGCACAAGATGCTTCGTGTGCAAGATTCAGGGAGGCCTAGGATCCCGTGGGGCCCTCACATGTGCAGTTGGGAAGAAATTTCAGCCTTGGGACAGACCTCTGCCACGTCGTGTTTTCTTCCTTTCAAACCACAACGGTGCCTCGACCTCCCTTTTCAACAGTTCCTGCTGCTTTGGTATGCCCCCCCATCTGCAAGACTCTCCGAGCGTGTGAAACAGGCATGCCCAGTATCCCCTGGGACCTTCACATGTGCGGTTGGGAGGTACTTTTGCCCGTGGGGGACTTCTACTGTGCCATTTCTTTTTCCTTCCAAACCACACAGGTGCCTCGACCTCACCTTTGAAGCATTCCTGCCGCTTTGGGCTACACTCTTTGGACCCAAAATTCTCCATGGGCATGAATCAGGGAACCCCAGGATACCCAGGGCTCCACGCATGCGTGGTTGATAGGCAAGATTGCCTGTGGAAGGACGCCCTGCAACCCGCACATGTGCATTTGGGAGGCCCTTTCGCCCGTGGGGGGATCTCTACCATGTCATTTTTTTTCCTTCCTAACCACACAAGAGCCTCTTCCTCCCCTTTCAAACGTCCTGCCACTTTTGGCTGCCACTCTTCGCCTGAGATGCTCCTTCAGCGCCAAACAAGGATGCCAGAATTCCCTGGGCCCTGCACATGTGCGGTTGGGAGCACTTTCGCCTGTTGGGGGGGATCTGTGGTGCCCTGTTTTTTTTTCCTTCCATTCCCCACAGGTGCCTCGACCTCATATTTCAAGTTTTCCTGCCACTTGGGGCTGTACCCTATGGGCATGAAATGCTCCTTGGGCCTGAACCAGCAATGCCCCAATCCCCTGGGTGCAGGAATTTCGTGGTTGGGAGTCACTTTCACCCAGTGGGGGGACCTTTGCTGCTCTCTGTTTTTTTGTTACTTCCACAACACACAGGGGCCTCAACCACCCCATTCAAGGTTTCCTGCCACTTTGGGCTGCCCCTCATGGGCCTGAGATGCTCTGAGGGCACCAAACAGGGAAAGCCAGGATCCTCTGGGCCCCACGCCTGCGCAGTTGGGGTCTATTTCGCCCATGGGGAGAACCTCTGCTGTGCCTTTTTTTTCCCCTTCCACAACACACAGGTGCCTCCTCCTCCCATCTCAAGCCTTCCTGCGGCTTCAGGCTACACCCCCTGGGCATGAGATACTCTGTGGGCATGAACCAGGGATGTCCAGGATCCACTGTTCCCCACACATAAGCAGTTGGGAGGCACTTTCGCCTGCCGTATTTTGTTCATTCCACACGACACAGGTACCTCAACCTCCTCTTTCAAGCCCTCTTTCCACTTTGGGCTGCCCCTCATGGGCCTTAGACGCTCCATGGTTTAGAATAAGGGACACCCAGGATCCTGTGGGCACTGCCAATGGGCAGTTGGGAGGCAGTCTCTCTTGTGGCAGGGACTTCAGCTGTGCAATTTTTTTTCCACACCACACAGGTGCCTCCACCTTCCCTTTCAAGCCTTCCTACAGCTTTTGCCTGTCCCCATGGGCAAGAGACTCTGCATGGCTGTGAACCAGGGAAGTCCGGGATTCCCCTGGGTCCCACACATGCATGGTTGGGAGACATTTTTGCTTTTGGGGGGGACTTTGGCCGAGCCATTTATTTTTTCCTTTCACCACCACAGAAGTGTCTCGACATCCGTTTTCAAGCTTTCCTGGTGCAGGGTCCGTTGTTGTGAAAGGAAAACACAAATGGCGAGTTAGAGGCCACTCAACAGGGGAGAAAGTGCCTCCCCATTGTGCATGTGCGGGGGCCCAGGGGATCCTGGGCATCCCTGGTTCACACCTATGCAGAGTCTCGGGCCAACAGGGGACAGGCAAAAACGTCAGGAAGCCTTGAAAGGGAAGGTCAAGGCACCTGTGTAGTTTGGAGAAAAAAACGGTGGGGCAGAACTCCCACTCACGGGAGAAACTACTTCAAAACTGTGCATAGGCAGGGCCCACAGGATCCTGGGATTCCCTTGTTCATACCCACGGAGTGTCTCAGGTCCACCGGGGGCAGCCCAAAGTGGACAGAAGGCTTGAAAGGGGAGGTCGACGTAACTGTGTGGTGTGGAAGGAAAGAAATATGTCGTTTCAGAGTTACCCCACGGGAGAAAGTTCCCACAACCGTGCATGTGTGTGGCACAGGGGATCCTGGGCATCCCTGGTTCATGCCCACAGAGAATCTCATGCCCAAGGGCGAGCAGCCCAAAGCGACAGGAAGGCTTCAAAGGGGAGGTCGAGGCATCAATGTGGTGTAAAGAAAAAAAAAACTGTGCGGCAGAGGACCCCCACGGGAGAAAGTGTCCCCCAAATGAGCATGCATGGAGCCAAGGGTATCCTGGGTGTCTCTAGTTCACGCCCATGGAGCGTCTTGGGCCCATTGTGGCCAGCCCAAAGTGGCAGGAAGCCTTGAAACGGGAGGTCGAGGCACCTGTGTGGTGTGAAAGGAAAAAAAAAGGCACAGTAGAGGTCACCCCCATGGGTGAAAGTGCCTCCCAAACGAGGATGTGCCAGGCCCTGGGCATCCTGCACATCCATGATTCATGAGCCCAGAGCATCTCATGCCTACGGGGCGGCAGCCCAAAGTGGGAGGAAGGCTTGAAAGGGGAGGTCGACGCACCACTGTGTTGTATAAGGAAAAAAATTATGCAGCATAGGTCCCTCCCAAAGGTGAAAGTGCCTCTCACCCGCGAATGCATGGGGTCCAGTGGACCCTGGGCATCACTGGTTCATGCCTAAAAAGCTTCTTGGGCGCACGGGGGGCATACAAAAGCAGCAGGAAGGCTTGAAATTGGAGGTCGAGGCACCAGAGTGTTGTGAAACAAACAAAAAAAAATATCGTGGCAGAGGTCCCCCGTAAGGCGAAAGTCCCAGGTTCTCACCCACTTAATGTCTCGGCCCACAGGGGCCAGCACAAGGTGGCAGGAAGGCTTGAAAAGGGAGGTGCAGGCTCCAGTGTTACGAAAGGAAAACACTAACGAAAAGGCAGTGGTCCCCCTAACACGGGTGAAAGTGCCTTCCCACCAAACATGCGTGGGGCCTAGAGGAATCTGAGTGTCCCTGATCTGTGCACAAGGAGTGTCTCAGTCCTACTGGGTCCAGCTCAAGGCAATAAGAAGCCTTGATATGGGAGGTGGAGTCACCTCTGTGGTGGAGGGAAAGCACAAACGATGAGGCAGAGGTCCCACACCACGGGAGAAAGTGCCTCCCCACCACAAATGCGTGGGGTCTAGGGACAGTGGGCATCCCTGGTTAGCACGATGGAGGGGCTCGGGCCCATGGGATGAGCCCAAGGTGGCAGAAAGTCTTGAAAGGGGCGGTGGAGTCATATTTGTTGTGGAAGGAAAACACAAATGGTGAATCAGAGGTCATCCCCAATGGGCGAAAGAGCCTCCCCAACATGCATGCCTGGTGCATAGGGGTTCTTGGGCATCCCTAGTTCATGCCCACATAGTGTCACCAGCCCACTTGGGGCAGCCTGAAGTGGTAGGAAGTTTTGAAAGAGGTTGTCCAGGCACCTGTGTGGCGTGGAAAGCAATAAATACTGTACAGCAGAGGTCCCTACTCGGGCAAAAGTGCCTCCCAACCACACATGCGTGGGGCCCACGGTTTCGTGGGCATCCGTGATTCACGCCCATGGTGTGCCTCGGGCCAATGGGGTGCAGCCCAAAGCGGCAGGAAGGATTGAAAGGGGAGGTTGAGGCACCTGTATGGTGAGAAGGAGAAGGAACGGTGAGGCAGATGTCCCCCAAGGGCGAAAGTGTCTCCCAAAAGCACGTGTGAAATGCAGAGGGGACCATGGGCATCCCTGGGTAGCACTCATGGAGTGGATCAGGCCCACGGGGTCAACCCAAGGTGGCAGGAAGACAAGAAAGGGGAGGTGGAATCACTTGAGTTGTGGGAGGAAAACACAAATGGTGAATCAGTGGTCCCCCCCACGGGTGAAAGAGCCTCCCCACCACACATGCGTGGAGGCCAGGTGACCCTGTGTTTCCCTGGATCATAGCCATGGAGCGCCTAGGGCCAATGGCGGCTAGCCCAAGGCGTCAGAAATGCTAGAAACAGGAGGTGGTGAATACACCTGTGTTGTGGAGGGAACAAACAAACCGCGAGGCAGATGACCGCTCCCCACCAGCGAAAGAGCCTCCCCACCATGCATGCCCAGGGCCTAGAGTATCCAGAGCATCCCTGGTTCATGCCCATGGAGAGTTTTCAGTGCAGGGGAGCAACGAAAAGTGGCAGAAAAGCTTGGAAAGTGAGGTAGAGGCACCTGTGTGGTCAGGAAGGAAAAAAATACGGCGCGAAAGACATTCCCTCTAAGGGTGAAAGTGCCTCCAAACTGTGCATGCACAGGGACCAGGGGATCCTTGGAGTTTCTGTTTAAAACCAGCGATGCATCTCGGGCCCACGGGGGTAGCTTTTAATGGGAGGTCGAGGCACCTTTGTGGTGAAGAAAGAAAAAAAATTGGAGCAGAAAATGTTCCCCCATGGGTGAAAGTGCCTTCCAACCGTGCATGCATGGGGCCCAGAGGATGATCAGCGGCCCTGCTTTGTGTCCACGGAGCATCTCGTTCCCACGCAGGGCAGCCCAAAGCGGCAGGAAAGTTTGAAAGGGGAAGTCGAGTCAACTGCGTGGTTAGGAAGGAAAAGAAAACGCCAGGACAGAGGTCCTGCCCACCGGCAAAAGTGCCTCCCAAACACGCATGCGTGGGAACCAGAAGATATTGGGCATCCGTGATTCGCACCACAGAGTGTCTGGGGTCCAAGGGGCAGGCCAAAGTGTCAGGGAGTCTTCAAAGGGGAGGTCGACGCACCTGTGTGAAGTGGAACGATAAAAAACCCTGGCGTGACAGTGGTCCTCACCACGGGTGAAACTGCCTCCGAACCCACATGCGTGGGACCCAGATGATACTGGGCTTCCCTGGTTCACACACACAGGGTGTCTCAGGCCCACACACGCAGCCCAAAGCGGAAGGAAGCCTTGAAAGGGGAGATCGAGGCACCTGTGTGGTGTATAAAGAGAAAACAAATGGCCCAGCAGAAGTCCCCCAACGAGAGAAACTGCCTCTCAACCATACAGGTGCGGCTTCCAGGGGATCCTGGGTGTCCCTGATTCATGCTGCAGAGCGTCTAATGCCCATGGGAGGCAGCCCAAAGCGGCAGGAAGGCTTGAAATATGAGGTTGAGACACCTGTGTTGTGAAAAGGAAAAAAAAAAAAAAAAAAACAGCGCGGCAGAAGCCCCACGAAGGGCGAAAGTGCCTCCCAAACGAGCATTCGCAGGGCCCATGTGATCATGGGCTTCCCTCTTTCATGAACCCAGGGCATCTTGGGCCCAGGGGACGCTGCCCAAAGGGGCAGGAATGGTTGAAAGGGGAGATCGAGGAACCTATGTATTGTGGAAGGAAAGAAAAAATGAAGAGGCATACATCCCCACCAAAGGCGAAAGTGCCTCTCACCCACATTTGCATGGAGCCCAGGGAATCCTAGGCATCCCTGATTCGTGACTACAGAGCATCTCAGGGGCACAGGGAGCAGCCCAAAGCGGCAGGAAAGCTTGAAAGGGGCGGTCACAGCACTTGTGTTGTGTGAAGGGAAATAAAAATGCCAGGGCAGAGCTCCCCCATGGGAGAAAGTGCCTCCCAAACGCTCATTCCTGGGGCCCAGGGGATCCCGAATATCCCTGCTTCGCTTTCACGGAGTGCCTCAGGCCCATGGTAGGCAGATCAGAGCGTAAGCGTTCAAAGGGGAATTTGAGGCACCTGTGTGGTATGGAAGCAGAAAAAAAAAGGCACTGCACAGGTCGCCCCAAGGGCGAAAGTGCCTCCCAACCGTGCATGCGTGGGGCCCAGGGAATCCTGGGCTTCCCTGTTTCACAACCACCAAGTGTCTAGGGCCCAAGGGGGGCAGCCCAAGGCGGCAGGAATGCTTCAAAGGGGAGATTGATGTCCCTGTGTGTTGGGGAAAGAAAAAAAAAAAAAACAGAGCCGCAGAGGTCCCCACAACGGGCGAAAGTGCCTCCCAACCGTGCATTCACTGCACCCAAGGGATTGTAGGCATCCCTGGCTCAGGCCCAAGGAGTGACTCAGGCGCACAGGCAACAGCCCCAAACAGCAGGAAGTCTTGAAAAGTGAGGTCGAGGCACGTGTGTGCTGTGGAATGGAAAAAGAAACAACCATCCAGAGGACCCCTCCACGGGCAAAAGTTCTCCCAACTGTGCATGAACGCATCCCTGGGGATACATCTCATTCCTGTTGCATGCCCACAGAGTGCCTCAGGGCCATGGAGGCAGCCCAAAGAGTCAGGAAGTCTTGAAAGGGGAAGTAGAGGCACCTGTGTTGTGTGGAAGGAAAAAAATACGGCGTGACTGACGTTCCCCCACAGGAGAAAGTGCCTCCCAACCACACAACGCGGAGCCTAGCAGATCCTGGGGATCTATGTTTAAAGTCCATGGAGCTTCTCAGGCCCACAGGGGGCAGTTGAAAGCAGCAGAAATTATTGAAACAGAAGGTCAAGACACCTGTGTGGTTAGGAAGGAAAAAAAGAGCACATCAGAGGTCCCCAACGGGTGAAACTGCCACCCAACTGCTAATGTGCGGAGCCCTGGGGATCCTGGGCTTCCCACGTTCTCACCCAAGGAGGGTCTCGGCCTATGCGGGCCAGCGCAAGGCGGAAGGAAGGCTTGAAAGGGGAGGTACAGGCACCAGTGTTGTGAAAGGAAAATACAAACATCTAGGCAGAGATACAGAAGTCCCCCTACACGGGCGAAAGTGCCTCCCCAATGCACAAGTGTGGGACCCACGGGACTCGGGGCATCCCTGATCCATGCTCAAGGAGTGCCTCAGGCTACAGGGTCCAGCCCAAGGACGTAGGAAGTCTTAAAATGGGAGGTGGACTCACCTGTGTTGTGGAAGGAAAACACAAATTGCGAACCAGAGGTCCCCCACAACAGGCGAAAAAGCCTCTCCATCGCACATGCTTGTGTCCCAGGGGACCCTGGGTGTAACTTTTTTTGCACCCAGGGACCACCTCGCGCTATGGGGGACAGGACAAGACGACAGGAAGGCCCGACAGAGGATGTGGAAGCACCTGTGTTGTTGAAGGAAAAACAAAGGACGAGGCAGAGGTAGCATCCCATGGGCGAAAGTGCCTACCCACTGTGCACATGCAGGGCATACGGGATCCTGAGCATTCCTGGTTCATGCCCACGGAGTGTCTCGGGCCCACGTGGGGCAGCTCAAAGCGGCAGGAAGTCTTGAAAGGGGAGGTAGAGACACTTGTGTGGTGGTGAAAGGAAAAAGACAGTGAGGCCGAGGTCCCCCCGACAGGAAAAAGTGCATCCCAACGGTGCATGCATGGGGCCCAGCAGATCCTGGGCATCCCCGGTTCGCACCTATGCAGAGTCTCGGGCCCACAGGGGACAGCCAAAAGTGGCAGGAAGGCTTGAAAGGGGAGGTAGAGGCATCTGTGTGGTGTGGAAAAAAAAACGGTGCGGCAGAAGTCCCCCACCACGGGAGAAACTGCCTCCCAACTGCACATGTACGGGGAACACGGGATCCTTTATGTCCCTTCTTCACACCCACGGAGCGTCTCAGACCCACAGGGGGCAGCCCAAAGTGGAAGGAAGTCTTGAAAGGGGAGGTCGAAGCACGTGTGTGGTGTGGAAGGAACAAAATACGGCATTGCCGAGGTTCCCCCACAGGCGAAAGTGCCTCCCAACCATGCAAATGCGGGGCGCAGGCGATCCTGGGCATCCCTGATTCATGCCCACAGAGCGTCTCATCCCCACGGATGGCAGCCCAAAGCGACAGGAAGGCTTGAAAAGGGAGGTCGAAACACCTATGTGGTTTGAAAAGATAAAAACACAGTGGGGCAGAGGTTTCCCCCAAGGGAGAAAGTGCCTCCCAACCATGCGTGCGAGGGTCCCAGGGGATCCTAGGCATCACTGGTTCTTGCACCCAGAGTGTCTCGGGCCCACGAGGGGCAGCTCAAACAAGCAGGAATGCTTGAAATGAGAGGTCGACGCACCTGTTTGTTGTGGAAGTAAAACAAAATGGCATGGCAGAGGTCTCCCCCAAGGAAGAAAGTGCCTCTCAACCACGCATGCGTGGGTCCCAGAGGATCCTCTGCATGGCAGGTTGGCACCCATGGAGCATTTCAGGCCCACAGGGGGCAGCCCAAAGCGGCAGGAAGACTTGAAATGGGAGATTGTGGCACCTGTGTGGTGTGGAAGAAAATACGGCGTGGTAGAGGTCCCTCATGGACGAAAGTGTCTCCCACCTGTGTATGTGCTGGGTGCAGGGGACCCTAGGTGTCCCTGATTCATGCCCACAGAGAGTCTTTTCCCTACAGGGGGCATCGAGGGCCCAGAGGGGGCAACCCAAAGCGGCAGGAAGGCTTGAAAGGTGAGGTCGAGGCATCTGTGTGGTGGGGAAGGAAAAAAAATAATGGCTCAGCAGAGGTCCCCCAACGGGTGAAAGAGCCTCACAACCACGAGTGCACAGAAACCTGGGGATCCTGGGCTTCCCTGGTTGACACCCACAAAGTATATCGGGCCCACAGGGGGCAGCCCAAAGCCGCAGGAAGTCTTGTATGGGGAGGTTGAGGCACCTGTGTGGAGTGGAAGGACAAAACAATGGCACAGCCGAGGTCGCCCCCATGGGCGAAAGTGTCTCCCAAAGGAGCATGTGTGGGTCCCAGGGGATCCTGGGCGTCCCTGGTTCAGGCACTCAGAGCATCGTGGGCAAACGCGGCACTGCTCAAAGCGTTAAGAAGCTTCGAAAGGGGAAATCGAGGCACCTGTGTGGTATAGAAGGAAAAAAAAACGGAGCCGCAGAGGTCCCCACAGCGGGCAAAAGTGGCTTCCAACCAGGCATGTGCGGGGCCTATGGCATTCCGGGCTTCCCTGATTCACACCCACGAAGCATCTCGTTCCCAAGCGGTGCAGCACAAGGCGGCAGGAACGCTTGAAATGGGAGGTCTAGGGCCCTTTGTATTGTGGAAGGAAAAAAAAAAAACGGAGCCGTATAGGTCCCCCCAGCGGGCAAAAGTGGCTACCAAACGTGCATTCACTGTGCCCAGGGGATTGTGGGCATCCCTGCTTCAGGCCCAAGGAGAGTCTTGGGCACACAGGGGACAGCCCCAAGCGGCACGAAGTCTTGAAAGGTGAGGTCGAGACACCTGTGTGGTGTGGAAGGAGAAAAAAAAAAAACAGCACAACAGACGCCCTCCAAACGGGCAAAAGTGCACCCAACCACACATGTGCAGGGCCCTGGGGATCCTGGGTGTCCCTTGTAGTCACCCATGAGCGTGTCGTGCCCACTGTTTGCAGCCCAAAGTGGCAAGAAGTTTTGAAAGGGGAGGACGAGGCACTTGGGAAGGAAAAAAAAAAAACGCCCAGGCAGAGTTCCCATAACGGGTGACACTGCCTACCAACTGCATATGCGCGTGGCCCAGGGGATCCTGAGCATCCCTGCTTCAGGCCTACAGAGTGTCTCAGGCCTATGGGGAGGCAGCTTAAAGCGGCAGTAACGCTTCAAAGGGGAAGTCGAGGCACTGTGTTGTGTGGAAGGACAAAAAAAGTCATGGCAGAGATCCCCCCCATGGGCGAAAGTGACTCTCAACCACTCATGCGCGGGTCCTAAGGTATCATGGACGTCCCTGGTTCACGGCCACGGAGCATCGCAGGCCCACATGGGGCAACCCAATGTGGCAGCAAGGCTTGAAAGGGGAGGTTGAGGCATCTGTGTGGTGCAGAATGAAGAAAAAAAAAAGGAAGAGCAGAGGTCCCCAAGTGGGAGAAATTGCCTTCCAATCACTCATGCGTGGGGCCCTTGGGATCCTGGGATTCCCTGGTTCATGCCCACAAAGCATATCATGCCAAATGGGGGCAGCCCAAAGAGGCACGAAGGCTTGAAAGAGGAGGTCGAGGCATCTGTGTGGTTCAGAAGCCAAAAAAGAAAAAAAAAAAAAAAACAAAAACAGTGCAGCAGAGGTTCCCCCCGACAGGCGAAAATCCCTCCCAAACGAGCATTCGTGGGGCCGAGGGGATGCTGGGTGTCCCAGGTTCATGCACCCAGAGGGTCTCGGGCCCATGGGGGTCAGACCAAAGAGGCAGGAAGGCTTGAAACGGGAGGTCGAGGCACCTGTGTGCTGTGGAAGGACAAAAAATATGACGCAGCGTGGGTCCCCCACAAAGGTGAAAATGCCTCTCACCTGTGCCTGCGTGGGGCCCAGGGGATCCTGGGCATCCCTGGTTTCTGCCTACAGAGTGTCTCGGGCACACAGGGGGCTGTCCAAATCGGAGGAAGTTTTGAAATAGGAGGTGGAGGCACCTGTGTGGTGTGGAAAAAAAAAAAATCAGCGTGGCAAAAGTACCCCCAGGGGTGAAAGTGCCTCCCAACCGCGCATGTGCATGGCCCGGGGGATCCGGGGTACCGCTGTTTCATGCCCACGAAGTGTCTCGGGACCAGAGTGGGCAGCCCAAAGCGGCAGGAACGCTTGAAAGGGAAAGTCGAGGCACCTGTGTGATGTAGAAGGAAAAAAATACAGTGCGGCAGACGTCCCACCACAGACGAAAGTGTCTCCAAAGCATGCATACGTGGGGCCCAGGTGTTTCTGGGCATCTTCACTTCATGGGCACGGAGTGTCTCGGGCCCACAGGGGGCAGCCCAAAGCGGCAAGAAGGCTTGAATGAGGACGTGGAGGCACCTGTGTGGTGAGGAAGGGAAAAAAGAACGGCGCAGCAGAGGACCCCACGGGCGAAAGTGCCTTCCAACCCCACATGCGTGGAGTCCTGGGTATCCTGGGCATCCTAGGTTCTCACACACGGAGTGCTTCGGCCCACGGGGCCCAGCCTCAGGTAACAGGAAGGCTTGAAAGGGGAGGTGCAGGCTCGTGTTGTGAAAGGAAAACACAAACGGTGTGGCAGAGGTCCCCACAAAACGGGCGAAAGTGCCTTCCCACCGCGCATGCAAGGGGCCCAGGGGACTCCAGGCATCCCTGATGTGTGCACAAGGAGTGCCTCGGGCCCATGTGGTCCATCCCAAGGCGGCAGGAAGCCTTGAAAGTGGAGGTAGAGGCACCTTTTGGTAGGAAAACACAAACGGCGAGACAGAGGTCTCCCCCAAAGGGGGAAAGTGCCTCCCCACCGCGCATGTGCAGGGTCCAGGGGACCCTGAGAATCTCTGCAAATCACCCGTGGAGCCTCTCCGGCCCAAGGGGTTAGCCCAAGGTGGCAGGAAGTCTTGAATGGGGAGGTGGAATCAGCTGTGTTATGGAAGGAAAAAACAAACGACGAGGCAGAGGTCCCACCACGCGGGCGAACGTGCCTCCCCAACATGCAAGCACAAGGTGTAGGGGATACTGGGCATGCCTGGTTTACGCCCATGGAGCATCTCAGGCACAGGTGGGACAGGCCAAAGTGGCAGGATTGCTTGAAAGTGGAGGTCGAGGGACCTGTGTGGTGTGGAAGGAAAAAAATGGCAAGGCAGAGGTACCCCCAGGGGCAAAAGTGCCTCCCAGCAGCGCATGCACGTGGCCCAGAGTCCCGGCGCATCACAGGTTCATGCCCACGGAGCGTCTCAGACCCAAGGGGGGCAACACAAAGCGGCAGGAAGGCCTGAAAGGGGAAGCCCAGGCAACTGTGTGGTGTGCAAGGAAAAAACTATGATGGGTCAGATGTCCCCACACAGGAGACAACCGAACATACACGAGGCCCAGGGGATCCTGGGCTTCCCTGATTCATGCCCGGAGGGCACCTCAGGCCCACAGGGTCAGTCCAAAGCAGCAGAAATGCTTGAAAGCGGAGGTAGAGGCATTTGTGTGGTGGTGAAAAGAAAAAAAAAAAAAACGGACGGCCGAGGTCCCCCACAAAGGCAAAAGTGCATCCCAACCGCACATGCGCGGGGCCCAGGGAATACTGGGCGTCCCTGATTCGGACCCATGGAGAGTCTCGGGCCCACAGGAAGCAGGCAAAAGTGGCAGGAAGGCTTGAAAGGGGAGGTCGAGGCACCTGTGTGGTGTGGAAGGAACATAATACGGCATGGCAGAGGTCCCACCACGGGCAAAAGTGCCTCCCAAACGAGCATGCTCAGGGCCAATGGGATCCTGGGATTCCCTGATTCATGCCCACGGATCATCTCGGGCTCACGTGCGCAGCCCAAAGTGGCAGAAATTCATGAAAGGGAAGGTGGAGGCACATGTGGTGTGGAAGGAAACAAATAAGGCATGGCAGAGGTCACCACATGGGCGAAAGCGCTTCCGAAGCTCACATGTGCAGAGCGCAGGGTTTACTGGGTGACTCTGATTCATCCCACGGAGCGTCTCGGGCCAACGGAGTGCAGCCCAAAGCGGCAGGAAGGCTTGGAAGGGGAGGTCAAGGAACCTGTGTAGTAGGAAGGAAAAAAATCTGTGTGGCAGACATCCCCCCACGGTCGAAAGTGCCTCCCAACAGCGCGTTTCAGGGGTACAGGGGACGATGTGCATCCCTGGGTAGCACCCATGAAGCAGCTCGAGCTCACGGAGTTAGCCCAAGGTGGCAGGAAGGCTTGAAAGGGGAGGTGGAGTCACCTGTGTTGTGGAAGGAAAACACAAATGGTTAATCAGAGATCCACGACCACGGGTGAAATAGCCTCCCCACCGCGCATGGGAAGGACCCAGGGGACCCTGAGTGTCCCTGTTTCACACCCACGGAGCGCCATGGGCCCACATGGACCAGCCCAAGGAGGCAGGAAGGCTTGAAAGAGGAGGTGAAGTCACCTGTGTTGTAGAGGGAAAAAAATGGCGAGGCAGAGTTCTGCCCACCACGGGCGAAAGTGCCTCCCCACCGCACGTGCGCAGGGCCTAGGGGATCCTGGGCATCCCTGGTTCATGCCCACAGAGCATTTCATGCCCAAGGCGGGCAGCCCAAAGCGGCAGGAAGGCTTGAAAGGGGAGGTCAAGTCATCTGTGTGCTGGAATGGGAAAAAAAAAAAAAAAAAAAAAAACCCGGCAGGGCAGAAGACCCCCAAGGGCGAAAGTACCTCCTAAAGGAGCATGCATGGGGCCCAGGGTATCCTGGATGTCCCTAGTTCATGCCTATGGAGCTTGTTGGGCCCAGGAGGGGCTGTATTCTGTTCCTTCCACATCACACAGGGCCTCTACCTCACATTTCAAGCCTTCCTGACGCTTTGGGCTGCCCCTTGTGGGGCTGAGATTCTCTATAAGCCTGAACAAGGGATGCCGAGGATCTTGTGGGTCCCGAGCTTGTGGAGTTGGGAGGCAGTTTCTCCCGTGGGGAGGACTTCTGCAGCAACTTTTTTTTTTTTCCATACCACACAGGTGCTTGGGCCTCCCCTTTCAAGCCTTTCTGCCACATTCGGCTGCTCCCCCTGGGACCGAGACTCTCCGTGGGTGAGAACCAGGGACGCCCAGGATGCCCTGGGCCTTGCGCATGTGCGGTTGGGAGGCACTTTTACCTGTGGGGTGAACCTCGGCTGCACCTTTATTTTTCTTTCACCACCACAGAAGTGCCTAGACCTTCGCTTTCAAGCATTTATGCCGCTTTGGTTTGCCCCCTGTGGACCTGAGACGCCCTGTGGGCATGAATCATGGAAGCCCAGGATCCCTTTCGCGCTGCGCATGCTTTTTTGAGAGGCACTTTCACCCGAGGGGGTCCTCTGCTACTCCGTATTTTTTTCCTTGCACACCACACAGGTGTCTCAACTTTCCGTTTCAATCCTTCCGGCCGCATTGAGCTGCCCCCCGTGGGACGCACATGCTCCGTGGGCATGAACCAGTGATGTCCCTGATCCCCTGGGCCATGTGCATGTGTGGTTGGGAGGCATTTTCTCCCCTGGGGTTACCTCTGCCGTGCCGTTTTTTTCCTTCCACAAAACAGGTGCCTCCACCTCCTCTTTCAAAGCTTCCAGACACCTTAAGCTGACCCCGTGGGCCTGACCTGATCAATGGATGCTAACCAGGGATAGCCAGGGTCCCCTGGTTCCTGCGCTTTCGCAGTGAGGAGGCACTTTCGCCCATAGGGGTGGACCTATGCCACACCGTTTGTGTTTTTCTTCCAGAACACACGTGCCTCTACTTCCACTTTCAAGGCTTCCTGCCGCCTTGGGCTGGAATTCTGGGGCCTGAGACACTCCTTGGTCGCAGATCAGGGATGTTCGGAGACCTCTGCGCCCTGCACATGCACAGTAGGGAGGCATTTTTGCCCGTGTGGGGGTGACCTCTTCCTTGCCCTTTTGTGTTCTCCTTTCACAACACTGGAGCCTGCACCTTCCTTTTCAAGCTTTCCTGCCACTTCAGCTGGCCTCTGTGGGCCGAGGCTCTTCATTGGCCACAAAATGGGACACCCAGGATCCCCGGGGCTCTGCACATGTGGGGTTGGGAGTCAATTTTGCCCGTTGAACCTCTGCTGTGACTTTTTTTTCTTCCTCACCATACAGGTGCCTCGACCTCCCCTTTCAAGCCTTCCTGCCGCTTTGGGCTGCACCCTGTGGGCCCGAGATGCTCCGTGGGCGTGAAACAAAGATTCCCAACAACACTGGGCCTCGCATATGCCCAGTTTGGAGACATATTCATCTGTGGGGGGACGTCTGCCGCACTGTGTTTTTTTCCTTCCACATCACACAGGTGCCTCGACTTCCCCTTTCAAACTTTCCTGCCACTTTGCCCTGCAACTCCTGGGCCCAAGATACTCCGTGGACATGAAACTGCGATACCCTGGATCCCCTGGGCCATGCACATACGCAGTTGGGAGGCACTTTCGCCCCTGAGAGTACTTCTGCCATGCTTTTTTTTTTTTCTTCCACACCACACAGGTACCTCCACCTCCTATTTCAAGCCTTCCTCCAATTTGGAAATCCCCCCGTGGGCCTGAGACATTCCGTAGGCATGAACCAGGGGTACCAAAGATCGCCTGGGCCCCGTGCATGCGTGGTTGAGAGGCAGTTTCGCCTTAAGGGGGACCTATTCTGGGCCATATTTTTTCCTTCCACAACACTCAGCTGATTCAACCTCCAATTTCAAGCCTTCCTGCCCCTTTTGGATGCCCCCCGTGGGCACAAGATACTCCATAGGCATGAACCAGTGATGCCCGGGATTCCCTTGGCGTCATGCATGCACAGGTGAGAGGCCCTTTCGCCTTTAGGTGGGACCTATGCGACGTCATTTTTTTCCCTTCCACAACACACAGGTGCCTCGTCCTCCCTTTCAAGCCTTTCTGCCGCTTTGGGCTTCCCCCTGTGGTCCCAAGATGCTCGGAGTGCAAGAACCAGGGGCCCCTAGGATGCCCAGGGTCCCGCGCAAGCTCGCTTGGGAGGCACTTTCGCCCATTGGGAGGACCTCTGCTGTGCCGTATTTTTTTCCTTTCACACCAAACAGGTGCCTTGACCTCTCCTTTCAAGCCTTCCTCCCGCTTTGGGCTGCCCCCTGTGGGCCAAAGACCCTCCGTGGGCCTGAACCAGGGATGCCCAGCATCTCCTAGGCCCCACGCAAGCGTGGTGGCTAGGCACTTTGACTGTCGTGGGGACTTCAGCCATGCCTTTTTTTTTACTTTCACCACCACACAATGTCTCAACCTCAGCTTTCAAGCCTTCCTGCTGCTTTGGGCTGCTCTACGTGGGCCTGAGATGCTGTGTGGGCATGAACCAGGGACTCCCAGGATCCCCTAGGCCCCGTGCATGCACGGTGGGGATGCTCTGTCTCCCGTGGGGTGGGGGGGGATCTCTGCCTCGCTGTTAGTTTTTTCCTTCCATAACGCAGGTGCCTCCCCCTCGTATTTCAAGCTTTCCTCTCACCTTAGGCTGGTCCCCGTGGGTTCGAGGCACCCCCTGGGTGCGAAACAGGGACCCCAAGGCTCCCTGAGCCCCATGCATGCATGGTGGGGAGGCTCTGTTGCCCGTTGTGGGGGTCCTCTGATTCGCCATTTGTGTTTTCCTTCCACAACACAGGCAACTCCACCTCCTATTTCAAGAATTCCTGCCACCTTAGGCTGACCCTGTGGGCCCAAGCCGCTCCATGGGTGCTTTGGCCTGGACCCTGTGGGCCTGAGACGCTCTCTAGGCATAAAACAGGGACGTCCAGGATCCTCTGGACCTCTCACATGCCCAAGTGAGTGGCACTTTCGCCTTTGGTGGGGACCTCAGCCCAGTCATTTTTTTTTCCTTCCACAACACACAGGTGCCTCGACCTCCCATTTCAAACTTTCATGCCGCTTTTTGTAGCCCCTCATGGGCACGAGATGCTCTGGATGCACGAACGAAGCACTCCCTGGATCCCCTTGTCCCAGCGCATGCTCGTTTGGGAGTCACTTTCTCCCATGGGGCAGACCTCAGTCATGCCATTTTTTGTCCTTCCACACCACACAGGAGCCTCAACCTCCCATTTCAAGACTTCCTGCCACTTTAGGATTCCCCCCCAGGCCCAAGGTACTCCATGGGCATGAGCCATCGATTCCCAGGATCCCCAGGACCCTCGCGTGTGAGTTTGGGAGACACGTTCCCCTTTGAGGGAAACCTCTGGGTGCTGTGGGTTTTTTTTCTTTCAAACCACAAAGATGCCTTGACCTCCCCTTTCAAGCGTTCCTGCTGCTTTGGTCTTCCCCCCGTGGGCAGCAGATACTCTGTGGGCATGAATCAGGGATGCCCAGGATCCCTTGGGCCCTGAACATGCGTGATTTGGGGGCACTATCACGCGTGGGAGGGATCTTTGCCCCGCCATTTTCTTTTCCTTCCTAATCCCACACACCACACAGATGCCTCGACCTCCATTTTCAATCTTTCCTGACGCTTTTCATTGCCCCTGTGGGCCCGAGAAGCTCCGTAGGCATGAACCAGAGACACCCTGGATTCCCTGGGCCCCTCGCAGGCAACGGTGAGAGTCACATTTGCCTTTGGTGGGGACCTCTGGCACACCATTTTTTTTTCCCTTCCACAACACAAGTGCCTCGACCTCACTTTTCAAACCTTCCTGCCGCTTGGTGCTGTCCACCATGGGCCGGAGATGCTCTTTGGGCCTGAACCAGGGAAGCCTACAATCCCCTTGTCACAGTGAATGCACGGTTGGGAGGCACTTTCGACCGTTGGGGGGACCTCTGCGGCTCCGTTTTTTTTTCCTCCCACAACACAGAGGTGCCTCGACCTCCCCTATCAAGCATTCCTGCCTCCTTGGGTTGACCCCCTTAGGCCCGAGACACTTCATGGGCATGAATCAGGGAAGACCAGGAGCCCCTGGGCCCCACGCATGCGCAGTTGGGAGACACTATCGTCCGAAGGGGGACCTCCGCCCCGCCTTTTTTTTCCTTCCACACCGCACAGACTCCGAATTACCCGTTCTAGCCTTACTTCCGCTTTGATCTACCCTTTTTGGGCCTGAGACATTCCGTGAATTCAAAGCAGGGACACGCAGGATCCCCGGGGCCCCACGAATAAGCATTTGGGAGGTACTTTCTCCCGCGGCGTTTTTTTTTTTTTTTTTTTTTTCATTTCACACCACACAAGTGCCTCGACCTGCCCTTTCAAGCCTTCCTGCCGCTTTTGGGGGAGCCCGGGAAGCTCCCAGCATGCCAACAAGGGAAACCAGGATCGGCTTGGCCCCTAGCATGTGCGACTGGGGGCTATTTCGCCCGTGGGGAGCACGGCTGCTGTGCCATTTTTTCCTTCCAAACCATACCGGTCCCTAGACCTCCCCTTTGAAGCCTTCCTGCTGCTTTGGGCTTTCCCCACATGTTCCAAGGAAGCTCCGTGGTTGTGAAACAGAGATGCCCAGCATCCCCAGGAACCCGTGCATGGGAGGTTAGGAGGCACTTTTGCCTTAAGGAAGGACCTATGCCACGCCATTTTTTTTTCCTTCCACAACCCTCAGTTGCCTCGACCTGCCCTTTCAAGCCTTCCTGCCACTTTAGACTGCCCCCTTGGGCATGAGACAGTCTGTGCGTATGAACCAGGAATACCCAGGATCCCCTGGGCCCCGGGCGTGTGCAGCAGGCACTTTTGTCCGTGGGGGGACCTCTGTTGGCTCGTTTTTTTTTTTCCTTCCACACCACACCCATGACTCGACCTCCTATTTCAAGCCTTCCTGCCAATTTAGGCTGTCACTAGTGGTCCTGAAATGCTCCATGGGTGTGAACCACTGAAGTCCAGGAACCTCCGGGGCCCCGCGCATCCGCGGTTGAGAGGCACTTCCGTCTTTGGGGGGGATCTCTGCCATGCCATTTTGTTTCCCTTACACAACAAACAGGTGCTTCAACCTCCCATTTCAAGCATTCCTGCCTCTTTGAGCTGCTCTGCGTCGGCCTGAGATGCTCTTTTCCCATGAACCAGAGACGCCTAGGATCACCTGGGTCCCCAGAATGCATGGTTGAGAGGCTGTTTCGCCCTTGGGCCATACCTCTGCTATGCTCCGTTTTTTTCCTTTCAAACCACAAAGGTGTCTCAGACTCCCCTTTCAAGCCTTCCTGCCGCTGTGGGCTGTCCCCCATGGGCCTGAGACACTCCATAGACTTGAAACAGGGAAACCAAGGATCCCCAGGGCCTCATGCATGCGTGGTTGGGAGGCACTTTCGCCCTTTAGTGAGGACCTCTGATTCGCCATTTGTATTTTCCTTCCACAACACAGGTGACTCCACCTCTCATTTCAAGAATTCCTGCCTCCTTGGGCTGACCCCGTGGGCCCAAAGCATTCCTTGGGCATGGATCAGGGATGCCCAGAGTACCCTGGGCTTTGCACATGTGCAGTGTGGAGGCATTTTCGCCCCTGTGGGGGGCCTCTGCCTTGCAGTTTGTGTTTTCCTCACACAACACTGGAGCCCGCACCTCCCCTTTCAAGCCCTCCTGCCACCTTGCTTTGGCCCCTGTGGACTGAGGTGCTCTCTGGGTTAGAACCTGGGATGCCTTGGATCCCCAGGCCTCCACACATGTGGGGATGGGAAGGACTTTCTCCTGAGGGGGACCTCTGCTGCGCTGTTTTTTTTTTCTTCCTCCCCACACAGGTGACTCCACGACCACTTTTAAGACTTCCTGCCCTTTTGGACTGTCCCCTGTGGGCCGGAGACCCTCCATGGGCGTGAATCAAAGATACCCAGGAACGCCTGGTCCCTGCGTATATGTGGTTTATGGGCAATTTCGTCTTCGGGGGTAGGTCTGCTGCACCATATTTTTTTACTTCCACACCACACAGGTGCCTTGACATCCCATTTCTAGCCTTCCTGCTGCTTTGCGCTGCCCCCCAACCCCCGTGCCCAAGATGCTCCTTGGGCTTCAACCATTGATGCCTTATATCTGCTGGGTCATGCACATGTGTGGTTGGGAGGCACTTTCGCCCCTGGGGTTACTTCGGCTATGCTGTTTTTTTTTTTTCCTTCCACAACACACAGGTGCCTCCACCTCCTATTTCAAGCTTTCCTTCCGCTTTGGGCTGCTCCCAGTGGACCTGGGATGCTCTGTCGGCACGAAACAGGGAGTGAAGCAAGGACTCTGAGGATTTCCTGGGCCCCACACATGCGTGGTTAGGAGCACTTTCGCCCGTGGTGGGGGCCTCTGGAGCGCCATTGTTTTTTCCTTCTACATCACACGGGTGCCTCACCCTCACATTTCAAGCCTTCCTTCTGCTTGGGTTTGTCCCACTTGGGCCTGAGACGCTGCTTCACTCTGAAACAGGTATGAACACAATGCCCTGGGTGTAGGGAATTCGTGCTTGGGAGGCACTTTTGCCCATTGTGGGGACCTTTGCAGCTCCATTTTGATTTTCCTCCCACAACACATAGGCTACTCGACCTCTCCTTTCAAGCATTCCTGCCTCCTTGGGCTGCCCCCTGCTTGGGCCCAAGACACTTCATGGTCATGAACCAGGGAAGCCCAGGATCCCCTGGGCCTAACGCATGTGTGGTTGGGCGGCACTTTCGCCGGTGGGGAGACCTCTGCCATGCCATTTTTTTTCCTTCCATGACACACAGGTGCTCCGACTTCCCCTTTCAAGCCTTACTTCTGCTTTGATCTGCCCCCGGTTGGCCTGAGACACTCCGTGAATGTGAAACGAGGACACACAGAATCCCCTAGGCCCCGCGAATGAGCAATTTGGAGGCACTTTTTCCCGTGGGAGGACATCTGCCACGCTGTTTTGTTTTTTTTTTTTCCTTTCACACCACACAAGTGCCTCGACCTCCCATTTCAAGACTTTCTTCTGCTTTTGGCTGCCCGCGTGGGCCTGAGATGCCCTGTGTGCATGAACCAGGGAAGCTCAGGATCCCCTGGGCCCCACACACGTGCAGTTGGGATGCAGTTTCACCTGTGGTGGGGACCTCCGCGAACCGTATTTTTTTCCTTCCACATCACACAGGTGCCTCGACCTCCCCTTTCAAGACTTCCAGCCACTTTGGCCTTCCCGTGTGGGCCCCAGACACCCGTGGGTGCGAATCAGGGATGCCTAGTATCACCTGGCCCCACACATGCACAGTTTGGAGGCACTTTCGCTGGTGGTTGGGACCTCTGCTGTGGCATTTTCTTTTTGTTCCTAACCACACAGTGACTCGACCTCCCCTTTCAAGGCTTCCTGCCACTTTGGGCTGCCCCCTGTGGGCAGGAGACACTCCTTGGGTGAGAACTAGAGACACCCAGGATACCCTGGTCCCCAAGCATGCCCGTTTGGGAAGCACATACGCCTGTGGGGGTCCTCTTCCATGCCGTTTGTTTTTCCTTTCCACCACACAGGTGCCTCTACCTCCCCTTTGAAGACTTCCTGCCACTCTGGGCTTTCCCCCATGGGCATGAGATGCTCTGTGTGCATGAAACATTGACACCCATGATCACCTGTGCCCTGCACATGCGTGGTTGGGACGCACTTTCGCCTGTGGGGGGATATCTGTCATGCTATTTTTTCCCTTCCTCAAGACCCACGTGACTCGACTTCCAATTTCAAGTTTTCTTGCCGCTTTGGGCTGCCCTCCGAGGGCCCAAGACTCTCCGTGCACATGAACTAGGGATTCCAGGATCCCCTAGGCCCCACGCATGCGTGGTGGGGAGGCACTTTCGCCCATGGGGGGCGGAACTCTGCCTCGTCATTTGCTTTTTCCCTCCTCTACACAGGTGGCTTCACCTCCTCTTTCAAGCATTCACGCCCCCTTGGCCTGGCCCCCACTGGCCCCAGGCACTCCATGGGTGAGGATCAGGGACCCCTAGGGTTCCCTGGGCGCCACACCTGAGCGGTGGGGAGGCTCCTTCACCCGTTGGGGAGGACTTCTGATTCGCCATTTGTGTTTTCCTTCCACAACACAGGTGACTCCACTACCCCTTTCAAGACTTCCTGCCGCCTTGGGCTGACCCTGTGGGTCCAAGCCACTGCTTGGGTGTTACCTAGGGATGCCCATGGCACTATTAGGAGACACTATCACCCGAGGAGGGACATCTGCCACACCATTTTTTTCCCCTTACCACAAAGTTGCCTCGACCTCCCCTTTCAAGCCTTTCTGCAGTTTTGGGCTGCAACCCACGGGCCAAGAAGTGAATCAGGGCTGCCCAGAATCCCCTGGGCCCTGCACATGTGTGGTTGGGGGGAACTTCTACCTGTAGGGGGGACCTCAGCCGTGCCATTTCTTTCCTTTCACACCACACAAGTGCCTCGACCTCCCATTTCAAGACTTTCTTCCACTTTCGGCTGCCCGTGTGGGCCTGAGACGCTCTGTGTGCATGAACCAGGGAAGCTCAGGATCCCCTGGGACCCACACATGAGTGGTTGGGATGCAGTTTCACCTGTGGTGGGGACCTCTGCTAACCGTTTTTTTTCCTTCCACATCACATAGGTGCCACGACCTCCCCGTTCAAGTGCATTTTCAGGGCACATGGTACCAGGGGCATCCCTAGGTGTCACCCATGGAGTCACTTGGGCCCACAGGGTCAGCCCAAAGCGGCAGCAAGACTTGAAAGCGATAGTAGAGTCACCTGTACTGTGGAAGAAAAACACAAATGGCGAATCAGAAGTCCTCCCCAACAGGTAAAGGAGCCTCCCCATCACTCAGGTGTGGGGCCCAGAGTACGCTGGGGGTCCCTGGTTCTCACCCATGGAGTGCCTGGGGCCCCTGGGGACCAGGCCAAGGGGGTGTGAATGCTTGAAAGACGATGTTCCGCTTTGGCCTGCCCTGTGTGGGCCCCAGACACCCATGGGTGCGAATCAGGGATACCCAATATCCCCTGGGCCCTACGCATGTGCAGTTTGGAGGCACTTTTGCTGGTGGTCGGGACCTCTGCTACAGCATTTTCTTTTCATTCCTAACCACGCAGTGACTCGACCTCCCCTTTCAAGCCTTCCTGCCACTTTGGGCTGCCCCCTTTGGGCATGAGACACCCTCTGGGTGAGAACTAGAGACACCCAGGATATCCTGATCCCCAAGCATGCCCGTTTGGGAGGCACATACACCTGTGGGGGTCCTCTGCCATGACATTTTTTTTCCTTTCCACCACACCGGTGCCTCTACCTCCCCTTTCAAGTCTTTCTGCCACACTGGGCTGTCCCCTGTGGGCATGAGATGCTCTGTGTGCATGATACAGGGACACTCATGATCACTTGTGTCCTGCATATGCGTGGTTGGGAGGCACTTTCGCCCTTGGAGAGACGTCTGCTGTGCCATCTTTTTCTCTTCCTCAAGACCCAGGTGACACGACCTCCAATTTCAAGTTACCTGCCACTTTGTGCTTTCCCCCGAGGGCTCAAGACTCTCTGTGCGCATGAACTAGGGATTCCAGGATCCCCTAGGCCCCACAGGTGCGTGGTGGGGAGGCACTTTCACCCACGGGGGCGGAACTCTGCCTCGTCGTTTGCTTTTTCCCTCCACTACACAGGTGCCTTCACCTCCTCTTTCAAGCATTCACACCCCGTTGGCCTGGTCCCCATGGGCCCCAGGCACTCCATGGGTGAGAACCAGGCACCCCCAGGGCCATCTAGGCCCCACACCTGAGTGATGGGGAGGCTCCTTTACCTGTTGGGGAGGACTTCTGATTCGCCATTTGTGTTTTCCTTCCACAACACAGGTGACTCCACTACCGCTTTCAAGTCTTGCTGCAGCTTTGGGCTGACCTTGTGGGCCCAAGCGACTCCATGGGTGATACCTAGGGTTGCCCGTGGTACCCGGTGCTCTGAAAATGCACTGTTGGGAGACACTATCACCCGTGGAGGGACATCCGCTGCAACATTTTTCTTTTCCTCACCACACGGGTGCCTCGAACTCCCCATTCAAGACTTTCTGCCGTTTTGGGCTGCAACTGAGGGGCCAAGATGCTCCAGGAAAGTGAATCAGGGCTGCCCAGAATCCCCTGGGCCCTGCGCATGTGCGGTTGGGAGGCACTTCTGCCTGTGGGGGGGACCTCGGCTGTGCCTTTTTTTCCTTTCACCACCACACAAGTGTCTCGACCTCCGCTTTCAAGAATTTCTGTGGGTCTGCCCCCCTGTGGGTCTGAGACGCCCTGGGGGCACGAATCAGGGAAGCCCAGGATCCCCTGGATCCCACATATTCTCTGTTGGGAGGCAATTTCTCCCGTTTTGGGACCTCTGCCACACCGGTTTTTTTTTTTCTTTTCATACCTCAAAGGTGCCTCGACTTCCCCTTTCATGCCTCACTTCCGCTTTGATCTGATGGCGTGGGACTGAGACACTCCATGAATGCAAAGCAGGGACCCACAGGATCCCCTGGGCCACGAGAATGAGAGGTTGGGAGGCACTTTCTCCTGTAGGTGGACCTCTGCAGTGACGTTTTTTTCTTCTTTCACACCACACAAGTGCCTCGACCTCCCATTTCAAGACTTCCTGCTGATTTGGGCTGCCCCCCGTGAGCCCAAGACGCTCTGAGAGTGCCAACCAGGGAAAACAAGGATCCCCTGGGGCCCATGCATGTGCTGATGGGGGCTATTTCTCCTGTGGGTAGGACCTCGGCTGTGACTTTTTTTTTTCTTCCACACCACACTGGTGCCTCTACCTCCCGTTTAAAGCCTTTCTGCTGCTTTGGGCTACCCCCATGTCCAGAAGATGCTCCGTGGGTGTGAAGCAGGAAAGGCCAGGATCCCCAGGGCCCCAGGCATGCGTGGTTAGGAGGCCCTTTCGCCTTTAAGGACAACCTACGCCATGCCATATTTTTTCCTTCCACAAAACACAGGTGCCTCGATCTCCCATTTGAAACTTTCTTGCCACTTTCGGCAGCCGCCGTGTGCCCTAGGCACTCTGTAGCCACAAATCAGGGATGCCTAGGATCCCCTGGGCTCCACGCATGCTCGTTTTGGAGGCATTTTTGCCCGTGGGGTGGACCTCGGCCGCACACTTTTTTTGTCCTTCCACACAGCACAAATGTGTCATCCTCCCCTTTCAAGCCTTCCTGCCACTTTACGTTGCCCCTTCAAACCACAATGGTGCCTCAACCTCCAATTTCAAGACTTCCTGCCACTTTGGGCTGCCCCCGAGGCCCCAAGACACTCTAGGCCTGAAACAGGGATGCCCAGTATACCCTGGGCCCCACACATGTGAGGTCAGGATGTACTTTTGCCCTTGGGGGGGGACCTTCCACACCACACAGGTTCCTCAACATCACCACTGAAGCCTCTCTGCAGGTTTGGGCTGCCACCCTTTGGCCCAGTACTCTTTGTGGGTGTCAGTCCTTGAAGCCAAGGATCCCCAGGGCCATGCACATGTGTGATTTGGAGGCTTTTCTCCCGCTGGGGGACCTCAACCACGCTGTTTTCTTTTTTTCCTTCCACACCACACAGATGCCTCGACCTCCAAATTCAATCCTTCCTGCCACGATGGGTTGCCCCCTGTGGGCCCGACATGCTCTGTGGGTGCAAACCAGTGATGCCCAGAATTCCCTGGGATCCTCGCATGCGCGGTTGGGAGTCACTTTTGCCCATGGGGTGATCCTATGACGTGACCTTTTTTCTCCTTCCATAGCACACAGGTGCCTCGACTTCCCCTTTGAAAACTTACTGCCACTTTGAGCTGACCCCGTGGGTCAGATGCACTCTGTGGGTGTGGAGCAGGGAAGCCCAGGATCACCTGGGCACCGCGCTTGCACGCTTGGGAGCACTTTCGCCTGTGGTGGGGACCTCTGGCGCGCCTTTTTTTTTTTCCTTCCACAATACGCCGGTGCCTCGACCTCACCTTTCAAGCCTTCCTGCTGCTTGAAGCTGTCCCCCATGTGCCCGAGACACTCCTTGGGCCTGAAGCAGTGTTGCCCACTATCCCTTGGTGTAGTGTATGCACGGTTGGGAGGCACTTTCGCCTGTTGGGGGGACCTCTGCATCTCCGTTTTTATTTCCCTCCACAATACACAGGGACCTCGATCTCCCCTTTCAAGCATCCTTGCCGCCTTGGTCTTCCCCCCCTCCCCCCCATGGGACTGAGACACTCTGTGGCTGCGAACCAGGGAAGCCCGTGATCCCCTGGGCCCCACACAAGCACGTTTAAGTTTCAGTTTCTCCGGTAAGGGGGACTTCTGCAAAGCCATTTGTTTTTTCTTTCCACACCACACAGGTGCTTTGACTTCCCCTTTCAAGCCTTCTTGCCGCTTTGGGCTGCCCCCTGTGGGCCCAAGACGCTCTGTAGACATGAACCAGGGACTCCCAGGATCCCCTGGGCCCCACGCATGAGCAGGTGAGAGGCACTTTCGTGTTCGGTGGGGATCTTTGCCATATCATTTTTTTTTTCCCGCAACACACAGGTGCCTTGACCTCCCCTTTCAAGCTTTCGTGCCGCTTGGGGCTGCCCCCGGTGGGCCCGAGATGCTCTGGGTGCATGAATCAGTGATTCCCAGTTTGCCCTGGATCCTGTGTATTCTCGTTTAGAAGGCACTTTCGCCCGTGGGGGCGACCTTTGCTGTGCTGTTCTTTTTTCCATTCACATAAAACACAGGTTCCTAGACCTCCCATTTCAAGCATTCTTGCCGCTTTTGGCTGCTCCCTGTGGGCATGAGATGCTCTATGGGCATGAAATAGGGAGGCCCAGGATCCCCTGTGCCCAGACATGCACGGCTTGGGGGTACTCTCGCCCTTGGGGATAATTCTGCCATGGCGTATTTTGTTCCTTCCACAACACATAGGTGTCTCGACCTCCCATTTCAAACATTCCTTCCATTTTGGGCTGGCACCCTTTGGCCCGAGACTGCGTGGCTGTGAACCAGAGATGCCCAGGAGCCCCTGGGGCCCACACATGCGTGGTTGGGAGGCACTTTCTCCTGTGGGAGGGAACTCTGCTGAGCCATTTTCTTTTCCTTCCTCACCACACAGGTGACTCGACCTCCCCTTTCAAGTCTTCCTGCCGCTTTGGACTGTCCTGAGTGGACCCGAGGTGCTCCGTGGCATGAAGCAGGGTCTCTCAGGATGCGCTGTGCCCTGTGCATGCACGGATGGGAGGCCGTTTCCCCCACGGGGGGACATCTGCCAAGCCGTTTTTTTCCCTCCCTCAAGATCCAGGTGACTCGACCTCACATTTCAAACCTTCCTGCTGCTTTGGGCTGCCACCCCGTGGGCTCAAGACGTTCAGTGGGTGCCAACCAGGGATGCCCAGGAATCCCTGGTCCCCAGGCATGTGCAGTTGGGAGGCACTTTCGTCCGTGGGGGAGACCTCTGTCAAGACGTATTTTTTTCCGTCCTCATCACAGAGGGGCCTCGATCACAATTTCCAGGACTTCCTGCCGTTTTGGGCTGCCACCTGTGGGCCCAAGACTCTCCGTGGGCATGAACCAGGGATGCCTAGGATGCAGTAGGCCCTGGGCATGTGCAGTGGAGAGGCACTTTCGCCCATGGGGGGCAGACATCTGCCAAGCCCTTTGTTTTTTCCCTCCACAACACTGGTACCTTCACCTCCTCTTTCAAGCCTTCCTGTCACCTTGAGCAGTCCCCCATGTGCCCGAGCACTGCGTAGGTGTGAACCAGGGGCGCCCAGTGTTCACTGGGCCTCAGGCATGTGCAGTGGGGAGGCTCTTTAATCCGTGGGGGTACCAATGATTCACTGTTTGTGTTTTCCTTCCACAACACAGATGCCTCGACCTCCCCTTTCAAGCATTACTGCCACTTTTGGCTGCCCCCATGGGCTCAAGACACTCCATGGGCATGAACTAGGGACACCCAGGATACCCTGGGCCCCACACAGGCTCGGTTAGGAGGGACTTTCGCCCGTAGGGGTCCTCTGCTGCACCGTTTTTTTCCTTTCCACCACACAGGTGCCTCGACCTCCCTTTTAAAGCCTTCCTACCGCTTTGGGCTGCACCCTTTGGGCATGACATGCTCTGTTGGCATGAAGCAGGGATGCTCAGGATCCTGTGGGCCCCACACATGCAAGCTTGGGCGGCAGTTTCTCCCGTTGGGGGACGTCTGCCATGCCATTTTTTTTTTATTTCCACTTCACACAGCTGCCTCGACCTCCAGTTTCAAGACTTCCTTCTGCTTTGAATTGCCCTCGTGGGCCTGAGGTACCCTGTGCACACGAACCAGGGAAGCCCAGTGTCCCATGGGCCCCACACATGCACGATGCAAGGCAGTTTCGCCTGGGGGGACCTCTGCAGAACCGTTTTGTTTTCCTTCCACACCTCACGGGTGCCTCAACCTCCCATTTCAAGCCTTTCTGTCGCTTTGGACTGCCACCTCTGGGCCCCAGACACACCATGGGTGTGAATCAGAAATGCCAAGGATCCCCTGGGCCCCGCGCATTTGCGATTGGGAGGCACTTTCGCCCGTGGTGGCAATTCTGCCACACCGTATTTTTTTCCTTCCACACCACACAGGTGCCTCGACTTCCCCTTTCAGGCCTTTCACTTGGGAATGCCCCCGTGGGCTTGAGATGCTACGTGATTGCGAACAAGGGATGCCCAGGATACCGTTGTCCCAGCGCATGCACGGTTAGGAAGCAGTTTCTCCTTTGGGGGGATACTTTGGCTGCGCCGTTTTTTTTCCACACCACACAGGTGTCTCAACCTCCCATTTCAAGCCTTCCTGCCGCTTTCAGCTGCCCCCCGTGGCACAAGACTCTGGGTGGGTGTGAAGCAGGGAAGCCCAGGATACCCTGGGACCCGCGCATGCACAGTTGGGAGGCATTTAGCTTGTAGGGGGGACTTCAGCCACGTCGTTTTTTTTTTGGTTTTTTTTTTTTTGTTTTTTGCTTTCACCACCACACAAGTGCTTCGACCTACATTTTCAAGCTTTCCTGCCACTTTGGGCTGCCCCCATTGGAACTGAGACGCTCTGTTGTCACGAAACAGCAAAGCCCAGGATCCCATTGGCAACCCGCATGCGTAGTTGGGAGGCACTTTCGCCCGTGGTGGTGTCTTCTTCTGCTCCATTTTCTTTTCCTTCCTCACCAAGCAGGTGACTCGACCTCCCGTTTCAAGCCTTCCTGCTGTTTTGGGCTGCTCCCCGTGGGCCCGAGACACTCCGTGTGCAAGAGTCAAGGAGGCTTAGGATCCCCTGGGACCCTCGCATGATCGGTTTGGAGGTACTTTCGCCCTTGGGGCGGAACTCTGCCACGCCGTGTTTTTTAACTTCGAAACCACAAAGGTGCCTCGACCTCCCTTTTGAAGACTTCCTGCCGCTATGGGCTGCACCACTGTGGGGCTGAGACGCTCCATGGTGTGAAACAGGTATGCCATTTAACCCCCAGGCCCCAACCATGCGCGGTTGGGGTGTACTTTTGCCCATGCCGGGGACCTCAGTCTCCCCGTTTTTTTCCTACCACACCACACAGGTGCCTCGACGTCCCCATTCAAGCCTTCCTGCCGCTTTGGGCTGCCCTCCTTTGGCACGAAACACTTTGTGCACATGAACCAGGGATGCCCAGGATTCCTTGGGACCCATGCATGCATGGTTGGGAGTCACTTTTGCCTGTAGGGGGAACCTCAGTCATGACGTCTTTTTGTCCTTCCATATCACAAAGTTGCCTTCACTTCCAATTGAAGGCTTACTGCCACTTGGAGCTGCCACCTTTGGGAGTGAGACACTCTGTGGGTGTCAAGCAGGGACGCCCAGGATCCCCGGGGCCATGCACATGCACGGTTGGGTGCACTTTTGCACTTTGCGGGTACCTTTGCTGCTCCGCTTTTTTTTTTTCCTTCCAAAACACACAAGGGCCCCAAACTTATATTTCAAGCTTTCCTGTCGCTTTAGACTGCCCCCTGTGGGTCTGAGAGGCTCCGTGGACATGAACAAGGGATGCCTAGGATCCCGAGGGCCCCGCACATGCGCGGTTTGGAGGCAGTTTCTCCCATGTGGGGGAATTCTGTTGCGCCTTTTTTTTTTTTTCCTTCCACACCACACAGGTGCCTCTACCTCCTGTTTCAAGGATTCCAGCCACTTTGGGCGGCACCATGTGGGTCCCAGCCACTCCGTGGGCATGCACCAGGGATGTTCGCCATACCCTATGCCCCACACATGCGCGGTGGGGAGACACTTTCGCCCGTGGGGTGGGAACTCTGCCTCATCGTTTGTTTTTTCCTTCCACAACAGGTGCGTCCACCTCCTCTTGGAAGCCTTCCTGCCGCCATGGGCTGGCCCTTGTGGGCCCGAGGCACTCCTTGGTTTTGAACCAGGGACCCCCAGTGTCCCCTGGGCCCCACGCATGCTCGGTGGGGAGGATCTTTCATCTAGGGGGGACGTTGGATTCGCCATTTGTCTTTTCCTTCCACAACACAGGTGACTCCACCTACCCTTCAAGTTTTCCTGATGCCTTGGGCTGACTCCGTTGGCCCAAGCCGCTCCATGGGTGCTACCAAGGGATGCCCGTGGTACCTTGTGTCCCACGAATGCACTGTTGGAAGGTACTATTGCCCGTGAGGGAGATCTCTGCTGCGAAGTATTTTTTTCCTTACACTCCACACAGGTGTGTCTGCCTCCCCATTCAAGCTTTCAGGACGCTTTGGGCTGTCCCCCTTTGGCCTGATACGCTTTGTGGGCATGAACCAGGGAAGCCCATGTTCCCCAGGGCCCTGTGCATGTGTGGTTGGGAGGAACTTTGGCCCGTTGGGGTACCTGTGTGGCACCGTTTTTTTTTTTTCTTCCAAACCACACATGCCTCGAACTCCCCTTTCAAGCCTTTCTACCGCTTTGTATTGTCCCCTATAGGCCCGAGGTGATCCGTGCACGTGAACCAGGGATGCCCAGGATTCCCTGGGACCTGAGCATGCGTGACTGGGAATCAGTTTCACCCATGGGGTGATCTCTGCCGCAACTTTTTTTGTCCTTCCATACCACACAGGTGCCTCGACTTCCTCTTTGAAGACTTATTACCTCTTTGAGCTTCCGTTCATGGGCTTGAGACACCCTGTAAGTGTGAAGGAAGGATGCACAGGATCTCCTGGTTCCCACACATGCATGCTTGGGAGGCACTTTCCTCTTTGGGGGGACCTCTGTTATGCCATTTTGTTTTCTTTCCACAAAAAACAGGTGCCTAGATCTCCCATTTCAAGTCTTCCTGCCAGTTTGAGCTGCCCCCCATGGGCCCGAGTCACTCCATGCGCAAAAACCAGGGATGCCTAAGACGGCCTGGTACCCTCGCATGAACAATCAGAGGCACTTTCGCTCTTGGGGGGGACCTATGCCCTGCCGTGTTTCTTTCCTTTCAAACCACAAAAGTGCCTTGACTTCACCTTTCAAGCTTTCCTGCCGCTTTGGGCTGTACCCTGTGGCCGCAAGACCGCTCCGTGGTCATGAAACATTGAAGTGCAGTATCCCCTGGGCCCTGGGCATCGTCAGTAGGGAGCACTTTTGCCTGTGGGGAGACTTTTGCCATGCCATTTTTTTTCCTTCCACACCACACACCACACACAGCCTCCCTTTTCAAGCTTTCTTGCAGCTTTGGGGTACACCACGTTCGCCTGAGACCCGCCGTGGGCATGTACCAGGGTCACACAGGAAAAAATGGGCCCCATGCATGAACAATTGGAAGGCACATTCACCCGTGTTGGGACCTCTGCCGCGCTGTATTTACTGCCTTCCACACCACACAGGTGACTCAACCTTCCATTTCAAGCCTTCTTGCCACTTTTGGCTTCCTCCCGTGAGCCCAAGATGCTCCGTGGGCATGAACCAGGGTATCCCAGGATTCCCTGCACCTTGCACTTGTGCAGTTGGGAGGCACTTTTGCCCATGCGGGGACCTCTGCCATGATGTATTTTGTTCCTTCCATACCACACAGATTCCTCGACCTCCCTTTTCAAGCTTTCCTGCTGTTTTGGGCTGCCCCTGTGGGCTTGAGATGCTCTGTGGGTGCGAACAAGGGACTCCAAGGATCCCGTGGGCACCACACATGTGCATTTGGGAGGAAATTTTGCCTGTGGGTGGGACCTTCCGGAGCTCATTTTTTTTCCTTTCACCACCACACAAGTGCCTTGATCTCTGCTTTGAAGCCTTCCTGCCCCTTTGTGCTGCCCCACTTGGGCCCGAGACCTTCCGTGGGAGTGAACCAGAGATGCCCAGAATCCCCTAAGCCCAGCGCATGCGCGGTGGGGAGGCACTTTCTCCTGCTGGGGGGGACCTCTGCATGGCCATTTGTTGTTTCCTTCCACAACACAGGTGCCTCCACTTCCTCTTTCAAGCCTTCCAGCGGCCTTGAGCTGGCCCCCTTGGGCCCAAGGCACTCCATGGGAATGAATCAGGGATGCCCATGGTCCTTGGGCCATGCGCATGCACAGTAGGGGGGCATTTTCTCCCGTGAGGTGGACTTCTGCCTCACCATTTGTGTTTTCCTCCACGACATGGGGGCCTCTACCTCTCCTTTCAAGACTTTTTGCCACCCTGGGCTACCCCCATGGGCCCAAGGCGCTCCATGGGTGTGAACCAGGGACACTCAGGGTCTCCTGGGCCCCATGCATGAGCGTTCTGGAGGTACTTTCTTCCGTAGGGCGGTACTTCTGCTTCATCGTTTGTGGTTTCCTTCCACAACACACTTGCCTCTATCTCTCCTTTCAAGCTTTCCTGCCGCCTTGGGTTGGCCCCCGTGGCCCTGAGATGCTCTGCAGGCATGAAACTGGGATGCCCAGGATTCCCAGGGTCTCATGCATGAGCTGGTGGGAGGCATTTTCGCCCGTGGGGGAAACCTCTGCTGTGCCATTTTTTTCCTTCAGCACAACACAGGTCAATCGACCTCCACTTTCATGGTTTCTTGTTGCTTTAGCCTGCTCCCCGTGGGCCTGAGACGCTACAGGGGCATGAAGGACAGATGCCCAGGATACCCTGAGCCCCAAGCATGCGTGTTTGGGGGCAGTTTAGACCGAGCCTGTGATCTCTACTGAGCCATTTTTATTTCCTTCTACTCCACATTGGTGCCTCAAACCCCTTTGAAGGCTTCCTGCCATTTTTGGCTGCCCCCAGTGGGCCAGAAACACTCCATTGGTGGCAATCAGGGACACTCAGGATTCCCTGTGTCCCACGCATGCACGGTTGGGAGGACTTTCACCCGTTGGGGACCTCTGCCATGCCTTTTTTTTTCCTTCCACACCACACTAATGCCAAGACCTGCCCATTCAAGCATTCCTGCCACTTTGGGGTGCCCACCTTTGGCAAGATATGCTTTGTGGGCATGGATCAGGGAAGCCCAGGATCTCCACGTCCCCACGCCTGCATGCTTAGGCAACACTTTCGCCCACTGGGGGACCTCTGTCACGCCATTTTTTTTCCCTTCGACACCACACAGATGCCTCGACCTCCCGTTTAACTCCTTCCTGCCGCTTTGGGTTGCCCCCTGTGGGCCTGAGATGCTCCTTGGCCATGAACCAAGGACACCCAGGATTCCCTGCGACCCCCGCATACACGGTGGGGAGTCACTTTCGCCCGTGGAAGGACCTCTGCCGCGTTGATGTTTTTTTCCTCCCACAACACACAGGGTCTCGACCTCCCCTCAAGCATTCCTGCCATCTTGGGCTGCCCCCCACTTGGGTGCAAGACGCTTCGCGGGCTTGAATCAGGGAAGCCCAGGATCCCATGGGCCCCGCGCATGTGCAGTTGGTGGGACTTTTTCCCGGAGGGGGAACTTCTGCACCTCCGTTTTTTTTTTTCCTTCAATATCACACAGGTGCCTTGAATTCCCATTTCAAGCTTTACTTCCGCTTTGATTTTTCCCAGTGGGCCTGAGACACTCCGTGAATACAAAGCAGGGAGACACAAGATGCCCTGGGCCCAGTGAATGTGCTGTTGGGAGGCACTTTCTTCCGTGGCGGGACCTCTGTCGCAGCATTTTTGTTTTTTTTTTTTCTTTCACACCACACAAGTGCCTCAGCCTCCCGTTTCAAGACTTAATGCCGCTTTGGGCTGCCTCCTGTGAAACCAAGACAGCTGAGCGTGCGAACTGGGGAAGCCCAGGATCCTCTGGGCCCCATGCATGCATGGTTGGGGGCTATGTCCCTCGTGGGGAGGACCTCTGCTGTGCCTTTTTTTTCTTCCAAACCACACATGTCCCTCTACCTCCAGTTCAACGCCTTCCTGCTGCTTTGGCCTTCCCCCCATGTCCCCAAGATGCTCCGTGGGTGTGAAACAAGGATGCCCAGGATCCCCAGGGCCCTGTGCTTGTGCAGTTAGGAGGCATTATTGCCTTTAGGGAGGACCTATGCCACGCCATATTTTTTTCCTTCCACAGCACTCAAGTGCCTCAGCCTCCAATTTCAAGCCTTCCTGCCGCTTTGCGCTGCCCCCTGTGGGCCCGAGACGCTCTGCAGCCATGAACCCAGAGGCTCCCAAGACCACCTGGGACCCACACATGCATGGGCGAGAGGCACATTTGCCTTTTGTGGGACCTATGCTGTGTCATTTTTTTTTTTCCTTCCACAACACACAGGTGCTTTGACCTCCACTTTAAAATCTTCCTGTCGCTTTGGGCAGCCCCTTGTGGGCCCAAGACACTCTGGTTGCATGAACCAGGGATGCCAAGGATGCCCTGGACCCCTCACATGCTCCTTTGGGAGACTCTTTCGCCTGTGGTGTGGATCTTGGTCTTGCATTTTTTTGTCCTTCCACACCACATAGGTGCCTCATCCACCCCTTTAAAGACTTCCTGCCACTTTTGGCTGCCCCCTGTCGGCCTGAGGCCCTGCATGGGCATGAAGCAGGGATGCCCAGGATCCCCTGAGCCAGGTGCATATGTGGTTGAGAGTCACCTTCATCCGTGGGGGAGATCTCTGCCGCGCCGCTTTTTTCTTTTCACACCACACAGGTGATTCGACCTCCCCTTTCAAGCCTTCCTGCCGCTTTCGGCTGCCCCCTGTCCACCTGAAATCCTTCATTCGCGTGAACCAGGGATACCCAGGATCCCCTGGACCCCAAGTGTTTGAGGTTAAGTGGCACTTTCGTCTTTGGACGGGACCTCTGCCATGCCATTTTTTTTTTCCTTCCACAGCACTCAGGTGCCTCGACCTGCAATTTCAAGCCTTCCTGCCTCTTTGAGCTGCCCCCAGCGGGCTTGGGACGCTCTGTGTGCAAGAACCAGGGATGCGTAGGATGACATGGGACCCTCGCATGCGCAGGTGGGAGGCACTTTCGCCCTTGGAGGGGACCTCTGCTGCGCCATGTTTTTTTTCCTTTCAAACCACAAAAGTGTCTCGACCTCCCCTTTCAAGGCTTCCTGCCACTTTGGGATGCCCACCATGGTCTCAAGACACTGCGTGGGTATGAAACAGGCAGGCCTATTATCCTCTGGGCCCAATACTAGCACGGTTGGGGGTACTTTTGCCCAGTGGGGGGACCTCTGCAGTGCCATTTTTTTTTCCTTCCACACCACGCAAGTGCCTCGACCTCCCCATTCAGGCCTTCCTGCTGATTTGGGCTGCCCCTCCTTGGCTGGATATGCTTTGTGGACATGAACCAGGGAAGTTCAGGGCCCTCAGTTACCAGTGCATGCATGGTTGGGAGGCACTTTCACTTGTTGGGGGAGATATGCACTGCTGTATTTTTTTCCTTCCTCTCCACACAGGTGCCTCGATTTCCCCTTTCATGCCTTCCTGCCGCTTTGGGCTGCCCCTGGTGGACCTGAGATGCTTTGTGGTCATGAACCAATGATGCCTGGTATCCCCTGGGCCACACGCATGCGCAGTTCGGTGGCAATTTCTCCCCTGGTTGTACCTCTGCTGCACCGTTTTTTTGCCTTCCACTCCACACAGGTGCCTCGACCTCCCCTTTCAAGGCTTTTACAGCATTGGGCTGCTGCTGGCCGTCCTGAAACATGCCGTGCTTGTGAACAAGTGACTTCCAGGATCCCATGGGTCCCATGCATGCGTGGTGGCGAGGCACTTTTGCCCGTTTGCTGGGACGTCTGCCTCGCCATTTGTTTTTTCCTTCCACATCACAGGTGCCTCCACATCATCTTTCAAGCCTTCCTGCCTCCTTGGGCTGGCCCCCATGGGCCTGAGGTGCTCCCTGTTTGTGAAACAGGGACCCCCAGCGTCCCCTGGGACTCAGGTGCAGAGGGGAGCTCTTTCGACCATTGTGGAGGGCCTCTGATTCGCCCTTTGTGCTTTCCTTCCACCACAAAGGTGACTAACCCTCCCCTTTCAAGAGTTCCTGTGGGCTCATGCTGACCCCGTGGGCCCGAGCCACTCCATGCGTGCTAACCAGGGATGTCCAGGGTCCCCTTGGCTTTGTGTATTTGCAGTGGGGAGGCACGTCCACCCATTGTGAGGGACTTCTGTGATACCGTTTGTATTTTTCTTCCATAACACAGATGTCTCCATCTTCCCTTTAAAGGCTTCCTGCCACCTTGGGCTGGACCTGAGGCATTCCTTGGGCATGGACCAGGGATGCTGAGAGTCCCCTGGGCCCTGTGCATGCGTGGTGGGGAGGCACTTTTGCCCGTGTGGGGATGAACTCTGCCTCGCCATTTGTGTTTTCCTTTCACAACACTGGAGCCTGCACCTTCACTTTCAAGCCTTCCTGCCACCTTGAACTGGCCCCCGTGTGCCAAGGCACTCCGTAGGTGAGCACCTGGGACACCCAGAATCCTCAGGACTTCAGACATGTGGGGTTAGGAGGCACTTTCGACCCTGGGGGAACTCTGCTGTGCCTTTTTTTTTTTCTTCTTCACCACACAGGTGCCTCGACCTCCCTTTCCAAGGCTTCCTGCCTCTTTGGGCTGCCCCTGTGGGCCCAAGACTCTCCGTGGGCATGAACCAAAGATGCACAGGAACCTCTGGGCCCTGTGTATTTGCGATTGGGATGCACTTACGTCTGTAGGGGCACATTTGCCAAGCCATATTTTTTTCCTTCCACACTGCACAGGTGCCTTGACTTCGGTATTCAAGCCTTCCTGCCACTTTTGGCTTCCCCACGTGGGCCTGAGATGCTCTGTGGTTGTGAACAAGGGATGCCCAGGATCCCATGGGCCTTGTGCATGTGTGGTTGGGAGGCAGTTTGTCCTGTTGGGGGAACTTCTGCCATGCCATTTTATTTTTATTTTTTTTCACACCACACAGGTGCTTCAACCTCCCCTTTCCATTCTTCCTTCTGCTTTCGGCTGCTCCCCGTGGGCCCGAGACTCTGAGTGGGTGTGAACTAGGGACACCCAGGAACCCCTGGGTCCCACGCATGCGCGATTGCATGGGACTTTTGCCTGTGGCTGGGACCTTGGCCGCGCCATTTTTTGTTTTCCTTTCACCACCACACAATGCCTTGACCCCCATTATCAAGCATTTCTGCCCGTTTACCCTGATCCCTGTGGGCCTGAGACTCCCTGTGGGCATGAACCAGGGTAACCCAGGATCCCCTGGGTCCCGTGTATCCTCGGTTGGTAGGCAGTTTCACCCGTGCTCGGACCTCTTCCACGCCAGATTTTTTTCCTTCCATACCACACAGATGCCTCGACTTCCGCTTTCTAGCCTTACTTCCACTTTGATCTGACCCCGTGGGCCTGAAACACTCCGGCCTGAAACACTCCATAAGTGCGAAACAGTGACACACAGGATCCCCTGGGCCCCAAGAATGAGCAATTGAGAGGCACTTTCTCCTGTAGACGGACCTCTGCCGCGGCGTTTTTTTTTCTTTCATAAGACACAAGGGCTTCAACCTCCCTTTCAAGATTTCCTGCCACTTCGGGCTGCCCCTCTTGGGCCTCAAATGCTCCAAGCATGCCAAGTAGGGAAGCCCAGGATCCCCTTGGCCCCGCGCATACACGGTTGGGGACCATTTTGCCTGTGGGAAGGACTTCTGCTGTGCCTTTTTTTTTACCGTCCACACCACACAGGTGCCTCAGTCTCCCCTTTGAAGAATTCCTGCTGCTTTAGGCTGCCCCGAATATCCCCAAGATGCTCTGTGGTGTGAAGTAAGGATGTCCAGGATCCCCAGGGCCCTGTGCACGCCCAGTTAGGAGGCACTTTTGCCTTTAGGAAGTACCTATGGTGTCCCATTTTTTTTCCTTCCACAACACTCAGGTGCCTCGACTTCCAAATTCTAGTCTTCCTGCCGATTTGAGCTTCCCACTGTGGGCCCAAGACACTCTGTAGGCTCAAACCAGGGATGCCCAAGATCCCCTGGGCCCCACACATGCTCGGTTGAGGGGCACATTTGCATTTGGTGGGGAGATATGCCACGTCATTTTTTTTTTCCTTCCAAAAAACACAGGTGCCTCAACCTCCACTTTAAAACCTTCCTGCCATTTTGGGCAGCCCCTCGTGGGCCCGAGACACTTGGGTGCATGAACCAGTGGCCCAGGATGCCCTCGGTCCTGCACATGCTCGTTTGGGAAGCACTTTTGCCCGTGGAGCGGACCTCGGCCATGCCATTTTTTTGTCCTTCCACACGACATAAGTGTCTCAACCTCCCCTTTCAAACCTTCCTGCCGCTTTAGGATGCCCCGCGTGGGCCAGAGATGCTCCATGGGCATGAACCAAGTATGCCCGGGATCACCTGGGCCCGTGCATGCGTGGTTGGGAGCACTATCGCCCGTGGTGTGGACCTCTGCCACACCGTTTTTCTTTTCCTTCCACACCACACAGATGATTCGATCTCCCATTTCAAGCCATCCTTCCGCTTTGGGATGCCCCCCGTGGACCTGAGACACTCTGTGGGTGCGAAAAAGGGAAGCCCAGGATTCCGTGGGCCCTGCAAATGTGCAGTTGGGAGACACTTTCTCCCGTGGGCTGGACTTCTGCCAAGTGTTTGTTTTTTTTTCCTTCTGCACCACACAGTTGCCTGGACCTCCTATTTCAACATTACCTGCTGCTTTGGGCTCCCCAATGTGGGCCCGAGACGCTCCATGGGCGTAAACCACAGAGGCCCAGGATCCCCCATGCTCCACGCATGTTCGATTGGGAGGCATTTTTACCTGTGGGGGTGAACTCGGCCGCTCCTTTTTCCTTTTACTTTCACCACCAAACATATGCCATGACCTTCGTTTCAAGACTTCCTGACGCTTTGGGCTGCTCCACTTGGGCCCGAGACGCTATATGGGCATGAATCAGGGATGCCCAGGATCCCCTGGGCCCCAAGCATGTGCGATGGGGAGGCTCTTTCAACTCTGATTCGCCATTTGTGTTTTCCTTCCACAACACAGATGCCTCCACCTCATGTTTCACCTCTTCCTGCAGCCTTGGCCTGGGTCCCGTGGGCCCAAGGCACCCTTTGGGCATGGATCAGGGACGCCGAGAGACCCTTGGGCCCCGTACAGGTGTGCTGGGGAGGCACTCTCGCCCGTATGCGGGGAACTCTGCCTCGCCATTTGTGTTTCCTTTCAGAACATTGGAGCCTTCACCTCCTCTTTCAAGCCTTCCTTTTCTCCTTTGGCTGGACCCCATGGGCCGAGGTGCTCCTTGGGTGACAAACTGGGATGCCCAGATCCCCAGGGCTCCATGCAGGTGTGGTTGGGTGGCACTTTCACCCGTGGGGGACCTCTGCTGAGTCTTTTTTTTTCTTCCTCACCACACAGGTTCCTCCAGCACCCCTTTCAAGATTCCTGGCGCTTTGGGCTGCCCCCCTTGGGCCCGAGATGCCCCATGGGCATGAATCAAGGAACTCCAGGATCCTCTGAGGCCCATGCATGTGCAGTTGATAGGCACTCTTGACTATGTGGGGGACCTCAGCCACTCCTTTTCTTTTTCCTTCCGCACCAAATAGGTGCCTCAACCTCCCCTTTCAAACCTTCCTGCCGCTTTAGTCTCCCACCCGTGGGCCTGAGTCTCTCCATGGGCATGAACCAGGGATGCCCAGGATCCCCTTGGACCCATGCATGCACAGTGGAGAGGTACTTTCTCCCGTGGGTGGGACCTGTGTTGCGCCATTTTTTTTTCCTTCCATGCCACACAGGTGATTCGACCTCCCTTTTCAAGCCTTCCTGCCATTTTGGGCTGTCTCCCGTGGGCCTGATATGCTCCATGGGCATGAACGAGGGATGCACAGGATCGCCTGGGACCCACACATGCACGGCTGAGAGGTACCTTCGTCTTTGGGGTTGACCTCTGCCATGCCATTTTATTATACATCCACAAAAAACAGGTGCCTCGACCTCCCATTTCAAGCCTTCCTACCATTTTGAGCTGCACCCTGTGGGCCTAAGATGCTCCGTATGCAAGAACCAGGGACACCGAAGATCCTCTGGGACCTTCACATGTGCAGTTGGGTGGCACTTTGACCCTTGTGGGGGACCTCTGCCATGCCGTGTTTTTTCCTTTCAAACCACAAAAGTGACTCGACCTCCCGTTTCAAGCCTTCCTGACACTTTGGGCTGTCCCCCTTGGGCCAGAGATGCTCCATGGGCTTGAAACAGGGATGCCCAGTGTCCCTTGGGCACTGCGCATGTGTGGTTGGGAAACAGTTTTGTCCCTGCGGGGGACGTCTGCCATGCCGTTTTTTGTTCCTTGCACACCACGCAGCTGCCTCGACCTCCCCATTCAAGCCTTCCTGCCTCTTTGGTTTGCCCCCCCCCCCTTTTGGCCTGATACGCTTGGTGGGCATGAAACAGGGTAGGCGGTAGGCCAGGATTTCCAGGGCCCTACGCATGAATGATTGAGAGGCACTTTTTCCTGTCGGGGGACCTCTGCTGCACCGTTTCTTTTTTTCTTTTCCTTCCACACCACCAGATACCTCGACCTCTCATTTCAATCCTTCCTGCCACTTTGGGTTGCCCAGTGTGGGCCCAAGATGCTCCATGCACGTGAGCCAGGGATGCCTAGGATTCCCCAAGATGCTTTGTGGACATGAAACAGGGATGCCCAGTATCCCCTGGGCACCACGCATGCGCAGTTGGGAAGTAATTTTGCCCATGCGGGTCCTCTGCCATGCCATTTTTTGTTCCTTCCACACCACGCAGTTGCCTCGGCCTCCCCATTCAAGCCTTCCTGCCACTTTGGGTTGCCCCACTTTGGCCCGATACGCTTGGTGGGAATGAACCAGGGAGGCCCAAGATCCCCAGGGCCGCACACATGCGTGGTTGAGAGGTGCTTTCACCCGTTGGGGGACCTCTGCTGCATCTTTTTTTTTTCCTTACACACCACACAGGTCTCTCGACCTCCAATTCAAGACTTCCTGCCACTTGGGGCTACCCCTTGTGGGTATGAGACACTCTATGGGCATGAACCACGGATGACCATAATCCCTTGGGCCCTGGGCATGCGCGGTTTAGAGGCAGTGTTTCCCGTTGAGGGGACTTCTGCCGCGCCGTTTTGTTTTTCTTTGCACACCACACAGGTGCCTCGACCTCTACTTTCAAGTCTTCCTTCTTCTTTGGGCTTTCCGTGTGGGCTTGAGACGCCCTGTGGACATGAACCAGGAATACCTTGTATGACCTGCACACCGCGCATGCGCAGTTGGCATGCACTTTTGCCCGTGGGGGAATTTCTGCTGCACCATTTTTTTTCCTTCCACACCACAGAGGTGCGGTGCCTCAACGTCCTCTTTCAAGCCTTCCTGCCACTTTCGGCTACCCACCCTATATGGTCCGTGGGCATGAATGAGGGAACCCCAGAATCCTTTGGCACCCGCGCATGCATGGTTGATAGACAGATTTGCCTGTGGTGGGGATCTCAGCAGCGAATTTTTTTGCTTCCACACCACATAGGTGTCTCGACCTCCCCTTTCAAGCCTTCCCGCTACTTTAGGATTCTCTCCGTGGGCCCAAGACTCTCTGTGGCATGAACCACTGATGACCAGGATCCCCTGTGCTCCAGGCATGTGAGGGTGGGAGGCACTTACGCCAGAGGTGTGGGGACCTTGTTGGCACTGTATTTTGTCTTTTCACACCACACAGGTGCCTCTACCTCCCAATTCAAGCCTTCCTGCCGCTTTAGGCTGGCCCCCATGGGCCCAAGTCACTCCATAGACATGAACGAGGGAAACCCAGGATCCCCTAGGCCCCACGCATGCAAGGTTGGGAGGCACTTTCTTCCATGGGGGGGACCTCTGCAACGCCGTATTTTTTTTCCTTCCACACCACACAGGTGCCTAGACCTCCCCACTGAAGCTGTCCTGCCGCTTTGGGTTGCCACACGTGGGCCTGAGGTGCTCTGTCACATTAAGCAGGGATGCCCAGGATCCCCTGAGCCTGGCGCTTGCGGGGTTGGGAGGCATTTGCACCTGTACGGGGAAGTCTCTCCCGTGCCATTTTTTCCCTACTGCTCCTTACGGGTGACTAGACCTCCCCTTTCAAGCTTTCCTACCGTTTTTGGCTGCCCCCCTAGGGCTCGACACCTTCGTGGTGCCAACCAGGGAAGCCTAGGATTCACTGAGCCCCATGCATGCACGCTTGTGAGACACTGTTTCCTGTGTGGGCACCTCTGCCACGCCTTTTTTTTCCTTCCATACCACACGGATTCTTCGACTTACTTTTTCAAGTCTTACTTCCGTTTTGATCTGCCTGCCATGTGCCTGAGACACTCTGTGAATGCAAAGTAGGGACTCGCAGGATCACCTGTGTCCCGTGAATGAGCGGTTGGGAGGCACTTTCTCCCTTGGAGGGACCTCTGCAACAGCGTTTTTTTTTTTTCCCTTTCACACTACACAAGTGCCTCAACCTCCCATTTCAAGCCTTTCTGTCTCTTTGGGCTACCCCCTTGGGCCCGAGATGTTCCATGGGCATTATCTAGGGACACCCAGGATACCCTGGGCCCAGCGCATGCACGGTTGGGAGGCACTTTCGCTTGTGGGCGGGACCTCTGCTGCACCATTTGCTTTTTCTTCCTCACCACTCAGGTGACTTGACCTCCCCTTTCAAGCCTTCCTGACACTTTGGGCTGTCCTGGGTGTCCCCAAGATGCTCCATGGGCACGGAGCAGGGAAGCTGAGTATCCCCTGGGCCCTGTGCATGCGCGATTGAGAGGTAATTTCCCCCGTGGGGGGACATCTGCCCTGGAGGGTTTTTTTGCCTTCCTCATCACACAGGTGACTCAACATTCCATTTCAAGGATTTCTGCCTTTGGGCTGAACCAGGTACTCGCTGGAACCCTTGGGCCCCAGGCATGCGCGGTTGGGAGGCACTTTCTCCCGTGGAGGGATCTCGGCTGCTCCATATGTTTTTAATTCTACACAACACAAGTGCCTCGACCTTCCCTTTCAAGTCTTCCTGCTGCTTTGGGCTGCCCCCCTTGTGCCCCAGATGCTCTGTGAGCATGAAACACGGAAGTCCAGGATTCCCTGTGCCTCCCACCTACGTGGTTGGGAGGCACTATCGCCCGTGAGCGGTACCTCTGTGTGCCATTTTCTTTTCATTCCTAACCACACAGTTGCATCGACCTCCCCTTTCAAGCCTCCCTGTCGCTTTGGGCTGCCCTCCATGGGCCCGAGATGCTCTGTGGGAGTGAACCAGGAATTCCCAGGAAACCCGGGGCCCCATGCATGCATGGCTGGAAGACATTTTCGCCTGTGGGGAGGAGTCTGCCCTGCCATATTTATTTCCTTCCACACAACATATGTGCCTCGACCTTCCGTTTCAAGACTTCCTGCCTCTTTGGGCTGCCCCCCGTGGGCCAGAGACACTCCGTGGGCATGAACCAGGGATGCCCAGGATCCCCTGGGCCCCACACCTGCTCGTTTGGGAGGCCCTTTCGCCCATGGGGGGACCTCTACGGTGCCGTATTTTTTCCTTTCCACCAAACAAGTTCCTCAGCCTCCGCTTTGAAGAATTCCTTTCGCTTTTGACTGCCCCCCATGGGTATAAGACCCCCTGTGGGCATTAACCAGGGAGGCCCAGGATCCCCTGCACCCTGCACATGCATGGCTGGGAGGCACTTTCACCCATGGGGGACCTCTGCCATGCCGTAATTTTTTCTTTCCACACTACACAGGTGCCTCGACCTCCCATTTCATGCCTTCCTGCCACATTGGGCTTCCCCCCATGTCCAGATGATGCTCTCTAGGTATGTAACAGGGACACCCAGGTTATCCAGGGCCTGGTGCATGCACAGTTAGGAGGCACTTTCGCCTTTAGGGAGGATCTATGTTGCACATCCTTGGTTCGTGCACCCAGAGCATCTCAGCCCAAAGCAGAAAAATTTGAAAAGGTAGGTCGAGGCACCTTTGTGTTGTGGAATAAAAAAAATGAGGAAGCTTAGGTCCTTAATGAAGGTGAATGTCCATTGCACCCCCTCATGTGTGGGGCCCTGGGTATCCTGGGCGCCTCTCGTTCATGCCTACAGAGCGTCTCAGGCCCACAGAGAGCAGCCCAAAACCGTAGGAAGTCTTGAAATATGATTTCAAGGCACCTTAGTGTTGTGAAAGAAAAAAACTGATGGAAAATGCCTCCAACCACACATGCATGGGGTCCTGGGGATCATGGGCTTCCCTGTTTCTCACCCACAGAGCATCCTGGGGACATGGGGGGAAGCCCAAAGCAGCAGGAAGGCTTCAAATGGGAGGTAGAGCCACCTGTGTGCTGTGGAAGGAAAAAAAAAAGGCACAGCCGAGGTCCTCCCCACAGGGAAAATATCCCGCAACCATGCATGCACAAGGCCCAGGGGATTGTGGGCTTCCCTGGCTTGCTCCCTTGGATCATCTCAGGATCACGGGGGGCAGCCCAAAGCAGCATGAATGCTTGAAAGCGGAGGTCGAGGTACTTGTGTGGTGTGAAAGGGAAAAAAAACCACCCCGGCAGAGGTCCTGCCAGCAGAGAAAGTGCCTTCAAACCTCTCATTCGCGGGACCCAGGGAATCCTGCATCTCCCTGCTTCACTTTCAAGGAGTGTCTCAGGCCCACAGGGAGCAAATCAAAGCAGAAGTAAGGCTTGAAAAGGGAAATCGAGGCACTTGTGTGGTATGGAAAGAAAAAACTGGCGCGGCAGAGGTCCTCCCCAACGGGCGAAAGTGCCTCCCAACCACGCATGTGCAGGGCCCCTGTGATCCTTGGCATTTATGGTTCACACACACGGTGCATCTCAGGCACACGGCGGGAAGCCCAAATAAGCAGGAATGCTTGAAATGGGAAGTTGAGGCACCTGTGTGGTGTGGAAGTAAAACAAAACGGTGCAGCATAGGTCACCCCATGGGCGAAAGTGCCTCCCAACTGCACATGAGTGGGCCACAGTGGAAACTGAGAGGCCCTGCTTTGTGCCCACGGAGCCTCTGAGGCCCACTCGGGAAAGCCCAAAGAGGCAGGAAGGCTTGAAAAGGGAGGTCGAGTCACCTGTTTGGTGAAGAAGGAAAAGAAAATTGCGTGGCAAAGGTCTCGCCCACGGGTGAAGGTGCCTCCCAACTGCACATGTGCATTGCCAACAGGATTCTGGGATCCCTGCTTCACACTGACAGAGTGTCTCAGGTCCACTGAGGGCAGCCCAAAGCAGCAGGAAAGCTTGAAAATGGAGGTCAAGGCATGTGTGGTGGTGAAAGGAAAAATAAACTGCACAGCAGAGGTCCCCCCCACAAGCAAGAATGCCTCCCAATTGCACATGCGTGGGTCCCAGGCGATCCTGGTCTTCCCTGTTTCACAACCTTGCAGAGTCTCTTGTGCACGGGGGGCAGCAAAAACCAGCAGGAAGGCTGAAATGGGAGGTCAAGGCACTTGTGTGGTGTGAAAAAGAAAACGGCGCAGCTGAAGTACCCCCCCCAAGGGAGAAACTGCCTCCCAACCGCATATGCTCATGGCCCACTGGATCCTGGGCATCGCTTGTTCACAACCCTGGGGCGTCTGGGGCCCACAGAAGCCAACCTAAAGTGGATGGAAGTCTTGAAAGTGGTGGTCAAGTCACCTCTGTGGTGTGGAATGAACAAAATACGGTGTGGCAGAGTTACCACACTGGGAAAAGTGTCTCCCAACCGTGCATGTATGCATCATGGAGGATACTGGGCATCCCTGTTTCATGCCCACAGAGCAGCTCATGCCCATGGAGGGCAGCTCGATGCAGCAGGAAAGCTTGAAAATTGAGATAGAGACACCTGTGCAGTGGAAAGGAAAAAAAATGGCACAGCAGAGGACCCCCACGGGCGAATGTGCCTTCCAACAGAGCATGCACAGGCTCCAGGGTATCCTGGGTGTCCCTAGTTTGCATCCATGGAAATTCTTGGGCCCACAATTGGCAGCCCAAACCAGCAGGAAGGCTTGAAATGCGAGGTCAAGGCACCTGCTTGTTGTGGAAGGCAAACAAAATTACGTGACAGAGGTCCCCTTGAAAGACGAAAGAGCCACTCAGTCTCGCATGCCTGTGTCTGAGGGGATCCTGGACATCCCTGATTCACACCTATGGAGCGTTTCAGGCACACAGGGAGCAGCCCAAAGCGACAGGAATGCTTGACATAGGAGGTCAAGTCACCCGTGTGGTGTGGAAGGAAAAAAATGTCTCGGCAGAGGTCTTCCCCCACGAACGAAAGTGCCTCCCGACTGCAAATGCATGGGGCCCAAGGGATCCTGGACATCCCTGATTCATGCCCATGGGGTGCCTCGGGCCCATGAGCAGCAGCCTAAAGGGGCAGGAAAACTTGAATGGGAAGGTTGAGGCACCTGTGTGGTGTGGAAGGATAAAAAAATGGCGTGGCTGAGGTCACCCCCATGGGCGAAAGTGCCTTCCAAACGAGCATGTGTGGGCCCCAGGGCATCTGTGGCATCCCTGATTCATGCAACGAGAGCATCTTGGGCCCACAGAGGGCTGCCCAAAGCGGCAAGAATGTTTGAAAGGGCAGGTTGAGGCATCTGTGTGTTGTGGAAGGAAAAAAAAAAATGACATGGCATAGGTCCCCACCAATGGCGAAAGTTTCTCTCACACCCACATGCGTGGGGCCTAGGGGATCCCGGGCATCCCTGATTCATGCCTACAGAGCATCCTGCACCCACGGGGTCAGCCCAAATCGACAGGAAGCCTTGAAATTGGAGGTCGAGGCACCAGAGTGGTGTGGAAGGAAAAAAAATTGCACGGAATAGGTCTTCACTAAAGGAGAAAGCATGCACGGGGCCGAGAGGATCCTGAGCATCCCTGGTTCACACCCACACAGAATCTCGAGCCAACACGGGGGCAGCCCAAAGTGACAGGAATGCTTAAAAGGGGAGGTCGAGGCACCTCTGTGGTGAGGAAGGAAAAAAAAAAACTGTGTGGCAGATGCTGCCCGCAGGCTAAAGTGCCTCCCAACAGCCCATGTGCGGGGAACAGGGGATCATGGGCATCAATGGGTAGGACCCAGGGAAGAGCTTGGTCCCACGGGGTCAGAGAAAGGCAGCAGGAAGACTTGAAAGGGGAAGTGGAGTCGCCTGTGTTGTAGAAGGAAAACACAAATGGCGGCTCAGAGAGCTCCCCACCACAGGTGAAAGAGCCTCCCCACTGCACATGTGCGGGGACCAGGGGATACTGAGATTTCCTGATTTGCATCCACAGAGCTTCTGGGGACCACAGAGGACCAAAGCGGCAGGTAGGTTTGAAAGGGGAGGTCGAGGCAGAAGAGTGTTGTGGAAAGAGAAAAAAAGGAGGGGCAGAGATCCCCCCCAACCACTGGCGAAAGTGTCTCACAAACTACCATGCACAGGTCCCAGGGTACCATGTGTGTCTCCTGTTCTTGCACCACAGGGGACTGCGCAAAGAGACAGGAATGTTTGAAAGGGGAGATCTTGGCACCAGTGTGTTGTGGAAGGAAAAAAAAAAATGACGCGGCATAAGTCCCCATGAAAGGTGAAAGTGGCTCTCACCCTTGCATGTGCGGGGCCCAGGGGATCCTAAGAGTCCCTGATTGGTGCCTACAGAGCATCTGAGGCCCACGGGAGGCAGCGCAGAATGGCAGGAATACTTGAATTGGGAGGTGTAGGCACCTGTGTGGTTAGAAAGGAAATAAAATGCCGCAGCAGAGGTCCCCCAGCGGGGGAAAGTGCCTCCCAACCTCTCATTTTCGTGGCCCAGGGGATCCTGCATGTCCCTGCTTCATATTCACGGAGTGTCTAATACCCACCAGGGGCTGTTCAAAGCATAAGTAACTCTTGAAAGGGGAAGTCGAGGCAACTGTGTGGTATGGAGGGAAAAAAATGGCGTGGCAGAAGTCCCCCCACGGGCAACACTGCGTCCCAACTGCGAATGCGAGGGGCCCAGGGGATACTGGGCATCCCTATTTTGCACCCTCAAATCATCTCGGGCCCACGGAGGGCAGCCCAAAGCGGCAGGAATGCTTGAACAGGGAAGTCGAGGCACCTTTGTGGTTGGCAAGGAAAAACACACGGCGCCATAGGGTTTGCCCCAATGGCGAAAGTGCCTCCCAACAGCACCTGCCAGGGCCCCAGGGGATTCTAGGAGCGCCTCGGGCCCACGTGTGGCAGCTCAAAGCAGCAGGAAGGTTTGAAATCGGAGGCCAAGTCACCCGTTTGTTGTGGAAGGCAAACAAAATTGCGTGGCTGAGGTCCCCCTCAAAAAAAAGAGTGCCTCTCAACTGCACATGCCTGGGGCCCAGGGGATCCTAAGAATTACTGCTTAGCACCCATGAAGCATCTCTGCCCAAGTGGGGGCAGCTCAAGGCAGCAGGAATTCTAGAAACGGGAGGTCGAGGCCCCTGTGTGTTGTGGAAGGAAAAAAAAAATACGGAGCCCCAGAGGTCCCCCCAATGGGCGAAAGTGCCTCCAAATAGCGCATTCACTGCACCCAGGGGACTGTGGGCTTCCCTCCTTCAGGACCAGGGAGGGTCTGGGACCCAAGGGGGACAGCCCCAAGTGGCAGGAAGGCTTGAAAGGTGAGGTCCAGGCACCTGTGTGGTTTGAAGGGAAAAAAAATTGGCACGACAGAGGTGCCCCCCACAGGCGAACGTGCCTCGAAACACGCATGTGCGGGGACTAGGTGATCCTGGGCACCTCTGTTTGGCGCCCATGGAGAGTCTCGGGTCCACCAGCGGCAGCCCGAAGTGACAGGAATCCTTGAAATGGGAGTATGAGGCCCTTGTGTGTTGTGGAAGGAAAAAAAAAAAAAAACAACGCCGTCGCACAGGTCGCCCCACGGGCGAAAGTGCCTCCCAACTGTGCATGTGAGGGGCCTAGGGGATCCTGGGCGTCACTGCTTCACACCCACGGAGAGTCTGAGGCCCAGGGGGGGCAAGTCAAAGAGGCAGTAAGTCTTCAAAGGGGAAGTCAACGCACATGTGTGGTATGGAAGGACTAAAAAACGTCGCAGCAGAGGACCCCCTCACTGGCGAAAGTGACTCCCCACAGTGCATGCGAGGGACCCAGGGAATCCTTGGCATCCCTGGCTAATGCCCACGGAGCATCTCGGGCCCAGAGGGGGCAATACAAAGCAGCAGGTAGTCTTGAAAGTGGAGGTCGAAGCACCTGTGTATTGTGGAAGAAAGAAAATATGGCACCACAGATGTCCCCCTGAAGGGCAAAACTACCTCCCAACCGTGCATGCACAGGTCTCAGGTGATACTGGGTACTCCTGTTTCATGCCCAAGGAGCATCTTGGAGCCACGGGGGGCAGCACAATGCGGCACAGAGGCTTGAAAGGGGAGATCGAGGCACCTTTGTGGTTTGAAAGGAAAAAAATATGGCGTGGCAGAGGCCCCCCCAAGGGCGAACGTGCCTCACATCCATGCATTCGAAGGTCCCGGGGGATACTAGACGTCCCTCATTCTTTTGCATGAAGCATCTCGGGCCAATGGAGGGCAGTTCAAAGCTGCGGGAAGGCTTAAAATGTGAGGTCGAGGCACCTGTTGTGGAAGGAAAAAAAAATGGCGTGGCAGAGTCCCCCCAAAAGACGAAAGTACCTCTCAACCACACATGGTTGGGGCCCATGGGATCCTGGGCATCCCTGGTTCATGCCTATGGAGATTTTCAGGCCCACAGAGGCAACCCAAAGCAGCAGGAAGGCTTGAAAAGGGATTTCGAGTCGCCTGTGTGGTATGGAAGGAAAATAAAATGGCTCTGCCAAAGTCCCCCCAATGGGCCAAAGTGCCTGCCAACCGTGCATGCTTGGGGCACAGGGGATCCTGGGCTTCTGTAATTCGTGCCCACAGGGCATCTCGGGCCCATGGGGAGAAACCCAAAGCAGCAGGAAGGCTTGAAAGAAGAGGTCGAGACACCTGTGTGGTGTGGAAGGAAAAAGAAACTGTGGCCGAGGTCACCCACAGAGGCATAAGTGCCTCACAACCTCGCATTCGGGGGTCCCAGAGGTTCCTGTGGTTCCCTGATTCATGCCCAAGTAGAATCTCAGGCCTAAGGGGGACAGCCCAAAGCGACAGGAACGCTTGAAATGGGAGGTCGAGGCACCTGAGTGCTGTGGAAGGAAAAAAAATGGCCTAGCAGAATTCTCCTCACGGGCCAAGGTGCCTCCCTACCGCGCATGCACGGGGCCCAGTAGATATTGGGCATCCTTGTTTCACACTCACGTAGTGTCTCAGGCCCACGGGGGGCAGCCAAAAGCTCCAGGAAGTCTTGAAATTGGAGGTAAAGACACCTGAGTACTGTGAAAGGAAAAAAAAAAATGGCAAGACATAGGTCCTCCCTAAAGGTGAAAGTGCCTGCGAACCACACATGCAAAGGGACCTCAGGATCCTGGATGTCCCTGTTTCACAGCCACGGAGGGTCTTGAAGATATGGGGGGCAGCCCAAAGCAGCAGGTAGCCTTCAAAGTGAAGGTCGAAGCACCTGTGTGGTGTGGAAGGAAAAAAAGAAAGGCACAGCAGAGGTCCTCCCCATGGGCTAAATAGCCCCCAATCATGCATGTGTGAGGCCCAGGGGATCCTGGGCTTCCCTGCATGGCACCATCAGAGTACCTCAGGCCCGCAGCAGGCAGCTCAAAGTGGTAGGAATCTTTGAAAGGGGATGTTGAGGCACTTTGGTGTGAAAGGAAAAAAAAACAACGCCACGGCAGAGGCCCACCCACGGGAGAAAGTGCCTCCCAATCGCTCATTCGAAGGGCCAAGGGTATCTTGCGAGTCCCTGTTCACATTTACAGAGTGTCTCCAACCCATGGGGGGGCAGTTCAAAGCGGAAGTAATGCTTAAAATGGGTAGTCGAGGCACCTGTGTGGTATGGAAGGAAAAAAAAGTCACCCCACGGGAGAAAGTGCCTCCCAATCGCACATGTGCATCACAAGTACATTCTGGGCTTCACTGGTTCATGCCCACGAAGTATCTCGGGCCTAAGGTGGGAAGCTCAAGGTAGCAGGAATGCTTGAAAGGGGATGTCGAGGCCGCTGTTTGTTGTGGAAGAAAAATATAAAGGAAGCAACAGAGGTCCCGCCAATGGACAAAAGTTCCTCCCAAGCGCATATTCACTTCACCGAAGGGATTGTGGGCATCCCTGGTTCGGGCCCAAGCAGCGTCTCAGGCCCACGGTGGACAGCCCCAAGCGGCAGGAAGACTTGAAAGGTGAGGTCGAGGCACCTGTGTGGTGTGGAAGGAAAAAATACGGTGCACCAGATGTCCACCCCATGGGCAAAAATATTCCCAATCACACATGTGCAGGGCCCCAGGGATTCTGGGCATCCCTGGTTGTGCCCACGGGGCGTCTTGGACCCATGGGTGGCAGCCCAAAGCAGCAGCAAGGCTTGAAAGGGGAGGACGAGGCACTTGTGTGTTGTGGAAGGAAAAAAAATGCCAAGGCAGAGGTCCCCCGACGGACCGAAGTGCCTCCCAACCGTGCATGCTCGGGGCACAGGGGATCCTGGACATCCCTTCTTCATGCCCACAGAATGTCTCAGGCCCACTGGGAGCTGCTTAAAGCGACAGTAAGACTTCAAAGGGGAAGTAGAGGCACCTGTGCGGTATGGAAGGACAGAAAACGTCATGGCAGAGGTCCCACACACGGGTGAAAGTGACTCCCTACCATGCATGTGAGGGTCCCAGGGAATCCTTGGCATCCCTTGTTCATGCCCACAGGGCATCTCATGCCCACAGGTGGCTACCCAAAGAGGCAGGAAGGTTTGAAAGGGAAGGTCTAGGCACATGTGTGATGCAGAAGGAAAAAAAAAAACAGTGGGGCAGAGGTCCCCCAGTGGCCGAAAGTGCCTCCCAACCACACATGCATGGGGCTGTCGGAATCATGGGCTTCCCTGGTTCATGAACACAAAGTGTTTCGGGCCAAATGGGTGCATCCCAGTGAGGCAGGAAAACTTGAAAGGGGAGGTCAAGGCACCTGTGTGTTGAAGAAGTAAAAAAAATATGGTGCGGCAGAGGTCCTCCCAACTGGCAAAAGTACCTCACAACCGTGCATGCATAGGGCGCATGCGATCCTGGGTGTCCCTTGTTCACACCCACGGAGTGTCTCAGGCCCAAGGGGTGCAGCCCAAAGCTGAAGGAAGGCTTGAAAAGGGAGGTCAACGTACCTGTGTGGTACGGACAGAACAAAATACGGCGTGGCTCAGTTACCCCCACGGGCGAAAGTGTCTCCCAACCGCTCATGTGAGGGGCACAGAGGATTTTGGGATTCCCTGATTTGAGCCCAGGGAGTGTCTCGGGCCCAATGGGGGCAGCCCAAACTGGAAGGAAGGATTGAAATAGGAGGTAGAGCCCCCTGTGTGGTGTGGAAGGAAAAAAAAATGGCGTGGCAGAAGTTCCCCCAAGGGCAAAAGGGCCTCCCAACCGTGCATGCGCTGGTCCAGGGGATCCTGGGCATCCCTGTTTCTCAGCCACGGAGCATCTCGGGCCAATGGGGGGCAGCCCAAAGTGACAAGAAAGCTTGAAAGGGGAGGTCGAGGAGCCTTTGTGGTTTGAAAGGAAAAAAAAAAACATGGAACGGCAGAGGTTTACCCCACGGGCGAATGTGCCTCCCAATAGCACATGCAAGGGTCTCAGGGGATCCTAGGCTTCCCTGGTTCCCGGGCACAGAGAATCTCGGGCCCATGCAAGGCAGCTAAAAGCAGCAGGAAGGTTTGAAATGGGAGGTCAAGGCCCCTGTTTGTTGCGGAAGGAAAACAAAATGGCATGGCAGATGTCTCTCCCAAAGACAAAAGTGCATCTGAACGCAGGGGGCACAGGCATCCTAGGCGTCCCTTGTTCACACCCATGGAGTGTTTCAGGCCCACAGGGGGCAGCCCAAAGCGGCTTGAAGGCTTGAAAAAGGAAGTAGAGGCACCTGTGTGTTGTGAAAGGAAAAAAAAATGGCGCGGCAGAGGTCACCTCGATGAAAGTGCCTCCGAAATGAGTATGTGTGGATCCCAGGAGATAATGGATGTCTCCATTTCACACCCACGGAGCATCTCAGGACAGCAGGGGGCAGCCCAAAGGTGCAGGAATGCTTGAAAGAAGTTGAGGCACGTGTGTGGTGTGGAAAGAAGAAAATACGGAGCGGCAGACATCCCCCCACAGGCAAAAGTGCCTCCAACCGCACTTGAGTGGAGCCCTGGGGATCCTGGGTGTCCCAGGTTCTCACTTACGGAGCTCCTCCACCCAAGGGGCTAGCCCAAGGTGGCAGGAAGTCTTCAAAGAGAAGGTGAATGTCCAGTGTTTTGAAAGGAGAACACAAACGAGAAGGCAGAGGTCCCCCAATATTGGCGAATGTGCCTCCCCAATGCACATGCGCAGGGCCCAGGGGACTCTGGGCATCCCTGGTCCGTGCTCAAGGAGTGTCCTGGGCCCAAGGGGTCCAGCCCAAGGAGGCAGGAAGCCTTGAAAGGGGAGGTGGAGCCACTTGTGTTGTGGAAGGGAAGCACAAATGGCACAGCAGAGGTCCTCCACAATGGGTGAAAGTGCCTCCCTACCATGCATGTGCAGGGCCCAGGGGACCCTGGTAATCCCTGGTTAGCACCCATGCAGCGATTTGGGCCCACAGCGTCAGCCTAAGGCAGCAGGAAATCTTGAAATGGGAGGTGGAGCCACCTGTGTTGTGGAAGGAAAACACAAATGTTGAACCAGAGGTCCACCCCAACAGGCGAAAGAGCCTCCCAACCGCATATGCGTGGGACCCAGGGTACCCTGAGCATCCCTGTTTTGCACCCAAGGAGATCCTCGGACCCACAGGGACCAGCCCAATGCGGCAGGAAGGCTTGAAAGAGGAGGTGGAGACACCTATATTGTGGAAGGATAAAACAAACTGTGAGGTAGAGGTTCCAAACTACGGGGGAAAGTGCCTCCCCACCATGCATGCACGGGCCCTAGGGGATCCTGGGCATCTCTGGTTCACACCTACAGAGCATCTCTGGCCCAGGTGGAGCAGCCCAAAAGGGCAGGAAGTCTTGAAAGCGGAGGTCAAGGCATTTGTGTGGTTGTGAAAGGAAAAAAAATGGCGTGGCTCAGGTCCCCTACACAGGCAAAAGAGACTCCCAACCGCTAAAGTGCAGGGCCCAGAGGACCCTAGGGGTCCCTGATTCACACCAGCAGAGAGTCTCGGACCTACGGGGCGCAGCCGAACGCAGCAGGAAGTCTTGAAAGGGGAGGGCCAGGCACCAGTGTAGTGTTGAAAAAAATGGCGCGGCAGAAGTCTCCCCCACGGGAAAAACTGCCTCACAACTGCACATGTGTGGGGCCCAGGGATACTGGGCATCCCTTGTTCATGCCAAAGGAGCATCTCAGGCCCAGGGTCCACAGCCAAAATCTGCAGGAAGGCTTGAAATGGGAGGTCGAGGCACCTGTGTGTTGTGGAAGAAACAAAATATGGAGAGACAGAGGTTCCCCCACGGGCGAAAGTGCCTCCCAACCATGCATGTGCAGAGAGCAGTTGATCCGTGATGTCATTTTTTCATGCCCACCGAGCATCTTATACCAATTGGGGGCAGCACAAAGTGGCAGGAATGCTGGAAAGGGGAGGTGGAGGCACCTGTGCGGGGAAAAGGAAATAAAAAAGGCATGGCAGAGATCCCCCCACGGGTGAAAGTACCTCCCAACCGCGCATGTGCGGGGCATAGGGTATCCTGCGCATCCCTGGTTCATGCCCACGGAGCGCCTGGGGGCCACGGGGTGCAGACCAAACCAGAAATGGCACGTCAGACATCCTGACCACAGGCGAAAGTGCTCCCAACCGCACATGTGCAGGTCCTAGGGAATCCTAGGGATCCCTGCTTCACTTCCACAGAGTGTCTTAGGCCCACAGAGGGCAGCACAAAACGGCAGTAAATCTTCACAGGAGAAGTCGTGGCCCCTGTGTGGTATGGAAGGACAAAAAAAGGTCACGGCAGTTTCCCTCCATGGGCAAAAGTGGCTCCCAGCCGCACATGCACGGGTCCCAGGGAATCCTTGGCATCCCTGGTTTGCACCCTCCGAGCATCTCCAGCGCACAGAGGGCAACTCAAACAAGTAGGAAAGGTTGAAAGAGGAGGTAGAGGCATCTGTGTCGTGTGGAAGGGAAAAAAAAACGGTGCGGGCAGCAGAGGTCCCCCAACAGGCGTAAGTGTCTCCCAACCATGCATGCCTGGGGCCCTGGATATCCTCAGCTTCCCTGGTTCACGCTCACAAAGAGAGTCGTGCCAAAGGGGCAACTGAAAGTGGCAGGAAGCATTGAAAGGGGAAGTCGATGCACCTGTGAGGCGTTGATGGCAAAAAATACAGCACAGCAGAGATCCACCACAGAACAAAGTGCCTCCCAATTGCACATACACAGGATCCAGGGCTTCCTGTGCATATTTGATTCACACTCACGAGCGTCTTGGGCCCACAGAGGTCAGCCAAAAGTGGCAGGAAGCCTTGAAAGGGGAGGTCGAGGCACCTGTGTGGTGAGGAAGGAAAAAGAAATGGCGAAGCAGAGGTTCCCCTACGGGCGAAAGTGCCTCCCAACTCTGCATGCATGGAGCACTGGGGATCCTGGACATCCCAGGATCTCACCCACGGAGGCCCTCTGCCCACTGGGGCCAGCCCAAAGCTGCAGGAAGTCTTGAAAGGGGAGGTGCAGGCATCAGTGTTGTGAAAGAAAAACACAAACGGCAAGGCAGACGTTCCCACCACACGGGCGAAAGGGCCTACCCACCACACATGCGTGGGGCCCAGGATAATCTGCCAACCCTGATGCATGTGCAAGTGCCTCAGGCCCACAGGGTCCAGCCCAAGGCTGCAGGAAGCCTTGAAAGGGGAGGTGGAGGCACCTGTGTTGTGGAAGGCAAACACAAATGGCAAGGCAGACATTCCCACAAAGGCTGAAATTGCCTCCCCACACACATGCACGGGGCCTAGAGGACACTGGGCATCCCTGGTTAGCATCCATGGGGAGGCTCAGGGCCACGTGTTCAGCCCAAGGTGGCAAGAAGTCTTGAAAGAGGAGGTGGAGGCACCTGTGTTGTGGAAAAAATAAACAAACGGCAAGGCAGAGGTTTCACACCACGGGCAAAAGTGCCTCCCCACCATGCATTCCGAGGGTGTAGGGGATCCTGGGCATCCCTGGTTCATGCTCATGGAGTGTCCTGGGCCCACGTTGGGCAGCCCAAAGTGGCAGGAAGGCTTGAGAGCAGAGGTAGAGACACCAGTGTGGTGGGGTAAAAAAAACGGCGTGGCAGAAGTTCCCCCCACGGGAGAAACTGCCACCCAACCACGCATGCGAGGGCCCCAGGGGATCCTAGGTGTCCCAGGTTCTTGTGCATGGAGTATCTCAGGCCCACATGTGGCAGCTCAAAGCAGCAGGAAGGCTTGAAATCAGAGGTTGAGGCACTGGTTTATTGTGGAAGGAAAAAAAATTGCATGGCTGAGGTACCCCCAAAGAAGAAAGTGATTCCCTGCCACGCATGCATGGGGCCTAGGGGATACTCGGCTTCCCTGGTTGACACGGCCGGCAGCCCAAAGCAGCAGGAATGCTTGGAAAGTGAGGTTGAGGCACCTATGTGTTGAGGAAGGAACAAAATACAGCACGACAGAGGTTGCCCCCGCATTTCTGGTTCATGCCCACAGTGCGTCTCGGGCCCACAGGGGGCAGCCCAAAGCGGCAGGAAAGCTTGAAAGGGGAGGTAGAGGCAACTCTGTGGTGTGGAAGAAAAAAAAACGGCATAGCAAAAGTCCCCCATGGGCGAAAGTGACTCCCAGGTGTGCATGCGTGGAGCCCAGAGTTTCCTGGGCATCCCTGGTTCACGCTCAGGGAGCTTCTCGAGCCCACGTAGGGCAGCACAAAGTGGCAGGAAGGCTTGAAATGCGAGGTCGGAAGAAGGGAAAAAAAACGGCGCAGTAGACGTCCCCCCACTGGCAAAAGTGCCTCCCAACAGCTCATGCTTGGGGCCCAGGGGATCCTCAGAATCCCTGTTTCTTGCCCACGGATCATCTCGGTCCCACGTGGCACAGCCCAAAGAGGCAGGAAGGCTTGAAAGGTGAGGTCCAGGCAAATGTGTGGTGTGAAGGAAAAAAAAAGTGGTGCACCAGAAGTGCCCCCCACGGGTGAAATTTCTTCCAACCACACATGTAAGGGAACCACGGGATCCTCGGCTTCCCTGGTTGTCGCCCATGGAACATCTCGGGCCCACGGGTGGCAGCCCAAAGCGGCAGGAAGGCTTGAAATGAAAGGATGAGGCACTTGTGTCGAGTGGAAGGAAAAAAAAACTCTGCGACAGAGGTCCCCACATGGGCGAAAGTGCCTCACAACTATGCATGCGAGGTGCCCATGAAATCTAAGGAGTCTCTGCTTCATGCCCACAGTGTGTCTGAGTCCCACGGGGGTAACTCAAAGAGGCAGTAAGTCTTCAAAGGAGAAGTCAAAGCACCTGTGCTGTATGTAAGGACAAAAAAACGTCGGGGCAGAGGCCCTCCAACAGGTGAAAGTGCCTCCCAACCACAGATGCATGGGGCCTTGGGGATCCTGGGCTTCCCTGCTTCAATCCCACAAACCGTTTTGGGCCAAAGTGGCGCAGCCCAAAACGGCAGGAAGGCTTGAATGGGGCGGTGGAGGCACCTGTGTGGTTTGGAAGAAAAGAAAACAGCACGGCAGAAGTCCCACCGCAACGGGCAAAAGTAACTCCCGACCGCACATGCCAGGTCCCAGGTAATACTGGGCATTCCTGTTTCAAGCCACGGAGCATCTCGGGGCCACGGGTTTCAGCCCAAAGTGGCAGGAAGTCTTGAAAGTGGAGATCGAGGCATCTTTGTGGTTTGAAAGGAAAAAAAAAACATGGCGTGGCGGAAGTTCCCCCCAAGGGCAAAAGTCCCTCCCAACCGTGCATGCTATGGTCCCAGAGTATCCTAGACGTGCCTCATTCTTGCACATGGAGCATCTCGGGGCCACAGGGGCAGCTCAAAGCAGCAGGAAGTCTTGAAATGGGAGGTTGAGGCACCTGTTTATTGTGAAAGGAAAACAAAATGGTGTGGCACAGTTCTCCCCCACGGAAAAAAGTGCCTCCAAACCGTGCATGTGGGGTGCCCAGGTTATCCTGGGCATCCCTGGTTCATGTCTCTTGAGAGCCTCGGGCCCCAGGGGGGCAGCCTAAAGCAGAAGGAAGCCTTGAACAGGGAGATCGAGGCACCTGTGTGGTGTGAAAGGAAAAAAAAAAGGCGTAGAAGAGGTCCCCACCACGGGAATAAGTGCCTCCTTAACAAGCATGCATGGGGTCCACAGCATCCTGAGCATCCCTGTTTCATTCATGCAGAGCATCTCTGGCCCACAGGGGGCAGCCCAAAGCGGCAGGAATTCTTGAAACGGGAGGTCGAGACACCTATCTGTTGTGGAAGGAAAAAAAAATGGCGTGGCATTGGTCCCCCTTAAGGCGAAAGTGCCTCTTAACTGCCCATGCGTGAGGCCCAGGGGATCCTGAGCATCCTGGTTCATGCCTACAGTGTGTCCCGGGCCCATGGGGGCTGTCAAAATTGGAGGGAGTCTTGAAATAGGAGGTGGAGGCACCTGTGTGGTGTGGAAGGAAAAAAAATGCATGGCAGAAGTACACCCTGGGGTGAAAGTGCCTCCCAACCACACATGTTCATGGCCCATGTAATCCAGCCCATTGCTAGTTCATGCTCACGGAAAGTCTCGGGCCCAGAGGAGGCAGCCCAAAGCGGCATTAAGCCTTGAAAGGGGAAGTCAAGTCACCTGTGTGGTGTGGAAGGAAAAAAATATGGCAAGGCAGACATTCCTCCACAGAAGAAAGTGCCTCCCACCCGCGCATACGCGGGGCCCAGGGGTTCTGGGCCTCTTTGGTTCATGCCCACAGAGCACCTTGGGCCCAAAGGGGAAGCACAAAGTGGCAGGAAAACCTGAAAGGGGAGGTCCAGGCACATGTGTGGTGAGGAAGAAAAAAAAGGCGGCACAGCAGAGGTCATGCAAGGGCGAAATTGCCTCACAAACCCACATAGGTGGAGCCCTGGTGATTCTGGCCATCCCAGGTTCTCGCCCACGGAGCATCTCAGCCCACCGTGGCAATCAAACTCAGCAACAAGGCTTGAAAGGGAAGGTGCAGGCTCCAGTGTTGTGAAAGGGAAACATAAACAGCAAGCAGAAGCCCCCCACGAGGGCAAAAGTGCTTCCCCATCATGCATGCGTGGGGCCCAGGGGAATCTGGTGGCATCCATGATTGGAGCCCAAGGACTGCCTCGGGCCCACGGGGTCCAGCGCAAGGCGACAGAAACCTTGAAAGGGGAGGTGGAGGCACCTGTGTTGTGGAAGGCAAACACAAACGGCACTGCAGAGTTCCCCAACCATGGGCGAAAGTGCCACCCCAACGCGCATGCGCAGGGCCCAGGGGACTTTAGGCATCCCTAGTTAGCACACTTGGAGCAGCTCAGACGCCCAGGGTCAGCCCAAGGAGGCAGGTAGTTTTGAAATGAGAGGTGTAGTCACCTGTGTTGTGGAAAGAAAACACAAATGGCGAATCAGAGGTCCCCCACAACGGGCGAAAGTACCTCCCCACCGCGCATGTGCAGGGCATAGGGGATCCTGAGGATCCATGGTTCATGCCTGGGGAGGCTCTCGGGCCCACATGGGGCAGCCCAAAGCTGCAGGAAGGCTTGAAAGGGGAAGTAGAGACATCTGTGTGGTGTGGAAGGAAAAAAAAATGGTGTGGCAGAAGTCCTACCCAGGGGAGAAACTGCCTACCAACTGCGCACGCACAGGGCCCACAGGATCCTGGTCATCCCTTCTTCGGGCCCACGGAGCATATCAGGCCCACGGGGGGCAGCTCAAAGCTGCAGGAAGGCTTGAATGAGGAGGTCAAGGCACCTGTGTGGTGTGGAAGGAAGAAAATACGTCATGGCAGAGGTCCCCTCACGGGTGAAAGTGCATTGTAACTGCACATGTGTGGGGCCCAGGGGATCCTGCGCATCCCTGTTTCATGCCCACAGAGCGTCTCATCACCATGGGATGCAGCCGAAAGTATCAGGAAGTCTTGAAAGGGGTCCTTGAGGCACCAGTGTGGTGGAAAGAAAAAAAAAGGCACAGCAGAGGTCCCTCCATGGGTGAAAGTGTCTCCCAAACGAGCATGCATGGGGCCAAGGAGATCCTGGGCATCCCTGGTTCACACCCACAGAGCATCTCGGGCTCACGGGCAACAGCGTTAAGTGGCAGGAAGCCTTGAAAGGGAAGGTCGAGGCACCTGTGTGGTGTGCAAGGAAATTAATATGGTACCTCCCAACCGCACATGCGGGGGAACCAGGTGATACTGGTCACCCCGGTTTTGCACACACGGAGCATCTTGGGGCAAAGGGTGACAGCCCAAAGCGGCAGGTAGACTTGAAAGTAGAAGTTGAGACACCTGTGTGGTGTGGAAGGAAAAAAATACTGCATGGCAGACGTCCCCACCCAGGTGAAAGTGCCTCCTAACCATGCATACACGGGTCCCAGGCGATCCTGGCAATCTTTCTTTCTCGCCCAGGGAGTGCCTAGGGCCCACAGGTGGCAGCCCAACATGGGAGGAAGGCTTGAAAGGGGAGGTCGAGGCACCTGTGTGGGGAGAAAGAAAAAAATGGCACATCAGAGATCCTCCATGGGTGAAAGCGCCAACCAGCCAAACATGCGTGGAGCCCTTGGGATCCTGGGCATCCTAGGTTCTTACCTACAGAGAGCCTCGGCCAACGGGGGTCAGCCCAACACGGAAAGAATTCTTGAAAGGGGAAGTGCAGGCTACAGTGTTGTGAATGGAAAACAAAAATGGAGAGGCAGAGATCCCCCCACATGGGCGATCATGCCTCCCACCACATATGCGTGGGGCCCACAGTACTCTAGGCCTCCTTGATCTGTGCCAAAGGAGTCCAGCCCAAGGCTGCAGGAAGCCTTGAAAAGGTAGGTGGCGGCACCTGTGTTGTGGAAGGAAAACACAAAAGGCAGGGCAGAGTTCCCCCGCAACGGATGAAAGTGGCCCCTAACGCACAAGTCTGGGGACCAGGGGCCCCTGGGCAACCCTGGTTAGCACCCATGGAGCGGCTTAGACCCATGGGGTCAGCCTATGGCTGCAGGAAGTCTTCAAATGGAAGATGGTGTCATCTGTGTGTTGGAAGGAAAACACAAATTTCGAATCAGATGACCCCCTCAGCGGGCGAAAAAGCCTGTACACTGCGAATGCGTGGGGCCTAGAGGACACTGGGGGTCACTGTTTCACGTCCACAGAGCACCTCGGACCCACAGGGGCCAGCCCAAGGCGGCAGGAAGGCTTGCAATAGGAGGAGAAGGCACCTGTGTTGTGGAAGAAAAAAACAAACGGCGAGGCAAAGGTCCAACCCCCCGGTGAAAGTGCCTCACCACCGCGCATGCACGGGGCCTAGGGGATCTTGGCCATCCCTGATTCATTCCCACAGAGGGTCTTTGGCCCACAGGGGCACCCCAAAGGGGCAGGAAGTCTTGGAAAGTGAGGTCGAGGTACATGTGTGGTGAGGAAGGAAAAAAATACAGCATGATAGACGACCCCCCATGGGTGAAACTCCCTCCCAACAGCGCATGCCCCTGGCCCAAGGGATCCTTGGCATTTCTGGTTCATGCCCACCGTGTGTCTCAGGCACACAGGGGACAGTCCAAAGCGGCAGGAAAGCTTGAAAGGTGAGGTTGAGGCACCTGCGTGGTGGGGAAGGAAATCAAAATGGCGCAGCAGAGGTCCCCCCATGGGCGAAAGTGCCTCCAACCGCGCATTTGTGGGGCCCAGAGGTTCCTGGGCATCCCTGTTTCACGTCCACGGAGAGTCTCGAGTCCATGGGGTGCCACCCAAAGCGTCAGAAAAGCTTGCAATGGGAGGTTGAGTCGCTTGGGTCTTGAGGAAGGGAAAGAAAACGGCGTTACATAGGTTACACCATGGGCGAAAGTACCTCCCAATCACACATGTGCAGGGCACAAGGGATCCTGGGCTTCCCTATTTCATGCCCACAGAGCATCTCACGCCCACAGGGGGCAGCCCAAAGCGGCAGGAAGGATTGAAAGGGGAGGATGAGACACCTGTGTTTTGGAAAGTTAACAAAAACGACATGGCAGAGGACCCCCACAGGCGAATGTGCTTCCCAAACGAGCATGTGAGGGGTCCAGGTTATCACAGGTGTCTCTAGATTGCACCCTTGGGGCATCTTGGGCCCACAGGGGGCAGCCCAAAGCGTCAGGAAGGCTTGAAAGGCGAGGTCGAAGCACCTGTGTGGTGTGAAAGGAAAAAAACAGGTGCAGCAGAGGTTGCTCCCCCTGAGAGAAAGTGCCTCAAGCAAGAGCATGGGCAGGGCTCAGGACATCCTGGGCATCCCTGGTTCATCACCCAGAGGGTCTCGGGCCCACGGGGTCAGCCCAAAGCAGAAGGAAGTCTTGAAATGGGAGGTTGAGGCACCTGGTTATTGTGGAAGAAAAAAATGACGCAGCATAGGACCCTCTTAAGGGGAAAGTGCCTCTCAACTGCGTATGTGCGGGGCCCAGGGGATCCTGGGCATCCCTGGTTCGTGCTTACAGAGTGTCTCGGGCCCACGGGGTGCTGTCTAAATCAAGGGAAATCTTGAAATAAGATGTGGAGGCACCTGTGTGGTGTGGAAGAAAAAAAAAACAGCAGGGCAGAAATACTCCCAGGGACGAAAGAAAAAAAATACTGCGCGGCAGACGTCCCCCTACAGAGGAAAGTGCCTCTCAACCTCACAAACGCAGTGTCCAGGGGTTCCTGGGCATCTTTGATTCACAAACACGCAGCATTTTGGGCACAGAAGGGGCAGCCCAATGTGGCAAGAATGCTTGAAAGGGGAGGTCGAGTCACCTGTGTGGTGAGGAAGAAAAAAAAAGGCACAGCAGAGTCCCCCACGGGAGAGAGTGCCTCCCAACCCCACATGCGTGGAGCCCTGGGGATCCTGAGTGTCCCAGGTTCTTGTCTATGGAGGGCCTCGGCCCATGGGGGCCAGCCCAGGGTGGCAGGAAGGCTTGAAAGGGGAAGTGCAGGCTCTAGTGTTGTGAAAGGGAAGCAAATGGTGAGGCAGAGGCCACCCGACAGGGGTGAACGTGCCTCCACACCACACATGCACTGGGGCCAGGAGACTCTGGGCATCTCTGATCCGTGCCCAAAGAGTGCCTTGGGCCCACGGGGTCCAGCCAAAGTAGGCAGGAAGCCTTGAAAGGGGAGGTGGAGACACCTGTGTTGTGAAAGGAAAACACGAGAGGCGCCGCAAAGGTCCCCCTTCACGGGCGAAAAAGCCTCCCCACCATGCATGCCTGGGGTGCAGGGGACCCTGGGCATCCCTGGTTAGCACCCATGGAACAGCTCAGGCCGAAGGGGCCCAGCCCAAGGCGTCAGGAAGGCTTGAAAGGGGATGTGGAGGCAGCTGTGTTGCAGAAAGAAAAAACAAACCGTGAGGCAGAGGTCCCATCTCAAGGGCGAAAGTGCCTCCCCACTGCACATGAGCAGCATGTAGGGGAAGCTGAGCATCTCTGGTTCATGCCCACTGAGTGACTCGGGCCCTCATGTGCCCCCCGAAGTGGCAGGAAGTCTTGAAATGGGAGGTAGAGGCACCTGTGAGGTATGGAAGGAAGAAAAAACGGCGAGGCAGAAGTCCCCCCATGGGAGGAACTGCCTCCCAACCGTGCATTTGCAGGGCACACAGAATGCTGGACATCCCTTGTTCGCACACGTGGAGAGTCTCAGGCCCAAGGGGACAGCCTAAAGTGGCAGAAAGTCTTGAAACAGAAGATTGAGTCCCCTCTGTGTTGTGGAAGGAAAAGAAAAACAGAGCCGCAGACGTCCCCCCAGTGGGCGAAAGTGCCCCCAACCACGCATTCACTGCACCCAGGGTATTGTGGGCATCTATGGTTCAGGCAAAAGGAGGGTCTGGGGCCCACGGGGCACAGCCCCAAGCAGCAGGAATGTTTGAAAGGTGAGATTGAGTCACTTGTGTTGTGTGGAAGCAAAAAAAAAAACGGCGCACCAGAGGTCCCCACCATGGGCGAAACTGCTCGAAACCGTACATGTGCAGGCCAAGGGGATCCTGTGCGTCCCTGCTTCATGCCAACAGAGTGTCTCAGGCCCACAGAGGGTAGCTCACAGCAACAGAAAGATTTCAAAAGAGAAGTCGAGGTACCTGTGTGGTATGGAAGACAAAAATCGTCGCAGCAGAGGTTCCCCCACAGGCGAAAGTGACTCCCAACTGCGCATGCACATGTCTAGGTAATCCTGGGTGTCCCTGGTTCACACCCATGGAGTACCTTGGGCCCACAGGGGGCAACCCAAAGGAGCAGGAAGGATTGAAAGGGGAGGTCGAGGCATCTGTGTGGTGTGGAGGGAGAAAAAAATGGTGTGGCAGAAGTCCCCCAGTGGGCGAAGGTGTCTCCCAACTACGCAAGTGCAGGGCCCTGGATATCCTGGGATTCCGATTCGAGCACAAAAAGCGTATGGGGCCAAAGGGGGCAGCCCAAAGTGGCAGGAAGCCTTGAATGGAAGGAAAAAAAAAAATGGCACGGCAGAGGTCCACCCCACGGGCAAAAGTATCTCTCAACCTCCGTATGCGTGGGTCCCAGGGGATCCTGGGGATCCCTGTTTCGTGCCCACAGAGCATGTCAGGCCCACGAGGGGCAGCCCAAAGCTGCAGGAAGGCTCGAAATGGGAGGTCGAGGCACCTTCGTTGTTTGAACAGAAAAAAACATTATGAGGCAGAGGTCCCCCCCAAGGGCGAAAGTGCCTCCCAACTGCGTATGTGGGGGTCCCAGGGGATCCTAAGCATCGCTGGTTCTTGTCCTTCCATACCACTCAGGTGCTTCGACTTCCCCTTTAAAGACTACTTCCTCTGTTCTGTCCCCAGTGGGCCTGAGACACTACATGAATGCAAAGCAGGGACACGCAGGACCCCCTGGGCCCCGCGATTGTGTGGCTCGGGGGCACCTTTGCCTGCTGGAGGGACCTCTGCTGCTCTATTTTTTTTCTTCCCACAACACACAGGAAACTCGACCTCCTCTTTCAAGCATTCCTGCCGCCTTTGGCTGCCCCCGTTGGGCCCCAGAAGCTTCGTGGGCACAAACCAGGGAAGCCCAGGATCCCCTGGGCCCCATGCTTGCATGGTTTGGAGGCACTGTCGCCCATGGGGGGACCTCTGTTGAGGCCGGTTTTTTTTTCACAAGAAACTGGGGCCTCCACCTCCCATTTCAAGCCTTCCTTCCATTTTGAGCTGATCCCCATGGGCTGATCCCCTTGAAAGGGGAGGTCAAGGCACATGTGTGCTGTGAAAGGAAAAAAAATGTCACGGCAGAGGTCCATGCCATGGGCAAAATTATCTCCCAACCCTGCATGCGCTGGCCCCAGGGGACATTGGGCATCCCTGTTTCATGACAGCACAGCATCTCAGGCCCACGTGGGGGCAGCCCAAAGCTGCAGGAAGGCTTGAAAGGGGAGGTCGAGGCACCTTGGTGTGAAAGGAAAAAAATACGGCGTGGCAGACGTCCTCCCCAAGAGCAAAAGTGCATCCCAACCACGCATGGGAGGGTAACAGGGGACCAAATGTTTCCCTGGTTCTTGCACACAGAGCTACTCAGACCCACAGAGGGCAGCCCAAAGTGGCAGGAAGTCTTGAAATGGGAGGTCGAGACACCTGTTTGTAGTGGAAGGAAAACAAAATGGTGTGGCAGAGGTCCCCCCCAATAACGAAAGTGCCTCTCAACAGCGCATTTGTGGGGCCCAGGGGATCCTGGGCATCCCATGTTCACGTCTATGAAGCGTTTCAGGCCCACGGGGGGCAACCCAAGGCTGCAGGAAGGCTTGAAAGAGGAGGTCAAAGCACCTATGTGCTGTGGAAGGAACAAAATACGGCATGGCAGAAGTCCCGCTCACGGAAGACTCTGCCTCCCAACCGCGCACATGTGGGTCAGAAGGGATCCTGGGTGTCCCTGATTCATGCCCACAAAGTGTCTCATGCCCACGGGGTGTAGCCCAAAGCAGCAAGAATGCTTGAAAGAGGAAGTCAAGACACCAGTGTGCTGGAAAAGAAAAAAAAAATGAAGCAGCAGAAGTCCCTCCCAACGGGTGAATATGCCTCCCAAACGAGCATTCGTGGGGTCCATGGCATCCTGGGCATCCCTAGTTCATTCACCCAGCGTGTCTTGGGCCCACGGAGGGCATCCCAAAGCAGCAGGAAGCCTTGAAAGTGGAGATCAATGCACCTGTGTGAGGAGGAAGGAAAAAAAATGGTGTGGCACAGGTCCCTCTTAAAGCTAGTGTCTCTCAAATGTGCATGCATGGGGCCCAGGGTATCCTGGACTTCCTGGTTCCTACCTACAAAGTGTCTTGGGCCCATGGGGGGGCTTTTCAAATCGGGAGATGGCTTGAAATAGGAGGTGGAGGCACCTCTGTGGTGTGGAAGGGAAAAAAAAAAAAACAGCGTGGCAAAAGTACCCATTGGGGCGAAAGTGCCTCCCAACCGCGCATGTGCGTGGCCCAGGGGATCCGGGGCATCACTGTTTTATGGTCACGTAGCATCTCGGTCCCAATGGGGGCAGACAAAAGCGGAATTAATCTTGAAAGGGGAAGTCGAGGCACCTGTGTGCTGTGGAAGTATAAAAAATACAGCACAGCAGACGTCCCCCTACAGAGGAAAGTGCCTCCCCACCGCACATGAGGGGGATCCAGGGGACTCTGTGCATCCCTGATCCTTACCCATGGAGTGCCTCAGGGCCACGGGGTCCAGCCCAAGGTGGCAGGAAGCCTTGAAACGGGAAGTGAAGTCACCTCTGTTGTGGAAAGAAAACACAAACGGCGAGGCAGAGGTCCCACCCCAAGGGTGAAAGTGCTTCCCCACCATGCATGCGAGTGGACGAGGGGACTCTGGGCATCGCTGGTTAGCACCCATGGAAGGGCTCGGTCAGCCCAAGGCAGCAGGGAGTATTGAAAGAGGAGGTGGAGGCATCTGGGTTGTGGAAGAAAAAAACAAATGGTGAGGCAGAGGTCCCACCCAGGGGGCAAAAGTGCCTCCCCGCTGCACATTAGTGGGTGTTAGAGGATCCTGTGAGTATCTGGTTCATGCCCACAGACTCTCGGGCCACGTGGGGCAGCCAAAGATGCAGGAAAGCTTGAAAGGGGAGGTCAAGGCATCTGTGAGGTGTGAAAGGAAAAAAAATGGTGCAGCAGAGGTCCCACCCAAGGGCGAAGTGCCTCCCAAATGAGAATGCGTGGGGCCCAAGGCATCCTGGGCATCCCTGATTCATGCACCCAGACTGTCTCAGGCCCATGGGGGACAGCAAAAAGAGGCAGGAAGGCTTGAAATTGGAGGTCAAGGCACCTGAGTGTTTTGGAAGGGAAAAAAAATCGTGGCATAGTTCCCCCTAAAGAGAAAGTGTCTGTCAACAGCGCGTGTGTGGGGTGCAGGGGTTTTCCTGGGCATCCCTGGTTCATGCCTACAGAGTGTCTCGGGCCCACATGGAGTTGTCCAAATCGGAGGGAGTTTTGAAATAGGAGGTGGAGGCACCTATGTGGGGTGGGAAAAAAAAAACAGCATGGCAGAATTACCCCAAGGGGCGAAAGTGTCTCCCAAACATGCATGTGCATGGACCAGGTGATCCGGGGCATCCCTGGTTCATGCACAAGAAGCATCTCGGGCCCAGAGGGGTCAGCCCAAACTGGCAGGAATGCTTGAAATGGGAAGTCGAGGCACCTGTGTGGTGTGGAAGGAAGAAAATACGGTGCGGCAGACATCCCCCCACAGAGGAAAGTGCCTCCATCTGCGCATACGCCAGGTCCAGGGGTTCCTGGTCATGTTTGATTCATGCCCACGGACAGTATTGGCCTCACGAGGGGTAGCCCAAAGCGGCAGGAAGGCTTGAAAGGGGAGGTCGAGGCACTTGTGTGGTGAGGAAGAAAAAAAAAGGTGCAGCAGAAGTTCCCCACGGGCAAGAGTGTATCCCAACCACCCATACATAGAGAGCCGGGGATCCTGGTCATCCCAGATTCTTGCACAAAGAGCACTTCAGCCCATGGGACAAGCCCAAGGAGGGAGGAAGGCTTGAAAGGGGAGATGCTGGCTCCAATGTTGTGAAAGGAAAACACAAAGGGCAAGGGAGATGTCCCTCCCACACTGGCGAAAGTGCCTCCCCACTGTGCATTCACGGAGCCCATGGGACTCTGGGCTTCCCCGAGCAGTGCCCAAGGAGTGATTTCAGCACACGATGTCCAGCCCAAGGTGTCAGGAAGCCTTAAAAGGGGAGGTGGAGGCACCTGTGTGGTGGAAGAGAAACAAATGGCGAGGCAGAGGTCGCTTTGAGGCCTATGCTGGGAAATGAAATATCTTCATCTAAAAACTAGACAGAAGTATACTCAGAAACTTGTGTGTGATGAGTGCATTCAACTCACAGACTTGAACGCTCCTTTTGAAAGAGCAGTTAGGAAACACTCTTTTTGTAGAATCTGCAAGTGGACATTTGGAGCGCTTTGAGGCCAATTCTGGAAAAGGAAATATCTTCACATAAAACTAGACAGAAGCATTCTCAGAACTTCTTTGTGATGAGTGCATTCAACTCACAGACTTGAACCTTTCCTTTGAAAGAGCAGTTTTGAAACATTCTTTTTGTAGAATCTGCTAGTGTATATTTGGAGCGCAGTGAGGCCTATGCTGGGAAATGAAATATCTTCACCTAAAAACTAGACAGAAGGATTCTCAGAAACTACTGTGTGAGGAGTGCATTCAACTCACAGACTTGAACGTTCCTTTTGATAGAACAGTTTTGAAACACTCCTTTTGTAGAATCTGCAAGTGTTTATTTCGAGCGCTTTGGGGTCTACGCTGGAAAAGGAAATATCTTCACATAAAAACTAGACAGAAGCATTCTCAGAAACGTCTTTGTGAAGAGTGCATTCAACTCACAGACTTGAACCTTCCTTTCGAAAGAGCAGTTTTGAAACACTCTTTTTGTAGAATCTGCAAGTGTTTATTTAGAGTGCTTTGAGGCCTATGCTGGAAATGGAAATATCTTCACATAACAACTAGACACAAACATTCTCAGAAACTTCTATGTGATGAGTGCATTCAACTCACAGACTTGAATATTCCTTTTGAAACAGCAGTTTTGAAACACTCTTTTTGTAGAATCTGCAAGTGGATATTTGGAGAGCTTTGAGGCCCATGCTGGGAAAAGGAATATCTTCACCTAAAAACTAGACAGAAGCATTCTCAGAAACTTCTTTGTGATGAGTGCATTCAACTCACAGACTTGAACGTTCGTTTTGAAAGAGAAGTTTTGAAACATTCTTTTTGTAGAATCTGCAAGTGGATATTTGGAGAGCTTTGAGGCCTATGCTGGGAAAAGGAAGATCTTAACCTAAAAACTAGACAGAAGCATTCTCAGAAACTTCTGTGTGATGAGTGCATTTAACTCACAGATTTGAGCGTTCCTTTTCATAGAAGAGTTTGGAAACACTCCTTTTGTAGAATCTGCAAGTGTTTATTTGGAGTGCATTGAGGCCTATGCTGGAAAAGGAAATGTCTTCACATAAAAGCTAGACAGAAGCATTCTCAGAATCTTGTTTGTGGTGACTGCATTCATGTCACAGAGTTAAACCTTCTTTTTGATAGAAGAGTTTTGAAACTCTCTTTTTGTAGAATCTGCAAGTGAATATTTGGAGCTGTTTGAGGCCAATGCTGGAAAAGGAAATATCTTCACATAAAAACTAGACAGAAGCATTCTCAGACACTTCTTTGTGATGAGTGCATTCAACTCTCAGACTTGAACCTTTCTTTTGAAAGAGCAGTTTTGAAACACTCTTTCTGTAGAATCTGCTAGTGTATATTTGGAGCGCACGGAGGCCTATGCTGGGAAATGAAATACCTTCACGTAAAAACTAGACAGAAGAATTCTCATAAACTACTGTGTGATGAGTGCATTCAACCCACAGACTTGAAAGTTCCTTTTGATAGAATAGTTTTGAAACACTCTTTTTGTAGAATCTGCAAGTGTTTATTTCGAGAGCTTTGAGGCCTATGCTGGAAAAGGAAATATCTTCACAAAAAAACTAGACAGAAGCATTCTCAGAAACTTCCTTGTGTTGAGTGCATTCAACTCACAGACTTGAACGTTCCTTTTAAAAGAGCAGTTTTGAAACACTCTTTTTGTAGAATCTGCAAGTGGATATTTGGAGCGCTTTGAGACCTATGCTGGGAAAAGAAATATCTTCACCTAAAAACTAGACAGAAGCATTCTCATAAACTACTGTGTGATGAGTGCATTCAACTCACAGACTTAAAAGTTCCTTTTGATAGAACAGTTTTGAAACACTTCTTTTGTAGAATCTGCAAGTGTTTATTTCGAGCGCTTTGGGGCCTATGATGGAAAAGGAAATATCTTCACATAGCAACGAGACAGAAGCATTCTCAGAAACTTCTTTGTGACGAGTGCATTCAACTGATAGACTTGAACGTTCCTTTGAAAGAGCAGTTTGGAAACACTCTTTTTGTAGAATCTGCAAGTGTTTATTTAGAGCGATTTGAGGCCTATGCTGGAAATGGAAATATCTTCACATAACAACTAGACACAAACATTCTAAGAAACTTCTTTGTGATGAGTGTATTCACCTCACAGACTTGAACTTTCCTTTTCAAAGAGCAGTTTTGAAACACTCTTTTTGTAGAATCTGCACGTGGATATTTGGAGAGCTTTGAGGCCCATGCTGGGAAAAGGAATATCTTAAACTAAAAACTAGACAGAAGCATTCTCAGAAACTTCTGTGTGATGAGTGCATTCAACTCACAGACTTGAGCGTTCCTTTTCATAGAAGAGTATGGAAACACTCCTTTTGTAGGATCTGCAAGTGTTTACTTGGAGCGCTTTGAGGCCTAGGCTGGAAACGGAAATATCTTCACATAAAAGCTAGACAGAAGCATTCTCAGAATCTTGTTTGTGATGACTGCATTCTTGTCACAGTGTTAAACCTTCTTTTTGATAGAAGAGATTTGAAACGCTTTTTTTGTAGAATCTGCAAGTGGATATTTGGATGTGTTTGAGGCCAATGCTGGAAAAGGAAATATCTTCACATAAAAACTAGACAGAAGCATTCTCAGAAACTTCTTTGTGATGAGTGCATTCAACTCACAGACTTGAACCTTCCTTTTGAAAGAGGAGTTTTGAAACACTCTTTTTGTACCATCTGCAAGTGGATATTTGGAGCACCTTGAAGCCTATGTTGGGAAATGAAATATCTTCACCTAGAAACTAGACAGAAATATTCTCAGAAACTTCTGTTTGATGAGAGCATTCAACTCACAGACTTGAACGTTCCTTTTGAAAAAGCAGTTTTGAAACACTCTTTTTGTAGAATCTGCAAGGGGATATTTGGAGCGCTTTGAGGCCTATGCTGGGAAAAGGAATATCTTCACCTAAAAACCAGACAGAAGCATTCTCAGAAACTTCTGCGTGACAAGTGCATTGAACTCACAGACTTGAGCATTCCTTTTCATAGAACAGTTTGGAAACACTCCTTTTGTAGAATCTGCAAGTGTATATTTAGAGCGCACTGAGGCCTATGCTGGGAAATGAAATATCTTCACCTAAAAACCAGACAGAAGTATTCTCAGAAACTACTGTGTGATGAGTGCATTCAACTCACAGACTCGAAAGTTCCTTTTCATAGAACAGTTTTGAAAAATTCTTTTGTAGAATCTGCAAGTGTTTATTTCCAGCGCTTTGTGGCCTATGCTGGAAAAGGGAATATCTTCACATAACAACTAGACAGAAGCATTCTCAGAAACTTCTGTGTGATAAGTGCATTCAACTCACAGACTTGAGCATTCCTTTTCATAGAACAGTTTGGAAACACTCCTTTTGTAGAATCTGCAAGTGTTTATTTAGAGCGCTTTGAGGCCTATGCTGGGAAAGGAAATATCTTCACATAAAAACTAGACTGAAGCATTCTCAGAATCTTGTTTGTGATGACTGCATTCTACTCGCAGAGTTGAACCTTGTTTTCGATAGAAGAGCTTTGAAACTCTCTTTTTGTAGAATCTGTAAGGGGATATTTGGAGCTGTTCGAGCCCATTCTGGAAAATGAAATATCTTCACATAAAAACTAGACAGAAGCATTCTCAGAAACTTTTTGTGATGGGTGCGTTCAACTCACAGACTTGAACCTTTCTTTTGAAAGAGCAGTTTTGAAACACTGTTTTTGTAGAATATTCTAGTGTATATTTGGAGCGCACTGAGGCCTATGCTGAGAAATGAAATATCTTCACCTAAAAACTAGACAGAAGGATTCTCAGAAACTATTGTGTGATGAGTGCATTCAACTCACAGACTTGAACGTTCCTTTTGATAGAACAGTTTTGAAACACTCCTTTTGCAGAATCTGCAGGTGTTTATTTAGAGCGCTTTGTGGCCTATGCTGGAAAAGGAAATGTCTTCACATAACAACTAGACAGAAGCATTCTCAGAAACTTCTTTGTGACAAGTTCATTCAACTCACAGACTTGAACGTTCCTTTTGAAAGAGCAGTTTTGAAACACTCTTTTTGTACAATATGCAAGTGTTTATTTAGAGTGCTTTGAGGCCTATGCTGGAAATGGAAATATCTTCTCATAACAAGTAGACACAAACATTCTCAGAAACTTCTGTGTGATGAGTGCATTCAACTCACAGACTTGAGCGTTCCTTTTCATGGAACAGTTTGGAAACCCTCCTTTTGTAGAATCTGCAAGTGTTTATTTGGAGCTCTTTGAGGCCTATGCTGGAAAAGGAAATATCTTCACATAAAAACTAGACAGAAGCATTCCCAGAAACGTCTTTGTGATGACTGCGTTCAACTCACAGACTTGAACCTTTCTTTTGAAAGAGCAGTTTTGAAACACTCTTTTTGTAGAATCTACTAGTGTATATTCGGAGCGCACGGAGGCCTATGCTGGGAAATGAAATATCTCCACCTAAAAACTAGACAGAAGGATTCTCAGAAACCACTGTGTGATGAGTGCATTCAACTCACAGACTTGAACGTTCCTTTTGATAGAACAGTTTTGAAACACTCATTTTGTAGAATCTGCAAGTGTTTATTTTGAGCGCTTTGAGGCCTATGCTGGAAAAGGAAATATCTTCACATAAAAACTAGACAGAAACATTCTCAGAAACTTCCTTGTGTTGAGTGCATTCAACTCACAGGGTTGAAACTGACTTTTGATAGAGTAATTTGGAAACACTCTTTTTGTAATTTCTGCAAGGGGATAGTTGGAGCGACTGCGGCATCTAGTAGGAAAGGAAATACATGCAGATGAAAACTAGATAGAACCATTCTCAGAAACCTCCTTCGGAGGAGTGAGTTCAACTCACAGACTTGAACGTTCCTCTTTAAAGAGCAGTTTTGAAACACTCTTTCTGTAGAATCTGCAAGAGGATATTTGGAGTGCTCTCAGGTCTATGCTGGAAAAGGAAATATGTTCACGTAAGAACTAGACAGAAGCATTCTCAGAAACCTCTGTGTGATTAGTCCATTCAACTCACAGACACAAACGTTCCTTTTGATATAACAGTTTTGTAACACTCCTTTTGTAAAATCTGCAAGTGTTTATTTGGAGGGCTTTGAGGCCTACGCTGGAAAAGGAAATATCTTCACATAAGAACTAGACAGAAGCATTCTCAGAAACTTCTTCATAATGAGAGCTTTCAACTCACAGACTTGAACGTTCCTTTTGATACAACAGTTTGTAAACACTCCTTTTGTAGAATCTGCAACTGTTTATTCGGAGCGCTTTGAGGATTACGCTGGAAAAGGAAATATCTTCACATAACAACTAGACAGAATCATTCTCAGAAACTTCTTTGCGATGAGTGCATTCAACACACAGACTTGAACCTTTCTTTTGAAAGAGCAGTTTTGAAACACTCTTTTGTAGAATCTGCTAGTGTATATTTGGAGCGCACTGAGGCCTATGCTGGGAAATGAAATATCTTCACCTAAAAACTAGACAGAAGGATTCTCAGAAACAACTGTGTGATGAGTGCATTCAACTCACAGACTTGAACCTTCCTTTAGAAAGAGGAGTTTTGAAACACTCTTTTTGTACAATCTGCAAGTGGATATTTGGAGCGCCTTGAAGCCTATGCTGGGAAATGAAATATCTTCAGCTAAAAACTAGACAGAAGCATTCTCAGAAACTTCTTTGCGATGCGTGCATTGAACTCACAGAGTTGAAACTGACTTCTGATTGTGTAGTTTGGAAACACTCTTTTAGTAATTTCTGCAAGAGGATATTTGGAGCGACTGCGGCATCTAGTGGAAAAGGAAATACATGCAGATGAAAACTAGATAGAAACATTCTCAGAAACCTCCTTCTGAGGAGTGAGTTCAACTCACAGACTTGAAAGTTCCTCTTGAAAGAGCAGTTTTGAAACACTCTTTCTGTAGAATCTGCAAGTGGATATTTGGAGCGCTCTCAGGTCTGTGCTGGAAAAGGAAATATCTTCACATAAGAACTAGACAGAAGCATTCTCAGAAACTTCTGTGTGACGAGTGCATTCAACTCACAGACACGAACGTTCCTTTTGATAAAACAGTTTTGTAACACTCCTTTTGTAATATCTGCAAGTGTTTATTTGGAGGGCTTTGAGGCCTACGCTGGAAAAGGAAATATCTTCACATAAGTACTAGACAGAAGCATTCTCAGAAACTTCTTCATGATGAGAGCTTCCAACTCACAGACTTGAACGTTCCTTTTGATACAACAGTTTGGAAACACTCCTTTTATAGAATCTGCAACTGTCTATTCGGAGGGCTTTGAGGCATATGCTGGAAAACGAAATATCTTCACATAACAACTAGACAGAAGCATTGTCAGAAACTTCTTTGCCATGAGTGCATTCAACTCACAGACTTGAATGTTCCTTTTGAAAGAGCAGTTTTGAAACACTCTGTTTGTAGAATCAGCAAGTGGATATTTGGAGCACTTTGAGGCCTGTGCTGGGAAATGTCGTATCTTCACGTAAAAACTAGACAGAAGTATTCTCAGAAACTTCGGTGTGATGAGTGCATTCAACTCACAGACTTGAACGTTCCCGTTGAAAGGCAGTTTTGAAACACTCTTTTTGTAGAATCTGCAAGTGGATATTTGGAGCGCTTTGAGGCCTATGCCGGGAAAAGGAATATCTTCAAATAAAAACTAGACAGAAGCATTCTCAGAAACTTCTGCGTGATAAGTGCATTGAACTCACAGACTTGAGCATTCCTTTTCATAGAACAGTTTGGAAACACTCCTTTTGTAGAATCTGCAAGTGTTTATTTGGAGCGCTTTGAGGCCTATGCTGGAAAAGGGAATATCTTCACATAAAAATTAGACAGAAGTATTCTCAGAATCTTGTTTGTGACGACTGCATTCTACTCACAGAGGTGAACCTTCTTTTCGATAGAAGAGTTTTGAAACTCTCTTTTAGTAGAATCTGCAAGGGGATATTTGGAGCTGTTTGAGGCCAATTCTGGAAAATGAAATATCTTCACATAAAAACTAGACAGAAGCATTCTCAGCAACTTCTTTGTGATGAGTGCATTCAACTCAAAGACTTGAACCTTTCTTTTGAAAGAGCAGTTTTGAAACACTCTTTTTGTAGAATCTGCTAGTGTATATTTGGAGCACACTGAGGCCTATGCTGGGAAAGGGAATATCTTCACCTAAAAACTAGACAGAAGCATTCTCAAAAACTACTGTGTGATGAGTGCATTCAACTCACAGACTTGAACGTTCGTTTTGATAGAACAGTTTTGAAACACTCCTTTTCTAGAATCTGCAAGTGTTTATTTTGAGCGCTTTGTGGCCAATGCTGGAAAACGAAATATCTTCACATAAAAACTAGACAGAAGCATTCTCAGAAACGTCTTTGCGATGACTGCATTCAACTCACAGACTTGAAAGATTCTTTTGAAAGAGGAGTTTTGAAACACTCTTTTTGTAGAATCTGCTAGTGTATATTTGGAGCACACAGAGGCCTATGCTGGGAAATGAAATATCTTCACCTAAAAACTAGACAGAATGATTTTCAGAAACTACTGTGTGATGAGTGCATTCAACTCACAGACTTGAACGTTCCTTTTGATAGAACAGTTTTGAAACACTCCTTTTGTAGAATCTGCAAGTGTTTATTTCGTGCGCTTTGAGGCCTATGCTGGAAAAGGAAATATTTTCACATAAAAACTAGACAGAAGCATTCTCAGAAACTTCCTTGTGTTGAGTGCATTCAACTCACAGAGTTGAAACTGACATTTGATAGAGTAGTTTGGTAACACTTTTTTTGTAATTTCTGCTAGGGGATAGTTGGAGCGACTGCGGCATCTAGTGGAAAAGGAAATACATGCAGATGAAAATTACATAGAACTATTCTCAGAAACCTCCTTCTGAGGAGTGAGTTCAACTCACAGATTTGAACGTTCCTCTTGAAAGAGCAGTTTTGAAACACTCTTTTTGTGGAATCTGTAAGTGGATATTTGGAGCGCTCTCAGGTCTACGCTGGAAAAGGAAATAGCTTCACAGAAGAACTAGACAGAAGCATTCTCCGAAACTTCTGTGTGACGTGTGCATTCAACTCACAGACACGAACGTTACTTTTGATATAACAGTTTTGTAACACTCCTTTTGTAATATCTGAATGTGTTTATTTGGAGGGCTTTGAGGCCTACGCTGGAAAAGGAAATATCTTCACATAAGAACTAGACAGAAGCATTCTCAGAAACTTCTTCATGATGAGAGCTTTCAACTCACAGACTTGAACGTTCCTTTTGATACAACAGTTTGGAAACACTCCTTTTATAGAATCTGCAACTGTTTATTCGGAGTGCTTTGAGGCTTACGCTGGAAAACGAAATATCTTCACATAACAACTAGATAGAAGCATTCTCAGAAACCTCTTTGCGATGCGTGCATTCAACACACAGACTTGAACCTTTCTTTTGAAAGAGTAGTTTTGAAACACTCTTTTGTAGAATCTGCTAGTGTATATTTGGAGCGCACTGTGGCCTACGCTGGGAAATGAAATATCTTCACCTAAAAACTAGACAGAAGGATTCTCAGAAACAACTGTGTGATGAGTGCATTCAACGCACAGACTTTAACCTTCCTTTTGAAAGAGGAGTTTTGAAACACTCTTTTTGTACAATCTGCAAGTGGATATTTGGAGCGCCTTGAAGCCTATGCTGGGAAATGAAATATCTTCAGCTAGAAACTAGACAGAAGCATTCTCAGAAACTTCTTTGCGATGCATGCATTCAACTCACAGAGTTGAGACTGACTTTTGATAGAGTAGTTTGTAAACACTCTTTTTGTAATTTCTGCAAGTGGATATTTTTAGCGACTGCGGCATCTAGTGGAAAAGGAAATACATGCAGATGAAAACTACATAGAACCATTCTCAGAAACCTCCTTTTGAGGAGTGAGTTCAACTCACAGACTTGAACGTTCCTCTTGAAAGAGCAGTTTTGAAACACTCTTTTTGTAGAATCTGCAAGTGGATATTTGGAGCGCTCTCAGGTCTATGCTGGAAAAGGAAATAGCTTCATATAAGAACTAGACAGAAGCATTCTCAGAAACTTCTGTGTGACGAGTGCATTCAACTCACAGACACGAACGTTCCTTTTGAGATAACAGTTTCGTAACACTCCTTTTGTAAAATCTGCAAGTGTTTATTTGGAGGGCTTTGAGGCCTAAGCTGGAAAAGGAAATATCTTCACAGAAGAACTAGACAGAAGCATTCTCAGAAACTTCTTCATGATGAGAGCTTTCAACTCACAGACTTGAACGTTCCTTTTGATACAGAGGTTTGGAAACACTCCTTTTATAGAACCTGCAACTGATTATTCGGAGGGCTTTGAGGCATATGCTGGAAAAGGAAATATCTTCACATAAAAACTAGACAGAAGCATTCTCAGAAACTTCTTTGCGATGAGTGCATTCAACTCACAGACTTGAACGTTCTTTTTGAAAGAGCAGTTTTCAAACACTGTTTCTGTAGAATCTGGAAGAGGATATTTGGAGCGCTTTTAGGCCTATGCGGGGAAAATGAATATCTTCACCTAAAAACTAGAGAGAGGCATTCTCAGAAATTTCTGTGTGATGAGTGCATTCAACTCATAGACTTGAGCATTCCTTTTCATAGAACAGTTTGGAAACACTCCTTTTGTAGAAACTTCAAGTGTTTATTTGGAGCGCTTTGAGGCCTATGCTGGAAAAGGAAATATCTTCACATAACAACTAGACAGAAGCGTTCTCAGAAACTTCTTTGCGATGAGTGCATTCAACTCACAGACTTGAACGTTCCTTTTGAAAGAGCAGTTTTGAAACACTCTGTTTGTAGAAACTGCAAGTGGATATTTGGAGCGCTTTGATGCCTATGCTGGGAAATGAAATATCTTCACCTTCAAACTAGACAGAAGTATTCTCAGAAACTTCTTTGTGATGAGTGCATTGAAACCACAGACTTGAACGTTCCTTTTGAAAGAACAGTTTTGAAACACTCTTTTTGTAGAATCTGCAAGAGGATATTTGGAGTGCTTTGTGGCCTATGCTGGGAAAAGGAATATCTTCAACTAAGATCTAGACAGAAGCATTCTCAGAAACTTCTGTGTGATGAGTGCATTCAACTCACAGACTTGAGCATTCCTTTTCATAGAACAGTTTGGAAACACTCCTTTTGTAGAATCTGCAAGTGTTTATTTGGAGCGCTTTGAGGCCTATGCTGGAAAAGGAAATATCTTCACATAAAAACTAGGCAGAAGCATTCTCAGAATCTTGTTTGTGATGACTGCATTCTACTCACAGATTTGAACCTTCTTTTCAGAAGAAGAGTTTTGAAACTCTATTTTTGTAGAATCTGCAAGTGGATATTTGGAGCTGTTTGAGGCCAATTCTGGAAAAGGATATATCTTCATATAAAAACTTGACAGAAGCATTCTCAGAAACTTCTTTGTGTTGAGTGCATTCAACTCACAGACTTGAATCTTTTTTTTGAAAGAGCAGTTTTGAAAAGCTCTTTTTGTAGAATCTGCTAGTGTATATTTGGAGCGCACTGAGGCCTATGCTGGGAAATGAAATATCTTCACCTAAAAACAAGACAGAAGCATTCTCAGAAACTTCTGTGTGATGAGTGTGTTCAACTCACAGACTTGAAGTTTCCTTTTGATAGAACGGTTTTGAAACACTACTTTTGTAGAATCTGCAAGTGTTTATTTCGAGCGCTTTGTTGCCTATGATGGAAAAGGAAATATCTTCACATAACACCTAGACAGAAGCATTCTCAGAAACTAGTTTGTGACGGGTGCATTCAACTGACAGACTTGAACGTTCCTTTTGAAAGAGCAGTTTTGAAACACTCTTTTTGTAGAATCTGCAAGTGGATATTTGGAGAGCTTTGAGGCCTATGCTGGGAAAGAGAATATTTCACCTAAAAACTAGACAGAAGCATTCTCATAAACTTCTGTGTGATGAGTGCATTCAACTCACCGACATGAGCGTTCGTTTTCATAGAACGGTTTGGAAACACTCCTTTTCTAGAATCTGCAAGTGTTTATTTGGAGCGCTTAGCGGCCTATGCAGGAAATGGAAATATCTTCACATAACAACTAGAAACAAACATTCTCAGAAACTTGTTTGTGATGACTGCATTCTACTCACAGAGTTGAACCTTCTTTTCAATAGAAGAGTTTTGAAACTCTCTTTTGTAGAATCTGCAAGTGGATATTTGGAGCTGTTTGAGGCCCATTCATGAAAAGGAAATAACTTCACATAAAAACTAGACAGAAGCATTCTCAGAAACTTATTTGTGATGAGTGCATTCAACTCACAGACGTGAAACTCTCTTTTGAAAGAGCAGTTTTGAAATACTCTTTTTGTAGAATCTGCTAGTGTATATTTGGAGCGCACAGAGGCCTATGCTGAGAAATGAAATATCTTCACCTAAAAACTAAACAGAAGCATTCTCAGAAACTTCTGTGTGATGAGTGCATTCAACTCACGGACTTGAACGTTCCTTTTGATAGAACAGTCTTGAAACACTCCTTCTGTAGAATCTGCAAGTGTTTATTTCGAGCGTTTTGGGGCCTATGATGGAAAAGGAAATATCTTCACATAACAACTAGACAGAAGCATTCTCAGAAACTTCTGTGTGATGAGTGCATTCAACTCACGGACTTGAACGTTCCTTTTGATAGAACAGTCTTGAAACACTCCTTCTGTAGAATCTGCAAGTGTTTATTTCGAGCGTTTTGGGGCCTATGATGGAAAAGGAAATATCTTCACATAACAACTAGACAGAAGCATTCTCAGAAACTTCTTTATGATGAGTGCATTCTACTCACAGAGTTGAACCTTCTTTTTGATAAGAGTTTTGAAACTCTCTTTTTGTAGAATCTTCTAGTGGATATTAAGTGCGATTGCGGCATCTAGTGGAAAAGGAAATACATGCAGATGAAAACTAGATAGAACCATTCTCAGAAACCACTTTCTGAGGACTGCGTTCAAGTCACAGACTTGAAGGTTCCTTTTGAAAGAGCAGTTTTGAAACACTCTTTTTGTAGAATCTGCAAGTGGATATTTGGAGCGCATTGTGGCCTGTGCTTGAAAATGAAATATCTTCATCTAAAAACTAGACAGAAGCATTCTCATTAACTTCTGTGTGATTAGTGCATTCAACTCACAGACATGAACGTTCCTTTGAATATAACAGTTTTTTAACACTCCTTTTGTAGAATCTGCAAGTGTTTATTTGGAGCGCTTTGAGGCCTATGCTGGAAAAGGAAATAACTTCACCTAAGAACTAGATGGAAGCATTCTCAGAAACTTCTTGGTGATGAGTGCATTCAACTCACCGAGTTGAATACTCCTTTCGAAAGAGCAGTTTTGAAAGACTCTTTTTGTGGAATCTGCAAGTGAATATATGGAGTGCTTTGAGGCCTATGCTGGGAAAAGAAATATTTTCACCTTAAAACTAGACAGAAGCATTCTCAGAAACTTCTGTGTGATGAGTGCATTCAACTCACATACATGAAACGTTCTTTCTGATGGAACAGTTTGGAAACACTCCTTTTGTAGAATCTGCAAGTGTTTATTTGGAGCGCTTTGAAGCCTATGCTAGAAAAGGAAATATCTTCACATAAAAACTAGACAGAAGCATTCTCAGAAACTTCTTTATGATGAGTGCATTCTACTCACAGAGTTGAACCTTCTTTTTGATAGAAGACGTTTGAAACTCTCTTTTTGTAGAATCTGCTATTGTTTATTTCGAGCGGTTTGAGGCATCTGCTGGAAAAGGATATATCTTTACATAACAAGTAGAGAGAAGCATTCTCAGAAATTTCTTCGTGATGAGTGCTTTCATCTCACAGACTTGAACTTTCCTTTTGAAAGAGCAGCTTTGAAACACTCTTTTGGTAGAATATCTTAATGTATATTTGGAGCGATCTGCGGCCTATTCTGGGAAACGTAATATCTTCACCTAAAAACTAGACAGAAGGATTCTCAGAAACTTCTGTGTGATGAGTGCATTCAACTCACAGACTTGATCGTTCCTTTTGATAGAACAATTTTGAAACACTCCTTTTGTAGAATCTGCAAGTGTTTATTTCGAGCGCTGTGAGGTGTATGCTGGAAAAGGAAATATCCTCACGTAACAACTAGACAGAAGCATTCTCAGAAACTTCTTTGTGATGAGTGCATTCAACTCACAGACTTGAACCTTCCTTTTGAAAGAGAAGTTTTGTAACAATCTTTTTCTAGAATCTGCAAGTGATTATTTGGAGCGCTGTGAGGCCTATGTTGGAAAAGGAAGTATCTTCCTATCAAAACTTGACAGAAGCATTCTCAGAAACTTGTTTGTGATGAGTGCATTCAACTCACAGACTTGAACCTTCCTTTTGAAAGAGGAGTTCTGAAACACTCTTTTTCTACAATCTGCAAGTGTATATTTGGAACGCTCTGAGGCCTATGCTGGGAAATGAAATAACTTCTGCTAAAAACTAGAAAGAAGCATTCTCAGAAACTTCTTTTTGATGTGTGCATTCAACTCACAGTGTTGAAACTGACTTTTGATAGAGTAGTTTGGAAACAATCTGTTTGTAATTTCTATAAGAGTGTATTTTGGGCGATTGCGGCATCTATTGGAAAAGGAAATACATGCAAATGAAAACTAGATAGAACAATTCTCAGAAAACACTTTCTGATGATTGCGTTCAAGTCACAGACTTGAACGTTCGTTTTGAAAGAGCAGTTTTGAAACACTCTTTTTGTAGAATCTGCAAGAGGATATTTGGAGCGCGTTGAATCCTATGCTTGGAAATGAAATATCTTCACCTAAAAACTAGACAGAAGTATTCTCAGAAACTTCTGTGTGATTAGCGCATTCAACTCACTGACATGAACGTTCCTTTGGATAAAACAATTTTGTAACAATCATTTTGCAGAATCTGCAAGTGTTTATTTGGAGCGCTTTGAGACCTATGCTGGAAAAGGAAATATCTTCACATAAGAGCTAGACAGGAACATTCTCAGAAATTTCTTTGTGATGAGTGCATTCTACTCACAGAGTTGAACCTTCTTTTGATAGAAGAGTTTTGAAACTGTCTTTTTGTAGAATCTGCAAGTGTTTATTTTGAGCGCTTTGAGGCCTATGCTGGAAAAGGAAATAACTTCACATAACAACTAGACAGAAGCATTCTCAGAAACTTCTGTGTGATGAGTGCACTCAACTCACAGACTTGAAACTTCCTTTTGAAAGAGCAATTTTGAAACACTCTTTTTGTAGAATCTGCAAGTGGATATTTAGAGCAATTTGAGGCCTATGCTGGGAAATGAAATATCTTCACCTAAAAACTAGACAGTATCATTCTCAGAAACGTCTGTGTAATGACTGCATTCAACTCAGAGACTTGAACGTTCCTTTTGATAGACCAGTTTTGAAACACTCCTTTTGTAGAATCTGCAAGTGTTTATTTGGAGCGCTTTGAGGCCTAAGTTGGAAAAGGAAGTATCTTCGTATAAAAACTAGACAGAAGCATTCTCAGAAACTTGTTTGGGATGAGTGCATTCAACTCACAGACTTGAACCTTCCTTTTGAACGAGGAGTTTTGAAACACTCTTTTTGTACATTCTGCAAGTGGATATTTGGAGCGCTCTGAGGCCTATGCTGCGAAATGAAATATCTCCAGCTAAAAACTAGACAGAAGCATTCTGAGAAACTGCTTGGCAATGCGTGCATTCAACTCACAGAATTGAAACTGACTTTTGATAGAGTAGTTCGGAAACACTCTTTTTGTAATTTCTGCAAGTGGATATTTGGGGCGATTGCGGCATCTAGTGGAAAAGGAAATACATGCAGATGAAAACTAGATAGAACCATTCTCAGAAACCTCTTCCTGATGAGTGCGTTCAACTCGCAGACTTGAAACTTCCTTTTGAAAGAGCAGTTTTGAAAGTCTCTTTTTGTCGAATCTGCAAGTGGATATTTGGAGCGCTTTGAGGCCTATGTTGGGAAAAGGAATATCTTCACCTAAAAACTAGACAGAAGCATTCTCAGAAACTTCTGTGTGATGAGTGCATTCAACTCACAGACTTGAAAGTTCCTTTTGATAGAACAGTTTTGAGACACTTCTTTTGAAGAATCTGCAAGTGTTTATTTCGAGTGCTTTGAGGCCTATGCTGGAAAAGGAAATGTCTTCACATAACAACTAGACAGAAGCATACTCAGAAACATGTTTGTGATGAGTGTATTCTACTCACAGAGTTGAACCTCCTTTTTGATAGAAGAGTGTTGAAACTCTCTTTTTCTAGAATCTGGAAGAGGATATTTGGAGGTGCTTGAGACAATGGCTGGAAAAGCAAATATCTTCACATAAAAACTAGACAGAAGCATTCTCAGAAACATCTTTGTGATGAGTACATTCAACTCACAGACTTAACATTTCTTTTGAAAGTGCAGTTTTGAAATACTCTTTTTGTAGAATATGCTAGTGTATAATTGGTGCGCTCTGAGGCCTATGCTGGGTAATGAAATATCTTCACCTAAAAACTAGATGGAATCATTCTCAGAAACTTCTGTGTGATGTGTGCATTTAACTCACCGACCTGAACGTTCCTTTTGGTAGAACAGTATTGAAACACTCCTTTTGTAGAATCTGCAAGTGTTTTTTTCGAGCGCGTTGAGGCCTATGCTGGAAAAGGAAATATCTTCATGTAACAACTAAACAGAAGGATTCTCAGAAACTTCTTTGTGATGAGTGCATTCAACTTACAGACTTGAAAGCCCCTTTTGAAAGAGCAGTTTTGAAACACTGTTTTTGTAGAATCGGCAAGTGGATATTTGGAGCGTTTTGAGGCCTATGCTGGGAAAAGAAATATCTTCACCTAAAAACTAGACAAAAGCATTCTCAGAAACTTCTGTGTGATGAGTGCATTCAACTCACAGACTTGAACCTTTCTTTTGATAGAAGAGTTTGGAAACACTCCTTTGGTAGAATCTGCAAGTGTTTATTTAGAGCGCTTTGAGGCCTGTGCTGGAGAAGGAAATATCTTCACATAACAACTAGACAGAAGCATTCTCAGAAACTTCTACGTGATGAGTGCATTCAACTCAAAGACTTGAACATTCCTTTTGAAAGAGCAGTTTTGAAACACTCTTTTTGTAGAATCTGCAAGGGATATTTGTAGCGCTTTGAGGCCTATGCTGGGAAAAGAAATATCTTCACCTACAAACTAGACGGAAGCATTCTCAGATACTTCTTTGTGATGAGTGCATTCAACTCACAGACTTGAGCGATCCTTTTGGTAGAACAGTTTGGACACACTTCTTTTGTAGAATCTGCAAGTGTTTATTTAGAGCGCTCTGAGGCCTATGCTGGGAAAAGAAATATCTCCAGCTAAAAAGCAGACAAAAACGTTCGCAGAAACTTACTTGAAATGCGTGCATTCAACTCCCAGAGTTGAAAATGACTTTTGATGGAGTAGTTTGGAAACACTCTTTTTGTAATTTCTGCAAGTGGATATTTGGAGCGATTGCGGCATCTAGTGCAACAGGAAATACATGCAGATGAAAACTAGATAGAACCATTCTCAGAAACCACTTTCTGATGAGTGTGTTCGATTCACAGACTTGAACATTCCTTTTGAAAGAGCAGTTTTGAAATACTCTTTTTGTAGAATCTGCAAGTGGATATTTGGAGCGCTCTGAGACCTATGCTGGAAAAAGAAATATCTTCACATAAGAACTAGACAGAAGCATTCTCAGAAACTTCTTTGTGATGAGTGCATTCAACTCACAGACTTGAAACTTCCTTTTGAAAGAGCATTTTGAAACACTCTTTTTGTAGAATCGGCAAGTGGATATTTGGAGCGCTTTCAAGCCTATGCTGGGTAAAGAAATATCTTCACCTGAAAACTAGAGAGAATAATTCTAAGAAACTTCTGTGTGATGAGTGCATTCAACTCACGGACTTGAATGTTCCTTTTGCTAGAAGACTTTGGAAACACTCCTTTTGTAGAATCTGCAAGTGTTTATTTGTAGTGCTTTGAGGCCTATGTTGGAAAAGGAAATATCTTCCTATAAAAACTAGATAGAAGGATTCTCAGAAACATCTTTGTGATGAGTGCATTCAACACACAGACTTGAACATTTCTTTTGAAACAGCAGTTTTGAAACACTCTTTTTGTAGAAACTGCTAATGTATATTTGGAGCGATCTGAGGCCTATTCTGGGAAACAAAATATCTTCACATAACAACTAGACAGAAGCATACTCAGAAACTACTTTGTGATGAGGGCATTCAACTCACAGACTATGACGTTCATTTTGAAAGAGCAGTTTTGAAACACACTTTTTGTAGAATCTGCAAGTGGATATTTGGAGCGCTTTGAGGCCTATGTTGGGAAAACGAATATCTTCACCTAAAAACTAGACAGAAGCATTCTCAGAAACTTCTGTGTGATGAGTGCATTAAACTCACAGACTTGAAAGTTCCTTTTGATAGAATAGTTTTGAGACACTTCTTTTGAAGGATCTGCAGTGTTTATTTCGAGGGCTTTGACGCCTATGCTGGAAAAGGAAATATCTTCACATAACAACTAGACAGAAGCATACTCAGAAACTACTTTGTGATGAGTGCATTCAACTCGCAGACTTTGACGTTCATTTTGAAAGAGCAGTTTTGAAACACTCTTTTTGTAGAATCTACAAGGGATATTTGTAGCTCTTTGAGGCCTATGCTGGGAAAAGAAATATCTTCACCTACAAACTAGACAGAAGCATTCTCAGAAACTTCTTTGTGATGTGTGCATTCAACTCACAGACTTGAGCGAACCTTTTGGTAGAACAGTTTGGACACACTCCTTTTGTAGAATCTGCAAGTGTTTATTTAGAGCGCTCTGAGGCCTATGCTGGCAAAAGAAATATCTCCAGCTAAAAAGCAGACAAAAACGTTCTCAGAAACTTACTTGCAATGCGTGCTTTCAACTCCCAGAGTTGAAAATGACTTTTGATGGAGTAGTTTGGAAACACTCTTTTTGTAATTTCTGCAAGTGGATATTTGGAGAGATTGTGGCATCTAGTGCAACAGGAAATACATGCAGATGAAAACTAGATAGAACCATTCTCAGAAACCTCTTTCTGATGAGTGTGTTCAACTCACAGACTTGAACATTCCTTTTGAAAGAGCAGTTTTGAAACACTGTTTTTGTAGAATCTGCAAGGGATATTTGTAGCGCTTTTGAGGCCTATGCTGGGAAAAGAAATATCTTCACCTACAAACTAGACGGAAGCATTCTCAGAAACTTCTTTGTGATGAGTGCATTCAACTCACAGACTTGAGCGATCCTTTTGGTAGAACAGTTTGGACACACTCCTTTGGTAGAATCTGCAAGTGTTTATTTAGAGCGCTCTGCGGCCTATGCTGGGAAAAGGAATATCTCCAGCTAAAAAGCAGACAGAAACGTTCTCAGAAACTTACTTGCAATGCGTGCTTTCAACTCCCAGAGTTGAAAATGACTTTTGATGGAGTAGTTTGGAAACACTCTTTTTGTAATTTCTGCAAGTGGATATTTGGAGCGATTGTGGCATCTAGTGCAACAGGAAATACATGCAGATGAAAACTAGATAGAACCATTCTCAGAAACCTCTTTCTGATGAGTGTGTTCAACTCACAGACTTGAACATTCCTTTTGAAAGAGCAGTTTTGAAACACTGTTTTTGTAGAATCTGCAAGGGATATTTGTAGCGCTTTTGAGGCCTATGCTGGGAAAAGAAATATCTTCACCTACAAACTAGACGGAAGCATTCTCAGAAACTTCTTTGTGATGAGTGCATTCAACTCACAGACTTGAGCGATCCTTTTGGTAGAACAGTTTGGACACACTCCTTTGGTAGAATCTGCAAGTGTTTATTTAGAGCGCTCTGCGGCCTATGCTGGGAAAAGGAATATCTCCAGCTAAAAAGCAGACAGAAACGTTCTCAGAAACTTACTTGCAATGCGTGCATTCAACTCCCAGAGTTGAAAATGACTTTTGATGGAGTAGTTTGGAAACACTCTTTTTGTAATTTCTGCAAGTGGATATTTGGAGCGATTGTGGCATCTAGTGCAACAGGAAATACATGCAGATGAAAACTAGATATAACCGTTCTCAGAAACCTCGTTCTGATGAGTTTGTTCAACTCACAGAGTTGAACATTCCTTTTGAAAGAGCAGTTTTGAAATACTCTTTTTGTAGAATCTGCAAGTGGATATTTGGAGCGCTCTGAGGACTATGCTGGAAAAAGAAATATCTTCACATAAGAACTAGACAGAAGCATTCTCAGAAACTTCTTTTTGATGAGTGCATTCAACTCACAGACTTGAAACTTCCTTTTGAAAGAGCATTTTGAAACACTCTTTTTGTAGAATCTGCAAGTGGATATTTGGAGCGCTTTCAGGCCTATGCTGGGTAAAGAAATATCTTCACCTAAAACTAGACGGAAGAATTCTAAGAAACTTCTGTGTGATGAGTGCATTCAACTCACGGACTTGAACGTTCCTTTTGCTAGAACAGGTTGGAAACACTCCTTTTGTAGAATCTGCAAGTGTTTATTTGTAGCGCTTTGAGGCCTATGCTGGAAAAGGAAATATCTTCTCATAAAAACTAGATAGAAGGATTCTCAGAAACATTTTTGTGATGAGTGCATTCAACACACAGACTTGAACATTTCTTTTCAAAAAGCAGTTTTAAAACACTCTTTTTGTAGAATCTGCTAATGTATATTTGGAGCGATCTGAGGCCTATTCTGGGAAACAAAATATCTTCACATAACAACTAGACAGAAGCATACTCAGAAACTACTTTGTGATGAGTGCATTCAACTCACAGATTTCGACGTTCATTTTGAAAGAGCAGTTTTGAAACACTCTTTTTGTAAAATCTGCAAGTGGATATTTGGAGCGCTTTTTGGCCAATGATGGGAAAAGAAATATCTTCACCTAAAAGCTAGACAGAAGCATTCTCAGAAACTTCTGTGTGATGAGTGCATTCAACTCACAGACTTGAACGTTCCTTTTGATAGAAGAGTTTGGAAACACTCCTTTGGTAGAATGTGCAAGTGTTTATTTAGTGCCCTTTGAGGCCTGTGCCGGAAAAGGAAATATCTTCACATAATAACTAGACAGAAGCATTCTCAGAAACTTCTTTGTGATGAGTGCATTCAACTCACAGACTTGAAAGCTCCTTTTGAAAGAGCAGTTTTGAAACACTGTTTTTGTAGAATCTGCAAGTGGATATTTGGAGCGTTTTGAGGCCTATGCTGGGAAAAGAAATATCTTCACCTAAAAGCTAGACAAAAGCATTCTCAGAAACTTCTGTGTGATGAGAGCATTCAACTCACAGACTTGAACGTTCCTTTTGATAGAAGAGTTTGGAAACACTCCTTTGGTAGAATCTGCAAGTGTTTATTTAGAGCGCTTTGAGGTCTGTGCTGGAAAAGGAAATATCTTCACATAACAACTAGACAGAAGCATTCTCAGAAACTTCTACGTGATGAGTGCATTCAACTCACAGAGTTGAACATTCCTTTTGAAAGAGCAGTTTTGAAACACTCTTTTTGTAGAATCTGCAAGGGATATTTGTAGCGCTTTGAGGCCTATGCTGGGAAAAGAAATATCTTCACCTACAAACTAGACGGAAGCATTCTCAGAAACTTCTTTGTGATGAGTGCATTCAACTCACAGACTTGAGCGATCCTTTTGGTAGAACAGTTTGGACACACTCCTTTTGTAGAATCTGCAAGTTGTTTATTTAGAGCGCTCTGAGGCCCATGCTTGGAAAAGAAATATCTCCAGCTAAAAAGCAGACAGAAACGCTCTCAGAAACGTATTTGCAATGCGTGCATTCAACTCCCAGAGTTGAAAATGACTTTTGATGGAGTAGTTTGGAAACACTCTTTTTGTAATTTCTGCAAGTGAATATTTGGAGCGATTGCGGCATCTAGTGCAACAGGAAATACATGCAGATGAAAACTAGATAGAACCATTCTCAGAAACCTCTTTCTGATGAGTGTGTTCAACTCACAGACTTGAACATTCCTTTTGAAAGAGCAGTTTTGAAATAGTCTTTTTGTAGAATCTGCCAGTGGATATTTGGAGGGCTCTGAGGCCTATGCTGGAAAAAGGAATATCTTCACATAAGAACTAGACAGAAGCATTCTCAGAAACTTCTTTTTGATGAGTGCATTCAACTCACAGACTTGAAACTTCCTTTTGAAAGAGCATTTTGAAACACTCTTTTTGTAGAATCTGCAAGTGGATATTTGGAGCGCTTTCAGGCCAATGCTGGGTAAAGAAATATCTTCACCTAAACCTAGACGGAAGAATTCTAAGAAACTTCTGTGTCATGAGTGCATTCAACTCACGGACTTGAACGTTCCTTTTGCTAGAACAGTTTGGAAACACTCCTTTTGTAGAATCTGCAAGTGTTTATTTGTAGCGCTTTGAGGCCTATGTTGGAAAAGGAAATATCTTCCTATAAAAAATAGATAGAAGGATTCTCAGAAACATCTTTGTGATGAGTGCATTCAACACACAGACTTGAACATTTCTTTTGAAAAAGCAGTTTTGAAACACTCTTTTTGTAGAATCTGCTAATGTATATTTGGAGCGACCTGAGGCCTATTCAGGGAAACAAAATATCTTCACCTAAAAACTAGACAGAAGGATTCTCAGAAACTACTGTGTGATGAGTTCATTCAGCTCACAGACTTGAACGTTCCTTTTGATAGAAGAGTTTGGAAACACTCCTTTGGTAGAATCTGGAATTGTTTATTTAGTGCGCTTTGAGGCCTGTGCTGGAAAAGGAAATATCTTCACATAATAACTACACAGAAACATTCTCAGAAACCTCTTCATGATGAGTGCATTGAACTCACAGACTTGAACATTCCTTTTGAAAGAGCAGTTTTGAAACACTCTTTTTGTAGAATCTGCAAGGGATATTTGTAGCCCTTTGAGGCCTATGCTGGGAAAAGAAATATTTTCACCTACAAACTAGACGGAAGCATTCTCAGAAACTTCTTTGTGATGAGTGCATTAAACTCACAGACTTGAAAGTTCCTTTTGATAGAACAGTTTTGAGACACTTCTTTTGAAGAATCTGCAAGTGTTTATTTCGAGGGCTTTGAGGCCTATGCTGGAAAAGGAAATGTCTTCACATATCAACTAGACAGAAGCATTCTCAGAAACTTGTTTGTGATGAGTGTATTCTACTCACAGAGTTGAACCTCCTTTTTGATAGAAGAGTGTTGAAACTCTCTTTTTCTAGAATCTGGAAGAAGATATTTGGAGGTGCTTGAGACCATGGCTGGAAAAGGAAACATCTTCACATAAAAACTAGACAGAAGCATTCTCAGAAACATCTTTGTGATGAGTACATTCAACTCACAGACTTGAACATTTCTTTTGAAAGTGCAGTTTTGAAATACTCTTTTTGTAGAATCTGCTAGTGTATATTTGGTGCACTCTGAGGCCTATGCTGGGTAATGAAATATCTTCACCTAAAAACTAGACGGAAGCATTCTCAGAAACTTCTGTGTGATGTGTGCATTTAACTCACAGACCTGAACGTTCCTTTTGGTAGAATAGTTTTGAAACACTCCTTTTGTAGAATCTGCAAGTGTTTATTTCGAACGCGTTGAGGCCTATGCTGGAAAAGGAAATACCTTCATATAACAACTAGACAGAAGCATTCTCAGAAACTTCTTTGTGATGAGTGCATTCAACTCACAGACTTGAAAGCTCCTTTTGAAAGAGCAGTTTTGAAACACTGTTTTTGTAGAATCTGCAAGTGGATATTTGGAGCGTTTTGAGGCCTATGCTGGGAAAAGAAATATCTTCACCTAAAAACTAGACAAAAGCATTCTCAGAAACTTCTGTGTGATGAGTGCATTCAACTCACAGACTTGAACGTTCCTTTTGATAGAAGAGTTTGCAAACACTCCTTTGGTAGAATCTGCAAGTGTTTATTTAGAGCGCTTTGAGGCCTGTGCTGGAAAAGGAAATATCTTCACATAACAACTAGACAGAAGCATTCTCAGAAACTCCTACGTGATGAGTGCATTCAACTCAAAGACTTGAACATTCCTTTTGAAAGAGCAGTTTTGAAACACTCTTTTTGTAGAATCTGCAAGGGATATTTGTAGCGCTTTGAGGCCTATGCTGGGAAAAGAAATATCTTCACCTACAAACTAGACGGAAGCATTCTCAGAAACTTCTTTGTTATGAGTGCATTCAACTCACAGACTTGAGCGATCCTTTTGGTAGAACAGTTTGGACACACTCCTTTTGTAGAATCTGCAAGTGTTTATTTAGAGCGCTCTGAGGCCCATGCTGGGAAAAGAATTATCTCCAGCTAAAAAGCAGACAGAAACGTTCTCAGAAATGTACTTGCAATGCGTGCATTCAACTCCCAGAGTTGAAAATGACTTTTGATGGTGTAGTTTGGAAACACTCTTTTTGTAATTTCTGCAAGTGGATATTTGGAACGATTGCGGCATCTAGTGCAACAGGAAATACATGCAGATGAAAACTAGATAGAACCATTCTCAGAAACCTCTTTCTGATGAGTGTGTTCAACTCACAGACTTGAACATTCCTTTTGAAAGAGCAGTTTTGAAATAGTCTTTTTGTAGAATCTGCAAGTGGATATTTGGCGCGCTTTCAGGCCAATGCTGAGTAAAGAAATATCTTCACCTAAAACTAGACAGAAGAATTCTAAGAAACTTCTGTGTGATGAGTGCATTCAACTCACGGACTTGAACGTTCCCTTTGCTAGAACAGTTTGGAAACACTCCTTTTGTAGAATCTGCAAGTATTTGTAGCGCTTTGAGGCCTATGCTGGAAAAGGAAATATCTTCCTATAAAAATTAGATAGAAGGATTCTCAGAAACATCTTTGTGATGAGTGCATTCAACACACAGACTTGAACATTTCTTTTTAAAAAGCAGTTTTGAAACACACTTTTTGTAGAATCTGCTAATGTATATTTGGAGCGATCCGAGGCCTATTCTGGGAAACAAAATATCTTCGCCTAAAAACTCGACAGAAGGATTCTCAGAAACTACTGTGTGATGAGTGCATTCAACTTACAGACTTGAACGTTCCTTTTGATAGAAGAGTTTGGAAACACTTCTTTGGTAGAATCTGCAAGTGTTTATTTAGAGCGATTTGAGGCCTGTGCTGGAAAAGGAAATATCTTCACATAAAAACTAGACAGAAGCATTCTCAGAAACCTTTTCGTGATGAGTGCATTCAACTCACAGACTTGAAGTTTCCTTTTGAAAGAGCAGTTTTGAAACACTCTTTTCGTAGAATCTGCAAGTGGATATTTGGAGCGCTTTGAGGCCTAGGTTGGGAAAAGGAATATCTTCACCTAAAAACTAGACAGAAGCATTCTCAGAAACTTCTGTGTGATGAGTGCATTAAACTCACAGACTTGAAAGTTCCTTTTGATAGAACAGTTTTGAGACACTTCTTTTGAAGAATCTGCAAGTGTTTATTTTGAGGGCTTTGAGGCCTATGCTGGAAAAGGAAATATCTTCACATAACAACTAGACAGAAGCATACTCAGAAACTACTTTGTGATGAGTGCATTCAACTCACAGACTTTGACGTTCATTTTGAAAGAGCAGTTTTGAAACACTCTTTTTGTAGAATCTGCAAGTGGATATTTGGAGCGCTTTGTGGCCAATGATGGGAAAAGAAATATCTTCACCTAAAAACTAGACAGAAGCATTCTCAGAAACTTCTGTGTGATGAGTTCATTCAACTCACAGGCTTGAACGTTCCTTTTGATAGAAGAGTTTGGAAACACTCCTTTGGTAGAATCTGCAAGTGTTTATTTAGTGTGCTTTGAGGCCTGTGTTGGAAAAGGAAATATCTTCACATAATAACTAGACAGAAGCATTCTCAGAAACCTCTTCGTGATGAGTGCATTCAACTCACAGACTTGAGGTTTCTTTTTGAAAGAGTAGTTTTGAAACACTCCTTTTGTAGAATCTGCAAGTGGATATTTGGAGCGCTTTGAGGCCTATGTTGGGAAAAGGATTATCTTCACCTAAAAACTAGACAGAAGCATTCTCAGAAACTTCTTTGTGATGAGTGCATTCAACTCACAGACTTGAAGCTTCCTTTTGAAAGAGCATTTTGAAACACTCTTTTTGTAGAATCTGCAAGTGGATATTTGGAGCACTTTCAGGCCTATGCTTGGTAAAGAAATATCTTCACCTAAAAACTAGACAGAAGCATTCTCAGAAACTTCTGTGTGATGAGTGCATTCAACTCACGGACTTGAACGTTCCTTTTTCTAGAACAGTTTGGAAACACTCCTTTTGTAGAATCTGCAAGTGTTTATTTCGAGGGCTTTGAGGCCTATGCTGGAAAAGGAAATATCTTCACATAACAACTAGACAGAAGCATACTCAGAAACTTGTTTGTGATGAGTGTATTCTACTCACAGAGTTGAACCTCCTTTTTGATAGAAGAGTGTTGAAACTCTCTTTTTCTAGAATCTGGAAGAGGATATTTGGAGGTGTTTGGGACCATGGCTGGAAAAGCAAACATCTTCACATAAAAACTAGACAGAAGCATTCTCAGAAACATCTTTGTGATGAGTGCATTCAACTCCCATACTTGAACATTTCTTTTGAAAGTGCAGTTTTGAAATACCCTTTTTGTAGAATCTTCTAGTGTATATTTTGTGTGCTCTGAGGCCTATGCTGGGTAATGAAATATCTTCACCTAAAAACTAGACGGAAGCATTCTCAGAAGCTTCTGTGTGATGTGTGCATTTAACTCACAGACCTGAACGTTCCTTTTGGTAGAACAGTTTTGAAACACTCTTTTTGTAGAATCTGCAAGTGTTTATTTCGAGTGCGTTGAGGCCTATGCTGGAAAAGGAGATATCTTCATATAACAACTAGACAGAAGCATTCTCAGAAACTTCTTTGTGATGAGTGCATTCTACTCAGAGACTTGAAAGCTCCTTTTGAAAGAGCAGTTTTGAAACACAGTTTTTGTAGAATCTGCAAGTGGATATTTGGAGCGTTTTGAGGCCTATGCTGGGAAAAGAGATATCTTCACCTAAAAACTAGACAAAAGCATTCTCAGAAACATCTGTGTGATGAGTGCACTCAACTCACAGACTTGAACGTTCCTTTTGATAGAACAGTTTTGAAGCTCTCCTTTTGTAGAATCTGCATTGTTTATTTGGAGCGCTTTGAGGACTATGTTGGAAATGGAAATATCTACATATAAAAACTAGAAAGAAGCATTTTCAGAAACTTCTTTGTGATATCTGCATTCAACTCACAGACTTGAACTTTCCTTTTGAAGACCAATTTTGAAACACTCTTTTTGAAGATTCTGCAAGTGGATATTGGGAGCGCTCTGAGGCCTATGCTGGGAAATGAAATATCTTCACCTAAAACTAGACAGAAGCAACCTCAGAAACTTCTGTGTGATGAGTTCATTCAACTCACATACTTGAACGTTCCTTTTGATAGAACAATTTTGAAACACTCCTTTTGTAGAATCTTCAAGTGTTTACTTGGAATGCTTTGAGGCCTATGCTGGAAAAGGAAATATCTTCACATAAGAACTAGACAGAAGCATTCTCAGAAACTTCTTTGTGATGAGCACATTCTACTGACAGATCTGAACGTTGTTTTTGATAGAAGAGTTTTGAAACTCTCTTTTTGTAGAATCTGCAAGTGGATATTTGGAACACTTTAACCTATTCTGGAAAAGGAAATATCTTCACATGAAAGCTAGACAGAAGCATTCTCAGAAACTTCTGTATGATGAGTGCATTCAACTCACAGACTTGGAATTTCCTTTTGACAGATGAGTTTTGCAGCCCTCCTTTTGTAGAATCTGCAAGTGTTTACTCGGAGGGCTTTGAGGCCTATCAGGAAAGGAAAATATCTTCACATTAGAATTTGACAGAAACATTCTCAGAAACTTCTTTGTGATGAGTGCCTTCAAGTAACAGACTTGAACCTTCCTTTTTAAAGAGCAGTTTTGAGACACTGTTTTTGTAGAATCTGCAAGTGGATATTTGGAGCGCTTTGAGGCCTATGCTGGGAAATGAAATATCGTCACCTAAAAACTAGGCAGAAGCATTCTCAGAAACTTCTGTGTGATGAGTGCTTTCAACTCACAGACTTGAACGTTACTTTTGAAAGAGCAGTTTTGAAACACTCCTTCAGTAGATTCTGCAAGTGGATATTTGAAGTGTTAAGAGGCCAAATCTGGAAAAGGAAATATCTTCTCTTAGAAACAAGACAGAAGCATTCTCACAAACTTCCCTCTGCTTTATGCATTCAACTCACAGAGTGGAAATTTCCTTTTTATAGCACAGTTTTGAAACACACTTCTTTTTGTAGAATCTGCAATTGGATGTTTGGAGCACTTTGAGGCCTATGTTGGAAAAGGAAACATCTTCACATAAAAACTAGACAGAAGCATTCATAGAAACTTCTTTGTGATGACTGCATTCAACTCACAGAGTTAAACCTTTCTTTTGATAGAGCAGTTTTGAAGCACCCTGTTTGTAGGATCTGCAAGTGAATATTTGGAGCGATTTGAGGCCTACAGTGGAAAAGGAAATATCTTCACATAAAAACTAGACAGAAGCATTCTTAGAAACTTCTTTGTCATGAGTGCATTCAACTCACAGACTTGAACCTTCCTTTAGAAAGAGCAGTTTTGAAACACTCTTTTTGTAGAATCTGCATGTGGATGTTTGGAGCTCTTTGAAGCCTATGCTTGGAAATGAAATATCTTCACATAAAAACTAGACGGAAGCATTCTCAGAAACTTCTTCATGATGTGTGTATTGAACTCACAGAGATGAACCTTCCTTTTGATAGTGCAGCTGTGAAACACTCTTTTTGTAGGATCTGCCAGTTGATAATTGGAGCGCTTTGAGGCCTATGCTGGAAAAGGAAATATTCACATAAAAACTAGACAGAATCATTCTCAGAAACTTTTTTGTGATTTGCACATTCATCTCACAGAGTTGAAACTTCCTTTTCATAGAGCAGTTTTGAAACACTCTTTTAGTCGAATCGGAAGTGGATATTTTGAGTGCTTTGAGGCCTACACTGGAAATGGAAATATCTTCACATAAAAACTAGACAGAAGCATTCTCAGAAACTTCCCTGTTCTTTATGCATTCAACTCACAGTGTGGAACCTGCCTTTTGATAGCGCAGTTTTGAATCACTCTTTTTGTAGAATCTGCAAGTGGATATTTGGTGAGCTTTGAGGCTTATGCTAGAAAAGGATATAACTTCACATAAAAATTAGATTGACTCATTCTCAGAAACTCCTTTGTGATGTGTGCATTCAGCTCACAGACTTGTAACTTCCTTTTGATAGAGCAGTTTTGGGACACTGTATTTGTAGAATCTTCAAGTAGATATTTGTTGCGCGTTGAGGCCTCTGCTGGAAAAGGAAATATCTTCACATAAAACTAGACAGAAGCAGTCTAAGAAACTTCTTTGTGATGAGTGCATTCAACTCACAGAGTTGAACCTTCCTTTTGATACAGCAGTTTTGAAACACTCTTTTTGTAGAAGCAGCAAGTGAATATTTGGGGCGCTTTGAGGCCTATTCTGGAAAAGGAAATATCTTCACATGAAAATTAGACAGAAGCATTCTCAGAAACTTGTTTGTGATGACTGCATTCAACTCACTTACTTGAACCTTCCTTTTGAAAGAGCAGTTTTAAAACACTCTTTTTGTAGAATCTGCAATTGTATATTTGTAGTGCTTTGAGGCCTATGCTGGAATAGGAAATATCTTCACATAAAAAGTAGACAGAAGCAAACTCAGAAACTTCTCTTCGATGAGTGCCTTCAAATCACAGAGTTGAACCTTACTTTTGATAGAAGAGTTTTGAAACTCTCTTTTTGTAGAATCTGCAGTGGATATTTGGAACGCTTTGAGGCCTATGCTGGAAACGTAAATATCTTCACATAAAAACTAGACAGAAGAATTCTCAGAAACTTCTCTGTGATGTGTGCATTCAACTCACAGAGTTGAATCTTCCTTTTGATATAGCAGTTTTGAAACACTCTTTTAGTAGAATCTGCAAATGTATATTTGGAGTGCTGTGTTGCCAGTACTGGAAAAGGAAATATCTTCACATAAAAACTAGACAGAAGAATTCTCAGAACCTCCCCTGTGCTTTGGGCATTTACCTCACCGAGTTACACCTTCCTTTTGATAGAGCAGTTTTGAAACTCTCTTTTTGTATAATCTGTAAGTGAATATTTTTAGCGCTTTGAGCCCTATGCTGGAAAAGGGAATACCTTCACATAAAGCTAGACAGAAGCATTCTCAGAAACTTCTTTATGAAGAGTGCATTCATCTCACACAGTTGAACCTTCCTTTTGATAGAGCTGTAAGTGGCAGGAAATCTTGAAATGGGAGGTCAAGGCCCCTGTGTTTTGTGGAAAGAACGAGAACACGGAGAAACAGATGTCCCCAAAAACGTTGAAAGTTTCCCAAGTGCACATTCACTGCACCCAGAGGGATTAGGGGTATCACTAGGTCAAGCCCAACGATCGGTTTGGGCCCTTTGGGGACAGCCCAAATTGGCAGGAATGCTTGAAATGAGAGGTTGACGCACCTGTGTCGTGTGGAAGGAAATAAAATGACACTCCTAGTCCCCCCCACCCCATAAGCGAAATTCTTCCCAAAGGCATATGTACATGGCCCAGGGAATCCTGGGCGTCACTGGTTGTTGCCCACCGAACGTCTCTGGCCCATGAGTTGGAGCCAAAATTTGCAGGGAGGCTTGAAAAGAGAGGTTGAGGCATGTGTGGTGTGGGTAAAAAATAAAATAAAATAACGGCGAGGCACAGGTCCGCAAATTGGCTAAAGTAACTCCCAAACACGCATGCATGGGGCCCTGGGGAATTTGTGCTCTCCTGATCCACACCCACAAATATATCAGGCCAAAGGGGAGCAGCCCAAAGCGACAGGAATGCTTGAATGAGGAGGTCGGGGCACCACTGTGGTGTGCAAGGAGAGAAAAACAATGTGGCAGAAGTCCCCCCAGTGGGCCATGTTGCCTCCCAGCAGTGCATGTGTGGGCCAGTAGGGACCATGGGCATCCCTGGGTAGTACCCATGGAGCGGCTCAGTCCCACGGGGTCAGCCCACGGCATCAGGAATTGTTGGAATGGGAGGTGGAGTTACCTATGTTGTGGAAGTAAAACGCAAAAGGCGAATCAGACGTTCCCCCACGAAGGGTGAAAAAGCCTCCCCACCGCGCATGCGTGGGGCCCAGGGAACACTGGGCATCACTGGCTTGCACCCACGGAGCGCCTCGGGCCCACAGGGCACAGCCCAAGGCGACAGGAAGGCTTGAAAGAGGAGGTGAATGCACCTACCTTGTAGAGCGACAAAACTAATGACTAGGCAGAGGTCCGCCCCCCACAGGCGAAAGTGCCTCTCCACCGCTCATGCACAGGGACTAGGGGATCCTAGTCATCCCTGATTCATGCCTACGGAGAGTCTTGTGCCCACGGGGGGCTGTCCAAAGTGGCAGGAATGCTTGGAAACGAGGTCGAGGCACCTGTGTGGTGAGGAAGGAAAAAGATACAGTGCAACAGAGGTCCTCACCACAGGCGAAAGTGCCTCCCAATCACGCATGCGCGGGGCCCAGGGTCTCCTTGGCTTTTCTGATTCACACCCACGGTGCATCTCGGGCCCATGGGGGAAAGCCCAAAGCGGCAGGAATGCTTGAAATGGGAAGTTGAGGCACCTGTGTGGTGTGGAAGGAAAACAAAATGGCGCAGCAGAGGTCCCCTCATGGGCATGCCTACAGAGCGTCTCGGGCCCACCGGAGGCTGCCCAAAGCAGCAGGAAGTCTTGAAATTGGAGGTCGAGGCACCTGAGTGCTGTGGAAACAAAAAAGTATCGTGGCATAGGTCTTCCCTAAAGTCAAAAGTGCCTCCTAACCACTCATGCACTGGACCCTGGGCATCCTGGGACTCCCTGTTTCAAACCCACAGTGCGTCTTGGGGACATGGGGGCAGCCTAAAACAGCAGGAAGACTTCAAAGGGAAGGTTGAGGCACCTGTGTGGTGTGGAAGGAAAAAAAGGCACAACAGAGGTCCTTCCCATGGATGAAAGTGCCCCCCAACTGCGCATGCATGGGGCCCAGGGGATCCTGGACATCCCTTGTTCATGTCCATGGAGTGCCTTGGGCACATGAGGGGCAACCTAAAGCAGCAGGAAGGTTTGAAAGGTGAGGTCGATGCACCTGTGTGGTGTGGAAGTGAAAAAAAGGCACAGCACAGGTCCTCTCCATGGGAGAAATAATCCCCAACAGCACTGGTGCAGGGCCCAGGGAATGCTCGGCTTTCCTGGTTGGCACCCTTGGATCATATTGGCAAGGCAGAGGTCCCCCCACACGGGCGAAATTGCCTCCCCACCACACATGTGCAGGGCCAAGGGGACTCTGGACATCCCTGATCGTGCTCAAGGAGTGCTTTGGGCCCACGGTGTCCAGCCCAAGTTGGCAGGAAGCCTTGAAAGGGGAAGTGTATGCTCCTGTGTTGTGGAAGGAAAACACAAATGGCGCCAAAGAGGTTCCCCACATCAGGTGAAAGTGCCTCCCCACCGTGAAAGTGCAGGGCCAAGGGGACACTGGCCATCCCTGGTTAGCACCCATGGAGGGGCTCGGGCCCACGGGGTCAGCCTAAGGCCCCAGGAAGTCTTAAAATTGGACTTGGAGTCACCTGTGTTGTGGAAGGAAAACACAAATGGTGAATCAGAGGTCCCCAAAAATGGGTGAAAGAGCCCCCGCACCGCTTATGTGTGGGGCCCAGTGGACCCTAGTGGTCCCTGTTTCACACCCAGGGATCGCCTTGGGCTTATAGGGGCCAGCCCAAGGTAGCAGGAAGGCTTGAAAGAGGAGGTGGAGGCAACTGTGTTGTAGAAGGGAAAACAAAGGTCGAGGTAGAGGTCTGACCCCACGGGCGAAAGTGCCTCCACATCCCACATGCATGAGATGTAGGGGATCATGGGCATCCCTGGTTCATGCCTAGGGAGCATCTTCGGCCCACATGGGGCAGCCCAAAGTGGTTGGAAGGCTTGAAAGGGGAGGTAGAGGTACCTGTGTGGTGTGGAAGGAAAAAAAAGACGTGGCAGAAGTCCCTCCCACGGGAGAAAATGCCTGCCAACCACGCATGTGCAAGGACAATGGGATCCTGGGAGTTCCTTTTTTGTGCCCAAGGAGCATCTCAGGCCTATGGGGGGCAACCCACATCGGCAGGAATTTGTGAAAGGGGAAGTTGAGGCACCTGTTTGGTGTGGAAGGAAAAAAATCCAGAGCAGCATAAGTCCCCTCACAGAAGAAAGTGCCGTCCAACCGCGCATGTGCAGGGACCACGGGATCCTCGGTGTCCCTACTTCATGCCCACAGAGTATCTTGAGCCCACACGGGGCAGCCCAATGCGGCAGGAATTCGTGAACTGGGATGTCGAGTCACCTGTCTGGTTAGGAAGGATAAGAATACGGTGTAGCAGAGGTCCCGCCCACTGGAGAAATTGCTTTCCAACCGCGTATGGGTGGGACCTAGGGGATACTGGGCTTCCCTGATTCGCACCCACAGAGCATATGGGGATGATGGAAGGCAGTCCAAAGCGGCAGGAAGGCTTGAAAGGGGAGTTCGAGGCACCTATGTGGTGTGGAAGAAATTAAAAAACGATGCGGTAGAGGTCCCCACCAAGGGTGAAACTGCCTCCCAACCATGCATGCCCAGGGCCCAGGTGACCCTGGGCTTCCCTGGTTCGTGTGTACAGGGCGTCTCAGGCCCACGCGGGCAACCCAAAGCGGAAGGAAGCCTTGAAACCTTAGGTTGAGGCACCTATGTGGTTTGGAAAGAAAAAATATACGGCACAGCAGAAGTTCCCATGACAGGAGAAAGCGCCTCCAAACCGCACATGCGTGGGGCCCAGGAGATCCTGGGCATCCCTTGTTCATGCTCATGGAGAATCTCAGGCCAACCAGGGGCACCCCAAAGCTGCAGGAAGATTTGAAAGTGGAGGTCGAGGCACCTGTGTGGTGTGGAAGGAAAAAAACACAGCATGGCAGTGGTCCCCCATGGGCGAAAGTGCCTCCCAAATGAACATGCACGTGGTCCACTTGATACTGGGAGTCCCTGGTTTGCACTCACGCAGAGTCTCAAACCCACAGGGGGCAGCCAAAAGCGGCAGGTAGTCTTGAAAAGGGAGGTCGAGTCGTCTGTGTGGTGTGAAAAAATGATAAACGGAGCTGCAAGAGTCCCACCCAATGGGAGAAACTGCCTCCCAACCGGGCATGCAAGTGCCTCCACGGGATCCTGGGTATCACTTGTTCACACCCATGGAGCATCTCAGGACCACGAGGGCCAGACCAAAGTGGCAGGAAGACTTGAAAGGGGCGGTCGAGGCTTCTGTGTTGTGTGAAAGGAAAAAAAAATGCTAAGCAGAGGTCCCACCTATGGACGAAAGTGCTTCACAAACGAATATTCCCGAGGATGACGGCATCCTGGGCTTCCCTGGTCCATACACCCAGAGCGTCCCGGATCCACGGGGGGCAGCCCAAAGCAGTAGGAAAGCTTGAAAGTGAAGGTTGAAGCACTTGTGTGTTGTGGAAGAAAAAAAAGTGATGCGGCCTAAGTCCCACCCAAAGGCGAAAGTGCCTCTCACCCACGCATGTGCAGAGCCCACGGAATCCTGGCCTTCGCTGGTTCGTGCCTACGGAGTGTCTCGGGCCCATGGGGGGCATCCCAGGAGCAGGAGGTCTTGAATTTTGTGGTCGAGGTACCTGAGTGTTGTGGAAGGAAAAAAATGGCATGGCATACGTCCCCTTTAAGACAAAAGTGCCCCTCAACCACGCATGGGCAGGGCCCAAGGGATCCTGGGTGTCCCTGCTTCATGCCTAAATAGTGTCTTGCGCCCATGGGGGGCTGTCCAAATAGGAGGAAGATTTGAAATAGGAGGTGGAGGCACCTGTGTGGTGTGGAAGGAAAAAAGTATGGCGCGGCAGACCTCCCCCCACAGATGAAAGTGCCTCCCAGTCGCGCATACACAGGGCCCAGTGGTTCCTGTGCATTTTTGTTTCCAGACCACAGAGCGTCTCCGACCCACAAGGGGCAGCCCAAAGCGGCAGGAAGTCTTGAAAGGGGAGGTCGAGTCACCTGTTTGGTGAGGAAAAAAAAAATAAAGGGCTGCAGAGGTCCCCAACGGGTTAAAGCGGCTCCCAACGCCACATGTCCAGAGCCCTAGGGATGCTGAGCACCCCAGGTTTTTGCACACGGAGGGTTTTAGCCCATGGGGCAGCCCAAGGCGGCAGGAAGGCTTGAAATGGGAGGTGCAGGCTCCAGTGTTGTGAAAGGAAAACACAAAAGGCAAGGCAGGCGTTCCCCCACACGGGAGAAAGTGCCTACTCACCACGCATGCATAGGACCCAGGGGACTCTGGGAGTCCCTATTCCGTGCCCAAGGTGTGCTTCGGGCCCACGGGTTCCAGCCCAAGGTGGCAGGAAGCCTTGAAAGGGGAGGTGGAGGCGCCTGTGTTGTGGAAGGAAAACACAAATAGCAAGGCAGAGGTCCTCCCGACTGGCGAATGTGCCTCCCTACAGCACATGCTCGGGGCCCAGGGGACCCAGGGCTTACCTGTTTACCATCCATGGAGTGGCTTGGGCCCAAGAGGTCAGCCCAAGGTGGCAGGAATTCTTGAAATGGGAGGTGGAGTCACTTGTGCTGTGGAAGAAAAACACAAATGGTGAATAAGAGGTCCCCCGCAACCGGCGAAAGAGCCTCCCGACTGTGCATGCATGGGGACCAGGGGACACTGAGGTCCCTTTTACTCTGCCAGGGAGTGCCTCGGTCCAACGGGGGCCAGCCCAAGGCAGCAGGAAGACTTGAAAGAGGAGGTGGAGACACCTGTGTTGTGGAAGGAAAAAACAAACGGTGAGGTAGAGGTCTCACACCATGGGAGAAAGTGTCTCCCCAATGCGCATGCGTATGGCATAAGGGATTCCTGTTTCACCCCCACGGGGCATCTCGGGCCCACGTCGGGCAGCCCAAAGCGGTAGGAAGGCATGAAATGGGAAGTCGAGTCACCTGTGTGTTTAGGAAAGAAAACAAAATGGCGCAGCAGAGGTCCCGCCCACTGGCGAAAGTGCTTCCCAACTGTGCAAGAGCGGGTCACAGAGGATACTAGGCATCCCTGATTCATGCCGTCGGAGCATCTGGGGACCACAGGGGCCAGGCAAAAGCAGCAGGAAGGCTTGAAAGTGGAGATTGAGGCAACTCTGTGGTGTGAAAGGAAAAAAAAAACGACGCAGCAGAGGTCCTCCCCACGGGCGAAAGTGCCTCCGAATCGCGCATTCGTAGTGCCCAGGGCATCCTAGGCATCCCTGGTTTGTGCATCCAGAGAGTTTCGGGCCTGGGGGCACAGAACAATTTGGCAGGAAGGCTTGAAGCTGGAGGTCGAGGCACCTGTGTGTTGTGGAAGGAAAAAAAATGACACAGCATAGGTCCCCCCAAAGGCGAAAGTACCTCTCATCCACACATACGCGGGGCCCACTGGATGCTCCGTGTCCTTTGTTCTTGCCTACGGAGTGTCTGGGGCCCACGGGGAGCTGTTCAAACCTAAGGAAGTTTTGAAATAGGAGGTGGAGTCACCTGTGTGGTTTGGAAGGAAAAACATAGCGTGTCAGAAGTACCCCCATGGGCCAAAATGCCTCTGAACTGTGCATGTGAGTGGCCCAGGGGATCTGGGGCATCACTGGTCCATACCCACGAAGTGTCTCAGACCCATAGGGGGCAGCCCAAAGCGGCAGGAATGCTTGAAAGGGGAAGTCGAGGAGCCTGTGTGGAGTGGAAGGAAACAAATATAGCACGGCAGAAGTCCCCCCACAGATGAAAGTGCCTCCCAACCGCACATACACGGGGCCCAGGGGTGCATGGGTATCTTCAGTACATGCTCATGGAGCATCTCGGGCCCACAGGGGATGGCCTGAAGTGGCAAGAAGGTTTGAAACGGGAGGCCAAGGCACTTAGGTGGTGAGGAAGAAAAAAGAAAAACGGCGCAGCAGAGGTCCCCCATGGGTGAAAGTGCCTAACAACCCAGCATGCTTGGAGCCCTGAGGATCCGGGGCATCCCAGGTTCTCGCACACAGAGCTCTTCAGCCCACGGGGGCCAGGCCAAGGGGGCAGGAAGTCTTGAAAGGGGAGGTACAGGCTCCAGTGTTGTGAAAAGAAAACACAAACGGCAAGGCAGAGGACCAACCACATGGGTGAAAGTGTCTCCACACCATGCATGCGCAGGGCCTAGGGGACTCTAGGCATCCCTGATGTGTGCCCAAGGAGTGCCTCGTGCCCATGGGGTCCAGCCCAAGGCGGCAGGAAGAGGTGAAGTCACCTGTGTTGTCGAAGGAAAACACATACGGTGCCTCAGAGGTCCCCTGCAATGGGTGAAAGTGACTTCCCAACACACATGCGCGGGGCCCAGGGGACCCCGGGCATCCCTGGGTAGCACCCATGGAGTGGTCAGGCCAGGGTCAGCCCAAGTTGGCAGAAGGTCTTGAAAGGTGAGGTGGAGTCACCTGTGTTGTGGAAGGAAAAAACAAACGGTGAGGGAGAGGTCCCAAACCACGGGCCAAAGTGCCTCCCGAATGTGAACACGTGAGGTGTAGGGGATCCTGAGCATCCCTATTTCATGCCGACATAGGGTCTTGGGCCCACGTGGGGCAGACCAAAGCGGCAGGAAGGATTGAATGGGGAGGTCGAGGCACCTGTGTTGTGTGGGAGGAAAGAAACGGCATGGCAGAAGTACCCCCAGGGGAGAAAGTGCCGCCCAACCGCACATGCACGTGTCCCAGGGGATCTGGCCATCACTGCTTGACACCTACGGAACATCTCAGGCCCACAAGGGACAGCCCAAAGCGGCAGGAAAGCTTGAAAGGGGAAGTCGAGGCACCTCTGTGGTGTGCAAGGAAAGAAATACAGCACAGCAGAATTCCCACCACAGGCGAAACTACTTCCCAACTCCTCATACACGGGGCCCAGGGGATCCTGGGCTTCCCTGGTTCACACCCACAGGGCGTCTCAGTCCCACAGGGGGCAGGCCAAAGAGGCAGAAATGCTTGAAAGCGGAGGTCGAGGCACTTGTGTGGTGGTGAAAGCAAAAAAAAAAAAAAAAAAATGGCGCGACAGGTTCCCCCCCACAGTCAAAAGTGCTGCTCGTGCGCGGGTCCCATGGGATTCTTGGCTTCCCTGATTCAGACCCACGCGGAGTCTCGGGCCCTCTGGAAGCAGCCGAAAGCGGCAGGAAGGCTTGAAAGGGGAGGTTGAGGCACCTATGTGGTGTGGAAAGACAAAATACAGCGTGGTAGACGTCCTGCCATGGGCGAAGGTGCCTCCCAACCATGCATGTGAGGTCACAGGGGATCCTGGACATACCTGGTTCATGCCCACAGAGTGTCTCATCCCCAAGGGGGCAGCCCAAAGTGGCAGGAAGACTTGAAAGGGGAGGTCGAGGCAACTGTGTGGTGGAAAGGAAAAAAAAAGGTGCAGCAGTGGTCGGCGCACGGGTGAAAGTGCCTGCCCCTGTGCATGCATGGGGCCGAGAGGATCCTGGGCTTCCCTGGTTCATGCCTACGGAGCATTTCAGGCCCAAGTGGGGCATCCCAAAGTGGCAGGAAGGCTTGAAATTGGAGGTCGAGGCACGTGAGTGTTTTGGAAGGAAAAAAAATGGCAGGGCATATGTCCCCCTGAGGTGAAAGTGCCTCTAAACCACGCATGCACTGGACCCAGGGGATCCTGGGCTTCCCTGGTTCGTGCCTACGTAGTGTCTCGGGCCCACAGGGGGCCTCCCAAAGAGGCAGGAATTATTGAAAGGGCAGATTGAGGCATCTGTTTGGTGTGGAAAGAAAAAAAAAAGGCGCAGCAAAGTTCCCCCAATGGGCGGAAGTTCCTGCTAACCACGCATGCGTGGGGACCTGTGGATCCACGGCTTCCCTGGTTCACGCCCACAAAGCATATCATGCCAAAAGGGGGGAAGCCCAAAGCGACAGGAGGGCTTGAATGAGGAGATCGGGGCACCTGTGTGGTGTGGAAGGAAAAAAAACGGTGCGGCAGACGTCCTTCCCCCACGGGCAAGAGTATCTCCCAACCACGTATGTGTGGGGCCCAGAAGATACTGGGCATCCTTGTTTTGCTCTCCCGGAGCATCTCGGGCACACAGTGGCAACCCACAGCTGTAGGAAGGGTTGAAAGTGGAGGTCGAGGCATCTTTGTGGTTTGAAAGGAAAAAATACATGGCGCGGCAGAGGTCTCCCCCAAGGGCAAAAGTGCCTCCCAACTGCACATGCGACGGTCCCTGGGGATCCTAGGCATCCCTGGTTCTTGCACATGGAACATCTCAGGCCCACGGGGGGCAGCTCAAAGCAGCAGGAAAGCTTGAAATGGGAGGTCGAGGCAGCTGTTTGTGGTGGAAGGAAAACAAAATGGCGTGGTAGAGGTCCCCCCCAAAGATGAAAGTGCTTCTCAACCGCACATCCATGGGGTCCAGGGGATCCTGGGCCTCTCTGGTTCCCAGGCTTGGAGTGTTTCAGGTCCATGGGGGGCAGTCCAAAGCGGCAGGAAGCTTGAAATGGGAGGTCGAGTCACCTGTGTGGTGTGGAAGAAAAAAAAGGCACGACAGAGGTCCTCCCACGGACGAAAGTGCCTCGTAACTGCACATGTGTGGCACCCAAGGGATCCTGGGCATCCTGGAAGCTCCCAGAGCGTCTCATGCCCACAGGGGGCAGCCTAAAGCGGCAGGAAGGCTTGAAAGGAGAGGTTGAGACACCTGTGTGGTGTGAAAGGAAAAAAAAAAAGGTGTGGTGGAGGTCTCCCCCATGGGCGAAAATGCCCCCCAAACGAGCGTGTGCAGGACCCAGAGGATCCTGGGCATCCCTGATTCATGCACCAAGAGTGTCTCGGGCCCATAGATTGCTGCCCAAAGCGGCGGGAAGGTTTGAAAGGGGAGGACGAGGCACCCGTGTGTTGTGGAAGGAAAAAAAAGATGCAGCATAGGTCCACACCAAAGGCGAAAATGTCTCTCACCCGCACATGTGTGGGACCCAGGTGATCCTCCTATTCCTGCTTCATGCCCACAGAGTGTCACAGGTCCACGGGGAGCAGCTCAAAGTGTCAGTAAGTCTTCAAATGGGAAGTCGAGGCACCTGAGTGTTGCGGAAGGAAAAAGAAAATGGCACGACATAGGTCCTCCCTAAAGGCGAAAATGCCTCTGAACCGCGCATGCACAGGACTCTGGGAATCCTGGGCATCACTGTTTCATACTCACAGAGCGTGTTGGGGAAATTCGGGGAAGCCCAAAGCAGCAGGAGGGCTTCAAAAGGGAGGTAGACGCACCTGTGTGGTGTGGAAAGAAAAAAAAAGGCACAGCCGAGGTCCTCCCCACGGGCGAAGTAGCCCCCACTGCACATGGCCTGGGTGCAGGGGATCCTGGGCTCCCCTGGTTGGCACCCTTGGAGCATCTCGGGCTCACGTTGGGCAGCCCAAAGCGGCATGAAGACTTGAAAGGGGAGGTCCAGGCACTTGTGTGGTGTGAAAGGGAAAAAATAAAATGCTCGGCAGATGTCCCGCAATGGGAGAAAATGCCTCCCAACCACTGATTCGCAGGGCCCAGGGCATCCTGTGTCTCTCTGCTTCAAGGTCATGGAGTGTCTCATGCTAATGGAAGGCAGATCAAAGCGGAAGTAAAGCTTCAAAGGGGAAGTTGAGTCACCTCTGTGGTATGGAAGGAAAAATGTATGGCACAGCAGAGGTTCCCCCACGGGTGAAAGTGCCTCCCAAACGCACATTCACCACACCCAGGGTATTGTAGGCATCCCTGGATCAGGCACAAGCAGTGTCTCAGGCCCATGGGGGACAGCCCCAAGCAGCAGGAAAGCTTGAAAGGTGAGGTCGAGGCACGTGTGTGGTGTGGAAAGGAAAAAAAAGGCACACCATATGTCCCCACAATGGGCAAAAGTGCTCCCAACCGCCCATGAGAGGTGCCCAGGGGATCCTGGGCTTCCCTGCTTCATGTCCACAGAGTGTCTCAGGCACAGGGGGGCAAGTCAAAGTGGCAGTAAGGATTCAAAGGGGAAGTCGAGGCACCTGTGTGATATGGAAGGACAAAAATGTCGCAGCAGAGGATGACCACACAGGCGAAAGTGACTCCCAACAGCGCAAGCGTGGGTCTCAGGGTATCTGGGCCTTCCTGATTTGGGCCACGGAGCACCTCGAGACCACAGGGGGCAACCCAAAGTGGTAGGAAGGATTGAAAAGTGAGGTGGAGGCATCTGTGTGTTTTTGTAAGAAAAAAAAAAAAAACGACCGGGCAGAGGTGCCCCAGTTGGCGAAAGTGCCTCCCAGCCACGCATGCTTGGGGACCTGGGGATCCTGGGCTTCCCTGGTTCACGACCGCAAAGCATATCAGGCCAAAGGAGGGCAGCCCAAAGCAGCAGGAAGTCCTGAATGGGGAGGTCGAGGAACGTGTGTGGTGTGGAAGGAAAAAAAAACCACATCGATAGAGGTCCTCCAAGGGAGAATGTGCCTCCCAACCGCTCATTTGCTGGGCCCAGGGAATACTGTCTCTCCATGTTCGCATTCACTGAAGGTCTCAGGCCCATGGGAAGCAGATCAAAGTGGAAGTAAGGCTTCAAAAGGGAAGTCTACGAACTTGTGTGGTATGATAGGACAAAAAAACACCAAGGCAGAGGTCCACCGACGGGAGAAAGTAACCCCAACCACGCATGTGTGGGTCCCAGGAAATCCTGGGCATTGCTGCTTTATGCACACGGAGCATCTCGGGCCCACAGGGCTCAAACCAAAGCCGCAGGAAGGAGAGAAAGGGGAGGTCGAGGCATCTGCCTGGTGTGGAAGAAAAAAAAAAAAAAATGGCACGGCAGAGCTCCCTTAAAGGGCGAAACTGCCTCCTAACCACGCATGCGCGTGGCACTCGAGATCCAGGGCTTCCCTGGTTTGTGGCCACAAAGCATATCAGGCAAAAGGGGGGCAGCCCAAAGCGGCAGGAAGGCTCGAATGGGGAAGTCGAGGCACCTGAGTGGTGTGGAAGGAAAAAAACCCCGGTGCGGCAGAGGTCCCCATCAAGGGCAGAAGTACCTCCTAGCGGCACATGCGTGGGTCCCTGGGGATACTAGGCATCCCTGTTTCACACTCACGGAGAATCTCAGGGCCACAGGGGCAGCCCAAAGTGGCAGGAAGTTTTGAAAGGGGAAGTGGAGGCACCTGTGTGGTGAGGAAGGAAAAAACTACGACGTGGCAGATGTTCCCCTACACGCGAAGTGCCTCCCAATTGCCCAGCATGGGGCCCAGGGTATCCTGGGCAACCCCTGTTCATGTCCACGGAGTGTCTCAAACCCACGAGGGGCAGCCAAAAGCAGCAGGAAATCTTGAAAGAGAAGGTCGAGGCACCTGTGTGGTGTGGAATGAAATAAATGCGGCGTGGCAGAGGTCCCGCAAAGGCGAAAGGGCCCCCCAGCTGCACATGCGTGAGGCCCAGGGTTTCTTGTGCATCCCTGGTTCATGACCGTGGAGCATCTGGGGCCAACGGAGTGTAGCCAAGAGCGGCAGGAAAGCTTGAAAGGGGAGGTGGAGGCACCAGTGTGGTGAGGAAGGAATAAAAATGGCTCAGCAGATGTCGCCCCACGGGCGAAAGTGATTCCCAACAGCGCAGGTGTGGGCAACCGGGGACCATGGGTTTCCCTGGGTACCATCCATGGAGCAGCTTGGGCCCATGGGGTCAACCGAAGGTGGCAGGAAGACTTGAAAGGGGAGGTGGAGTCACCTGTGTTGTGGAAGGAAAACACAAATGGCGAATCAATGGTGCAACCCACGTTTTAAAGAGCCTCCCCACCACGCATGTGTGGGGCCCAGGGGACCCTGGGGTCCCTGGTTCACACCTACAGAGCACCTCGGCCCTACGGGGGCCAGCCCAAGGCGGCAGGAACGCTTGAAAGAGTAGGTGAAGGCACCTCTGTTGTGGAGGGAAAAAACAAATGGCGAGGCAGACGTCTGCCACCCGCGGGCGAAAGTGTCTCCCCACAGCACATGCTCAGGGCCTAGGGGATCCTGGGCATCCCTGGTTCATGCCCCCGGAGAGTGTTGGGCCAACGGGGGCAGCCCAAAGTGGCAGGAAGTCTTGGAAAGTGAGATCGAGGCACCTGTGTAGTGAGGAAAGAAAAAAATACGGCGCCACAGAGGTCCCCCCAGGGGCCAAAATGCCTCCCAACTGCGCAAGCATAGAGCCCAGGGGATCCTTGGCATTTCTGTTTCTTGCCCACCGTTTGTCTCAGGCCCACGAGGGGCAGCCCAAAGCGACACGAAAGCTTGAGATGGGAAGTCGGGGTACCTGTGTGATGTGGAAGGAAAACAAAACGGTGTGGCATGGGTCTCCCCCCAGTCGAAAGTGCCTCTCAACTGCACATGCATGGGGCCCAGGGGCTCCTGGGCATACTTGCTTCACTCCCATGGAGGGTTTCAGGCCCACAGGGGCAGCCCAAAGCCTCAGGAAGGCTTGAAAAAAAGGACATCCAGTCACCGTGTGGTTTGGAAGGAAAAAAAAAATGGCGCAGCCGAGGTCCCCTCCACGGCCAAAATGACGCCCAACCGCACATGTCTGGGGCACAGGGGATCCTGGACGTCCATGCTTTGTACCCACAGGGCATCTCAGGTCCCGCGGGAGAAGCCCAAAGCGGCAGGAAGTTTTGAAATGGGAGGTCGAGGCACCTGTGTATTGTGGAAGGAAAAAAAAAATGTCGCGGCTGAGGTCCCCCCCACAGGCCAAAGTATTTATCATCCGCGCATGTGCTTGTCCAAGAAGACCCTGGGGTTCCCTGATTTGTGCCCACAGAGCGTCTCGGGCCCAAGTGTTGCAGCCCCAAACGGCAGGAAGTCTTGAAAGAGGAGGTAAAAGCACCTATGTGATGTGGACAGAAAAAAAATGGGGTGGCAGAAGTCCCCCCACTGGCAGAAGTTCCTCCCAAGTGTACATGCGTGGGGCCAGGAGATAGTGGGAATCTCTGTCTTTCACCTACGGACCATCTTGGGGCCACGGTGGGTAGCCAAGAGCAGCAGGAAGGCGTGAAATAGGAAGTCGAGGCAACTTTGTGGTTTGAAATAAGTAAAACACAGCGCGGCAGAGGTCCCCCCCAAGGACGAAAGTGCCTCCCAAACACTCATGTAAGGGTCCCAGAGGATCCTAGGCATCCCTGGTTCATGCTTACAGAGCATCTCGGGCCCACGGGGGGTAGCTCAAAGCGTCAGGGAGACTTGAAATTGGAGGTCGAGGCACCTGTGTGTTGTGGAAGGAAAAAAAATGACGTGGCATATGTCCCCACCAAAGGTGATAGTTCCCACCTGCACATGCATTGCGGCCCAGGGGATCCAGGACTTCCCTGGTTCTTGCCTACAGAGCATCTCTGGCCCACGGGGGACAGCCCAAAGCTGCAGGGAGGCTTGCGATTGGAAGTCGAGGCACCTGAGTGTTATGGAAGGGGAAAAAAGAAAAAAGGAGCCACAGAGGTCCCCAAAACGGGCGAAAATGTCTCCCAAACGCACATTCACTGCACTCAGGGTATTGTGGACATCCTTGTTCTGACCCAAGAAGCATCTTGGGCCCACAGCAAACAGTCCCAAGCACAGGAAGGCTTGAAAGGTGATGTCGAGGCACCTGTGTTCTATGGAAGGAAAAAAAAACGGCACACCAGATAACCCCCCACAGGGGAAACTGCTTCCAACCGCGCAAGTTCAGGGCCCTGGGGATCCTGGGCATCCCTGGTTGTCACCCACGGAGCATCTCGGGCCCACGGATGGCAACCCAAAATGACAGGAATGCTTGAAAGGGAGGACGAGCACTTTTGTGGTATGGAAGGAAAAATAAACGCCACAGCAGAGGTCCCCCCACAGGAGAAAGTGCCTCCCAACCGTGCATGTGCAGGGCCCACGGGATCCTGGGTGTCCCTGCTTCACGCCCACAGAGTGTCTCAGGCTTACTGGGGGCAGCTCAAAGCGGCAGTAAGGCTTCAAAGGGGAAGTCGAGGCACCTGTGTGATATGGAAGGACAAAAAATGTCCCAGCAGAGGTCCCACCCATGGGCGAAAGTGCCACCCAACCGAGCATGTGTGGAGCCCTGGGGATCCTGGGCATACCTAGTTCGTGCCCACGGAGCATCTCATGTCCACGGGGGCCAGCCCAAAACGACAGGAAGTCTTGAAAGGGGAGGTGAACACTCCAGTCTTGTCAAAGGAAAACACAAAAGGCGAGACAGAGGTCCCCCAACACGGGCAAAAGTGCCTCCCCACCGCACATGTGAAGGGCCTAGGGGACTCTGGGTGTCCCTGATCCATGCCCAAATAGTGCCTTGGGCCCATGGGATCCAGCCCAAGGCGGCAGGAAGCCTTGAAAAGGAAGGTGGAGGCACCTGTGTTGCGGAAGGAAAACACATGGCACAGCAGAGGTCCCCCCAGTAGGCGAAAACGCCTCCCTACCACGCATGTGCGGGGCCCAGGGGACTCTGGGCATCCCTGGTTAGCACCCATGCAGTGGCTTGGGCCCACGGGGTCTGCCTAAGTCGGCAGTAAGTCTTGAAATGGGAGGTGGAGTCACATGTGTTGTGGAAGGAAAACACAAATGGCGAATCAGAGGTCCTCCCCAACTGGTGAAAGAGCCTCCCCACTGCACATGCGTGGGGACCAGGGCACACAGGGGGTCCCTTGTTCGCACCCACTGAGTGCCTCAGACCCACGGGGACCATCCCAAGGCGGCAGGAAGGCTTGAAATAGGAGGTGGAGTCACGTGTGTTTTGGAAGGAAAAAACAACGGCGAGGCAGAGGTATCCCCCAATGGGAGAAAGTGTCTCCCAACCATGCATGCATGGGAACTTGGGAATCCTGGGCTTCCCTGGTTCACATCCACAAAGACTTTTGTGGCAAAGGGGGGTAGCCCAAATCTTCAGGAAGGCTTGAAATGGGAGGTCGAGTCACCTGGCACCTGTTCGTTGTGGTAGGAAAACAAAATGGCGTGGCGGATGTTCCCCTCAAAGATGAAAGTGCCTCTCAACCTCACATGCATGGGACCCAGGGGATCCTATGCATCCCTGGTTCGCGCCCATGGAGCGTTTCAGGCCCACAGTCAGCAGCCCAAAGCAGGAGGAAAGCTTGAAAAGGGAAGTCAAATCACCTGTGTGGTGTGGAAGGAAAAGAAAAAACGGCTTGGCCGAGGCCTCCCCCGCGGAACAAAGTGCCTCCCAACCGCAAATGTGGAGGGTCCAGAGAATCCTTGGCTTCCCTTTTTCATGCCCATGGAAGGCCTAGGGCCCACGAGGGCAACCTAAAGCGGCAGGAAGTCTTGAAGGGGGAGGTTGAGGCACCTGTGTGGTGTGGAAGGTCAAAACAACAGTGCAGCCGAGGTCCCCCCACGGGGAAAAGTGCTTCCCAAATGAGCATGCGCAGGGCCCAGGGGATCTTTGTTGTCCCTAGTTCATGCACCGAGAGTGTCTCGGGCCCACAGGGGACTGCACAAAGTGGCAGGAATGTTTCAAAGGAGAGGTTGAGGCACCTGTGTGTTGTGGAAGGAAAAAAAATCATGCGGCATAAGTCTCCACCAAGGAGAATGTGCCTCTCATCGATGCATTCATGGGGACAAGGAAATCCTGGGCATCCCTGATTCGTGCACACAGAGCATCTCGGGCACAGAGGGGGGCAGCCCAAAGTGGGAGGAAATCTTGAAATTGGAGGTCGAGGTACCTGAGTGTTGCGGAAGGAAAAAAAATGGCGTGGCATAGGTCCTCCCTAAAGGAGAAAGTGCCTCTTAACTGCACATGCGTGGGGCCCTGGGGGATCCTGGGCATCCGTGTTTCACATTCATGGAGCGTACTGTGGACATGGGCAGAAGCCCAAAGCAGCAGGAATGCTTCAAATTAGAGGTCGAGGCAACTGTGTGGTGTGTAAGGAAAAAAAAAAAAAAAAACGGCGCGGCAGAGGTCCCCCCCAAGGACAAAAGTACCTCCCAACTGCACATGCGTAGGGGCCAGAGGACACTGGGCATCCCTGTTAAAGGCCCACAGAGTGTCTCGGGCCCACAGCGGGCAGCCCAAAGCAGCAGGAAGTCTTGAAAGGGGAGGTCGAAGCACCTATGTGGTTTCAAAGAAAAAAACACGGCGCGGCAGAAATCCCCCCCAAGAGCGAAAGTGCCTCCCAACCTGTCGTGCGTGGGTCTCAGGGGATCCTAGGCATCCCTGGTTCTTGTGCACAGAGTGTCTCGGGCCCATGGGGGGCAGCTTAAAGCGGCAGGAAAGCTTGAAATGGGAGGTCGAAGCACTTTGTTTTTGTGGAAGGAAAACAAAATGGAGTGGCAGAGGTCCCCCCCAAAGATGAAAGTGGGCTCTCAGCTGTGCATGCGTGCGTCCCAGGGGATCCTGGGTGTCCTTGTTTCACACCCACAGGGTGTATTGGGGACATGAGGGAAGCCTAAACCAGCAGGAAGTCTTCAAAAGGTTAGTGGAGGCACAGCAGAGGTCCTCCCCATTGGCGAAATAGCCCGCAACCACGCATGCCTGTGGCGCAGGGCAGCCTGGGCTTCCTTGCTTGGCACATTCAGAGCATCTTGGACTCACGGGGGACAGCCCAATGTGGCAGGAAGGCTTGAAAGGGGAGGTCGAGCCACCTGTGTGGTGTGGAAGGAAAAAAAACGCCACAGCAGAGGTCCTCACAAGGGCGAAAGTGCCTCCCAACCACGCATGCGTGGGGCTCAAGGTATCCTGGACATCCCTGCTTCATGCCCACAGCGTGTCTCAGGCCCAGGGGGTGCAGCTGAAAGCGGCAGTATGTCTTCAAAGGGGAAACCGAGGCCACTGTGTGGTATGGAAGGACAAAAAAAGTAGTGGCAGAGGTACCCCCACCGGTGAAAGTGTGCATGTGCACATCCCAACTGTGTATGTGCGGGTCCCAGGGAATCCTGGGCATCCCTGATTCATGCCCACGGACCATCTTGGGACCACAGCGGGCAACCCAAAGCAGCAGAAAAGATTGAAAATGGAGATCGAGGCATCTGTGTGGTGTGGAAGGAAAAAAAAAATGGCCCAGCAGACGTCCCCCAATGGGGGAAAGCACCCCCCAACCACACATACCTGGTGCCATGGGGATCCTGGGATTCCCTAGTTTGCACCCACAAAGCGCGTCAGGCCAAAGGGGGGCAGCCCAAAGCGGCAGGAAGGCTTGATTGGGGATGTGGAGGCACGCGTGTGTTGTGGAAGACTCCCTACTGCACATGCGCCAGTCCCAGGGGATACTGGGCATCCCTATTTCATGCTCACGGAGCATTTCAGGTCCACAGGGGGCAGCCCAAAGAAACAGGAAGGCTTGAAAAGGGAGGTCAAGGCACATTTGTGGTTTGAAAGGAAAAAACACGGTGCGGCAGAGGTCCCATCCAAGGACAAAAGTGTTTCCCAACCACGCACGCTAGGGTCCCAGGGGATCCCAGGCATCCCTGGTACTTGTGCAAGGAGCATCTCAGGCCCACGGGCGGCAGCTGAAAACAGCAGAAAGGCTTGAAATAGGAGGTCAAGGAATCTGTTTGTTGTGAAAGGAAAACAAAACGGCTTGGCAGAGGTCCCCCGCAAAGATGAAAGTGCCTCTCAATCGGGCATCCATGGGACCGAGAGGATCATGCACATCCCTGGTTCGCTATCATGGAGCATTTCAGGCCCACGGGGGGGCAGCCCAAAGCAGCAGGAAGGCTTGAAATGGGAGGCCAAGTCATCTGTGTGGTGTGGAAGGAAAAAAAAAAACGGCACAGCCGAGGTCCCGCCCACGGGCGAAAGTGCCTCCCAAACTAACATGCACAGGGCCCAGTGTATCCTGGACGTCCTTGATTCGGACCTACAGAGCGTCTCGGGCCCACGGGGGCAGCCGAGGCGGCAGGAATGCTTGAATTTGTAGGTCAAGGCACCTGAGTTTTGTGGAAGGAAAAAAAATGGCTCAGCACAGGTCCTCCCTAAAGGCGAAAGTACCTCCTAACCATGCATGCATGGGCCCTGGGGATCCTGGGAGTCCCTGTTTCATACCACGGAGAGTCTTGGGGACATGGTGGCAGCCCAAAGCAGCAGGAAGTCTTCAAAATTGAGGTCGAGACACCTGTGTGGTGTGGAAGGAAAAAAAAGGCACAGCAGAGGTCCTCCCCACTGGTGAAATAGCCCTCAACTGCACATGCGCAGGGCCCAGAAGCTCCTGGGCTTCCCTGCTTTCCACCCTCAGAGTGTCTCGAGCCCATGAGGAGCAGCCCAAAGCAACAGAAAGTCTTGAAAGGGAAAGTCCAGGCACTTGTGTGGTGTGAAGGGAAAAAAAATGCCACAGCAGAGGTCCCCCCAAGGGAGAAAGTGCCTCCCAACCACTCATTCGCGGGGCCCAGGGGATCCTGTGTGTCCCTGTTCACATTCATGGAGTGTCTCAGGCCTACGGGGGAAGATCAAAGCGGAAGTGAGGCTTGAAAGGGGAAGTCAAAGCATCTGTGTGGTGTGGAAGGGATAAAAATGGGGCAGCAGATGGCCCCACCACGGGTGAAACTGCCTCCCAACTGCACATGTGCATTGCCCAGGGGATCCTGGGCTTCCCTGGTGTGCACGCACAGGGCGTCTCACGCCCACGCGGGCAGTCCATAGTGGAAGAGAGTCTTGTAAGGGGAGATCAAGGCACCTGTATGGTATAGAAAGAAAAAAATAATGGCATGGTAGACTTCCCCCCAACAGGAGAAACTGCCTCCCAGCCAGGCATGCATGAGGCCCAAGGGATCTTGGTCGTCCCTGGTTCGTGCCCACATAGTGTCTCATGCCCATGGGGTGCAGCCCAAAGGAGCAGTAAGGTTTCAAAGGGGAGGTCGAGGCACTTGTGTGTTGTGAAAGGAAAAGAAAAATGATGAGACCTAGGTCCCCAACAAAGGCTAAAGTGCCTCTTGCCCGCACATGCGTGGGGCCCAGGAGATCCTGGGTGTTCCTGGTTCGAGCTTAAAGAGTGTATCGTGCCCATGGGGGGCAGCTCAAAGTGGCAGGAATGCTTGAAATGGGAGGTCGAGGCACTTGGGTGTTGTGAAAGGAAAAAAAAAAAACGCCAGGGTATAGGTACCCCCAAAGGAGAAAGTGCCTCCCAACCACTCATTCATGAAGCCTGGGGAATCCTGAGTGTCCCTGCTTCATGTTCACGGAGTGTCTCAGGCCCACAGGGGCAGATCAAAGCGGAAGTAAGTCTAGAAAGGGGAAGTCAAGACACCTGTGTGGTTTGGAAGGAAAAAAAATGGTGTTGCAGAGGTCCTCCCACGGGCGACAGTGCCACCCAACTGTGCATTCACTGCACCCAGGGGATTGTGGGCATCCCTGATTCAGGCCCAAGGAGCATCTCAGGCCCATGGGGGATAACCCCAAGAGACAAGAATTCTTGAAAAGTGAGGTCGAGGCTCCTGTCTGGTGTGAGGGAAAAAAAAATGGCTTGCAAGAGGTCCCCTGCATGGGCGAAAGTCCTCCCAATCGCACATGTACAGGGCCCAGGGGATCCTGGGCTTCGCTGCTTGAGGCCTACGGAGCGTCTCAGGCCCACTGGTGGCAGCCCAAAGCGGCAGGAAGTCTTGAAATGGAAGGACAAGGCACTTGTGTGGCGTGGAAGGAAAAAATAATGCCATGGCAGAGGTCCCCCCATGGGCGAAAGTGCCTCCAAACTGCATGCGTGGGGCCAGGGCATCCTGGGCATCCCTGATTCATGCCCCCAGAGCATCTCGGGCCCACAGGGGACAACCCAAAACAGCAGGAAGGGTTAAAGTGGTAGTTGAGGCACCTGTGTGGCGTGGAAGGAAAAACATATGGTGCGGTAGACGTTCCCCCACAGGCGAAAGTGCCTCCCAACTGCGCATACGTGGAGCCCAGGGGATACTAGGCATCTTTGTTAAACACTGACAGAGCGTCTCGGGACCACAGGGGGCAGCCCATAGCGGCAGGAAGGCTTGAAATGCGAGGTTGAGACACCTGTGTGGTGTGAAGGAAAAAAAAAAAAACGCTGCAGCAGAGGTCCCCCATGGGGGAAAGTGCCACCCAACCGTGAATGCGTGGAGCGCTGGTGTTCCTGGGTGTCCCAGATTGTACCCATGGAGCTCCTCGGCCCATGGCTGCCAGCCCAGTGTGGTAGGAAGGCTTGCAAGGGAAGCTGCAGGCTCCAGTGTTGTGAAAGGAAAACACAAACGGCGAGGCAGAGGTCCCTCAACAAGGGCCAAACTGCCTCCACACCACACATGCGAGGACCTCAGGGGATTCTAAGCATCCCAGATCTGTGCCCAAGGAGTGCCTCAGGCCCATGGGTTCCAGCCCAGGGAGGCAGGAAGCCTTGAAAGGGGAGGTGGAGGCACCTGTGTTGTGGAAGAAAAACAGAAATGGCGCAGCAGAAGTTCCCCACAATGGGCCAAGTGCCTCCCCACTGCAAAAGCATGGGACCCAGGGGACCCTGGGCATCCCTGGTTAGCACCCATAGAGCTGCTCGGGCCCAGAGGGTCAGCCTAAGGCAACGGGAAGTCTTGAAAGGGGAGATGGAGTCACCTGTGTTGTGGAAGGAAAACAGAAATGGCAAATCAGAGTTCCCCCACAACGGGTGAAAAAGCCTCCCCACCATGCATGCGTGGGGCCCAGGGACCCAGGGATCCCTGATTCACACCCACGGAGCCCCTCAGACACACGGGGACCAGCCCAATGTGGCAGGAAGGCCTGAAATAGGAGGTCGAAGTACCTGTGTTGTGGAAGGATAAAACAAACTGCGAGGCATAGGTCCACCGCAAACGGGTGAAAGTGCCTCGCCATAGCACATGCGCAGTGCCTAGGGGATCCTGGGTGTCCCTGTTTCACGCCCACAGAGCGACTTGGGCCCAGGTGGAGCAGCCCAAAGCGGCAGGAAGGCTTGAAAGCAGAGATCGAGGCACTTGTGTGGTGGTGAAAGAAAAAAAAAACAACGTGGCCAAGGTCCCCCACACAGGAAAAGTTGCCTCCCAACCGCTCATGTGTGGGGTCCAGGAGATCCTGGGGGTCCCTGTTTCACAACAACACAGAGTCTCGGGACCACGGGGGGCAGCCAAAAGCAGCAGGAATCCTTGAAATGGGAGGTCGATGTAACAGTGTGGTGTGAAAAAAAACATGGCGTGGCAGAAGTCCCCCCCATGGGAGAAATTGCCTCACAACCGTGCATCTACGCGGCCCACGGGATCATGGGCTTCCCTTGTTCATGCCAACGGAGCATCTCAGGCCCACTGAGGACAGCCCAAATCTGCAGGAATGCTTGAAACGGGAAGTCGAGGCACCTGTGTGGTGTGGAAGGAACAAAATACGGCATGGCAGAAGTCCCCCCACGGGTGAAAGTGCCTCCAAACAGCGCATGTGTGCAGCACAGCTGATCCTGGGCATCAGTGGATCATGCCCAGCAGCATCTCATGCCCACGGGGGGGCAGCACAAAGCGGCAGGAAGGCTTCAAAAGGGAGGTCGAGGCATCTGTGTGGTTAGGAAGGAAAAGAAAATGGGGCAGCAGAGGTCCCGCCCACGGGCGACAGTGAGTGTCAAACGTGCATGTGCGGGGCCCAGGGGATCCTGGTCGTCCCTGGTTCACACCCAAAGTCTGTCTGGCGCCCACGTAGTGCAGGCCAAAGCAGCAGGAAGGCTTGAAAGGGGAGGTCTAGGCACCTGTGAGTTGTGGAAGTAAAAAATTACGGCACAGCAAAGATCCCCCACCGGCGAAAGTACCGCCCAAACGAGCATGCACAGGACCGAGGGGTTCCTGGGAATCCCTCTTTCACACCCACGGATCATCTCGGGCCCACCGGGGGCAGGTCAAAGTGGCAGAAATGCTTGAAATGGGAGGTCGAGGCACCTGTTTGTTGCAGAAGAAAAACAAAATGGCACGGCAGAGGTCTCCAGCAAAGACGAATGTGCCTCTCAACCACACATGCATGGGGCCCAGTGGATCCTGCACATCCCTGGTTCATGATCATGGCGCATTTCAGGCCCACAAGAGGCAGCCCAAAGTGGCAAGAAGGCTTGAAATGGGAGGACGAGTCATCTGTGTGGTGTGGAAGAGAAAAAAAAAAGGCACAGCTGAGGCCCCTCCAAGGGTGAAAGTGCCTCCCAACGGTGCATGAGCAGGGCCCAGGGGATACTGGGCATCCCTGGCTCATGCCTATGGAGTGCCTTTGGCCCACGGGGGCAGTCTAAGGCAGCAAGAAAGCTTGAAAGGGGAGATTGTGGCACCGGTGTGGTGTGGAAGGACAAAAAAAGGAGAGGCCATGGTCCCCCCCCACCGGCAAAAGTGCCTACCAAATGAGCATGCACAGGGCCCACGGGATCCTGGACATCCCTGGTTCATGCACCCAGGGCGTCTCGGGCCCACAGGGGGCAGTCAACGCCGCAGGAAGTCTTGAAACCGGAGGTTGAGGCAACTGAGTGTTGTGTAAGGAAAAAAAATGGCGTGGCGTAAGTCCTCCCTAAAGGCGACAGTGCCTCCAAACTACGCATGCACATTGCCCTGGAGATCCTGGGCGTCCCTGTTTCACACCCAGAGAGTGTCTTGCGGACATGGAGGGAAGCCCAAAGCAGCAGGAAAGCTGCAAATGGGAAGTCGAGGCAACTGTGTAGTATGCAAGGAAAAAAAACGGCGCAGCAGAGGTCCCCCCACGGGCTAAAGTGCCTCCAAAGCCTGCATGCGCAGGGCCCAGGGAATCCTGCGTGTCCCTGGTTCGTGCCCACGGTGCGTCTCGGGCCCACAGGGGGCAACCCAAACTGGCAAGAAGGATTGAAATGGGAGGTCGAGGAATCTGTGTTGTGTGGAAGGAAAGAAAAATGACGCATCAGAGGTCCCCCAACGGGAGAAAGTGCCTACCAACCACGCATTCATGGGGACCTGGGGATGCTGGGCTTCCCTGGTTCACGCCCACAAAGCGTATTGGGCCAATGTGGGGCAGCCCAAAGCAGCAGGAATTCTTGAATGGGGAGGTCGAGGCACCTGTGTGTTGTGGAAGGAAAAAAAAATGGCATGGCCCCCACAACGGGCAAAATTACCCCCAACCACACATGCGTGAGGCCCAGGGGATACTAGGCATCCCTGCTTCACACCCATGGAGTGTTTCAGGGCCAAAGCGGCATCCCAAAGCGGCAGAAAGGTGGAAGCGGCAGGAAGGGGAAGTGGAGGCACCTGTGTGAAGTGGAAGGAAAAAAAATACGGTGCAGCAGACGTCCCCCAATAGGCAAAAGTGTCTCCCAACCACGCAACCTGGGAGCCAGGGGATTCTGGGAATCTTTGTTTAATGCGCACGTAGTGTCTCAGGCACACAGGGGGCAGCCCAAAGCGGCAGGAAGGCTTGAAAGGGAAGACTGAGACACCTGTGTGGTGAGGGAAAAAAAAAAACACGAAGCAGAGGTACCCCACGGGCGAAAGTGCCACCCAACCGCAAATGTGTGGAGACCTGAGGATCCTGGGTGTCCCAGATTCTCACCCAAGGAGTGCCTCGGCCCACGGGAGCCAGCCCTAGGCAGCAGGAAGGCTAGAAAATGGAGGTGCAGGCTCCAGTGTTGTGAAAGGAAAACACAAATGGCAAGACAGAGGTTTCCCCTGACGGGCAAAAGTGCCTCCCACCACCCATATGTGGTGCCCAGGGGATCCTTGGCATCCCTGCTTCATGCCCACGGAGCGTCTCTTGCCCATGGGGGGCAGCCCAAAGCAGCAGAAACGCTTGAAAGGGGAGGTTGAGGCACCTGTGTGGTTAGGAAGGAAAAGAAAACAGCACGGCAGAGGTCCGGCCCACCCGCGAAAGTGCCTCTCAACTGCTCATGCGCGGGGCCCACGGGCTATTGGGACTCACTGTTTGATGCCCACGGAGCATCTCAGGCCCACAGGGGTAGCCCAAAGTGGCAGAAAGTCTGGAAAGGGGAGGTCGAGGCACTTTTGCGGTTTGAAAGGAAAAAAACACGGCACGGCAGACGTTTCCCCCAAGGGCGAAAGTGTCTCCCAACCGCGACGGCGCGGGTCCCAGGGGACCCTAGGCATCCCCCTGATTCTTGTGCATGGAGCGTCGCGGGCCCACAAGTGGTAGCTCAAAGCAGCAGGAAGGATTGAAATGGGAGGTCGAGGCACCTGTTTGTAGTGGAAGGAAAACAAAATGGCGTGGCAGACGTCCTCCCCCCAAAGACGAAAGTTCCTCTCAACCGCGCTTGCATGGGGCCCAGGGGATCCTAGGCATCCCTGCTTCACACCCATAGAGCATTTCAGGCCCACAGGAGCAGCCCAAAGCGGCAGGAAGTCTTGAAATGGGAGGTCAAGGCAACTCTGTGGTGTGGAAGGAACAAAATACGACGTGGCAGAGGTCCCCTCACGGGCGAAAGTGTCTCCCACCCGTGCATGTGCAGGGTGCGGGGTATCCTGGGCATCCCTGGTTCACGCACATACAGCATCTCATCCCCACGGGGGTCAGCCCAAAGCAGCAGGAAGGCTCGGAAGGGGATGGAAGGAATATAAAACGGCATGGCAGAGGTCCCTCCACGGGCGAAAGTGCCTCCAAACCGCGTATGCGTGGGGGACCAGGGACTCCTGGGCATCCCTGTTTCACATCGACGGAGGGTCTCAAGCTCACAGGGTCAGCCCAAAGTGGCAGGAAGGCTTGAAATGTGAGGTCGAGACACCTGTGTGGTGTGAAGGAAAAAAAAAAAACGCTGCAGCAGAGGTCCCACCACTGGAGAAAGTGGCTCCCAACCGCTCATTCGCGGGGCCCAGGGGATCTTGCATGTCCCTGCTTTGCATTGACCGAGTGTCTCAGGCCCACGCGGGGAAGATCAAAGCGGAAGTAACGCTTGAAAGGGAAAGTCGAGGCACCTGTGTGGTATGGAAGGTTAAAAAAAAAAAACGGCAGGGCAGAGGTTCCCCCAAGGGCAAAAGTGCCTCCCAACCGTGCATGCCTGGGATTGAGGAGATCCTGGGCTTCCCTGGTTCGCACCCACGAATTGTCTCGGGCCCAAGGGGGTGAGACAAAGGCAGCAGGAATGCTTGAAAGGGGAGGTCGAGTCCCCCGTGTGTTGTGGAAGGAAGAAAAACTGTAGCCGCTGAGGTCCCCCCAACGGGCAAAAGTGCCCCCAACCATGCATTCACTGTGCCCAGGGGATTGTGGGCATCCCTGGTTGAGGCCCAAGGAGCGTCTTGGGCCCACAGGGGACAGCCCCGAGCTGCGTGAAGGCTTGAAAGGTGAGGTTGAGGCACTTGTGTGGTGTGGAAGGAAAAAAAAACAGCGTGACAGAGGTCCCCACCAAGGGCGAAAGTGCTCCCAACAGCATATGTGCGGGGTCCAGGGGATCCTGGGTGTCCCTGCTTCATGCCACAGCATGTCTCAGGCCCACAGGGAGCAGCTAAAAGTGGCAGTAAAGTGTCAAAAGGAAGTCGAGGCACCTGAGTGGTATGCTAGGAAAAAAAAACTCGCTTCATAGATTCCTCTCACGGGCGAAAGTGACTCCAAACCATAAATGCGTGGATAGCAGGGAATGCTGGGCGTCCCTGATTCACACGCAAGGAGCATCTCGGGCCCACAGCGGGCAACCCAAAGCGGCAGGAAGGATTGAAGTGGGAGGTGGAGGCATCTGTTTGTTGTGGAAGGAAAAAAAAATTGCATGGCAGATGTCCCTGCCAAAGACGAAAATGCCCTCAACCACGCATGTGTGGGGTGCAGGGGATGCTGAGCATCCCTAATTCACAGGCATGGAGTGATTCAGGTCCACGGGGTGCAGTCCAAAGCCGTAGGAAGGCATGAAAATGGAGGTCTAGTCACCTGTGTGGTGTGGAAGAATAAAAAACGGCATGGCGGAGGTACCCCCCACGGAGGAAAGTGCCCCCCAACGGTGAATGCTCAGGACCCTGGGGATCCTGGCCATCCCTGCTTGATGACCTTGGAGCACTGCCGGCCCACAGGGGCAGCCTAAAGCAGCAGGAGGTCTTGAAAGGTGAAGCTGAGGCACTTTTGTGGTGTGGAAGAAAAAAAAACGGCCCGGCCGAGGTCCACCCCACAGGCCAAAGTACCTCCCAACAGTGAATGCCTGGGGCCCAGGGTATCCTGGGGTTCCGTGGGTCGCGCCCACAGGGCGTCTCTGGCCCACAGGGAGAAACCCAAAGCGTCAGGAAAGCTCGAAAGGGGAGGTCGAGGCGCCTGTGTTGTGTGGAAGGAAAAAAAAATCACGGCCAAGGTCCCACCCACAGGCAAAAGTGCCTGCCAACCACGCATGTGCAGGACCCAAGAGATAATGGGCATCCCTGTATTGTGCCCACAGAGTGCCTCAGGGCACCACGGGGGATAGCCCAAAGCGACAGGAAGGCTTGAAAGTGAGTCGAGGCACCTTTGGGGTTTGAAAGTTAAAAATCGGCATGGCAGAGGTGGCCCCAAGGCTGAAAGTGCTTCCCAACCGCACATGTGAGGGTTCCACAGGATACTAGGGATCCCTGTTTTGCACCCACGGAGCGCCTTGGGGACACAGGGGCAGCCCAAAGTGGCAGGAAGTCTTGAAAGGGGAAGTGGAAGCACTTGTGTGTTGTGGAAGGAAAAAAATACGGAGCGGCAGACTTCCCTACACAGACGAAAGTGTCTCCCAACCGCGTATACTTGGGGGCCAGAGGGTCCTGGATATGTTTATTTCACTCCCACTGAGCGTCTCGGGCCCACAGGGAGCAGCCTAAAGCTGCAGGAAGGCTTGAAAAGGGAGGTGCAAGCTCCAGTGTTGTGAAAGGAAAACACAAACGGCGCAGCAGAGGTCCCCCACGGGCGAAAATGTCCCCCAACCGTGCATGCTTGAAGCCCTGGTACCCTGAGCTTCCCAGTTTCTCACCCACGGAGGGTCTTGGCCCACAGGGGCCAGCCAAAAGCAGCAGGAAGGCTTGAAAGGGGAGGTGCACGCACCAGTGTTGTGAAAGGAAAACACAAATGGCGAGACAGAGGACCCCCCCCACACGGGGAAAGTGCCTCCCCACTGCACAAGCACAGGGCCCAGGGGACTCTGGGCGTTCCTGGTCTGTGCCCAACGAGTGCCTCAAGCTAAGGGGTCCAGCCCAAAGTGGCAGGAAGTCTTGAAAGGGGAGGTGGAGTCACCTGTTTTGCAGAAGTAAAACACAAATGACGAATCAGAGGTCCCCCACAACGGGCAAAAGTGCCTCCCCACCGCACATGCCTGGGGCCCAGGCGACACTGGGGTTCCAAGTTTTGCACCCAGCGTGCGCCTCGGCCCTACAGGGGCCAGCCCAAGGTGGCATGAAGTCTTGAAAGAGGATGTGGAGGCACCTGTGTTGTGGAAGGAAAAAACAAACAGCGAGGCAGAGATCCCACCCCAGGGGCTAAAGAGCCTCCCCGCCGCGCATGCACAGGGTGTAGGGGATCCTAAGCATCCCTGATTCATGCCCACGGAGTGTTTTGGGCTCACGTGGGGCAGCCCAAAGCTGCAGGAAGTCTTGAAAGGGGAGGTCGAGGCACCTGTGTGGTGTGGAAGGAAAGAAAACGACGTGGCAGAGGTACCCCCAAAGACGAAAGTGCCTTCCAACCACCCGTACATATGCCCCAGGGGATCCAGACGTCACGGATTCACACGCACGGAGCATTTATAGCTCACGCTGCCCAGGCCAAAGTGGCAGGAACGCTTGAAAGCTGAAGTAGAGGCACCTCTGTGGATTGAAAGGAAAAAATATGGTGGAGCCGATGTCCCCCCACAGGCGAAAGTTCCTCCCAACCGCGCATACGTGGGGCCCAGGGGATCCCAGGCTTCCCTGGCTCACGCCCACAGGGTGTCTCAGGCCCACAGGGGACAGGCTAAAGCGGCAGAAATGCTTGAAAGCGGCAGTCGAGGTACTTGTGAGGTGGTGAAAGGAAAAAAAAATGGCGTGGCCGAGGTCCCCCCACAGGCTAAAGTGCCTCCCAACCACGCATGTGTGGGGCCCAGGGGATTCTGGGCATCCCTGGTTCACACACACTCAAAGTCTTGGGACCACGGGGGCACCTGAAAACGACAGGAAACTTGAAAGGAGAGGTCGAGGCACCTGTATGGAAAGAAAAAAAACCGGCGCCACAGAAGTGCCCCCCACGGGAGAAACTGCCTCCCAACAACGTCTGTGAGGGGAACACGGGATCCTGGGCAAGACTTGTTCACACCCACGGAGCATCTCAAGCCCACAGAGGGCAGACCAAAGCAGCATAAAATCTTCAAATGGGAGGTCGAGGCACTTGTGTGGTGAGGAAGGAACAAAATATGGAATGGCAGAGGTCCCCCCACTGGCTAATGTGCCTCCCTACCGCACATGTGCAGGGTGCAGGAGACCCCGTGCATCCCTGATTCATACCCACGGAGTGTCTCATCCCCATGGGGTACGTTCCAAAGCGCAGGAAGTCTTGAAAGGGGAGGTCAAGGCACCTGTGTGGTGAGGAAGGAAAAAATACTGCACTGCAGATGTTCCTTCATGGGCGAAAGTGGCTCCCAATAGTGCTGGTGTGTGGCACAAGGGACCATGGGTATCCCTGGGTAGCAGCCATGAAGTGGCTTGGGCCCACGGGGTCAGCCCAAGGCGGAAGGAAGACTTGAAAGGGCAGGTGGAGTCACCTGTGTTGTGGAAGGAAAACACAAAGGCGAATAAGTGGTCCTCCCCAACAGGTGAAAGAACTTCCCCACCTTGCATGTGTGGGGCCCAGGGGACTCTTGCGGTCCCTGGTTTGCACGCACAGTGCTCCTCGGGCTCACAGTGTCAGCCCAAGGCGGCAGGAAGGCTTGAAAGTGGAGGTGAAGGCATCTATGTTGTGGAGGGAAAAAAACAAAGGGCAAGGCAGGGGTTCGCCCACCACGGGCGAAAGTGCCTCCACACAGCACATGAGCGAGACCTAAGGGATCCTGGGCCTCCCTGGTTCAAGCCCACGGAGAGTCTTTGGCCCACTGGAGTCAGGCCAAAGTGGCAGGAAGGCTTGAAAGGGGAGGTCGAGGCACCCGTGTGATGTGGAAGGAAAAAATAATGGCATCGCAGAGGTCCCTACGACAGGTGAAATTGCCTCCCAACCGCACATGTGCATGGCCGGGGGATCCTCGGCTTCCCTGGTTCACACTCAGAGGGCGTCTCAGGCCCATTCAGGCCCCTTCCTTCCAAATCGGAAGGAAGGCTTGAAAGGGGAGGTCGAGGCACCTGTGTGGTATTTAAAGAAAAAGCAAACGGCTCAGCAGAAGTCCCCACCATGGGATAAACTGCCTCCCAACCGTGCATGCGCGGGTCCCAGGGTATCCTGGGTGTCCCTGGTTCATGCCCACAGAATGTCTCTTGCCCACAGGGGACAGTGAAAAGTGGCAGAAAAGTATGAAATGTGAGGTCGACACTGGTCGCGACTCAGCACGGGAGTGGGTGGGGAGCCGACTCCTGGCAGAGGGGGTCACTCACTGGATGGAACACCGGGGAAGAAAAAAACAAACAACCCCATCAAAAAGTGGGCAAAGGATACGAACAGACACTTCTCAAAAGAAGACATTTATGAGCCAAAAAACACATGAAAAAATGCTCACCATCACTGGCCATCAGAGAAATGCAAATCAAAACCACAATGAGATACCATCTCACACCAGTTAGAATGGTAATCATTGAAAAGTCAGGAAACAACAGGTGCTGGAGAGGATGTGGAGAAATAGGAACACCTGGTGGGACTGTAAACTAGTTCAACCATCGTGGAAGTCAGTGTGGCGATTCCTCAGGGATCTAGAACTACAAATACCATTTGACCCAGCCATCCCATTACTGGGTATATACCCAAAGGACTATAAATCATGCAGCTATAAAGACACATGCACATGTATGTTTATTGCAGCACTATTCACAATAGCAAAGACTTGAAACCAACCCAAATGTCCATCAATGATAGATTGGATTAAGAAAATGTGGCACATATACACCATGGAATAGTATGCAGCCATAAAAAATGATGAGTTCATGTCCTTTGTAGAGACATGGATGAAATTGGAAATCATCATTCTCAGTAAACTCTCGCAAGAATGAAAAACCAAAAACCACATATTCTCACTCATAGGTGGGAATTGAACAATAAGAACACATGGACACAGGAAGGGGAGCATCACACTCTGGGTACTGTTGTGGGGTGGGGGTAGGGGTAAGGGATAGCTTTAGGAGATATACCTAATGCTAAATAATGACGAGTTAATGGGTGCAGCACACCAGCATGGCACATGTATACATATGTAACTAACATGCACATTGTGCACATGTACCCTAAAACTTAAAGTATAATAATAATAAAATAAAATAAAAAAAAGAAACTTGAACAACACGGGAGTTAGGGGCACTGACCTAACACAGTCAAACCTATGTGTAACTGTTGACTCCTCAAAACTTAACTACTAATAGCCTACTGTTGACCAATAGCACAAGCAATTAATGAACACATTTTATATCTTTTATGTACTATATACTGTATTCATATAATAAAGTTAGAGAAAAATTAAAAAGAAATGTGAGGTCGAGGCACCTGCGCTGTGAAAGGAAAAAAACAAAACAGCACGGCAGAGGTCCCCCCGAAAAACGAACAAGCCTCTCAACCACGCATACGTGGGTCCCAGGGCACCCTGGGCACCCCCGATTCGTGACGATGGAGCGTTTCAGGCCCACAGGGTGCAGCCCAAAGCGGCAGAAATGTATGAAATGGGAGGTCAAGTCATCTGTGTGGTGTAGAAGGAAAAAAAACGGCACAGCAGAGGTCCCTACCACGGGTGAAATTGCCTCCCAACCACGCATGCACAGGGCTCAGGGGATTCTGGGCTTCCCTGGTTCACACGCACAGGGCCATTCTCAGGCCCATTCGGGCAGCCCAAAACGGAAGGAAGCCTTCAAAGAGGAGGTCGAGGCACCTGTGTGGTGTGGAAAGGAAAAAAAAGGGCGCAGCCAATGTCTCCCAACACCGCTTGTGTGGGGGATTGTGGGTTTCCCTGCTTCATGCCCACAGAGTGTCTCAGGCCCAAGGGGGGCAGCTCAAAGAGGCAGTAATTCTTCAAAGGGGAAGTCGAGGCACCTGTGTGGTATGGAAGAAAAAAACCGGCCGGCAGAAGTACCCCCCACGAACGAGATCCTGGGCGTCCCTGGTTCATGCCCATGGAGCACCTCGGGGCCACGGGGGGCAGCCTAACGCGGCAGGAAGGCTTGAAAGGGGAGATTGAGGCACATGTGTGCTGTGGAAGGATAAAAAAGACACAGCCAAAGTTCCCGTGCATGGGAGCGGCCCAGGGGCCAAAGGGGGCCATCCCAAGGCGTCAAGAAGTCTTGTAAGGGGAGGTGGAGGCACCTGTGTTGTGGAAGGAAAACACAAACGGCAAGCAGAAGTCACCCCGTCGGGAAGATGTGCCTCGACACCGTGCATGGGCAGGGCCCAGGGTACACTGACTATCCCTGGTATGCACCTACAGAGGGCCTCTGCCCACGGAGGCTATCCCAAGGCGGCAGGAAGCCTTGCAAGGGCAGGTGGAGGCACCAGGGTTGGGGAAGGAAAACACAAACGGCGAGGCAGAGGTCCCCAACCACGGGTGAAAGTGAACCCCCACCGTGCATGCACAAGGCCCAGTGGACCCTGAGCATCCCTGGTTCATGCCCACAGAGCACCTCGGGCCAACGGGGGCCAGCAGAAGGCGGCAGGAATGCTTGAAAGGTGTGGTGGAGGGACCAGTGTGGTGGAAGGAAAACACAAGTGGCGTGGCAATGGTCCCCCCAACAGGTGAAAGTGCCACCTCTCGAGGCATGGGTGGGACCCAAGGGACCCTGGGCGTTTCTAGTTCCTGCCCACAGAGTGCCTCGAGCCCATGGTGGCAGCCGAAGGTGGCAAGAATGCTTGAAATGGGAAGTGGAGGCCCCTGTGTTATGGAAGGAAAACAGAAATGGCAAGGCCTAGGTTCCCGCCGCGGGGTAAGTGCCTCCCCATCGCACATGCTTGGGGCCCAGGAGGCACTGGGCATACCTGGAACGTGCCCACAGAGCACCTCGGCCCTCGAGGGTCAGCCCAAGTTGGCAGGAATGCTTGAAAGGAGAAGTGGAAGCACCTGTGTTGTGGAAGGAGAACACAAACAGGGAGGCAGAGGTCCCCCCTACGGGCGAAAGTACCTCCCCACTGCACATTTGCAGGGGCAAGGCAACCATGGGCGTCCTTGTTTTGTGCCCTTAGAGTGCCTAGGCCCACATGGCCCAGCCCAAGGCAGCGGGAAATCTTGAAACTGGAGTTCGAGGCACCTGTGGTGTGGAAGGAAAACACAAACGGTGTGGCAAAGTTTCCTCCCCATGGGGGAAAGTGCTCCCCACCGCACATTCTGGGACCCAGGGGATGCAGGGCATTTCTGGTTCATGCTCACAGAGTGCCTCAAGCCCACGGGAGCCAGCCAAATGCGGCAGGAAGGCTTGAATGGGGAAGTGGAGGCAACTATGTTGTGGAAGGAAAACATAAATGGCGAGGCACAGGTCTCCCACCACGGGCAAAAGGGCCTCCCCACCGTACATGTGCGAGGCCAGAGGAATCTGGGGGTCCCTGATTCATGCACACGGAACACCTGGGGCCAAAGGGGGCCAGCCAAAGGCGGCAAGAAAGCTTGAAAGGGGAGGTGGAGGCATCTGTGTTGTGGAAGGAAAACACAAATGGAGAGGCAAAGGTCCCCCACCATGAGAGAGAGTGCCCCCCCACCACGCATGCACGGGGCCTAGGGGACCTTGAGCATCTCTGATTCTTGCGGACGGAGATCCTTGGGCCCCCAGGGGCCAGCCCAAGATGGCAGGAAGGTTTGAAATGGGAGGTGGAGGCACCAGTGTTGTGGAAGGAAAAGACAAACAGTGAGGCAAAGGTCCCCCTGTCGGGAGAAAGTGCCCTGACACCACGCATGGGCAGGACCCAGGGTACACTGACCATCCCTGGTATGCGCCCACGGAGTGCCTTTGCTCACGAGGGCCAGCCAAAGTCGGCAGGAAGACTTGAAATGGGAGGTCGAGGCACCTGGGTTGTCTAAGGAAAACACAAATGGCAAGGCAGAGTTTCGTCCCCACAGGTGAAATTGCCTCCCCACTGCACATGCGTTGGGCCCAGGAGACCCTGGGCGTCACTGGAAAATGGCTACAGAGTGCCTCAACCCACAGAGGCCAGCCCAAGGCGACAGAAAGGTTTGCAAGGAGAGGTGGAGGCACTTGGGTTGGGGAAGGAAAACACAAAGAGCGAGGCAGAGATTCCCACCCATGGGCAAAAGCGAATCCGCACCGTGATTGTGCAGGGCCCAGTGGACCCGGGGCTTTCATGATTCCTGCCCACATAGCACCTCAGGCCAACGGGGGCCTGCCCAAAGTGGCAGGAATGCTTGAAAGGGGTGGTGGAGACACCAGTGTGGTGGAAGGAAAACACAAGAGGCACGGCAATGGACCCCCCCCCACGGGTGAAAGTGCCTCCCCTCCGCGCATGGGTGGGGCCTAGGGGACCCTGGGCATCCCTAGTTCCTGCCCACGGGGCGCCTCAAGCCCACGGTGGCCATCCCAAGGCGGCAGGAATGCTTGAAAGGGTGGTGGAGGCATCTGTGGAATGGAAGTAACACACAAACGGCAAGGCATTTTCCCCCTGTGGGGAAAGTGCCATCCCACCGCACTTGCGTGAAGCCAAGGGGAACTTGGGCATCCCTGATTCGTGCCAAGGGAGTGCCTCGGGCCCACGGTGGGCAGCCCAAGTTGGCAGGAAGGCTTAGAAGGGGAGGTGGAGGCACTCATGTTGTGGAAGGAAAACACAAACTGTGCGGCAAACCTCCTCACCAATGACGAAAGTGCCACCCTGCTGCACAAGCGTGGGGTCCAGGGGACCCTTGGTGTCCCTGATTCGTGCCCACGGAGCATCTCAGACACACAGGGTCCAGCACAAGGCTGCAGGAAGGGTTGAAATGGGAGGTGGAAGCATCTGTGTTGTGGAAGGAAAACACAAATGGCGATGCAGAGGTCCTACTCCACAGATGAAAATGCCTACCCACCACTCATGCATGGGGCCGAGGGGACACTGGGCGTTCCTGGTTCAGGCCCATGGAGCCCTTCAGCCCAGGGGGCCAGCCCAAGGCGCAGGAAGGCTTGAAAGGGGAGGTGGAGGCACCTGTGTTGTGAAAGGAAAACACAAATGGTGAGGGAGAGGTCTCCCTCACAGGTGAAAGTGCCTCCCCACCGTGCATGCGTGGGGTCCAGGGGACTCTGGACTTCCCTTGCTCATGCCCACAGAGTGCCTAAGGCAGACGGGTGCCAGCCCAGGGAGGCAGGAAGGCTTGAAAGGGGTTGTGGAGGCTCCCATGTTGTGGAAGGAAAACAAAAACGGCAAGGCAGAAGTCCTCACCCATGGGCAAAAGTGTCTTCCCACTGTGCATGAGCAGGGCCCAGGGGACCAAGGGCATCCCTGGTTCACACTGACGGTGTCTCAACCCACGGATGCCAACCCAAGGTGGCAGGAAGTCTTGAAAGTGGAGGTGGAGGCACTGGTGGTGTGGAAGGAAAACACAAATGGCGTGGCAGAGGTATGCCCCCCGAACGAAAGTGCCATCTTAACCCATATGCGTGGGAACCAGGAGACCTTGGGCTTCACTGGTTTGCACCCACAGAGAGCCTCGGGCTAATGGGGGCCAGCCCAAGGCGCAGGAAGCCTTAAAATTGGAGTTGGTGGCAAGTGTGTTGTGGAAGGAAAACACGAATGGCGGAGCAGAGGTTCCCTCCCACGGGCGAAAGTGCCTCCGCACCACACATGTGTGGGGCCCAGAGGAGGCTGGGTGTCCCTGGTTTGTGCAAATGGAACTCCTCACACCCCAAGGGTCAGCCCACGGGGGCAAGTAGACTTGAAAGGGGAGGTGGAGGCACCCGTGTTTTGGAATGCAAACACAAAGAGTGAGGCAGTGGTCCCATCCCAGGTGCGAAGTTGCCTCCCCAGAGTGCATACATGGTGCCCAGGGAACACTGGACATCCCTTATTCACATGCACGTGGTTCTTGGGCCCATGGTGGCCAGCCCAAGGTGGCAGGAATGCTTGAAAGGGGAGGTGGAGGCACCCGTGTTGTAGAATGCGAACACAAACGGCGAGGCAGATGTCTCCCCCAACGGGTGAAAGTACTTCCACTCTGCAAATGCGTGGGATTCAGGGGAATCTAGGCGTCACTGGTTCGTGCCTATGGAGAGCATCAGCCCACAGCAGCCAGCCCAAGGCGGCAGGAAAGCTTGAAATGGGAGGTGGAGGCACCGGATTTGTGGAAAGAAAACACAAACGGCATGGCAGAGATCCCCCTCCACGGGCGAAGGTGCCTTCACACTGCAATTCGTGTGGCTCAGGGGACGCTAGGCGTCCCTTGGTCGCACCTACAGAGCACCTCGGGCCCACATGGGCGGCCAGGTGGCATTAACGCTTGAAATGAGAAGTTGAGGCGCCCGTTGTGTGGAAGAAAAACACAAACAGCGAGGTAGAGGTCCCCCTCCACTGGCGAAAGCCTACCCACCGCGCACGTGCAGGGCCTAGGGGCCCTTGGGCGTCCCTCAGTCATGCCCACGGAGTGCCTCAGACCAACACGGTCCAGCCAAAGGTGGCAGGAAATCTTGATAATGGAAGTGGAGGCACTTGTGTTGTAGAAAGAAAACACAAATAGTGAGGCAGAGGTCCCCACCCCCCAGCGAAAGTATCTCCCAACTGCACATGCGTGGGGCCCACGAGATCTTGGGTGACCCTGCTTCACACCCCCGAGCGCCTTGCTCCCCCGGACCAGAACAAGGAGGCAGGAAGGCTTGAAATGGGAGGTGGAGGCACCTGTGTTGTGGAAAAAAACAAAAACAGCGTGGCAGATGTTCCACATCACGAGCGCAAGTGCCTTCCCATGGCACATGCACAGGGCCCAGGGAACCCTAGGCATCCCTGATTTGCACCCACGGAGTGCCATGGGCCCACAGGGGCCAGCCTAATGCGGCAGGAAGGCTTGAATGGTGACGTTGAGGCCCCTCTGTTGTGGAAGGAAAACACAAACGGAGAGGTAGAGGTCCCACCATGGGTGAAAGTGCCCCCCCGCCGTGCATGCACAGGGCTCAGGGGACCCTGGGGGTCCCTGGATCACACCCACTCAGCACGTCGGGCCCAAGGGAGCAAGGCCAAGGCGGCAAGAAACCTTGAAATGGGAGGTTGAAGCACCCATACTGTGGAAGGAAAACAAACGGCGAGGCAGAGTTTCCCTCCCACGGGCAAAAGGGTCTCCCAACTGCACATGTGCAGGGCCTACGGGACATTGGGCATCCCTGGTTCATGCCCTAGGAGGTATTCAGGCCCCCGGGGCCAGCCCAAGGGGGGAGGTAGGCTTGAAAGGGGAGGTGGAGGCACCCGTGTGGTTGAATGAAAACACAAACAGAGAGGTAGAGGTCCCCTGCCATGGGCGAAAGTGCCTCCCCACTGTGCATGCATGGAGCCCAAGAGACCCTTGGTATCCCTGGCTCACACCCACGTAACACCTTTGGGCCACAGGGGCCAGCCCAAGACGGCAGGAAGGCTTGAATTAGGGAAGTGGAGGCACCCGTGTTGTGGAAGGAAAACACAAACGGCGAGGCAGAGGTCCCCCCACGGGAGAAAGTGCCTATCCACCGCACATGTGAAGGGCCCAGAGACGCTGGACATTGCTGCTTTATGCCAACAGAGTGCCTTGGGCCCACAGGGGCCCAAACAAATCGGCAGGAAAGCTTGAAAGGGAGGAGGAGGCACCCATGTTGTGGAAGGAAAACACAAACGGTGAGGCAGAGGTCCCCCCCAACGGGCAAATGTGCCTACCCCCGCTCTTGCATGGGGCCCAGGGTACAAGGAGCATTCCTGGATCATGCCCATGGGGTGCCTTGGGCCTGCGGGGACCAGCCCAAGGCGGCAGTAATGCTTGAAACGGAAGGTGGAAGCACCTGTGTTGTGAAAGGAAAACACAAAGGGTAAGAGAGAGAGCTCACCCCTAACAAGAGAACGTTCCTCCCTACCGTGCATGCGTGGGGCCCAGGGGACCCTAGTTGTCCCTGGTTCATGACCACGGAGGGCCTCAGGACCAAGGGACCATCCCAAGGAGGCAGGAAGGCTTGAAATGGGAGGTAGAGGCACATGAGGTGTGGAAGGAAAACACAAACGGCGAGGCAGAGGTAGCCGCCACGGGCTAAAGTGCTTCCCCACCACATATGCACAAGGCCCAGAGAACCCTGGCTATCCAAGGTTCATGTGCACGGAGTGTCTCTTGCCCACAGGGGCCAGCCCAAGGTGGCAGGAAGGCATGAAATTGGAGGTGGAGGCTCCTGTGTTGTGGAAGAAAACGCAAACAGTGTGGCAGAGCTACCCACCCACAGGCGGAAGTGCCTTCCCACCACGCATCTTTGGAGCCAAGGGTATACTGGGCATCCACTGAGAACTTCGGGCCAACAGGGGCCAGCCCAAGGTGGCAGGAAGGCTTGAAAGGGGAGGTAGAGGCACCTGTGTTGTGGAAGGAAAACACAAACGGTAATGCAGAGGTCCCCAACACAGTGAAAGTGCCGCCCCACCAAGCATGTTCAGGGCTCTGCATACCCTCAGCATCCCTGGCTCACCACCACGGAGTGCCTCGGCCCAACCGGGGCCAGCCCAAGGCGGCAGGAAGGCTTGTTTGGGAGGTGGAGGCACCTGTGGTGTAAAAGAAAAACACACATGTCGAGGCAGATATCCCCTCTCAAGAACGAAAGTGCCTTCTCACTGCACATGTGCAGAGCATAGGAGACCCTGGGAATCCCCAGTTCACATTCACAGAGTGCCTCGGGCCCACTGGGGCCAGCCCAAGGCAGCAGGAAGCCTTGAAAATGTAGGTCAAGGCACCCATGTTGTGAAAGGAAAACACAAATCACGAGACATAGGTCCCATGCCACGGATGAAAGTGCATCACCACCACGCATGTGCAGGGACCAGTGGACCCTGGGCATCCCTGGTTCATGCTGACGGACTGCCTTGGGCCCACAGGGAAAGGACAAGTCGGCAGGAAATCTTGAAAGAGGAGGTGGAGTCACCTGTGTTGTGGAAGGAAAACACAAGCTGCGAGCAGAGGTCCCCACCCACGGGCGAAAATGAATCCCCATCATGCATGAGTAGGACCTAGTGGACCCTGGGCATCCCTGATTTATGCCCACAGAGCACTTCAGGCCCACAGGGGCCATTCCAAGGTGACAGGAATGCTTGAAAGTGGTGGTGGAGGCACGCGTGTTTTGGAAGGAAAACACAAATGACGAGGCAGAGGTCCCCCTCCACTGGTGAAAGTGCCTCCCCACAGCACATGCCCAGGGCCTAGGAGACCGTGGGCATCCCTGGTTCGCATCCACAGAGCGTCTCAAGCTCATGGTGACAAGCTCAAGGTGGCAGGAATGCTTGAAAGGGGAGGTTGAGGCACCTGTGGTGTGGAGGTAAAACACAAATGGCACTAAAATACTCCCCCCGCACAGTCAAAAGTGCCTCCACACCGAGTATGTGCAGGGCCTAGGGGACGATGCGCCTCTCTGTTTCACACACACGGAGTGCCTTCTGCCCACAGGGGCCAGCCCAAGGCGATAGGATGGCTTGAAATGGGAGGTGGAGACACCTGTGTTGTGGAAGGAAAACACAAATGGCATGGAGAGGTCCTCCCCACGGGTGAAAGTGCCTCCCCACCGCGCATGCGTGGGGCCCAGGGGACCCTGTGTGTCCCTAGTTCATGCCCACGGAAAGCCTCAGGCCCATGGGGGCCAGACCAAAGTGGAAGGAAGCCTTGAAAGGGGAGGTGGAGGCACCCATGTTGGGGAAGGAACACAAAAATGGCATGGAAGAGGTTCCCCCCATGGGCAAAAGTGCCACCCCACTGCGCATGCCTGGGGCCCAGGGGAAACTGGGTGTCCCTGATTCTTGCCCACACAGCACCTGGGGCCCATGGGGGCCAGTCCAAGGAGGCAGGAATCTTTGAAAGGGGAGGTAGAGGCACCCGTGTTGTGGAAGGAAAACCTAAATGGCATGAAAGAGGTCTCCCTCCATGGGCAAAAATGGCTCCCCACCACACATGCCTGGGGCCCAGGGGACCCTGGGCATCCCTGGTTCAGGCCCACAGAGGGCCTCGGCCCATATGGACCAGTCAAAGTGCTGCCCAACTGCATATGCGTGGGACCCAGAGGAACCTGAGACTCCCTGGTTCATGGCCACGGGGTGCCTTGGGCCCACGAGGGCCAGCCCAAGGCAGCAGGAAAGCTCGAAAGGGGAGATGGAGGCACCCGAGTTGTGGAAGTAAAACACAAATGGTGAGGCAGAGGTCACCCTCCACGGGCAAATGTGCCTACCCCCGGACATGCGCATGGCCCAGGGGACACGGGGGTCCCTGCTTCATGCCCACAGAGCCTCAGGCCCACGGGGGATATCCCAAGGCAGCAGGAAGGCTTGAAACGGGATGGTGGAGGCCAGACACAGAGGTCCCCCACCACGGGTGAAAGTGCCTTCCCACTGCACATGCACAGAGTCTAGGGGATCCCTAGTGACCCTCGTTCATGACCCTTGGAGCGCTTCAGGCCCATGGGTCCATACCAAGTTGGCAGGAAAGATTCAAAGGGGAGGTGGAGGCACCTGTGTTGTACAAGTTAAAATGAAAGGCAAGACAGGGGTTCCCACACCACAGGCGAAAGTGCCTCCCCACCGTGCATGTGAGGGGCCCAGGGGACACTGGAATTCCCCGGTTCATGTCGACGGAATGCCTCGGGAACATGGGGGCCTGCCCAAGGCGGCAGGGAGGCTTGAACGGGATGATGGAGGCACCCGGGTTGTGGAAGGAAAACACAAATGGCGAGGCAGAGGTCCTCCCACCAAGGGCGAAATTGCCTCCCCACTGTGCATGCACAGGGCCCAGGGGACCCTGGGTTTCCCTGGATTGTGCCCACGGATTGCCTTGGGCAGAATGGGGTCAGCCCAATGCAGCAGGAAGGCTTGAAATGGGAAGTGGAAGCACACCTGTTGTGGAATAAAGACAAACGGTGAAACAGAGGTCCCTCTCACGGGCTAAAGTGCCTCCACACCAGACGTACCTGGGGCCCAGGGCACCCTGGGCATACCTGGTTCACTCCCATGGAGTGCCTTGGGCCTGGGGGGCCAGTCCAAGGTGGGAGGAAGGCTTGAAATGGGAGGTAGAGGCACCTGTGTTGTGGAAGGAAAACACAAATGGCGTGGCAGAGGTCACGCATGGGGGGGATGTGCCTCCCCACTGCGCAAGCGTGGGGTGCAGGGGACCCTGGGCCTCCCTGGCTGATACCCATGGAGCACCTTGGTCCCACAGGGGCCAGACCAAGGCGGCAGGAATGGTTGTAAGGGGAGCTGAAGGCACCTGTGTTGTGAAAGGAAAACACAAATGATGAGGCTGAGGTCCACGCACCTGGGCGAAAGTGCCTTTCCTCTGCACCTGTGTGGGGCCCAGAGGACCCTGGGTGTGCCTGGTTCACACACACAGAGCGCCTCAGGCCCACGGGGGCCAGCCCAAGGTGGCAGGAACTCTTGAAATGGGAAGTGGAGTCATCTGTGTTGTGGAAGGAAAACAAATGGCGAGGCACAGTTTCCTCCCCATAGCGAAAGTGCCTCCCCACCACGCATGCATAGGGCCCAACGAACCCTGGGTGTACCTGGATCATGCCCAGGGATCACGCACCTCAGGCACAAGGCGGCCAGCCCAATGCAGCAGGAAGGCTTGATAGGGGAGGTGGAGGCAACTGTTTTGTGGAAAGAAAACCCAAATGGAGAGGCAGTGGTCCCCGCCAATGGGTGAAAGTGCCTCCCTATCTGCACATGCACAGGGCCTAGGGGATTGTGTTCATCCCTGGTTCATGCCCACGGAGTGCCTTGGATCCACGAGGGCCAGCCCAAAGCAGCAGGAAGGCCTGAAAGTGGAGGTGGAAGCACCCGTGTTGTGGAAGGAAATAACAAACGGTGAGGCAAAGGTCACCCCCATGGGCGAAATTGCCTCACCACTGCACATGCTCAGGGTCCAGGGGACCCTGGGCGTCCCTGTTCATGCCCACAAGCACCTCAGGCCCACAAGAACCAGCCCAAGGTGGCAGGAAGGCTTGAAATGGGAGGTGGAGGCACCAACCAGTGTAGTGGAAGGAAAACACCAAAGGCAAGGCAGAGGTTTCCTGCTATGGATGAAAGTGTCTTCACATTGTGCATGCAAGGGGCTTAGTGGATCCTGGTTGCCCCAGGTTCGCACCAATGGAGCACCTCAGGCCCACGGAGCTCATCCCAAGGCAGCAGGAAGGCTTGAATGGGGAGGTTGAGGCACCTATGGTGTGGAAGGAAAACACAAACGATGAGGCAGAGGTCCCCCCCAAGGGCGAAGATGACTCCCCACTGCAAACGCATGGGGCCCAGGGGACCCTGGACTTCCCTCCTTCATGCCCACAGACAGCCTCAGGACCACGTGATCCAGCCTAAGGTGGCAGATAGGCTTGATAGGGGAGGTTGAGGCACACTGTGCTGTGGAAGGAAAAAGGAAACGGTGCAGCAGAGGTCTCCCTCCAAGGGGAAAATGGTCTCCCCACCACACACGCATGGAACCCAGGGGACCATTTCCATCCCTGGTTCTTGCAAACGGAGGGACTCGGGCCCACAGGGGCTAGCCCAAGGTGGCAGGAAGGCTTGAAAAGGGAGGTCGAGGCACCTGTAGTGTGGAAGGAAAACAGAAAGAGTGCAGCAGAGGTCCCATCCCACTGGAGAAAGTGCCTCCCAATCTCACATAGGCAGGGCCCAGGGGACCCTGGTAGTCCCTGGTTCATGCCCATGGAGCTCCTCGGGAATGCAGGATCAACCCTAGGGGGCAGGAAGGCTTGAAAGGGGAGGTCGAGGCACCTGTGGTGTGGAAGGAAAACAGAAAGGGTATGGCAGAAGTCCCCCACAACCGGCGAAAGTGATCACAACCACAAATATGCAGGCCCAAGGGACCCTGAGCATCCCTGGTTCATGACCACGAAGCACATCGGGCCCACGTGGGCCAGCCCAAGGAGACAGGAAAACTTGAAAGGGGAAGTGGAGGAACCTCTGGCATGGAAGGAAAACAGTAACGGTGCAGCATAGGACCCCCAAAGTCAAAAGTGTCTTCCCACCATGCATGCACAGGGATAAAAGGACCCTGGGCATTACTAGTTCGTGCCCACGGAGCCCCTCAGGCCCACTATTTTTGTAGAAGATGGGAAGAGATATTTGGGAGTGCATTGAGGCCTATGGTGAAAAAGAAAATATCTTCAGATAAAAACTTGAAAGAAGCTTTCAGATAAAATGCTTACTAAGGTGTTCATTAATCTCACAGTTACACCTTTCCTTTGATTGAGCAGTTTGGAAACACTGTTTTAGTAGAATCTGCTAAGGGATGTTCGGGGGCTCATTGAGGCCTATGGTGAAAAAGGAAATATCTTCAGATAAAAATTAGAAAGAAGTTTTCTGAGACACTGCTTTGTGATGTGTGCATTCATCTCACAGAGGTAAGTCTTTCTTTTGATGGAGCAGTTTGGAAACATTGTTTTTGTAGAATCCAGAAGGAGTTATTTTGGAGGGCATTGAGGCCTATGGTGTAAAAGGAAATATCTTCAGACAAAAACTAGAAAGAAGCTTTATCACAAACTGCTTTGTGATGTGTGGATTCATCTCAGAGAGTTAAAATCTTGTTTTGATTCATCAGTTTGGAAACACTGTTTTTGTAGAATCTGGGAAGGGACATTTGGAAGCACATTGAGATCTTTGGTGAAAAAGGAAATGTCCTCAGACAAAAACTAGAAAAAAGCTTTCTGAGAAACTTCTTTGTGATGAATGCATTCATCTCACGGAGTTACACATTTCATTTCATTGAGTGGTTTGGAAACACTGTTTTTTTTACAATCTGCGAAGGGATATTTGGGAGTGCATTGAGGGCTGTGGTGAAAAAGGAAATATCCTCAGATAAAAATTAGAAAAATCTTTCTGAGACACTGCTTTGAGATGTCAGCATTCCTCTCACAGAGTTAAAGCTTTATTTTGATCGAGATATATGGAAACACTGTTTTTGCAGAATCTGCAAAGGGATATTTGGGAATGCATAGAGGCCTATGGTGAAAAAGGAAATATCTTCACATAAAAACTAGAAATAAGCTTTCTAAGAAAGTGCTTTGTGATGTGTACATTCATATCGCAGTGTTGAACCTGTCTTTTGATTGAGAAGTTTGGAAAGACTGTTTTTGTAGAACCTAAGAAGGGATATCTGGGAGTGCATTGAGGCATATGTTAAACAGGATATATCTTCAGATAAAAACAAGAAAGAAGATTTCTGAGAAACTGCTTTTGTGATGTGTGTATTCATCTCATAGAGTTAAACCTTGATTTTGGTTGAGCAGTTTGGAAACACAGTTTTTGTAGAATCTGCCAATGGATATTTGGGAGTACATTGAAGCCTACAGTGAAAAATGAAATATCTTCTGATAAAAACTCGAAACAAGCTTTCTGAGAAACTACTTTCTGATGTGTGCATTCATCTCAGAGTTAAAGCCATCCTTTGATTCAGCAGTTTGGAAACACTGTTTTTGTGGAATCTGAGAAGGGATATTTGGGAATGCATTTAGGCCTGTAGTGAAAAAGTAAATATCCTTAGATAAAAACGAGAAAGAAGCTCTCTGAGAAACTTCTTTTTAACGTGTGCATTCATCTCACGGAGTTACTTCTTTCTTTCCATTGAGCAGTTTGGAAATATTGTTTTTGTGGAATCTGTGAAGGGATAATTGGGAACACATTAAGGCCTATGGTAAAAAAGGAAATATCTTCAGAAAAAACTAGAAAGAAGCATTCTGAGCAACTGCTTTGTGATGTGTGCATTCAACTCAAATAGTTAAACCTTCCTTTTGATTGAGCAGCTTGCAAACACTATTTTTGTAGAATCCGTGAAGAGATATTTGTGAGCACATTGAGGTCTATGGTGAAAAAGGAAATATGCTCAGATAAAAATTAGAAACAAGCTTTCTGAGAAACTGCTTTGTGATGTATGTATTCATCTCACAGAGTTAAACCATTCTTTTGATTGAGCATTTTGGAAACACAGTTTTTATAGAAACTGCAAGGGGATATTTAGAGCTCATTGAGGCCTATGATGAAAAAGGAAAAATCTTCAGAAAAAAATAGAAAGAAGGTTTCTGAGAAACTGCTTTGTGAAGTGGACATTTATCTCTCAGAGTTTAACTTTTTTTTTTTTATTGCACAGTTTGGAAACGGTGTTTTTGTGGAACCGGCCATGGGATATTTGGGAGTGCATTGAGGCCTCAGGTGAAAAATGAAATACCTTTAGATAAAAACTAAAAGAACCTGTTGGAGACACGGCTTTGTGATGTGTGCATTCATCTCACAGAGTTAAACCTTTCTTTTGATTTAGCAGTATGGAATCACTGTTTTGTAGAAGCTGCAAAGGGATATTTGGCAGCACAGGTATATTTGTGAATGCTATGAGGCCACGGCTAAAAAAGGAAATATGCTCAAAAAAAAAAAAAAAGAAAGAAAGAAGCTTTCTGAGAAACTGCTTTGTGATATACACATTCATCTCACAGAGTTAAATCTTTCTTTTGTTTGAGCAGTTTGGAAACACTGATTTTGTAGAATCTGCGAAGGGATATTTAGGAGTGCATTGAGGCCTATGGTAAAAAAAGGAAATATCCTTGGATAAAAACTAGAAAGAAGCTTTCTGAGAAACTGCTTTTCGATGTGTGATTCATCTCAAAGAGTTTCACGTGTCTTTTGATTGACTAGTTTGGAAACACTGTTTCTGTACAATCTGCGAATTGATATTTAGGAATGTATTGAGGCATATGGTGAAAAAGGTAATATCTACACATAAAAACTAGAAAGAAGCTCTATGAAAAACTGCTTTGTGATGTCTGAATTCATCTCATACGTTATGCTCTTCTTTTGATTGAGCAGTTTGGAAACATTGTTTTTATAGTATCTGTGAAAGGATATTTCGGAGTGCACTGAGGCCTGTGGTGAAAAAGGAAATATCCTCAGATAAAATCCATAAAGAAGCTTTCTGAAAAACTGCATTTTGTTGTGTGCATTCATCTCACAGAGTTAAACTTTCCTTTTATAGAGCACTTTGGAAACAGTTTTTGTAGGGTCAGCGAAGGGATATTTGGAGCACATTGAAGCCTATGGTGAAAAAGGAAATATCTTCAGATAAAAAACAGAAAGAAACTTTCTAAGATAGTGCATTGTTTTGTGGGCATACATCTCAGATAGTTAAACCATTATTTTGATTGTGTTTTTTGGAAACACTGTTTTTGAAGACTCTGTGAAGATATATTTGGGAGTGCATTAAGGCCTATGTGAAAAAGGATGTATCTTCAGATAAACACTAGAAGGAAGCTTTCTGAGATATTGCTTTGTGATATGTGAATCCATCTCACAGACTCAAACGTTTCTTTTGATGGAGCAGATTGGAAACACTGTTTTTGTAGAATCTGCCAAGGGATATTTGCAAGTGCATTGAGGCCTATGGTGAAGAAGGAAATATCCTTAGATAAAAATTAGAAAGAAGTTTTCTGAGAAACTGCTTTGTGATGTGTCCATTCATCTCACAGAGTTAAACCTTCTTTTGATTGAGCACTTTGGAAACACCGTTTTTATAGAATCTGCAAAAGGAGATTTGGTGTGCATTGAGACCTATGATGAAAAAGGAAATATCTTCAGATAAATACTAGAAAGAAGCTGTCTGAGAAATTGCTTGGTGGTGTGTGCATTAATCTCTCAGTGTTAAAACGTTTTTTTTATTGCACATTTTGGAAACAGTGCTTTTGTGGAAACTGCCATGGGATATTTGGAAACGCATTGAGTCCTATGGTGAAAATGAAATATCTTCAGATAAAAAATTAAAGAACCTCTTGGAGACATGGCTTTGTGATGTGTGCCTTCATCTCACAGAGTTACACCATGCTTTTGATAGTACAGTTTGGAACCACCCTTTTTGAAGAATCTGCAAAGCTATATTTGGGAGTGCATTGAGGCCTCTAGAGAAAAAGGAAATATCCTCAGATAAAAACCAGAAAGAAGCTTTCTGAAAAACTGCATTTTGTTTTGTGCATTCATCTCACAGAGTTAAACCTTTCCTTTTATAGAGCACTTTGGAAATACAGTTTTTATAGGATCAGTGAAGGGGTATTTTGGAGTGCATTGAGGCCTATGGTGAAAAAGGAAATATCTTCAGATAAAAGACAGCAAGAAGCTTTCTGAGATAGTGCTTTGTGATTTGGGCATTCATCTCACAGAGTTAAACCATGCTTTTGATTGTACAGTTTGGAAACACTGTTTTTGAAGAGGCTACAAAGCTTTATTTGGGATAGCATTGAGGCCTCTGGTGAAAAAGGAAATATCTTAAGATACAAACTAGAAAGTAGCTTTCTGAGAAACTCCTTTGTGATGTGTGCATTCATCTCGCAGTGTTAAACCTTTCTTTTGATTGAGCAGTTTGGAAATAGTGTTTTGTAGTATCTGCACAGGGATATTTGGGAGCACAGTTTGTTCTTTGGTGAAAATAAAACATGCTCAGAAAACAACTAGAAGGAAGCTTTCTGAGGCACTGCTTTGTGACGTGTGCATTCACCTCACAAAGTTAAAATTTCTTTAATTGAGCCATTTGGAAACACTGGTTTTGAAGAATCTGCAAAGGGATATTTTGGAGCACATTGAGGCCTCTGGTGAAAAAGGAAAAGTACTCAGATGAAAACTAGAAAAATCTTTCTGAGAAACTGCTTTGTGATGTGAGCATTAATCACATACAGTTAAGTCTTTCTTTTGATTGATCAGTTTGGAAACATTGTTTTTGCAGATTCTTTGAAGCGATATTTGGGAATGCATTGAGGCCTGTAGTGATAAAGGAAACAACTTCAGATAAAAACTAGAAAGAAGCTTTGCAAGACACTGATTTCTGATGGGTGCATTCATCTCACAGAGTTACACCCTTCTTATCATTCAGCAGTTTGGAAACACTGTTTTTGTAGAATCTGCCAAAGGATATTTGGGGTGCATTGTGCCTACAGTGAAAAATAAAATATCTTCAGATAAAAACTAGAAAGAAGCTTTCTGAGAAACTGCTTTGTGATGTGTGCATTCATCTCAAAGTTGTTTGTCCAAACCTTTATTTTGATTGAGCAGTTTGGAAACACTGTTTTTGTAGAACCTGTGAAGGGATATTAGGGAATGCATTCTGGCCAATGGTAAAAAAGGAAATATCCTCAAACAAAAACTAGAAGAAGGTTTCTGGAAAACTGCACTTTAATGAGTGCATTCATCTCACAGACTTAATATTTCTTTTGATTAAACAGTTTGGCAACACTGTTTTTGTAGAATCTGCGAAGGGATATTTTGGGGCACATTGAGGCCTATGGTGAAAAAGTAAATCATTTCAGATAAAAACTAAAGTGAAGCTTTCTGAGAAACTGCTTTGTGATGAGTGCATCCGTCTCACAGAGTTGAACCTTTTTTTGGTTGAGCATTTTGGAAACTGTTACTGTAGAATCTGCGAAGAGATATTTGAGAGCACATTGAGGCCTATGGTGAAAAAGGAAATATCTTCAGATAAAAACTAGAAAGAAGCTTTCTGAGAAACTGCTATTTAACGTGTGCATTCATCTGACAGAGTTAAACCTTTCTTTTGATTCAGCAGTTTGGAAACACTGTTTTTGTAGAATCTGTGAAGGAATATTTGGGAGCACATTGAGGCCTATGGGGAAAAAAAAATATACTCAGAGAAAAAAATATGAAGAAGATTTCTGAAAAACTGCTTTGTGATGTGTGCACTCATCTCACAGAGTTAAACCTTTCTTTTGATTGAGGAGATTGGAAACATTGTTTGTGTGAAATCTGCAAAGGGATATTTTGGAGCATATTGAGGCCTATGGTGAAAAAGGAAATATATTCAGATACAAACTAGATAGAAGTTTTCTGAGAAACTGTTTCCTGATGTGTGCATTCATCTCACTGAATTACACCTTTGTTTGATTGAGCAGTTTGGAAAGACTGTTTTTCTAGAATCTGTAAAGGGATATTTAGGGACACCTTCAAGCCTACGGTGAAAAAGAAAATATCTTCAGATACAAACTAGAAAGAAACTTTCTGAGGAACTGCTTTGTGATGTGTGCATTCATCTCACAGAGTTAAACTTTGCTTTTGATTAAGCAGTTTGGAATCACTGTTGTTGTAGAATCTGCAAAGGGATATTTGGGAGCCCATTGATTCTTATGGTAAAAAAGGAAATACCTTCACATAAAAAAATTATAGAGAAGCTTACTGAGAAACTGCTTTGAGATGTTTGCATTCACCTCACAGAGTTAAACTTTTCTTGTGATTGATCAGATTCTAACACCGCTTTTCTAGAATATCTGAAGGGATATTTGCGAGCTCCCTGAAGCCTATGGTGAAAAAGGAAATATCATCAGATAAAAACTACAAAGAAACGTTCTGAGAATATTCTTTGTGATGTGTGCATTCATCTCACAGAGTGAAATTTTCTTTTGATTGAACAGTTTGGAAACACTGTTTCTGTAGTATCTGCAAAGGGTTATTTGGGAGGCCATTGATTTTTATGGTTAAAAGGTAACATCTTCACATAAAAACCAGAAAGAAAGTTTCTGAGAAACTGCTTTGTGATGTGTACATTCATCTTACAGAGATATACCAAGAATTTGATTGAGCAGTTTGGAAACACGGTTTTTCTAGAATCTGCAAGGGGGATATTTGGGAGTGCATTGAGGTCTATGGTGGAAAAAGAAATATCTTCAGATACAGACTAGACAGAAGCATTCTGAGAAAGTGCTTTGTAATGTGTGCATTCGTCTCACAGATTTAAACCATTCTTTTGATTGATTAGTTTGGAAATACTGTTTGTGTAGAATCTGCAAAGGGATTTTTGGTAGCCCATTGAGTCTTAAGGTGAGAAAGGTAGTATCTGAATATAAAAACTGGAAAGAATTTTTCTGATAAACTGCTTTGTGATGTGTGCATTCATCTCACTTAGTTAAACTTTTATTGGACCGAGCAGTTTAGAAAGACTGTTTTTCTAGAATCTGCAAATGGATATTTCACAGAGCATTAAGCCCTAAGGTGAACAAGGAAATATCTTCAGATAAAAACTAGAAAGAAGCTTTCTCTGAAACTGCTTTGTGATGTGTGCATTCATCTCCCAGAGTTAAACCATTATTTTGATTAAGTAGTTTGTAAACCCTGTTTTTGTAGAATCTGTGAAGGGATATTTGGGAGCACATTGAGGCCTGTTGTGAAAAAAGAAATATCTTCAGATACAAAATAGACAGAAGCTTTCTGAGAAAGTGCTTTGTGATGTGTACATTCATCTCACAGAGTAAAACCATTCTTTAGATTGAGCAGTTTGGAAACACATTTTTGTAGAATCTGCAAAAGGATATTTAGGAGCCCCTGGAGTCTTATGGTGAAAAAGAAATTTTCTTCATATAAAAAATAGAAAGAAGCTTTCTGTGAGACTGTTTTGTGATGTGTGCATTCATCTCAGAGATTTCAACCTTTCTTTTGATAAAGCAGTTTGTAAGCACTCTTTTTTTAGAACCTGCAAAGGGATATTTCAGAGAAAATTGAGTCTTATATTGAAAAAGGGAATACCTTCACATAAAAACTAGAAAGAACCCTTCTGAGAAACATCATTGGGATGTGTACATTCATCTCACAGAGTTAAATCCTTCTTTTGATTGAGCAGTTTGGAAACACTGTTTTTGTAGAATATACTAATGGATATTTGGGATCGCATTGAGGCCTCAGGTGAAAAAGAAAATATCTTCCAATAAGAACTAGAAAGAAGCTTTCTCTAAAACACTTTGTTATGTGTGCACTCATCTCAGAGAGTTAAACCTTTCTTGTGATTGAGCAGTTTCTAACACTGTTTTGGTAGAAACTGCAAAGGGATATTAGGGAGTCACTGGAGGCCTATGGTGAAAAAGGAAATATATTAAGACACAAACTAGTGGGAAGTTTTCTCTGAAACTGCTTTGTGAAGTGTGCATACATGTTATAGAGTTAAACCATTCTTTTGATTGAGCAGTTTGGAAAAACTGTTTTTGTAGAATCTGCAAAGGGATATTTGGGAGTGCATTGAGGCCTATGGTGAAAAAGAATATATCTTCAGATACAAATTAGACAGAATCATTCTGAGAAACTGCTTTGTGATGTGTACATTCATTTCACAGAGTTAAACCATTCTTATGATTGAGCAGTTTGGAGAAAATGTTTTTGTGGAAATTTCAAAGGGATATTTGGGAGTGCATTGAGGCCTACGGTGAAAAAGGAAATAATCTTCCAATACAAATTAGACACAAGATTTCTGATAAACTATTTAGTGATATGTGCATTTATTTCATAGAATTATACCTTTCTATTGATGGAGAAGTTTGGAAACAAAGTTTTTGTAGAATCTGTGAAGGGATATTTGGATTCACATTGAGGTCTAGGGTGAAAAATGAAATATCTTCCAATACAAATTAGATAGAAGTTTTCTGAGAAACTGCTTTATGATGTCTGCATTCATCTCAAGGAGTTGAACCATTCTTTTGATTGAGCAGTTTCGAACCAGTGTTTTTGTAGAATCTGCAAAGGGAAGTCTTGGAGCCGTTTGAATCTTATGGTGAGAAAGGAAATATCCTCACATAAAAACTAGAAAGAATCTTTCTGAGAAGCTGATTTGTGATACGTGCATTCATCTCAAAGAGATAAAACTTTCTTTTGATTGAGTAGTTTGGAAACACTGTTTTCGTAGAATTTGCAAAGTGATATGTGGGAGCTCTTTGAGGCCTATGGTGAAAAAGGAAATATCTTCACATAAAAACTAGAAACAATCATTCTGAGAAACTGCTTTGTGTTATGTCCATTCATCTTACACAGTTAAACATTTCTTTTGATTGAGTAGTGTGGATACACTGTTTTTCTACAATCTTTAAAGGTATATTTGGGAGTGCATTAAGGCCTATGGAGAAAAAGAAAATATTTTCCAATACAAACTAGAAAGCAAGCCTCTGAGAAACTGCTTTGTGATGTGCGCATTCATCTCACAGAGCTAAACCATTCTTTTGATTGAGCAATTTGGAAACACTCTTTTGTAGAATCTGCAAAAGGATATTCCGGAGTCCTTTGAGTCTAAAGATGAAAAAGGAAATACCTTCACATAAAAATTAGAAAGAAGCTTTCTGAGAAACTTCCGTATGTTGTGTCCATTCATCTCACAGATTTAAACACTTCTTTTGATTGAGCAGTTTGGAAAAATTGTTTCTTTACAATCTGCTAAGGGACATTTGGGAGCACATTGAGGCCCATGGTGAAAAAGGAAATATCTACATATGCAAACTAGAAAGAAACTTTCTGAGAACCTGCTTTGTAATTTGTGCATTCATCTCACAGAGTGAAACAATTCTTTTGATTAAGCAATTTGGAAACACAGTTTTTGCAGAATCTGTGAAGGGTTATTTGTGAGTGCATTGAGGCCTATGGTGAAAAAGGAAATATATTCAGATACAAACTAGACAGAAGATTTCTGATATACTGCTTTGTGATGTGTGCATTCATCTCACAGAGTTAAATGTTTCTTTTCATAGAGCAGTTTCAAAAGACTCTTTTTCTAGAATCTGCAAAGGGATATTTGGGAGCACATTGAGGCCTATGGTTAAACAGGAAATATCTTCCGATACAAACTAGAAAGAAAGTTTCTGAGAAACTGCTTTGTGATATGTGCATTCATCTCACAGAGTTAAACCATTCTTTTGATTGATCAGTTTGGAAACACAGTGTTTGTAGAATCTGCGAAGGGATATTTGGTAGTGCATTGAGGCCTATGGTGAAAAAGGGAATATTTTCCGATACAAACTAGAGAAAAGCTTTCTGAAAAACTGCTTTGTGATGTATGCATTCTTCTCACAGATTTAAACTATCCTTTTGATTGAGCAGTTGGGAGCCACTATTTTTGTAAAATCTGCAAAGGGATAATTTGGAGCCCTTTAGGTCTTATGGTGAAAAAGGAAATATCCTCAATAAAAACTAGAAGGAAGCTTTCTGAGAAACTGCTATGTGTTGCGTCGATTCATCTGACAGAGTTAAACATTTTTTTTGATTGCGTAGTTTGGAAAACCGTTTTTATACAATCTGCATAGGGATATTTGGGAGTGCATTAAAGCCTATGGTGAAAAAGGATATATCTTCTGATACAAACTAGAAAGAAAGTTTCTGAGAAACTGCTTTGTGATGTGTGCATTCATTTCACAGAGTTAAACTTTCATTTACATTGAGCAGTTTGGAACCACTGTTTATGTAGAATATGCAAAAGAATATTTTGGAGCCCTTTGAGTCTTATGGTGAAAAAGGAAATATCTTCTGATAGAAACTACAAATAAAGTTTCTGAGAAATTTCTTGTGATGTTTGCATTCATCTCACAGAGTTAAATCTTTTGATTGAGCCATTTGGAAACACTGTTTTTGTAGAATTTGCAAAGGGATATTTTGGAGCCCTTTGTGTCTTACTGTGAAAAAAGATATATCTTCACATAAAAACTAGTAAGAAGCTTATTGAGAAATGGATTTGTGATATGTGCATTCATCTCACAAAGTTAAACCTTGTTTTGATTGAGCGGTTTGGAAACACTGTTTTTGTAAAATCTTCGAAGGGATATTTGGCAGTGTATTGAGGCCTATGGTGAAAAAGGAAATACCCTCACAAAAAACTAGAAAGAAGCTTTCTGAGAAACTGCTTTGTGATATGTGCATTTATCCCACAAAGCTAAACCTGTTTTTTGATTGAGCTTTTATAAACACTGCTTTTGTAGAATCTGCAAATGGTTATTTGGGAGCGCATTGATGCCTATGGTGAAAAAGGAAATATCTTCACATAAAAACTAGAAAGAAGCTCAATGAGAAACTGCTGTGTGTTTTGTCTATTCATCTCACAGAGTTAAACATTTCTTTTGGTTGAGTAGTTTGGAAAACCTTTTTTCTATAGTCTGCAAAGGGATATTTGGCAGGGCATTGAGGCTTATGGAGAAAAAGGAAATACCTTCCAATACAAACTAGAAAGAAAGTTTCTGAGAAACTGCTTTGTGATGTGTGCACTCATCTCACGAAACTAAATGATTCTTTTGATTGAGTAATTTAGAAACAATCTTTTTTTAGAATCTGCCAAGGGATACTGGGGAGTAGCTTGAGTCTAAAGTTGAAACAGGAAATACCTTCACATATAAATTAGAAAGAACCTTTCTGAGAAATTGCTCTGTGTTGTGTCCATTAATCTCATAGAGTTAAATATTTCTTTTGATTGAGCAATTTGGAAAAACTCTTTTTCTGCAATCTGCAAAGGGATATTTTGGAGCGCATTTAGGCCTAGGGTGAAAAAGGAAATATCTTCCAAAACAAACTAGAAAGAAAGTTTCTGAGAGAATGATTTGTGATATGTGCATTCCTCTCACAGAGTGCAACCATTCTTTTGATTGAGCAGTTTGGAAACACGATTTTTTCAGAATCTGTGAAGGGATAATTGGGAGCGCATTTAAGCCTATGGTGAAAAAGGAAGTATCTTCAGATAGAAACTAGACAGAAGATTTCTGAAATACTACTTTGTGATGTGTGCATTCATCTCACAGACTTAAAAGTTTATTTTCATTGAGCAGTTTGGAAAGACTGTTTTTCTAGAATCTGTAAAGTGTATTTGGGAGCACATTAAGGCCTATCATGAAAAAGGAAATATCTTCTGATACAAACTAGAAAGAAAGTTTCTGAGAAACTGCTTTGTGATGTGTGCATTCATTACAGAGTGAAAACATTCTTTTGATTGAGCAGTGGGGAAACATAGTGTTTGTAGAATCTGCAAAGGGATATTTGGGAACACATTGAGGTCTATGGTGAAAAATGAAATACCTTCACATAAAAACTAGAAAGAAGCTTTCTGAGAAACTGCTTCCTGATATGCACATTCAATTCACAAACTTAAACCTTTCTTTGATTGAGCAGTTTGGAATCACAGTTTTTGAAGAATCTGCCAAAGGATATATGGGAGTACAGTGAGGCCTATGGCAAAAAAGGAATTATCTTCCAATATAAACTAGAAAGAAAGTTTCTGAGAAACTGCTTTGTGATATGTGCATTCATCTCATAGAGTGAAACATTTATTTTGATTGAGCAGTTTGGAAACACAGTTTTTACAGAATCTGTGAAGGGATATTTGGGAGAACATCGATGCCTATGGTGAAAAAGTAAATATCCTCAATAAAAACCAGAAAAGAGCATTCTGAGAAACTGCTTTGTGATGTGTGCATTCATTTCACAGAGCTAAACCATTCTTTTGATTGAGCAATTTTGAAACATTCTTTTTGTAGAATATGAGGAGGGATATTGGGGTGTCCTTGGAGTCTTAAGATGAAAAAGGAAATAACTTCACATAAAAATTAGAAAGATGCTTTCTGAGAAACTGCTGTGTGTTGTGTCCATTCATCTCTCAGAGTAAAATATTTCTTCTGATTGAGCACTTTGGAAAAACTGTTTTTCTACAATCTGCAAAAGGATATTTGGGAGCACTTTGGGGCCTATGTTGAAATTGGAAATATCTTCTGATACAAACCAGAAAGAAAGATTCTGAGAAACTGCTTCATGACGTGTGCATTCATCTCACAGAGTGAAATCATTCTTTTGATGGAGCAGTTTGGAAACAAAGTTTTGCAGAATTCGTGAAGGGATATTTGGGAGCTCATTAAGACCTAGTGTGAAAAAGGAAATATCTTCAGATACAAACTAGACAGAAGATTTCTGATACACTGCTTTGTGATGTGTGTATTCATCTCACAGTGTTAAACGTTTGTTTTCATTGAGCAGTTTGGAAAGACTGTTTTTCTAGAATCTGCAAAGGGATATTTGGGAGCGCTTTGAGGCCTATGTTGTAAAAGGAAATATATTCTGATAAAAACTAGAAAGAAAGTTGCTCAGAAACTGCTTTGTGATGTGTGCATTTATCTCACAGAGTTAAACCATTCTTTTGATTGAACAATTTTGAAACACAGTGTTTGTAGAATCTGTGAAGGGATATTTGAGAGAGCATTGAGGCCTGTGGTGAAAAAGGAAATATCTTCTGATACAAACTAGACAGATGGTTTCTGAGAAAGAGCTTTGTGATGTGTGCATTCAAATCACAGAGTTGAGTTGAACCATTCTTTTGATTGAGCTGTTTGTAACCACTGTTTTTTGTAGAATCTGCAAAGGAATATTTTGGAGCCCTTTTAGTCTCATTGTGAAAAAGGAAATATACTCACATAAAACCCAGAAAGGATCATTCTGAGAAACTGCTATGTGATATGTGCATGTATCACAGTTAAAACTTTCTATTGATTGAGCAATTTGGAAACACCGTTTTTGTAGAATCCGCAAAGGAATATTTGGGAGTGCATTGAGGTCTATGTTGAAAAAGGAAATATCCTCACATAAAAACGAGAAAGAAGCTTTCTGAGAAACGGCTTTGTCATGTGTGCATTCATCTCACAGAGTTAAACCATTCTTTCAATTGAGCAATTTGGAAACACTCTTTTTGTAGAATGTGCGAAGGGCTATTTTGGTGTCCTTTGAGTTTTAAGATGAGAAAGGAAATAACTTCATATAAAAATGGGAAAGAAACTTTCTGAGAAACTACTTTGTATTGTGTCCATTCATCCCACAGAGTAAAATATTTCTTCTGATTGAACAGTTTGGAAAAACTGGTTTTCTGCAATCTGCAAAGGAATATTTGGGAGCACATTGAGATCTATGGAGAAAAAGGAAATATCTCCAAATAAAAACTAGAAAGAAAGTTTCTGAGAAACTGCTTTGTGATGAGTGCATTCATCTCACAGATTTAAACCATTCGTTTGATTGAGCAGTTTGGAAACACAGTGTTTGTAGAATCTGCGAAGGGATATTTGGTAGTGCCTTGAAGCCTATGGTGAAAAAGGAAATATCTTCCAATGCAAACTGCACAGAAGCTTTCTGAGAAACTGTCTATTATGTGTGCATTCATCTCATAAGAGTTGAGCTGTTCTTTTCATTGAGCAGTTTGGAGTCACTGTTTTTGTAATTTCTGCAAAGGGATACTTTGGAGCCCTTTGAGTCTTATGGTGAAAAAGGAAATATCTTCTGATAGAAACTGGAAAAAAACTTTCTGAGAAACTGCTTTGTGATATGTGCATTCAGCTCACAGAATTAAAATTTCTTTTGACTGATCAGTTTGGAAACACTGTTTTTGTAGAATCTTCCAAGGGATACGTGGGAGCATATTTGGGACTGCTTTGAGGGCTATGGTGAAAAAGGAAATAACTTCTGATACAAACTAGAAAGAAAGTTTCTGAGAAACTGCTTTGTGATATGAACATTCACCTAACAGGTTTAAACTACACTTTTGATTAAGCAGTTTGGAAACACAGTGTTTGTACAATCTGAGAAGGGGTATTTAGGAGTGCATTGAGGCCTACGGTGAAAAAGGACCTATCTTCCGCTACTAACTACACAGAAGGTTTCTGAGAAAGAGTTTTGTGATGAGTGCATTCATCTCACAGAGTTGAACCATTCTTTTGATTGGGAAGTTTGGAACCACTGTTTTTGTAGAATCTGCAAATTGATATTTTGGAGCCCTTTGAGTCTTATGGTGAAAAAAGAAATATCCTCACATAAAAACTTGGAAGGAGGTTTCTGACAAACTGTAATATGTGTATTCATCTCACAGAGTTAAAACTTTCTTTTAATTAAGCATTTTGGAAACACTGTTTTTGTAGAATCTGCAAAGGGATATTTGGGAACGCATTGAGGCCTATGGCAAAAAACAAAATTTCCTCACACAAAAACAAGAAATGAGCTTTCTTAGAAACTGCTCTGTGATCTGTGCATTCCTCTAACAGAGTTGAATCATTCTTTTTCATAGAGCAGTTTGAAAACATAGTGTTTGCAGAATCTGTGAAGGGACATTTGTGAGTGCTTTGAGGCCTATGGTGAAAAAGGAAATATCTTCTGATACAAACTAGACAGAAGGTTTCTGAGAAACTGCATTGTGATGTGCGCATTCACCTCACAGAGTAAAATGTGTCTTTTCATTGAGCAGTTTGGAAACTCTGTTCTTCTTGAATCTGCAAATGGATACTTGGGAGTGCATTGAGGCCTATTGTGAAAAAGGAAATATCTTCTGATACAAACTAGATGGAATCTTTCTGAGAAACTGATTTGTGATGTGTGCAATCAGCTCACAGATTTTAATGATTCTTTTGATTCAGCAGTTTGGAAATAGTTTTTGTAGAATCTGGAAGTGATATGTGGACTCAATTGTAGGCCTATCGTGAAAAAGGAAATACCTTCTGATATAAACTAGACAGAAGCTTTCTGAGACACTGCTTTGTGATGTGGTCATTCATCTCACAGAGTTGAACCATTATTTTCATTGACCAGTTTGGAACCACTGTTTTTGTGGAATCTGCAAAGGGATATTTTGGAGCCCTTTGAGGCTTATGGTGAAAAAGGAAATATCCTCACGTAAAAACTAGAAAGGAGCTTTCTTAGAAACTGCTTTGTGATCTGTGCCTTCATGTCACCTTATTAAATGGTTCCTTTTATGGAGCAGCTTGGAAAACAGTGTTTGTAGAATCTGCGAAGGGATATTTGGATTTGCCTTGAGGCCTATGCTGACAAAGGAAATATCTCCTGATACAGACTAGACAGAAGCTTTTTGAGAAACTACTTTGTGATGTTTGAATTCATCTCACAGAGGTAAACGTTTCTTTTCATTTAACAGTTTGGAAACTCTGTACTTCTAAAATCTGCAAAGTGATACTTGGGAGCACATTGAGTACGATGGCAAAAAAAGCAAATATCCTCACATAAACCTAGAAAGGAGCTTTCTTAGAAACTGCTTTGTGATCTGTGCATTCCTCTAAAAGAGTTGAACCATTCTTCTGATAGGGCCTTTTGGAAACACAGTGTTTGTAGAATCTTTGAAGGGATATTTGTGAGTGCTTTGAAGTCTATGGTGAAAAAAGAAATATCTTTTGGTAAAAACTAGACAGAAACTTTCTGAGAAACTGCTTTGTGATGTGTGCATTCACCTCACAGAGTTACACGTTTCTTTTCATTGGGCAGTTTGGAAACTCTATTCTTCTAGCATCTTCAAAAGGATATTTAGGAGTGCATCTAGGCTTATGGTGAAAAAGGAAGTATCTTAAGATACAAACTAGAAAGAATGTTTCTGAGAAACTGCTTTTTGATGTTGCATTCATCTCACAGAGTTTAGCCATTTTTTCATTGAACAGTTTGAAAACACGTTGTAGAATCTGCGAAGGGATACTTGGACTCTCCTGGAGGCCTGTGATGAAAATGAAATATCTTCTGATACAAACTAGAAAGAAGGTTTCTGAGAAACTGCTTTGTGATGTGTGCATTCATCTCACAAAGTTGAACCATACTTTTGATTGAGCAGTTTGGAACCACTATTTTTGTAGAATCTGCAAAGGGATATTTTGGAGCCCTTTGAGTCTTATGTTGAAAAAGGAAATATTCTCACATAAAAACTAGAAAGGAGCTTTCTGAGAAACTGCTTTGTGATATGTGCATTCATCTCAGAGAGTTAAAGCTTTCTTTTGAGTGAGCATTTTGGAAACACTGTTTTTGTAGAATCTGCAAATGGATATTTGGGAGCGCTTTGAGGCTTATGGTGAAAAAGGAAATATCCTCACATAAAAACAAGAAAGGAGCTTTCTTAGAAACTGCTTTGTGACCTATGCATTCCTCTATCAGAGTTGAACCATTCTTTTGATACAGCCGTTTGGAAACACAGTGTTTGTAGAATCTGAGAAGGGATATTTTGAACACTTTGAGGCCTATGGTGAAAAAGGAAATATCTTCCAATAGAAACTAGGCAGAATCTTTCTGAGAAACTGCTTTGTGAAGTGTGCATTCATCTCACAGAGTTTAACCATTCTTTTCATTGAGTAGTTTGGAAACTCAGTGTTTGTAGAAACTATGAAGGAATATTTAGATTCCCATGTAGGTCTGCAGTGAAAAAGGAAATACCTTCTGATAAAAACTAGACAGAAGCTTTCTGAGACACTGCTTTGTGATGTGTGCATTCATCTCACAGACTTGAACCATTCTTCTGATTGACAAGTTTAGAACCACTGTTTTTGTAGAATCTGCAAAGGGATATTTTGGAGCCCTTTGAGTCTTATGGTGAAAAAGGAAATATCCTCAAATAAAAATTAGAAAGGACATTTCTGAGAAACTGCTTTGTGTTATGTGCATTCATCTCACAGAGTTAAAACTTTCCTTTGATTGAGCATTTTGGAAACTTTTTTTGTTGAATCTGCAAAGGGATATTTGGGAGTCTGTTGAGGCCTACAGTGAAAAATGAAATATCTCCACATAAAAACTTGACAGAAGCTTTCTGAGAAATGGCTTTGTGATGTGTGCATTCCTCTAACAGAGTTGAACAATTTTGAGATTGAGCAGTTTGGAATCACTATTTTTCTAGACTCGGTAAATGGATAATTGTGAGCGTTTTGAGGCCTATGGTGAAAAAGGAAATATCCTAACATACAAACTAGAAAATATCTTTCTGAGAAACTGCTTTGGGATCTGTGCATTCGTCTCACTGAGATAAACTCTACTCTTGATTGAGCAGTCTGGAAACACAGTGTTTGTAGAATCTGCAAAGGGATATTTGGATTCGCCTTGAGGCTTACATTGACAAAGGAAGTATCTTCTGATACAAACTAAACAGAAGCTTTCTGAAAAACTGCTTTGCAGAGTGTACATTCATCTCACAGGATTTAACCATTCTTTTGATTGAGCAGTTTGGAAACTCAGTGTTTGTGGAAACTGCAAAGGGATATTTAGATTCACATGAAGGCCTACAGTGAAAAAGGAAATACCTTCCGATACAAACCAGACAGAAGCTTTCTGAGAAACTGCTTTGTGATGTGTGCATTCATCTCACAAAGTTGAACCATTCTTTTCATTGAGCACTTTGAGAACACTGTTTTTCTAAAATCCACAAAGGGATATTTTTTGAGCCATTTGAGTCTTATGGTGAAAAACGAAATAGCCTCATGTAAAAACTAGAAAGGAACTTTCTGAGAATCTGCTTTGTGATATGTGCATTGATCTCACGGAGTTAAAACTTTCTTTTGATTGAGCATTTTGGTAACACTGCTTCTGTAGAATCTGAAAAGGGGCATTTCAGAATGCTTTGAGGCCTTTGGTGATAAAGGAAATATCTTCACATAATATCTAGGCAGAAGCTTTCTGAGAAACGGCTTTGTGATGTGTGCATTCCTCTAACAGAGTTGAACCATGCTTTTGATTGACCAGTTTGGAACTACTGTTTTTCTAGGATCTGCAAATGGATATTTTTGAGCACTTTGAGGCCTACGGTGAAAAGGAAATATCATCACATAAAAACTAGAAAGGAGGTTTGTTGGAAACTACTTTGTGATCTGTGCATTCATCTCACAGGGTTAAACATTTCTTTTCATTGAGCAGTTTGGAAAGTGTTCTTCTATAATCAGCAAAGTGAGACTTCAGAGTGCATTGAGGCCTACGGTTTAAAAGGAAATATCTTGAGACACAAACTAGAAAGAAAGTGTCTGAGAAATTGCTTTGTGATGTGTGCATACACCTCAGAGAATTTAACAACAGTTTTCATTAAGCAGTTTGGCAACACGCTGTTTGTAGAATCTGTGAAGGGATATTTGGATTTGCTTGGAGGCCTGTGGTGAAAAAGGAAATATCTTCTGACACAAACTAGAAAGAAGCTTTCTGAGAAACTGCTTTGTGATGTGTGCATTCATCTCACAGAGGTAAACGTTTCTTTTCATTGAGCAGATTGGAAACTGTCTTCTTGTCGAATCTGCAAAGGGATATTTATGAGTGCTTTGAGGCCTGTGGTGAAAAAGGAAATATCTTCACATAAAAACTAGACAGAAGATTTCTGAGAAACTTCTTTGTGATGTGTGCATTCATTTAACAGAGTTGAAACTTTGTTTTGATTGAGCCTTTTGGAAACACTTTTTTTGTAGAATCTGCAAGGGGATATTTGGGAGTGCTTTGAGGCCTATAGTGAAACGGGAATTAACTTCACATAAGAACCATTGTTTTGATTGAACAGTTTGAAAACACAATGTTTGTGGAATCTGTGAAGGGATATTAGGATTTGCCTTGAGGCCTATGGTGAACTAGGAAATATCTTCTGATAAAAACTAGACAGAAGATTTCTGAGGAACTGCTTTGTGATGTGTGCATTCCTCTAACAGAGTTGAACCTTTCTTTCCATTGTGAAGTTTGGAACCCTTGTTTTTGTAGAATATGCAAATTGATATTTGTGAGTGCTTTGAGGCCTATGGTGAAAAGGGAAATATCCTCACATAAATACTAGAAAGGAGCTTTGTTAGAAACTGTTTTGTGGTCAGTGTGTTCATCTCACTGAGTTAAAGAACTTTTTTGATTGAGCAGTTTGGAAATGCAGTGTTTTTAGAATCTGTGAAGGGATATTTGGATGTGCCTTGAAGCCTATGGTGAGAAAGGAAATATCTTCTGATACAATCTAGTAAGAAGCTTTCTGATAAACTGCTTTGTGATGTGTGCATTCATCTTACAGAGTTAAACTTTTTTTTCACTGAGCAATTTGGAAAAGCTGTTTTTTTTTTTATAATTTGCAAAGTGATGTTAGGTGGCACAAAAAGGCCTATTGTGAACAAGAAACTGCTTTTTCATGTGTCCATTCATCTCACAGAACTAACTCCTTCTTTTGATGGAACAGTTCAGAAGCACTGTTTTTATAGGATCTGCAAAGGAATATTTGGGAGCATACTGAGGCCTGTGGTGGAAAAGGAAATATCTTCAGATAAGACCTAGTCAGCAGCTCTCTGAGAAACTGCTTCGTGTTGTATGCATTCATCTCACAGAGTTAACTTTGCTTTTGATTGAGCAGTTTGTTAACACTCTTTTCGTAGAATCTGCAAACGTATATTTGGGAGTGCACTGATGCCTATGCTGAAAAAGGAAATATCTTCAAATAAAAACAAGAAAGAAGCTTTTTGATAAAAGGCTTTGTGATATATGAATTCAACTCTCTGAGTTAAATATGTTTTTTGATTGACTGGTTTGGAAACACTGTTTTTGTAGAATACGTGATGGCATATTTGGGAGCACATTGAAGCCTATGGTGATCAAGGAAATATCTTTGGATAAAAACTAGAAAGAATCTTTTTGAGAAACTGCTTTGTGATGTGTGCATTCATCTCACAGAGTTAAACCTTTCTTCAAATAGAGAAGTTTGAAAACACAGTTTTTGCTTAACTTGCCAGGTGATATTTACTAGCAAAAAGAAGCCTATGGTAAAAAAAGAAATATCTTCAGATAAATAAAGGAAAGAAGTTTTCTAAGACACTGATTTGTAATATGTGCATTCATTTTACAGTGTTAATCTTTCCTTTGATGGAGCCGTTTGGAAACACCCTTTTGGCAGAATCTGTGAAGGATTATTTTGGAGCACTTTGAGGTTTACAGTGAAAGAGGAAATATCTCCAGATAAAAACTAGCAAGAAGCTTTCTGAGTAACTCCTTTGTGATGTGTGCATCCACCACAAGGTGTTAAACCTTTCTTTTGATTGAGCAGTTTGGAAACACTGTTATGATAGAATCTGCAAAGGGATATTTGGGAGCACACGAGGCCTATGATGAACAAGGAAATAAAGTCAGATGAATACTAGAAAGAAGCTTTATGAGAAACTGCTTTGTGATGTGTGCATTCTTCTCACAGAGTTAAACGTTTCTTTTGATTGAGCAATTTGGAAACACTGTTTTTGTAGAATCTATGACAGGATATTTGGGAGCACATTGAAGACTATGGTGATAAAGGAAATATCTTCTGATAAAAACTACATAAAAGCTTTTTGAGAAACTGCTTTGTGATGTGTGCATTCATTGCACAAAGTTAAACTGTTATTTTGATAGAGCAGTTTGGAAACACTGTTTTTGTATAATCTGCGACGTGATATTGGGTAGCACAAAGAGGCCTATAGTGAAAAAGGAAACATCTTCAGATAAAAACTGGAATGAAGCTATCTGAGTCACTGATTTGTGATGTGTGCATTCATTTCAGAGTATTAAGTTTTCCTTTGATGGAGCCTTTGGAAGCACTCATTTGTAAGTATCTGCAAAGGGTTATTTGGGATCCCATTGAGGCCTACAGTGAAAAAGGAAATATCTCCAGATGAAAAGTAGACAGAAGCATTCTGAGAAACTTCTCTGTGATATGTGCATTTATCTCACAGAGTTAAATCTTTCTTTCAATTGAACAGTTTTGATACACTGTTTCTGTAGTATCTGCAATGAGAGATTTGGGTGCACACGAGGCCAAAGGTGAAAAAGGAAATAACTTCAGATAAAAACTAGAAACAGCTTTCTGAGAAACCACTTTGTGATGTGTGCATTCTTCTCATAGAGTTAAAAGTTTCTTTTAATTGAGTAGTTTGGAAACACTGTTTATGTAGAATCTGCAAAGGGATATTTTGGAGCCCACTTATGCCTATGGTGATAAAGGAAATATCTTCAGATAAAAACTAGGAAGAAGCTTCTTGAGAAACTGCTTTCTGATGTCTGCGTTCATATAACAGAGTTAAACCTTTCTTTGAATGATCACTTTGGAAACACTGTTTTTGTATAATGTGTGAGGGGATATTTGGGAGTGCACAAGGCCAAAGTTTAAAAAGGGAATCACTTCAGATAAAAAATAGAAAGCAGCTTTCTGAGAAACTGCTTTGTGATGTGTGCATTCTTCTCATAGAGTTAAACTTTTCTTTTCTTTGAGTAGTTTGGAAACACTGTTTTTGTAGAATCTGCAAAGGGATATATGGGTGCACACCGAAGTCTATGGTGCAGTTTGGAAACACCGTTTTTGTGTAATCTGTGAAGCCATGTGAGGTAGCATAAAATGTCTGTGGTGAACAAGGAAATATCTTCAGATAAAAACTGGAAAGAAGCTTTATGAGAAACCACTTTCTGATGTGTGTGTTCATCTCACAGATTTAAATCCTTCTTTTGATGGAGCAGTTCACAAACACTGTTTTTATGGAATCTGTGACGTGATATTTGGGAGCGCATTGAGGTCTATGGTGGAAAAGGATATATCTTCAGAGAAGAACTAGACAGAAGCTATCTTGGAAACTGCTTTGTGATGAGTGCATTCATCTCATAGAGTTAAACCTTTCTTTTGATTGAGCATTTTGGAAACACTGGTTTTGTAGAATCTACAAAGGTATATTTGGGAGCGCACTGAGGCTTAAGGTGAAAAAGGAAATATCTTCGGATAAAAAGCAGAAAGAAGCTTTCTGAGAAACTGCTTTCTGATGTGTGCATTCAACTCACAGAGTTAAGCCTGTTTTTTGATTCAACAGTTTGGAAGCACTGTTTTTGTAGAATCTGTGATGGGATATTTGGAAGTGCATTGAAGTCTACGGTGATAAAGGAAATATCTTCAGATAAAAACTGGAAATAAGCTTTTTGAGAAACTGCTTTGTGATGTGTGCATTCATCTCACAGAGTTAATCCTTTCTGTTGATGGAGAAATTTGGAAACACTGTTTTGTGTAATCTGCAAAGTGATAGTAAGGAGTACAAAGAGGCCTCTATTGAAAGTGGAAATATCTTCAGATAAAAACTGGAAAGAAGCATTATGAGAAACTACCTTCTGATGTGTGCATTCATTTATCAGAGTTAAATCCTTCTTTTGAAAGAACAACTGAGAAACACTGTTTTTAGAAGATCTGCAAAGAAATATTTGGGAGCACATTGAGACCTGCAGTGGAAAAGGAAATAACTTCAAAGAAGAACTAGACAGAAGCTTTCTGAGAAACAGCTGTGTGATGTCTGCATTCATCTCACAGAGTTAAACCTTTCTTTTGATTGAGCTGTTTAGAAACACCGTACTTGCAGAATCTGCAACAGACTATTTCAGAGCATACTGAGACCTATGGTGAAAAAAGGAAATTGCTTTAGATAAAAAGTTTAAAGAAGCTTTTTGAGAAACTGCTTTGTGATGTGTGCATTCAACTCTCAGAGATAAACCTGTTTTTTCATACAGCAGTTTGGACACCATTTTTTGATAGAATCTAAGATGGGATATTTGGGTACGCATTGAAGCCTATGGTGAGAATGAAGAAACTTCGGATAAAAACTAGAAAGAAGTGTTATGAGAAGTTGCTTTCTGATGTGTGCGTTTGTCTCACGGAGTTAAGATTTTCTTTTGAACGAGCAGTATGGAAACACTGTATGTGCAAACTCTGTGAAGTGATATTTGGTAGAGTGAAAAAGCCTATGGTGAAAAAGGAAATATCTTCAGATAAAAACTAGAAAGAATCTTTTTGAGAAACTGCTTTGTGATGTATGTGTTCATCTCATAGAGAGAAAACTGTTTTTTTAATGAGCAGTTTGGAAACACTGCTTTTGTAGAATTTGCAATGAGGTATTTGGGAGTGCCTTGAGGCCTACAGTGAGAAAGGAAATATCCTAGGATAAAAACTAGAAAGAAGCTTTTTGAGAAACATCTTTGTAATTTCTCATTAATCTCAAAGAGTTAAACTTTTTTATTGACTGAACTGTTTGGAAACACTGTTTTTTCCAAGTCTCCGAAGCAATGTTTTGTAGTGCAAAAAGGCCTATGGTAAACAAGAAAATATCTTCAAATAAAAACTGGAAAGAAGGGTTATGAGAAACTACTTTCTGATGTGTGCATTCAGCTCAGAGTGTTAGGTCTTTCTTTTGATGGAACCTTTTGGAAACACTGTTTTTATAGGATCTGCAAAGGGATATTTGGGAGCACATAGAAGCCTAAGGTGGAAAACAGAATATCTTCAGAGAAGAACTAGACAGAAGCTATCTGAGAACTGCTTTGTGATGTGTGCATTCATCTCACAGAGATAAACCTTTCTTTTGATGGAGCAGGTTGGAAACACTGTTTTTGCTAAATCTGCTAAGCGATATTCAGTTGTGCAAAAAAGCCTATGGTGAGAAAGGAAATATCTTCAGATAAAATCTGGAAGGAAACGTTATGAGAAACTGCTTTCTGATGTGTGTGTTCATCTAACAGAGTTAAGTCCTTCTTTTGATGGAACAGTTTGGAATCACTTTTTTTGTAGAATATTCCAAGGAAATTTGGAGCGCATTGAGGCCTATGGTGAAAAAGGATGTATCTTTGGATAAAAACTAGAAGGAAGCTTTTTGAGAAACTGCTTTGTGATGTGTGGGCTCAACACAGAGGTAAAATGGTTTTTTGATTGAGCACTTTGGAAACACTCTTTTTATAGAATCTATGATGGGATATTTGGGAGCACCTTGAAGCCTATCGTGATAAAGGAAATATCTTCAGATAAAAATGAGAATGAAGCTTTTTCAGAAACAACTTTGTGATATATGCATTCATCTCATAGAGTTAAACTTTTCTTTTGACTGAGCAGTTTGGAAACACGGTTTTGGATAATTAGTGAAGTGATGTTAGGTAGTGCAAAAAGGCCTATGGTAACCAAGGAAATACCTTCAGATAAAAACTGGAAAGAAGCGTTATGAGATACTGCTTTCTGATGTGTGCCTTCATCTCATAGAGTTATATCCTTCTTTGGATGGAACAATTCAGAAACACTGTTTTAATAGAACCTGTGAAGGGATAATTGGGGGCATGCTGAGGGCTATGGTGGAAAAAGCAATATCTTCAGAAAAGAACTAGACAGAAGCTTTCTGAGAAACTGCTGTGTGATGTGTGCATTCACCTCATAGAGTTTAACCTTTATTTTTATTGAGCTGTTTAGAAACACTGTATTTGTAGAATCTGTGATGAAATGCTTGGGAGCACACTCTCACCTATGGAGAAAAAAGGAATTTACCTCAGATAAAAAGTATAAAGAAGTTTTTGAGAAACTATTTTGTGATGTGTGTGTTCAACTCACAGAGTTAAACCAGTTTTTTGATTGAGTAGTTTGGACACACTGTTTTGGTGGATTCTGCAACAGGACATTTGGGTACACATAGAAGACTATGGTGATAAAGGAACTAACTTCTGATAAAAACTAGATAGAATCTTTTTGTGAAACTACTTTGTCATGTGGGCACTCACCTCACAGAGTTACACCTTTCTTTTATGGAAACACTGTTTTTGCAAAATCTGTGAGCGATATTAAGCAGTGTGAAAAAGCCTATGGTGAAAAAGAAAATATCTTCAGATAAAAAGTGGAAAGAAGCTTATGAGAAACTGCTTTGTGATACGCGCTTTCATCTCACAGAGATAAGTCCTTTTTTGATGTAACAGTTTGGAAACACTTTTTCTGTTGAATCTGCAATGGAATATTTAAGAGAGCATTGAGGCCTACAGTGAAAAAGGAAATATCTTTGGATAAAAACTAGAAAGAGCTTTTGGAGAAACAGCTTTGTGATGTGAGCATTAATTTCAAAGAGTTAAACTTTTCTATTGACTGAACAGTTTGGAAACACTGTTTTTGTATAATCTGCAAAGCAATGTTAGGTAGTGCAATAAGGTCTATGGTGAACAAGGAAGTATCTTCAGCTAAAGATTGGAAAGAAGCATTATGAGAAACTGTTTTCCAATGTATGTGTTAAACCTAGAGAGTTAAAATCTTTCTTTTGATGGAACCTTTAGGAAACACTGTTTTTATAGGAACTGTGAAGGGATTTTTGGGAGCGCATTGAAGCTGATGGTGGAAAAGGGAATATCTTCAGAGAAGAACTAGACAGAAGCTTTCTGAGAAACTCATTTGTGATGTGTGCATTCATCACATAGAGTTAAAGCTTTCTTTTGATTGAGCACTTTGGAAACACTGTTTTTGTAGTATTTCTGAAGGGATATTTTGGAGCACATTTATGCCTATGGTGAAAAAGTAAATATCTTCTGATAAAAACAGGAAAGAAGGTTTTTAGGAACTGCTTTGTGTCCTGCATTCAATTCACAGAGATAAACCAGTTTTTTTATTGAGCAGGTTGGAAATAATGTTTTTGTAGAATCTGCAAAGGTATATTTGGGAGCGCACTGAGACCTATGCTGAAAAAGGAAACATCTTTCGATAAAAACTAGAAAGAAGCTTTTGAAGAAATTGCTGTGTGCTATGTGCATTCGTCTCACAGTTAAACCTTTCTTTTGATTGATCAGTTTGGAAACACTGTATTTGTAGCATCTGTGAAGGGATATTTGAGAGCGCACAAGGCCTATAGTGAAAAAGGAAATAACTTCAGATAAAAACTAGAAAGAAGGTTTCTGAGAAACCGCTTTGTGATGTGTGAATTATTCTCACAAAGGTAAATGTTTCTTTTGAATGAGCAGTTTGGAAACACTATTTTTGGAGAATCTCTAGAGGGATATTTTGGAGCACACTGAGGCCCACGGTGAAAAAGGAAATATCTTTGGATAAAAACTATAATGAAGCATTTTGAGAAACATCTTTGAGATGTGTGCATTCAACTCACAGAGTTAAACCTGTGTTTGATGGAGCAGTTTGGAAACACTGTTTTTCTAGAATATGCAAAGGATATTTGGGAGTGCACTGATGCCTATGGTGAAAAAGGAAATATCTTCAGATTAAATCTAGAAAGAAGCTCTCTGAGAAATTGCGTTGTGATGTATGCATTCATCTCACAGAGTTAAACCTTTCTTTCCACTCAGTTGTTTGGAAACACTGTTTTTGGAAAATTTGTGAAGCTATATTAGGTAGTGCAAAAAAGCCTGTGGTGAAAAAGTAAATATCTTCAGATAGAAACTGGAAAGAATCGTTATGAGAAACTGCTCTCTGATGTGTGCGTTCATCTCATAGAGTCAAGTCCTCTTTTGATGGAACAGTTTGGAAACACTGTTTTTGCAGAATGTGCAAAGGGATATTTGGGAGCGCAGTGAGGCTTACGATGGAAAAGGAAACATCTTCAGAGAAGAACTAGACGGAAGCTCTCAGAGAAGCTTCTTTGTGATGTGTGCATTCATATCACAGTGTTAAACCTTTTGGTTGATTGAGCAGTCTGGAAACACTGTTTTTATAGAATCTGCAAAGGTGTATTTGGGACCATATTGGGGCCTATGTTGAAAAAGGAAATATCTGTGGATAAAAACTAGAAAGAATTTTTTTTGAGAAACTGCTTTGTGATGTGTACATTCAATTCAAAGAGTTAAATCTGTTTTTTGATTGATCGGTTTGGAAACACAGTTTTTGTAGAAGCTGTGAAGGCACATTTGGGAGTGCTTTGAGTCCTACATTGGAAAAGGAAATATCTTCAGAGAAGAAATAAGCAGACAATTTCAAAGAAACTGCTTTATGATGTGTGCCTTCATCTTACAGAGTTAACAGTTTCTTTTAATAGAGCAGCTTGGAAACACTGTTTTTATAGAACCTGTGAAGGAATATCTGGGAGCATATCTCTTTTTGTAGAACCTGCGAAGGAATATTTGGGAGCACATTTAAGCCTATGGTGAAAAAGGAAATATCTTCTGATAAAAACTAGAAAGGAGCTTTTTGAGAAACTGTTTTGTGATGTGTGCATTCATCTCACAGAGATACATATTTCTTTTGATTGATCATTTGGGAAATCATCTTTTTATACAATCTGCAAAGGGATATTTGGGAGTGCATGAGGCCTATGGTGAAAAAGGAAATAACTTCAGATAAAAACTAGAGAGATGCTTTTTGTGAGGCATGCATTCTTCTCACAGAGGTAAGCATTTCTTTTGATTGAGGAGTTTGGAAACACTGTTTTTGTAGAATTGGCAAAGGGATATTTAAATGCACTGATGCCAACAGTGATGAATGAAATATCTGGATTAAAAACTAGCTTTTGGAGAAACTGCTTTGGGAAGTATGCACTCATCTCACAGAGTTAAACTTTTCTTTTGACTGAGCAGTTTGCAAACACTATTTTACTATAATTTGTGAAGAGATGTCACGCAGTGCAAAAAGGCCTATGGTGAACAAGGATATATCTTCAGATAAAAACTGCAAAGAAGCATTATTAGAAACTGCTTTCTGATGTGTGAATTCATCTCACAGGGTTAAATCCTTCTTTTGATGGAACAGTTTCAAAACTCTCGTTTTATAGAATCTGTGAGGGGATATTTCGGAGCGCATTTAGGCCAATGGTGGAAAAGGAAAAATCTTCAAAAAAGACCTAGACAGAAATTTTCTAAGAAACTGCTTTGTGATGAGTTCATTCATCTCACAGAGTTAAACTTTTCTTTTCATTGAGCAGTTTGGAAACACTGTTTTTGAAGAAGCTGGGAAGGCATATTTGGGAGCGCATTGAATGCTATAGTGAAAAAGGAAATATCTTCAGATAAAAACTAGAAAGAATCCTTTTGAGAAACTGCTGTATGATGTGTGCATTCATCTCACAGATTTAAAACTTTGTGTTTATTGAGCAGTTCATAAACACTGTTTTTGTAGAATCTGAGAAGGGATATTTGAGAGCACATGTGGCCTATGGTGAAAAAGGTAGTACCTTCAGATAAAAACTAAAAAGCACCTTTTTGAGAAACTGGTTTGTGCTGTATTCATTCAACTCACAGAGTTAAAACGGTTTTTTGATTGAGCCGTTTGGAAACACTGTTTTTTTAGAATCCGCTATGGGATATTTGGGAGCACAATGAACTCAATGGTGATAAAAGAAATATCCTCGGATAAAAACTAGAAAGAAGTTTTTTGAGAAACTGCTCTGTGATGTGTGCATTCATCTTACAGAGTTAAACCTTTTTTTTTTGACTGAGCAGTTTGGAAACACTGTTTTTGCAAAATCTGTGAAGCAATATTAGGTAGCACAAAAAAACCTATGGTGAAAAACGAAATATTTTCAAATAAAAACTGAAAAGAAGCGTTATGAGAAACTGCTTTTTGACGTGTATGCTCATCTCACAGTGTTAAGTTCTTCTTTTAATGTTACATTTTAGAAAAACTGTCTTTGTAGAATCTGTGAAGGGATATTTGGGACATCATTGAGGCCTATGGTGGAAAAGGAAATATCTTCAGAGAAGAACTAGACAGAAGGGTTCTGAGAAACTTCTTTGTGTTGTGAGCACTCATCTCACAGAGTTAAACCTTTCTTTTGATTGAAGAGTTTGGAAACACTGTTTTGGAAGAATCTACAAAGACATATTTGGCAGCATATTGAAACCTATAGTTAAAGGGTAAATATCTTAAGATAAAAACTAGAATGAAGCATTTGGAGAAACTGCTTTCTGATATGTGCATTCATCTCACAGAGTTAAGCCTTTAGTTTGATAGAACAGTTTGGAAACACTGTTTTTGTATAATCTGCAAAGTGATATTGGGTAGCAGAAAGAGGCCTATTGTGAAATAGGAAATATCTACAGATAAAAACAGGAAAGAGTTTTCTGAGACACTTATTTCTGATGTGTGCATAGATTTCACTGTTTTAAATCTTTCCCTTCATGGCACAGTTTGGAAACACACTTTTGGCAGAATCTACGAAGGGTTATCTGGGAGCTCATTGAGGCATACGGTGAAAAAGGTAATATCTCCAGATTAAAATAGAAGCTTTCTGAGAAGCTACTTTGTGATGTGTGCATTCATCTCACAGAGTTAAACTTTTCTTTTGATTGAGCAGTTTGGAAACACTGTTTTTGTAGAATCTGCAAAGGGATATTTGAGAGCACACTATGTCTACGGTGAAAAAGGAAATATCTTTGGATAAAAACTAGAAAAAAGTTTTTGAAAAACTGCTTTGGATGTATGCATTCTTCTCACAGTGTTACATTTTTCTTTTGACAGAGCAGTTTGAAGACACTGTTTTTGGACAATCTATGAAGCGATGTTGGTGCAAAAAGGCCTACGGTGAATAAAGAAATAACTTCAGAAAAAACTGGAAAGAAGAGTTATGAGAAACTGCTTTCTGATGTGTGCATTCACATCATAGAGAGTTAAAACCTCCTTTTGATGGAAGAGTTTGGAAACACAGTTTTTGTAGAATGTGTGAAAGGATATTTGGGAGTGCATTGAGGCTTATGGTTTGAAAGGAAGAGTCTGCAGAGAAGAACTAGACAGAAACTGTCTGACAAACTGCTTTGTGATGTGTGCATTCATCTCACAGAGTTAAAACTTTCTCTTGATTGAGCATTTTGGAAACACAGTTTTCACAGAATCTGCAAAGGGATATTTGGAAGTGCAAGGAGGCCTATGGTGAAAAAAGAAATATATTCGGGTAAAACCAGAAAAAAGTTTTGTGAAGCTGCTTTGTGAGGGGTACATTAAACTACAGTGTTAAATTTATTTTTTGTTTAAGTAGTTTGGAAACACTGTTTTTGTAAAATCTACAATGGGATATTTGGGAGTGCATTGAAGCCTATGGTAATAAAGGAAATATCTTCAGATAAAAACTACAAAGAATCATTTTGAGAAACTACTCTTTGATTGTGCATTCATCTCACAAAGTTAATTGCAGGCTTTGTTTGAGCAGTTTGGAAACACTGTTTTTGTGTAATGTGTGAAGTGATTCTATGTAGTGCATAAAGGCCTAAGCTGAAAAAGGAAATATCTTCAGGTAAGAACTGGAAAGAAGTGTTATGAGAAACTGCTTTCTTTTTTTATACATTTTTTATTGTAATTTAACTTTTAGGGTGCATGTGCACAACGAGCAGGTTATTTACTTATATACACATGTGCCATGTTGGTGTGCTGCACCCAGTAACTCATCATTTAACATAAGAAACTGCTTTCTAATGAGTGCATGCATCTCACAGAGTAAAGTCCTTTTGATAGAACACTTCAGAGACACAGTTTTTATAGAATCCATGAAGGGATATTTGGGAGCACATGGAGGCCTATGGTGGAAAAGGAAATATCTTCAGATTAAAACTGCAAAGAAGCTTTCTGAGACACTGATTTGTGAGATATGCATTCATTTCTCAGTGACAAATTTTTCCTTTAATGGTGCCGTTTTTAAACACACTTTTTAAAGAACCTGAGAAGGGTTATTTAGGAGTGCAATGAGGCCTATGTGGAAAAGGAATTATCTCAAGACAAAAATTAGAAGGAAGCTTTCTGAGAAACAGCTTTTTGATGTCTACATTCATCTCACAGAGTTAACCCTTTCTTTTGATTGGGCAGTTTCAAAACACCGTTTTTCTTGAGTCTGCAAAAGGACATTTGGCAGCACACAAAGCCTATGGTGAAAAAGGAAATAACTTCAGGAAAAAAATAGAAAGAAGCTTTTTTAGAAAATGCCTAGTGATGTATTCATTCATCTCACAGAGTTAAACTTTTCTTTTGACTGTGCCATTTGGAAACACTGTTTTTGCAAAATCTGTGAAGTGATATTAGGTAGCACAAATAAACCTATGGTGAAAAAGGAAATAACTTCAGAAAAAAACTGGAAAGAAGCATTATGAGAAAGAAACTGCTTTCTGATGTGTGCATTTAACTCGCAGAGTTAAGTCCTACTTTTGATGGAATAGTTTGGAAACACTGTTTTTGTAGAATCTGTGAAGGGATATTTGGGAGCACATTGAGGCCTGTGATGAAAAAGGAATTATATTCGGATAAAAATTAGAAAGAAGCTTTCTGAGAAACTGCTTTGTGACATGTGGGTTCAACTCACAGAGTTGTTTGGAAGCAGTGCTTTTGTAAAATATGCGAATGGATATTTGGGAGTTCATTGAGGCCAATGGTGGAAAAGGAAATATCTTCAGAGAAAAAGTAGAAACTTTCTGAGAAACTGCTTTGTGATGTGTGCATTCATCTCATAGGGTTAAAACTTTCTTTTGATTGTTCAGTTTGGAAACACTGTTTTTGTAGAATCTGTGAAAGGATATCTGGGAGCACATTGAGGCCTATGGTGAAAAAGCAAATAACTTCGGATAAAGACTACAAAGAAGATTTCTGAAAATCCACTTTGTAATGTGTCCATTCTTCTCAAACATTTAAACATTTATTTTAACTGAGCAGTTTGGAAACACTATTTTTGTAGAATCTGCAATGGGATATTTGAAAGCACAGTTAGGCCTATGGTGAAAAAGGAAATATATTTGTATAAAAACTAGAAAGAAGTTCTTGAGAAATTGCTTTGTGATGCGTCCATTCATCTCACAGAGTTAAACTACCCTTTTGAATGAGGAGTTTGGAAACACTGCTTTTGTGTAATCTGTGAAGCAATATTAGGTAAATTATAAAAGCCTATGGTGGAAAAGGAAATAACTTCAGAGAAGAAATAGATAGAAGCTATATGACAAACTGTTTTTTGATGTGTGGATTATTCTCATAGAATTAAAAGTTTCTTTTCATTGGTCAGTTTGGAAACACTGTTTTTGTAGAATCTGTGAAGGGATATTTGGGAACTCACAAGGCCTATGTGGAAAAAGTAAATAACGAAGATTAAAAAAAAGAAGTTTTACAAGGAACTGATTGGTGATGTGTGCATTCTTCTCACAGTGTTAAACATGTCTTTTGAATGAGCAGTTTGGAAACACCCTTTTTGTAAAATCTGTAAAGGGGTATTTGGGAGCATACTGATGCCTATGGTGAAAAAGGAAATATCTTCAGAGAAAAACTAGAAAGAAGCTCTTTGAGAAACTGCATTGTGATGTGTGCATTTATCTCAAAGATTTAAACTTTTCTTTTGACTCAGCAGTTTGGAAACATTGTTTTTGTATATTCTGCAAAACGATGTTAGGTAGCACCAAAAGGCCTATGGTGAACAAGGAAATATCTTCAGATAAAAACTGGGAAAGAGCTTTATGAGAAACTGCTCTCTGATGTGTGAGTTTCTCTCACAGAATTCAGTCATTCCTTTGATGGAACAGTCTGGAAACACTGTTTTTGTAGAATCTGCTAGGTATATTTCAGAGTGCACTGAGGCCAAGGGTAGAAAAGGAAATATTTTCAGAAAAAAATTAGACAGAAGCTTTCTGAGAAACTACTTTGTGATGTGTGCATTCATCACACAGAATTAAAACTTTCTTTTGATAGAACCATTTGGAAACACTGCTTTTGTAGAATCTGTGAAGTGATATTTGGGAGTGCTTTGAGGCCTATGGTGGAAAAGAAATATCTTCAGAGAACAATTAATCAGAAGCTTTCTGAAAAACTGCTTTGTGATGTGTTCATTCATCTCACAGAGCTAAAAAGTTATTTTGACTGATCAGTTTGGAAATACTGTTTTTGTACAATCTGTGAAGCGATGTTAGCACAAAAAGGCATATAGTGAATAAGGAAATATCTTCATAAAAAATGGAGAGAAGCATTATGAGAAACTGCTTTCGAATGTGTGTGTTCACATCAAAGAGTTAATGCCTTCTTTTGATGGAATAGTTCACAAACACTGTTTTTATACCATCTGTGAAGGGATATTTGGGAGCGCATTGAGGATGATGGTGGAAAAATTAATATCTTGAGAGAAGAACTACACAGAAGCAATCTGTGAAACTGCTTTGTGATGTGTGCATCTGCCTTACAGAGTAAAACTTACTTTTGATAGATCAGTTTGGAAACACTGTTTTTGTGGAATCTGTAAAGTGATATTTTTGGAGTGCACTGAAGCCTATGTGAAAAAGGAAATTTCTTTGGTTAAAAACTAGAAAAAGCTTTTTGAAAAACTGATTTGTGAGGTGTCCATTCAGCTCACAGAGTTAAACCTATTTTTTGATTGAGGAGTTTGGAAACACTGTTTCTGTAGAATCTGTGATGGGATTTTTGGAGCTCATTGAAGCCTATGGTAATAAAGGAAATAGCTTCAGATAAAAACTAGAAGGAAGCTTCTTCAGAAACTGCTTTGTGATGTGTGCATTCATCTCACAAAGCTAAAAGTGGCTGCTCTTTGAGAATCTTGGAAACAATCTTTATGTAGAATCTGCAATTGGATATTTGAAAGTGCAGTTAGGCCTATGGTGAAAAAGGAAAAATCTTTGGATAAAAACTAGAAAGAAGTTTTTTGAGAAACTGCTTTGTGACGTGTGCATTTGTCTCACAGAGTTAAACCTTTCACTTGATGGAACAGTTTGGAAACACTGTTTTTGAGTAACCTGTGAAGCAATATAAAGTAGCTCAAAAAGCCTATGATGAAAAAGGAACTATCTTCAGATTAAAACTGGAAAGAAGGGATATGAGAAACTGCTTTAAGATGTGTGCATTCACCTCACAGAGTTAAGTCCTTCTTTTAATGGAAGAGTTTGGAAACACTGTTTTTGTACAATCTGTGAAGGGATATTAAGTAATGCAAAGAAGCCTATGGTAAAAAAGGAAATATCTTCAGATAAAAACTGTAAAGAAGCTTTCTGAGAAACTGCCTTGTGATGTGTACTTTTATTTAATACTGTTAAATTTTTCCTTTGATGGAGCCCTTTGGAAATACCTTTTTTGGCAGAATCTGTAAAGGGTTATTTTAGAGCAAATTGAGGCCTATGGTGAAACAGGAAATATCTCAAGATAAAAACTATAAAGAACCTTTTTGTGAGACTGATTTGTGATGTGTGAATTCAGTCAACATGGGTAAACGTTTATTTTTTTGAGAAGTTTGGAAACACTGTTCTTGTAGAATCTGAGAAGGGACATTTGGGAGCACATTGAAGCCTATGGTGAAGAAGGAAATATCTTCAGATATAAACTAGAAAGAAGCATTATGAGAAACTGCCTGCTGATGTGTGCATTCATCTCACAGAGTTAAGTCCTTTTTTTGATGGAACAGTTTGAAAACTGTTTTTGTAGAACCTGCAAAAGAATATTTGGGAGTGCATTGAGGTCTTGGTGCAAAAGAAATTATCTTCAGAGAAGAACTAGACAGAAGCTTTCTTTGAAACTGCTTAGTGAGGTGTGCATTCATCTCACAGAGTTAAACCTTTCTTTTGCTTGAGCAGTCTGGAAACACTATTTTTGTAGAATCTGTGATGGAATATTTGGGGATCATTGAAGCCTATGGTGAAAAAGTAAATATATTCAGATAAAATCTAGAAAGAAGATTTTTTAGAAACTGCTTTGTGTTTTTATATTCACCTCACACACTTAAACTTGTTTTTTGATTGAGCAGTTTGGAAACACTGTTTTTGTAGACTCTGCAATCGGAGATTTGGGAGTGCATTGAGGCCTATGTTGGAAAAGGAAACATCTTTACAGAGGAACCAGACAGAAACTTTCTGAGAAACTGCTTTGTGACGTGTGGATTCATCTCACAGAGTTAAACATTTCTTTTGATTGAGCATTTTGGAAACACTGTTTTTGTAGAATCTGTGAAGGGATATTTGGGAGCACACTGAGCTTTATGGTGAAAAAGGAAATATCTTAGGATAAAAACTAGAAAGAAGCTTTTTTGATAAACTGTTTTGTGAAATGTCTGTTCATCTCACAGAGCTAAACATTTCTTTCAGCTGAGCAGTTAGGAACCATTCTTTTTGCAAAATCTACAAAATGATGTTTGGCAGCACATAAAAGCCTATGGTGAACAAGGAATTATCTTCTGACAAAAACTGGAAGAAGCGTTATGAGAAACTGCTTTCTGAGGTGTGCATTCATCTCACAGATTTAAGTCCTTCTTTTAATGGAACAGTTGGGAAACAAGTTTTTATGGAATCTTTGTAGGGATATTTTGGAGTGCATTGAGGCCTGTGGTGGAAAAGGAAATATCTTCCGAGAAAAACTAGACAGAAGTTTTCTGAGAAACTGCTTTGTGATGTCTGCATACATCTCACAGAGTTAAACCTTTCTTTTGTTTAATCAGTTTGGAAACAATGTTTTTGTAGAATCTGCGAAGAGATATTTGGGAGCGCATTGAAACCTGGGGTGAAAAAGTAGATATTTCCTTTTTTACCATAGGCTTCTTTGCATTACTTAATATCCCTTCATAGATTGTACAAAAACAGAGTTTCCAAACTCTTCCATTAAAAGAAGGACTTAACTCTGTGAGGTGAATGCACACATCTGAAAGCAGATTCTCATAACGCTTCTTTCCAGTTTTAATCTGAAGATATTTCCTTTTTCATCATAGGCTTTTTGAGCTACTTTATATTGCTTCACAGGTTACTCAAAAACAATGTTTCCAAACTGTTCCATCAAATGAAAGGTTTAACTCTGTGAGACGAATGCACACCTCACAAAGCAGTTTCTCAAAAAGCTTCTTTCCACTTTTTATCCAAAGATTTTGGATAAAAACTAGAAAGAAGTTTTTTGAGAAACTGCTTTGTGATGTGTGCATTCATCTCAGAGTTAAACCTTTCTTTTGATAGATCCTTTTGGAAACACAGTTTTTGTAGAATCTGTGAAGCGATATTTGGCAGCACACATGACCTATGGTGAAAAAGGGAATAACTTCATATAAAAACTAGAAAGAAGCTTTTTAAGAAACTGCTTTGTGATATGTGCATTCATCTCACAGAGTGAAACGTGACCTTTGATTGAGCAGTTTGGAAACACTGTTTTTGCATAATCTGTGAAGTGATGCTAGGTAGCAGAAAAGGCCTGTGCTGAAAAAGGAAATATCTTCAGATAGAACCTGGAGAGAAGCGTTTTGAGAAACTGTTTTCTATAGTTGCATCTATCTCACAGAGTTATGTCCTTCTTTTGATGGAACAGTTTGGAAACACTGTTTTTATAGAATATGTGAAGGGATATTTGGGAGTGCATTGAGGCATACTGGGAAAAATAAAAAAAGTCAGATAAAAAATACAAAAAGCTTTCTGAGAAACCACTTTGTGAAGTGTGCCTTCTTGTCACAGATTTAAACATTTCTTTTGATTGAGCAGTTTTGAAATACTGTTTTTATAGAATCTGCAATCAGATATTTGAAAGTGCTGTTAGGCCTACGTTAAAAAAGGAAATATCTTTGGATAAAAAGTAGACAGCAGCTTTATGATTAACTTCTTTGTGATGTGTGCATTCATCTCACAGAATTAAACATTTCATTTGACTGGAGCAGTTTGGAAACACTGTTTTTGTGTAATCTGCGAAGCAATAGTAGGTACCTCAAAAAGCCTATGATGAAAAAGGCAATATCTTCAGATAAAAACTGGAAAGAAGCCTTATGAAATACTGCTTTCTCATGTGTCTCTTCATCTCACAGAGTTAAGTGTTCATGTAATGGAACACTTTGGAAACACTGTTTCTGAAAAATCTGTGAAGGGATATTTGCCAGCACATTAAGGCCAATGGTGGAAAAGGAAATATCATCAGAGAAGAACTAGACAGAAAGTTTCTGAGAAACTGCTTTGTGATGTCTGCATTAATCTCACAGAGTTAAACCTTTCTTTTGATTGAGCAGTTTGGAAACACTGCTTTTGTATTATCTGCAATATTATATTATGTAGTGAAATATGTCTATGGTGAAAAAGGAAATATCTTCAGATTAAAATTGGAAAGAAGCTTTCTGAGAAACAGTTTTGTGATGTGTGCATTCTTCTCACAGAGTTAAAAATATCTATTGATTGAGGAGTTTGAAAACACTGTTTTAGTAGAATCAGCAAAGGTATATTCGGTAGCACTTTGAGAACTAAGATGAAAAAGGAAATGTCTTCAGATAAAAATAAGAAAATCTTTTTGAGAAACTGCTTGTAATGAGTGTGTTCATTTCACAGTGTTAAACTTCTTTTTTATCAGCCAGTTTGCAAGCACTGTTTTTGTAGAATTTGAGATGGTGTATTTCAGAGTGCATAGTAACCTATGGTGAAAAAGGAATTAACTTCAAATAAAAACTAGAAAGAAGTTTTTGAGAAACTGCTTTATGATGTGTGCATTAATCTCACAGAATTAAACCTTTCATTTGACTGAGCAGTTTGGAAACGCTGTTTTTGTGTAATCTGAAAAGTGATATTTTGTACCCCAAGAAAGCCTATAATGAAAAACGAAATATCTTTTGTTAAAAACTGAAAAAAAATCGTTATGAGGAACTACTTTCTGATGTGTGCATTCATCTCATAGAGTTAAGTCCTTCTTTTGATGGAACACTTTGGAAACACTGTTTTTGTAGAATCTGCAAAGGGATATTTGGTAGCCTATTGAGTCCTATTGTGGAAAAGGAAATTTCATCAGAGAAGAACTAGACAGAAGCTTTCTGAAACTACTTTGTGATGTCTGCATTCATCTGACAGCATTCAAACTGTCTTCTCATTGAGACTTTTGGAAAATTTTTTTTTTTGTAGAGTCTGTGAAGGGATATTCGGGTGTGCATTAAACCCTACAGTGAAAAGGAAATATCTTCAGATAAAAACTAGAAAGAAACGTTATGAGAAACTGCTTTGTGATGTGTGCATTCACCTCAAAGATTTAAACCTTTCTGTTGATACAGAAGTTTGGAAACACTCTTTTTGTCTAATCTGCTAAGTGATATTAAGTAGCGAAAAGAGGCCTACAGTGAAAAAGGAAATATCTTCAGATAAAAACTGGATAGGAGCTTTCTGAGACACAGATTTGTGATGTGTGCATTCATTTAACACTGTTAAAGTTTTCATTTGATGGAGCCACTTGGAAACAACCCTTTGGCAGAATCTGCAAAGGGTTATTTTGGGGTGCATTGAGGCTTACAGTGAAAAAGGAAATATCTCCAGGTTAAAACCAGAAAGAAACTTTCAGAGAAACAGCTTTGTGATGTGTGCATTCATCTCACATAGTTCAATCTATTTTTTGATTGATCAGTTTGTAAACATTGTTTTTGTAGAATCTATGAAGGGATATTTGGGAGTGCATGAGGCCTATGGTCAAGAAGGAAATAACTTCAGATAAAAAGAATTTTTCTTGGAAATGGCTTTGTGATGTGTGCATTCTTCTTATAGATTTAAAAGCTTCTTTTGATTGAGCATTGGGAAACACTGTTTTTGTAGAGTCTGCAAAGGGATATTTTACTCGCACAGTGTCTATGGTGAAAAAATATCTTCAGATAAAAAGTAGAAAGAAGCTTTTTTGAGAAAATGCTTTGTGATGTATGCATTCGGGTTACAGAGTTAAACTTTTCTTTTGACAGATCTATTTAGAAACGCTGTTTTTTTTTATAATATGCAAAGGATGTTAGTGCAAAAAGGCCTATGGTGAACAAGGAAATATCTTCAGATATGTCCTGGAAAGAAGCGTCATGAGAAACTGCTTTCTGATGTAGGCACTCACATCACAGAGTTAAAACTTTCTTTTGATGGAACAGTTCAGAAACACTGTTTTTATAGACTCTGTGAAGGGATATTTGGGAGCACAATGTGGCTTATGGTGGAAAAGGCAATATCTTCAGAGAGGAACTAGACAGAAACAACCTGAGAAACTGCTTTGTGATGTGTGCATTCATGCCACAGACTTAAACTTTTTTTTTGATTCAGTATTTTGGAAACACTGTTTTTGCAGTATCTGAAAAGGGATATTTGGGAGTGCACTGAGGCTTATGGTGAAAAAGGAAATATCTTTGGTTTAACACTAGAAAATCTTTTTGAGAAACTGCTTTGTGATGTGTGCATTCTCCTCACAGAGTTAGACATTTCTTTTGATTGAGGAGTTTGCAAACACTGTTTATGAAGAATCTGAAAATATTTATTTGGGAGTGAATTGAGGCCTAGGATGAATAAGGAAATATCTTCAGATAAAAATAAAAAAGAAGATTTTTGAGAAACTGGGTGCTATATGTGCATTCATCTCACAGAGTTAAACTTCCTTTTTATTGAACAGTTTGCAAAAACTGTTTTTGTGGAATCTGTGATGAAGTATTTTGAGTGCATTGAAGCCTATGCTGAAAAACGAAATAACTTCAGATAAAAAGTAGAAAGAAGCTTTTTGAGAAACTGCTTTGTGATGTGTCTATTCATCTGAGAGTTAAACCTTTCTTTTGACAGAGCAGATTGGAAACACTGTATTTGTATAATCTGCAAAGTGATATTAGGTAGCACAAAGAGGCATATTTTGAAAAAGGAAATAATGTTAGACAAAAACTGGAATGGAGCTTTCTGAGACACTGATTTGTGATGTGTGAATTCATTTCACTGTGTTAAACTTTCCTTCAATTGAACCGTTTGGAAACACCCTTTTGGCAGAATCTGTGAAGGGTTATTTGGGAGCACATTGAGGCCTATGATGAAAAAGGAAATATCTACAGATTAAAAAAAGAAAGAAGCTTTCTGAGAAACTGCTTTGTGATGTGTGCATTCATCTCAAAGAGTAAAACGTTTCTTCTGATTAATCAGTTTGGAAACACTGTTTTTGAAGAATCTGTGAAGGGATATTTGGGAGCACAGGAGGCCTATGGTAAAAAAGGAAATAACTTTCAATAAAAACTAAAAAGAAGTTTTCTGACAAACATCTTTGTGATATGTGCATTCTTATCACAGACCTAAAAGTTTCTTTTGATTGAGCAGTTTGGAAACACTGTTTTTGTAGAATCTGCAATATTTGGGATATTTAGGAGTGCACTTTTTCTATGGCAAAAAAGGAAATATCTTCACATAAAAACTAGAAAGAAATTTTTGAGAAACTGCTTTGTGAGTAATGCTTTCATCTTACAGAGTTAAACTTTTCTTTTGACTGAACAGTTTGGAAACACTGACTTTGTATAATGCATGATGTGATGATTTGCAGTGCCAAAAGGTCTGCTGTGAACAAGGAAATATCTTCAGATAAAAGCTGGAAAGTAGCATTATGAGAAACTGCTTTGTGATGAGTGCATTCATCTCACAGATTTCAATTCTTTTGATGTAATAGTTCAGAAACACTGTTTTTTTTTAGAATCTGCTAATTGATATTTGGGAGTGGTTTGAGGCCTATGGTGGAAAAGGAAATAGTTTCAGAGAAGAACTAGGCAGAAGCTATCTGAGAATCTGCTTTGTGATGTGTGCATTCATCTCACAGAGTTAAACTTTTCTTTTGATTGAGCAGTTTGGAAACACTGTTCTTGTAGATTCTGCAAAGGTATATAGCACTGAGTCCTATGGTGAACAAGGAAATATCTTAGGATAAAAACTAGATATAAGCTTTTTGAGAAACTACTTTGTGATATGTGCACTCAAATCATAGAGTTAAATCTGTATTTCATTGAGCAGATTGGTAACACTGTTCTTGTAGAATCTGCAATGGGATATTTGGGAATGTATAGAAGCATATGGTGATCAAGGAAGTATCTTCAGATAAAAACTAGAAAGAAGCTTTTTGAGAAACTGCTTTGTGATATGTGCACTGAAATAACAGAGTTAAACCTGTTTTTTTATTGAGTCAATTTATTTGTAGAATCTGCAGTGGGATATTTGGGAGCGTATTGAAGCATATGGTGATAAAGGAAATATCTTCGGATGAAAACTAGAAGGAAGTTTTTGAGAAACTGCTTTGTGATGTGTGTGTTCATCTCACAGAGGTAAACCTTTCTTTTGATAGAGCAGTTTGGAAACACTGTTTTTGTATAATCTGTGAAGTGATATTAGGTAGTGTAAAGAGGCCTGTGGTGAAAAAGGAAGTATCAGATAAAAGCTGGAAAGAACCTTTCTGAGGCACTGATATGTTATGTCTTCATTCATTACAATGTGTTAAATCCTTCCTTTGTTGAAGCCATTTGGAAACATAATTTTGGTAGAATCTGCTAAGGGATATTTGGGAGCCAATTGAGGCCTGAGTTGAGAGAGGAAACATCTCAAGACAAAAAACTAGACAGAAGCTTTCTGACAAACTGCTTCAAGATGTGTGCATTCATTTCACAGAGTAAAACCTTACTTTTGGTTGAAGAGTTTGGAAACACTGTTTTTGTAGAATCTGTGAAGAGATATTTGGGAGCGCCCAGAGGCTTATGGTGAAAAAGGAAATAATTCAGATAAAAAATACAATATCTTTCTGAGAAACCTCTTTGGGATGTGTACATTCTTGCCACAGATTTAAAACTTTCTTTCAATGGAGCAGTTTGGAAACACTGTTTTTGTAGAATCTGCAAAGGGATATTTGAAAGTACAGTTACACCTATGGGGAAAAAGGAAATGTGTTCAGATAAAAACTAGAAAGAAACTTTTTGAGAAACGAGTTTGTGATGTGTGCATTCATCTCACAGAGTTAAACATTTCATTTTGACTGAGCAGTTTGGAAACACTGTTTTTGTGTAATCTGCGAAGTGATATTAGGTAGCTCAAAAATGCCTATGATGAAAAAGGAAATATCTTCAGTAAAAAACTGGAAAAAAGTGTAAGGAGAAACTGCTTTCTGATGTGTGCATTCATCTCACAGAGTTAAGGCCTTTTGATGGAAAACTTTGGAAACAATATTTTTATACAAACTGTGAAGGGATATTTGGCAGCACGTTGACACCTATGGTGGAAAAGGAAATATTGTCAGAGAAGCACTAGACAGAAGCTTTCTGAGAAACCGCTTTGTGATATCTTCATTTATCTCACAGAGTTCAATCTTTCTTTGGATTGAGCCTTTTGGAAACACTGTTTTTGTAGAATCTGCATAAGGATATTTGGGAGCTCATTGAAGCCTATGGTGGAAAAGGAAATATCTTTGGATAAAATCTAGAAAGAGGCTTGCTAAGTAACTATTTGTTATGTGTGCATTCATCTCACAGAGATAAACCTTTCTTTTGATAGAGCAGTTTGCAAACACTGTTTTTGTTGAATCTGCGATGGTGTATTTGGGAGCACATTGAAGCCTATGGTGAAAAAGGAAATAACTTCGGATAAAAACAAGAAAGAAGCTTTTTGAGAAACTGCTTTGCGATGTGTGGATTCATCTCACAGAGTTAAACCTTTCTTTTGATAGAGCACATTGGAAATACTGTTTTTGTATAATCTGCAAAGTGATATTAGGTAGCACAAAGAATAATAGGTTGAAAAAGGAAATAGCTTCAGACAAAAACTGGAATGGAATGAAACTTTCTGAGACACATATTTGTGATGTGTGCATTCATTTTGCAGTGCTCAATTTTTCCTCTGAGGAAGCCATTTGGAAACACCATTTTGGCAGAATCTGTGAAGGGTTATTTGGGAGCACATTATGGCCTACAGTGAAAAAGGAAATATCTCCAGATAAAAACTAGAAAGAAGTTTCTGAGAAACGGTGTTGTAATGCGCACATTCAACTCACATAGTTAAGCTTTTCTTTTGATTGATCATCTTGGAAACACTGTTTTTCAAGAATCTGCAGAGGGATATTTGGGAAGGCACGAGGCCAAAGGTAAAGTAGGAAATAACTTCAGGTAAAAACAACAAAGAATGATTTTGAGAAATGGTTCTATGATGTGTGCATTCTTCTCACAGATTTTAATGTATCTTTTGATTGAGCAGTTTGGAAACACTGTTGTTTTAGAATCTCAAAGAGATATTTTGGAGCACACTATGTCTATGGTGAAAAACGAACTATCTTCAGATAAAAACTAGAAAGACGTTTTTTGAGAAACTGATTTGTGATGTATGCATTCATCTCACAGATTTAAACTTTTCTTTTGACTGAGCAGTTTGGAAACACTGTTTCTCAATAATCTGCAAAGTGATGTTAAGTAGCACAAAAAGGCCTATGGTGAAGAAGGAAATATCTTCAGATTAAAAATGGAAAGAAGTGTTATGACAAACTTCTTTCTGGTGTGTGTGTTCATCTCACAGAGTTAAATCCTTCTTTAGAGGGATCAGTTCTTAAACACTCTCTTTATAGATTCTGTGAAGGGATATTTGGGAGTGCATTGAGGCATTTGGAGCAAAAGGAAATATCTTCAGAGAAGAACTAGACAGAAGCTATCTCACACTGCTTTGTCATGTGTGCATTCATCTCACAGAGTTAAACCTTTCTTTTGATGGAGCAGTTTGGAAACACTGTTTTTGCAAAATCTGTGAAGCGATATTAGATAGAGCAAAAAAGCCTATGGTGAGAAAGGAATTATCTTCACATAAAAACTGGAGAGAAACATTATGAGAAACTGCTCTATGATTTGTACGTTCATCTCACAGAGTTAATTCTTCTTTTGATGGAACAGTTTGGAAACACTGTTTTTGTTGTATCTGTGAAGGGATATTTGGGAGCACATTGAGGCCTAAAGTAGAAAAGGAAGTATCTTCAGAGAAGAATTAGACAGAAGCTTTCAGAGAAACTGCTTTGTGATGTGTGTATTCAACTAACAGAGTTAAACACTTCTTTTGATTGAGCAGTTTGGAAATACTGTTTTTGTAGAATCTGCGAAGGGATATTTGGGACTGCATTGGAGCCAACGGTGAAAAAAGAAATATCTTTGCATAAAAACTAGAATGTTGTTTTTTGAGAAAGTGCTTTGTGAAGAGTGCATTCATCTCACAGAGTTAAACCTTTCTTTTGATGGAGCAGTTAGGAAACACTGTTTTTGTATAATCTGCAAAGTGATGTTAGACAACGCATACAGGCCTATGGTAAACAAGGAAATATCTTCAGATAAAATCTGGAAAGAAGCATTATGAGAAACGGCTTTCCAATGTATGCTTACATCTCACTGGGTTAATTCCTACTTTTGATGGAACTGTTTGGAAACATTGTTTTTGTAGAATCTGCGATGGGATATTTTGGAGCACATTTAGTCCTATTGTGGAAAAGGTATTACCTTCAGAGAAGAACTAGAGAGCAGCTTTCTGAAAAACTGCTTTGTGATGTCTGTAGTCATCTCACAGAGTTAAATTTCATTGAGCAGCTTGGGAACACTTTTGTCATAGAATCTTTGAAGTGACATTTGAGAGTGCACTGAGGACTATGGTGAAAAAGGAAATAACTTCAGATAAAAACTAGAAAGAAGGTTTTGGGAAACTGCTTTGTGATGTATGCATTCATCTCAAAGAGATAAACTTTTCTTTTGACTGAGCAGTTTGGAAGCACTGTTTCTGCATAATCTGTGAAGTGATGTTAGGTAGTGCAAAAAGGCCTATGGTGAACAAGGAAATATCTTCAGATAAAAACTGGAAAGAAGTGTTGAGAAACTGCATTGTATGTGAGTTCATCTCACAGAGTTAAATGTGCCTTTTGATGGAAGAGTTTGGAAACACGGTTTTAGAGAATCTGTGAAGGGTATTTGGGAGTGTATTGAGGCCTGTAGTGGAAAATGAAATAACTTCAGAGAAGAACTAGACAGAAACTATCTGAGAAACTGGTTTGTGATGTGTGCATTCATCTCACAGAGTTCAACTTTCTTTTGATTGAGAAGTTTTGAAACAATATTTTTGTAGAATCTGCAAAAGTATATTTGGGAGTGCCCAGAGGTCTATGGTGAAAAAGGAAATATCTTCAGAGAAAAACTAGAAAGAAGACTTTTGAGAAACTCCTATGAGTGTGTGTGCATACAATTCACAGATTCAAACCTGTTTTTCGATTGAGCAGTTTTGAAACACTCTTTTTGTAGAATCTACGAATTGATATTTGGGAGCACATTGAAGACTATAATGAAAAAAGAAATGTCTTTGGGTAAAATCTAGAAAGAAGTTTTCTGAAATACCCCTTTGAGATGTGTGCATTCTTCTCACAGTTAAAAGTTCCTTTTGATTGCGCAGTTTGGAAACACTGTTTTCGTAGAATCAACAAAGTGATATTTAAAGGGCAGTTAGTTCTAAGGTGAAAAATAAAATATCTTCGGATGTAAATTAGAAAGAAATTTTTTGAGAAACTGCTTTGTGAGGTGTGCATTCATCTCAGAGAGTTAAACATGTTTTTTGATTAAGCAGTTTGGAAATACTGTTTTTGTTGAATCTGTGAAGTGATGTTTGGTAGCACAAAAAGGCCTATGGTGAAAAACACAATACATTCAGATAAAAACCTGAAAGAAGGGTTATGAGAAACTGCTTTCTGAAGTGCGCATTCATCTCACAGAGTTAAATCCTTCTTCTGATGGCACAGTTTGGAAACACTGTTTTTGTAGAATCTGTGAAGGGATATTGGGAGTGCATCAAGGCCTACAGTGGAAAAGGAAATATCTTTAGAGAAGAACTAGACAGAAGTTTTCTGAGAAACTGCTTTCAATGTGTGCATTCATCACATAGAGTTAAACCTTTCTTTTGATCGAGCAGTTTGGAAACACAGGTTTTGTAAAAACTTCGAAGGCATATTTAGGAGCATAATGAAGCCTTACAGTGAAAAAGGAAATACCTTCACATTAAAAGAAGTAAGAAGTTTTCTGAGAAACTGCTTTGTGATATCTGCATTCATCTCAGAGAGTTAAACCATTCTTTTTATTGAGCAGTTTGGAAACACTATTTTTGAAAATCTGTGATGTGATGTTATGTAGCACAGAAAAGCCTATGATGAACAAGGGAATATCTTCAGATAAAAACTGGAGAGAAGTGTTACAGAAACTGATTTCTGATGTGTGCGTTTATCCCACAGAGTTAAGTCCTTCTTTTGATGGAACAATTCAGAAACATTGTTTTCACTGAATCTATGAAGTGATGTTTAGTAGCGCATTGAGGCCTCTCGTGGGAAAATAAATATCTTCAGAAAAGAACTAGAAAGAAGCTTTCTGAGAAACTGCTTTTTGATGTGTGCATTCATCTCACAGAGTTAAACCTTTCTTTTCATTGAGCAGTTTGGAAAAACTGTTTTTGTAGAATCTGCAAAGGGATACTTGAGAGCTTACTGAAGCTTATGGTGAAAAAGGAAATATCTTCAGATAAAAACTAGAAAGAAGCTTTTTGAGAAACCACCTTGTGATGTGTGCATTCATCTCACAAAGTAAAACCTTTCTTTTGAATGAGCAGCTTGGAAACACTCTTTTTGCAAAATCTGTGAAGCGATACAAGGTTGCACAAATAAGCCTATGGTGAAAAAGAAAATATCTTCAGTTAAAAACTGGAGAGAATCGTTAGGAGAAACTGGTTTCAGATGTGTGCATTCATCTCACAGTGATACATCCTTCTTTCATAGAACAGTTTGGAAACACTGCTTTTGTAGAATCTGTGAAGGGATACTTGGGAGCACCTTGAAGCCTATGGTGAAAATGGAAATATCTTCAGAGAAAAACTAGAAAGAAGTTATTTGAGAAACTGCTTTGAGATGTTAAACTCATAGAGTTAAAACTTTCTTTTGATTGATCAGTTTCTAAACACTATTTTTGTAGAATCTGCAAATGTATATTTGGGAGCGCACTGAGGCCTATGGTGAAATACGAAATATCTTTGGATAAAAACTAGAAAGAAGATTTTAGAGAAACTGTTTTGTGATATGTGCATTCAACTCATAAATTTGAATTTTTTTTACATTGAGCAGTTTTGAAATGCTTTTTTTGTACAATCTGCTATGGGATATTTGGGAGTGCATTGAAGCCTATGGTGAAAAAGTAAATATCTTTGGATAAAAACTAGAAAGAATCTTTTTGAGAAACTGCTTCCTGATGTTTGCATTCATCTCACAGAGATAATTTTTTCTTTTGACAGAGCAATTTGGAAACACTAACTTTGTTTAATCTGCAAAGTGATGTTAGGTAGCTCAAAAAGGCCTATTCTGAACAAGGAAATGCCTACCAATAAAAACTGGAAAGAAGCGTTATGAGAAACTGCTTTCTGATTTGGACATTCATCTCACTGAGGTAAATCCTTCTTTGAAGGAACAGTTTGGAAACACTGTTTATATAGTATCTGCAAAGGGATACTTGGGAGCTCATTGAACCACATGGTGATAAAGGAAATATCTTCAGTTTAAAACTAGAAAGAAGCTTCTTCAGAAACTGCTTTGCAAAGCGTGCACTCATCTCACAGAGTTCTACCAACCTTTCCATTGATCAGTTTGGAAACACTTTATCTGTAGAATCTGCAAAATGATATTTGGGAGCTCATGAGGCCCATGGTGAAAAGGGAAATGTTTGGATAAAAAATCGAAAGAAGGTTTTTGAGAAATCACTTTTTGTGAAGTGTGCATTCAACTCAGAGTTAAATCTATTTTTTAATTGAGCAGTATGGAAACACTGTGTATGAAGTATCTGTGATGTGATATTTGGAAGCTCACTAGGGGCTATTGTGAAAAAGGTAATATCTTCAGATAAAAACTAGGAAGAAGCTTTTTGAGAAATTGCTTTATGATGTTTGTGTTCAACTGACCGAGTTAAACTTGTTGTTCTATTGAGAAGAATGGAAACAGTGTTTTTGTAGAATCTACGATGGGATATTTGGGACTGCATTGAAGCCTATGGTGAAAAAGGAAACATTTTAGGATAAAAACTAGAAAGAAGCTTTTTGAGAAACATCTTTGTGATGTGTGTATTCATCTCACAAATTTAAACATTTCTTTAGACTGAGCAGTTTGGAAACACTGTTTTTGCAAACCTGCAAAGTGATATTAGGTAGTGCAAAAAAGGCTATGGTGAAAAAGAAAATATCTTCAGATAAAAACTGAAAAGAAGCGTTATCAGAAACTGCTTTCTGATGTGCGTGTTCATCACACAGATTTAATCATTCTTTTGGTGGAACAGTTTGGTAACACTGTTTTTGTAGGATCTGCGAAGGGATATTTGGGAACCCACTGAGGCCTATGGCGGAAAGGAAATATCTTCAGAGAAGAACTAGATAGAAGCTTTCTGAGAAACTGCCTTCTGATGTGTGTATTCATCTCACAGATTTAAATCTTTCTTTTATTTGAGCAGTTTGGAAAAACTGCTTATGTAGAATCAGCGAAGGCATATTTGGGAGTTCATTGAATCCTAGGGTGATAAAAGCAAATATCTTCAGATAAAAAGAAGAAAGAAGCTTTTTGAGAAACTGCTTTATGAAGTGTGCATTCATCTCACAGAGGTAAACCTTTATTTAGATTGATCAGTTTGGAAACACTGTTTTTGGAGAATCTGTGAAGGGATATTTGGCTCGCATGAGTCCTATGGTGAAAAAGGAAATAACTTCCCATGAAAACTAGAAAGAAACTTTCAGAGAAACTGCTTTATGACATGCGCATTCTTCTCACAGGGATAAACCTTTCTTCTGATTGAGCAATTTGGAAAGCCTCTTTTTGTAGAATCTGCAAAGGGATATTGGGGAGCACACTGATGCCTATGGTGAAAAATGAAATATCTTCGGAAAAAAACTAGAAAGAAGCTTTTTGAGAAACTGCTTTGTGATGTATGCATTCATCACACACAGTTAAACTTTTCTTTTGACCTAGCACTTTGGAAAGACTGTTTTTCTGTAATTTGCAAAGCGATGTTGGGTAGTGCAAAAAGTCCTATGGTGGACAAGGAAATATCTTCACCTAAAAACTGGAAAGAAGCGTTATGAGAAACTGCTTTCTGATGAGCGCATTCATCTCACAGGGTTAAATCCTTCTTTTGATGGAACTATTTGGAAACACTGTTTTTAAAAAATACACAAAGGGATATTTGGGAGCTCATTGAGCCCGATGGTGGAAAAGGAAATACCTTTGGATAAAAGCTAGAAAGAACATTTTGGAGAAACTGCTCTGTGATGTGTACATTCAACTCACAGAGTTAAACCTGTTTCTGTATTCAGCAGTTTGGAAACACTGTTTTTGTAGAATCTGCAAAGGGGTATTTTGGACCACACTGATGACTATGGTGAAATGGAAATATCTTTGGATAAAAACTAGAAAGAAGCTTTTTGAGGAACTGCTTTGTCAGGTAAGCATTCATCTCACAGTCTTAAACTTTTCTTTTGATTGAGCATTTTGGCAAGATTGTTTTTGTATAATCTACGAAGCAATTATAGGTATCACAAAAAGGTCTGTGGTGAATAAGGAAATGTCTTCATGTAAAAACTCTAAAGAAGCATTATGAGAAACTGCTTTGTGATGTACACATTCATCTCACAGAATTAAATCCTTGTTTTAATGGAACAGTTGAGCAACACTGTTTTTACAGGGTCTGCAAAGGGATATTTGGGAGTGCATTGAGGCCTATGGTGGAAAAGGAAATATCCTCAGAGAAGAAGTAGACAGAAGATATTGGAGAAACTGCTTTGGTATGTGTGCGTTCATCTCACCAAGTTAAATCTGTTCTTTCATTGAGCAGATTGGAGATAGTGTTTTTCTACAGTCTGTGACATGATATTTGGGAGCACATTGAAGTCTATGGTGATAAAGGACATATCTTTGGATAAAAACTAGAAAGAAGCTTTTTGAGAAACTGCTTTATGATTGAGCAGATTGGAGATGGTGTTTTTGTACAATCTGTGACATGATATTTGGGAGCGCATTGAAGTCTATGGTGATAAAGGACATATCTTTGGATAAAAACTAGAAAGAAGCTTTTTGAGAAACTGCTTTATGATGCATGCATTCATCTCACAGTGTTAAACTTTTGTTTTGACTGAGCTGCTTGCAAACACTGTGTTTGTATAATCTGGGAAGCGATGCTAGGTAGTTTAGAAAGGCCTCTGGTAAACAAGTAAATATCTTAAGATAAAAACTAGAAAGAAGATTTATGAGAAACTGCTTTCTGATGTGTAAGTTCATCTCACAGAGTTAAATCTTTCTACTGATTCAACAGTTTGGAATCACTGTTTTCATAGAATCTGCAAAGGGATAACTGGGAGCACATTGAGGCCTATGGTGGAAAAGAAAATATCTTCAGAGAAGAAGTAGAGAGAAGCTATCTGCGAAATTGCTTTATTATGTGAATTGCATTCATCTCACAGAGTTAAACCTTTCTTTTGATTGATCAATTTGGAAACACTGTTATAGCAGAATTTGCAAAGGTATATTTGGGAGCACACTGAAGCCTATGGTGAAAAAAATATGTTCGGATAAAAAGTAGAAAAATCTTTTTGAGAAACTGCTTTGTTATGTGTGAATTCAACTCATAGAATTAAATCTGTTTTTTTGATTGTGCAGTTTGGAAACACTGTTTTTGTAGAATCTGTGACTGGCTATTTTTGAGCACATTTAAGCCTGTGTTGGGTGATACAGGAATATCTTAGGATTAAAACTGGAAAGAATCTTTTTGAAAAACTGGTTTGTGATTTGTATTCGCTCAGAGTTAAAACTTTCTTTTGATTGATCAGTTTGGTGACACTGTTTTTGTAAAATCTGTGACAGGATATTAGGTAATGCAAAAAAGCCTATGCTGAAAAAGGAAATAACTTTAGATAAAAAATGGAAAGAAGCGTTATGAGAAATAACTTTCTGATGTGTGCATTCACCTCTAAGAGTTAAGTCCTCCTTTTAATGGAACAGTTTGGAAACACTGTTTATGTAGAATCAGCGAAGGGATATTTGGTAGCAAACCTAGGCTTATCATGGAAAAGGAAATATCTTCAGAGAAAACTAACCAGAAGCTTCCATGAAACTGCTTTGTGATGTATCCATTCATCTCACAGAGTTAAAACTTTCTTTTTATTGAGCAGTTTGGAAACACTGTTTTTATAGAACCTGCAAAGGTATATTTGGGAGTGCATTGAAGACTATTGTGAAAAAGGAAATATCTTTGGATAAAATCTAGGAAGAAGCTTTCTGAGAAACTGCTTTGTGATGTGTGCATTCATCTCATAGAATTAAGCCATTATTTTGATTGAACAGTTTGGAAACACTGTATTTGCAAAATCTGTGAAGCGATACTATGTAGAGCAAAAAAGCCTGTAGTGATCAAGCAAATATCTTAGGATAAAAACTGAAGGAAAAGTTATGAGACACTGCTCTCTGAGGTGTGCATTCATCTCACAGAGTTAAATCTTTCTTTTGATGGAATAGTTTGGAAACTATTTTTAGAGAAACTGTGAAGGGACTTTTGGGAGCGCATTGAGGCTTACAGTGGAAAAGGAAAAAGATTCATAGTAGAACTAGACACAAGCTATCTGAGAAACTTCTTTGTGATGGGGGCATACATCTCACAGAGTTAAACCTTTCTTTTGATGGAGCAGTTTGGAAACATTGTTTTTGTAGAATCTGCAAAGGTATATTTTGGAGTGCACTGAGGCATATGGTTAAAAAGGAAATATCTATGGATTAAAAACTACAAAGAAACATTTTGAGAAACTGCTTTGTGATGCATGTATTCAATTCACAGAGGCAAACCTGTTTTTTGATTGAGCAGTTTGCACACATTGTTTTTGTAGAATCTGTGATGGGATATTTGGGAGCACATTGAAGCCTATGGTGATAAAGGAAATATCTTAGGATAAAAACAAGAAAGAAGCTTTTTGAGAAACCTCTTTGTGATGAGTGTATTCATCTCACAGTGGCAAACCCGTTTTCTGATTGAGCAGTTTGGAAACCCTGTTTTTGTAGAATCTATGAAGAGATATTTTGGAACTCGTTGAGGCCTATGGTGGAAAAGGAATTGTCTTCATAGAAGACTAGACAGATGCTTTCTGAGAAGTTGCTTTGTGATGTATGCATTAATCTCACAGATTTAAACCTTTCTTTTTATTGAGCAGTTTGGAAACACTGTTTTTGTAGAATCTGTGCTGGGATATTTGGGAGTGCACGTGGTGTATGGTGAAAAAGGAAATATCTTCAGATAAAAACTAGAAATGACCTATTTGAGAAGCTGCTTTGAGATGTATGCATTCATCTCAGAGAAATATACCTTTATTTTGATTAATCAGTTTGGAAACAATGTTTTTGTAGATTCTGCAAAGGGATATTTGGGAGCACACAATGCGTATGGTGAAAAATGAAATAACTTCAGATAAAAACTATAAAGAAGCTTTCTGTGAAACCGTTTTGTGATGCGTGCATTCTTCTCACAGATTTAAACGTTACTTTTGATTTAGCAGTTTGGAAACACTGTTTTGGTGGAATCTGCAAAGGGATATTTTGGAGCGCTCTGATGCCTATGGTGAAAAAGGAAATATCTTCAGATAAAAACTACAAAGCAACATTTTGAGAAACTGCTTTGTGATTTATGCATTTAGGCCACAGAGTTAAACTTTTCTTTTGACTGAGCGTTTGGAAAAACTGTTTTTCAGTGATATGTGACAAGATGTTAGGTAGGGGTAAAAGGCATTTGGTGAACAAGGAAATATCTTCAGATAAAAACTTAAAAGAAGTGTTATGAGGAACCGCTTTTTGATGTGTGCATTCATCTCACAAGGTTAAGTCCTTCTTTTGATGGGACAGCTTGGAAACACTGTTTTTGGAAAATCTGTGAAGGGATATTTGGGAGTGCAATGAGGCCTAAAGATGAAAAGGAATTATCTTCATTGAAGAACTAGACAGAAGCTTTCTGAGAAACTGCTTTGGGATGTGTGAATTCATCTCATGGAGTTAAACATTTCTTTTGATAGAGCAGTTTGGAAACACTGTTTTTGTAGAATCTGCTAAGGGATATTTGGGAGCGAACTATTTATATGGTGAAAAAGGAACTGTCTTCAGATAAGAAGATTTTTGAGAGATGGCTTTGTGATGTGTGAATTGAGCCAACAGAGTTAATCCTTTCTTTTTCTGAGCAATTTGGAGACACAGTTTTTGTAGAATCTGTGAAGGGATATTTGGGAGTGAATTGAAGACTATGGTGAAAAAGGAAATAACTTCAGATAAAAACTAGAAAGAAGCTTTTGGAGAAACTCCTTTCTGATGTGTGCATTCATCTCATAGAGTTTAACCCCTCTTTTGATTGAGCAGTTTGCAAACACTGTTTCCATATAATCTGCAAAGTGATGTTAGGTGGTGCAAAAAGGTGTATGGTGAACAAGGAAATATCCTCAGATAAAAACTGGAAGAAGCATTATGTGAAATTGCTTTCTGAGGTATACGTTCATCTCACAGAGTTAAGTCCTTCTTTTGATAGAACAGTTTGGAAATACTGTTTTTGTAGAATGTGTGAAGGGAAATTTAGAAGTGCATTGAGGCTTAGGGTGGAAAGGGAAATATCTTCAGAGAAGAACTAGACAGAATCTTTCTGAAAAACTGCTTTGGGATGTGCGCATTCATCTCACAGAGTCAAAAGTTTCTTTTGATTGAGCAGTTTGGAAACAGTTTTTGTAGAATCTGTGAAGGGATATTTGGGAGTGAATTGAAGACTATGGTGAAAAAGGAAATAACTTCAGATAAAAACTAGAAAGAAGCTTTTGGAGAAACTCCTTTCTGATGTGTGCATTCATCTCATAGAGTTTAACCCCTCTTTTGATTGAGCAGTTTGCAAACACTGTTTCCATATAATCTGCAAAGTGATGTTAGGTGGTGCAAAAAGGTGTATGGTGAACAAGGAAATATCCTCAGATAAAAACTGGAAGAAGCACTATGTGAAATTGCTTTCTGAGGTATACGTTCATCTCACAGAGTTAAGTCCTTCTTTTGATAGAACAGTTTGGAAATACTGTTTTTGTAGAATGTGTGAAGGAAAATTTAGAAGTGCATTGAGGCTTAGGGTGGAAAGGGAAATATCTTCAGAGAAGAACTAGACAGAATCTTTCTGAAAAACTGCTTTGGGTTGTGCGCATTCATCTCACAGAGTCAAAAGTTTCTTTTGATTGAGCAGTTTGGAAATAGTTTTTGTAGAATCTGTGAAGGGATATTTGGGAAACCAGTGAAGCCTACGTTGAAAAAGGAGATAATTTCTGATAAAAACTAAAAAGAAGCTTTCTGAGAAACTGCTTTGTGTTGTGTGCAATCTTCTCACAGAGTTAAGCATTTCTTTTAATTGAGTAGTTTGGAAGCACTGTTTTTGTAGAATCTTCAAAGGGATATTTAGTGGCACAGTGATGCCTATGGTGAAAAAGGAAATACCTTCAGAGTAAAACTAGAAAGAAACTTTCTGAGAAACTGCCTTGTTATGTACACATTCATCTCACAGAGTTAAACTTTCCTTTGGCTGAGCATTTTGGAAACCCTGTTTTTTATAATCTGTGAAGCAATATTAGCACAAAAAGGTCTATGGTGAAAAAGGAGATATCTTCATATAAAAATTCGAGAGAAGTGTTATGAGAAAGTGCTTTCTGATGTGTGCACTTACATCACAGAATTAAAGCCTTCTTTAGATGGAACAGTTTGGAAACATTGTTTTTATGAATCTGCATAGGGATATTTGGGAGTGCATTGAGGCCTGTGGTGGAAAAGGAAATATCTTCAGAGAACAACTAGATAGAAGCTATCTGAGAAACTTCTTTGGTATGTGTGCATTCATCTGACAGAGTTAAACCTTTCTTTTGATTGAGTAGTTTGGAAACACTGTTTTAGTAGAATCTGCAACGGTATATTTTGTGTGCACTGAGGCCTATGCTGAGAAAGTAAATATCTTTGGATAAAAACTAGAAAGAAGATTTTTTGGAAACTACTTTGTGACGTTTGCATTCATGTCACTGAGTTAAACTTTTCTTTTGACTGAGCAATTTGGAAACACTGTTTTTGTAGAATCTGGAAAAGGATATTTGGGAGCACACTGATGACTCTGGTGAAAAAGGAAATATCTTCAGATAAAACCTAGAAAGATGCTTCTTGAGAAACCCCTTTGTGATGTATGCATTCGTCTCACAGAGTTAAATATTTCTTTTCACTGAACAGTTTGGAAACACTGTTTTTGTATAATCAGCAAAGCAATGTTATGTAGTGCAAAAAGGCCTATGGTGAACAGCTAAATATCTTCAGATAAAAACTGGAAAGAAGTGTTGCAAAAAAATGCTTTCTGATGTGTGTGTTCATATCACAGAGCTAATTATTTAACAGATCAGAAATGCTGTTTTTATAGAATCTGTGAAGGTATATTTGGGAGTGCATTGAGGCCAATAATGGAAAAGGAAGTAAGTTCAGAGAAGAATTAGACAGAAGCTTTCTGAGAAACTGCTTCATGATCTGTGCATTCATCTCACAGAGTTAAACTTCTTTTTTGTTGGAGCAGTTTGAAACACTGTTCTTTTAGAATCTGCAGAGGTATATTTCAGAGTGCACTGAGGCCTATGGTGAAAAAGGAAACATCTTTGGATAACAACTAGAAGGTAACTTTTTGAGAAACTGCTTAGTGATGTGTGCATTCATCTCACAGAGTTAAACCTTTCTATTTATTGATCAGTTTAGAAACACTTTGGTAACACTGTTTTTTTAGAATCTGCAAAGGTATATTTTGGAGTGCACTGAGGCCTATGGAGAAAAAGGAAATATCTTCTGATAAAAACTAAAAAGAAGCTTTTTGAGAAACTACTTTGTGATGTGTGCATTCAAATCACAGAGTTAAACCTGCTTTTTGATTGAGTAGTTGGAAACACTGTTTTTGTAGAATCTGCAATGGGACACTTTAGAGTGCGTTAAAGCCTATGGTGATAATGGAAATATCTTTGGATAGCAACCAGAAAGAAGCTTTTTAAGAAACTGCTTCATGAGGTGCGCATTCATCCCACAGAGTTAAACCTCTCTTTGACTGAGCAGTTTGGAAACACTGTTCTTGCAAAACCTGAAGAGCTATATTAGATAGAAGAAAAAAGCTTATGGTGAAAAAGAAAATATCTTCAGATAAAAATTGGAAAGAAGCATTATGAGAAACTGTTCAGATGTGTGCATTCATCTAACAGAGTTAAATTCTTCTTTTGATGGAACATTTCAGAAACACTGTTTTTTATAGAATCTACAACAGGATATTTTGGAAAGCACTGATGCCTATGGCGAAGAAGGAAATATCTTTTGATAAAAACTAGAAAGAAGCTTTTAGAGAAACTGCTTTGTGATGTGTGCATTCATCTCACAGAGTTAAACGTGTTTTTTCATTGAGCAGTTTGGAAACACTGTTTTTGTAGAATGTGTGATGGGGTATTTGGGAGCACTCTGATGCCTGTGGTGACAAAGGAAATATCTTTGGATAAAAATTAGAAAGTTTTTTTTGGGAGTGCCTTCACACATATTGTGATAAAAACTAGAAAGAAGATTTCTGAGAAACTGCATTGTGATGTGTGCATTCTTCTCAAAGAATTAAAAGTTTCTTTTGATTGAGCAGTTTGGAAACACTGTTTACATAGAATCTGCAAATATATCTTTGGGAGCAGACTTATGCCTATGGCAAAAAATGAAATATCTTCAGATAAAATCTAGAAGGAAGCTGTTTAGAAACTTCTTTGTGATGTATGCATTCACCTCACAGAGTTAAGCTTTACATTTGACAGAGCAGTTTGGAAACACTGTTTTTGTATAATCTGTGAAGCATTGTTAGGTTGTGCACAATGGTTTAGGGTGAACAAGGAAATATCTTCAGAAAAAAACTTGAAAGAAGTATTATGAGAATCTGCTTTCTGAAGTGTGTGTTCATCTCACAGAACTATATCTTTCTTTTGATGGAACATTTTGGAAACACTCTTTCTATAAAATCTGAGAAGAGACTTTTGTAGGGCATTGAGGCCTATGGTGGAAAAGGGAATATCTTCAGAGAAGAATCAGACAGAAGCTGTGTGAGGAAACTGCTTTGTGATGCATGCATTCCCTCATAGAGTTAAACCTTTCTTTTGATTGAGCAGTTTGGAGACAGTTTTTGTAGAATCTGCAAAGGTATATTTAGGATGGCCCTGAGGCCTATGGTGAAAACAGAAATATCTCCAGATGAAAACTAGAAAGAAGATTTCTGAGAATCTGCTTTGTGATGTGTACATTCATCTGAGAGAGATAAAACTTTCTTTGAGCAGTTTGGAAGCCCTGTTTATACAAAATCTGTGAAGCAATATGAGGTAGTGCAAAAAAAGCCTACAGTGAAAAAGTAAATACCTTCAGATGAAAAATAGAACTAAGCTTTCTGAGAAACCACATTGTGATATGTGCATTCTTCTCACAGAGTTCAACCTTTCCTTTTACGAAGCAGTTTTGAAACAGTGTTTTTGCAAAATCTGCCAAGCAATGTTTGTTAGCACAAAAAAACCTATGGTGAAAAAGGAAATAACATCAGATGAAAACTGCAAACAAGCGTTTTGACAAACTGCTTTCTGATGTGTGCATTCATCTCACAGACTAAGTCCATCTTTAGATGGAACAGTTTGGAAACACTGTTTTTTTTTTTTTTTGAATCTGCAAAGGTATATTTGGCATCATTTTGAGGCCTATGGCAGAAAAGGAAATATCTTTAGGGAAGAACTTCACAGAAGCTTTCAGAGATACTGCTTAGTGATGTGTGCTTTCCTCTCACAGAGGTAAGCCTTTCTTTTGATTGAGGTATTAGGAAACACTGCTTTTGTAGAATCTGTGAATGGATATTTGGGAGCACATTGAAGCCTATGGTGAAAAAGCAAATATCTTCAGTTAAAAACTAGAAAGAAGCTTTTTAAGAAACTGCTTTGTGATATGTGCATTCATCTCACAGAGTTAAACCTTTCTTTTGATTTAGCAGTTTGGAAACACTGTTTTTGTAGAATCTGTGAAGGGACATTGGGAGCGCATGCAGCCTATGGTGAAAAAAGAAATAATTTCAGATAAAAACTAGAAAGAAAGTTTCTGAGAAACCACTTTATGATGTGTTCATTCTTCTCAAGGAGTTAAATATTTCTTTTGATTGAAGAGTTTCTAGACACTTTTTTTGTAGAATCTCCAAAGGGATATTAGGGAGTGCACTGATGCCTATTGTGAAAAACGAAATATCTTCAGATTGAAATCTAGAAAGAATCTTTTTGAGAAACTGCTTTGATGTATGTGCATTCATCTCACTGAGTTAAACTTTTCTTTTGACTGAGCAGTTTGGAAACACTGTTTTCACTTAATCTTCGAAGCGATGTTATAAAGCATGAAATGGCCCACAGTGAGCAAGGAAATCTCTTCAGATAAAAACTGGAATGAAGCATTATGAGAAACTGCTTTCTAATATGAGCATTCATCTCACAGAGTTGTCTTCCTTTTGATGGAACAGCGTGGTAATAATGTTTTTAAAGAATCTATGAAGGTATATCTGGTAGCACTTTCAGACCTGTTGTGGAAAAATAATATCTTCAGAGAAGAACTAGACTTTCTGGAAGTGCTGTTTTAGTAGAATCTGCAAAGCTCTATTTGGGAAACCTTTCTTTTTATTGAGCAGTTTGGAAACACTGTTTTGGCAGAATCTGAAAAGGGATATTTGGCAGCACATGGACCGTATGGTGAAAAAGAAAATAACTTTGGATAAAAACTACAAAGAAACTTTCTGAGAAACTGATTTCTGGAATGTGCATTCTTCTCACAGGTTTAATTCTTTCTTTTGATTGAGCAGTTTGGAAAAAATGTTATTGTAGAATTTGCAATGGGATATTTGAAATCACAGTTAGGCCTATGGTGAAAAAGGAAATGTATTGGGATAAAAACTAGAAATAAGCTTTTTGAGAAACTGCTTTGTGATGTATGCATTCCTGTCACAGAGTTAAACCATTCTATTGACTGAGCACTTTTGGAAAACTGTTTTTCTGTAATCAGTGGAGAGATATTTGGTAGCACAAAAAAGCCTATGGGGGAAAAAGATATACCTTCAGATAAAAACTGGAAAGAAGCGTTATGAGAAACTGCTTTCTGATATTTGCATTCATCTCACACAGTTAAGTCCTTCTTTTGATGGAACAGTCTGGAAACACTGTTTTTGTAGAATATGCGAAGGGATATTTGGGATCGCATTTAGGTCTAAGGTGGAAAAGGAAATAACTTCATTGAAGAACTTGACAGAAGCTTTTGGAGGAACTACTTTTTAATGTGTGCCTTCATCTCACAGAGTTAAAACATTCTTTTGATAGAGCAGTATGGAAACACTGTTTTTGTAAAATGTGTGAAGGGATATTTGGAACTGCCTTGAGGCTGATGGTGGAAAAGGAAATAACCTCAGAGAAGAACCAGGCAGAAGCAATGAGAGGAACTGCTTTGAGATGTGTGCATTCATCTCAAAGAGTTAAACTTTTCTTTTGATTGAGCAGTTTGGAAACTGTTTTTGTAGAATCTGTGAAGGGATATTTAGGAGTGCATTGAGGCCTAGGGTGAAAAAAAGGAAATATCTTCAGATAAAAACTAGGAAGAAACTTTTTGAGAAACTGCTTCATGATATATGCATTCATCTCAGAGAGTTAAACCTTTCTTTTGACTGAGAAATTTGGAAACATTGTTTTTGCAAAATCTGAGAAGCGATATTAGTTACTGCCAAAAACCCTATGGTCAACAAGGAAATATCTTCAGATAAAAACTGGAGAGAAGCGTTATGAGAGACTGCTTTCTGATGTGTGTGTTCACCTCAGACAGTTATGTCCTTGTTTTGATGAAACAGTTTGGAAACAGTTTTTGTAGAAACTGCAAAGGGATATTTGGGAGTGCATTGAGGACTATGGTGGAAAAGAAAATATCTTCAGAGAAGAATGAGAGTAGCTTTCTAAGAAACTGCTTTGTGATATGTGCCTTCATTTTACAGAGTTAAATCTTTCTTTTGATTGTGTAGTTTGGAAACACTGTTTTTGTAGAATCTGCAAAGTGATATTTAGGAGCACAAGAATCCTATCTTAAAAAAGGATATAACATCAGTTAAAAAGTAGAAAGAAGCTTTCTGAAAAACTGCTTTGTGATGTGTGCATTCTTCTCAGAGAGTTAAACTTTTTTTGCTATTGAACAGTTTGAAACACTGTTTTTTTTTGTGGAATCTGCAAAGGGATATTTTGTAGCAGACTGATGTCCATGATGAAGCAGGAAATATCTTCAGATAAGAACTACAAATATGCTTTTTGACAAAAAGCTTTGTGATTCATGACTTCATCTCACAGAGTTGAATCATTTTGATGGAACAGTTCAGAAACATTATTTTTATAGAATCTGTGAATGGATATTTGGGAATGCATTGAGGCCTATGGTGTTAAAGAAAATCTCTTCAGAGACAAACTAGACAGTAACTATCTGAGAAATTGCCTTGTTATGTGTTCCTTCATTTCACAGAGGTAAAACTTTCTTTTAATTGAGCAGTTTGGAAACACTCTTTTTGTAGAATCCGCAAGAGGATATTTGAGAGCTCACTGAGGCCTTTGGTGAAAAAGGAAATATCTTCGGATAAAAACTAGAGAGAATCACTTTGAGAAACTGTTTTGTGATGTGTGCACTCATCTCACAGAATTAAACCTGTTTTTTGACTGAGCAGTTTGGAAACATTGTTTATGTAGAATCTGTGATGGGATATTTTGGAGTGCATTGAAACATAAGGGGATAAAGGAAATACCTTCAAAAAACTAGAAAGAAGCTTTTTGAGAATCTGCTTTGTGATGTGTGCATTCATCTCACAGAGTTCAACCTTACTTTTGACTGAGCAGTTTGGAAACACTGTTTTTGCAAAATCTGTGGAGCCATATTTGATAGTATAAAAAACCCTATGGTGAATCATGGAATATCTTCAGATAAAAGCTGGAAAGAAGCATTATGAGAAACTGGTTTCTGACTGTGGGTTCATCTCACTGAGTTAAGTCCTTCTTTGGATGGTACAGTTTGGAAAACTGTTTGTGTACAATCTGTGAAGGGATATTTGGGACTGCATTGAGGCCTAAGATGGAAAAGGAAATATCGGCAGAGAACTAGACAGAAGCTATTTGTGAAACTGCTTAATGATGTTTGCATTCATCTCACAGATTTAAATCTTTCTTTTGATTGAGTAGTTTGGAAACACAGTTTTTGTAGAATCTGTGAAGGAATATTTGGGAGTGCATTGAAGGCTATGGTGAAAAAGGAAATATCTATGGATAAAAACAAGAAAGAAGCTTTTGAGAAACTGCTTTGTGATGTGTGCATTCATCTCACAGAGCAAAACCTTTCTTTTGATTGAGCAGTTAGGAAACACTGTTTTTGTAGGGTCCACAACAGTATATTTGGGAGAGCATTTAGGCCTATAGTGTAAAAAGAAATATTTTGGATAAAAATTAGAAAGAACTCTTTTGAGAAACTGCTTTGTGATGTGCACGTTCAACTCACAGAGTTAAACTTGTTTTTAGATTGGGCCATTTGGAAACACTGTTTTTGTAGAATCTGCAACAGGATATTTGGGAGTGCACTGAGGCCTATGGTGAAAAAGGAAACACCTTCAGATAAAAACTAGAAAGAAGCTTTTTGAGAAACTGCTTTGTGATGTGTGGGTTCAATTCACAGAGTTAAAACTGTTGTTTCATTGAGCAGTTTAGAAAACTGTTTTTGTAGAATCTGCGACGGGATATTCGCAAGCACATTGAAGCTTATGGTGATAAAGCAAATATCTTCAGATAAAAAGTATAAAGAAGCTTTTTAATAAACTGCTTTGTGGTGTGTGCATTCATCTCACAGAGTTAAACCTTTCTTTTGACTCAGAAGTTTGGAAACACTGTTTTTGTAGAATCTGTACAGCGATATTCGGTAGTGCAAAAAGACTATGGTGAACCAGGAAATATCTTCATATAAACACAAGAAACAACCATCATGAGAAACTGTTTTCTGATGTGTGCATTCATCTCACAGAGTAAAACCTTTCTTTTGATTTAGCAGTTTGGAAACACTGTTTTTGTAGAATCTGCAAATGTATATTTTGGAGTGCACTGAGACCTATGGTGAAAAAGGAAATATCTTCAGTAAAAACTACAAAAAAGCTTTTTGAGAAAATGCTTTGCAATGAGTACATTGAATTCTGAGAGTTAAACCTGTTTTTTGATTGAGCAGATTGGGAAAACTGTTTTTGAAGGATCTGCAACTTGATATTTGGGATCGCATTGAAGCCTATTGTGATAAAGGAAATATCTTCAGGGATGAACTAGACTGAAGTTTCTAAGAAACTGCTTCATAATGTGTGCATTCATCTCACAGAGTTAAATCTTTCTTCTGAGTGAGCAGTTTGGAAACAGTGTTTTGTATAACCTGCAAAGTGATGTTATGTAGTGCAAAAGGGCCTATGGTGAACAAGGAAATATCTTCAGATAAACCTGGAAAGGGGTGTTATGAGAAACAGGTTTCTGATGTGTGGGTTCATTTCACAGAGTTAAATACTTCTTTTGATGGAACAGTTCAGAACCACTGTTTTTATAGAAGCTGAGAAGGGATATTTGGGAGTGTACTGAGTGCTATGGTGAGAAGGAAATACCTTTAGAGAAGAACTAGAAAGAAGTTACCTGAGAAACTGCTTTGTGATGAGTGAATTTTTCTGACAAAATTAAAAGTTTCTTTTGATTGAGCAGTTTGGAAACACTGTTTTGGTAAATCTGCAAAGGTATATTTGGGAGTGTACTGAGTCCTGTGATGAAAAAGGAAATGTCTTCAGATAAACACAAGAAATAAGATTTTGAGAAATGGCTTTTTGATGTGTGCATTCAACTCACAGAAGTAAATCTGTTTTTGGATAGAGCAGTTTGGAAACGTTGTTTTTGCAGAGTCTGTGACAGGGTGTTTTGGTGCTCATTAAAGCCTATGGTGATAAAGGAAATATCTTTGGATAAAACTAGAAATAATCTTTTTAAAAAACAACTTTGCTGTGTGTGCATTCATCTGACAGAGGTAAAATTTTCTTTTGACTGGCCATTTTGGAAATACTCTGTTTGCAAAATCTGCAAAGCGATATTAGGTAATGCAAAAAAAGAATATGGTGAAAAAGGAAATATCTTCAGATAAAACCTGGAAAGAAGAATTATGAGATACTGCTTTCTGATGTGTGAATTCCTCTCATAGAGTTCAGTCATTCTTTTCATTAAACAGTTTGGAAACACTGTAGATTCTGCAAAGGGATATTTGGGAGCACATTGAGGCCTATGGTGGAAAAGGAAATATCTTCAGAGAAGAACGAGACAAAAGCTTTCAGAGAAACTGCTTAGTGATGTGTACATATTTGTCACGCAGTTAAACCTTTATTTTGATTGAGGAGTTTTGAAACACTGATTTTGTATAATCTGCAAAGCAATATTATTTAGCCCAAAAATGCTTATGTTTTTAAAGGAAGTATCTTCAAAAAAAAACTGGAAAGAAGCATTATGAGAAACTGCTTTCTGATGTGTGCATTCATCTCACAGAGTTGAGTCTTTCTTTTGATGGTATAGTTTGGACACACTCTTTTTGTGGAATCTTCAAAGGGGTATTTGGAAGTGCACTGAAGCCTACGTTGAAATGGAAATATCTTCAGGTAAAAACTAGAAAGAAGCTTTTTCAGAAAACTGCTTTGTGCTGTATGCATTCATCTCACAGAGTTAAACAATTCTTTTGACTGAGCAGTTTGGAAGCACTGTTTTTGTATAATCTGCAAAGCAATGTTAGTTAGCATGAAAACACCTATGGTGAAAAAGGAAATATCTCCAGATAAAAACAGGAAAAAAGCATTATGAGAAACTGCTTTCTGAAGTGTGCATTCATCTCACAGAGTAAAATCTTTCTTTTGGTGGAACAGTTCAGAAACACTCATTTTATGCAATCTGCGAAGCAATATTTTTTTGAGCACATTGAAGCCTATGTTGGAAAAGGAAATATCTTCAGAGAAGAACTAGACAGAAGCTATCTGAGAAGCTTCTTTGTGATGTATGCATACATCTCACAGAGTTAAATACTTCTTTCAATGGGACAGTTCAGAAACACTGTTTTTATACAATCTGCAAGGGAATATTATGAGCATATTGAGGCCTAAGGTGAAAAAGGAAATACCTTCAGAGAAGAATTAGAGAGAAGCTATCTGAGAAATTGCTTTTTATGTGTGAATTCATGGCACTGAGTTAAATCTTTCTTTTTATTGAGCAATTTGGAAACACTGTTTTTTGGTAGGATCTGTGAAGGGACATGTGGGAGCACTTTGAATTTTATGGTGAAAAAGGAAATATCTTCAGATGAAACTAGAAAGAAGCTTTTTGAGAAATTGCTTTGTGATGTGTGCATTCATCCCACAGAGGTAAACCTTTCTTTTGATTGACCAGTTTGGAGACACTCTTTTTGTAGAATCTGTGAAGGGTCATTTTGGAGCATATGAGGACTATGGTGAAAAAGAAATAACTTCTGATAAAAACAAGAAGGAAGCTTTCTGAGAAAATGCTTTGTGATGTGTGTGTTCTTCTCACACTGTTAAACTTTTCTTTTGATTGAGCAGCTTGGAAACACTGTTTGTGTAGAATCTGCAATGGGATATTTGGAAGCAAACTGATGCCTCGGTGAAAAAAAGAAATATCTTCATATAAAAACTAGAAAGAAGCTTTTTGAGAAACTGCTTTGTGAGGTGTGTGTTCAACTCACAGAGGTAAAACTGCTTTTTGATTGAGTAATTTGGAAACACTGTTTGTGTAGAATCTGTAATGGAATATTTTAAAGCACAGTTTGGCCTATGGTGAAAAGGGAAATATCTTCAGATATAAACAAGAAAGAAGTTTTTTGAGCAACTGCTTTGTAATGTCTGAATTCATCTCACAGAGATGAACCTTCCTTTTCACTGAGCAGTTTGGAAACACTTTTTTTTGTACAATCTGTGATGCGATATTAGCGCAAAAATGACTATATTGATAAAGGTAATGTCTTCAAACACAAATTGGAAAGAAGCGTTATGAGAATCTGCTTTCTGATGTATGCATTCATCTGACAGAATTAAGTCCTTCTTTTGATGGAACAGTTTGAAAACACTTTTTTTGTAGAATCTGCAAAGGGATATTTGGGATCGCATTGAGGCATATGGTGGAAAAGGAAATATCTTCAAAGAAAAAATAGATAGACGATTTCTGAGAAACTGCTTTGTGATGTATGCATTCTTCTCACAGATTTAAACTTTTCTTTTGATTGAACAGTTTGGAAACTTTTTTTTGTGTAGAATCTGTGAAGGGATATTTGGGAATGCATTGAAGCTTATGGTGAAAAGGAAATATCTTTGGATAAAAACTAGAAAGAAGCTTTGTGGGAAACTACTTTGTGATGTGTCAATTCATCTCACAGTGTTTAGCCTTTCTTTTTTACTGAGCAGTTTGGAAACACTGTTTTTGTATAATCTGTGAAGTGATATGAGGTAGCGCAAAAAAGCCTATGGTGAAAAGTGAAATACCTTCAGAAAAAAAATGGAAAGAATTGTTATTAGCAACTGCTTTCTGATGTGTGCATTCATCTCACAGAGTTATGTCCTTCTTGATTGAACAGTTTGGAAACACTGTTTTTGTAGAATCCGTGAAGGGATATTTGGGAGTGCATTGACTCCTAAGATGAAAAAGGAAATACCTTCAATGAAGAATGAGACAGAAGCTTTCCAAGAAACTGCTTTGTGACGTGTGCATTAATCTCACAGAAGTAAACCTTTCTTTTGATTGACCAGTTTGGAAACACTGTTTTTGTAGAATATGTGAAGGGTTATTTGGGAAAGCATTGAAGCCTAAGGTTAACAAGGAAATATCTAAAGTTAAAAAATAGGAAGAAGCTTTTTGAGAAACTGCTTTGTTATGTGTACATTCATCTCACAGTGTTAAACTTTCTCCTAATTGAGTAATTTGGAAACACTCTTTTTGTATAATCTGTGAAGGTATATTTGGGATGCATTGAAGCCTAAGTTGAAAAAGGAAATACCTTCAGATAAAAACTAGAAGGAAGTTTTTTGAGAAAGTGCTTTCTGATGTGTGCATTAATCTCACAGAGTTAACCCTTTCTTTTGATAGAGAGTTTGGAAACAATGTTTTTGTAAAATTTGAGAAATGGTATTATGTAGTGTAAACAGGCCTATGTTGAAAAAGGAACTATCTTTGCATAACAACTTGAAAGAAGCTTTCTGAGACACTGATTTGTGATGTCCACATTCATTTCACATTGTTAAATCTTTCCTTTAATGGAGCCATTTGGAAAAACCCTTTTGGCAGCATCTGCGAAGAGTTATTTGGGAGAGTATTTAGGTCTATGGTGAAAAAGGAAATACATCCAGATAAAACCCAGAAAGAATCTTTCAAGGAAACTGCTTTTTGATGTGCACATTCATCTGACAGAGTTTAAGCTTTCTTTTGATTGAGCAGTTCGGGAACACTATTTTGGCAGAATCTGCCAGGGATATTTTTGATCGCATTCACCCGATGGTGGAAAAGGAAATAACTTCGGATAAAAACTACAAAGAACGTTTTTGGGAAACTGCTTTGTGATGTGCACATTCTTCTCACAGATTTAAACCTTTCTTTTGATTAAGGAGTTTGGAAAATCTGTTTTTTTAGATTCTTCAATGGGATATTTGAAAGTGCAGTTTGGCCTATGGTGAAAAAGAAATTATATTTGGATAAAAACTAAAAAGAAGTTTTTTTAGAACATGCTTTGTGATGTGTGCATTCACCTCAAAGTGTTAAACCTTCTTTTTGACTGAGCAGTTTGGAAACCCTTTTTTTGTAGAATCTGCAAACGGATATTTGGGAGCACAATTAAATCTACAGTGAAAAATGAAACATCTTTGGATAAAAACTATAAAGAGACTTTCTGAAATAATGCTTTGTGATGTGTGTATTCTTCTCACAGAGTTAAAACTTTCTTTTCAATGATAAGTTTGGAAATACTGCTTTTGTAGAATCTGCCACAGGATATTTGGGAGTTCCCTGAGGCCTATTGTGAAACAAGGAAATATCTTTGGATAAAAACTAGAAAGCAGCTTTTTGAAACTGCTTTGTGATGTATGCATTCATCTCACAGAGTTAAAATTTTCTTTTCACTAAGCAGCTTGAAAACAGAGTTTTTGTGTAATCTTTGAAGCTATGTTATGTAGTACAAAATGGCCTATGTTGAACAAGGAAATATCTTCAGATAAAAACTGAAAAGAAGCGTTATGAGAAACTGCTTTCTGATGTGTGTGTTCATCGCTCAGAGTTATATCCTTCTTTAAAAAGAACAGTTCAGAAACACTGTTTTTATTAAATCTGGAAGGGATATTTAGGATAGCATTGAGACCTAGGGTGAAAAAGGAAATATCATTGAGAAGAACTAGAGAGAAGCTATCTGAGAAATTGCTTTCTGATGTGTGCATTCATATCACAGAAATAAACCTTTCTTTTGATTGAGCAGTTTGGAAACACTGTTTTTGTAGGATCAGCAAAGGCATATTAGGGAGCTCAATGAGGCCTATACTGAAAAAGGAAATATCTTCGGATAAACACTAGAAAGAAGTTTTTGAGAAATGGCTATCTGATGTGCACATTCAACTCACAGAGTTAAACCTTTCTTTTGACTGAGCAGTTAGGAAACACTGTTTTTGCAAAATCTGCAAAGTGATTTTATGTAGTGCAAAAAAGCCTATGCTGAAAAAGGAAATGTCTTCAGATAAAAACTGGAAAAAAGAGTTATGAGAAACTGCTTTCTGATGTGTGTGTTCACCTCACAGAGTTAAATTATTCTTTTGATGGAACAGTTTGGAAATGCTGTTTTTATTGAATCTGCGAAGGAATATTTGAGAGCCCATTGAGGCCTATGGTGCAAAAGGAAATATCTACAGAGAAGAGCTAGACAGAAGCTTTCTGATAAACTGCTGTGTAATGTGTGCATTCATCCCACACAGTTAAATCTTTCTTTCAATTGAGCAGTTTGGAAACACTGTTTTTTCAGAATCTGCAAAGGGATATTTGGAGTGTTTGAGGCCTACCAATGGTGAAAAAGGAAATAACTTCAGATTAAAACTAGAAAGAAGCTTTCGGACAAACCGCTTTGTGATGAGTGCATTCTTCTCACATAGTTAAACGTTTCTTTTGAGTGAGCAGTTTGGAAACCTGTTTTTATGGAATCTGCAAAGGGATATTTTGGAAGGCTCAGATGACTATGGTGAAAAAGGAAATATCCTCGGATAAAAACTAGAAAGAAGATTTTTGAGAAACTGCTTTGTGATGTGTGTATTCAACTCACAGAGTTAAACCTCTTTTTTGATTGAACAGTTTGGAGAAACTGTTTTTGTAGAATCTGCAATTGGATGTTTGAAAGTGCAGTAAGGCCTATGGTGGAAAAGGAAAGATATTCAGATATAAACTAGAAAGATGATTTTCAGTAACTGCTTTGTGATATGTGAATTGATCTCAAAGAGTTAAACCTTTTTAATGATGGAGCAGTTTGGAAACACTGTTTCTCCAAAATGTAAAAAGTGATATAAAGCAGCACAAAAAAGCCTATTGTGAACAAGGAAATATCTTCAGCTAAAAACTGGAAAGAAGCGTTAGGAGAAACAGCTTTCTGATGTGTGCATTCATCACAGAGGGTTAAGTTCTTTTTTGATGGAACAGTTTGGAAACACTGTTTTTGTAGAATCTGCAAAGGTATAGTTGAGAGATCATTGAGACCTGTTGTGGAAAAGAAATGTCTTCTGAGAAGAACTAGAAAGAAGCTTTCAGAGAAATTGATTTGTGATGTGTGCATTCATCTCACAGAGTTAAACCTTTATTTTGACTGAGCAGTTTGGAAACACTGTTTTTGCAAAATATGTGAAACGATATTAGGTAGCACAAAAAACCCTATGGTGAACAAGGAACTATCTTCAGACAAAAACTGGAAAGAACATTATTGGAAACTGCATTCAGATGTGTGCATTCATCTCACAGAGTTAATTCCTTCTTATGATAGAACTGTTTGGAAACACTGTTTTTGTAGAATCTGCAAAGGGATATTTGGGAGTTCATTGAGGCTTATGGTGGCAAAGGAAATAACTTCAGAGAATGAGACGTAAGCTTTCTGAGAAACTGCTTTTTGATGTGTGCATTCATCTCACAGAGTTAAACTGTTGCTTTGACTGAGCAGTGTGGAAACCCTGTTTTTGTACAATCTGCAAATCAATATTTGGGAGTGCACTGAGGCCTATGGTGAAAAAAGGAATATCTTCAGATAAAACTAGACAATAAGTGTTTTGAGAAACTGCTTTATCATGAATGCATTCAACTCACAGAGTTAAACCTATTTTCTGATTTAGCAGTTTAGAAACGCTGTTTTTGTAGAATCTGTGATGGGATATTATGGAGCGCTTTGAAGCCTATGGCAATAAAGGAAATAACTTTGGATAAAAACCAGAAAGAAGCTTTTTGAGAAACTGCTTTGTGGTGTGTGCATTCATGTAACAGAGCTAAACATTTCTTTTGACAGACCAGTTTGGAAAAACTGTTTTTGTATAATCTTAGAAGTGATAATTTGTAGCACAAAAAGACATATGGTGAACAAGGAAATATCAGATAAAAACTGGAAAGAAGCTTTATGAGAAACTGCTTTCTGAATTGTGCATTCATCTCACAAAGTTAAATCCTTTTGATGGAACAGTTTGGAAATAATGTTTCTATAGAATCTGCGAGGGATATTTGGGAATGCATTGAGGCCTATGGTGGAAAAAGGAAATATTTTCAGAGAAGAACTAGACAGTAGCTGTCTGAGAAACTGCTTTGTGAAGTGTGCATTCATCTCACAGAGTTAAACATTCCTTTAGATTGAGCAGTTAGGAAAAACTGTTTTTGTACAATCTGAAAAGGTATATTTGGGAGTGCACTGAGGCCTATGGTGGAAAAGGAAATATCTTCAGAGAAGAAATAGACTGAATCTTCACAGACACTGCTTTGTGATGGGTGCATTCATCTCAAAGATTTAAACCTTTCTTTTCATTGATCAGTTTGGTAACACTCATTGTAGTATCTGCAGTGTTACTAGAGAGCACAGGAGGCTTAGGGTGCAAGAGGAAATAACTTCAGATAAAAAATAGAAAGAAGCTTTCTGAGAAACAGTGTTGTGATGTGTGCATTCTTTTCACAGAGTTATGTTTCTTTTGATTGATCTGTTTGGAAATACTGTTTCTGTAGTATCTGCAAAGGGGTATTTGGGAGCACAATGAAGCCTATGATGATAAAGGAATTATCTTCAGATAAAAACTAGGAAGAAGCTTTCCGAGAAACTGCTTTGTGATGTATGCATTCATCTCACAGAGTTAAACTTTTCTTTTGACTGAGCAATTTGGAAACACTGTTTTTATATAATCTGTGAGGCACCTTTTGGTAGTGCAAAAGGCCTATGGTGAGAAAGGAAATTTCTTCAGATAAAAACTGGAAAAAAGTGTTACAAGAAACTGCTTTCTGATGTGTGGGTTCATCTCACAGAATCAAATCTTTCTTTTGATTGAGAATTTGGAAACACTGTTTTTGTAGAATATGCGAAAGGATATTTGCAGCGCATTGAAGCCTATGGTGAAAAAGGAAATATCTTCAGATAAAAACTAGAAAGAAACATTTTGAGAAACTAATTTGTAATGTGTGCATTCATCTCAGAGTTAAACCATTCTTTTGACTGAGCATTTTGGAAACAGTCTTTTTGCAACATCTATGAAACAATATTAGGTAGCACAGAAAAGCATATGTTGAAAAAGTAAATACCTTCAGATAAAGACTGGAAAGAAGCGACACGAGCAATTACTTTGTGAAGTGTGTGTTTGTCTCACAGACTGAAGTCCTTATTTTGATGGAACAATTTCAAAACACTGTTTTTGTAGAATCTGTGAAGGGATATCTGGGAGTGCATTGAGGATGATGGTGGAAAAGGAAATATCTTCAGAGAAGAACTAGACATAAGCTTTCTGATAAACTGATTTGTAATGTGTGCATTCATCTCAGAGAGTTAAACATTCCTTTTGATTGAGCAGTTTCCAAACAATGTTTTTGTAGAATCTGGAAAGGGATAATTGGTAGCACTTTAAGGCTTAAAGTGAGAAAGTGAATATCTTCACATAAAAATTAGAAAGAGACTTTTTGAAAAACTGCTTTGTGATGTGTGCATTCATCTCACAGAGTTAATACTTTCTTTGATTGATCAGTTTGGAAACACTGTTTTTGTTGAAACTGCAAAGGTATATTTTGGAGCACCCTGAGGCCTATGGTGAAAAAGGAAATATCTTCAGAAAAAAATAGAAAGAAGCATTTTGAGAAATTACTTTGTGATGTGTATGTTCAACTCACAGAGTTAAACCTTTCCTTTGAGTGAACAGTTTGAAACACTGTTTTTGCAAAATCTGTGAATGATATTATTTACCCAAAAAAACCTGTGGTGAAAAAGTAAATATCTTCAGAAAAAAACTGCAAAGAAGAGTTATGAGAAACTGCTTTCTGATGGGTGTGTTCGTCTCACAGATTTAAGTCCTTTTCTTGATGGAACAGTTTGGAAACATTGTTTTTGTAGAATGTGCGAAGAGATATTTTGGAGTGCATTTAAGCCTATAGTGGAAAAGGGAATATGATCAGTGAAGAACTAGAGAGATTCCTTATGAGAAACTGCTTTGTGATGTGTGCATTGCTCTCACAGATGTAAACGTTTCTTTTGATTGAGTAGTTTGGAAACACTGTTTTTGTAGAATCTGGGAAGGGATATTTGGGAACACGTTGAAGCCTGTGGTGAAAAAGGAAATATCTTTGGATAAAAATTAGAAAGAAGTTTTGTGAGAAACTGCTTTGTAGTGTGTGCATTCTTCTAACAGAGATAAACCTTTTTTTGGATTGATCTGTCTGGGAACACTCTTTTTGTAGAATATTCAGAAGGATATCTGGGAGCTCATGAGGACTATGTTGAAAAAGGAAATAACTTCAGATAAATCTAGAATGAAGCTTTCCGAGAAACTGCTTTGTGATGTGTGTGTCCATCTCACAGAGTTAAGTTCTTCTTCTTATGGAACAGTTTAGAAACACTGTTTTTATACAATCTGTGAAGGTATATTTTGGAAGGCATTAGGCCTATGGTGGAAAAGGAATTATCTTCAGAGAAGAAGCAGATAGAAGCTTTCTGAGACCCTGCTTTGTGATTTGTGCATTCCTCTCACAGAGTTAAACATTACTTTTGATTGAGCAGTTTGGAAACCCTGTTTTTGTAGAATATGCAAAGGCATATTTGGGAGAACATTGATGCCTATGGTGAAAAAGGAAATATCTTCGGATAAAAACTAGAAAGATGCTTTTTGAGAAAGTACTTTGTGATGTGTGCATTCATCTCACAGAGTGAAATCTTTCTTTTGATTGATCAGTTTGGAAACTCTGTTTTTGTAGAATCTGCAACAGGATATTTGGCAGCATACAAGGCCTATGGTGAAAAAGGAAATATCTTTTTTTTTTTATTATTATTATTATTATTATTATTATTATTATTGTACTTTAGGCTCTATGGTACATGTGCACAACGTGCAGGTAAGTTACATATGTATACATGTGCCATGCTGGTGCGCTGCACCCACCAACTCGTCATCTAGCATTAGGTATATCTCCCAATGCTATCCCTCCCCCCTCCCCCCACCCCACAACAGTCCCTGAAGTGTGATGTTCCCCTTCCTGTGTCCATGTGTTCTCATTGTTCAATTCCCACCTATGAGTGAGAATATGCGGTGTTTGGTTTTTTGTTCTTGCGATAGTTTACTGAGAATGATGATTTCCAATTTCATCCATGTCCCTACAAAGGACGTGAACTCATCATTTTTTATGGCTGCATAGTATTCCATGGTGTATATGTGCCACATTTTCTTAATCCAGTCTATCATTGTTGGACATTTGGGTTGCTTCCAAGTCTTTGCTATTGTGAATAATGGAAAAAGGAAATATCTTCGGATAAAAAATGGAAAGGAGTTTTTTGAGAAACTGCTTTGTGATGTGTGCATTCAACTCACAGAGTTAAACCTGTTTTTTGATTGAGCAGTTTGGAAACACTGTTTTTGTAGAATCTGAGATGTGATATTTAGGCATGCAGTGAACTGTATGGTGATGAAGGAAATATCTTTGGATGAAAACTAGAAAGAAGCTTTTGAGAAACTGCTTTGTGTTGTGTGCATTTATCTGACCGAGTAAAAAGTATTTTTCACTGAGCAGTTTGGAAACACTGTTTTACAAAATCTGTGAAGTGATATTAGGTAATGCTAAAAAGCCTATGGTGAAAAAGGGAACATCTTCAGACAAAACATGGAAAGAAGTGTTATGAGAAAAGGTTTTCTGATGTGTGCATTAATCTCACAGAGTTAAGTCCTTCTTTTCATGGAAGTTTGGAAACAGTGTTTCTGTAGAATGTGGATAGGATATTTCACAGCACATTAAGGCCTATGGTGGAAAAGGAAATATCGTCAGAGAAGAACCAGACAGAAGCTTTCTGAGAAACTGCATTGCAGTGTCTGCATTCATCTCACAGAGTTAAAACTTGCTTTTTATTGAGCAGTTTGGAAACACTGTTTTTGTAGGATCTGCAAAGGGATATTTGGGAGCGCATTGAAACCTATGATGAAAAAGGAAATATCTGCGGATAAAAACTACAAAGAAGCTTTTTGAGAAACTACTTTGTGATATGTGTAGTCTTCTTACGCAAGTAAACGTTTCCTTTGATTGAGCAGTTTGGAAACCCTGTTTTTGTTGTATCTGCTAAGGGATATTTTGGAGTGCACTGATGACTATGGTTAAAAAAGAGATATATTCAGATAAAAACTGCAAAGAAGCTTTTTGTTAAACTGTTTTGTGATATATGCATTCACCTCACTGAGTTAAACTTTTCTTTTGACTGAGTAGTTTGGAAACACTGTTTTTGTATAATCTGCAAAGCAATGTTTGGTAGCACAAAAAGGTCTTTGGTAAACAAGGAAATATCTTCCAATAAAAACTGGGAAGATGTGTTATGAGCAACTGCCTTCTGATGTGTCCGTTCATCTCACAGAGTTAAATCCTTTCTTTGATGGAACTATTCTGAAACACTGTTGTTATAAAATATTTGAAGGGATATTTGAGAGTGCATTGAGGCCTAAGGTGGGAAAGGAAATATCTTCAGTGAAGGAATAGGCAGAAACTATCTGAGAAACTGCTTTGTGATGTGCACACTCATCTCACAAAGTTAAACCTTTCTGTTGATTGAGCACTATGGAAACACCATTTTTGTAGAATCTGAGAAGCCATATATTGGATCGCATTGAAGCCTATGGTGAAAAAGGAATTATATTCAGTAAATACTAGAGAAAATATTTTTGAGAAACTGCTTTGTGATGTCTACCCTCATCTCACAGAGTTAAACCTCTCTTTTGATTGAGCCCTTTGGAAAAACTGTTTTTGAAGAATCTTCAAAGGTATATTTGGGAGCACACTGAGGACTATGGTGAAAAAGGAAATATCTTTGGAAAAAAACTAGAAGAAATTTTTTGAGAAACTACTTTGTGATGGGTGAGTTCGACTCACAGAGATAAACCTTTCTTTTGACTGAGAAGTTTGGAAACACTGTTTTTGCAAAATCTGTGAAGCGATATTAGCTAGCACAGAAAAACCTGCGATGAAAAAGGAAATATCTTCAGATAAAAACTGGAAAGGACCATTTTGAGAAACTGCTTTCTGATGTGTGCATTCACCTCACAGAGTTAAGTATTTTTGATGTAATATTTTGGAAACACTGATTCTGTATAATCTGCGAAGTGATGTTTTGTAGCACAAAAAGGACTTCGGTGAACAAGGCAATAACTTCTGATATAGACTGGAATGAACTGTTGTGAGAAACTGTTTTCTGATGTGTGCATTCCTCTCACAGAGTTAAATCATTCTTTTGCTGGAACAGTTTGGAAACACTGTCATTATAGAATCTGTGAAGGGATATTTGGGAGTGCATTGAGATTTATTGTGGAAAAGGGAATATCTTCTGAGAAGAACTAGACAGAAGCTATGTGAGAAACTGCTTTGTGATGTGTGCATTCATCTCACAGAGTTCAACCTTCTTTTGATTGAGCATTTAGGAAACACTGTTTTTGTAGGATCTGTGATGGGATATTTCAGAGGGCATTGAAGCCTATGGTGATACAGTAAATGTCTTCAAATAAAAACAAGAAAGAATCTTTCTAAGAGACTTCTTGATATATGCCTTCATCTTATAGTGCTAAAACTTTCCTTGACTGAGGAAATATCCTCAGATAAAAACTGGAAACAAGCATTAAGAGAAATTGCTTTCTAATGTGTGCATTCATTACACAGAGTTATGTCATCCTTTTGATGGAACAGTTTGGAAACACTGTTTTGTAGAATCTGCAAAGGGATATTTGGGAGTACATGAGGCCTATGGTGAAAAAAGAAATAACTTTGGATAAAAACTAGAAGGAAGCTTTCAGAGAAACTTCTTTGTGATGTGTGCATTCATCTCACAGAGTTAAATCATTCTTTTGGCAGAACAGTTTGGAAACAGCGTTTTCATAACATCTGCGAATGGACATTAGGGAGTGCCTTGAGGCCTATAGTTGTAAAGGAGATATCTGCAGATAAAAATTAGAAAGAAGCTTTATGAGAAACTTCTTTGTGAAATGTGCATTAATTTAACAGAGTTAAAGCTTTCTTTTTATTGATCAGTTCAGAAACACTGGTTTTGTAGTATCTGCAAAGGGATATTCATGAGTGCACGTGGCCTATAGTGAAAAAGTAAAAGTTTTCAGATAAAAACTAGAAGGAAGATTTCCGAGAAACTGCCTTGTGATGTGGGCATTCAAATCACAGAGTTAAAGATTTCTTTTGATTTAGCAGTTTGGAAACACTGTTGTTTTAGAATCTGCAATGGGATATTTGGAAGGTCATGGAAACCTATGGTGATGAAGGAAATATCTTCGGATGAAAACTGGAAAGAAGTTTAAAGGAAACTGCTTTGTGATATGCACATTCATCTCACAGAATTAAACTTTCTTTTGACTGAACAGTTTGGAAACACTGTTTTTGCCAAACTTGTGAAGCGATATAAGTTAGCACAAAAAAGCCATTGGTGAACTAGGAAATATATTCAGATAAAAAAATGGAAAGAAGCGTGGTGAGAAACTGGTTTCTGAAGTGTGCTCATCTCACAGAGTTAAGTCCTTCTTTATTGGAACAGTTTGGAAACACTGTTTTTGTAGAATCTGAGAACGGATATTTGGGAGTGCATTGAGGCCTATGGGGGAAAAAGAAATAAGTTCAGAGAAGAACTAGACAGAATCTTTCTGAGAAACTACTTTCTGATGTTTACATTCAGCTAACAGAGTTAAACCTTTCTTTAGATTGAGCAGTTTGGAAACAGTGTTTTGTACAATCTGAGAAGAGATACTTGGGAACACATTGAAGCCTATGGAGAAAAAGCAACTGTCTTTAGATAAAAAGTAGAAAGAAGATTTTTGAGAAACTGCTTTGTGATGTGCACATTCATCTCACATATTTAAAATAATCTATTGATTGATCAGTTTGAAAACACTGTTTTTGTAGAATCTTTGAAGGGATATTTGGGAGCGCAAAAGGCCTATGGTGAGGAAGGAAATAACTTCTAAGAAAAACTAGAAAGAATCTTTCTGAGAAACCACTTTGTGATGTATGCATTCTTCTCACAGAATTAAACCTTTCTTTTTGTTAGGCAGTTTGGACACTGTCTTTGCATAATCTGTGAAGCAAAGTTAGATAGCACAAAATGCCCTATGGTGAACAAGGAAATAACTTCAGAGAAGCCATAGAGACAATGTATCTGAGAAACTGCTTTGTGATGTGTGCATTCATCTGACAGAGTTAAAACTTTCTTTGATTGAGCAGTTTGGAAAAAATATCATTGTAGACTCTGCAAAGGGATATTTGGGAGTACATTGAAGCCTATGGTGAAAAAGAAAATATCTTTGGACAAAAACAGGGAATAACTGTTATGAGAAAGTTCTTTCTGATGTGTGTGTTCATCTCACAGAGTTAAGTCCTTATTTTGATCTAACAGTTTGGAAACACTGTTATTGTAGAATCTGTGAAGAGATATTTGGGAGAGCATGGAGGCCTATGTTGGAAAAGTAAATATCTTCAGAAAAGAAAGAAACAGACTCTTTCAATAAAGTGCCTGGTGAAGTGTACATTTATCTCACAGAGTTAAAACTTTCTTTTGGTTGATCAGTTTGGAAACACTGTTTTATATAATCTGCGAATGGATAATTGGGAGCACACAAGGCCTATGTTGAAAAAGGAAATGATGTCAGATAAAAACTAGAAAGAAACTTTCTGAGAAACTGCTTTGTGATGTGTGCATTCTCCTCACAGCATTAATGCTTTCTTTTGATTGAGGAGCTTGGACACATTGCTTTTTTTAGAATCTGCAAAGGGATATTTGGGAGCACACTGATGTTTATGGTGAAAAAGGGAATGTCTTCAGACAAAAACTAGAAAGAAGGTTCTTGAGAAACTGCTTTATGATGTATGCATTCATCTCACAGGGTTAAACCTGTCTTTTGCCTGAGCAGTTTGTAAACACTCTTTTTGTAGAATCTGCAAAAGGATATTTGGGAGTGCATTGAATCCTATGGTGAAAAAGGGAATACCTTCCGATAAAAACTAGAAAGACGCTTTTTGTGAAACTGCTTTGTGATGTGTGCATTCATCTCACAGAGTTAAACCTTACTTTTGATTGATTGAGCAGTTTGGAAACACTGTTTTTGTAGAATCTGAAAAGGTATATTTAGGAGCTCCCTAAAGACTATGGTGAAAAAGGAAATATATTAGGGTAAAAACTATAAATAAAATTTTTGAGAAACTGTTTTGTGATGTGTGCGTTCAACTCACATAGTTAAAGTTGTTTTTGGATTGAGCTGTTTGGAAACACAGTTTTTGTAGAATCTGTGAAGGGATATTCGGGAGCACATTGACACCTATGGTTTAAAAAGAAATATCTTCACAGAAGGAAGCCTATGATGAAAAAGGAAATAGCTTCGGATAAAAACTAGAAAGAAGCTTTTTGAGAAACTGCTTTCTGATGTGTGCATTCATCTCAAACAGTTAAACGTTTCTTTTGACTGAGCATGTTGGAAACACTGTTTTTGCAAAATCTGTGAAGGTATACTGGGTAGCACAAAAAGTCTATGTTGAAAAAGGAAATATGTTCATGTAAAAACTAGAAAGAAGAGTTAGGAGGAACTGCTTCCTGATGTGTGTGCTCATCACACAGAGTTAAATTCTTCTTTTGATGGAACAATTTGGAAACACTGTTTTTGTAGAATCTGTGAAGGGATATTTCGGAATGCATTGTGGCCTATGGTGGAAAAGGAAATATCTTCAGGGAAGGATGATACAGAATCTTTCAGAGAAATTGCTTTGTGATGTGTACATTCAGCTAACAGAGTTAAACCTTTCATTTGATAGACCAGTTTGGAAACACCATTTTGTAGAATTTGAGAAGGGATATTTGGGAGTACATTGAAGCCTAGGTTGAAAAAAGAAATATCTTCAGATAAAAAGTAGAAAGAAGTTTTTGAGAAACTGCTTTGTGATGTGTGAATTCATCTCACAGAGTTACAACATTCTTTTGATTAATAAGTTTGGAAAAACTATTTTTGTAGAAACTGCGAAGTTGGGAGCATTCGAGGCCTAAGATGAAAAAGGAAATAACTTCAGATAAAACTAGAAAGAAGTATTCTGAGAAACTGCTTTGTGATGTGTGCATTCCTCTTACAGAGTTAAACTTTTTTTTTTTTTTGATTGGGCACTTTGGACACACTGTTTTTGCACAATCTGCAAAGGCATATTTTGCAGTGCAGTGATGCCTATGGTGAAAAAGGAAATATATTCTGTTAAAAAATAGAAAGACGATTTTTGATAAACGGCTTTGTGATGCCTGCATTCATCTCACAGAGTTAAACCTGATTTTTGACTGATCGCTTTGGAAACACTGCTTTTGTGGAATCTGCAAAGGGATATTTGGGAGTTCATGAGGCCTATTTTGAAAAAGGAAATAACATCAGATAAAAACTAGAAAGAAGTTATCTGAGAAACTGCCCTGTGATGTGTGCATTCATCTCACAGAGTTAAATCTTTTGAATGCTCAGTTTGAGAACACTGTTTTTCTAGAATCTACAAAGTTATATTTGGAAGCCACAGAGGCCTATGGTGAAAAAGAAAATATCTTTGGAAAAAAATAGAGAAAAGCTTTTTATAAACTGGTTTGTGATGTGGGCCTTCAACAGATGACGTTAAAACGGTTTATTGATTGAGCACTTGGACACCCTTTTTCTGTAGAACCACGATGGGATATTTGGGAGTGCATTGAAGCCTGTGGTGACAAAGGAAATATCTTGGGATAAAAACTAGAAAGAAGCTTTTGAGAAACTGCTTTGTGATGTGTGGATTCATCTCACAGAGTTAAAACTTCCTTTTGACTAAGCATTTTGGAAACACTGTTTTTTCAAAATCTGTGATGCAATATTTGGTAGCACAAAAAAGCCTATGGTGAACAAGGAAATATCTTCACATGAAAATGGGAAAGAAGTGTTATGAGAAACAGCTTTCTGATGTGTGCATTCATCTCAGAGTTAAATCACTCTTTTGATGGAAAAGTTCAGAAACTGTTTTTATAGAATCTGCCAAAGCATATATGTGAGTGCATTGAAGCCTATTTTGGAAAAGGAAATGTCGTCAGAGGATAACTAGATAGAAGCTATCTGAGAAACTGCTTTATGAAGTGTGCATTCATCTCACAGAGTTAAACATTTCTCTTGATAGATCAGTATGGATACACTGTTTTTGACAATCTGCGAAGGTATATTTGGGAGAGCATGAGGCCTTTGGTGAAAAAGGGAATAACTTCAGATAAAAAATAGAAAGAAGCTTTCTTACAAGCTGCTTTGTGACGTGTGCATTCTTTTCATGGAGAAAAACATTTCTTTTGATTGAGCAGTTTGGGAACACCGTTTTTATAAAATCTGCAATTGGCTATTTGGGAGCACACTGATGCCTATAGTGAAAAAGGAAATATCTTTATATAAAAAGTAGCATGAAGTTTTTTAAAAAACTGCCTTGATGTATGCATTCATCTCACAGAGTTAAACATTTCTTTTGACTGAGCAGTTTGGAAACACTGTTTTTGTATAATCTGTGAAGCAATGCTTGGTAGCACGAAAAGGCCTATGGTGAACAAGGAAATATATTCGGATAAAAACTGGAAAGATGCATTATGAGAAACTACTTTATGATGTCTGCATTCATCTCACAGAGTTAAGTCCTTCTTTTGATGGAACAGCTTGGAAACACTGTTTTTGTAGAATCTGCGAAGGAATATTTGGGAGTGCATTGAAGCCTGTGGTGGACAATGAAGTATCTTCAGAGAAGAATGAGACAGAAACTTTCTGAGAAACTGCTTTGTGATGTGTGCATTTATCTCACAGAATTAAAAATTTCTTTTCATTGAGCAGATTGGAAACACTGTTTTGGTAGAATCTGTGAAGGTATATGTGGGAGCGCATTGAATCATACATTGAAAAAGAAAACATCTTTGGATAAAATCTAGAAAGACACTTTTTGAGAAACTGTTTTGTGATGTGTTCATTCATCTCACAGAGTTAAACTTTCTTTTGATTGAGCAGTTTGGAAACAGTGTTTTCATAGAATCTGTGAAGGCATACTTCAGAGCACATTGAAGCCTATGGTGAAAAAGGAAATATCTTCAGATAAAAACTAGAAAGAAGCTTTTTGAGAAACTGTTTTGTGATGTGTGGATTCATCTGACAGAGTTAAAACTTTCTTTTGATTGATCAGTTTCAAGCTGCAAAGGGATATTTGGGTTCACATGAGTTCTATGCTGAATAAGAAAATAACTTCAGATAAAAATTAGAAATAATCTTTGTGAGAAACTGCTTTGAGATGTGTACATTCATCTCACAGAATTAAAACTTTCTTTAGATTGTGCAGTTTGGAAATGCTGTTTCTGTACAATCTGCAAAGGGATATTTAGGAGCAAATGAGGACTATGGTGAAAAAGGAAATATCTTCAGATAAAAACTAGAAAGAAGCTTTCTAAGAAACGTCTTTGTGATGTGTGCATGAGTTAAGTCCTTCTTTTGATGGAACAGTTTGGAAACCTTTTTTAGAATCTGGGAAGGGATATTTGAGAGTGTATACACCCCTACTTTGGAAAAGGAAATATCTTCAGAGAACTTTCTTTTGGTGATCATTTTGGAAACAGTTATTGTAGAATATACGAAGGGATATTTGGGAGCACAAGAGGCCTATGGAGAAAAAGGAAATATCTTTGAATAAAAACCAGAAAGAAGTTTTTAAGAAACTGCTCTGTGATGTGTGCATTCAACTCACAAAGTTAATCTTTTTTTTTCATTGAGCAGTTTGGAAACACTGTTTTTTTAGAATCTAGAATGGAATATTTTGACTCACATGGAAGCCTATGATGACAAAGGAATTATCTTTGGATAAAAACTAGAAAGAATCTTTTTGAGAAAGTGCTTTGTGTGTTAAATACTTCTCATACTGTTAAATCTGTTTGTGATTGAGCTGTTTGAAACAACGTTTTTGCAAAATAGGTGAAGTGATCTTATGCAACACATAAAAGCCTATTGTGAAAAAGGGAATATCTTCAGATAAAAACTGGAAAGAAGCTTTATGATAAACTTCTTTCTGATGTGTGCATTCATCTCACAGAGTTAAGTACTTCTTTTGATGGAAGAGTTTGGAAGCACTGTGTTTGTACAATCTGTGAAGGGATATTTTGGAGTGCTTTGAGGCATAAGGTGGAATAGGAAATATCTTCAGAGAAGAACTAGACAGAAGCTTTGTGATAAACTATTGATGTGTGCATTCATCTAGAAGAGTTGAACCTTTCTTTTGATAGACCACTTTGGAAACACTGTTTTTGTAAAATCCGTGAAGGCATATTTGGGAGCTCATTGAAGCCTAAGGTGAAAAAGGAAATAATTTCGGATTAAAAACTAGAAAGAAGATTTTTGAGGAACTGCTTTGTGATGTGTGGATTCATCTGACAGAGATAAACCTTAGTTTTGATTGATCAACTTCAAAATACTTGTAGAATCTGTAAAGGGATATTTGGGAGCAAACGTGGCCTCTGGTGAAAAAGAAATTAACTTCAGATAAAAACTAGAAAGAAGCTTTCTGAGAAAACACTTCATGATGTGTGCATTCATCTCACAGTATTAAGCCTTTCTTTCAATAGAGCAGTTTGGTAAAACTGTTTTTGTAAAAAATATGAAGGGATATTTCAGAGCACATGAGGCATATGATGAAAAAGGTAATATATTCAGAGAAAAACTAGAAAGAAGCTTTTTGAGAAACTGCTTGGTGATGTGTGCATTCTTCTCACAGAGTTAAACCTTTCTTTTGATTGAGCAGTTTGGAAACACTGTTTTGGAAATTCTGCAATGGGATATTAAGGAGCATATGAGACCTATGGTGAAAAAGGAAATAACTTCAGATAAAAACCGGAAAGAATCTTTCTGTGAAACTGCTTTGTGATGTGTGCATTCATCTCACAGAGTTAAACCTTTCTTTTGATTAAGAAGTTTGGAAACACAGGTTTTGTACAATCTGTGAAGGGATATTTGGGAGTCCATTGAAGCCTATGGTGAAAAAGGAAATATCTTCAGATGAGAACTAGAAAGAAGCTTTTTGAGAAACTGCTTGGTGATGTGTGCATTCATCTCACAGAGTTAAACCTTTCTTTTGATGAGCACTTTGGAAACGCTGTGTTTGTAGAATCTGCAAAGTGATATTTGGGAGCACATGGGGAGTATCGTGAAAAATGAAATAGCTTCAGACAAAAAGTAGAAAGAAGCTTTTTGAGAAATGGCTTTATGTTTTATGCATTCACCTCACAGAGTTAAAATTTGTTTTGTCTGAGCAGTTTTTAAATACTCTTTTTTTATAATTTGCAAAGCGATTTTCAGTAGTGTAAAAAGGCCTATGGTGAACAAGGAAATATCTTCAGATTAAAACTGGAAAGAAGGGATATGAGAAACTGATTTGTGATTGCTGCATTCATCTCATAGAGTTAAATGTTTCTTTTGATGGAGCAGTATGGAAACATTGATCTATATAATCTGCAAAGGGATATTTTTGAGTGCATTGAAGCCTACGGTGGAAAAGGAAATATCTTAAGAGAAGAAATAGAAACTATATGAGATACTGCTTTGTGATGTGTGAATTCATCTGACACAGTTAAACCTTTCTTTTGATTGAGCAGTTTGGAAACACTGTTTTTGTAGAATCTGAGAAGGGATAATTGGGAACACATGAGGACTATGGTGAAAAAGGAAACAACTTCAGATAAAAACAAGAAAGATGCTTTATGAGAAACTGTTTTGTGAAGTGTGCATTCTTCTTACAGAATTAAAAGTTTCTTTGGTTGAGCAGTTTGAGAACACTGTTTTTGTAGAATCTCTGAAAGGATATTTGGGAGTGCATGAGGTCTATGGTGAAAAAGGAAACAACTTCAGATAAAAACAAGAAAGAAGATTTATGAGAAACTGCTTTGTTATGTGTGCATTATTCTTACAGAGATAAAAGTTTCTTTTCATTGAGAAGCTTGGAAACACTGTTTTTGTACAATCTGCAAAGGGATATTTTGGAGTGCATGTAGTCTATGATGGAAAAGGAAATATCTTTGGATAAAAACTAGAAAGAAGCTCTTTGAGAAACTGCTTTGTGATGTATGCACTCATCTCATAGAGTTAAAATTTTCTTTTGACTGAGCAGTTTGGAAACACTTTTTCTGTATAATCTGTAAAGTGATCTTTGGTAGTTCTAAAAGGCCTATGGTGAACAAGAAATTATCATAAGATAAATACTGGAAGTAAGCATAATGAGAAACTGCTTTCTGACGACTGCATTCATCTCACAGAGTTATGTGCTTCTTTTGATGGAACAGTTGGGAGACTCTGTTTTTGTAGAATCTGGGAAGGGGTATTTGGGAGTGCATAGAGCCCTATGGAAAGGAAATGTCTTCAGAGAAGAACAAGATGGAAGCTTTCTGAGAATCTGCTTTGTGATGTGTGCATTCATCTCACAGTGTTCAACCTCTCTTTTGATTGAGCAGTTTGGAAACTGTTTTTGTAGAATCTGCAATGGGATATTTTGAGCACATTAATGCCTTTGGTGAAAAAGGAAATATCTTCACATAAAAACAAGAAAGAAGCTTTTAGAGAAACTGCTTTGGGATGTGTGTATTCATCTCACTGATTTAAAACTTCCTTTTCATTGAGAAGCGTGGAAACACTGTTTTTGTAGCATCTGAGAACAGATATTTTGGAGTGTACGTGGCCTATGGTGAAAAAGGAAATATCTTCCGATAAAAGATATACAGATTTTTCATAAACTGCTTTGTGATTTTTGCGTTAAACTCACAGAGTTAAACTTGTTTTTTGATTGAGCAGTTTGGAGACACTGTTTTTGTAGAATCTGTAAAGTGATATTTGGGAGCACATTGACGCCTATGGTGATAAAGGAAATATCTTTGGATAAAAACTAGAAAGAAGGCTTTTGAGAAACTGCTTTGTGATGTCTGCATTCTTGTCACAGAGTTAAACCTTTCCTTTGACTGAGCAGTTTGGAATCACAGTTTTTGCAAAATCTGTGAAGTGATATTAGGTAGCGCAAAAAAGCCTAAGGTCAAAAAGGAAATATCTTCAGATAAAAACTGGAAAGGAGCATTACGATAAACTGCTTTCTAATGGGTGCATTCATCTCAGAGAATTACATCCTTCTTTCAACAGAAAAAGTTTAGAAACGCTGTTTTTGTAGAGTCTGTGAAGGGATAGTTGGGATCGCAGTGAGGCTTATGAAGGAAAAGGAAATAATTTCAGAGAAGAACTAGACAGAATCTTTCTGAGAAACTGCTTTGTGACATGTGCACTCATCTCACAGAGTTAAACATTTATTTTGGTGGAGCAGTTTGGAAACACGGTTTTTGCAAAATCTGTGAAGTGATATTTGGTAGCACAAAAAAATCTAAGGTGAAAAAGAACATATCTTCAGATAAAAACTAGAAAGAGACTTTTTGTCAAAATGCTCTGTAATGTGTGGATTCACCTTACAGAGTTAAAACTTTCTTTCAATTGATTAGGTTGGAAGCACTGTTTTTGTAGAATCTGTGAAAGGATATTTGGGAGTACATGAAGCCTATCGTGAAAAAGGAAATAACTTCCGATTAAAAACTAGAAAGAATGTTTCTGAGGAACAACTGTGTGACGAGTGCATTCTTATTACAGAATTAAACGTTTCTTTTGATTGAACAGTTTGGAAACACTGTTTTTGTAGATCTGCTAAATGATATTTTGGAGCACACAGATTCCTATGCTGAAAAAGGAAATATCTTCAAATAAGAACTAGAAAGAAGCTTTTTGAGAAATTGTTTTGTGATGTATGCATTCATATCAGAGTTAAACTTCAATTTTAACTGAACCGATTCAAAACACTGTTTTTGTATAATCTGCAAAGTGATGTTAGGTAGCACAAAAATCTTATGTTCAACAAGGAAATATCTTCAGATAAAAACAGGAAAGATGTATTATGAGAAACTGATTTTGGAAGTGTGTGTTCATCTCACAGAGTTAAATCCTTGTTTTGATGGAAAATTTGCAAACACTGTTTTTACAGAATCTGTTAAGAGATATTTCGGAGAGCATTGAGGCCTATGATGACAAAGGAAATATCTTTAGAGAAAATGCAGAAGCTATCTGAGAAACTGCTTTGTGATGTGTGCATTCATCTCACAGGGATAAAACTTTCTTTTGATTGAGTAGTTTGTAAACACTGTTTTTGTAGTATCTGCAAAGCTACATTTGGGAGTGCACTTAGGCCTATGGCAAAAAAAGAAATATCTTTGCATAAAAACTAGAAATAAGCTTTTTAAGAAACATCTTTCTGATGGCTGTGTTCAATTCAGAGTTAAAACTGTTTTTTGAATGAGGACCTTGGAAACCCTCTTTTTGTAGAATCTGCAACGGGATGTTTGGAAGCACATTGAAGCTAAAGGTGAAAAGGGAAATATCTTCAGATAAAAAATAGAAAAAAGCTTTTTGAGAAACTAAATTGTGATGAGGGCATTCATCTCACAGAGTTAAATCTTTCTTTTGGTTGATTAGTTTGTAAGTACTGCTTTTGTTGAATCTGCAAAGGGATAATTCAGAAAGCACTGACGCCTATGGTGAAAAAGCAAATATCTTCGGATAAAGACTAGAAATTAGCTCTTTGAGAAACTGCTTTTACATGTATGCACTCATCTCACAGAGGTAAACTTTTCTTTATACTGAGCAGTTTGGAAACACTGTTTTTATATAGTCTGAAAAGCAATGTCAGGCAGTGCAAAAATGCCTATGGTAAACAAGGAAATATTCTCAATTAAACACTGGAAAGAAGTGTTATGAGAAACTGCTTTCTGATGAGTGCATTTGACTACTAGGCTAAATCCTTCTTTTGATGGAACAGTTCAGAATCACTGCTTTTATAGAATCTTTGAAGTGATATTTTGGAGCACAGTGAGGCCTATGATGGAAAAGGGAATATCTTCAGAGAAGAATGACAAAGAAATTATTAGAGAAAATGTTTTGTGATGTGTACATTCATCTCACTGAGTTAAAGCTTTCTTTTGATTGAGCAGTTTTGAAACACTGTTTTTGTCGTGTCTGCAATGATATCCTCGGGAGCAAATTGAGGTCTATGGTGGAAAATGAAGTATCTTCAGATAAAAACTACAAAGATGTTTTTGAGAATCTGCTTTGTGATGTGTGCATTCAAATCACATATTGAAATATTTCTTTTGATTGAGCAGTTTCTAAACATTGTTTTTGTAGAATCTGTGAAGGGATATTTGTGATCTGATTGAGGCCTATTTTTAAAGAGGAAATAACAGAGAAGAAGTAGAAAGAAGATTTCTGAGAAACTTCTTTGTGATGTTTGCATTCATCTCACAGAGTTAAAGCTTTCTTTTGATTAATCAGTTTGCAAACACTGTTTTTGTAGAATTTGTGAAGGGATATTTGGGAGCACATTGAAACCTATGGTAAAAAAGGAATTATCTCCAGATAAAATGAAATAAGTAGCTTTCTCTGAAACAGATTTGTGATGTGTGCATTCATCTCTGAGAGTTAAAGATTTCTTTTGATTGAGCAATTTGGAAACACTGTTGTTGTAGGATCTACATCAGAATACTTGGGAGCAGATTGAGACCTATGGTGGAAAAGGAAATATCTTTTGATAAAAACTAGAAAGAAGCTTTCTGAGAAACTGCTTTGTGATGAGTTCACTCAACTCACTGAGTTAAATCTTCCTTTTGATTGAGAAGTTTGAAAACAGTGTTTTTGTAGAATATCTGAAAATAATTTTTGGAGTTCAGGGATAATTTTGAAAGCATTGAGGCCTATGTTGAAATAGGAAATATATTTTGATAAAAAAATACAGAGACTCTTTCTGAGAAATTGCTTAGTGATGTGTGCATTATTCTCACACAGTTAAAACTTTCATTTCATTGATCCATTTGGAAACACTGTTTCTGAAGTATCTGCAAAGGTATTTTTGGTAGTGTATTGAGGCCTATGGTGGAAAAGGATATAAATTCAGAGAAGAACTATACAGCAGCAATATGAGAAAATGCTTTGTGATGCTTGCATTCATCTCACAGAGTTAAACCATTCTATTGATTGAGCAGCTTGGAAACACAGTTTTTATAGACTCTGTGAAGGGATATTTGGAAGCGCACTTGGCCTATTCTGAAAAAGGATATAACTTCAGATAAAAACTACAAAGAAGATTTCTGAGGTACCACTTTGTGGTGTGTGTATTCTTCTCACAGAGTTAAACGGGTTTTTTGATTTAGCAGTTTGTAAATACTGTTTTTGTAGAATCTACAAAGGTATATTGGGGAGCACAAGGATGCCTATGTTGAAAAAGTAAATATCTTCAGATAAAAACTAGAAATAAACTTTTTGAGAAACTGCTTTGTGATGTGTGCATTGAACTCACAGAGTAAAACCTATTTTTTGATTGAGTAGTTTGGAAACACTGTTTTTGTAGAATCTGCAATGGTATATTTGGGAGCACACTGAGGCCTCTGGTATAAAAGGAAATAACTTCAGATAAAAACTAGAAAGAAACTTTTGGAGAAACCCCTTTGTGACGTGTGCATTCAATTCACAGAGTTAACCCTTTCTTTTGATTCAACAGTTTGGAAATACTGTTTTTGTAGGATCTGTGAAGAGATGTTAGGAAGTGCAAAAAGGCCTTTGGTTAACAAGGAAATATCTTCAGTTAAAAACTCGAAAGAAGCATTATGAAAAACTGGTTCTGATGTGTGTGTTCATCTCACAGAGTTAAATCCTACTTTTGGTGGAACAGTTCCTAAACACTGTTTTATAGAACCTGTGAAGGGATATTTTGTAGCACACTGAGGCATATGCTAAAAAAGGAAATATCTTCACATTAAAACTAGACAGAAGCTTTCTGAGAAACTTCTTTGTGATGTGTGTATTCATCTCATGGAGTTCAACCTTTCTTTTGATAGAGCAGTTTGGAAACAGTCTTTCTGTAGAATCTGCAAAGGGATATTTGTGAGCCCTTTGAGGCCTATGGTGAAAAAGGAAATATCTTCACATAAGAATTAGAGAGAAGCATTCTGAGAAACTTCTTTGTGATGCATGCATTAATCTCACAGAGTTGAACCTTTCTTTTGATTGAGCAGTTTGGAAACAGTCTTATAGAATCTGCAAAGGGATATTTAGGAGCACATGAGGCCTATGGTGAAAAAGAAAATAACTTCAGATAAAAACGAGGAAGAAGCTCTCTGAGAAACTGCTTTGTGATGTGTACATTCTACTCACCGAGTTAAACGTTTCTTTTCTTTGAGCGGTTTGGAAATACTGTTTTTGTAGAATCTCCAGTGGAATATTTGGGAGGGCACTGATGCCTATGTAGAAACAGGAAATATCTTCAGATAAAAATTAAAAAGAAGCTCTTTGAGAAACTGCTTTGTGATGGATGCGTTCACCTCACAGAGTTAAATTTTTCTTTTGATGGTGTGGTTTGGAAAGACTGTTTTTGCAAAATCTGTGAAGCAATATTGTGTACCACAAAAGAGCGTTTGGTGAAAAAGGAAATAACTTCAGATAAAAACTGGAAAGAAGAGTTATGAGAAACTGCTTTCTGATATGCGTGTTCAACTCCCAGAGTTAATTCCTTCTTTTGATGTAATAGTTTGGAAACACTGCTTTTGTAGAATCTGCAATTGGATATTTGGGAGCACTACGAGGCTTATGGTGGAAAATGAAATATCTTCAGAAAAGAACTAGATAGAAGCTTTCTGTGACACTGCCTTCTGATGACTGCATTCTTCTCACATGATTAAAACTTTCTTTTGATTAATCAGTATGAAAACACTCCTATTGTAGAATCTGTGAAGGGACATTTGGGAGCACTCACAGCCTATTGAGAAAATGGAAAAAACTTCTGATAAAAACTAGAAAGAAGCGTTCTGAGAAATCACTTTTCGATGTGTGCATTCTTGTCACAGAGTTAAACATTTCCTTTGATTGAGCAGTTTGGAAACACTGTTTTTATAGAATCTGCCAAGGGAAATTTGGTAGTTCACTGAGGCCTGTGGTGAAAAAGGAAATATCTTTGGATAAAAATTAGATCAAAGTTTTAATTAAAAATTAGATTTAATTAAAAATCTAATTAAAAATTAGAACGAAGCTTCTGAGAAGCTGCTTTGTGATGTGTGCATTCAACCCACAGAGTTAAACCAGTCTTCTTATTGAGCAGTTTGGATTCTACTGTTTTGTAGAAACTGCAATGGGACATTTGGGAGTGTTTTGAAGCCTATGGTGGAAAAGGAAATATCTTCAGATAAAAACTAGAAAGAAACTTTTTGAGAAACTGCTTTGTGATGAGTACATTCATGTCACAGAATTAAACATGGCTTTTTGATTGAGCAGTTTGGAAACACTGTTTCTTTGTAATCTGCGAAGTGATGCTAGGTAGCACGAAAAGGACTGTGCTGAAAATGGAAATATCTTCAGATAGAAACTGGACAGAAGTGTTATGAGAAACTGCTTTCTAATATGTGTGTTCATTTCACAGAGTTAAGTCCTTCTTTTGATGGAACAGTTTGGAAACACTCTTTTTATAGAATCTGTGAAGGGACAATTGGGAGCGCATTGAGGCATACAGGGAAAAAGGAAATATATTCGGATAAAAAATACAAAAAGCTTACTGACAAACCACTTTGTTATGTGTGCATTCTTGTCACAGATTTATACATTTCCTTTGATTGAGCAGTTTTAATACATTTGTTTTGTAGAATCTGCAATCTGATATTTGAAAGTACTGTTAGGCCTATGTTGAAAAAGGAAATATCATTGGAAAAAAACTAGAAAGTAGATTTTTTACAAACTTCTTTGTGATGTGTGCATTCATCTCACATAGTTAAACATTTCGTTTGACTAAACAGTTTGGAAACACTGTTTTTGTGTATTCTGTGAAGCAATATTTGGTAGCTCCAAACGCAAAGCCAATATCTTCAGATAAAAAATGGAAAGAAGTGTTATGAGATACTGCTTTCTCATGTGTGCATTCATCTCACAGAGTTAAGTCATTCTTCTAATGGAACAATTTGGAAACACTGTTTTTGTAAAATATGCAAATGGATATTTGGCAGAGCTTTGACGCCTATGGTGGAAAAGGAAATATCATCAGAGAAGAAGTAGAGAGAAGCTTTCTGATACACTGCTTTGTTATTTCAGCATTCATCTCACAAAATTAAACTTTCTTTTGGTTGGGCCTTTTGGAAACACTTTTTTTTTAGAATCTGCAAAGGGATATTTGGGAGCTCACTGAAGCCTATGGAGAAAAAGGAAATATCTTTGGATAAAAACTAGAAAGAAGTTTCTTGAGAAACTGCTTTGTGATGTGTGCATTCATCTCTCAGAGCTAAACCTTTCTTTTGATAGAGCAGTTTGGAAACACTGTTATTTTATAATCTGCAAAGTTATATTTTGTAGCACAAAGTGGCCTATGGTGAAAAAGGAAATATCTTCAGATTAAAACTGGAAAGAAGCTTTCTGAGAAACTCCTTTGTGATTTGTGTATTCTTCTCACAGAGTTAGACATATCTATTGATTGACTGTTTTTGTAGAATCACTGGAAACACTGTTTTTGTAGAATCAGAGAAAGTATATTTGGGAGCACTTTGAAGCCAAGGGTGAAAACGGAAATATATTTGGATAATAATAAGAAAAGCTTTTTGAGAAACTGTTTGTAATGAGTGCATTCATCTCACAGAGTTGAACTTGTTTTTTATTGACCAATTTGCAAACACTGTTTTTGTAGAATCTGAGATGGAATATTTGGGAGTACATTGAAGCCTATGATGAAAAAGAAAATAACTTCGGATAAAAACTGGAAAGAAGGTTTTTGAGAAAGTGCTTTGTGATGTGTGCATTCATCTGACAGAGTTAAACTTTTCTTTTGATAGAGTACTTTGGAAACACTGTTTTTGTATAATCTGTGAAGTGATATTAAGTAGCACAAAGAGGTCTATGGTGAAAAAGGAAATAGCTTCAGATAAAAACTGGAATAAGCTTTCTGAGACACTGCATTGTGATGTGTACATTCATTAAACAGTGTTAAGTTTTTCGTTTGATGGAGCCATTTGAAAAGCCAGAAAGAAACTTTTTGAGAATATCTACATTCATCTCACAGAGTTTAAACTTTCTTTTCATTGAGACTTTTTGAAACTTTTTTTGTAGAATCTGTGAAGGGATATTTGGGAGTGCATTGAAACCTACAGTGAAAAAGGAAATAACTTTGGATAAAAACTAGAAAGAAGCTCTTTGAGAAACTGCTTTGTGATGTGTGCATTCATCTCACAAAGTTAAATCTTTCTTTTGATCGATTAGTTTGTAACCATTGTTTTTGTAGAATCTGCGAAGGGATATTTGGGAGCGCATGAGGCCTCTTGTCAAGAAGGAAATAACTTCTGATAAAAACAAGAAAGAATGTTTCTGAAAAATAGCTTTGTGATGTGTGCATTTTTCTCAGAGATTTAAAAGTTTCTTTTGATTGAGCACTTTGGAAACACCGTTTTTGCAGAATCTGCAAAGGAATATTTGGTCATGGACTATGTCTATGGTGAAAAACAAATATCTACAGAAGAAAAGTAGAAAGTAGGTTTTTGAGAAACTGTTTTGTGATGTATGCTTTCATCTCACAGAGTTAAACTTTTCTTTCGACTGATCCATTTAGAAACACTGTTTTTGTATAATATGAGAAGTGATGTTAGTGCAAAAAGGCCTATGGTGAACAAGGAAATATCTTCAGAAAAAACCTAGAAAGAAGCGTCATGAGGAACTGCTTTCTGATGTGTGTGCTCACATCACAGAGTTAAAACCTTCTTTTGATGGAACAGTTAGGAAACCGTGTTTTTATAGGATCTGTGAAGGGATATTTGGGAGCACATTGTGGCTTATGGTGGAAAAGGAAATGTCTTCAGAGAGGAACAAGAAAGAGACAATCTGAGAAACTGCTTTGTGATGTGCACATTCATGTCACACAGTTAAACCTTTCTTTTGATTGAGCATCTTGGAAACACTGTTTTTGCAGAATCTGCAAAGGGATATTTGGGAGTGCACTGAGGCCTATGGGGAGAAAGGAAATATCTTTGGGTAAAAACTAGAAAAAAGCATTTTGAGAAATTGCTTTGTGAGGTGTGCATTCCAGTCACAGAGTTAAACCTATTTTTTGATTGAGCAGCTTCAAAACACTGTTTTTGTAGAATCTGTGATGTAATAATATTATGTAGCACAAAGAGGCCTATGGTGAAAAAGTAAATATCTTCAAATAAAAACTGTAAAGAAGCTTTCTGAGAAACTGCTTTGTGATGTGTGCATTTTCCTCACAGAGTTAGATATTCCTTTTGATTGAGGAGTTTAGAAACACTGTTTTTGTAGAATCTGCAAATGGGAGCACAATGACGCACAGGAGAAAAAGGAAATATCTTCAGATAAAAATAAGAAAGAAGATTTTTGAGAAACTTTCTGCTATGTGTGCATTCATCTCACACAGTTAAACTTGTTTTTTACTGAACAGTTTGCAAACACTGTTTTTGTGGAATCTGCGATGGTATATTTGGGAGCACTTTGAAGCTTATGGTGAAAAAGGAAATATCTTTGGATAAAAACAACAAAGATGCTTTCTGAGAAACAGCTTTGTGATATGTGCATTCTTCTCACACAATTAAATGTTTCTTTTGATTGAGAAGTTTGGAAAAACTGTTTTTGTAGAATCTGCTAAGGCATATTTGGGAGCACACTGAGGAGTATGGTGAAAAAGGAATTATCTTCGGATTAAAACTAGAAACAAGGTTTTGGGAAACTGCATTGTGATATATGCATTCATATCTTAGAATTAAAATTTTCTTTTGACTGAGGAGCTTGGAAACACTGATTTGTATAATCTGTGAAGCGATATTTAGTATTGCTAAAAGGCCTATGATGAACAAGGAAATATCTTCAGATGAAAACTGGAAAGAAGCATTATAACAAGCTGCACTCTGAAGTGTGTGTTCATCTCACAGAGTTAAATCCTTCTGTTGGAACAGGCCAGAAACACTGTTTTTGTAGAATCTGTGAAGGTATATATGGGAGTGCATTGAAGCATATGGTGGAAAAGGAAATATCTTCAAAGAAGAACTAGACAGAAGCTATCTCAGAAACTGATTTTTGATGAGTGCATTCATCTCACAGAGGTAAACTTTTCTTTTGATAGAGCAGTTGGGAAACACTGTTTTTGTAGAATCTGCAAAGGGATATTTGGAGTGCATTGAAGCCTAGGGTGAAAAGGGAAATATTTTCAGATAAAAACTAGAAAGAAGCTTTTTGAGAAATGGCTTTCTGATGTGTGCATTCATCTCACAGAGTCAAACCTGTTTTCTGATTGAGCAGTTTAGAAACACTGTTTTTTTTTTAGAAACTGCCAAGTGATATTTGGGAGCATATGAGGTCTATGGTGAAAAAGGAAATAACTTCAGATGAAAACTAGAAAGAAGCTTTCTGAGAAAATGCTTTCTGATGTGTGCAATCTTCTCTCAGAATTAAACCCGTTTTTTTATTGAGCAGCTTGGAAACACTGTTTTTGTAGAATCTACAAAGGGATATCTGGGAGTTCATTGAAGCCTATGTTGAAAAAGGAAATATCTTTGGATAAAAACTAGAAATAAGGTTTCTGAGAAACTGCAATGTTATGAGTGCATTCATCTCACAGAGTTAAACAAGTATTTTGACTGAGCAGTTTTGAAACACTGATTTTGTAGAATCTGTGAAGGGATATTTTGGAGCACATTAACGTCTATGGTGGAATAGGAAATATCTTCAGAGAAGAGCTAGACAGAAGCTTTCTGAGATACTGCTTTGTGAAGCGTGCATTCAACTCACTGTGTTATACCTTTCTTTTCATTTAACGGTGTAAACACTGTTTTTGTAGAATCTGTGAAGGGATGTATAGGAGTGCATTGAAGTCTATTGGGTAAAAGGTATAACTTTGGAGAAAAACAAGAAAGGAGCTTTTTGAGAAACTGCTTTGTGATGTATGCATTCATCTCACAGAGTTAAACTTTCCTTTGACTGAGCAGTTTGGAATCACCGTTCTTGCATTGTCTGTGAAGCGATGATATGTAGTGCAAAAAGGTGAAAAAGGAAATATCTTCAGATAAAAACTGGAAAGAAGCATTATGAGAAACTGCATTCCAATCTGTGCATTCCTCTCACAGAGTTAAATGCTTCTTTAGATGGAAGAGTTTGGAAACACTGATTTTAGAGAATCTGTGAAGGAATATTTGGGAGTGTATTGAGGCCTATATTAGAAAAGGAAATAACTTCAGAGAAGAACTACACAGAAAGTATCTGAGAAACTGCTTTGTGATACATGCATTCATCTCACAGAGTTAAACCTTTCTTTTGTTTGAGATGTTTGGAAACACTGCTTTTGTAGTATCTGCAAAGGTATATTTGGGAGTGCACTGAGGCCTATGGTCAAAAAGTAAATATCTTCATATAAAAAGTAGAAAGAAGATTTTTTAGAAAATACTATGGATGGGTGCATACAACTCACAGAGTCAAACCTGTTTCTTGATTGAGCGTATTGAACCACTGGTTTTGTAGAATCTGTAAAGGGATATATGGGAGCACATTGAGGCCTACTGTGGAAAAGGAAATATCTTCAGAGAATAACTAGACTGAACCTTTCTGAGAAACTGCTTTGGGATGTGTGCATTCATCTCACAGAGTTAAAACTTTCTTTTGATTGCTCAGTTTGGAAACAATGTTTTTCCAGAATCTGTGAAGGAATATTTGGGAGCACATTGAAGTCTATTGTGAAAAAGGAAATATCTTCAGATAAAAACGAGAAAGAAGCTTTTTTGAGAAATTGCTTGGTAATGTGTGCATTCATCTCACACATTTAAAACTTTCTTTTGACTGAACAGTTTGGAAACATTTTATTTTCCAGAATTTGTGAAGCAATATTAGGCAGTGTGAAAAAGCCTATGGTGTAAAAGGAACTATGGTCAGATAAAAACTAGAAATAAGATTTTTGAGAAACTGCTCTGTGATGCGTGCATTCAATTGGAAGTGTTAAACCTGTTTCTGATTGAGCAGTTTTTAAACAATGTTTTTTCTAGAATCTTCCAAAAGATATTTGGGAGTGCATTGAAGTCTATAGTGGAAAGGAAATCTCTTCAGAGAAGAACTAGACAGAAGCTTTCTGTGAAACTGCTTTGTGATGTGTGCTTTCAGCTAACTGAGTTAGACTTTTCTTTTGATTCAGCAGTTTGAATACACTGTTTTTTTTAGAATCTGCAAAGGGATGTTTTGGAGCGCATTGAACCCTAGGGTGAAAAAGGAAATATCTTCTGATAAAAACTAGACGAAGCTTTTTGAAAAAGTGCTTTGTGATGTGTGCATTCATCTCACAGAGTTAAAACTTTCTTTTGATTAACCAGTTTAGAAATACAGTTTTTGTAGTATCCACTAAGGAATACTTGGCAGGGCACGTAGCCTATGGTGAAAAAGGAAATAACTTCAGATAAAAACTAAAAAGAATCTTTCTGAGAAACAATTTTGTGATTGCTGCATTCTTCTCACACAGTTAAAAGTTTCTTTCAATTGAGCAGTTCGGACACACTGTTTTTGTAGAATCTGCAAAGGGATATTTGTGAGAGCAGAGAGGCCTGTGTTGAAAAAGTAAATATCTTCAGATAAAAACTAGACAGAAGCTTTTTTAGAAACTATTTTGTAATATATGCAAAAATGTCAGAGAATTAAACTTTTCTTTTGACTGAGCAGTTTGGAAACACTGTTTTTGTATAATCTCTGGAGCGATGTTAGGAAGCGCAAAAAGGCCTATGGTGAATAAGGAAATATCTTCAGATAAAAACTGGAAAGAAGCATTATGAGAAACTGATTTCTGATGTCTGCATTCGTCTCACAGAGTTAAATCCTTCTTTTGATGGAGCAGTTCAGAAACACTGTTTTTATAGAAACTGTGAAGGGATATTTGGGAGCGCATTGAGGCCTATGGTGAAAAAGGAAATATCTTCAGATAAAAACTGGAAAGAAGCTTTCTGAGACACTGATTTGTGACATGTGCCTTCATTTCACAGTTTTAATCTTTCCTTTGATGGAGTCATTTGGAAATATCATTTTGGATGGGGCTGCGAATAATTATTTTGGAAAGTGTTGAGGCTTATGGTGAAAAAGGAAATATCTCCAGATAAAAACTAGAAAGAATCTTTCTGAGACACTGCTTTTTGATATGTGCATTCATCTCAAAGAGTTAAATATTTCTTTTGATTGAGCAGTTTTGAAACACTTTTTTTATAGTAGCTGCAAAGAGATATTTGGTAAGACCCTGAGGCCTATTGTGAAAAAGGAAATAACTTTGGATAAAAACTACAAATAAGCTTTCCGAGAAACCCTTTTGTGATGTGTACCTTCTTCTCACAGATTTAAATCTTTCTTTTGATTGAGCAGTTTGGAAACTCTGTTTGTAGAATCTGCAATGGGATATTTGAAAGCACAATTAGCCCTCCGGTGAAAAAGGAAATATCTTCTGTTAAAAACTAGAAAGAAGCTCTTTGAGAAATTGCTTTGTGATATGTGCATTTATCTCACAGAGTTAAACCTTTCTTTTGATTGATCAGTTTGGAAACACTGTTTTTGAAGAATGTGTGGGGGGATATTTGGGAGTGCATGAAGCCTACGGTGAAAAAGGAAATAACTGAGATAATAAATAGAAACAAGAGGCTCACTCTCTTTTCAGACTAAGCCTGCCTGCACCCAGGTGAAATAAACAGCCTTGTTACTCACACAAAGACTGTTTGGTGGTCTCTTCACATGGATGTGAGTGAAATTTTAGTGCCATGACTTGGATCAGGAGACCTCCCTTGGGAGATCAATCCCCTTGTCCTCCAGCTATTTGCTCCATGAGAAAGATCTGCCTATGACCTCGGGTCCTCAGATGGACCAGCCCAAGGAACACCTCACAAATTTTATGTTGGGACGCTACTGAAAATCTGACTGTTCATCTAACATAGCAGCCACTTCTAGATTAACTGCAATTCTGGCCCAAGGCTCTCTGACTGACTCCTTCCCAGATCTTCTTGGTTTAGTGGCTGAAGACTGATGCTGCCTGTTTGCCTCAGAAGCCCTCTAGACTATCATGGATGCTGATCTTCAGAGGGCTGAATAGGAACAGATCTAGTCCACAGCTCCCAGCATGAGCAATGCAGAAAATGGGCGATTTCTGCATTTCCAATTGAGATACCAGGTTCACCTCACTGGGGAGTGTCAGATGGTGCATGGAGGGCAGTGGGTGCAGTGCACTGAGCATGAGCCAAAGCAGTGTGAGGCATCACTTTACCTGGGAAGCACAAGGGGTCAGGGAATTCCCTTTCCTAGTCAAAGAAAGGGGTATAGATGGCACCTGGAAAATCGGGTCACTCCCACCCTAATACTGTGGTTTTCCAATGGTTTTAGGAAACAGCACACCAGGAGATTATATCACACGCATGGCTCAGAGGGTCCTATGCCCATGGAGCCTCGCTCATTGCTAGCACAGCAGTCTGAGACCAAACTTCAAGGTGGCAGCGAGGCTAGGGGAGGGGTGCCAACCATTGCCAAGGCTTGAGTAGGTAAACAAAGCGGCTGGGAAGGTTGAACTGGGGGGAGCGCACTGCAGCTCAAGGGGGTCTGCCTGCCTCTGTAGACTCTACCTCTGGGGGCAAGGCATAGCCAAACAAAAGGCAGTGGAAACCTCTGCAGACGTAAATGTCCATGTCTGACAGCTTTGAAGATAGTAGTGGTTCTCCGAGCATGCAGCTGGAGATCTGAGAAAGGACAGATTGCCTCCTCAAGTTGGTCCCTGAACCCAGAGTAGCCAAACTGGGAGGCACCCCCCAGTAGGGGCAGACTGACACCTCACATGGCCGGGTACAAATCTGAGACAAAACATCCAGAGGAAAGATCAGGCAGCAACATTTGCTGTTCGCCAATATCTTCTGTTCTGCAGCCTCTGCTGCTGATATCCTGGCAAACAGGGTCTGGAGTGGATCTCCAGCAGAATCCAACAGACTTGAAGCTGAAGGTCCTGACTGTTAGAAGGAAAACTAACAAACAGAAAGGACATCCACACCAAAACCCTATCTGTACATCACCATCATCAAAGACCAAAGGTGGATAAAACCACAAAGATGGGGAAAAAACAGAGCAGAAGAACTGGAAACTCTACAAATCAGAGTGCCTCTCCTCCTCCAAAGGAATGCAGCTCCTCACCAGCAACGAAACAAAGCTGGATGGAGAATGACTTTCATGAGTTGAGAGAAGAAGTCTTCAGATGAACAAACTACTCCGAGCTAAAAGAGGAAGTTCAAACCCATGGCAAAGAAGTTAAAAACCTTGAACAAAAATTAGACGAATGGCTAACTAGAATTACTAGTGAAAAGCAGTCCCTAAAGGACTTGATGGAGCTGAAAACCAAGGCATGAGAACTATGTGATGAATGCACAAGCCTCAGTAGCCAATTTGATCAACTGGAAGAAAGGATATCAGGTATGGAAGATCAAATGAGTGAAATGAAGTGAGAAGAGAAGTTTAGAGAAAAAAGAATAAAAAGAAACCAAAAAATCCTCCAAGAAATATGGGACTATGTGAAAAGACCAAATCTACGTCTGACTGGTGTACCTGAAAGTGACGGGGAGTGTGGAATGAAGTTGGAAAACAATCTGCAGGACATTTTCCAGGAGAACTTCCCCAATCTAGTAAGGCAGGCCAACATTAAAATTCAGGAAATATATAGAAAACCACAAAGATACTCCTCAAGAAGAGAAACTCCAAGACACATAATTGTCAGATTCACCAAAGTTGAAATGAAGGAAAAGATGTTAAGGACAACCAGAGAGAAAGGTCGGGTTACCCACAAAGAGAAGCCCATCAAACTAACAGCTGATCTCTCGGCAGAAACTCTACAAGCCAGAAGAGTGAAGGGGTCAATAGTCAACATTCTTAAAGAAAATAATTTTCAACCCAGAATTTCATATCCAGCCAAACAAAGCTTCATAAGTGAAGGATGAATAAAATACTTTACAGAAAAGCAAATGCTGAGAGATTTTGTCACCACCAGGCCTGCCCTAAAGGAGCTCCTGAAGGAAGCACTAAACATGGAAAGGAAAAACAGGTACCAGCCACTGCAAAAACATGCCAAATTGTAAAGACCATCAAGCCTAGGAAGAAACTGCATCAACTAACGAGCAATAAAACCACCTAACATCATAATGACAGGATCAAATTCACACATAACAATATTAACCTTAAAGGTAAATGGGCTAAATGCTCCAATTAAGACAGACTGGCAAATTGGATAAACAGTCAAGAACCATCAGTGTGCTGTATTCAGGAAACCCATCTAATGTGCAGAGACACACATAGGCTCAAAATAAAGGTATGGAGGAAGATCTACCAAGCAAATGGAAAACAAAATAAGGTAGGGGTTGCAATCCTAGTCTCTGATAAAACAGACTTTAAACTAACAAAGAAGGCCATTACATAATGGTGAAGGGATCCATTCAACAAGGAGAGCTAACTGTCCTAAGCATATATTAACCCAACACAGGAGAACCAAGATTCATAAAGCAACTCCTTAGAGACCTAGAAAGAGACTTAGACTCCCACACAATAATAATGGGAGACTTTAACATCCCACTGTCAACATTAGACAGATAAACAAGATATAAATTTAAAAAGGATACCCAGGAATTGATCTCAGCTCTGCACCAAGTGGACCTAATAGACATCTACAGAACTCTCCACCCCAAATCAACAGAATATACATTCTTTTCAGCAATACAGCACACATATTCCCAAATTGAACACATAGTTGGAGGTAAAGTACTCCTCAGCAAATGTAAAAGAATAGAAATTATAACAAACTGTCTCTCAGACCACAGTGCAATCAAACTAGAACTCAGGATTAAGAATCTCACTGAAAACCGCTCAACTACATGGAAACTGAACAACCTGCTCCTGAATGACTACTGGGTACATAACAAAATGAAGGCAGAAATAAAAATGTTCTTTGAATCCAATGAAAACAAAGACAAAACATACCAGAATCTCTGGGACACATTCAAAGCAGTGCATAGAGGGAAATTTGTAGCACTAAATTCCCACAAGAGAAAGCAGGAAAGATGTAAAATTGACACCCTAACATCACAATTAAAAGAACTTGAGAAGCAGGAGAAAACGCATTCAAAAGCTAGCAGAAGGCAAGAAATAACTAAGATGAGAGTAGAACTGAAGGAAATAGAGATGCAAAAAACCCTTGAACACAATCAATGAATCCAGGAGAAGGTTTTTTGAAAAGATTAACAAAATTGATAGACTGCTAGCAAGACTAATAAAGAAGAAAAGGGAGAAGAATCAAATAGACTCAATGAAAAATGATAACGGGGATATCACCACAGATCCCACAGAAATACAAACTACAATCAGAGAATACTATAAACACCTCTATGCAAATAAACGATAAAATCTAGAAGAAATGGATAAATTCCTCGACACATACACCCTCCCAAGACTAAACCAGGAAGAAGTTGAATCTCTGAATAGACCAATAACAGGCTCTGAAATTGAGACAATAATTAATAGCTTACCAACCAAAAAAAGTCCTGGACCAGATAGAGTCACAGCCGAATTCTTCTAGAGTTACAAGGAGGAGTTGGTACCATTCCTTCTGAAACTATTCCAAACAATAGAAAACGAAGGAGTGCTTCCTAATTCATTTTATGAGGCCAGCATCATCCTGATACCAAAGCCGGGCAGAGACACAACCAAAAAAGAGAATTTTAGACCAATATTCCTGATGAACATTGATGCAAAAATCCTCAATAAAATGCTGGCAAACCGAATCCAGCAACACATCAAAAAACTTATCCACCATGATCAAGTGGGCTTTATCCCTGGGATGCAAGGCTTGTTCAACATATGGAAATCAATGAATGTAATCCAGCATATAAACAGAACAAAAGACAAAAACCACATGTGTATCTCAATAGATGCAGAAAAGGCCTTTGACAAAACTCAAAAGCCCTTCATGTTAAAAACTCTCAATTAATTAGGTATTGATGGGACGTATCTCAAAATAATAAGAGCTATTTATGACAAACCCACAGCCAATATCATGCTGAATGGGCAAAAACTGGAAGCATTCCTTTTGAAAACTGGTACAAGACAGGGATGCCCTATTTCACCACTCTTATTCAACATAGTGTTGGAATTCTGGCCAGGGCAATCAGGCAAGAGAAGGAAATAAAGTGTATTCGATTAGGAAAAGAGGAAGTCAAATTGTCCCTGTTTGCAGTTGACATGATTGTATATCTAGAAAACCCCATTATCTCCGCCCAAAAATCTCCTCAAGCTGATAAGTAATTTCAGCAAAGTCTCAGGATACAAAATCAATGTACAAAAATCACAAGCATTCTTATACACCAATAACAGACAAACAGAGAGCCAAATCACGAGTGAACTTCCATTCACAATTGCTTCAAAGAGAATAAAATATCTAGGAATTCAACTTACAAGGGATGAGAAGGACCTCTTCAAGGAGAACAGCAAACCACTGCTCAATGAAATAAAAGAGGATACAAACAAATGGAAGAACATTTCATGCTCATGGGTAGGAAGAATCCATATCATGAAAATGGCCATACTGCCCAAGGTAATTTATAGAGTCAATGTTATCCCCATCAAGCTACCAATGACTTTCTTCACAGAATTGGAAAAAACTACTTTAAAGTTCATATAGAACCAAAAAAGAGCCCTCATAACCAAGTCAATCCTAAGCCAAAAAAACAAAGCCTGAGGTATCACACTACCTGACCTCAAACTACACTACAAGGCTACAGTAACCAAAACAGCATGGTACTGGTACCAAAACAGAGATATAGACCAATGGAACAGAACAGAGCCCTCAGAAATAATGCTGCATATCTACAACTATCTGATCTTTGACAAACCTGAGAAAAACAAGCAATGGGGAAAGGATTCCCTATTTAATAAATGGTGCTGGGAAAACTGGCTAGCCATAGGTAGAAAGCTGAAACTGGATCCCTTCCTTACACCTTATACAAAAATCTATTCAAGATGGATTAAAGACTTAAATTTTAGACCTAAAACCATAAAAACCCTAGAAGAAAACCTAAGCAATACCATTCAGGACATAGGCATGGGCAAGGACTTCATGTCTGAAACACCAAAAGCAATGGCAACAAAAGCCAAAATTGACAAACAGGATCTAATTAAACTCAAGAGCTTCAGCACAGCAAAAGAAACTACCATCAGAGTGAACAGGCAACCAACAGAATGGGAGAAAATTTTTGCAATCTACTCATCTGACAAAGGGTAATATCCAGAGTCTACAATGAACACAAACAAATTTACAAGAAAAAAACAAACAACACTATCAAAAAGTGGGCAAAGGATATGAACAGACACTTCTCAAAAGAAGACATTTATGCAGCCAAAAAACATGAAAAAATGCTCATCATCACAGGCCATCAGAGAAATACAAACCAAAACCACAATGAGATACCATCTCACACCAGTTAGAATGCCGATCGTTAAAAAGTCAGGAAACAACAGGTGCTGGAGAGGATGTGGAGAAATAGAAACACTTTTACACTGTGGGTGAGACTGTAAACTAGTTCAACCCTTGTGGAAGTCAGTGTGGCGATTCTTCAGCGATCTAGAGCTAGAAATACCACTTGACCCATCTATCCCATTACTGGATGTATACCCATAGAATTATAAATCATGCTTCTATAAAGACACATGCACACTTAAGTTTATTGCAGCACTATTCACAATAGCAAAGACTTGGAACCAACCCAAAATGTCCAACAGTAATAGACTGGATTAAGAAAATGTGTTGCATATACACCATGGAACACTATGCAGTCATAAAAAATGGTGGGTTCATGTATTTGTAGGAACATGGATGAAAATGGAAACCATCATTCTCAGCAAACTATCTCTAGGACAAAAAACGAAACACCACATGTTCTCTCTCATAGGTGGGAATTGAAAAATGAGAACACATGGACACAGGAAGGGGAACATCACACACCGGGGATGGTTGTGGGTTGGGGGTAGAGGGGAGGGATAGCAATAGGAGATATACCTAATGTTAAATGACGAGGTAAAGTGTGCAGCACACCAACATGACACATGTATACATATGTAACTAACCTGCACATTGTGCACATGTACCCTAAAACTTAAAGTATAATAATGATAAAATTAAAAAAATATAAAAACCTAGACAGAAGCTTTCTGAGAAACTTCTTTCTGATGTGAGCATTTATCTCACTGAGTTGAAAATTTATTTTGATTGAGCAGTTTGGAAACAGTCTTTTTGTAGCATCCACAAAGGGATATTTGAGCCCTTTGAGGCCTATAGTGAAAAATAAAATATCTTAACATAAAAACTAGACAGAAGGTTTCTGAGAAACTGCTTTCAGAGGTTTGCATTCATCTCACAGCGTTGAATCTTTCTTTTCAATGAGCAGTTCAGAAAGAGTCTTTTTCTAGAATCTGCACAGGGATGTTTGGAGTGCTTTGAGGCCTATGGTGAAAAAGGAAATATCTTCACACAAAAACCACACGGAAGCTTTCTGAGAAACTCCTTTGTGATGTGTGCATTCATCTCACAGAGGTAAACGGTTGTTTTCATTAAGCAGCTTGTAAACTCTGTTCTTGTAGAGTCTGAAAAGGGATATTTGTGAGCGCTTTGAGGCCTATGGTGAAACAGGAAATATCTTCACATAAAAACTAGACAGAAGCTGTCTGAGAAACTTCTTTGTAATATGCGCATTCATGTCCCAGAGTTCAAACTTTGTTTTGATTCAGCAGTTTGGAAATAATATTTTTGTAGAAACCACAAAGGGATATTTTTCAGTTGTTAGAGGCCATTGGTGAAAAAAGAAATATCTTCCCATAAAAACTAGACAGAAGCTTTCTGAGAAACTTCTTTGTGATATGTGCATTCATCTCACAGAGTTGAACCTTTCTTTTGATTGATCAATTTGCAAACAGTCTTTTTGATCTGCAAAGGGATATTTTTGAGTGGTTTGAGGCCTATGGTCAAAAAGCAAACATCTTCACATAAAATCTAGACAGAAGCATTCTGAGAAATTTCTTTTTGATGTGTGCATTCATCTCACAGAGGTAAACTTTTCTTGTCATTGAGCAGATTGGAACCTCTGTTCTTGTAGAATATGCAAAGGGATATTTGTGATCTCTTTGAGGCCTATGGTGGGAAATGAAATATCTTCACATAAAAACTAGACAGAAGGTTTCTGAGAAACTGCTTTGTGATGTGTTCATTCTTCTCACAGAGTTATACCTTTCTCTTGATTGAGCAGTTTGGAAACAGTCTTTTTGCAGAATCTGCAAAGGGATATTTGTGAGCCCTTGGAGGCCTATGGTGAAAAAAGTTATATCTTCACATAAAAACTAGACAGAAAGCTTCTGGGAAAATGATTTGTGATGTGTGCATTCAACTCACAGAGGTAAAAGTTCCTTTTCATTGAGCAGATTGGCAACTCTGTTCTTGTAGAATCTGCCAAGGGATGTTTCTGAGCACTTTGAGGCCTATGGTTAGAAAGGAATTATCTTCACATAAAAAATAAATAGAAGCTTTCTGAGAAACTTCTTTGTGATGTGTTCATTCGTCTCACAGCATTGAAACTTTCTTTTGATTTTTCAGATTGGAAACACTATTTTTTTAGAATCTGCAAAGGGATATTTGCGAGGAGTTTGAGGCCTATGGTAAAAAGGAAATATCTTCACATCAAAACTAGACAGAAGCATTCTGATTAACTTGTTTGTAATGTGTGCATTCATCTCACAGAGTTGAACCTTTCTTATCATTGAGCTGTTTGGAAACAGTCTTTTTGTAGAATCTGCAAAGAGATATTTGTGAGCCCTTTGAGGAATATGGTAAAGAAGGAAATATCTTCACATAAAATCTATACATAATGTTTCTGAGCAACTGCTTTGTGATGTGTGCATTCATCTCACAGAGGTAAATGTTTCTTTTCATTGAGCAGATTGGAAACTCTGTTCTTGTAGAATCTGCAAAGGGATACTTGTGAGGGCTTTGAGGCCTATGGTGAAAAGGGAAATATCTTCAAACAAAAACCAGAAAGAATCTTTCTGAGAAACTTCTTTGTGATGTGTGATTCATCTCACAGATTAGAACCTTTCTTCTGATTGAGCAGTTTGGAAACAGTCTTTTTGTAGTACCCACAATAGGATATTTCTTAGCCCTTTGAGGCCTACTGTGAAAAATGAAATATCTTAACATAAAAACCAGAGAGAAAGTTTCTGAGAAACTCCTTTGTGATGTGTGCATACATCTCACAGCGTTGAACCTTATTTTTGATTGAGGAGTTCGGAAACTGTCTTTTTATAGACTCTGCACAGGGATATTTGTAGCCCTTTGAGGCATATGGAGAAAAAGGAAATATCATCACACACAAACCAGGCAGAAGCTTTCTGAGAAACTACTTTGAGATGTGTGTATTCATCTCACAGAAGTAAACAGTTGTTTTCATTAAGCAGATTGTAAACTCTGTTCTTGTAGAGTCTGAAAAGGGATATTTCTCAGTGCTTGGAGGCCTATGGTGAAAAAGGAAATATCTTCACATAAAAACTAGACAGAAGCTGTCTGAGAAACTTCTTCATAATGTGTGCATTCATCTCCAAGATTTGAACTTTCTTTTGATTGAGCAGTTTCGAAAAAGTATTTTTGTAGAATCTGCAAGTGGATATTTTTAAGTCATTTGAGGCCTATATTGAAAAAGGAAACATCTTCACATAAAAACTAAACAGAAAGTTTCTGAGAAAGTGCTTAGGGTTGTGCGCATTCATCTGACAGAGTTGAAACTTTCTTTTGTTGAGCAGTTTGGATGTAGTCTTTTTGTAGAATCTGCAAAGTGATATTTGTCAGCGGTTAGAGACCTGTTTTGAAAAAGGAATTATCTTCACATAAAAACTAGATAGAAGATTTCTGAGAAATGGCTTAGTGATGTGTACATTCATCTCACAGAGTTGAAAATTTCTTTTGATTTAGCACTTTGGAAACAGTCTTTTTGTAGTATCTGCAAAAGGATATTGGTGAGCCGTTTGAGGCCTATGGTGAAAAAGCAAATACCTTTATATAAAAACTAGATAGAAGCTTTCTAAGAAACTTCTTTGTGCTGTGTGCACTCATCTCACAGAGTTGAACCGTTCATTTGATTGAGCAGTTTGGAAACAGTCTTTTTGTAGAATCTGCTAAGGGATATTTGTGAACGGGTTGAGGTCTATGGTGATAAAGAAAATATCTTCACATAAAATCTAGACAGAGCTTTCTCTGAAACTTCTTTGTGATGTGTGCAATTATCTCACAGAGTTCGACATTTCTTTTGATTGAACAGTTTGGAAACAGTCTTTTCACAGACTCTGTAAAGGGATATTTGTGAGCCCTTTGAGGCCTATGGTGAAAAAGGAAATATCTTCACATAAAAACCAGACAGAAGTTTTCTGAGAAACTCTTTTGTGATGTGTGCATTCATCTAACAGATTTGAACCTGTCTTTGGATTGAGTAGTTTGAAATAGTTTTTTGTAGAATCTGCAAAGTGATATTTGTTAACCCATTGAGGACTATGGTGAAACAGGAAACATCTTCACATAAAAACTAGACAGAGTCATTCTGAGAAACTACTTTCTTATGTGTGCATTCATCTCACACAGTTGAACCTTTCTTTTGATTGAGCAATTTGGAAACAGTCTTTTTGTAGGATCTGTAAAGGGTTATTTGCGAACTCTTTGAGGCCTATGGTAAACCAGGAAATATCTTCACAAAAACTAGGCTGGAGCATTCTGAAAAACTGCTTTGTGCTGTGTGCTTTCATCTCAGAGAGTTGAAACTTTCTTTTGATTGAGCAGCTCGGAAACAGTCTTTTAGTAGAATATGGAAATGGATATTTGGAGCACTTTGAGGTCTATGGTGAAAAAGGAAATAACTTCACATAAAAACTAAACAAAGTTTCTGAGAAGCTTCTTTGTGATGTGTGCATTCATCTCACAGAGTTGAACCTTTCTTTTGGTTGAGTATTTTGGAAAGAGTCTTTTTGTAGAATCTGCAAAGGGATATTTGTGAGTGATTTGAGGCCTATGGTGTCAAAGGAAATACATTCACATAAAAACTAGACAGAAGCTTTTTGAGAAACTTGTTTGTGAAGTGTTCATTCACCTCAGAGAGTTGAACCTTTCCTTTGATTGAGCAGTTTGGAAACAGTCTTTTTGTAGAATCTGCCAAAGGATATTTTTAAGCACTTTGAGGCCTATTGGGACAAAAGGAAATATCTTCAAATGAAAACTGGACAGAAGCTTTCTGATAAACTTCTTTGTGATGTGTGCTTTCATCTCACAGATTTGAAACTTTCCCTTGATTGAACAGTATGGAAACAATGTTTTTGTAGAATAACTACATGGATATTTGGAATGCTTTGAGGCCTATGGTGAAAAAGGAAATATTGTCATATAAAAACTAGACAGAAGCTTTCTGAGAAACATCTTTGTGATGTGTACATTCATCTCACAGAGTTGAACCTTTCTTTTGATTGAGCATTTTGGAAACAGTCTTTTGTAGTATCTGCAGAGGGATATTTTTGAGTGGTTTAAGTCCTATGTTGAAAGAGTAAATATCTTCACATAAAAACTAGACAGACACTTTCTGAGAAACCTGTTTGTGATGTGTGCATTCATCTCACAAATTTGAGCCTTTCTTTTTATTGAGCAGTTTTGAAGCAGTCTTTTTGTGTCATCTGCCAATGGATATCTGTAGCGTTTTGATGCCTAGGGTGAAAGGAATTATCTTCACATAAAAACTGTATAGAAGCTTTCTGTGTAACTTCTTTCTCATGTGTGCATTCAACTCATGGAGTTGAACCATTCTATTGATTGAGCAGTTTGGAAACAGTCTTTTTGTAGAATCTGCAAAGGGATATTTGTGAGCGGTTTGTGGACTATGGTGAAAAAGGAAATACCTTCAAATAAAAACTAGACAGAAACATTCCGAGGAACTTCTTTGTGATGTATGCATTCATCTCACAGAGTGGAAGCTTTCTTTTGATTGAGCAGTTTGGAAACAGTCTTTTTGTAGAATCTGCAAAGGGATATTTTTCAGTGGTTTGAGGCCTATTTTGGAAAAGGAAATATCTTCACATGAAAACTAGACAGAAGCATTCTGAGAAACTTCCTTTTGAAGCAGGCTTTCACCTCACAATGTTGAACCTTTCTTTTGATTGTGCACTTTGGAAACAGTCTTTTTGTGGAATCTGCAAAAGGTTAGTTGTGAGCACTTTGAGGCCTATGTTAAGAAAGGAAATATCTTCACATAGAAACTAGACAAAAGATTTCCTAGAAACTTCTTTGTGATGTGTGCATTCATCTCAAATAGTTGAATATTTCTTTTGATTGAGCAGCTTGGAAACAGTCTTTTTGTGAATCTGCAAAGGTATATTTGTGACAGCTTTGAGATCTATGGTGAAAAAGGAAATATCTTCACATAAAAACTAGAGAGAAGGTTTCTGAGAAACTTCCTTGTGATGTGGGCGTTCATCTCACAGAGATGAACCTTTCTTTTCATTTAGCAGTTTGGAAAGAGTCTTTTTGTAGTATCTGCAAAGGGACATTTGTGAGTGTTTTGAGGCCTATGGTGAAAAAGGAAATATCTTCACATCAAAACTAGCCAGACTCTTTCTTAGAAACATCTTTGTGGTATGTGCATTCATCTCACAGAGTTGAGCATTTCTTTTGATTGAGGAGTTTGGAAACAGTCTTTTTGTGGAATATGCAAAGGGATATTTGCTTACCCTTTGAGACTTATGGTGAAAAAGGTAATATCTTCACATGAAAATAATACAGAAGATTTCTGAAAAACTGATTTTTGATGTGTGCATTCATCTCACAAATGTCAACGTTTCTTTTCTTTGAGCAGATTGGAAAATCTGTTCTTGCAGAATCTGCCGAGGGATATCTGGATTGCTTTGAGGCCTACGGTGAAAAAGGAAATATCTTCACATAAAATGTAGAGAGAAGCTTTCTGAGAAACCTCTTTGTGATGTGTGCATTCATCTCACAGAATTGAACCTTTCTTTTGATTGACAAGTTTGGAAACACTCTTTTTGTATCATCTGCCAAGGGATACTTGGAGGTCTTTGAGGTCTATGTTGAAAAAGAAATAACTTCACATAAAAAATAGACAGAAGCTTTCTGACAACCTTCTTTGTGATGTGTGCTTTCATCACAGAGAGTTGAAATTTTCTTTTGATTGAACAGTTTGGAAACAGTCTTTTTGCAGAATCTGCCTAGGGATATTTGTGAGTGGTTTGAGGCCAATGGTGAAAAAGGAAATATCTTCACATAAAAACTAGCAGAAGGTTTCTGAGAAACTTCTTTGTGATGTGTGCATTCATCTCAGAGAGTTGAAACTTTCTTTTGATTGAGCAGTTTGAAAACAGTCTTTTTGTAGCCTCTGCAAAGGGATTTTTGTGAATGCTTTGACGCCTATGGTGAAAAAGGAAGTATCTTCACATTAAAACTGGATATAAGCTTTCAGGGAAACTTCTTTGTGATGTGTGCATTCATCTTATGGATTTGAGCCATTCTTTTGTTTGAGCAGTTTGGAAACAGTCCTTTTATAGAATCTTCAAATGTATATTTTTGAGCAGTTTGAGACCAATGGTGAAAAAGGAAATATACTCACATAAAAATTAGACAGAAGGTCTCTGAGAAACTGCCTTGAGATATGTGTATTCATATCTCAGAGGTGAAGGTTTCTTTTCATTGAGCAGATTGGGAAATCTGTTTTTTGTAGAATCTGCAAAGGGATATTTGTGAGAGATTTGAGGCCTGTGGAGAAAAAGGAAATTTCCTCACATAAAATTTAGACAGGAGTTTTCTGAGAAATTTCTTTTTGATGTGTGCATTCATCTCACAGAATTGAACCATTCTATTGATTGAGCAGTTTTGAAACAGTCTTTTCGTGGAATCTGCAACAGGATATTTGTGACCACTTTGTAGACTGTGGTGAAAAAGGAAATATCCTCACAGAAAAACTAGACAGAAGCTTTTTGAAAAACTTTTCTGTGATGTGTGCATTCATCTCACAGAGTTGAACCTTTCTTTTGATTGAGCACTTTAGAAAGAGTCTTTTTGTAAAATCTGCAAAGGGACATTTTAGCCCTTTTAAGGTCTATGGTGAAAAAGGAAATATTTTCACATAAGAATTAGGCAGAAGCTTTATGAGAAACTTAGTTGTGATGTGTGAATTCATCTCATAGGGTTGAACATTTCTTTTGATTGGGCAGTTTGGAAACAGTCTTTATGTAGAATCCTCAGAGGGATATTCGTGAGCACTTTGAGGCCTATGTTAAAAAAGGAAACATCTTCACATAGAAACTAGACAAAAGCTTTCCTAGAAACTTCTTTAAGATGTGTGCATTCATCTCAGAGTTTAACTTTTCTTTTGAATGAGCAGTTTGGAAACAGTCTTTTGTACAATCTGCAAAGGAATATTTGTGAGCAGTTTGAGGCCTATGGTGAAAAAGGAAACATCTTCACATTAAAACTAGACAGAAGCTTTCTGAGAAATTCCTTTGTTATATGTGCATTCATCTCACAGAGTTGAATCTTTCTTTTGATTTAGCAGTTTGGAAACAGTCTTTTTGTAGAATCTGCAGTGGGATACTTGTGAGCACTTTTAACCCCATGGTGAAAAAGGAAATATCTTCACATAAATATTAGACAGAAACGTTTTGAGAAACTTCTTTGTGATGTGTGCATACATCACACAGAATTGAATGTTTCTTTGGATTGAGCAGTTTGGAAACAGTCTTTTTATAGAATCTGCAAAGGATATTTCTGACCCCTTTGTAGCCTATGGTGAAAAGAAAATAACTTCATGTAAAAACTATACAAAAGGTTTCTGGAAATCTGCTCTGGGAAATGTGCATTCATCTCACAGATGCAAAAGTTTCTTTTCACTGAGCAGATTGGAAACTCTGTTCTTCTATTATCTGCAAAGCGATATTTGTTAGCACTTTGAGACATATGGTAAAAAAGGAAATATCTTCACATAAAAACTAGACAGAAGCTGTCTGAGAAACTTCTTTGTTTTAAGTGCCTTCATCTCACAGAGTTGAACCTGACTTTTCAATGAGCAGTTGGGAAACAGTCTTTTTGTAGAATCTGCAAAGTGATACTTGTGAGCCCTTTGAGGTTTATGGTGAAAAGGAAAATATCTTCACATAAAAACTAGACAGAAGCTTTCTCAGAAACTTCTCTGTGAAGTGTACATTCATCTCACAGAGTTGAACATTTTGTTTGATTGAGCAGTTTGGAAAAATTCTTTTTGTAGAATCTCCAAAGGGATATTTGTGATTCCTTTCAGGAATATGGTGAAAAAGAAAAATCTTCACATAAAAACTAGACAGAAGGTTTCTGAGGAACCGCTTTCTGATTTCTGCATTCATCATACAGATGTAAACGTTTCTTTTCATTGAGCAGATTGGAAAATCTGTTCTTGTAGAATCTGCAATGTGATACTTTTGAGCCCTTTGGGGCTTATGGTGAAAAAGGAAGTATCTTCACATGAAAACTAGACAGAAGATTTCTGAGAAACTGCATTGTGACGTGTGCATTCATCTCATAGAGTTAAACGTTTTATTTCACTGAGCAGATTGGAAACTCTGCTCTTGTAGATTCTGCAAGGGATATTTGTGAGCACTTTGGGGTCTATGATAAAAAAAGAAATATCCTCATATAAAAATTAGACAGAAGCATTCTGATAAACTTCTTTGTGATGTGTGCATTCACCTAACAGAGTTGCACCATTCTTTTGATTAAGCAGTTTGGAAACCGTGTTTTCGTGGAATCTGCAAAGGGATATTTGTGAGCAGATTGAGGGCTATTGTGAAAAAGGAAATATCCTCACATAAAAACTACACAGGAGCTTCCTGAGAAACTTCTTTGTGATGTGTGCATTCATCTCACAGAGCTGAACTTCTCTTTTGATGGAGCAGTTTGGAAACAGTCTTTTTGTAGAAACTGCAATGGGATGTTTGTGAGCCCTTTGAGTCCTATGGTGAAAAACGATATATCTTCACAATAAAACTAGACAGAAGGTTTCTAAGAAACTTCTTTGTAGTATGTGCATTCATCTCACAGAGAGAAAGGATTCTCTTCATTTAGCAGATTGGACACTCTTTTCTTGTAGAATATACAAAGGGATATTTCTGGGCGTTTTGAGGCCTATGGTTAAAAAGGTATATCTTCACAAAGAAACTAGAAAGGAGGTTTCTGAGAAACTTCGTTGAGATATGGGCAATCAACTCACGGAGTTGAACCTTTCTTTTGATTGAGCAGTTTGGAAACAGTGTTTTTGTAGAATTTGCAATGGATAATATGAGCGATTTGAAGCCTATGGTGAAAAAGGAAATATCTTCACATTGAAACTACACAGAAGCTTTTGGAGAAACTTCTTTGTGATATGCACATTCATCTCACAGAGTTGAACCTTTCCTTTGATTGGGCAGTTTCGAAACTGTCGTTTTGTGGAATCTGCAAAGGGATACTTGAGAGCACTTTAGGGACTATGGTGAAAAAGGAAATATGTTCACATAAAAATTAGACAGATGCTTTCTGAGAAACTTCTTTGTGATGTGTGCATTCACCTCCCAGAGTTGAACCTTTATTTTGATTGAGCAGTTTGGAAACAGTCTTTTTGGAGAATCTGCAAAGGGATATTTGTGAGATGTTTGAGGCCTATGGTGAAAAAGGAAATATCTTCACATAACCACTAGCCCGAAGCTTTCTGAGAAACTTCTTTGTGATGTGTGCATTCATCTCAAGGAGGTAAAGTTTGTTTTCATTGATCAGGTTGGAAACTGTGTTCTTGTAGAATCTGTAATGGGATATTTCTGAACACTTTGAGGCCTATGGTGAAAAAGCAAATATCTTTACATAAAAACCAGACAGAAGATTTCTGAGAAACTTCTTTGTGATGTGTGCATTCATCTCACAAAGTTTATCATTTCTTTTGATTGAGCAGTTTGGAAACAGTCTTTTTGTAGAATCTGCAAAGGGATATTTGTTAGCCCTCTGATGCCTATGGTGAAAAGGAAATAACTTCCAATAAAAACTAGAAAGAACTATTCTGAGAAACTGCTTAGTGATGTGCACATTCAGCTCACAGAGGTAAATATTTCTTTTCATTGAGCAGATTGGAAACTCTGTTCTTCTGTAATCTGCAAAAGGATATTTGTGATCACTTTGAGGCATATGGTTAACAAGGAAATATCTTCACATAAAAACTAGACAGAAGCATTCTTAGAAACTTCTCTGTGATGTGTACATTCATCTCACAGAGTTGAACCTTTCTTTTGATAGAGCAGTTTAGAAACAGTATTTTTGTAGAATCTGCAAGGGGATATTTTTGATCCCTTTTAAGGTCTATGTTGTAAAAGGAAATATCTTCACATCAGAATTACACAGAATGTTTCTGAGAAACATCTTTGTGATGTGTGCATTCATCTCACAGAGTTAAATATTTATTTTGATTGAGAATTTTGGAAACAGTCTTTTTGTAAAATCTGCAGAGGGATATTTGTTAGCGCTTTGAGGCCTATGTTGAAAAAGGAAACATCTTGATATAGAAACTATACAGAAGCTTTCCTAGCAACTTCCTTGTGATGTGTGAATTCATCTCACAGAATTGAACCTTTCTTTTGATTGAGCAGTTTGCAAACAGTCTTTTGTAGAATCAGCAAAGGGATATTTGTGAGAGCTTTTTGGCCTATGGTGAAAAAGGAAATATCTTCACATTGAAACTAGTCTGAAGCTTTCTGAGAAACTTCTTTTTTATATGTGCATTTATCTCACAGAGTTGAAACATTCTTTTAATTGAGCAGTTTGGAAACAGTCCTTATTTAGAATCTGCAAAGGGATATTTCTTAGCCCTTTCAGGACTATGGTGAAAAAGGATATATACTCACATAACTACTAGCCAGAAGCTTTCTGAGAAACTTCTTTGTGATGTGTGCATTCATCTCACAGAGGAAAGCTTTCTTTTAATTCAGCAGATTGGAAACTCTGTTCTTGGATAATCTGCAAAGGGATATTTTTGAGCCCTTTGAGGCCTATGGTGAAAAAGGAAATATCTTCACATAAAAACTAGACAGAAGCCTTCTGAGAAACTTCTTTGTGATGTGTGCCTTCATCTCACAGAGTTTTACCTTTGTTTTGATTAAGCACTTTGGAAAGAGTCTTTTTGTAGAATCTGCAGTGGGATATTTGTGATATTTTATAGAATCTGCAGTGGGATATTTGTGAGTGTTTTTAGGCCTATGGCGAAAAAGGAAATATCCTCACATAAAAATTAGACAGAACATTTCTAAGAAACTTCTTTGTGATGTGTGCATTCATCTGACAGATTTGACCCTTTCTTTTGATTGAGTAGTTTGGAAACAGTCTTTTTGTATAATATGAAAGAGATATCTGTGAGCCCTTTGAGGCCAATGGTGAAAAATGAAATATATTCAAATTAAAACTAGGAAGAAGCTTTCTGAGAAACTTCTTTGTGATGTGGGCCTTATCTCAGAGAGTTGAATCTTTCTTTGGATTGAGCAGTTTGGAAAAAGACATTTTGTAGAATCTGCAAATGGATATTTGGAGCACTTTGAGGCCTGTGGTGAAAAACGAAATAGCTTCAAATAAAAACTAGACGGAAGCTTTCCGACAAACTGCTCTGTGATGTGTGATGTGTGCATTCACCTCACAGGGTTGAAACTTTCTTTTGATTTACCAGTTTGGAAATGGTTCTTTTGTAAAATCTCCAAAGGGATATTTGTGAGCAGTTTGAGGCCTGTGGTGAAAAAGGCAATATCATCCCATAAAAACTAGACAGAACGTTTCTGAGAAACTACTTTGTGATGTGTGATTTCATCTCACAGAATTGAACCTTTCTTTTGACTGAGCAGTTTGGAAAAAGGCTTTTTGTAGATTCTGCAAAGGGATATTTGTGAGCCCTTTGAGGCCTATGGTGAAAAAGGAGATATCTTCACATAAAAACTAGACAGGAATTTTCTGAGAATGTACTTTGGGATGTTTTCATTCATCTCACAGAGTTGAACCGTTCTTTTGATTGAGCAGTTTGGAAGCAGTCGTTTTGTAGAAACTGCAAAGGGATATTAGTGATCCATTGGAGGCCTATGGTGAAAAACGAAATAACTTCACATAAAAACTACAAAGAACATTTCTAAGAAACTTCTTTCTGATGTGTGCATTCATCTCACAGAGGTAGACGCTTCTTTTCATTGAGCAGATTGCAAACTCTGTTCTTGGAGAATCTGCACAGGGATATTTGTGAGTGCTTTGAGGCCTAAGGTGAAAAAGGAAATACCTTCACATAAAAAGTATACTGAAGGTTTCTGAGAAACTACTTTGTGATGTGTGCATTCATCTCTCAAACTTGAACCTTTCTTTTAATTGAGCTATTTGGAAACAGTGTTTTTGTAGAATCTGCAAAGGGATATTTTTGAGCCCTTTGAGGCCTATGGTGAAAGAGGAAATATCTTCACATAAAAACTAGACAGAAGCTGTCTGAGAAACTTCTTTGTGAGGTGTGCATTCATCTCACCGAGATGAAAGTTAATTTTTATTGAGCAGTTTGGAAACAGTATTTTTGTAGAATCTGGAAATGGATATGTGGAGTACTTTGAGGGCCATGGTGTTGAAGGAAATACATTCACATAAAAACTAGAGAGAAGCTTTTAGAGAAACTTCTCTGTGATATGTGCATTCATCTCACCAAGTTGAAACTTTCTTTTGATTGAGCAGTTTGGAAACAGTCTTTTTGTAGAATCCGCAAAGGGATATTTTTGAATGCTTTGAGACCTACGGTTAAAAAGGAAATATCTTCACATAAAAATTAGACAGAAGCTTTCTGAGGAATTTCTTTGTGATGTGTGCATTCATCTCACAGAATTGAACCTTTCTTTTGATGGAGCAGTTTGGGAAAAGTCATTTTGTAGAATCTGCAAACGGATACTTGTGAGCTCTTGGAGGACTATGGTGAAAAAGGATATATATTCACATAAAAAGTAGACAGAAGGTTTCTCAGAAACTGATTGGTGATGTGTGCATTCATCTCACAGAAGTAAATCCTTCTTTTCATTGAGCAGATTGGAAACTCTTTTCTTGTAGAATCTGCAAAGGGATACTTTTGAGCACTTTGAGGCCTATGGTGAAAAAGGAAATATCTTCACATGAAAATTAGACAGAAGCATTCTGAGTCACTTCTTTGTGATGTGTGCTTTCATCTCACAGAAATGAACCTTTCTTTTGATTGAAAAGTTTGTAAACAGTCTTTTTGCAGAATCTGTAAAGGGATATTTTTGAGTCCTCTGATGCCTATGCTGAAAAAGGACATATCTTCACATTCAAACTAGACAAAAGCTTTCTTAGAAACTTATTTGTGATGTGTGCATTCTTCTCACAGAGATCAACCTTTCTTTTGATTGAGCAGTTTGGAAACAGTCTTTTTTGTAGAATCTGAAAGGGGATATATGTGAGCGTTTTCAGTCCTATGGTGAAAAAAGACATATCTTCACATAAAAACTAGACAGAAGCTTTTTCAGAAACTTCTCTGTGATGTTTGCATTCATCTCACAGAGTTGAATCTTTCCTTTGATTGAGCAGTTTGGAAACACTCTTTTTGTGGAATCTCCAAAGGACTATTTGTGAGAGGTTTGAGGCCTATGGGGAAAAGGAAATATCTTCAAGTGAAAACTAGACAGATGCTTTGTGAGAAACTTCTTTGTGATGTGTCTATTCGTCTCACAGAGTTGAAACTTTCTTTCATTGAACAGTTTGGAAATAGTCTTTTATATTATCTGTCAAGGGATATTTGGAGCGCTTTGAAGTCTACAATAAAAAAGGAAATATCTTCACATAAAATCTAGACAGTCCTTGCCCATGCCTATGTCCTGAATGGTGATGCCTAGGTTTTTTTCTAGGGTTTTTATGATTTTAGGTCTAACCTTTAAGTCTTTAATCCATCTTGAATTAATTTTTGTATAAGGTGTAAGGAAGGGATCCAGTTTCAGCTTTTTACATATGGCTAGGCTGTTTTCCCAGCACCGTTTATTAAATAGGGAATCCTTTCCCCATTGCTTGTTTTTCTCAGGTTTGTCAAAAATCAGATAGTTGTAGATATGCGGCGTTATTTCTGAGGGCTCTGTTCTGTTCCATTGATCTATATCTCTGTTTTGGTACCAATACCATGCTGTTTTGGTTACTGTAGCCTTGTAGCATAGTTTCAAGTCAGGTAGCGTGCTGCCTCCAGCTTTGTTCTTTTGGCTTAGGATTGATGTGGCGATGTGGGCTCTTTTGGTTCCATATGAACTTTAAAGTAGTTTTTTCCAAATCTGTGAAGAAAGTCATTGGTAGCCTGATGAGGATGGCATTGAATCTGTAAATTACCTTGGGCAGTATGGCCATTTTCACAATATTGATCCTTCCTACCCATGAGCATGGAATGTTCTTCCATTTGTTTGTACCCTCTTTTATTTCATTGAGCAGTGGTTTATAGTTCTCCTTGAAGAGGTCCTTCACGTCCCTTGTAAGTTGGATTCCTAAGTATTTTGTTGTCTTTGAAGCAATTGTGAATGGGAGTACACACATGATTTAGCTCTCTGTTTGTCTGTTATTGGTGTAGAAGAATGCTTGTGATTCTTCTACATTGATTTTGTATCCTGAGACTTTACTGAAGTTGCTTATCAGGTTAAGGAGATTTGGGGCTGAAACGATGGCGGTTTTCTAGATATACAGTCATGTCATCTGCAAACAGGGACAATTTGACTTCCTTTTTTTCTAATTGAATACCCTTTATTTCCTTCCCCTGCTTAATTGCCCTGGCCAGAACTTCCAACACTATGTTGAATAGGAGTGGTGAGGGAGGGCATCCCTGTCTTGTGCCAGTTTTCAAAGGGAATGCTTCCAGTTTTTGCCCATTTGGTATGATATTGGCTGTGGGCTTGTCATAGATAGCTCTTATTATTTTGAGATACGTCCCATCAATACCTAATTGATTGAGAGTTTTTAGCATGAAGGATTGTTGAATTTTGTCAGAGGACTTTTCTGTATCTATTGAGATAATCACGTGGTTTTTGTCTTTGGTTCTGTTTATATACTGGATTATATTTATTGATTTGCGTATATTGAACCAGCCTTGCATCCCAGGGATGAAGCCCGCTTGATCATGGTGGATAAGCTTTTTGATGTGCTGCTGGATTCGGTTTGCCAGTATTTTATTGAGGATTTTTGCATCAATGTTCATCAAGGATATTGGTCTAAAATTCTCTTTTTTGGTTGTGTCTCTTCCTGGCTTTGGTATCAGGATGATGCTGGCCTCATAAAATGAGTTAGGGAGGATTCCCTCTTTTTCTATTGATTGGAATAGTTTCAGAAGGAATGGTACCAGTTCCTCCTTGTACCTCTGGTAGAATTCAGCTGTGAATCCATCTCGTCTTGGACTCTTTGGTTGGTAAGCTATTGATTATTGCCACAATTTCAGAGCCTGTTATTGGTCTATTCAGAGATTCAACTTCTTCCTTGTTTAGTCTTGGGAGGGTGTTTGTGTCGAGGAATTTATCCATTTCTTCTAAATTTTCTAGTTTATTTGCACAGAGGTGTTTGTAGTATTCTCTTATGGTAGTTTGTATTTCTGTTGGATCAGTGGTGATATCCCCTTTATCATTTTTTCTTGAATCTATTTGATTCTTCTCTCTTTTCTTCTTTATTAGTCTTGCTAGCGGTCTATCAATTTTGCTGATCCTTTCAAAAAACCAGCTCCTGGATTCATTAATTTTTGAAGGGTTTTTTTGTGTCTCTATTTCCTTCAGTTTTGCTCTGATTTCAGTTATTTCTTGCCTTCTGCTAGCTTTTGAATGTTTTTGCTCTTGATTTTCTAGTTATTTTAATTGTGATGTTAGGGTGTCAATTTTAACAACAGGTGCTGGAGAGGATGTGGAGAAATAGGAATACTTTTGCACTGTTGGTGGGACTGTAAACTAGTTCAACCATTGTGGAAGTCAGTGTGGTGATTCCTCAGGGATCTAGAACTAGAAATACCATTTGACCCAGCCATCCCATTACTGGGTATATACCCAAAGGATTATAAATCATGCTGCTATAAAGACCCATGCACACATATTTTTATTATGACACTATTCACAATAGCAAAGACTTGGAACCAATGCAAATGTCCAACAATGATAGATTGGATTAAGAAAACGTGTCACATATACACCATGGGATACTATGCATCCATAAAAAATGATGAGTTCATGTCCTTTGTAGGGACATGGATGAAATTAGAAATCATCTTTCTCAGTAAACTATCACAAGAGCAAAAAAAACAAACACTGCATATCCTCACTCATAGGAGGGAATTGAACAATGAGAACACAAGGACACAGGAAGGGGAACATCACATTCTGGGGACTGTTGTGGGTTGTGGGGATGGGGGAGGGATAGCATTAGGAGATATACCTAATGCTAAATGACGAGTTAATCGGTGCAGCACACCATCATGGCACAAGTAATCATATGTGACTAACCTGCACATTGTGCACATGTACCCCAAAACAAAGTATAATAATAAAATAAAAAAAAGAAAATAAAATTTAGACAAAAGCTTTCTGAGAAGCTTCTTTCTGATATGCATTCTTCTTACAGAGTTGTAGTTTTTCTTTGAGTGAGCAGTTTGGAAATATTCTTTTTGTAGTATCCTCAAGGGAATATTTTTGAGCACTCTGAGGCCTATGCTGAAAAAGGAAATATCTTCACGTAAAAACTAGACAAAAGCATTCTGAGAAACTTCTTGGTGATGTGTGCTTTCATCTCACAGAGTTGATACTCTCTTTTGATTGAGCAGTTTGAAAACAGTCTTTTTTGTAGAATCTGCAAATGGATAGTGGGAACGCTTTGGGGCCTATGGTGAACAAGGAAATATCTTCACATAAAAACCAGACAGAATCTTTCTGAGGAGCTTTTTTGGGATTTGTCCAATCATTGCACATAGTTGAAGCTTTCTTTTGATTGAGCAGTTTGGAAACAGTCTTTTTGTAGTATGTGCAAGAGTATATTGGTGAGCAGTTTGTGGCCTATAGTGAAAAAGGAAATAAATTCACATAAAAACTACACAGAAGCTTTTTGAGAAAATTCTTTGTGATGTGTGCTTTCATCTCACAGATGAAACGTTCTTTTTATTGAGCATTATGGAAACAGACTTTTTGTAGAATCTGCAAAGGGATATTTGGAGCGCTTTGAGGCCTATTGTGAAAAAGGAAATATCTTCAAATAAAAACTAGACAGAAACTTTCTGAGACACTACTTTTTGATGTGTGCTTTCATCTAACAGAGTTTAACCTTTTTTTTGATTGAACGATTTGGAAAGGGTCTTTTTGTAGAATATGCCAAGGGATATTTTGAGGTCTTTGGGGCCTATGTTTAAAAACGATATATCTTCACATAAAAACTGGACAGATGCTTTGTGAGAAACTTTTTGTGATGTGTCCATTAATCTCACAGAGCTGAACTTTTCTTTTCATTGAGCAGTTTGGAAATAGTCTTTTTGTGTACTCTTCCAAGGGATATTTGCTGTGCTTTGAAGTCTATGGTGAAAAAGGAAATATCTTCACCTAAACTCTAGACAGAAGATTTCTGAGAAACTTGTTTCTGATGTGTATTCTTCTCATAGAGATGTACTTTTTCTTTGATTGAGCAGTATGGAAATAGTCTTTTTGTAGAATCTGCAAAGGGATATTTTTGAGCACTCTGAGGCCTATGGTGAAAAAGGAAATATCTTCACATAAAAAATAGAAAGAAGCTTTCTGAGAAACGTCTTTGGGATTTGTGCATTCATCTCACAGAGTTGAGCATTTCTTTTGATTGAACAGTTTGAAAGGGTGTTTTTGTAGCATCTCTAAAGAGATATTTGTAAGCGATTGGAAGACTAAGTTGAAAAAGGAAATATCTTCACATAAAAACGAGGCAGAAGCATTTTGAGAAAGGTGTTTTTGATGTGTGCATTCATCTCACACATTTGAAACTTTCTTTTGATTCAGGAGTTTGGCAACAGTCTTTCTCCGGAATCTGCAAAGGGATATTTGTGAACACTTTGAGGCCTATGGTGAAAAAGGAAATATCTTCCCATAAAAACTGTACAGGAGCATTTTGATAAACCTTTTTCTGATGTGTGCATTCATCTCACAGAGGTGAACCTTTCTTTTGATTGAGCAGTTTGGGAGCAGTCTTTTTGTATCATCTGGAAAGGGATATTTGTGAGCCATATTTGGCCTATGGTGAAAAAGGAAACAACTTCAAATAAAATCTAGACAGAAGCTTTCTGAGACACTACTTTGTGACGTGTGCTTACATCTCACAGAGTTGAATCTTTCTTTTGATTGAACAGTTTGGAAACAGTCTTTTTGTAGAATCTGTCAAGGGATATTTGGAGGGCTTTGGGGCCTATGGTTAAAAAGGAAATATCTTCACATAAAAACTAGACAGAAGTTTTGTCAGAAATTTATTTGTGATGTGTCCATTCACCTCTCAGAGTTGAACTTTTCTTTTGATTGAGCAGTTTGTAAATAGTCTTTTGTATGATATGCCAAGGGATAGTTGGAGTGCTTTGAAGTCAATGGTGAAAAAGGAAATATCTTCATATAAAATCTACACAGAAGCTTTCTGAGAAACTTCTTTCTGATCTGCATTCTTCTCATAGAGTTGAACTTTTCCTTTGATTGAGCAGTTTAGAAATATTCTTTTTGTAGAATCCTCAAAGGCATATTTTTGAGCACTTTGAGTCCTATGGTGAAAAAGGAAATATCTTTACATAAAAACTAGACAGAAGCTCTCTGAGAGAGCTCTTTGGGATGTGTGCATTCATCCCACAGAGTTGAACCTGTCCTTTGATCAGTTTGGAAATAGTATTTTTGTAGAATCTGCAAAGGGATATTTGTGAGCCCTTTGAGGCCTGTGGTGAAAAAGGAAATATCTTCAAATAAAAACTAGACAAAAGCTTTCCGAGAAACTTCTTCTTGACGTGTGCTTTCGTTTCACAGAGTTGAAACTTTCTTTTGATTGAGCAGTGTGAAAACAGTCTTTTTGCAGAATCTGCAAGTGGATAGTGAGAATGCTTTGGGATCTATGGTGAAAAAGGAAATATCTTCATATAAAACCCAGACAGAAGCTTTCTGAGAGGCTTCTTTGGGATGTGCCCATTCATTTCACAGAGTCGAAGCTTGCTTTTGATTGAGCAGTTTAGAAACAGTCTTTTTGTAGAATCTGCAAGGGTGTATATGTGAGCGATTTGAGTCCTATGGTGAAAAAGGAAATATCTTCACATAAAAACTAGACAGAAGCTTTTTCAGAAACTTCTTTGTGATATTTGCATTCATCTCACAGAGTTGAACCTTTCCTTTGATTGAGCACTTTGGAACATTCTTTGTGTAGAATCTCCAAAGGAATATTTGTGAGAGGTTTGAGGCCTATGGGGAAAAGGAAATATCTTCAAATGAAAACTAGACAGAAGCTTTCTGAGTAACTGCTTTGTGACATGTGCATTCATCTCAGAGAGTTGAACCTTTCTTTTTTTTGAGTAGTTTGGAAAGAGTCTTTTTGTAGAATCTGTACAGGGATATTTGTGAGTGCTTGGAAGCCTATGGTAAAAAAGGAAATATCTTCACATAAAAATTAGACAGAAGCATTCTGAGAAACATCTTTTTGATGTGTAAATTCATTTCACAGAGTTCAACCTTTCTTTTGATTCAGGAGTTTGGAAACAGTCTTTCTGTAGAATCTGCAAAAGAATATTTGTGAGTGCTTTGAGGCCTACAGTGAAAAAGGAAATATCTTCATATAAAAGGTAGACAGAAGCCTTCTGATAAACTTGTTTGTGATCTGGGCATTTATCTCAGACAGATGAAACTTTCTTTTGAATGAGCCTAAGTTGAAAAAGGAAATATCTTCAAATTAAAACTAGATAAAAGCATTCTGAGACACTACTTTGTGACGTGTGCTTTCATCTCACAGAGTTGAACCTTTATTTTGATTGAACGGTTTTTAAACGTCTTTTTTGTATTGTCTGCAAAGGGATATTTGGAGTGCTTTTGGGCCTTTGGTGAAAAAGAAAATATCTTCACATAAAAACCAGACAGAACCTTTCTGAGAAAGTTGTTTTCGATGTGTCCATTCATCTCACAGTGTTGAAACTTTCCTTTGATCGAGCAGTGTGGGAACAGTCTTTTTGTAGTATCTGCAAAAGGGTATTTGGAGCAGTTTAGGCCTATGTTGAAAAAGGTAATACATTTACATAAAAACTAGACAAAAGCTTTCTGAGAAACTTCTTTGTGATGTGTGCATTCATCCCATAGAGTTGAACCTAGGTTTTATTGAGCAATTTGGAAACAGTCTTTTTGTAGAATCTGCAGAGGGATATTTGGAGCACTTTGAGGCATATGGTGAAAAAGGAAATATCCTCAAATAAAAACTAGGCAGAACCTTTCTCAGAAACTACTTTGCAATGTGTGCATTCATCTCACAGAGTTGAACCTTTCTTTTGATTGAGCAGTGTGGAAGCAGACTTTTTGTAAAATCTGCAAAGCAATATTTGTGGGAGGTTTGAGGCCTATGGAGAAAAAGCAAATATCTTCACATAAAATCTGAATCAGAATGCTTCAGATAGAAGCATTCTGAGAAACTTGTTTGTGACAGTTTCTTTCATCTCACAGAGTTGAACCTTTGTTTTGATTGAGCAGTTTGGATACAGTCCTTTTATAGAGTCTGTAACGGGATATTTGTGAACCCTTTGAGGCCTGTGGTGAAAAAGGAAATACCTTCAGATGAAAACTAGACAGAAGCTTTCTGAGAAACTTCGTTGTAATGTGTGCATTCATCTCAAACAGCTGAAACTTTCTTTTGATTTGGGCAGTTTGGAAATAGTCTTTTTGTAGAATCTGCAAAGGGCTGTTTCTGAGCCCTTTGTGGCCTACGGTGAAAAAGGAAATATCTTCACATAAAAACTAGACAGAAGCTTTTTCAGAAACTTTTTTTGTGATTTTTGCATTCATGTCACAGAGTTGAAACTTTCTTTTGATTGAGCAGTTTGGAAACCGTCTTTTTGTAGGATCGGCAAAGGGAAATTTGTGAGCACTTTGAAGCCTATGGTGATAAAGGAAATATATTCACATGAAGAGTAGACAGAACTTTTCTGAGAAACTTCTTTGTGATGTGTGCATTCATCTCACAGAGTTGAACCTTTCTTTTGATTGAGAAGTTGGGAAACAGTCTTTTTGTGGAATATGTAAAGGGATAATTGTGAGCCCTTTGAGGTATATGGTGAAGAAGGAAATATCTTCAAATAAAAACTAGACAGAAGATTTCTGAGAAACTTCTTTGTGATGCTTGCATTCATCTCCCCGAGTTGAAACATTCTTCTCATTGAGCAGTTTGGAATCAGTCCTTTTGTGGAATCTGCAGATGGACATTTGGAGCGCTTTGAGGCCTATGGTGAAAAACGATATATCTTCACATAAAAACTAGACAGAAGCTTTCTGAGAACCTTCTTTGTGATGTGTGCATTCATCTCACAGTGTCGAACCTTTCTTTTGACTGAGGAGTTTGGAAACAGTCTTTTTGTAGAACCTCCCAAGTTATATTTGTGAGTGGATTGTGGCCTATGGGAAAAAGGAAATATCTTCACATAAAAACTAGACAGAAGCGTTTTCAGAAACTTCTTTGCAATGTGTGCATTCATCTCACAGGGCTTTCTTTTGATTGAACAGTTTAGAAACAGTCTTTTTTTATTATCTGCCAAGCAATATGTGGAGTGCTTTGATAATATCTTTATGGAAAATGTAATATCTTTATGGAAAAATTAGAGAGAGGCTTTCTGAGAAACGTCTTTCTGATGTGTGCATTCATCTCTCAGAGCTGAGACTTTCTTTTATTGAGCAGTTTGGATACATTCTTTTTGGAGATTCTGCAAAGGGATATTCCTGAGCACCTTGAGTCCTGTGGTGAAAAAGAAAATATCTTCACATAAAAACTAGACAGAAGCTTTCTGAGAAACTTCTTTTTGAAATGTGCATTCATCTCACAGAATTGAACCTTGTTTTTGATTGAGCAGTTTGGAAACACTCTTTTTGTAGAATCTACAAAGGGATATTTGTAGTGCTTTGAGGACTATGGTGAAAAAGGAAATATCTTCACTTAAAAACTAGACAGAATTTTTCTGAGAAACTTTGTGAAGTGTGCCATCATCTCTCAGAGTTGAACCTTTCTTCTGATTGAGCAGTTTGCAAATAGTCTTTTTGTAGAATCTGCTAGGGGATGATTGTTAGAGGTTTGAGGCCTATGGTTGAAATGGAAATATCTTCACATAAAAACTAGACAGAAGCTTTCTGAGAAACTTTTTTGTAATGTGCACTTTGATCTCACAGACTTGAACCTTTCTTTTGATTGAGCAGTTTGGAAACAGCCTTTTTGTGGAATCCACAAAGGGATATTTGTGAGCCCTTGTAGTTCTATGGTGAAAAAGGATATATGTTCACATAAAAACTAGGCAGAACGTTTCTGAGAAACTGCTTTGTGTTGTGTAAATTCTTCGGACAGAGGTAAACGTTCCTTTTCATTGATCAGATTGGGAACCCTGTTTTTATGTAATCTGCAAAGGGATTTGTGATAAATTTCAGGCCTGTGGTGATAAAGGAAATATCTTCAAATGAAAACTAGACAGAACGTTTCTGAGAAACTTCTTTGGGATGTGTGCACTCATCTCACAGAGTTGAGCATTTCTTTGATTGAGCAGTTTGGACACAGTCTTTCTGTAGGATCAGAAAAGGTATGTTTGTGAGCTGTTTGAGGACTATGGTGAAAAAGGAAATATCTTCACATAAAAATTAGACACAAGGTTTCTGAGAAACCGATTTCTGCTGTGTGCATTCATCTCACATTAGAGTAGAATGGAACCTCTGTTCCTGTAGAATCTGTGAGGTGATATTTGTGAGCACTTTGAGGCCTATCATCAAAAAGGAAATATCTTCACATAAAAACTAGACAGATGGTTTCTGAGAAACTTCTTTGTGAAGGGTGCATTCATGTCACAGTGTTGAACCTTTGTTTTGAATAAGCAGTTTGGAAAGAGTGTTTTTGTAGAATCTGCAAAGTGATCATTCTGAGCCCTTTTGAGGCCTATGGTGCAAAAGGAAATAACTTCACATTAAAACTAGACATAAGTTTCTGAGAAAATTCTCTGTGATGTGTTCATTCATCTCACAATGTTGAACTTTTCTTTTGATCGAGCAGTTTGGGAAAAGACTTTTTGTAGAAATTGCAAAGGAATATTTGTGACCGCTTTGAGACTATGTTGAAAATGGAAATATCGTCACATAAAAACGAGACAGAGGCTGTCTGAGAAACTTCCTTGTGATGTGTGCATTCATCTCTCAGAGTTGAATCTTTCTTTTGATTGAACAGTTTGATAACAGTCTTTTTTCACAATCTGCAAAGGGATATTTGTGAGCACTTTGAGGTCTATAGTGAAAATGAAAATATCTTCACATAAAAATTAGATAGAAGCTGTTTGAGAAACTTCTTTGTGATGTGTGCATTCATCTCACAGAGATGAAACTTTCTTTTTATTGAGCAGTTTGGGACCATTCTTTTAGAATCTTAAAAGGAATACTTTTGAGTACTTTGCAGCCTATGTTGAAAATGGAAATATCTTCACATAAAAACGAAACGGAAGCATTCTGAGAACATTCTTTGTGATGTGTGCATTCATCTCTCAGAGTTGAACCTTTCTTTTGATTGAACAGTTTTGTAACAGTCTTTCTGTAGAATCCGAAAAGCGATATTTGTGCAGTTTGAGGCCCATGGTGAAATAAGAAATATCCTCAAATAAAAACTAGGCAGAAGATTTCTGAGAAAATTATTTGTGATGCGTGCAATCATCTCACAGAGTTGAACCTGTCTTTTGGTTGTGCAGTTTGGAGACAGTTTTTTCTTGGTTCTACAAACGGATCTTTTTGAGTGCTTGAAGGCCTATGCTGAAATATGAAGTATAATAATATAAAAACTAGGTGGAAGATTTCTGAAGAATTTCCTTGTGATGTGTGCATTCATCTCACAGAGATAAACGTTTCTTTTCCTTGAGCTGATTGGAGACTCTGTTCTTGTAGAAGCTTCAAAGGAATATTTTTGAGCTCTTTGAAGCCTATGTTGAAAACGGAAGTATCTTCACATAAAAACAGGACAGAAGCTTTCAAAGAAAAGTCTTTGTGATGTGGGCACTCATCTCAGAGGTTTGAACCTTTCTTTTGAATGAGCAGTTTGGAAAGAGTCTTTGTGTAGAATCTGCAAAGAGATATTTGTGAGCCCTTTGAGGCCTATGGTGAAAAACGAAATATCTTTACATAAAAACTAGACAGATTTCTGAGAAACATGTTTTTGAAGTACACATTCATCTCAGAGAGTTGAACCTTTCTTTTGATTGAGTAATTTGGGAACATTATCTTTGTAGAATCTGTAAAGGCATATTTTTGATCTCTTTCAGGATGATGGTGAAAAGGAAATATCTTCACATGAAAACTAGACAGAATGTTTCTGAGAAACTGCATTGTGATGTGTGCATTCATCTCACAGTGATGCATGGTTCTTTTCATTGAGCAGTTTCAAAAAAGTGTTTTTGTAGAATCTGCAAAGGGATATTTGAGGGCTGTTGGAGACGTATGTTGAAAAAGGAAATATCTTCACATAAAAACTACACAGAACCTTTATGAGAAACTTCTTTTTGATGTGTGCATTCATCTCACAGAGCTGAACATCTGTTTTGATTGAGCAGTTTGGAAACAGTCTTTGGTAGAATCTGCAAAGGGATATTTGTGAGCTCTTTGAGGCCTCTGGTAAAAAAGGAAATATCTTTACATGCAAACTAGACAGAAGCTTTCTGAGAAACTTCTTTGTTACATGTGCATTCGTTTGACAGAAGTAAAGGAATCTCTTCATTGAGCAGATTGAAAACTCTCTTCTTGTAGAATCTGCAAAGGGATATTTGTGAGCGGTTAGAGGCCTGTGGTTAAAAAGTTATATCTTCACATGGAAACTAGAAAGATGGTTTCTCAGAAACTTCTTTGTGTTGTGGGCATTCATCTCACAGAGTTGAGCCTTTGTTTTGATTGAGCAGTTTCAAAACAGTGTTTTTTTGCAATCTGCAATAGATATTTTTGAGCAGTTTGAAGCCTATGGTGAAAAAGGAAATATCTTCTCATAAAAACTAGACAGAATCTTTCAGAGAAACTGCTTTGTGATATATGCATTGATCTCACAGAGATGAACTTTTCTTTTGATTAAGCAGTTTCAAAACTGTCTTTTTGTAGAATCTGTTAATGGATACTTGTGAGCACTTTGAGGCATATGGTGAAAACGGAAATATCTTCATATTAAAATGAGACAGAAGCTTTCTGAGAAACTTCTTTGTGATGTGTGCATTCATCTCACTGAGCTGAACCTCTCTTTGGATTGATTAGTTTGTAAACAGTCTTTTTTTAGAATCTGCAAAGGGATGTTTGAGAGCGGTTCTGTGTCTATGGTGAAAAAGGAAATATCTTCACAAAAAAACTAGACAGAAGCTTTTTGAGAAACTGCTCATAACGTATGCATTCATCTCACAGAGTTTAAATCTTCTTTTGATTAAGCAGTTTGCAAGTAGTCTTTTTGTGGAATCTGCACAGGGATATTTGTGAGCGGTTTCAGGGCTATGGTGAAAAAGGAAATAGCTTCACATAAAAACTAGATAGAAGCTTTCTGAGAAACTTCCATGTGATGTGTTCATTCTCCTTACAGAGTTGAACCTCTCTTTTGATTGAGCAGTTTGGAAACAGTCTTTTTGTAGAATCTGCAAAGGGATATTTGTGAGACCTTTGTGACATATGGTGAAAAAGTAAATATCTTCACATAAACACCAGACAGAAGGTTTCTGAGAAACTGCTTTGTGATGTGTGCATTCATCTGTCAGAGTTAAAGTCTTTTTTTCATTGAGCAGATTGGGAAGTCTGTTCTTGTAGAATCTACAAAGGGATACTTGTCAGCACTTTGAGGCTCATGGTTAAAAAGGAAATTTCTTCATATAAAAACTGTACAGAATATTTCTGAGAAACTTCTTTGTAATGTGTGTATTCATCTCAGAGAGTTAAAACATTCTTTTGATTGAGAAGTTTGGAAACCGTCTTTTTGTATAACCTGCAAAGGGATATTTGTGAGTAGATTGAGGTCTTTGGTGAAAAAGGGAATATATTCACATAAAAAATAGACAGAAGCTTTCTGAGATACTTCTTTGTGCTGTGTGCATTCATCTCATAGAGATGAATCTTACTTTCAATTGAGCAGTTTGGAAGCAGTCTTTTTGTAGAATCTGCAAAGGGATATTTCTGAGCCCTTTGAGGTCTGTGTTGAAAAACGAAATACCTTCACATAAAACCTGGACAGAATCTTTCTGAGAAACTTCTTTGTGATGCATGCATTCACGTCACAGATTTGAAATTTCTTTTGATTGAGCAGTTTGGAACCAGTTTTTTTTAGAGTCTGCAAAGGGATATTTGTTGGCCTTTTCAGTAGTATGGTGAAAAAGGAAATAGCCTAATAAAAAAACTAGACAGAAGGTTTCCAAGAAGCTGCTTTGTGATGTGTAGATTCATCCCAGATAGGTAAAAGTTTCTTTTCATTGAGCAGATTGGAAACTCTCTTGTTGTACAATCAGCAAACGGATATTTGTGAGCCCTTTGAGGCCTATGGTGAAAAAGGAAATATCTTCACATAAAAAGTAGACAGAAGCTTTCTGAGAAACTGTATTTTTACTTGTGCATTCATCTCACAGAGTTGATCCTTTCTTTTGATTGAGCAGTTTGGAAACAGTCTTTTTGTAAACTCTGCAAAGGGATATTTGTGAGCCCTTTGATGCCTTTGGGGAAAAAGGAAATGTCCTCACATAAAAATTAGACAGAACTTTCTGAGAAACTTATTTGTGATGTGTGTATTCAACTCACAGAGTTGAATGTTCCCTTTGATAGAGCAGTTTTGAAACACCCTTTTAGTACAATCTGCAAGTGGATATTTGGAGTGCTTTGAGGCCTATTCTGGAAAAGGAAATATCTTCACATAAAAACTAGACAGAAGAATTCTCATAAACTTCTCTGTGCTTTGTGCATTCAACACACAGATTTGAACCTTCCTTTTGATAGAACAGTTTTGAAACACTCTTTTTGTAGAATCTGCAAGTGGATATCTGGAGGGCTTTGAGGCCTGTGCTGGAAAAGGAAATATCTTCACATAAAAACTAGAAAGCAGCATTCTAAGAAACTTCTTTGTGATGTGTGCATTCAACTCACAGAAGTGAACATTCCTTTTCATAGAGCAGTTTGGAAACAGTCTTTTTGTAGAATCTGAAAATGGACACTTGGAGCACTTTGAGACCTATGGTGAAAAAGGAAATATCTTCACATAAAAACTAGACAGAAGCTTTCTGATAAACTTCTTTGTTATATGTGCATTAATCCCAGGGACTTGAACCTTTCTTTTGGTTAAGTAGTTTGGATACAGTCTTTTTGTAGAATCTGCAAAGGGATATTTCTGAGCAGTTTGACGCTTATGGTTGATAAAGGAAATATCTTCACATAAGAACTAGACAAAAGCTTTCTGAAAAACTTTGTGATGTGACCAGTCAGCTCACAGGGATGAACTTTTCTTTTGATTGATCAGTTTGGAAACCGTCTTTTTGTAGAAACTCCAAAGAGATATTTGTGAGCCCTTTGAGGTCTGTGGTGAAAAAGGAAATATCTTCACATAAAAATTAGACAGAAGCTTTCTGAGAACATTCTTGGTGCTATGTGCATTCATCTCACAGAGTTGAAGCTTTCTTTCGATTTAGCAGTTTGGAAAAAGTCTTTTTTACAATGTGTAAATGGATATTTGTAAGCCCTTTGATGCCTATGGTGAAAAAGGAAATATCATCACGTAAAAACTAGAAAGAAGCTTTCTGAGAAACTTCTTTGTGATGCGTGCTTCCATCTCATAGACTTAAATCTTTAGATTGAGCAGTTTAGAAAATGCCTTTTTGTAGAATCTGCAAGGGGACATTTTTGAGCTGAAGAGGCCTATGGTGAAAAAGGAAATATCCTCACATAAAAACTAGACATAAACTTTCTGAGAAACTCCTTTGTGATGTGTGTTTTCATCTCACAGAGGTAAACGTTTCTTTTCATTGAGCAGATTGGTTACTGTTCTCATAGAGTCTGCAATGGGCATATTTGAGTGCTTTGAGGCCTATGGTGAAAAAGGAAATATCTTCAAATAAAAAGTAGATAGAAGCTTTCTGAGAAACTTCTTTTGATGGGTGCATTCAACTCACAGAGCTGAACCTCACTTTTGATTGAGCAGTTTGGAAACAGTCTTTCTGTAGAATCCACAAAGTGATATTTGTGAGCAGTTTGAGGCCTATGGTGAAAAAGGAAATATCCTCACATAAAAACTAGACAGAAGCTTTCTGAAAACTTCTTTGTGCTGTGTGCATTCATCTCACAGAATTGACCCTTTCTTTTGATTCAGCATTATGGAAACAGTCTTCTTGTGGAATCTGCAAATGGATATTTTGAGCACTTTGAGGCCTATTGTGAAAAAGGGAATAACTTCACATAAAAAATAGACAGAAGCTTTCTGTGAAACTGCTTTGTGATGTGTAGATTCATCTCATGGAGTTGAACCTTTCTTTTGATTGAGCACTTTGGAAACAGTCTTTTCATAGATTCTGCAAAGGGATATTTTTGAGCCCTTTCAAGCCTATGGTGAAAAAGGAAATATCTTCAAATAAAATCTAGACAGAAGCTTCGTCGGAAACTGCTTTGTGATGTGTCCATTCATCTCACAGACTTGAAACTTTCTTCTGATTGAGCATTTTGGAAACGGTCTTTTTGTAGAATCTGCAAAGGGATATTTTTGAGTGCTTTGAGGCCTTTGGTGAAAAAGGAAATATCTTCACATAAAAACTAGATGGAAGTTTTCTGAGAAAGTTCTTTTGGTGTATGCATTCATCTCACAGAGTTGAACCTGTCTTTTGAGAGAGCAGTTTGTAAACAGTATTTTTGTAGAATCTGCAAAGGGATATTTTTGATCCCTTTGAGGCCTAAGGCGAAAAATGAAATAGCTTCAAAAAAAACTAGATGGAAGCTTTCTAACAAACTTCTTTGTGATATGTGATTTCAGCTCACTTAGTTTACACTTAGTTTACACTTAGTTTTGATGGAGCAGTTTGGAAATAGTCTTTTTGTAAAATATGGAAAGGGATATATGTCATTGGATTGAGGCCTAAGGTGTAAAAGGAAATAACTTCACATAAAAACTAGACAGAAGATTTCTGAGAAACTCCTTTGTGATGTATGCATTCATCTCAGAGACTTGATCCTTTCTTTTGATTGAGCAGTATAGAAACAGACTTTTTGAAGAATCTGCAAAGGGATATTAGTGAGCGGTTTGAGGCCTATGGTGTAAAAGGATATATCTTCACATAAAAACTAGACAGAAGCTTTCTGAGAAACTTCCTTGTTATGTGTGCATTCATCTCACAGAGTTGAACCTTACTTTTGATTGGACAGTTCAGAAACAGTCTTTTTGTAGTATCTCCCAAGAGATATTTGGAGCACTTTGAGGCCTATAGAGAAAAAGGAAATATCTTCACATAAAAACTAGATAGAAGCTTTGTGAAAAACTTCCCTGTGATGTGTGCATTCATCTCACACTATTGAACCTTTCTTTTGATTGAGAAGTTTGGAAACAGTCTTTTTGTAGAATCTGGAAATGGATATTTGTATCGGTTTGAGGCCTATGGTTAATAAGGAAATATCTTCACATAAAAACTACACAGAAGTTTTCTGAGAAAACTGTGAAGTGTCCTTTCATCTCACACATTTGAACATTTCCTGTGATTGAGCAGTTTGGAAACAGTCTTTTTGAGGATCTGCAAAGGGATGTTTGTGAGTCGTTTGAGGCCTATGGTGAAAAAGGAAATATCTTCACATTAAAATTAGACAGAAGGTTTCTGAGAAACTTCTTGTGATGTGTGTGTTCATCTCACAGAGTTAAACATTTCTTTTGATTGAGCAGTTTTGAAACAGTCTTTTTGTTGAATCTGCCAAGAGATATTTGGAGTGCTTTGAGGCCTATGGTGAAAAAGGAAATATCTTCACATGAAAACTAGACAGAAGTTTTCTGAGAAACTTCTATGTGATGTATGCATTCATCTCACAGAGTTGAACCTTTCTTTTGATTGAGCAGTTTGGAAACAGTCTTTTTGTAGAATTGGCAAAGGGATATTTGGAGTGTTTTGAGACGTAAGGTGGAAAAGGAAATATCTTCACGTAAAAAGCAGACCAAAGTTTTCTGAGAACTTCTTTATGATATGTGCATTAATCTCACAGAGTTGAACATTTCTTTTGATTGAGCAGTTCGGAAACAGTCTTTTTGTGGAATCTGTAAAGGGATATATGTGAGACCTTTCTGGCCTGTGGTGAAAAATGAAATATCTTCACAGCAAACTAGACAAAAGCTTTCAGAGAAACTTCTTTATTATGTGTGCTTTCATCTCATAGAGTTGAACCTTCCTTTTCATTGAGCAGTTTGGAGACAGTCTTTTTGTAGAATCTTCCAAGTGATATTTGGATGGCTTTCAGGCCTATAATGAAAAAGAAATTATTGTCACATAAAAACTAGTCAGAAGCTTTCTGAGAAATTATTTTGTGAAGTGTGCATTCATCCCACAGATTTGAAACTTTCTGTTCATTGAGCAGTTTGGAAACAGTCTTTTTGAGGAATCTGCAAAGGGGTGTTTGTGAGCCCTTTGAGGCCTGCAGTGAAAAAGGAAACATCTTCACATAAAAACTAGACAGAAGCTTTCTGAGAAACTTCCTTGTCATCTTGCATTCACCTCACCCTGATGAACCCTTCTTCTGATTGAGCAGTTTTGAAACAGTCTTATTGTAGGATCTGCAAAGGGATATTTTAGAGCAGTTTGTGGCCTAGAGTGAAAAAGGAAATAGCTTCACATAAAAACCAGACAGAAGCTTTTTGAGTAGCTTTTTTGCGATGTGTGTTTTTCTCTCACAGAGTTGAAAACTTCTTTTGATGGAGCAGTTTGGAAACAGTCTTTTTGTAGTATCTGCCAAGGGATATTTGGAACACTTTGTGGCCTATGGTGAAAAAGGAAATATCTTCACACAAAAACTACACAGAAGCATTCTGAGAAACTTCTTTGTGATGTGTGGACTCATCTCACAGAACTGAACCTTTCTTTTGACTGAGCAGTTTGGAAGCAGTCTTTTTTGGAATCTGCAAAAGGATAATTTGAGCGGTTGGAGGCCTATGTTGAAAAAGGAAATATCTTCATCACATAAAAATTAGACAGAAGCTTTCTGAGAAACTTCTTTTTGATGTGTCCATTAATCTCACAGAGTTGAACCTTTCCTTTGAGCAGTTTGGAAGCAGACTTTTTGAAGACTCTGCAAAGGGATATTGGTGAGCGTTTTGAGGCCTATGTTGAAAAAGGATATATCTTCACATAAAAACCACACTGAAGTTTTCTGAGAAACTTCTCTGTTCTCTCTGCATTCATCTCACAGAGTTGAAACTTTCTTTTGATTGAGCAGTTTGGAAACAGTCTTTTTGTAGTATCTCCCAAGTGATACTTGGAGTGCTTTGAGGCCTACAGTGAAAAAGGAAATAGCTTCACATAAAAACTAGGCAGAAACTTTCTGAGAAACATCTTTGTGACATGGGCATTCATCTCACGTACGTGAAACTTTCCTTTGATTGAGCAGTTTTTGAACAGTCTTTTTATAGAATCTGTAAAGGGATATACATGAGCTGTTTGAGGTCTGTGTTGAATAGGATATATCTTCACATCAAAACTAGACAGAAGCTATCTGAGAAACTTCTTTGTGATGTGTGCATTCATCTCACAGAGTTAAACCTTTCTTTGTTTGAACAGTATGGAAACAGTCTTTTTGCAGAATCTGCAAATGAATACTTGGAGCGCATTGAGTCCTATGGTGAAAAAGGAATCATCTTCACATAAAAACTAGACAGAAGCTTTGTGAACAACTTCTTTGTGATGTGTGCATTCATCTCAAAGAGTTGAACCTTTCTTTTGGCTGAACCATTTGGAAACCGTGTTTTTGTGGAATCTGCAAAGGGATGTGTGGAGCTCTTTCAGGCTTATGGTGAAAAAGGAAATATCTTCACATAAAACCTGGACAGAAGCTTTCTGAGAAACTTCTTTGTGATGTGTCCATTCATCTCACACAGTTGAACCTTTCCTTTGATTGAGCAGTTTGGAAACAGTCTTTTTGAAAGATCTGCAAAGAGATATTTGTGAGTGGTTTGAGGCCTATGATAAAAAGGAAATATCTTCACATTAAAACTAGATAGAAGCTTTTTGATAAACTATTTTGTGATGTGTGCATTCATCTCACAGTGTTTAACCCCTCTTTTGATTGAGCAGTTTGGAAACAGTCTTTTTGTAGAATCTGCAAAGGGATATTTCGAGTGCTTTTATGTCTTTGGTGGAAAAGGAAATTTCTTCACTTAAATACAAGATGGAAGTTTTCTGATAAACTTCTTTATGATGTGGACATTCGATCCACAGAGTTGAACCTTTCATTTCATTGAAAAGTTTGGAAACAGTATTTTTGTGAAATCTGCAAAGGGATATTTGAAGTGCTTTGAGTCCTATGGTGGAAAAAGAAATATCGTCACATAAAAACTAGACAGAAGCATTCTGAGAAACTCCTTTGTGATGTGTGCATTCATCTCATGGTATTGTACTTTCCATTTGATTGAACAGTTTGGAAACAGTCGTTTTGTAGAATCTGTAAAGTGATATATGTGAGACGTTTGTGTTCTGCAGTGAAAAATGTAATATCTTCACACCAAACGAGACAGAAGCTCTCTGGGAAACTTCTTTATGACATGTGCATTCATCTCACAGAGTTGAAGCTTCCTTTTCATTGAGCAGTTTGGAAACAGTCTTTTTGTAGAATCTGTCAAGTGATATTTTGATAGCTTTTAGGCCTATGGTGTAGAAGAAATATCATCATGTAAAAACTAGTCAGACACTTTCTGAGAAACTTCTTTGTGATGTATGTATTCATCTCACAGATTTGGACCTAATTTTCATTGAACACTTTTTAAATCATCTTTTTGCAGAATCTGTAAAGGGATATATGTGAGCCCTTTGAGGTCTACAGTGGAAAGGACATATCTTCACATAAAAACTAGACAGAAGCATTCTGAGAAACTTCTTTGTGATGTGTGCATTCATCTCACAGAATTGAACCTTTCTTTTGATTGAGCAGTTTGGAAACAGTCTTTATGTAGAATCTGCAGAGGGATATTTGGGAGTGCATTGAGGCCTTTGGTGAAAAGGGAAATATCTTCACATAAAAACTAGAAAGAAGCTTTCTGAGAAACTGCTTAGTGATGTGTGCATTCATCTCATAGGAAAAAACGTATCTTTTCATTGAGCAGATTGGAAACTGTTCTTCTAGAATCGGCAAAGGGATATTTGTGAGCTCTTTGAGCCCTATGGTGAAAAAGGAAATGTCTTCACATAAAAACTCTAAAGAAGATTTCTGAGAAAATTCTTTGTGGTGTGTGCATTTGTCTCACAGAGTTGAACCATTCTTTTGATTCAGCAGTTTGGAAACAGTCTTTTTGTAGAATCCACAAAAGGATATTTCAGAGCACATTGAGGCCTGGGGTGAAAAAGGATATATCTTCACATAAAAACAAGAACGAAGCTTTCTGTGAAACTGCTGTGTTGAGTGCATTCATCTCACAGAGGTAAACATTTCGTTTCATTGAGCAGTTTGTACACTCTCTTCTTCTAGAGTCTCCAAAGGGATATTTGTGAGTGCTTTGAGGCCTATGGTGAAAAACGAAATATCATCAGATAAAAACTATAAAGAAGAGTTCTGAGAAACTGCTTTGTAATGTGTGCATTTACCTCACAGAAGTAAACGTTTCTTTTCATTAAGGAGTTTGGAAACTATCCTTCTAGAATCGGCAAGGGGATATTTGTGAGTGCTTTGAGGCCTATGGTGAAAAACGAAATATCATCAGATAAAAGCTATAAAGAAGATTTCTGAGAAACTTCTTCATAATGTGTGCATTCATCTCACAGAGTTGAACCTTTCTTTTCATTGAACAGCATGGAAACAGTCTTTTTGTAGAATCTGCAATGTGATGTTCGTGAAGGCATTGAGGCTTATGGTGAAAAATGAAATATCTTCACATAAAAACTAGACATATGCTTTCTGAGAAACTTCCTTGTGATTTGCCCATTCATCTCACAGAGTTGAACATTTCTTTACATGGCGCAGTTTGGAAGCAGTCTTTTTGTAGGATCTGCAAACAGATATTTGTGAACGCTTTGATGCCTATGGTGAAAAAGGAAATATCTTCACATAAAAACTAGACAGAAGCTTTCTCAGAAACCTCTTTGTGATATGTGCATTCATCTCACAGAGTTTAAACTATCTTTTGATTGAGCACTTTGGAAAGAGTCTTTTTATAGAATCTACAAAGAGATATTTTTGAGTGGTTTGAGGCCTGTGGTGAAAAAGGAAATATCCACAAATAAAATCTAGACAGAAGCTTTCTGAGAAACTTCTTTGTGATGTGCACATTCATCTCACAGAGTTGAACATTTCTTTTGGTTGAGCAGTTTGGAAACAGTCTATTTATAGATTCTGAAAAGGGATATTTGTGAGTGCTTTGAAGCCTATGGTTAAAAAAGGAAATATCCACAAATGAAATCTAGAAAGAAACTTTCTGAGAAATTTTCTTGTGATGTGTGCATTCACCTCACAGAATTAAACCTTTCTTTTTATTGAGTAGTATGGAAATAGTGTTTTTGTGGAACCTACAAAGTATTATCTGTGAACGCTTTGAGGCTTAGGTGAAAAAGTAAATATCTTCACATAAAAATTAGACAGAAGCTTTATGAGAAACGTCTTTGGGATGAGTACATTCACCTCACAGTGTTGAACCTTTCTTTTTATTGAGCAGTTTGGAAACACTATTTCTGTAGAATCTTCAAAGAGATATTTATAGGCGGTTTGAGGCATGTGGTGAAAAAGGGAATGTCTTCACATAAAAACTAGACAGAAGCTTTCTGAGAATCTTCTATGTGATGTGTGCATTCATCTCACACAGTTGAACGTTTCTTTTGATTGAGCAGTTTGAAAACAGTCTTTTTGTAGAATCCACAATGGGACATCTGAGAATGCTTTGAGGCCTGTGGTGAAAAAGTAAAAATATTCACATAAAAAGTAGACAGAAATTTTCTGAGAAACTTTGTCATAATGTTTGCATTCATTTCAAAGAGTTTAACATTTTTTTTCATTGAGCAGTTTGGAAACAGTCTTTTTGTTGAATCTGCAAAGGGATATATGTAGGCAGTTTGAGTCTTATGATGAAAAAGGAAATGGCTTCACATAAAAACTAGACAGAAACTTTCTGAGAAACTTCTTTGTGATATGTGCATTCATCTCACAGACTTGAATCATTCTTTTGACTGATCATTTGGGAAACTGCCTTTTTGTAGCATCTGCATAGGGAGATTTGTGAGCCCATTTAGGACTATGGTGAAAAAGAAAATATCTTCACATAGAAACTAGACAGAAGCTGTCTGAGAAACTTATTTTTGATGTGTGCATTCATCACACGAATCTTCCTTTTGATTGTGCAGTTTGGAAATGGTCTTTCTGGAGAATCTGCAAAGGGATATTTGTGAGCGTTTTGAGGTCTATGTTGAGAAAGGAACTATTTTGATATGAAAACTAGACAGAAGCTTTCAGAGAAACTTCTCTATAATCGGTGCATTTTTCTCACAGAATTGAACCCGTCCTTTGACTGAGCAGTTTACAAATGCTCTTTTTTTAGAATCTGCAAAGTGATATTTGTGAAAGATTTGAGGCTTCTGTTGAGAAACGAAATATCTTCACATAAAAACTAGACAGAAGCTTTCTGAGAAACGTCTTTGGGATGTGTACATTCACCTCATAGAGTTTAATATTTCTCTTGATTGAGCAGTTTGGAAACAGTCTTTTTCTAGAATCTGCAAAGGATATTTATAGACAGTTTGAGGCATGTGCTGAAAAAGGAAATATTTTCACATAAAAGCTAGACAAAAGCTTTCTGAGAAAGTACTTTGTGATGTGTCCATTCATCTCACAGAGTTGAGCCTTTCTTTTGATTGATCATTTGGGAAACAGTCTTTTTGTAAATTCTACAAAGGGATATTTGTGAGTGCTTTGAGGCCTGTGGTGAAAAAGGATATATATTCACATAAAAAGTAAACAGAATATTTCTGAGAAACTTCTTTGTGCTTTGTGCATTCATCTCACAGAGTTGAACATTTCTTTTGATTGAGCAGTTTGGAAACAGTCTTCTTGTGGAATCTGCAACTGGATATTTGGAGTGCTTTGAGGCCCATGGTGAAAAAGGAAATAACTTCATATAAAAACTAGAGAGAACCATTCTGAAAAACTTCCTTTTGATGTGTGCATTTATCTCACAGAGTTTAAACTTTCTTTTCATTGAGCAGTTTGGAAACCGTGTGTTTGGAGAATCTGCAAAGGGATATTTGTTTGAGGTTTGAGGCCTATCTTGAAAATGGAAATATCCACAAATATAAACTAGACAGAAGCTTTCTAAGAAGCTTCTTTGTGATGTGTGCATTCATCTCAAAGACTTGGAGGTTTCTTTTGATTGAGCAGTTTGGAAACAGTCTTTTTCTAAAATCTGCAAAGAGATATTTGACAGCGGTTTGAGGCCTATGGTGAAAATGGAAATATCCACAAAAGAAATTTAGACAGAAGCATTTTGTGATACTTTTTTGTGATGTGTGCATTCTTCTCACAGAGTTGACCCATTCTTTTGATTGAGCAGTTTGGAAAGTGTCTTTTTGCAGAATCTGCAAAGTGATATTTGTGAAGGTTTTGAGACCTATGATGAAAAAAGAAATAGCTTCACATAAAAAGTAGACAGAAGGTTTTTGAGAACCTTCTTTGTGATGTGTGCATTCATCTCACAGATTGATTTGAGGCCCATGGTGAAAAAGGAAATATCTTCACATAAAAACTAGACAGAAACTTTCTGAGAAACTTCTTTGGGATGTGTGCATTCATCTCACAGAGTTGAATATTTGTTTTGATTGAGCATTTTGGAATCCATCTTTTTGTAGCATCTGCATAGGGATATTTGTGAGCCCTTTGAGGCCTACATGAAAAAGGAAATATCTTCATAGAAAAACTAGACACAAGCTTTCTGAGAGACTTCTTTGTGATGTGTGCTTTCATCTCACAGAATTGAACCGTTATTTTGATTGAGCAGTTTGGAAACAGTCTCTTTGTAGAATCTGCAAATGGATATTTGGAGCGCTTTGAGGCCTGTGGTGAAAAGGGAAATATCTTCACATAAAAACTAGACAGAAGCATTCTGAGAAACTTCTTTGTGATGTGTACATTCATCTCACAGTGTTGAACCATTCTTTTGATGGAACAGTTTTGAAATATTCTTTTTTTAGTATCTTCAGTAGGATACTTTTGAGGGTTTTAAGGCCTATGTTGAAAAAGGAAACAACTTCATATAAAAACTAGACAGAAGCATTCTGAAAAATGTCTTCATGATGTGTGCATTCATGTCACAGAATTGAGACTTTCTTTTGATTGAGCAGTTTGGAAACAGTCATTTTATAGAAACTGCAAAGGGATATTTTAGAGCTCTTTGTGGCCTATGGGGAAATAGGAAATATCTTCACATAAAAACTAGACAGAAGCATTCTGAGAAACTTCTTTGTTATGTGTGCATTCATCTCACAGGGTTGAATCTTTCGTTTGTTTGAGAAGTTCTGAAACAATCTTTTTGTAGTATCTGCAGAGGGATATTTATGAGTGGCTTAAGGCGTATGGTGAAAAAGGTAATGTCTTCACATGAAAACTAGACAGGAGTTTTCTGAGAAACTTCTTTGTGATGCATGCATTCATCTCACAGAGTTGAACCATTCTTTTGATTGAGCAGTCTGGAAACCATCTTTTTGTAGAATCTGCAAAGAGATATTTGGGAGCACATTGACACCTATGCTGAAAAATGAAATATCTTCACATAAAAACTACAAAAAAGCTTTCTGAGGAACTGTTTTGTGATGTGTGCATTCATTTCACAGAGTTAAAAGTTTCCTTTCATTGTCAAGTTTTGAAAGTATGCTCTTCTACAATTGGCAAATGATATTTTTGAGCACTTTAAGGCTTATGGTGACAAACGAAATATTTTCACATAAAAACTAGACAGAAGCTCCCTGGGAAAATTCATTGTGATGTGTGAATTCAACTCCCAAAGATGAACCACTCCTTTGATTGAGCAGTTTGGAACAGTCTTTTTGTAGAATCTGCAAAGGGATATTTGGGAGCGCGTTGAGGTCTATGGTGAAAAGAGAAATATATTCACACAAAAACTACAAAGAACTTTTCTTAGAAACTGCTTTGTGATGTGGGAATTCATCTCCAAGAGGTAAAAGTTTCCTTTCAATGGAAAGTATGCTGTTCTATAATCAGCAAGGGGATATTTGTGAGCACTTGAGGCCTATGGTGAAAATGAAATATCTTCACATAAAAACTAGACAGAAGGTTTCTAAGCAACTTCTATATGACGTGTCCATTCATCTTATAGTGTTGAACCATTATTTTTAATTAGCAGTTTGGACACAGCCTTTTTGTAGAATCTGAAAATGGATATTTGGGAGTGCGTGGAGGCGTATGGTGAAAAAGGAAATATCCTCACATAAAAACTATAAAGAAACTGCCTGAGAAACTGCCTTGTGATGAGTGCTTTCATCTGACAGATGTAAAGGTTACATTTCATTGAGCATACTGTAAAAGCTGTTATTCTGTGATTGACAAAGGGATATTTGGGTGCACTTTGAGGAAAATTATGTAAATGGAAATGTCTTCACACAAAAAATAGACAACAGATTTCTGGGAAAATTCTTTGTGATGTGTGTATTAAACACAAAAAATTGTAATACTCTTTTGATTGAGCAGTTTGAAACAGTCTTTTTGTAGTATCTGCAAAGGGATATTTTTGAGTGCTTTGAGGCCTATGGTGAAAAAGGAAATATCTTCACATAAAAACTAGAGAGACGCTTTCTGAGAAACTGCTTTGTGATGGGTGCATTCATCTCACAGGTTTAAAGGTTTCTTTTTATTGAGCACTTTGGAAACTCTGTTCTAGAATTGGCAAAGGGATATTTTTGAGTGCTTTGAGGCCATTGGTGAAAAAGAAAACATCTTCATATAAAAATTAGACAGAATCTTTACGACAAACTTCTTTGTGATGTGTGCATTCATCTCAGAGAGGTGAACCATACTTTGGTTGAGTAGTTTGGGAACAGTCTTTTGTAGAATCTGCAAAGGGATATTTGTGAGCACTTGAGGCCTACAGTGAAAAATGAAATATGTTAACATAAAAACTAGACACAAGATTTCTGAGAAAGTTCTTTCTGATGTGTGCATTCATCTCACAGTGTTGAATGATCTTTTGATTGAGCAGTTTGGAAGAAGTCTTTCTGTAGAATCTGCAAAGGAATATTTGGGAACCTGTTGAGGCCAATGGTGAAAAAGGAAATATCTTCACATAAAAACTAGACAGAAATTTTTGGAAAAACTTTTTTGTGATGTCTCCATTCACCTCACAGAGATGAACCATTCTTTTGATAGATCAGTTTTGAAACTGTCTTTTTGTAGACTCTGCAAAGGGATATTTTGGAGCATATTGAGGCGTATGGTGAAAAAGTAAATATCTCCCCATGAAAAACTACATAGAAGCTTTCAGAGAAACTTATTTGTGATGTGTGCATTTATCTCACAGAGGTAAAAGTTTCTTTTCATTGAGAAGTTTGGAAACTCTGTTCTTCTAGAATCTGCAAAGGGATATTTGTGAGTGCATTGAGGTTTGTGGTGAAAAAGTAAATGTCTCACCACAAAAACTACAAAGAAGATTTCTGAGAAACTGCTTTGTGATGCGTACCTTTATCTCACTGAGGTAAAAGTTTCTTTCCATTGGGCATTTTGGATACTCTGTGTTTCTAAAATCTGCAAGGGGATCTTTGTGAGTGCATTGAGGCCTATGGTGAAAAACGAAATATCTTCATAAAAACTAGAAAGAAGCTTTCTGAGTAACTGTTTTGTGAAGTGCACATTCATCTCACAAAGGTAAACGTTTCTTTTCATTGGGCATTTTGGATACTCTGTGCTTCTAGAATTGGCAAAGGGATACTTGTGAGCATTTTGATGCCCATGGTGGAAAAGGAAATATCATCACATAAAAACTAGACAGAAGCTTTATGAGAAACTCCTTTGTGTTGTGTGCGTTCTTGGCACAGATTTGAACCATTCTTTTGATTCAGCAGTTTGGAAACCGTCTTTTTGTAGAATCTGCAAAGGCATATTTTGGAGTGTGTTAAGTCCCATGCTGTAAAAGGAAATATCTTCACATAAACACTAGAAAGAAGCTTAATGAGATACTTTTTGTTATGTGCACATTCATCTCACAGAGGTAGAGATTTCTTTTCATTGAGTAGTTTTGAAACTCTGTTATTCCAGAATCAGCAAAGGGATATTTGTGAGCACTTTGAGGCCTACGTTGAAAAAGGAAATATCTTCACATAACCAGACAGAAGCTTTCTGGGAAAATTCTTTGTGATGAGTGCAATAATCTCATAAGGTTGAACCATTCTTTTGATTGAGAAGTTTGGAAACAGTCGTTTTGTAGAATCTGCAAAGGGATATGTGGGAACACGTTGAGGCCTATGCTGAAAAATGATATATTTTCACAAAAAAACTAGAAAGAAGGTTTCTGATAATCTAATTTGTGATGTGTGTATTCATCTCACAGAGTTAAGTGTTTCTTTCTAGTGAGCAGTTTAGAAACTCTGTTCTTCTTGAATTGGGAAAAGAATATTTGTGAGCTCTTTCAGGCCTATGGTGAAAAAGTAAATATCTTCACATAAAAACTACACAGAAGCTTTCTGAGAAACTTCTTTGTGATAAGTGCATTCATCTCATGGGGTTGAACCATTGTTTTGATTGAACACATTCACAACTGTCTTTTTGTAGAAAATGCAAAGGGATATTTGGGAGTGTGCTTAGGACTATAGTGAAAAAGGAAAGATCATTACATAAAAACTACAGAGAAGTGTCTGAGAAACTGCTTTGTGATGTGTGCATTCATCTCACAGAGGTAAAAGTTTCTTTTCATTGAGCAGTTCCAAACTCTTTTCTTCTAAAATCAGAAAAGGGATATTTGTGAGTGCTTTAAGGCCTATGGTGTAAAAGGAGTTATCTTCACATAAAAACTAGACAAGCTTTCTGGGAAAATTGTTTGTGATATATGCATTCACCTCACAAAGTTGATCCATTCTTGTCATTGAGCAGTTTGGAAACAGGCTTTTTGTGGAATCGGCAATGGGGTATTTGGAAGTAATTTGAGGCCTATGGTGAAAAAGGAAATATTTTCATATAGAAACTAGACAGAAGCTTCCAGAGAAACTTCTTGGTGATGTGTGCATTAATATCATGGAGGTGAACCATCCTTTTCATTGATCAGTTTGGAAAGAGTCTTTTTGTAGAATCTGCAAAAGGATATTTGGGAGCACATTGAGGCCTATGGTGAACAAGGAAATATTTTCACATAAAAATTATAAAGAAGTTTTTTGGGAAACTTCTTTGTGATGTGTGCATTCACCTCACAGTAGCAAACATTTCTTTTCATTGAGCATTTTGGAAACCCTTTTCTTCTAGTATCTGCAAACGGATATTTGTGAATGCTTTCAGGCCTATGGTGAAAAAGAAATATCTTCACATAAAAACTCGACAGAAGCTCTCTGAGAATCTTCTTTGTGATGTGTGCATTCATCTCACAGAGTTTAACCTTTCTGTTGATGGAGCAGTTTGGAAAGATTCCTTTTGTAGAATCTGCAAAGGGATATTTGTAGGCGGTTTGAGGCTTATGGTGAAAAAGGAAATACCTCACATAAAAACTGGACAGAACTTTTCTGAGAGACTTCTTTGTGATGTGTGCATTCATCTCAGAGAGTTGAACCATTCTTTTGATTGAGTAGTTTGTAAAGAGTCCTTTTTTACAATCTGCAAAGGATACTTGGGACAGTGTTGAGGCCTATTTTGAAAAAGGAAAAAATTACACATAAAGACTAGAAAGATGCTTTCTGAGCAACTGTTTTCTGATGTGTTCTTTCATTTCACAGAGGTAAACATTTCTTTTCACTGAGCCTTTTGGAAACTCTTTTCTTCTAGAATCTGCAAAGGGATATTTGTGAGTGCTTGGAGGCCTATAGTGAAATAGGAAGTATTTTCACATCAAACCTAGAAAGAAGCTTTCTGGAAAACTGCTTTGTGATATGTGCATTCATCTCACAGAGGTAAACACTTCTTTTCATTGAGGACGTTGAAAACTCTGCTCTTGTTGAATTGGCAAAGAGATATTTGTGAGTGCTTTCAGGAAAATGGTGAAAAAGGAAATATCTTCACATAAAAAATAGAGACAAGCTTTCCGGGAAAATTCTTCATGATGTGTGCATCACCTCACAGAGACGAAATATTCTTTTGATTGAGCAGTTTGGAAATAATCTTTTTGTAGAATCTGCAAAGGGAAATTTGGGAGCGCATTGAGGCCTATTATGAAAAAGGAAATATCTTCACATGAAAACGAGAAAGAAGCTTTCTGAGAAACTGTTTTGTGAAGTGTTCATTCATCTCACAGAGGTTAAAGTTTCTTTTCATTGAGCAGTTTGGAAAATCTGTTCTTATAGAATCTGCAAAGGGATACTTGTGAGTGCTTTGAGGCCTATGGTGAAAAAGGTAGTAACTTCACAGAAAAACTAGACAAAAGCTTTCTGATAAACCTTTTTGTGATGTGTGCATTCATCTCAAAGAGTTGAACCATTCTTTTGGTTGAGCAGTTTGTAGACCATTTTTTCTAGAATCTGCAATGGGATATTTGTGAGCATGTTGAGGTCTATGGTGAAAAATTAAATATCTTAAAATAAAAACTAGAAAGAAGCTTATTCAGAAACTGCACTGTGTTGTGTGCATTCATCTCACAGAGGTAAAAGTTTCTTTTCATTGAGCATGTTTGAAACTCTGTTCTTCTCGTGTCAGCAAAGGAATAGTTGTGAGTGCTTTGAGGCCAATGGTGAAAAATGAAATATCTTCACATGAAAACTGGACAAAAGCTTTCTGAGAAACTACTTTGTGATGTGTGCATTCATCTCACAGAGTTGAAACTTTGTTTTCAATGAGCAGTTTGGGAACAGTCTTTTTGTAGGATTGGCAAAGGGACATTTGTGAGTGCTTTGAGGCCTAAGATAAGCAAGAAAATATCTTCACATAAGAACTAGACAGAAGCATTCTGAGAAACCCCTTTGTGATGTGTGCATTCATCTCACAGAATGGAACTTTTCTTTTGATTGAGCAGTTAGGAAGAAGTATTTTTCTAGAATCTGCAAATGGATATTTGTGAGTGCTTTTTGCCCTGTGGTGAAAAACAAAATATCCAAAAATAAAATCTAGACAGAATGTTTCTGAGAAACTTCTTTGTGATGTGCACATTCATCTTACAGAGTTGAAATTTTCTTTTGGTTGGGCATTTTGGAGACAGTCTTTTTGTAGAATCTGCCAAGAGATATATTTGAACACTTTGAGGCAGATGGTGAAAAATGAAATATCTTCACCTAAAAATTAGACAGAAGATCTCTGAGAAACTACATTGTGATGTGTGCATTCATCTCACAGATTTGAACCTTTCTTTTGAATGAGGAGTTGGAAAACAGTCTTTTTGTTGAATCTGCAAGGGATAATTTCGAGTGGTTTGATGTGTATGGTGAAAAAGGAAATGTCCACAAATAAAATATAGACAGAAGCTCTCTGAGAAACTTCTGTGATGTGCGCATTCATATCACAGAGTTGAAGATTTCTTTTGATTGAGCAGTTTGGATACCATCTTTTTGTAGAATCTGCAAAGTGATATTTGTGAACACTTTGAGGCTTATGGTGAAAAAGGAAATATTTTCACATAAAAATTAGACAGAAGTTTTCTGAGTAACTTCTTTATGATGTGTGCATTCATCTTACAGAGTTGAACTTTGCTTTCATTGAGCAGTTTGGAAACAGTCTTTATGGAGAATCTGCAAAGAGACAATTGTGATAATTTTTTTGCCTATGGTGAAAAAGGAAATGTCTTCACATAAAAACTATACAGAAGCTTTCTGAGAAACTTCTTTGTGATGTGTGCATTCATCACACAGATTTGAAGGTTTCCTTTGATTGAGCAGTTTGGAAACAGTCTTTTTGGAGAACCTGCAAGGGGATATTTTTGAGCTGTTTGCAGTGTATGGAGAGAAAGGAAATATATTCACATAAACACTAGACAGAAGCTTTCTGAAAAACTTCTTTGTGATGTGTACATTCAACTCACAGTGTTGAATCTTTCTTTTTATTGAGCAGTTTGGAAACAGTGTTTTTGTAGAATATGCAAAGGGATATTTTTCCTCCATTTTTGCCCTATGGTGAAAAAGGAAGTGTCTTCCCATAAAAACTAGACAAAACGAATCTCAGAAACTTCTCTGTGATGTGTGCATTCATCTCACAGAGTTGGAACTTTTCTTTGATTTAGAAGGTTGGAAACAGTCTTTTCATAGAATCTGCAAGGGACATTTGTGACTGCTTTGAGACCAATATTGAAAATGGAAATATCTTCACATAAAAACTAGACAGAAGCTTTCTGAAAAACTTCTTTGTCATGTGTGCATTCATCTCATAGAGTTGACCCTTTCTTTTGATTGAGCAGTTTGGAAACGCCTTTTTGTGGTATCTGCAAAGTGATATTTTTGAACGCTTTGAGGCTTACAGTGAAAAAGGAAATACCCTCACATAAAAACTAGACAGAAGCTTTCTGAGAAACTTCCTTGTGATGTGTGCATTCATCCTACAGAGTTGAACCTTTGTTTTGATTGAGCTGTTTGGAAACAGTCATTTGGTAGATTCCACAAAGGGACGTTTGTGATCTCATTGAGGCCTGTGGTGAAAAAGGAAATATCTTCATATAAAAACTAGACAGAAGCTTCCTGAGGAACTTCTTTGTTATGTGTGCATTCATCTCACAGAGTTGAACCTTTGTTTTAATTGAGCATTTTGGAAACACTCTTTTTGTATAATCGGCAAAGGGAAATTTTTCAGTGCTTTGATGCCTATTGTGAAAAAGGAATTATATTCACATAAAAAGTAGATAGAAGTTTTCTGAGAATCTTCTTTGTGATGTGTGCATTCAACTCAAAGAGTTGAACCTTTCTTTTGATTGAGCAGTTTGGAAAAAATCTTTTTGTAGAATCTGCATATTGATATTTGTGGGCCCATTGAGGCCTACGGTGAAAGAGGAAATATCTTCACATAAAAACTAGACTGAAGCTTTCTGAGAAATTTCTTTGTGATGTGTGCATTCACCTCACAGATTTGAATCTTTGTTTTAATTGAGCAGTTTGGAAACATTCTTTTTGCATAATCGGCAAAGGGAAATTTGTCTGCGCTTTGATGCCTATTGTGAAAAAGGAAATAAATTCACATAAAAAGTAGACAGAAGTTTTCTGAGAATCTTCTTTGTGATGAGTGAATTCAACTCAAAGAGTTGTATGTTTCTTTTGATTGAGCAGTTTGGAAACAGTCTTTTTATAGAAACTACAAAGGGATATTTGTGAATGGTTTGAGGCTTATGGTGAAAAATGAAATACCTACTCGATAAAACTAGACAGAGCTTTCTTAGAAACTACTTTGTCATGTGTGAATTCATCTCACAGCGTTGAACCTTTCTTTTGATTGAGAAATTTGGAAACAGTCTTGTTGTAGAATCTGAGTAGGGACATTTATGAGCACTTTGTGACCTATGGTGAAAAAGGAAATACCTTCACATAAAAACTAGACAGAAGCTTTCTGAGAAACTTCTTTTTGATGTGTGCATTCATCTCACAGAGATGAACCCTTGTTTTGATGCAGCAGTTTGAAAACTGTCTTTTTGTAAAATCTGCAAAGGGATATTTGTTAGTGTTTTGAGGCTTATGGGGAAAAAGGAAATATCTTCACATAAAAGCTAGACGGAATCTTTCTGAGAAACTTCTTTTTGATGTGTGCATTCATCACACGGAGTTGAACATTTCTTTTGATTGAGCAGTTTGGAGACCGTCTTTTTGGAGAATCTGCAAAGGGATATTTGTGAGAGGTTTGAGGCCCATGGTGACAAAGGAAATATATTCACATAAACACTAGAGAGAAGCTTTCTGAGAAGCTACTTTGTGAAGTATTCATTCATCTCAGTGAGTTGAACTGTTCTTTTGATTGAGCAATTTGGAAACAGACATTTTTAAGAATCTGCAAAATGATATTTGTGAATGCTTTGAAGCTTAAAGTGAAAAAGAAGAAATATCTTCACATAAAATTTACACAGAAACTTTCTGAGATACTTCTCTGTGATGTGTTCATTTGTCTCACAGTGTTGAACAGTTCTTTTAACTGAGCAGTTTCAAAACAATCTTTTTTTTGAAACTGAAATGTGATATTTGTGAACGCTTTGAGGCTTATAGTGAAAAAGGAAATATCTTCAAATAAAAACAAGATAGAAACTTTCAGAGAAACTTCCTTGTGATATCTGCATTCATCTCAGAGAGTTGAATCTTTCTTTTCATTGGGAAGTTTGGAGACATTCATTTTGTAGAATCTGCAGAGGGATACATGTAGGCAGTTTGAGGCCTATGTTGAAATAGGAAATATCTTCACATAAAAGCATGACAGAAGCTTTCTCAGAAACTTTTTTGTAATGCGTTCATTCATCTCATGGTGTCAAAAAATTCTTTTGATTGAGCAGTTTTGAAACAGTCTGTTTTTAGAAACTGAAATGTGATATATTTAAACACTTTGAAGCTTATGGTGAAAAAGGAAATATCTTCACATAAAAACAAGACAGAATCTTTCTGAGGAACCTCTTAGAGATGTGTGCATTCATCACACAGAGTTGAAAACCTGTTTTGACTGAGCAGTTTGTAAACAGTCTTTTTGTAGAATCTGCAAAGAGATATTTCTTTTTTTTTTTTTTTTTTTTTTTTTTTTTTTTCTCTTTTTTTTTTTTCTTTTATTATTATTATTATTATACTTTAGGTTTTATGGTACATGTGCACAATGTGCAGGTAAGTTACATATGTATACATGTGCCATGCTGGTGCGCTGCACCCACCAACTCGTCATCTAGCATTAGGTATATCTCCCAGTGCTATCCCTCCCCACTCCCCCCACCCCACAACAGTCCCCAGAGTGTGATGTTCCCCTTCCTGTGTCCATGTGTTCTCATTGTTTAATTCCCACCTATGAGTGAGAATATGCGGTGTTTGGTTTTTTGTTCTTGCGATAGTTTACTGAGAATGATGATTTCCAATTTCATCCATGTCCCTACAAAGGACGTGAACTCATCATTTTTTATGGCTGCATAGTATTCCATGGTGTATATGTGCCACATTTTCTTAATCCAATCTATCATTGTTGGACATTTGGGTTGGTTCCAAGTCTTTGCTATTGTGAATAAGGCCGCAATAAACATACGTGTGCATGTGTCTTTATAGCAGCATGATTTATAGTCCTTTGGGTATATACCCAGTAATGGGATGGCTGGGTCGAATGGAATTTCTAGTTCTAGATCCCTGAGGAATCGCCGCACTGACTTCCACAAGGGTTGAACTAGTTTACAGTCCCACCAACAGTGTAAAAGTGTTCCTATTTCTCCACATCCTCTCCAGCACCTGTTGTTTCCTGACTTTTTAATGATTGCCATTCTAACTGGTGTGAGATGGTATCTCATTGTGGTTTTGATTTGCATTTCTCTGATGGCCAGTGATGGTGAGCATTTTTTCATGTGTTTTTTGGCTGCATAAATGTCTTCTTTTGAGAAGTGTCTGTTCATGTCCTTCGTCCACTTTTTGATGGGGTTGTTTGTTTTTTTCTTGTAAATTTGTTGGAGTTCATTGTAGATTCTGGATATTAGCCCTTTGTCAGATGAGTAGGTTGCGAAAATTTTCTCCCATTTTGTAGGTTGCCTGTTCACTCTGATGGTGGTTTCTTTTGCTGTGCAGAAGCTCTTGAGTTTAATTAGATCCCATTTGTCAATTTTGGCTTTTGTGGCCATTGCTTTTGGTGTTTTAGACATGAAGTCCTTGCCCATGCCTATGTCCTGAATGGTAATGCCTAGGTTTTCTTCTAGGGTTTTTATGGTTTTAGGTCTAACATTTAAGTCTTTAATCCATCTTGAATTGATTTTTGTATAAGGTGTAAGGAAGGGATCCAGTTTCAGCTTTCTACATATGGCTAGCCAGTTTTCCCAGCACCATTTATTAAATAGGGAATCCTTTCCCCATTTCTTGTTTTTGTCAGGTTTGTCAAAGATCAGATACTTGTAGATATGTGGCATTATTTCTGACGGCTCCGTTCTGTTCCATTGATCTATATCTCTGTTTTGGTACCAGTACCATGCTGTTTTGGTTACTGTAGCCTTGTAGTATAGTTTGAAGTCAGGTAGTGTGATGCCTCCAGCTTTGTTCTTTTGGCTTAGGATTGACTTGGCGATGCGGGCTCTTTTTTGGTTCCATATGAACTTTAAAGTAGTTTTTTCCAATTCTGAGAAGAAAGTCATTGGTAGCTTGATGGGGATGGCATTGAATCTGTAAATTACCTTGGGAAGGATGGCCATTTTCATGATATTGATTCTTCCTACCCATGAGCATGGAATGTTCTTCCATTTGTTTGTATCCTCTTTTATTTCCTTGAGCAGTGGTTTGTAGTTCTCCTTGAAGAGGTCTTTCACATCCCTTGTAAGTTGGATTCCTAGGTATTTTATTCTCTTTGAAGCAATTGTGAATGGGAGTTCACTCATGATTTGGCTCTCTGTTTGTCTGTTATTGATGTATAAGAATGCTTGTGATTTTTGCACGTTGATTTTGTATCCTGAGACTTTGCTGAAGTTGCTTATCAGCTTAAGGAGATTTTGGGCTGAGACAATGGGGTTTTCTAGATATACTATCATGTCATCTGCAAACAGGGACAATTTGATTTCCTCTTTTCCTAATTGAATACCTTTGATTTCCTTCTCCTGCCTAATTGCCCTGGCCAGAACTTCCAACACTATGTTGAATAGAAGTGGTGAGAGAGGGCATCCCTGTCTTGTGCCAGTTTTCAAAGGGAATGCTTCCAGTTTTTGCCCATTCAGTATGATATTGGCTGTGGGTTTGTCATAAATAGCTCTTATTATTTTGAGATACGTCCCATCAATTCCTAATTTATTGAGAGTTTTTAGCATGAAGGGTTGTTGAATTTTGTCAAAGGCCTTTTCTGCATCTATTGAGATAATCATGTGGTTTTTGTCTTTCGTTCTGTTTATATGCTGGATTACATTTATTGATTTGCGTATATTGAACCAGCCTTGCATCCCAGGGATGAAGCCCACTTGATCATGGTGGATAAGCTTTTTGATGTGCTGCTGGATTCTGTTTGCCAGTATTTTATTGAGGATTTTTGCATCAATGTTCATCAAGGATATTGGTCTAAAATTCTCTTTTTTTGTTGTGTCTCTGCCAGGCTTTGGTATCAGGATGATGCTGGCCTCATAAAATGAGTTAGGGAGGATTCCCTCTTTTTCTATTGATTGGAATAGTTTCAGAAGGAATGGTACCAGCTCCTCCTTGTACCTCTGGTAGAATTCGGCTGTGAATCCATCTGGACCTGGACTTTTTTTGGTTGGTAAGCTATTGATTATTGCCACAATTTCAGCTCCTGTTATTGGTCTATTCAGAGATTCAACTTCTTCCTGGTTTAGTCTTGGGAGGGTGTATGTGTCGAGGAATTTATCCATTTCTTCTAGATTTTCTAGTTTATTTGCATAGAGGTGTTTGTAATATTCTCTGACGGTAGTTTGTATTTCTGTGGGATCGGTGGTGATATCCCCTTTATCATTTTTTATTGCATCTATTTGATTCTTCTCTCTTTTTTTCTTTATTAATCTTGCTAGCGGTCTATCAATTTTGTTGATCCTTTCAAAAAACCAGCTCCTGGATTCATTTATTTTTTGAAGGGTTTTTTGTGTCTCTATTTCCTTCAGTTCTGCTCTGATTTTAGTTATTTCTTGCCTTCTGCTAGCTTTTGAATGTGTTTGCTCTTGCTTTTCTAGTTCTTTTAATTGTGATGTTAGGGTGTCAATTTTGGATCTTTCCTGCTTTCTCTTGTGGGCATTTAGTGCTATAAATTTCCCTCTACACACTGCTTTGAATGCATCCCAGAGATTCTGGTATGTTGTGTCTTGGTTCTCGTTGGTTTCAAAGAACATCTTTATTTCTGCCTTCATTTCGTTATGTACCCAGTAGTCATTCAGGAGCAGGTTGTTCAGTTTCCACGTAGTTGAGTGGTTTTGAGTGAGATTCTTAATCCTGAGTTCTAGCTTGATTGCACTGTGATCTGAGAGACAGTTTGTTACAATTTCTGTTCTTTTACATTTATTGAGGAGAGCTTTACTTCCAAGTATATGGTCAATTTTGGAATAGGTGTGGTGTGGTGCTGAAAAAAATGTATAGTCTGTTGATTTGGGGTGGAGAGTTCTGTAGATGTCTATTAGGTCCGCTTGGTGCAGAGCTGAGTTCAGTTCCTGGGTATCCTTGTTGACTTTCTGTCTCGTTGATCTGTCTAATGTTGATAGTGGGGTGTTAAAGTCTCCCATTATTAATGTGTGGGAGTCTAAGTCTCTTTGTAGGTCACTCAGGACTTGCTTTATGAATCTGGGTGCTCCTGTATTGGGTGCATATATATTTAGGATAGTTAGCTCTTCTTGTTGAATTAATCCCTTTACCATTATGTAATGGCCTTCTTTGTCTCTTTTGATCTTTGTTGGTTTAAAGTCTGTTTTATCAGAGACTAGGATTGCAACCCCTGCCTTTTTTTGTTTTCCATTTGCTTGGTAGATCTTCCTCCATCCTTTTATTTTGAGCCTATGTGTGTCTCTGCACGTGAGATGGGTTTCCTGAATACAGCACACTGATGGGTCTTGAGTCTTTATCCAGTTTGCCAGTCTGTGTCTTTTAATTGGAGCATTTAGTCCATTTACATTTAAAGTTAATATTGTTATGTGTGAATTTGATCCTGTCATTATGATGTTAGCTGGATATTTTGCTCGTTAGTTGATGCAGTCTCTTCCTAGTCTCGATGTTCTTTACATTTCGGTATGATTTTGCAGTGGCTGGTACCGGTTGTGCCTTTCCATGTTTAGCGCTTCCTTCAGGAGCTCTTTTAGGGCAGGCCTGGTGGTGACAAAATCTCTCAGCATTTGCTTGTCTGTAAAGTATTTTATTTCTCCTTCACTTATGAAGCTTAGTTTGGCAGGATATGAAATTCTGGGTTGAAAATTCTTTTCTTTAAGAATGTTGAATATTGGCCCCCACTCTCTTCTGGCTTGTAGGGTTTCTGCCGAGAGATCCGCTGTTAGTCTGATGGGCTTCCCTTTGATGGTAACCCGACCTTTCTCTCTGGCTGCCCTTAACATTTTTTCCTTCATTTCAACTTTGGTGAATCTGACAATTATGTGTCTTGGAGTTGCTCTTCTCGAGGAGTATCTTTGTGGCGTTCTCTGTATTTCCTGAATCTGAATGTTGGCCTGCCTTGCTAGATTGGGGAAGTTCTCCTGGATAATATCCTGCAGAGTGTTTTCCAACTTGTTTCCATTCTCCCCGTCACTTTCATCTGTACATCACCATCATCAAAGACCAAAAGTAGATAAAACCACAAAGATGGGGAAAAAACAGAGCAGAAAAACTGGAAACTCTAAAAACCAGAGTACCTCTCCTCCTCCAAAGGAACGCAGTTCCTCACCAGCAACGGAACAAGGCTGGACAGAGAATGACTTTGACGAGCTGAGAGAAGAAGGCTTCAGACGATCAAATTACTCCGAGCTACGGGAGGATATTCAAACCAAAGGCAAAGAAGTTGAAAACTTTGAAAAAAATTTAGAAGAATGTATAACTAGAATAACCAATACAGAGAAGTGCTTAAAGGAGCTGATGGAGCTGAAAACCAAGGCTCGAGAACTACGTGAAGAATGCAGAAGCCTCAGGAGCCGATGCGATCAAATGGAAGAAAGGGTATCAGCCCTGGAAGATGAAATGAATGAAATGAAGCGAGAAGGGAAGTTTAGAGAAAAAAGAATAAAAAGAAACGAGCAAAGCCTCCAAGAAATGTGGGACTATGTGAAAAGACCAAATCTACGTCTGATTGGTGTACCTGCAAAGAGATATTTCTGAGATATTTGAGGACTATGGTGAAAAGGAAATACCTTCACATAAAAAATAGAAAGAAGGTTTCTGAGAAACTTCTTTGTGATGTGTGCATTCATCTCACAGAGTTGAACCTTTCTTTTGATTGAGTAGTTTGCAAACACTCTATTCATACAATCTGCAAGTGGATATTAGGAGAGCTTTGAGGCCTATTATGGAAAAGGAAATATCTTCATATAAAAAATACACAGAAGCAGTCTGAGAAACTTCTCTGTGATGTGTGCACTCAAATCACAGAGTTGAACCTTTCTTTTGATTGAGGAGTTTTGAAACACTCTTTTCGTAGAATCTGCAAGTGGATATTTGGAGCTCTTTGAGGCCTACGGAGGAAAAGGAAATATCTTCACATAAAAACTACACGAAGCATTCTCAGAAATTTCTTTGTGATGTGTGCATTCAAATCACAGAGTTGAACCTTTCTCTTGGTTGAGCAGTTTGGAAACACCCTTTTAGTAGAATCTGCAAGCAGATATTTGGAGCGCTTTGAGGCCTATTGTGTAAAAGGAAATATCTTCATATAAAAACTAGATAAAAGCTTTCTCAAAAACTTCTTCGTTATGTGTGCATTCAACTCACAGAATTGAACCTTACTTTTGATAGAGTAGTTGTAAGTCACTCTTTTTGTAGAATCCGCAAGTGGATATTTGGAGGGTTTTGAGGCCTATGCTGGAAAAGGAAATATCTTCACATAAAAGGTAGACAGAAACATTCTCAGAAATTTCTTTCTGATATGTGCATTCAAATTACAGAGTTGAATCTTCCCTTTGATACAACAGTTTTGAAACAATCTTTTTGTAGATTCTGCAAGTGGACATTTGGAGTGCTTTGATGCCTATGCTGGAAAAGGAAACATCTTCAGACAAAAAGCGGACAAACGCATTGTCAGAAATTTCCTTATGATGTGCACATTCAACTCAAAGAGTTGAAACTTCCTTTTGATAGAGTAGATTTGAAACACTCATTTTGTACAATCTGCAAGTGAATATTTGGAGCGCTTTGAGGCCTATCCTGGAAAATGAAATATCATCACATTAAAACAAGACAGAAGCATTCTCAGAAACTAATTTGTGATGTCTGCATTCAACTCACACATTTGAACATTCCTTTTGATAGAGAAGTTTGAAACACTTTTTCTGAAGAATCTGGAAGTGGATATTTGGAGCGCTTTGAGGCCTATGCTGGAAAAGGAAATATCTTCACATAAAAACAAGGCAGAAGAGTTTTCAGAAAGTTCTTAGTGATGTGTGCATTCAACTCACAGATTTGAAGCTTCGTTTAGATAGAGCAGTTTTGTGTTTCAGCATTCTCAGTCATTTCTTTGTGATGTTTGCATTCAACAAACTGAGTTGAACTTCCTTTTTGATAGAGCAGATTTGATATTCACTTTTTGTAGAAACTGCAAGTGGATATTTGGAGCACTTTGAGGCCTATGCTGGAAAAAGGAATATCTTCACATTAAAAATAGACAGAAGCTCTCTCAAAAACTTCTTTGTGATGTGTGCTTTCAACTCACAGAGTTGAACATTCCTTTTAATAGACCAATTTTGAAAAACTCTTTTTGCAGAATCTGCAAGAGTTTCTTTGGAGGTTTTTGAGGCCTATGCTGGAATGGGAAATATCTTCACATAAAAACTAGACAGAAGCATTCCCAGAAACTTCATTGTGATGTGAGCATTCAACTCACAGAGTTGAAACTCCCTCTTGATAGAGCAGTTTTGAAACAATGTTCGTGTAGGACCTGCAAGTGGATATTTGGAGTGATTTGTGGCCTATGCTGGAAAAGGAAATATCTTCACATAAAATTAACACAGAAGCATTCACAGAAATTTCTTTGTGATGCGTACATTCAACTCACAGGGTTGAATCTTCCTGTTGATAGAGCAGTTTTGAACCACTCTTTTTGTAGTATCTAAAGGTGGATATTTGGAGCGATTTGAGGACAATACTGGAAAAGGGAATATCTTCACATAAAAACTAGACAGAGGAGTTCCCAGAAACTTCTTTGTGATGTGTGCATTCAACTCACAGAGTTGAACTTTCCCTTTGACAGAGCAGGTTTGACGCACTCTGCTTTTGGGATCTGCAAGTGGATATTTGTAGTGGTTTGAGGCCTATGTTGGAAAAGGAAATACCTTCACATAAAAAATAAACAGAATTCCCAGAAACTTCTCTGTGATATGTGCATTCAACTCACAGAAGTGAACCTTCTTTTGATAGAGCAGTTCTGAAACACACTTTTTGTGGAATCTGGAAGAGGATATTTGCAGGGCTTTGAGGCCTAATATGGAAAAGGAAATATCTTCACATGAAAACTAGACAGACGCATTCTCAGAAACTACGTTGTGATGTGTGCATTCAACTCACAGAGTGGAAACTTCCTTTTGATAGAGCAGTTTTGAAATACTCTTTTTGTAGAATATGCAAATGGATATCTCAAGTGCTTTAAGGCCTGTTTGGAAAAGGAAATAGCTTCACATAAAAACTAGACAGAAGCATTCTCAGAAACTTCTATGTGATGTGTGCTTTCAACTCACAGGGTTGACCATCCTTTGGATAGAGCAGATTTGAAACACTCTTTTTGCAGAAACTGCAAGTAGATATTTGGAGCGCTTCCAGGTCTATGATGGAAAAGGAAATATTTTCACATGAAAACTAGACAGAAGCATTATCAGAAACTTCTTTGTGATGTGTGCATTCAACTCACAGTTTTGAAACTTTCTTTTGATAGGGCAGTTTGGAAACACTCTTTTTGTACAATCTGCAAGTGGATATTTGGAGCAATTTGAGGCATATGATGGAAAAGGAAATATCTTCACATGAAAACTGCAAAGAAGCATTCTCAGAAACTTCTTTGTGATGTGTGCTTTCAACTCACAGAGTTGAACCTTGCTTTTGACAGAACAGTTTTGAAACACTCTTTTTGTAGAATCTGGAAGTGGATATTTGTAGCGATTTGAGGCCTATGCTGGAAAAGGAAATATCTTCACATAAAAATTACGCAGAAGGATTCTCAGAAACTTCTTTGAGATGCATGCATTCATCTCACAGAGTTGACCTTCCTTTTGATAGATCAGTTTTGAAACACTCTTTTTATAAAGTATGCAAGTGGATATTATGAGCGCTTTGAGGCCTACACTGTAAAGGGAAACATCTTCACATAAAAACTAGACAGAAGCATTCTCAGTAGCTTCTTTGTGATGTGTGCATTCACCTCACAGTGTTGAACCATCCTTTCAATAGAGCAGTTTTGAAACCCTTATTTGTAGAATCTGCAAGTGAATATTTGGAGCACTTTGGGGCCTATGCTGGAAAATGAAATATCTTTATATAAAAAGTAAAAAGAAGCATTCTCAGAAACTTCCTTGTGATGTGTGCATTCAACTCACAGAGTTGAACCTTCCTTTTGACACAGCTGTTTTGAAACACTCTTTTTGTAGAATGTGCCAGTGGATATTTGGAACCCTTTGAGGCCTATGCTGGAAAAGGAAATATCTTCACATAAAAACTGGACAGAAGCATTCTCTGAAATTTCTTTGTGATGTGTGCATTCAACTCAGAGAGTTTAACTTTCCTTTGATAGAGGAGTTTCAAAACCCTCATTTTGTAGTATCTGCAAGAGCACATTCGGAGCAATTAGAGGACTATGCTGGAAAAGGAAATATCTTCACATAAAAATTAAATAGAAGCTTTATCAGAAACTTCTTTGTGATGTTTGCATTCAACTCACAGCGTTGAACCTTCCTTCTGATAGAGTATTTTGTAAACACTCTTTTTGTATTATCTAAGAATGGATAATTGGAGTAATTTGAGGCCTATGCTTGAAGAGGGAATATCTTCACTTGAAAACTCGACAGAAACATTCTCAGAAACTTCTTAGTGATGTGTGATTTGAGCTCACAGTGCTGAAACTTTGTTTTGAGAGAGCAGTCATGAAACACGCATTTTGTAGAATCTGCAAGTGGATATTTGGAGCGATTTGAGGCCTATGCTAGAAAGGGATATACCTTCACATAAACACTAGACAGAAGCAGTGTCAGAAACTATATTGTGGAGTGCACATTCAAGTCACAGAGTTTAACCTTCACTTTGATAGAGCAATTTTAAAACACCCTTTTTGTACAATCTGCAAGTGGATATTTGGAGCGACTTTAGGCCTATGCCAGAAAAGGAAATATATTCACATAAAAAGAAGAGAGAAGGATTCTCAGAAACTTCTTTGTGATATGTGAGTTAATCTCACTGTGTTGAACCTTTCTTTTCATAGAGCCATTTTGAAACACTCCTTTTGTAGAATCTGCAAGTGGATATTTGGAGAGCTTTGAGGCCTATGCTGGAAAGGAAATATTGTCACAGAAAAACTAGACAGAAGCATTCTCAGAAACTACTTTCTGATGTCTGCATTCAACTCAGAGAGTTTAACTTTCCTTTTGAAAGAGCAGTTTGTAATACTCGTTTTGTAGAATCTGCAAGTACATACTTGGGGTGCTTTGTGACATATGTTGAAAAAGGAAATATCTTCACAGAAAAAATAGACAGAAGAGTTCTCAGAAACCCCTTCATGATGTGGGCATTCAACTCAAAGATTTGAACATTCCTTTGGTAGAGCATTTTTGAAACAATCTTTTTGTAGAAACTGCAATTGGATATTTTGAGTGCTTTCAGGCCAGTGATGCAAAATGAAATACCTTCACATAAAAACTAGACAGAAGTATTCTCAGAAACTATACTGCCATGTGTGCATTCAACTCATAGAATTGAACCTTCCTTTTGATAGAGCAGTTTCAAAACACGCTTTTTGCAGAATCTGCAAGTGGATATTTGGAGCAGTTTGAGGTGTGTGTGGGAAACTGAAATATCTTCACGTAAAAACTAGAAAGAAGCCTTCGTAAAAACTACTTTGTAATGTGTGCATTCATCTCAGAGAGTTGAACCTTCCTATTGATAGAGCAGTTTTGAAACACTCTTTTTATAGAATGTGAAAGTAGATATTTGTATCGCTTTGAGGCCTATGGTGGAAAAGTAAATATCTTCAAATAAAAACTAGGCAGAAGCATACTCAGAAACTTCTTCATGCTGTGTGCTTTCAACTCAGAGAGTTGAACCTTCCTTTTGATATAGCAGTTTTGAAACACTCCTTTTGTAGGATCTGCAAGTCGATATTTTGTGTGATTTCAGGTCTATGCTGGAAAAAGAAATAGCTTCACATAAAAACTAGACAGAAGCATTTTCAGAAACTTCCTTGTGATGTGTCCATTCAACTCACAGAGTTTAACTTTCCTTTTGATGGAGCAGTTTTTAAACCCGCTTTTTAAAGAATCTGCAAGTGGATATTTGGAGAGTGTTGAGGCCTATGCTGGAAAAGTAAATATCTTCACATAAAAACTAGACAAAAGCATTCTCAGAAACTTCATTGTGATGTGAGCATTCAACTCACAGAGTTGAAACTCCTTCTTGATAGAGCAGTTTTGAAACTCTGTTCTTGTAGGACCTGCAAGTGGATATTTGGAGTGATTTGTGGCCTATGCTGGAAAAGGAAATATCTTCATATAAAATTTAGACTGAAGCATTCACAGAAATTTCTTTGTGACGTGTACATTCAACTCACAGAGTTGAATCTTCCTTTTGATAGAGCAGTTTTGTAACACTCTTTTTGTAGAATCTGCCAATGGATATTTGGAGCCCTTTGAGGCCTATGCTAGAAAAGGAAATATCTTCACATAAAAACTGGACAGAAGCATTCTCTGAAATTTCTTTGTGATGTGTGCATTCAACTCAGAGAGTTTAACTTTCCTTTGATAGAGGAGTTTCAAAACCCTCATTTTGTAATATCTGCAAGAGCACATTCGGAGCAATTAGAGGACTATGCTGGAAAAGGAAATATCTTCACATAAAAATTAAATAGAAGCTTTATCAGAAACTTCTTTGTGATGTTTGCATTCAACTCACAGCGTTGAACCTTCCTTCTGATAGAGTATTTTGCAAACACTCTTTTTGTAGTGTATAAAAGTGGATAATTGGAGCAATTTGAGGCCTGTGCTTGAAGAGGGAATATCTTCACTTGAAAACTCGACAGAAACATTCTCAGAAACTTCTTAGTGATGTGTGATTTGAACTCAAAGTGCTGAAACTTTCTTTTGAGAGAGCAGTTGTGAAACACGCATTTTGTAGAATCTGCAAGTGGATATTTGGAGCGACTTTAGGCCTGTGCCAGAAAAGGAAATATATTCACATAAAAAGAAGAGAGAAGGATTCTCAGAAACTGCTTTGTGATATGTGAATTCATCTCACTGTGTTGAACATTTCTTTTCATAGAGCCGTTTTGAAACACTCTTTTTGTAGAATCTGCAAGTGGATATTTGGAGAGCTTTGAGGCCTATGCTGGAAAGGAAATATTGTCACAGAAAAACTAGACAGAAGCATTCTCAGAAACTACTTTCTGATGTCTGCATTAAACTCAGAGAATTTAACTTTCCTTTTGAAAAAGCAGTTTCTAATTCTCATTTTGTAGAATCTGCAAGTGCATATTTGGGTGCTTTGTGACATATGTAGAAAAAGGAAATATCTTCACAGAAAAATTAGACAGAAGCCTTCTCAGAAACTCCTTTGTGATGTGGGCATTCAACTCAAAGATTTGAACATTCCTTTGGTAGAGCATTTTTGAAACACTCTTTTTGTGGAAACTGCAATTGGATATTTTGAGCACTTTCAGGCCAGTGCAGCAAAACGAAATACCTTCACATAAAAACTAGACAGAAGTATTCTCAGAAACTATGCTGTCATGTGTGCATTCAACTCATAGAATTGAACCTTCTGGAGCAGTTTCAAAACACGCTTTTTGCAGAATCTGCAAGTGGATATTTGGAGCAGTTTGAGGTGTGTGTGGGAAAATGAAATATCTTCACTTAAAAACAAGAAAGAAGCCTTCGTAGAAACTACTTTGTAATGTGTGCATTCATCTCAGAGAGTTGAACCTTCCTTTTGATATAGAGTTTTGAAACACTCTTTTTATAGAATGTGAAAGTGGATATTTTGATCGCTTTGAGGCCTACGGTGGAAAAGTAAATATCAACAAATAAAAACTCGGCAGAAGCGTACTCAGAAACTTGTTTGTGCTGTGTGCTTTCAACTCAGAGATTTGAACCTTCCTTTTGATATAGCAGTTTTGAAACCCTCTTTTGTAGAATCTGCAAGTGGATATTTGGAGCTCTCTTAGGCCTATTATGGAAAAGGATTTATCTTCACATGAAAACTAGACACAAGGATTCCCGGAAACTCCTTTGTGATGAGTGCATTCAACACAAAGAGTTGAACTTTGCTTTCGATAGAGCAGTTTTGAAACTCTATTTTTGTAGTGCCTGCAAGTGGATATTTGGAGCACTTTGAGGCCTGCGATGGAAAAGGAAATATCTTCAAATGAAAACTAGACAGAAGCATTCTCAAAATCTACTTTGTGATGTATGCATTCAACTCACAGAGTTGAAACTTCCATTTGACAGAGCAGTTTTGAAACACTCTTTTTGTAGAATATGCCAGTGGCTATTTGGAGCGCTTTGAGACTTTGGATGGAAACGGATATATTTTCACATGAAAACTAGACAGAAGCCTTCTCAGAAAGTTCTTGGAGATATGTGCATTCAGCTCAGAGAGTTGAATCTTCCTTTTGATAGAGTAGTTTTGAAATACACTTTTTGTGGAATCTGGCAGTGGATATTTGGAGCGCTTAGAGGCCTACGCTGGAAAAGGAAATATCTTCATATAAAAAATTGACAGAAGAATTTTCTGAAATTTCTTTGTGATTTGTGCATTCAACTTACTGTGTTGAACCTTCCTTTTGATAGAGCAATTTTGAAACACTCTTTTTGCAGAAGCTGCCAGTGGATATTTGTTGCGCCTTGAGGCCTATGATGGAAAAGGATATATTTTCACATGAAAACTAGACGGAAGCATTCTGAGAAACATCTTTGTGATGTATGCATTCATCTCACAGGGTTGTAGCTTCCTTTTGATAGAGCAGATTTCAAACACTCCTTTTGTAGATTCTGCAAGTAGAAATTTGGAGGTCTTTGAGGACTATACTGGAAAAGGAAATATTTTTACAGAAAAAGTAGTCAGTAGGATTCTCTAAGTTTCTTTGTGATGTGGGCATTCAGCACATGGATTTGAACCTTGTTTTGATAGAGCAGTTTCCAAACAGTCTTTTTTTATTATCTGCAAATGGATATTTCGAGAGCTTTGAGGCCTATGCTAGAAAAGGAAATATCTTCATATAAAAACTAGACAGAAGCTCTCTCAGAAACTTCTTCATGATGTGTGCATTCACCTCCAAGAGTTGAACTTCCTTTTGAAAGAGCAGTTTTGAAACACCCTTTTTGTAGAATCTGCAAGTGGATATTTGGAGTGCTTTGAGGACTATGATGGTAAAAGAAATATCTTCACAGGAAACTACACAGAAGCATTCTCAGAAACTTCTTTGTGATGTGTGCATTCAACTCACAGAGTTGAACCTTGCTTTTCATAAAGCAGTTTTGAAACACTCTTTTTGTAGTATCTGCAATTGGATATTGGTAGAGTTTTGAGGCCTAAGATGGAAAAGGAAATATCTTCACATGAATACTAGAGAGAAGCATTCTCAGAAACTTTTCTGTGCTGTGTGCATTCAAATCTCAAAGTTGAACTTTCCTTTTGATAGAGCAGTTTTGAAACACTGTTTTTGTAGAATCTGCCAGTGAATATTTGGAGCGATATGAGGCCTATACTGGAAAAGGAAATATTTTCATATAAAAGCTAGACAGAAGCATTCTCAGAAACTTCTCTGTGATGTGTACAGTCAACTAACAGAGTTGAACCTTCCTTTCATAGTGCAGTTTTGAAACACACCTTTCGAAAATTCTGGAAGTGGATAATTTGAGTGCTTTGAGGTCTATATTGGAAAAGGAAATATGTTTACATGAAAACTAGTCAGAAGTATTCTCCGAAGTTTTTTTGTGATGTGTGCATTTAACACACAGAGTTGAACCTACCGTTTGATAGAACAGTTTTGAAACACTCTTTTTGTATTATCTGCAAATGGATATTTTGAGAGCTTTGAGGCCTATGCTTAAAAAGAAAATATCTTCACATAAAAACTAGACAGATGCATTCTCAGGAACTTCTTTGTGATGTATGTGTTCACCTCACAGGATTGAAGCTACCTTTTTATACAGCAGATTTAAAACTCTCTTTTTGTAGAATCTGCAAGTGGATGTTTGGAATGCTTTGAGACCTATGATGGAAAAGGAAATACCTTCACATGAAAACTAGACAGAAGCATACTCAGAAACTGCTTTGTCTTGTGTTCATTCAACTCCCAGAGTTCTACCATCCTTTTCATAGAGCAGATTTGAAACACTATTTTTGTAGAATCAGCAAGTGGATACTTGGAGCGCTTTGAAGTCTATGATGGAAAAAGATATACCTTCACATAAAAACTAGACAGAAGCAGTCTCTGAAACTTATTTGTAAAGTGTGCATTCAACTCACAGGGTTGAGCCTTCCTTTTGATAGGGCACGTTTGAAACACTCTTTTTGAAGAATTTGCAATGGATATTTGGATAGCTTTGAGGCCTATGGTAGAAAAGGAAATATCTTCATATAAAAACTAGACAGAAGCATTCTCAGAAACTTTTCTGTGATGTGTGCATTCAGCTCACAGAGTTGAACCTTGCTTTTGATAGAGCAGCTTTGGAAAGCTCTTTTTGTAGTATCTGTAAATGGATATTTGTAGCTATTTGAGGCCTATGATGGAAAAGGAAATATCTTCACATGAAAACTACACAGAAGCATTTTCAGAAACTTCTTTGTGATGTGTGCTTTCAAGCAACAGATTTGAACGTTCCTTTGATAGAGCACTTTTGAAAACCTGTATTTGTAGAATCTGAAATTAGATATTTGGAGCACTTTGAGGCCTATGATGGAAAAGGAAATATCTTCACATAAAAACGTGACAGAAGGATTCTCAGAAACTTCTTTGTGATGTGTGCATTCAAATCACAGAGTTCAACCTTCCTTTTGATAGAGCAATGTTAAAACACTCTTTTTGTAGAATCTGCAATTGGATATTTAGAGCGTTTTTAGGCCTGTGATGGAAAAGGAAGTATCTTCACATGAAAACTAGACAGAAGCCTTCTCAGAGACTACATTGTGAAGTGTGCATTCATCAAACAGAGTTGAACCTTGCTTTTGATAGGGCAGTTTTGAAACACTCTTTTTGTAGAATTTGCAGGTGGATATTTGGAGCGATTTGAGGTTCAGGATGTAAAAGGAAATCTGTTCACATGCAAAATAGACAGAATCCTTCTCAGAAACTTCGTTGTGCTGTGTGCCTTCAACTTACAGAGTTGAAACTTTCTTTTGATAGAGCAGTTTTGAAACACTCTTTTTGTAGGATCTGCAAGTGGATATTTGGAGTGCTTTGTGATCTATGCAGGAAAAGGAAATACCTTCACATAAAAACTTGGCAGAAGCATACTGAGAAACTTCTTTGGGATGTGTGCATTCACCTCACAGAGTTGAAACTTTGGTTTGATAGAGTACTTTTGAAACTCTCTTTTTGTCGTATCTGCAAGTGGATATTATGAGTGCTTCGAGGACTATGCTGGAAAATGAAATATCTTCAGATAAAAACTAAAAAGAAGCATTCTGTGAAACTCCATTGTGATGTGTGTATTCAACTCACAGAGTTGAACCTTCCTTTTGATAGAGCAGGTTTGAGACACACTTTTGTAAATTCTGCAAGTGGATATTTGGAGTGCTTTGAGGACTATGCTGGAAAAGGAAATATCTTAACATAAAAAATAGAAACATTCTCAGAAGTTTCTTTGTGATGAGTGGACTGAACACACAGAGTTCAACTTTCTTTTCAATAGAGCAGTTTTGAAACACTCTTTTTGTAGAATCTGCATGTGGGTATTTGGAATGCTTCGAGGCCTATTTTGGAAACGGAAATACCTTCACATAAAATCTAGATGGAAGCTTTCTCAGAAGTTTCCTTGTGGTGTGTGCATACAACTCATGGAGGTGAACCTTCCTTTTGATAGAGCAGTTTTGAAATACTCTTTTCGTAGTATCTGCAAGTGTATATTTGAGCACTTTAAAGAATGTGCTGTAAAAGGAATTATCTTCTCATAAAAACTAGACTGAAGCATTCCCAGAAACTCCTCTGGGATGTCTGCATTGAACTCACAGAGGTGAACCTTCCTTTGATTGAGCAGTTTATAAACACTCTTTTTGTAGAATCTGCAAGTGGATATTTTAGAGCGCTTTGAGGCCTATGATGTGAAAGGAAATATTTTCACACGAAAAATAGACAGAAGCATTATCAGAAACTACTTGATGATGGGTGCATTTAACTCACAGAGTTGAACCTTCCTTTTGATAGATCAGTTTTGAAACACTCTTTTTGTAGAATCTGCAAGTGGAAATTTGGAGCACTTTGAGGCCTATGCTGGTAAAGGAAATATCTCCACATAAAAACTAGACAGAAGCATTCTCAGAAACTTCTTTGTGACGAGTGCATTCAACTCACTGACTTGAACATGCCTTTTGAAAGAGCAGTGTTGAAATACTCTTTTTGCAGAATCGGCAAGTGGATATTTGGAGAGCTTTGTGGCCTATGATGGAAAAGGATATATTTTCACATGAAAACTAGACAGAAGCATTCTCAGAAATTTCTTTGTGATGTGTGCCTTCACCTCACCGAGTTTAACTTTCATTTTGATAGAAGAGTTTTGAAACACATTTTTTGTAATATCTGGAAGCAGTTATTTGGAGTGTTTTGTGGACTATGCTGAAAAAGGAAATTTCTTTACATAAAAACTAGTCAGAAGCATGCTCAGAAGTTTCATTGTGATGTGTCCATACAACATGCCATGTTTAACCTCCCGTTTGATAGAGCAGTTTTGAAACACTCTTTTTGTATAATATGGAAATGGATATTTCAAGCACTTTGAGGCCTATGTTGGAAAAGGAAATATCTTCACATAAAAACTAGACAGAATCATTCTCAGAAACTACTTTGTGATGTGCAAATTCAATTCACAGAATTGAACCTTCTTTTTGATAGAGCAGTTTTGAAATTCTCTTTTCGTTGGATTTGCAAGTGGATATTTCGAGCGCTTTGGGGCCTGTGCTGGAAAATCAAGTATCTTCATATAAAAACTAGACAGAAGAATTCTCAGAAACATCTCTGTGACGTGGGAATTCAAATCATACAGTTGAAACTTCCTTTGATAGAGCAGTTTTGATACACTCTTTTTGTAGAATCTGCAAGTGTATACTTGGAGTGCTTTGAGGGCTATGATGTAAAAGGGAATATCTTCACATGAACACTAGACAGAAGCATTCTCAGGAGTTTCTTTGTGATGTGTGCATTCAACACACATAGTTGAACCTTCCTTTTGATAGAGCAGTTTGAAACACTCTTTTTGTCGAATCTGCAAGTGGATATTTGGAGCTCTTTGAAGCCTATGACGGAAAAGCAAATATCTTCACATGAAAAGTACACAGAAGCATTCTCAGAAACTACATTGTGATGTGTGCATTCAACTCACAGAGGTGAACATTGGTTTTGATAGAGAAGTATTGATAAACTCTTTTTGTAGAATCTGCAAGTGGATATTTGGAGTGCTTTGATGCCAAAGATGTAAAAGAAAATATCTTCACATGAAAACTAGACAGAAGCATTCTCAGATGGAAAAGTAACTATCTTCACAGAAAAACCAGACAGAAGCATTCTCCAAAACTTCTTTGTGATTTGCACATTCAACTCACAGAGTTGAAACTTCCTTTTGATAGAGCAGTTTTGAAAAACTCTTTTTGCAGAATCTGCAAGTGGATATTTGGAGGGCTTTGAGGCCAATGATGGAAAAGGATATATTTTCCTATGAAAACTAGACCGAAGCATTCTCAGAAACTTCTTTGTGATGTGTGCATTCACCTCAAAGAGATGAATCTTCGTTTTGATAGAGCAGTTTGGAAACGCACTTTTTGTAAAATCTGCAAGTGTATACTTGGAGTGCTTTGAGGACTATGCTGGCAAAGAAAAAATCTTTAAATAAAAACTAGTCAGAAGCATTCTCAGAAACTTCTTTGTGATGTGTGCATTCAACTCAGAGGCTTGAACCTTCCTTTTGATAGAGCACTTTTGAAACACTCTTTTTGTAGAATCTGAGGGTGGATATTTGGAGTGATTTGAGTCCTATGCTGGAAAAGGAAATATCTTCACAGAAAAACCAGACAGAAGCATTCTCAGAAACTTCTTTGTGATGTGTGCGTTCATCACAGAGTTGAACATTCCTTTTCATAGAGCAGTTTTGAAACAGTCAATTTGTAGCATCTTCAAGTGAATATTTGAAGCGTTTTGAGGCCTATTCTGGAAAAATAAATATCTTTACATAAAAGTTGGATGGAAGCATTGTCAGAAACATCTTTGTAATGTGTGCATTGAACTCACAGATTTGAATCTGCCTTTTGATAGAGGAGTTTTGAAACACACATTTTGCAGAATCTGCAAATGGATATTTGGAAAGATTTGAGGCCTCCAAAGGAAAAGGAAATATCTTTACATAAAAACTAGACGGAAGAATTCTCAGAAATTTCTTTGTGGTGTAAGAATTCAACTCAGAGACTTGAAAGTTCCTTTTGAAGAGCAGTTTTGAAACACTCTTTTTGTAGAAATCTGCAAGTGGATATTTGGTGAGCTTTGAGGCCTATACTGGAAAGGGAAATATCTTCACATAAAAACTAGAGAGAATCATTCTCAGAAACTTTTCTGTGGTGTGTGCATTCAAATCACTGAGTTAAACCTTCTTTTTCATAGAGCAGTTTTGAAACACTCTTTTTGTAGAATCTGTAAGCAGATATTTGGAGCATTTTGAGGCCAAAGGTAGAAAAGTTAATATCTTCACATGAAAACTATAGAGAAGTATTCTCAGAAACTTCTTTGTGATGTGTGCATTGAATGCACAGAGTTGAGCCTTCCTTTTGATAGAGTAGTTTTGATCCACTGTTTTTGTAGGATCTGCAAGTGGATATTTAGAGCGCTTTGAGGCCTATGCTGGAAAATGAAATATCTTCACATAAAAACTAGACAGAAGCATTCTCTGAAACTTCTTTGTGATGTGTGCATTCAACTCACAGAGTTGAACCTCCCTTTTTATAGAGCAGTATTGAGACACTCTTTTTGTGGAATCAACAAGGGGATATTTGGAGCGCTTTGAGTCCTATGCTGGAAAATGAAATATCTTCACATAAAAACTAGACAGAACCATTGACAGAAACATATTTTTGATGTGTGCATTCAAATCACAGAGTTGAACCTGACTTTACCTAGAGCACTTTTAGAACACTCTTTTCAAAGTATCTGCAATTGGATAATTGTAGCGCTTCAAAGCCTAAGCAGGAAAAGGAAACGTGTTCACCTAAATACTATACAGAAGCATTCTCAGAAACTTCTTTGTGATGTGTGCATTCAACTCACAGAGTTGAACTTTCCTTTTCATAGAGTAGATTTGAAACATTCTTTTCGAAGAATCTGAAAGAGGATATTTGGAGCACTTTGAGGCCTATGATAGAAAAGGAAATATAGTCACATGAAAACTAGACTGAAGCATTCTCAGAAATTTCTCTGTGATGTGTGCATTCAACTCACATTTTTGAACCTTCCTTTTCAAACAGCAGTTTTGAAACACTCTTTCTGTAGTATCTGTAAGTGGATATTTGGAGGGCTTCACGGCCTGTGCTGGAAATGGAAAGATATTCACATAAAAATTAGACAGAAGATTTCCCAGAAACTTCTCTGTGAAGTGAGTAGTCAACTCACAGATTTGAACCTTTTTTATAGAGCAGTTTAGAAACACTATTTTTCTGGAATCTGCAGGTGGATATTCGGTGTGCCTTGGAACCTATGCTGGAAAAGGAAATATCTTCACATAGAAACTAGACAGAAGCATTATCAGAAACATCTCTGTGCTGTGTGCATTCAACTCCCAGAGTTGAACCTTCCTTTTGATAGAGCCGTTTTGAACCACTGTATTTGTTGGTTCTGCAAGTGGATATTTGGAGCAATTTGAGGCCTATGCTGGAAAATGAAATCTCTTCACATAAAAACTAGACAGAGGCATTCTCAGAAACTTTTTTATGATGTGTGCATTCAACTCACAGAGTTGAACCTCCCTTTTGATAAAGCAGTTTTGAAACACTCTTTTTGTGGAATCAGCAAGTGGATATTTGGAGCGCTTTGAGGCCAGTGGTGGAAAATGAAATATCTTCACATAAAAACTAGACAGAAGCATTCTCAGAAACTTCTTTGTGATGTGTGCATTCATCTGACGGAGTTGAGCCTTCCTTTTGATAGAGCAGTTTTGAACCAATGTTTTTGTAGGATCTGCAAGTGGATATTTGGAGCGCTTTGAGGCCTATGCTGGAAAAGGAAATATCGTCACATAAAACCTAGAAAGAAGCATTCACAGAAAATACTCTGTGATGTTAGCATTCAACTCACAGAGTTGAACATTCCTTTTGTTAGAGCAGTTTTGAAACACTCTTTTTGTAGAATCTGAAAGTGGACATATGGAACGTTTAGGGGAATTCGATGGAAAAGGGAATATCTTCACATAAAATGAAGACAGGATCATTCTCAGAAACTTATTTGTGATGTGTGCATTCACCACACAGAGTTGAACATTTCTTAATAGTGCCGTTTTGAATCACTATTTTGTAGAATCTGCAAGTGGATATTTGGAGCGCTTTGAGGCCTGTGGTAGAAAAGGATATATCTTCATATAAGAACTAGACAGAAGCATTCTCACAAACTTATTTGTTATGTGTGCATTCAACTCACAGAGCTGAACCATTCTGTTGATAGAGAAGTTTTGAAATACTCTTTTTGTAGAATATGCAAGTGGATACTTGGACAGCTTATAGGAATTCGTTGGAAAGGGGATATCCTCACACAAAAAGTAGACAGAAGTATTCTCACAAAGTTCTGTGTGATGTGTGGCTTCAACTCACAGAGTTGAACCTTTCTTTTCATGGGCCAGTTTTGAAACTCTCTTTTTTAGCATCTCTGAGTAGACATTTGGAGATTTTAGCATCTTTGAGACCTGTGGTGGAAAAGCAGATATCTTCATATAAAAACTCGGCAGAAGCATTCTCTGTAAATTCTTCGTGGGTGGTGTATTCAACTCAGAGAGTTGAACATTCCTTTTGATAGAGAAGTTTTGAGACACTCTTTTTCTACAATCTGCAAGTGGACATTTGGAATGCTTTCAGGCCTGTGGTGGATAAGGAAATCTCTTACATAAAACCTAGAAAAAAGCATTCTCAGAAACTACTGTGTGATGTTTCAATTCAACTCACAGAGTTGAACATTCCTTTTGTTAGAGCAGTTTTGAATCACTCTTTTTGTAGAATCTGAAAGTGGGTATATGGAACGCTTTGTGGAATTCTTTGGAAATGGGAATGCCTTCACATAAAATATAGATAGAAGCATTCTCAAAAACTCCTTTGTGATGTATGTATTCAACTCACAGAGTTGAACCTTTCTTCTTATAGTGCCATTTTGAAACAATCTTTTTGTAGAGTCTTAAAATGGATATTCAGAGCGCTTTGAGGCCTGTGGTAGAAAAGGAAATATCTTCATATAAAAACAATACACAAACATTCTCAGACACTACTTTGTGATGTGTGCATTCAACTCACAGAGTTGAACCTTTCTTTTGATAGAGCAGTTTTGAAACTTGCTTTTTCTAGAATCTGCAAGAGGACATTTGGAGCGCAATGAGGCCTGTGGTGGAAAGAATATATCTTCACATAAAAACTAGATAGAAGCATACTCAGAAACTTCTTTGTGACGTTTGCATTCAACTCCCAGAGTTGAATATTCCTTCTGATAGAGTAGTTTTAAAACACCCTTTTTGTAGTATCTGCAAGTGGATATTTGGACCGCTTATAGGATTTCACAAAAAAGGGATATCCTCACTTGAAAACTAGGCAGAAGCATTCTCACAAAATTCTTTGTGATGTGGGCATTCAACCACAGAGTTAAACCTTTCGTTTCTTGCAGCAGTTTTGAAACACTGTTTTCTAGAATCTGCAAGTGAACATTTGGAGCACGTTGAGGCCTGTGGTGAAAAGGAAATATCTTCACATAAAAACTAGACAGAAGCCTTCTCTGAAATTACTGTGTTTTCTGTACATTGAACTCACAGATTTCAACCTTCCTTCTGACAGAGAAAATTAGAAACACTCTTTTTGTGGAATCTGCAATTGGATATTGTACCACTTTTAGGAAATCGTTGGAAATGGGGTATCCTTACGTAAGAGCTAGACAGAAGCATTCTCACAAATTGCTTTCTGATGTGTGCATTCAACTCAAAGAGTTGAAACTTTATTTTGATAGAGCAGTTTTGAAACACACTTTTTCTAGAATCTGCAAGTGGACATTTCAAGTGCTTTGAGGCCTGTGGTGGAAAAGGAAATATCTTCACATAAAACTAGACAGAAGCATTATCTGAAATTTCTTTGTGATGTGTGCATTCAACACACAGAGTTGAACATTCCTGTTGACAGAGAAGTTTTGAAACACTCTTATTGTAGAATCTGCAAGTAGATATTTGGACCACTTTCAGGCCTGTGGTTGTAAAGGAAATATCATCATATAAAACCTAGAAAGAAGCATTCTGAGAAACTTCTCTATGATGTTTGCATTAAACACAGAGTTGAACATTCCTTTTGTTAGAGCAGTTTTGAAACACTCTCTTTGTAGAATCTGCTAGTGGACATTGGAAGGGCTTTGTGCCCTGTAATGGAAAAGGAAATATCTTCACATAAAAACTAGGCAGAAGCATTCTCTGAAACTTCTTTGTGGTGTGCTCGTTCAACTCATAGAGTTGAAAATTCCTTTTGACAGAGAAGTTTTGAAACACTCGTTTTGTAGTATCTCTAATTGGATATTTGGACCGCTTTCAGGCCAGTGGTCAAAAAGGATATATCTTCACTTAAAAACTAGAGAGAAGCATTCTCATAAACTGCTCTGTGATGTTTGCATTCAACTCACAGAGTTGAGCATTGCTATGGTTAGAGCAGTTTTGAAACACTCTTTTTGTAGAATCTGCAAGCGAATATTTGGACCGCTTATAGGAATTCATTGGAAACGGGATATCCTCACACAAAAACTAGACAGAAGCAGTCTTACAGACTTCTTTGGGATGTGTGCATTCAACTCACAGAGTTCAACCTTCCTTTTGAAAGAGAATATTTGAAACACTCTTTTTGTAGGATCTTCTAGTTTATATTTGGACCGCTTATAGGAATTATTTGGAGACAGGATATCCTCACAAAAAATCTAGACAGACGCATTCTCACAAACCTCTGTGTGATGTGTGCATTCAACTCAGAGAGTTTAACCTTTCTTTTCACGGGGTAGTTTAGAAAGACTCTTTTTGTAGAATCTGCAAGTGGACATTTGGAGGGCTTTGAGGCCTGTGGTGGAAAAGGAAATATCTTCACATAAATACTAGACAGAAGCATTCTCTGAAACTTCTTAGTTGTGTGTGCATTCAACTCACAGAACTGAACATTCCTTTTGACAGAGAAGTTTTGAAACACTCTTTTTGTAGAATCTGCAAGAGGATATTTTGACTGCTAATAGGAATTCGTTGGAAACGGGGTATCCTCACACAAATAGTAGACAGAAGCATTCTCACAAACTTCTGTGTGACGTGTGCATTCAACTCACAGGGTTCAACATTTCTTTTCATGGGCCACTTTTGAAACACTCTTTTGTAGAATCTGCAAGTGGACATTTGGAGGGTTTTGACGCATGTGGTGGAAAAGGAATATCTTCAAATAAAAACTAGGCAGAAGCATTCTCTGAAACTTCTTTGTGGTGTGTGCATTCAACTCACAGAGTTGGATATTTGAAGAAAAGTTTTGAAACACTCTTTTTGTAGAATCTGCAATTGGACTTTTGGAGAGCTCTGAGGACTGTTTTGGAAAAGGAAATGTCTTCACATAAATCCTAGAAAGAAGCTTTCTCAGAAACTACTTTGTGATGTCAGCATTCAACTCACAGAGTTGAACATTCCTTTTGTTAGAGCAGTTTTGAAACACTGTCTTTGTAGAATCTGCAAGTGGACATTTGGAGGGCTTTGTTTTCTGTAGTGGAAAAGGAAGTATCTTCACATAAAAACTAGGCAGAAGCATTCTCTGAAACTTCTTTGTGGTGTGTGCATTCAACTCATAGTGTTGAACATTCTTTTTGCTAGAGAAATTTTGGAACACTCATTTTGTAGAATCCGAAAGTGGATATCTGGAGCACTGTGTGGTCTATGGTAGAAAAGGGTGTATCTTCATATAAAAACTAGACAGAAGCATTCTCAGAAACCACGTTGTTATGTGTGCATTCAATTCACAGAGTTGAACATTCCTTTTGTTAGAGCAGTTTTGAAACACTGTTTTTGTATAATCTGCAAGTGGATATTTTGACCACTATTAGGAATTCATTGGAACAAGTATATCATCACACAAAAACTATACAGAAGTATTCTCACAAACTACTTTGTGATGTGTGCATTCAACTCACAGTGTTGAAACTTTCTTTTCATGGAATAGTTTTGAAAGACTCTTTTTGAAGAATATGCAAGTGGACATCTGGAGAGCTTTGAGGCCCGTGGTAGAAAACAAATATCTTCACATATAACCTAGAAAGAAGCATTCTCAGAAACTATTTTGTGATGTATACATTCAACTCACAGAGTTAAAAGTTTGTTTTCTTACTGCAGCTTTGAAACACTGTTTTTGTAGAATCTGCAAGTCGACTTTTGGAGAGCTTTTAGATCTGTGGTGGAGAAGGAAATATCTTCACATAAAACCTAGAAAGATGCATTCTCAGAAAATACTTTGTTATGTTTGCATTCAACTCACAGAGTTGAACATTCCTTTTTTTAGAGCAGTTTTGAAACACTCTTTTTGTAGCATCTGCAAGTGGATATTTGGACCGCTTATAGGAATTCGTTTGAAAGGGGTATCCTCAAATAAAAACTAGACAGAAGCATTCTCACAAACCTCTTTGTGATGTGCACATTCAACTCTCAGTCTTTAACCTTTCTTCTGATAGATCAGTTTTGAAACACTCTTTTTTTAGAATCTACAAGTGGAGATTTGGAGTGCTTTGGGGCCTGTAGTGGAAAAGGAAATATCTTCACATAAAAACTAGACAGAAGCATTCTTTGAAACTTCATTGTGTTGTGTGTACTCAACTCACAGAGTTGAACATTCCTTTTGACAGAAAAGTTTTGAGACACTCTTTTTGTAGAATCTGCAGGTGGATATTTGTACCACTTTCAGGCCAGTGGTGGAAAAGGAAATATCTTCACATAAAACCTAGAAAGAAGCTTTCTCAGAAACTACTTTGTGATGTTTGCATTCAACTCACCGAGTTGCACATTCCTTTAGTTAGAGCAGTTTTGAAACACCATTTTTATACAATCGAAAGAGGATATATATACCACTTAGAGGAATTCAATGGAAACGGAAATATCTTCATATAAAATGTAGATAGAATCATTCTCAGAAACTTCTTTGTGATGTGTGCATTCAACTCATAGAGTTGAACCTTTCTTTCAATAGAGCCGTTTTGAAATAGTCTTATTATAAAATCTGCAAGTGGATGTTTGGAGCGCTTTGTGGCCTATAGAAGAAAAGGAGATATTTTCATATAAGAACTAGACAGAAACATTCTCAGAAACTAATTTGTGATGTGTGCATTCAACTCACAGTGTTGAATTTTCTTTTCATAGAGCAGATTTGAAACACTGTTTTTGCAGAATCTGAAAGTGGACATTTGGAGGGCTTTGAGGAATATTTTGGAAAAGGAAATGTCTTCACATAAAAATTACACAGAAGTATTCTCAGTAACTTCTTTGTGACGTTTGCATTCAACTCACAGAGTAGAACGTTCCTTTTGATAGAGTAGTTTTGAAGCATTCTTTTTGTAGGATCTGCAAGTGGATATTTGGACCAATTATAGGAATTCTTTGGAAATGGATATCCTCACAAAAAACAAGACAGAAGCATTATCTTAAACTTCTTTGTGATGTGTGTATTCAACTCACAGACTTGAACTTCACTTTTCAAGGATTAGTTTTGAAAAACTCTTTTTTAAAAATATGCAAGTGGATATTTCGAGAACTTTGAGGCATTTGATAGGAAAGAAATATCTTCACATATAACGTAGAATGAAGCACTCCCATAAACCACTTTGATGACTGCATTAAAATCACAGAGTTGAATCTTTCTTTTGACAGAGCAGTTTTGAAACAGTCTTTCTGTAGTATCTGTAATTGGATATTTGGAGTGCTTTCAGTCCTGTGATGGAAAAGGAAATATCTTCACATAAAACTTAGAAAGACACATTAGCAGAAAATACTTTGTGATGTTTGCATTCAACCCACAGAGTTGAACATTCCTTTTGTTAGAGCAGTTTTGAAACACTCTTTTTGTAGAATCTGCAAATGGATATTTTGACCGCTTATAGGAATTCATTGGAAAAGGGATATCCTCACATAAAAACTAGACAGAAGCATTCTCAAAAACAGCTTTGTGATGTGTGCTTTCAACACACAGAGTTGAACTTTTCTATTTATAGAGCAGTTTTGAAACACTCTCTTTTTGTAGAATCTGCAAGTGGACATTTGGAGCCCTTTGAGGCCTGTGGTGGAAAAGGAAATATCTTCACATAAAAAGTAGACAGGAGCATTCTCTAAAACTTCTTTTTGGTGTGTGCCTTCAACTCACAGAGTTGGACATACCTTTTTACACAGAAGTTTTGAAACGCTCTTTTTGTAGAATCTGCAAGAGGATATTTGGACCGTTTTCAGGCCTGTGGAGGAAAAGGTAATATCTTCATATAAAACTTAGAAGGAAGCATTCTCAGAAACTTTTTTGTGATGTTTGCACTCAACTCACAGAGATGAGCCTTTCTTTTGATAGAGCCGTTTTTGAAACACTCTTTTTGTAGAATCTGCAAGTGGATATTTGGAGTGCTTTCAGTACTATGATAGAAAAGGAAATATCTTCATATAAAAAGTAGACATAAGCATTCTCAGAAACTACTTTGTGCTGTGTGCATTCAACTCACAGTGTTGAACCCTTCTTTTGATAGTGCTGTTTTGAAACACTCTTTTTGTAGAATCTGCAAGTGGACATTTGGAGCGCTTTGAGGCCTATGGTGGAAAAGGAAACAACTTCATACAAAAAGTAGACAGAAGCATTCTCAGAAACTTCTTTGTGACGTTTGCATTCAACTCACAGAGTTGAACATTCTTTTTGATAGAGTAGTTTTGAAACACTCTTTTTGTAGAATCTGCAGGTCGATATTTGGACCACTTACAAGAATTCATTAGAAACGGGATATCCTCACACAAAAAATAGACAGAAGCATTCTCACAAACTTCTTTGTGATGTGTGAATTCAATTCACAGAGTTGAACGTTTCTTTTCATGGAGCAGTTTTGAAACACTCTTTTTGTAGAATATGCAAGTGGACGTTTGGAGAGCTTTGAGTCCAGTGGTAGAAAAGGAAATATCTTCACATATAACCTGGAAAGAAGCATTTTCAGAAACCACTTTGTGATGCTTGCATTCAACTCACAGAGTTGAACATTCCTTTTGTTACAGTAATTTTGAAACACTCTTTTTGTAGAATCTGCAATTGGATATTTGGAGCTCTTTGAGGCCTATGTTGGAAAAGGAAATATCTTCACATAAAAACTACACAGAAGCGTTCTGAAAAGCTTCTTTGTGACGTTTATTTTCATCTCACAGATTTGAACATTCCTTTTGAGAGAATAGTTTTGAAACACTCTTCTTGCAGAATCTGCAAGTGGATATTTGGACCACTTATAGGAAATCTTTGGAAACGAGATATCCTCACATAAAAACTAGACAGAATCTGTCTCACAAACTTCTTTGTGTTCTGTGCATTCAACTCACAGAGTTGAACATTTCTTTTGATAGAGCAGTTTCGAAAAACTCTTTTTGTAGAATCTGCAAGTGGACATTTGGAGCGCTTTGTGACCTGTGGTCGAAAAGGCAGTATCTTCACATAAAAACAACACTTAAGCATTCCCTGAAATTTCTTTGTGGTGAGTGCATTCAACTCCAAGAGTAGAATATTCCTTTTGACAGAGAAGTTTTGAAACACTCTTTTTGTAGAATCTGAAGTGGATATTTTGACTGCTTTCAGGCCGGGGTGGAAAAGGAAATATCCTCACATAAAACCTAAAAAGAAGCATTCTCAGAATCTACTTTGTGATGTTTGCATTCAACTCACGGAGTTGAACATTCCTTTTATTAGAGCAGTTTTGAAACACTCTTTTTGTAGAATCTGAAAGTGGATATATGAACCGCTTAGGGAAATTTGATGGAAATGGGTTTATATTCACATAAAATGCAGATAGAAGCATTCTCAGAAACTTCTTAGTGATGTCGGCATTCAACCCACAGAGTTGAACATTTCTTTTGATAGAGCCGTTTTGATACAGTCTTTTTGTAGAATCTGCAAGTGGATATGTGGAGCGCTTTGAGGCCTATGGTAGAAAAGAAAATATCTTCATGTAAAACCTAGACAGAAGAATTCTCAGAAACTACATTGTGTTGTGTGCAAACAACTCACAGAGTTGGATCGTTCTTTTTTGATATCAATTTTGAAACACTCTTTTTGTAGAATCTGAAATTGGACACTTGGAGCGCTTAGAGGCCTATTTTGGAAAAGGAAATATCTTCAAATGAAAACTACACAGAAGCGTTCTGAGAAACTTCTTTGTGACGTTTGCATTCAACTCACATAGTTGAACATTCCTTTTGATAGAGTAGCTTTGAAACACTCTTTTTGTAGAATCTGCAAGTGATATTTGGACCGCTTATAGGAATTCATTGGAAACGGGTTATACTCACAAAAACACCAGACAGAAGCATTCTCACAAACTTCTTTGTAATGTATGCATTCAACTCACAGACTTGAACTTTTCTTTTCATGGAGCTGTTTTGAAACACACTTTTTGTAGAATATGCAATTTGACATTTGTAGCGCTTTGAGGCCTGTGGTTCAAAAAGAAATATCTTCACATAAAAACTAGACAGAAGCATTTTCTGAAACTTCTTTGCTGTGTGTGCATTCAAATCACAGAGTTGAAACTTTCTTTTCTTGAAGCAGTTTTGAAACACTCTTTTTGTGGAATATGGTAGTGGACATTTGGAGAGCTTTGAGGCCTGAGGTAGAAAAGGAAATATCTCAACATATAACGTAGAAAGAAGCATTTTCAGAAACTACCTTGTGATGTTTGCATTCAACTCACAGAGTTTCACCTTTCTTTTGATAGAGCAGTTTTGGAACACTCCTTTTGTTGAATCTGCCAGTGGACATTTCGAGTGCTTTGAGGCCTGTCGTCGAAAAGGAACTATCTTCACATAAAAACTAGAGAGAAGCAATCCATGAAACTTCTTTGTGGTGTGTGCATTCAACTCAAAGAGTTGAACATTCCTTTTGACAGAGAAGTTTTGAAACACTATTTTTGTAGTATCTGAAAGTAGATATTTTGAGAGCTTTGAGGCCTGGGGTGGAAAACGAAATATCTTCTCATAAAACCTAGAAAGAAGCATTCTGAGAAACTACTTTGTGATGTTTGAAGTCAACTCACAGAGTTGAACCTTTCTTTTGATAGAGTAGTTTTGAAACACTTTTTTTAGAATCTGCATGTGGACATTTTGGGAGCTTTGTTGCCAGTGGTGGAAAAGGAAATGTCTTCACATAAAAACTAGATAGAAGCATTCTCTGAAACTTCTTTGTGGTCTGTGCATTCAACTCACACAGCTACACATTCCTTTTGACGTAGAAGTTTTGAAACACTCTTTGTGTAGAATCTGCAAGTGGATATTTGGATCGCTTTTGGGCCTGTGGTGGAAAAGTAAATATCTTCACACAAAACCTAGAGAGAAGTATACTCAGAAACTACATTGTGGTGTTTGTATTCAACTCAGAGTGTTGAACATTCTATTTGTTAGAGCAGTTTTGAAACACTCTTTTTGCAGAATCTGAAAGTCGACATAAGGACCGTTTAGGGGAATTCGATGTAAACGGGAATATCTTCAAATAAAATGTAGATAGAAGCACTCTCAGAAACTTCTTTGTGATGTGTGCATTCAACTCACAGAGTTGAAAGTTTTTTTTTTTTGATAGAGCCGTTTTGAAGCACTCTTTTTATAGAATCTGCAAGTGGATATGTGGAGCGATATGAGGCCTATGGGAGAAAAGGAAATATCTTCATGTAAAAACTAGACAGAAGAATTCTCAGAATCTACTTTGTGATGTGTGCAAACAATTAACAGAGTTGAACCTTTCTTTTGATAGTGTAGTTTTGAAACAATCTTTTTGTAGAATGTGAAATTGGACATTCGGAGCGCTTTGAGGCCTCTGGTGGAAAAGGAAATATCTTCATATAAAAGCAACACGGAAGCATTCTGACAAACTCCATTGTGACGTTTGCATTCAACTCACAGAGTTGAACATTCCTTTTTGTTAGAGCAGTTTTGAAACACTCTTTTTGTAGAATCTGCAAGTAGATACTTGGATCAATTATAGGAATTCATTGGAAATGGGCTATCCTCACACAAAAACTAGGCAGAAGCATTCTCACAAACTTCTCTGTGATGTGTGCATTCAAATCACAGAGTTCAACTTTGCTTTTCCTGGAAAAGCTTTGAAACACTATTTTTGTAGAATATGCAAGTGGACATTTGGAGAGCTTTGAGGCCTGTGGTAGAATAGGAAATATCTTCACATATAACCTAGAAAGAAGCATTCTCACAAATCACTTTGATGCTCACTTTCAACTCACAGTGTTGAATATTCGTTTTGTTAAAGCAATTTTGAAACATACTTTTTGTACAATCTGCAAGTGGAGTTTTAGAGAGTTTTGAGGCCTGTGGTGGAAAAGGAAATATCTTCACATACAACCTAGAAAGATGCATTGTGAGAAAATACTTTGTGATGTTTGCGTTCAACTCACAGAGTTGAATCTTCCTTTTGTTAGAGCAGTTTTGAAACCCTCTTTTTGTAGCATCTGCAAGTGGATATTTGGACCACTTACAGGAATTCTTTGGAAATGGGATATCCTCACACAAAAACTAGACAGAAGTATTATCTAAAACTTCTTTCTGATGTGTACATTCAACTCACAGAGTTGAACCTTTCCTTTGATAGAGCCGTTTTGAAACACTCTTTTTCATGGGCCAGTTTTGAAACACTCTTTTTGTAGAAAACACTCTTTTTCATGGGCCAGTTTCATGGGCCAGTTTTGAAACATTCTTTTTGTAGAATCTGCAAGTGGACATTTGGAGCACTTTGAGGCCTGTGGTGCATAAGGAAATATCTTCATATAAAAACTACACAGAAGCAATTTCTGAAACTTCATTGTGGTGCGTACATTCAGCTCATAGACTTGAACATTCCTTTTGACAGAGAAGATTTGAAACACTCTTTTTGTAGAATCTATAAGTGGATATTTAGCTGCTTTCAGGCCTGTGGTGGAAAAGGATATATCTTCATATAAGACCTAGAAGGAAGCATTCTCAGAAACTAATTTGTGATGTTTGCATTCATCTTACACAGTTTCACATTCCTTTTGTTACAGCAGTTTTGAAACACTCTTTTTGTAGAATCTGAATGTGGATATATGGACCACTTAGGGGAATTCGATGGAAACGGGAATATCTTCACATAAAATGTAGATAGAAGCATTCTCAGAACCTTCTTTGTGATGTGTGCATTTAACTCACAGAGTTGAACCTCTATTCTGATAGAGACGTTTTGAAACTCTCTTTTTGTAGAATCTGCAAGTGGATATTTTTAGCACTTTGAGGCCTATGGTAAAAAAAGAAATATCTTCACATAAAAACTAGACAGAAGCATTCTCAGAAACTACTTTGTGATATGTGCATTCAACTCACAGAGTTGAACGTTCCTTTTGATAGAGCAGTTTTCAAACACTCTTTTTGTAGAATCTGAAAATGGACATTTGGAGGGCTTTGAGGAATATGGTGGAAAAAGTAATATCTTCACATAGAAACTACACAGAAGCATGCTCAGAAACTTCTTTGTGACGTTTGCATTCAACTCACAGAGTTGAACATTCCTTTTGATACAGTAGTTTTGAAGCACTCTTTTGTAGAATCTGCAAGTGGACAGTGGGACCGCTTATAGAAATTCGTTGGAAACGAATATCCTCAAAAAGAATACAGCACAGAAGCATTCTCACAAACTTCTTTGTGATGTTCGCATTCAATTCAAACAGTTGAACTTTTTTTTCATGCAGCAGTTTTGAAACATTCTTTTTTTAGAATATGCAAGTCGACATTTTGAGAGCTTTGCAGCCTGTGGTAGAAAAGGAAATATCTTCACATATAACCTACAAAGAAGCATTCTCACAAACCACTTTGATGCTTGCATTTAACTCACAGAGTTGAATATTCGCTTTGTTAGAGGAGTTTTGAAACATTCTTTTTGTACAATCTGCAAGTGGACATTTGGAGAGCTTTGAAGCCTGTGGTGGAAAAGGAAATATCTTCACATAACACCTAGAAAGATGCATTCTCAGAAACTACTTTTGTGATTTTTGCATTCAAATCACGGAGTTCAACATTCCCTTTGTTAGAGCAGTTTTGAAACACTGTTTTTGTAGAACCCCAAAATGTATATATGGACCGCTTAGGGGAATTCTATGGAAACAAGAATATCTTCACATAAAATGTAGATAGAAGCATTCTCAGAAACCACTTTGTGACGCGTGGATTCAACTCACAGAGTTGAAATTTTCTTATGATGGAGCCGTTTGGAAACACTCTTTTTGTAGAATCTGAAAGTGGACATTTGGAGTGTTTAGAGGCCTATGATGGAAAAGGAAATATCTTCACATAAAAACTACACAGAAGCATTATCAGAAATATCTTTGTGACGTTTGCATTCAACTCACAGAGTTGAACTTTCCTTTGGTTACAGTAGTTTTGAAACACTCTTTTTGTAGAATTTGCAAGTGGATATTTTGACTGCTTACAGGAATTCGTTGGAAAAGGGATATCCTCACTCAAAAACTAGTCAGAAGCATTCTTACAAACTACTTTGTGATGTGTGCATTCAACTCACGGAGTTGAACCTATCTTTTCATAGAGCAGTTTTGAAACACTCATTTTGTAGATTATGCAAGTGGACATTTGGAGAGCTTTGAGTCCTGTGGTAGTAAAGGAAATATTTTCACATATAACCTGGAAAAAAGCATTCTCAGAAACTACTCTGTGATGTTGGCATTCAACTCATAGAGTTGAACATTCCTCTTGTTAGAGCAGATTTGAAACACACTTTTTGTATAATCTGCAAGTGGACATTTGGAGAGCTTTGTGATCTGTGGCAGAAAATTAAATATCTTCACATAAAACCTAGAAAGAAGCATTCTCAGAAACTATATTGTGATATTTCCATTCATCTCACAGAGGTAAACCTTTCTTTTGATAGAGTCATTTTGAAACACTCTTTTTGTAGAATCTGCAAGTGGATATTTGGATGGTTTGAGGCCTATTGTAGAAAAGGAAATATCTTCATATAAAAACTTGAGATAAGCATTCTCAGAAAGCCCTTTGTGATGTGTGCATTCAACTCACAGAGTTGAACCTTTCTTTTGAAAGGGCAGTTTTGAAACAATCTTTTTTAAGTATCTGAAAGTGGACATTTGGAGTGCTTTGAGGCCTATGGTGGAAAAGAAAATATCTTCACATAGAGACTACATAGAAGCATTCTCAGAAATTTCTTTCTGACGTTTGCATTCAACTCACAGAGTTAACATTCCGTTTGATAGAGTAGTTTTGAAAACTCTTTTTGTAGATTCTGCAAGGGGATATTTGGACCGCTTATAGGAATTCATAGGAAACGGGATATCCTCATATAAAAACTAGACAGAAGCATTCTCACAAACTTCTTTGTGATGTGTGCATTCAACTCACAGAGTTGAACCTTTCCTTTGATAGAGCCGTTTTGAAACACTCTTTTTCTAGAAGCTGCAATTGGACATTTGGAGAGCTTTGAGGCCTGTGGTGGAAAAGGAATTATTTTCACATAAAAACTACACAGAAGCATTCCCTTAAACTTCTTTTTGGTGTGTGCATTCAACTCACTGAGTTGAACATTCCTTTTGACAGAGAAGTTTTGAAACACTCTTTTTGTAGTGTCTGCAATTGTATATTTGGAACACTTATAGGAATTCGTTAGAAACGGTATATCCTCACACAAAAACTAGACAGAAGCATTCGCACAAACTTCTGTGTGATGTGTGCATTCAACTCACAGAGTGGAACCTTTCATTTCATGGGACAGTTTTGAAACATTCTTTCTGTAGAATCTGCAAGTGGACATTTGGAGGGCTTTGAGGCCTGTGGTGGTAAAGGAAATATCTTCACATGAAAACTAGGCAGAAGCATTCTATGAAACTTCTTTGTTGTGTTTGCATTCAACTCACAGAGTTGAACATTACTTTTGACAAAGAAGTTTTGAAACTCTCTTTTTGTAGAATCTGCAAGTGGATATTTGGACTGCTTTCAGGCCTGTGGTGGAAAAAAAAATATATCTTCACATAAAACCTACAAAAAAGCATTCTCAGAAACTGCTCAGTGACATTGGCATTCAACTCAAAGTGTTGAATATTCCTTTTGTTAAAGCAGTTTTGAAACACTCTTTTTGTAGAATCTGAAAGTGGATATATGGACTGCTGAGGGGAATTAGAAGGAAAAGGGAACATCTTCACATAAAATGTAGATAGAAGCATTCTCAGAAACTTCTTTGTGTTTTGTGCTTCAACTCACAGAGCTGAACCTTTCTTCTGAAAGAGCTGTTTTGAAACACTCTTTTTGTAGAATCTGCAATCGGATATTTCGAGCGCTTTGTGGCCTATAGTAGACAAGGAAATAACTTCATATAAAAACTAGAAAGAAGCATTCTCGGAAACTACTTTGTGATGTGTGCATTCAACTCACAGAGTTGAACGTTTCTTTTCATAGAGCAATTTTGAAACACTGCTTTTGTAGAATCTGCAAGTGGGTATTTGGACCGCTTATAGGAATTCGTTGGAAAGGGGATATCTTCACACAAAAACTAGACAGAAGCATTCTCACAAACCACTTTCTGAAGTTTGCATTCAATTCAGAGAGTTTAGCCTTTCTATTAATGGGCCAGTTTTGAAACACTCTTTTTGTAGAATCTGCAAGTGGAAATTTGTAGTGATTTGAGGCACGAAGTGAAAAAGGAAATATCTTCACATAGTAACTGTGCAGAAGCATTATCTGAAACATCTTTGTGGTGTGTACATTCAACTCACAGAGTTGAACTTTGGTTTTGACACAGTAGTTTTGAAAAACACTTTTTATAGAATCTAAAACTGGATATTTGGACGGCTTTCAGGCCTGTGGTGGAAAAGGAAATATTTTCTCATAAAATGTAGAAAGAAGAATTGTCAGAAACTACTCTGTGATGTTTGCATTTAACTCACAGAGTTGAACATTCCTTTTTTTAGAGCAGTTTTGGAACACTCTTTTTATAGTATCTCAAAGTGGATATATGGACCGCATAGGGGAATTCGATGGAAACGGGAATATCTTCACATAAAATGTAGATAGAAGCATTCTCAGAAACTCCTTTGTGATGTGCGCATTTAGCTCACAGAGTTGAACCTTTCTTTTGATAGAGCAGTTTTGAAAGACTCTTTATGTACAATCTGCAAGTGGATATTTGGACCGCTTTGACACCTGTGGTGGAAAAGGAAATATCTTCACATAGACTCTACACAGAAGCATTCTCAGAATCTTCTTTGTGACGTTTGCATTCAACTCACAGAGTTGAACATTCCTTTTGATAAAGTAGTATTGAACAACTATTTTTGTAGAATCTGCAATTCGACATTTGGAGAGCTGTGAGGCCTCTGGTGGAAAAGGAAATATCTTCACATAAAACATAGAAAGAAGCATTCTCAGAAACTACATTGTGATGTTTGCATTCAACTCACAGAGTTGAACATTGCTTTTGTTAGAGCAGTTTTAAAACATTCTTTTTGTAGAATCTGCAAGTGGATATTTGGACCGCTTACAGTAATTCGTTGGAAACAGGATATCCTCACATAAAAACTAGACAGAAGCATTCTCACGAACTTCTTTGGGGTGTGTGCATTGAACACACAGAGTTGAACATTTCTTTTCATGGAGCAGTTTTGAAACACTCTTTTTCTGGAATCTGCAAGCAGACATTTGTAGCGCTTTGAGGCCTGTGGTGGAAAGGGAAATATTTTCACATAAAAACTACACAGAAGCATTCTCTGAAACTTCTTTGTGATGTGTGCATTCAACTCACAGAGTTGAACCTTTCTTTTCATGGACCTGTTCTGAAACACTCTTTTTGTAGTTTATGCAAGTGGACATTTGGAGCGCTTATAGGCCTGTGGTGGAAAAGGTAATATCTTCATATAAAGACTAGACAGAAGCATTCTCTGAAACTTCATTGTGGTTTGTGCATTCAACTCACAGTGTTGAAAATTCCTTTTGACAGAGAAGTTATGAAGCACTCTTTTTGTAGAATCTGCAATTGGATATTCGGACCGCTTACAGAAATTCATTGGAAATGGGATATCCTAACAAAAAAACTAGACAGAAGCATTCTCACAAACTTCTGTGTTATGTGTGCATTCAACTCACAGAGGTGAAACCGTTTCTTGGGTGAGTTTTGAAACACCCATTTTATAGAATCTGGAAGTGGATATTCGGACCGCTTTCAGGCCTGTGTTGGAAAAGGATATATCTTTACATAAAACTAAGAAAGAAGCATTCTGAGAAGCTACTCTTTGATGTTTGCATTCAACTCACAGAGTTGAACATTCCTTTTGTTAGAGAAGCTTTGAAACGCTCTTTTTGTAGAATCTGAAAGTGGATATATGTACCTCTTAGGGGAATTCGATGGAAACGGGATTATCTACACATAAAATGTGGATAGAAGCATTCTCAGAAACTTCTTTGTGATGTGTGCATTCAACTCACAGAGCTGAACCTTTTTTGTGATAGAGCCGCTTTGAAACACCCTTTTTGAGAATCTGCAAGTGGATATTTGGAGTTCTTTGAGGCCTATGGTAGAAAAGGAAATATCTTCATATAAAAACTAGACAGAAGCATTCTCAGAAACTACTTTGTGATGTGTGCATTCAGCTCACACAGTTGAACCTTTCTTTTGATAGAGCAGTTTTGAAAAACTCTTTTTGTAGAATCTGAATGTGGACACTTGGAGCGCTTTGAGGTCTATGGTGGAAAAAGAAATATCTTCAAATAGAAACTACACAGAAGCATTTTCAGAAACTTCTTTGTGATGTTTCCATTCAAATCACAGAGTTGAACATTCCTATTGATAGAGTAGTTTTGAAACACTCTTTTTGTACCATCTGCAAGTACATATTTGGACTGCTTATACGAATTCATTGGAAATGGGATATCCTCACAAAAAAAAATAGATGGAAGTATTCTCACCAACTTTTTTGTGATGTGTGCATTCATCTCACAGAGTTGAAACTTTCTTTTCATGGAGCAGTTTTGAAACACTCTTTCTGATAGTATATGCAAGTGGATATTCGGAGAGCTTTGAGGCCTGTGGTATGAAAGGAAATATCTTCACATATAACCTAGAAAGAAGCATTCTCAGAAACTATTTTGTGATGTTTACATTCAACTCACAGAGTTGAACATTGCTTTTGTTAGAACAGTTTTGATACACTCTTTATGTAGAATCTGCAAGTGGATAATTTGACCACTTATAGGAATTCGTAGGAAACTGGATATCCTCACAAAAAAACTAGACAGTATCATTCACACAAACTTCTTAGTGATGTGTGCATTCAACTCACAGAGTTGAACCTTTCGTTTGATAGAGCACTTTTGAAACACTCTTTTTCTAGAATCAGCAGGTGGACATTTGGAGGGCTTTGGGGCCTGTGGTGGACAAGGAAATATCTTCACAGAAAAACTACACAGAAGCATTCTCTGGAACTTCTTTGTGGTGTCTGAATTCAACTCACAGGGTTGAACATTACTTTTAACAGGGAAGTTTTGAAACACTCTTTTTGTAGAATCTGCAAGTGGGTATTTGGACCGCTTATAGGAATTCATTGGAAATGGGGTACACTCACACACAAAAACTAGACAGAAGCATTCTCACAAACTTCTGTGTTATGTGTCCATTCAACTAACAGAGTTGAATCTTTCTTTTCACGTACCAGTTTTGAAACACTCTTTGTGTGTAATCTGCAAGTGGATAATTGGACCGCTATCAGGCCTATGGTGGAAAAGGAAATATCTTCACATAAAACCTAGAAAGAAGTATTCTCGGAAACTACTTCGTGATGTTTGCATTCAACTCACAGAGTTTAGCATTCTTTTTGTTAGAGCAGTTTTGAAACACTCTTTTTGTTGAATCTGAAAGTGGATATATGGACTGCTTATGGGAATTTGATGTAAACGGGAATATCTTCAAATAAAATGTAGATAGAAGCATTCTCAGAAACTTTATTGTGATGTGTGCATTCAATTCGCAGAGTTGAACCTTTCTTTTCATAGAGTCATTTTGAAACACTCTTTTTGGAGAATCTACAAGTGGATATTTGGAGCGCTTTGAAGCCTTTGGTAGACAAGGAAATATCTTCATATAAAAACAAGACAGAAGCATTCTCACAAACTACTTTGTGATGTGCGCATTCAACTCACAGAGCTGACACTTTCTCTTAATAGAGCAGTTTTCAAACACTCTTTTTGTAGAATCTGAGAGTGGACATTTGGAGTGCTTTGAGGCCTATGTGGAAAAGGAAATATCTACACATAGAAACTACACAGAAGCATTCTCAGATACTTCTTTGTGACGTTTGCATTCAACTCACAGAGATGAACATTCCTTTTTATAGAGTAGTTTCGAAACATTCTTTTTGCAGGATCAGCAAGTGGATATTTGACCGCTTATAGGAATTCATTGGAAACGGGATACCCTCACACAAAAACTAGACAGAAGCATTATCACAAACTTCTTTGTGATTGTGCATTCAACTCACAGAGTTGAACCTTTCTTTTCATGGAGAAGTTTTGAAACACTCGTTTTGTGGAATATGCAAGTGCCCATTTGGAGAGATTTCAAGCCTGTGGTAGAAAAGGAAATATCTTCACATATAACCTAGAAAGAAGCACTCTGAGAAACTACATTGTGATGTTTGCATTCAAAACACAGAGTTGAACATTCCTTTTATTAAAGCAGTTTTGAAACACCCTTTTTGTAGTAAATGCCAGTGGACATTTGGAGAGATTTGATGCCTGTGGTGGAAAAGGAAATATGTTCACATGAAAAGTAGACAGAAGCATTCTCCGTAACTTTTTGTGGTGTGTGCATTCAGCTCACAGAGTTGAACATTCCTTTTGACAGAGAAGTTTTGAAACACTCTTTTTGTAGAAACTGCAAGTGAATATTTGGATCGTTTTAGGAATTAGTTGGAAAGGGTATACCCTCACACAAAAACTAGAGAAAAGCATTCTCATAAACTACTTTGTGATGTGTGCATTCAACTCAGATAGTTGAACCTTTCTTTTCATGGAGCTGTTTTGAAACACTCTTTTTGTAGTGTATGCAAGTGGACATTTGGAGGGCTATGAGGCCTGTGGTAGAAAAAGAAATATCTTCAAATATAATCTAGAAAGAAGCATTTTCAGAAACTACTTTGTGATGCTTGCATTCAACACACAGAATTGAACATTCCTTTTGTTAGAGTAGTTTTGAAACACTCTTTTTGTAGAATCTTCAACTGGACATTTGGAGAGCTCAGAGGCCTATGGTGGATGCTTTGAACACACAGTATTGAACATTCCTTTTGTTAGAGCAGATTTGAAACAATCTTTCTGTAGAATGTTCAAATGGATATTTGGACCACTTATAGGAATTCGTTGTAAACGGGATATCCTCACATAAAAACTAGACAGAAGCATTCTCAGAAACTTCTTTGTGATGTGTGCATGCAACTCACAGAGTTGAGCCTTTCTTTTGATAGAGAAGTTCTGAAACACTCTTTTTGTAGAATTTTCAAGTAGACATTTGGAGCAATTTGAGGCCTATAGTGGATAAGGAATTACCTTCACAGAAAAACTAAACAGAAGCGTTCTCTGAAACTTCTTTGTGGTGTGTTCATTCAAATCCCAGAGTTGAACATTCCTTCTGATAGAGAAGCTTTGAAACACTCTTTTTATAGTATCTTCAAGTGGATATTTGGACCACGTATAGGAATTCGTTGGAAACTGCATATCCTCACATGAAAACTAGACAGAAGTATTCTCACAAATTTCTGTGTGACTTGTGCTTTCAACCCACAGAGTTGAAACTTTCTTTTCATGGGCCAGTTTTGAAACACACTTTTTGTAGAAACTGAAACTCGACATTTGGAGGGCTTTGAGGCCTGTGGTGGAAAAGGAAATATCTTCACATAAAAACAGCAGGAGCATTCTCTGAAACTTCTTTGTGGTGTGTGCATTCAACTCACAGATTTGAACATTCCCTTTGTTAGAGCAGTTTTCCTTTTGTCAAAAAGAAAACATTCCTTTTGACAGATAAGTTTCGAAACACTCTTTTTGTAGAATCTACAAGTGGGTATTTGGACCGCTTTCAAGCCTGTGTTGGAAAAGAAAATATCTTCACATAAAACATAGAAAGAAGCATTCTCAGAAACTACACTGTGATGTTTGCATACAACTCACAGAGTTGAGCACTCCTTTTATTAGAGCAGTTTTGAAACAATCTTTTTGTAGAATCTGCAATTGGACATTTGGAGAGCTCTGAGCCTCTGGTGGAAAAGGAAACATGTTCACATAAAACCTAGAAAGAAATATTCTCAGAAACTGCTTTGTGATTTTGCATTCAACTCACAGGCTTGAATATTCCTTTTCTTAGAGCAGTTTTGAAACACTCTTTTTGTAGAATCTGCAAGTGTATATTTGGATCGCTTAGAGGAATTCGTTGTTAACGAGATATCCTCACATAAAAACTAGACAGAAGCATGCTCTGAAACTTCTTTGTGTTGTGTGCATTCTACACACAGAGTTGAACCTTTCTTTTCATAAAGCAGTTTTGATACACCCTTTTGGAGAATCTCCAAGTGGATATTTGGGCTGCTTATAGGAATTCGTTGCAAACGGGATATTCTCTCACAAAAACCAGATAGAAGCATTCTCACAAACTTCTGTGTGATGTGTGCATTCAACTAACAGAATTGCACCTTTCTTTTCATGCGCAAGTTTTGAAACACTCTTTTGTAGAATCTGCAAGTGGACATTTGGAGGGCTTTGAGGCCTGTGATGGAGAAGGAAATATCTTCACATAAAAACAAGGCAGTAGCATTCTGTGAAACTTCTGTGTGGTGTGTGCATTCAATGCAGACAGTTAAACATTCCGTTTGATAGAGCAGTTTTGAAACACTCGTTTTGTAGAATCTGCGATTGGACATATGGAGAGCTCTGAGGCCTGAGGTGGAAAAGGAAATATCTTCACATAAAACCTAGAAAGAAGCATTCTCAGAAACTACTTTGTGATATTTGCATTCAACTCACAGAGTTGAACAATCCTTTTCTTAAAGCAGTTTTGAAACACTCTTTTTGTAGAATCTGCAAGTAGATATTTGGACTGCTTATAAGAATTCATTGGACACGGGAAATCCTCACACAAAAACTAGACAGAAGCATTCTCACAAACTTCTTTGTGATGTGTGCATTCAACTCACAGAGTTGAAACTTTCTTTTGACCAAGCATTGTTGAAACAATCTTTTTCTAGGATCTGAAAGTGGACATTTGGAGTGCTTTGAGGTCTGTGGTGGAAAAGGAAATATCTTCACATAAAAACTAGACAGAAGCATTCCTTGAGACTTCTTTTTGGTGTGTGCATTCAACTCACAGAGTTAAACACTCCTTTTGACAGGGAAGATTTGAATCACTCTTTTTGTAGTATCTGCAAGTGGATATTTGGACTGCTTATACGAACTCGTTGGAACCGGCATATCCTCACACAAAAACTAGACAGAAGCATTCTCACAAAACTTCTGTGTGATGTCTGCCTTTATCTCACAGAGTTGAACTTTTCTTTTCATGATCCAGTTTTGAAACACTCTTTTTGTAGAATCTGCATGTGGACATTTGGAGGGATTTGAGGCCTGTTGTGGAAAAGGAAATATCTTCACAGAAAAACTAGGCGGAAGCATTCTCTCAAACTTCTTTGTGGTTTGTGAATTCAACTAACAGAGTTGAACATTCCTTTTGACAGAGAAGTTTTGAAACACTCTTTTTGTAGAATCTGCAAGTGAATATTTGGACCGCTTTCAGGCCTGTGGTGGAAAAGGAAATATCTTCACATAAAACCTAGAAAGAAGGATTCTCAGAAAGTACTCTGTGATGTTTGTTTTCAACTCACAAATTTAAACATTCCTTTTGTTAGAGCAGTTTCAAACACTCTTTTTGTAGAATCTGCAATTGGACATTTGTAGAGTTCTGAGGCCTGTGGAGGAAAAGGAAATATCTTCACATAAAAACTAGAAGGAAGCGTTCTCAAAAACTACTTTGTGATGTTTGCATTCAACTCAGAGAGTTGAACAGTCTTTTAGTTAGAGCAGTTTTGAAACACTCTTTTTGCAGAATCTGCGGGACCGCTTATAGGAATTCATTGGAAACGGGATATACTCACATAAAAACTAGGCAGAAGCATTCTCACAAACTTCTTTGTGATGTGTGCATTCAACTCACAGAGTTGAACTTACTTTTGATTGAGTAGTTTTGAAACACTCTTTTTCTAGAATCTGCAAGTGGACATGTGCAGCATTTTGAGACCTGTGTTGGAAAAGGAAATATCTTCACGTAAAGAGTAGACAGAAGCATTCTCTGAAACTTCTCTGTGTTGTGTGCATTCAACTCACAGAGTTGAACATTCCTTTTGACAGAGAAGTTTTGAAACACTCTTTTTGTAGAATCTGCAAGTGGATATTTGGACTGCTTATAGGAATTCGTTGGAAACGGGGTATCCTCACACAAAAACTAGACAGAAGCATTCTCACAAACTTCTGTGTGACGTGTGCATTCATCTCACAGAGTGGAAGGTTTCTTTTTATTAGCCAGTTTTGAAACACTCTTTTTCTAGAATCTGCAAGTGCACTTTTACAGTGCTGTGAGGCCTGCTTTGTAAAGGAAATATCTTCACATAAAAACTAGACAGAAGCATTCTCTGAAACTTCTTTGTGGTGAGTGCATTCAACTCACAGAGTTAAACATTCCTTTTGACAGAGAAGTTTTGAAACACTCTTGCTGTAGAATCTGCAAGTGGATATTTGGACTGCCTTCAGGCCTGTGGTGGAAAAGGATATAGCTCCAAATAAAACCTAGAAAGAGGGATTATCAGAAACTACTCTGTGATGTTTGCATACAACTCACAAAGTTGAGCATTCCTTTTGTTAGAGCAGTTTTGAAACACTCTTTATGTAGAATCTGCAATTGGACCTTTGGAGAGCTCTGAAGCCAGTGATGGAAAAGCATATATCTTCACATAAATCCTAGAAAGAAGCACTCTCAAAAACAACTTTGTGATGTTTGCATTCAACTCACCGAGTTGGTGTTTGCATCCAACTCACCGAGTTGAACATTCCTTTTGTTAGAGCAGTTTTGAAACACTCTTTTTGTAGGATCTGCAAGTGGATATTAGGATCGCTTATAGGAATTCATTGTAAACGGGATATCCTCACACAAAAACTAGACAGAAGCATTCTCACAAAATTCTGTGTGATGTGTGCATTGAACTCACAGAGTTGAACCTTTCTTTTCATTAGCCAGTTTTCAAACTCTCTTTTTGTAGAATCTGCATGTGGACATTTGGAGGGATTTGAGGCCAGTGGTGGTAAAGGAAACATCTTCACATAAAAACTACACAGAAGCATTCTCCACAACTTCTTTGTGAGGTGTGCATTCAACTCACAGAGTTGAATTTTCCTTTTCAGAGAAATGATTTGAAACACTCTTTTTGTATAATCTGCAACTGGGTATTCAGACAGTTTCCAGGAATTTGTTGGAAACGGGATATCCTCATACAAAAACTAGACGGAAGCATTTTCAAAAATTTCTTTGTGATGTGTGCATTCAACTCACAGAGTTGAACCTTACTTTTGATAGAGTAGTTTTGAAACACTCTTTTCCTAGAATCTGCAAGTGGTCATTAGGAGGGCTTTTAGGCCTGAGGTGGAAAAGGAAATATCCTCACATAAAAACCATAAAGAAGAATTATCAGAAACTACTTTGTGGTATATGCATTCCACTCACAGAGTTGAACATTCCTTTTGTTAGAGCAGTTTTGAAACACTCATTTTGTAGTTTCTGCAAGTGGACATTTGGAGAGCTCTGAGGCCTGTGGTGGAAAAGAAAACATCTTCACATGAAACCTAAAAAGAAGCATCCTCAGAATCTATTTTATGATGTTTGCATTCAACTCACAGAGTGAACATTCCTTTTTTTAGAGCAGTTTTGGAACACTTTTTTTGTAGGATCTGGAAGTGGATATTTGTTTCTTTTAGAGGAATTCCTTGGAAACGGGATATCCTCACATAAGAACTAGACAGAAGCATTCTCACAAACTTCTTTGTGATGTGTGCATTCAACTCATAGAGATAAAGTTTTCTATTGATACAACAGTTTTGAAACACTCTTTTTCTAGAATCTGCAAGTGGATATTTGGAGCGCTTTGAGGCATGTGGTGCAATAGGAAATATCTTCACATAAAAACTAGACAGAAGCATTCTCACAAACTTCTTTGTGATGTCTGCATTCAACTCACAGAGTTGAACCTTTCTTTTGACAGAGCAGTTTTGAAACACTCTTTTTCTAGGATCTGAAAGTGGACATTTGGGGCGCTTTGAGGTCTGTGGTGGAAAAGGAAATATCTTCACATAAAAACTAGACAGAAGCATTCTCTGAGACTTCTTTGTGGTGTGTGCATTCAACTCACAGAGTTAAACACTCCTGTTGACAGAGAATATTTGAATGACTCTTTTTATAGTACCTGCAAGTGGATATTTGGACCGCTTATACGAACTCGTTGGAACCGGGATATCCTCACACAAAAACTAGACAGAAGCATTCTCACAAACTTATCTGTGGTGTGTGCATTTAACTGACAGAGTTGAACTTTTCTTTTCATAAGCCAGTTTTGAAACACTCTTTTTGTAGAATTTGCAAGTGGACATTTGGAGGGATTTGAGGCCTGTTGTGGAAAAGGAAATATCTTCACATAAAAACTAGGCAGAAGCATTCTCTGAAACTTCTTTGTGGTATGTGCATTCAACTAACAGATTTGAACATTCCTGTTGACAGAGAAGTTTTGAAACACTCTTTTTGTAGAATCTGCAAGTGGATATTTGGACCACTTTCAGGCCTGTGGTGGAAAAGGAAATATCTTCACAAAAATCCTAGAAAGAAGGATTCTCAGAAAGTATTCTGTGATGTTTGTATTCAACTCACAAATTTAAACATTCCTTTTGTTAGAGTAATTTCAAACACTCTTTGTGAAAAATCTACAATTGGACATTTGTAGAGGTCTGAGGCCTGTGGAGGAAAAGGAAATATCTTCACATAAATCCTAGAAAGAAGCGTTCTCAGAAACTACTTTGTGATGTTTGCATTCAACTGAGAGAGTTGAACATTCCTTTTGTTAGTGCAGTTTTGAAACACTCTTTTTGCAGAATCTGCAAGTGGATATTTGGACCGCTTATAGGAATTCGTTGGAAACGGGATGTACTCACATAAAAACTAGGCAGAAGCATTCTCACAAACTTCTTTGTGATGTGTGCATTCAACTAACAGAGTTGAACTTTCTTTTAATAGAGCAGTTTTGAAACACTCTTTTTCTAGAATCTGCAAGTGGACATTTTCAGCGCTTTGAGGTCTGTGTTGGAAAAGGAAATATCTTCACATAAAAAGTAGACAGAGGCATTCTCTGAAACTTCTCTGTGTTGTGTGCATTCAACTCACAGAGTTGAACATTCCTTTTGACAGAGAAGTTTTGAAACACTCTTTTTGTAGAATCTGCAAGTGGATATTTGGACTGCTTATAGGAATTCGTTGGAAACGGGGTATCCTCACACAAAAACTAGACAGAAGCATTCTCACAAACTTCTATATGATGTGTGAATTCATCTCACAGAGTGGAACCTTTCTTTTCATTAGCCAGTTTTGAATCACTCTTTTTCTAGAATCTGCAGGTGCACATTTACACAGCTGTTAGGCCGGTTTTGTAAAAGGAAATATCTTCACATAAAAACTAGACAGAAGCATTCTCTGAAACTACTTTTTGGTGTGTGCATTCAGCTATCAGAGTTGAACATTCCTTTTGACAGAGAAGTTTTGAAACACTCTTCTTGTAGAATCTGCAAGTGGATATTTGGTCCGCCTTCAGGCCTGTGGTGGAAAAGGCTATAGCTTCACATAAAACCTAGAAAGAGGCATTCTCAGAAACAGCTCTGTGATGATTGCATACAACTCACAGAGTTGAGCATTCCTTTTGTTAAAGCAGTTTTGAAACACTCTTTTTGTAGAATCTCCAATTGGACATTTGGAGAGCTCTGAAGCCTGTGATGGAAAATGAAATATCTTGACATAAAACCTAGAAAGAAACATTCTCAGAAACAAATCTGTGATGTTTGCATTCAACTCACAGAGTTGAACATTCCTTTTGTTAGAGCAGTTTCGAAACACTCTTTTTGTGGAATTTGTAATTGGATATTTGGAGAGCTCTGAGGACTGTAGTGGAAAAGGAAATGTGTTCCCATAAAACCTAGAGAGAAGCATTCACAGAAACTACTTTTTGATGGTTGAATTCAACTGACAGTGTTGAACATTCCTTTTGTTAGAGCAGTTTTCAATAACTCTTTTTGTAGAATCTGCAAGTGGATTTTTGGACTGCTTATAGTAATTAGATGGAAACGGGATATCCTCCCACAAAAACTAGTTGGAAGCCTTCTCATAAACTTCTTTGTGATGTGTGCATTCAGCTCACAAAGTTGAACCTTTCTTTTCATGGGCCAGTTTTGAAACACTCTTTTAGTAGAATCTGCAAGTGTACATTTTGAGGGATTTGAGGTCTGTTGTGGAAAAGGAAATATCTTCACATAAAAACTGGGCAGAAGTATTCTCTGAAACTTCTTTGTGGTGTGTGCATTCAACTCACAAAGTTAAACATTCCTTTTGACAGAGAAGTTTTGAAACACTCTTTTTGTAGAATCTGCATGTGGATATTTGACCGCATTCAGGCCTGTGGTGGAAAAGGAAATATATTCACATAAAACTGAGAAAGATGCATTCTCAGAAACTACTCTGTGATGTTTGCACAGAACTCACAGAGTTGAGCATTCCTTTTGTTAAAGCAGTTTTGAAACACTCTAATTGTTGAATCCACAATTGGACATTTGGAGAGCTCTGAGGCATGCAGTGGAAAACGAAATATCTTCACATAAAACCTAGAAAGAAGCATTCTCAGAAACTACTCTATGATGTTTGCTTTGAACACACAGAGTTGAACATTCCTTTTGTTAGAGCAGTTTTGAAGCACTCTTTCTGTAGAATCTGCAAGTGGATATTTGGACCACTTAGAGGAATTTGTTGGAAACGGGATATCCTCACATAAAAACTAGACAGAAGCATTCTCACAAACTTCTTTTTGATGAGTGCATTCAACTCACGGAGTTGAACCTTTCTTTTGATAGGGCAGTTTTGAAACACTCTTTTCCTAGAATATGCAAGTGGTCATTTGGAGCACTTTGTAGCCTGTGGTGGAAAAGGAAATATCATCACATAAAAGTCAGACAGAAGCATTCTCTGAAACTTCTTTTTGGTGTGGGCATTCAACTCACAGTGTTGAACATTTCTTTTGAGAGAGAAGTTTTGAAACACTCTTTTTGTAGTATCTGCAAGTGGATATTTGGACCTTTTATAGGAATTCGTTAGAAACAGGATATCCTCATAAAAAATAGACAGAAGTATTCTCACAAACATCTGTGAGATGTGTGCATTCAACTCACAGAGTAGAACCTTTCTTTTCATGGGCCAGTTTTGAAACCCTCTTTTTGCAGAATCTGCAAGGTAACATTTGGAGGGCTTTGAGGTCTGTGGTGGAAAAGGAAATAACTTCATATAAACACTAGGGAGAAGCATTCTCTGAAACTCCTTTGTGGTGTCTGCATTCAACTCAAAGTGTTGAACATTCCTTTTCACAGAGAAGTTTTGTAACACTCTTTTTATAGAATCTGCAAGAGGATATTTTGACCGTTTTCAGGCCAGTGGTGGAAAACGAAATATCTTCATATAAAACCCAGAAAGAAGCAATCTCAGAAACTATACTTTGATGTTTGCATTCAACTCACAGAGTTGAACAGTCCTTTTGTTAGAGCAGTTTTGAAACATTCTTTTTGTAGAATCTGCAGTTGGACATTGGGTGAACTCTGAGGACTGTAGTGGAAAAGGAAATATCTTCACATAAAACCTAGAAAGAAGCATTCTCAGAACTACTTTGTGACGTTTGCATTCAAGTCAGAGAGTGGAACATTCCTTTTGTTAGAGCAGATTTCAAACACTCTTTTTGAAGAATCTGCAAGTGGATATTTCGACTGCTTATAGGAATTCGTTTAAAAGAGGACAACCCCACACAAAAATTAGACAGCAGCATTCTCACAAACTTCCGTGTGATGTATGCATTCAAATCACACAGTTGATATATTCTTTTAGTGGGCCAGTTTTGAATCACACTTTTTATAGAATCTGCAAGTGGACATTTGGAGAGCCTTTAGATGTGTGGTGTAAACGGACATATCTTCACAAAAAAACTGGGCCAAAGAATTGTATGAAACTTCTTTGTGGTGTGTGCATTCAACTCATCGAGTTGAACATTCCTTTTGACAGAGAGGTTTTGAAACACTCTTTTTGTAGGATCTGCAAGTGGATATTTGGACCGCTATCAGGCCTGTGGTGGAAAAGGAAATATCATCGCATAAAACCTAGAAGAAAGCATTCTCAGAAACTACTCTGTGATGTTTGCATACAACTCACAGGGTTGAGCATACCTTTTGTTAGAGCAGTTTTGAAACACTCTTTTTGTAGAATCTGCAATTGGACATTTGGAGAGCTCTGAGGTCTGTGGGGGAAAAGGAAAAGTCTTCACATAAAACTTTGAAAGAAGCATTCTCAGAAACTACTTGGTGAGGTTTGCATTCAACTCTAAGGGTTGAACATTCATTTTGTTACAGCAGTTTTCAAAAACTCTTTTTGTAGAATCTGCAAGTGGATATTTGGACCACTTTTAGGAATTCATTGGAAACGGGATATCCTCACATAAAAACTAGACAGAAGCATTCTCACAAACCTCTTTGTGATGTGTGCATTCAACTCACAGTGTTAAACCTTTCTTTTGATAGAGCAGTTCTGAGAAACTCTTTTTTCTACATTATGCAAGTGGATATTTGGAGCGCTTTGAGGCCTGTAGTGGAAAAGGAAATATCTTCACATAAAAACTAGATAGAAGCATTCTCAGAAAGTTCTTTGTGGTGTGTGCATTCAACTCATGGAGTTGAGCATTCCTTTTGTGAAAGCAATTTTGAAACACTCTTTTTGTTAAATCTGCAATTGGACATTTGGAGAGCTCTGAGGCATGTGGTGGAAAAGCAAATATCTTCACATAAAACCTTGAAAGAAGCATTCTCAAAAACTACTTTGTGAAGTTTGCATTCAACCCACAGAGTTGAAAATTGCTTTTGTTAGAGCAGTTTAAAACACTCTTTTTGTAGACTCTGCAAGTGGATATTTGGATCATTTACAGTAATTTGTTGGAAACGTGATATCCTCACCAAAAAACTGGACAGAAGCATTTTCACAAGCTCCTTTGTGATGTGGGCATTCAACTGAAAGAGTTGAACCTTTCATTCCATAGAGCAGTTTTGAAACACTCTTTTTCTAGAATCTGCAGGTGGACAATAGGAGTGCTTTGAGGTCTGTGGAGAAAAAGGAAATTTATTCACAAAAAATCTAGACAGAAGCATTCTCTGAAACATTTTGTGGTGTGTGCATTCAACTCAAAGAGTTGAACATTCCTTTTGATAGAAAAGTTTCAAAAGACTCTCTTTGTAGAATCTGCAAGTGGATATTTGGACCACATACAGGAATTCTTTGGAAACAGGATATTCTCACACAAAAACTGGAGAGAAGCTTTCTCACAAACTTATGTGTGATGTGTGCATTCAACTCACAGAGTTGAACCTTTCTTTTGATAGAGCCATAATGAAAGACTCTTTTGCTAGAATCTGAAAGTGGACATTTGGAGGGCTTTGAGGCCTGCGGTGGAAAAGGAAATATCCTCAAATAAAATTTAAGCAGAAGCATTCTGTGAAACTTCCTTGAGGTGTGTGCAATCAACTCACAGTGTTCAACTTTCCTTTTGATAGAGCAGTTTAGAGACACTCTTTTTGTACAATCTGCAAGTGAATATTTTTTGAGGGTTTCGAGGTCTATGCTGGAAAAGGAAATAACTTCACATAAAACTTGATTGAAGCATTCTCAGAAACTTCTTTGTGATGAGTGCGTTCAACTCACAGTCTTGAACCTTCCTTTTGAGAGAACAGTTTTGAAGCAACTATTTTGTAGAATCTGCAGGTGGATATTTGGAACGCTTTGAGGCCTCTGCTGGAAAAGGAAATGTCTTAACATAAAACTAGACAGAAGCATTCTCAGAAACGTCTTTTTGATTTGTGCATTCAACTCACAGACTTTAACCTTCCTTTTAATAGAGCAGTTTTGAAACACTCTTTTTGTACAATCTGCAAGTGGATATTTGGAGCACTTTGAGGCTTATGCTGGAAAAGGAAATATCATCACATAAAAACTATGCAGAAGCATTCTCAGAAACTTCTTTGTGATGAGTGCATTAAACTCACAGATGTGAACCTTCCTTTTGATACAACAGTTCTGAAACACCCTTTTTGTAGAATTTACAAGTGGACATTTTGTGTGCTTTGTGGCCTCCACTGGAAAAGGAAATATATTCACATAAAAACTAGGCAGAATCATTCTCACAAACTTCTTTGTGATGTGCGCATTCAACTCACAAAGTTGAACTTTCCTTTTGATACAGCAGTTTTGCAACACAATTTTTGTAGATTCTTAGAAGTGGATATTTGGAGTGCTTTGAGTCCTACACTGGAAAAGGAAATATCTTCACATAGAAACTAGAAAGGATTCTCAGAAACTTCCCCGTGCTTCACACATTCAACTGACAGAGTTGAACCTTCCTTTTGATAGAGCAGTTTTGAAACACACATTTTTTGGAATCTGCAGGTGAATATTTGGAGCGCTTAGAGGCCTAACCTGGAAAAGGAAAAAACTTCAAGTGAAAGCTTGATTGAAGCATTCTCAGAAACTTCTTAGTGATGTGTGCATTAACTCACAGACTTGAACCTTCCTTTTGATAGAATGGTTTTGAAACAACCTTTTTGAAGAATCTGCAAGTGGATATTTGGAGCACTTTGAGTCCTATGCTGAAAAAGGTAATATCTTCACATAAAAACTAGACAGAAGCATTCTCAGAAACCTCTCTTGGATGAGCGGATTCAACTCACAGAGTTGAACATTCCTTTTCATAGAGCAGTTTTGAAACACTGTTTTTGTAGAATTTACAAGTGGATATTAGGAGTGCTGTGTGGCCTACATGGGAAAAGGAAACATCTTCACATAAAAACTAGACAGAATCGTTCTCAGAAACTACTATGTGATGAGGGCATTCAAATCACACAGTTGAACCTTCATTTTAATAGAGCACTTTTGAAACACCCTTTTTGTAGAATCTGCAAGTGGATATTTGAAGTGCTTGGAGGCCTGAGTAGGAAAAGGAAATATCTTCACATAATAACTAGACAGAAGCATTCTCAGAAACTTCTTTGTGATGAGTGCATTCACCTCACACACTTGAAAGTTCCTTTTGATAGAGCAGTTTTGAAATACTCTTTTTGTAGAATCTGCAAGTGGATATTTGGAGCACTTAGAGGCCTATGCTGGAAAAGGAAATACCATCATATAAAAACTAGACAGAAGCATTCTGAGGAACTTCTTTGTGATGAGTGCATTCAACTCACAGAGTTAAACCTTCCTCTTGATAGAACAGTTTTAAACACTCTTTTTGTAGAATCTGCTAATGGATATTTAGAGCACTTTGAGACCTACCCTGGAAAAGGTAATATCTTCATATAAAAACTAGACACAAGTATTTGCAGGAACTTCTTTGTGATATGTGCATTCAACTCACAGAGTTGAACCTTTGCTTTGATAAAGCAGTTTTGAAACACTCTTTAGTAGAATCTGCAAGTGGATATTTGGAGTTCTTTGAGGCCTACAATGGAAAAGGAATTATCTTCACATAAAAACTAGACAGAAGCATTCTCAGAAACTTCCCTGTGCTTTATGCATTCAACTCACAGAGTTGAGCATTCCTTTTGATAGTGCAGATTTGAAACACTCTTTTTTTAGAATCTGCAAGTGGATATTTGGAGTGCCTCGAGGCCTATGCGGGAAAAGGAAATATCTTCACATAAAAAGTAGACAGAAGCATTCTCAGAAACTTATTTGTGTTGTGCGAATTCAACTGACAGAGTCGAACCTTCCCTTTCCTAGAGGAGATTTAAAACACCTTTTCTGTACAATCTGCGAGTGGATATTTGGAGTGCTTTGAGTCCTACAGTGAAAAGGAAATGTCTTCACATAGAAACGAGACAGAAGCTTTCTCAGAAACTTCTTTGTGCTTTGTGCATTCAACTTTCAGACTTGAACCTTCCTTTTGATAGAGCAGTTTTGAAAAACTCTTTCACTCGAATACATAAGTGGATATTTCGAGTGCTTTGAGACCTAAACTGGAAAAGGAAATATCTTCACATAAAAATTAGACAGAAGCATTCTCAGAAACTTCCTTGTGCTTTATGCATTCAACGCATAGAGTTGAACCTTCCTTTTGATAGAGCAGATTTGAAACACACTTTCTTTAGAATCTGCAAATGGATATTTGGAGTGCTTTGAGGCCTATGCTGGAAAAGGAAATAACTTCATATAAAAACTGGTTTGAAGCATTCTCGGAAACTAGTTTGAGATGTGTGCATTCAACTCACAGACTAGAACCTTCCTTTTGATGGAGCAGTTTTAAAACACTCTTTTTGTAGAATCCGCAAGTGGATATTTGGAGTACTTTGAGGCACACACTGGAAAAGGAAATATCTTCATATAAAAACGAGACAGAAGAATTCTCAGAAACTGCGCGGTGCTTTATGCATTGAACTCAGAGAGCTGAACCTTCCTTTTGATGGCGCAGTTTTGAAACACTCTTTTTGTAAAATCTGTGAGTGGATTTTTGAATCGCTTTGAGGATTATGTTGGAAAAGGAAAGGGCATCACATAAAAACTACATTTCAGCATTCTCAGAAACTCCTTTGTGATGTGTGCATTCAATTCACAGACTTGAACCTTCCTTTTGATAGAGCAGTTTTGAAACGCTCTTTTTGTAGAATCTCCAAGTGGATGATAGGAGTGCTTTGAGACCTATGCTGGAAAAGGAAATCTCTTCACATAAAAAGTAGATGGAAGCATTCTCAGAAACTTCTTTGTGATGTGCACATTCAAATCACAGAGTTGAATCTTCCTATTGATACAGCAATTTTGAAACACTCTTTTTGTAGAATCTTCAAGAGGATATTTGTAGCACTTTGAGGTCTATGATTGAAAAGGAAATATCATCACATAAAAACTAGACAGAAGCATTCTCAGAAACTTCTTTGCAATGAGTGCATTCAACTCACAGACTTGAACCTTCCCTATGATAGGATAGTTTTGAAACACTCTATTAGTATAATCTGCAAGTGGATATTTGGGGTGCTTTGAGGCTTATGCTGGAAAAAGAAATATCTTCACATAAAAAATAGACAGAACCATTCTCAGAAACTTCGTTGTCATGTGTGCATTCAACTCTCAGAGTTGAACCTTCCTTTTGGTAGAGCAGTTTTGAAACATTGTTTTTGTAGAATCTGCAATTGGATATTTGGAGCGCTTTGAGGCCTATGATGGAAAAGGAAATATCATCACATAAAAACTAGACAGAAGCGTTCTCAGAAACTTCTTTGTGATGAGTGCATTCAACTCACAGACTTGAACCTTCCTTATGATAGGGTAGTTTTGAAACACTCTATTAGTAGAATCTGCAAGTGGATGTTTGGGGCACTTTGAGGCTTATGCTGGAAAAAGAAATATCTTCACATAAAAACTAGACAGAATCATTCTCAGAAACTTCGTTGTGATGTGTGCATTCAGCTCTCAGAGTTGAACCTTCCTTTTGGTGAAGCAGTTTTGAAACATTGTTTTTGTAGAATCTGCAATTGGATATTTGGAGCGCTTTGAGGGCTATGCTGGAAAAGGGAATATCGTCACACAAAAGCTGTACAGAAGCTTTCTCAGAAACTTGTCCGTGATGAGTGAATTCAATTCAGAGAGTTGAACCTTCCTTTTGATAGAACAGATTTGAAACACCCTATTTGTAGAATCTGCAAGTGGATATTTGGAGGGCTTTGAGGCCTACGCTGGAAAAGGAAATGTCTCCACATAAAAACTAGATAGAAGTATTCTCAGAAACTTGTCCGTGATGAGTGTATTCAACTCATAGAGGTGACCCTTCCTTTTGATAGAAGAGTTTTGAAACAATCTTTTTGTAGAATCTACAAGAGGATATTTGCAGCTCTTTGAAACCTACGATGGAAAAGGAAATATCTTCACATAAAAACAAGACAGATGCATTCTCAGAAACTACTCTGTGATGAGTGCATTGAACTCAGAGAGTTGAAATTTCCTTTTGATAGAACAGTTTTGAAACACTCTTGTTGTAGGATCTGCTACTGGATATTTGGAGCGCCTTGAGGCCTATGATGGAAAATGAAATATCTTCACATAAAAACTAGGCAGAAGCATCCATAGAAAATACTTTGTGATGTGCACATTCAACTCACAGAGTTGTACCTTCCTTTTGATAGAGCAGTTTTGAAACACTGTTTTTGTAGAATCTGCAAGTGGATATTTCGAGCATTTTGAGGCCTATGCTGGAAAAGGTAATATCCTCACATAAAAACTAAACAGAAGGATTCTTAGAAACTTCTCTGTGATGAATGCAATCAACTCACACTGTTAAACCTTCCTTTTGATAGAACAGTATTGAAACTCTCTCTTTCTACCATCTTCGATTGCATATTTGGAGCTCTTTTAGGCCTATGCTGGTAAAGGAAATATCTTCACATAAAAACAAGACAGAAGCATTCTCAGAAACTTCTTTGTTATGTGCGCATTCAACTCACAGAGTTGAACCTTCCTTTTGATACAGGAGTTTTGAAACACTTTTTTTGTAGAATATGCAAGTGGATATTTGGAGCAATTTGAGGCCTATGCTGGAAAAGGAAATATCTTCCCATAAAAACTAGACAGAAGCATGCTCAGAAACTTGTCTGTGATGAGTGCATTCAATTCACAGTGTTGAACCCTCCTTTTGATAGAATAGTTTTGAAACACTCTTTTAGTGGAATGTGCAAGTGGATGTTTGGAGTGCTTTCACGCCTGCACTGGAATAGGAAATATCTTCAAATAAAACCTAGACAGAAGAATTCACAAAAAGTTCCCTGTGCTTTATGCATTCATGTCAGAGAGTTGAACATTTTTTTTGATAAAGCAGTTTTGAAACACCCTTTTTATAGAATCTGCTAGTGGATATCTGGAGCGCTTTGAGGTCTATGCTGGAAAAGGAAATATGTTCATATAAAAAATAGACAGAATCATTCTCAGAAACTCCTTAGTGATGATTGCATTCCACTCACAGAGTTGAACCTTCCTTTTGATAGTACAGTTTTATAAAACACTTTTTGCAGAGTCTGCCAGTGGATATTTGGAGCGCTTTGAGGCCTATGCTGAAAAAAGAAATAACTTCGCATAAAAACTAAATTGAAGCATTCTATGAAACTTCTTTGTGATGGGTGCATTCACTTCACAGACTTGAACCATGGTTTTGGTACAGGAGTTTTGAAACACTCTTTTTGTAGAATCTGTCAGTGAATATTTGGAGGGCTTTGATGCCAATGCTGGAAAAGGAAATATCTTCATATAAAAACTGGAAAGCAGCATTCTCAGAAGCTTCTTTGTAATGTGAGAATTCAACTCACAGAGTTGAACATTCCTTTTCATAGAGCAGTTCTGAAAAACTCTTTTTCTGGAATTGGCAATTGTTTATTTGGTGAGATTGCGGCTTCTAGTGGAAAAGGAAATACATTCCAATGAAAACTAGACAGAACCATTCTCAGAAGCTTGTTTGTGATGACTGCATTCAACTCACAGTGTTGAACGTTCCTATTGATAGATCAGTTTTGAAACACTCTTTCGGTGGAATCTGCAAGTGGATATTTGGAGTGTTTTGAGGTCTGCACTGGAAAAGGAAATATTTTCACATAAAAACTAGACAGAAGCATTCAGAGAAAGTTACCTCTGCTTTGTGCATTCAACTCACAGAGTTGAACCTTCCTATTGATAGCACAGTTTTGAAACACTCTTTTTGTAGAATCTTCAAGTGGATATTTGGAGCGCTTTCAGGCCTATGATGGAAAAGGAAATATCTTCACATAAAAACTAGACACAAACATTCTCAGAAACCTCAGTGTGATGAGTGCATTCAACTCAAAGAGTTGAACCTTCCTTTTGAGAGAACCGTTTTGTAACACTCTTTTTGTAGAATCTGCAAGTGCATATTTGGAGTGCTTTGAGGCCTACACTGGAAAAGGAAATATCTTCACACAAAAAATAGACAGAAGCATTCTCAGAAACTTCAATATGCTTTATGCATTCAACTGAAAGAGTTGAAACTTCCTTTTCACAGAGTAGTTCTGAAACGCTCTTTTTGTTGAAAGGGCAAGTGGATATTTGGTGCGATTGCGGTCTCTAGTGTAAAAGGAAATACAATGAGATGAAAACTAGACAGAAGCATTCTCTGAAACTTCTTTATGATGAGTGCACTCAACTCACAGATTTAAACCTTGCTTTTGTTAGAGCAGTTTTGAAACACCCTCTTAGGAGAATCTGCAAGTGCATATTTTAAGGGCTTTGAGTCCTTTGCTGGAAAAGGAAATATCTTCACATAAAAACTAGACAGACGTATCTCAGAAACTACTTTGTGGTGAGCGCATTCAACTCACGGGGTTGAATATTCCTTTTGATATAACTGTTTTGAAATACTCTTTTTGTACAATCTGCAAGTGTATGTTTGGAGTGCTTTGAGGCTTATGTTAGAAAAGGAAATATCTTCACATAAAAGCAAGACAGAAGCATTCTCACAAACTTCTTTGTGATGAGTGCATTCAACTCACAGAGTTGAACCTTCCTTTTGATAGAGCAGGTTTGACAGACTCTTGTTGTACTATCTGCAAGTGGATATATAGAGCAATTTGAGGCCTATGCTGGAAAAGGAAATATCTTCACATAAAAAATGAACAGAAGCATTCTCAGACACTTCTTTGTGATGAGTGCATTCTACTCACAGAGATGAACTTTCCTTTTCATAAAACAGTTTTGAAACACTCTTTCTGTAGAGTCTGCAACTGGATATTTGGAGTGCTATGAGGCCAATGATGGAAAAGGAAACACCCTCCGCTAAAAACTACACAGAAGCATTCAAAGTCTCTGTGATGAGTACATTCAACTCACAAATTTGAACCTTTCATTTGATAGAACAGCATGAAACACTCTTCTTCTGGAATCTGAAGTTGGATATCTGGAACTCTTTGAGGACTGGGATGGAAAAGACATATATCTACATTTAAAAACTAGACAGAAGAATTCTCAGAATCTTCTTTATGATGTGCGCATTCAACTCACAGAGTTGCACCTTCCTTTTGATAGAGCAGTTTTGAAACACTCTTTTAGTACAATCTGCAAGTGGATATTTGGAGCCCTTTGAGGATGATGCTGGAAAAGGAAATATCTTCACATTAAAACTAGACAGAAGCATTCTGAGACACTTCTTTGTGATGAGTGCATTCAACTCACAGAGTTGAACCCTCCTTCTGATAAACCACTTTGGAAATACTCTTTTTGTAGAATCTGCAAGTGGATATTTGGAGCACTTTGAGGCCTATGCTGGAAAAGGAAATAACTTCACATAAAAACTAGATTGATGCATTCTCAGAAGCTGCTTTGTCACGTATGCATTCAACTCTCTGAATTGAACCTTGCTTTTGATAGAGCACCTTTGAAACTGTCTTTTTGTGGAATCTGCAATTGGATATTTGGAGCGCTTTGAGGCCTATGCTGGAAAAGGAAATATCTTCACATACAAACTTGACAGAAGCATTCTCAGAAACATATTTGTGATGAGTGTATTCAACTGAGAGACTTGAACCTTTCTTTTAACAGAACAGTTTGGAAACACTCTATTTGTAGAATTTACAGGTGGATATTTGGAGCGCTTTGAGGACTATGAAGGAAAAGGAAATATCTTCACTTAAAAACTAGACAGAAGCATTCTCAGAAACTTCTTTGTGATGTGGAAATTCAACTCACAAGGTTGAACCTTCCGTTTGATAGAGCAGTTTTGAAACAATCTTTTTGTAGACTCTGAAAGTGGATATTTGGAGCGTTTTGAGGCCTATGCTGGAAAAGAAAATAACTTCACAAAAAAAACAGACAGAAGTAGCCTCAGAAACTTCTTTGTAATAAGTGCATTCAACTAACAGAGTTGAACCTTCTTTTTGATAGCACAATTTTGAAACACTCTTTTTGTAGAATCTGCATGTGGATGTTTGGAGCGCATTGAGGTCTATGTTGGAAAATGAAATAACTTCACATTAAAACTAGATTGATGCTTTCTTAGAAACTTCTTTGCATGTGTGCATTCAATACACAGAATTGAACCTTCCTTTTGATAGAGCAGTTTTGACACACTCTTTCTGTAGAATCTGCAACTAGATATTTGGAGCGCCTTTGAGTCCTATGCTGGAAAAGGTAATATCCACACATAAAAAGTAGACAGAAGCATTCTCAGAAACTTCTTTGTGATGAGTAAATTCAACTCACAGACTTGAACCATCCTTTTGATAGAATAGTTTTTAAACACTCTTTTTGCAGAATCTGCAAGTGGATATTTGGAGCGCTTTGAGGCGTATGATGGAAAAGGAAATATCTTCTCATAAAAACTAGACAGAAGCATTCTCAGAAACTTCTGTGTGATGAGTGCATTTAACTCACGGCTTTGAACTTTCCTATTGATAGAACAGTCTTGGAACACTTTTTGTAGAATCTGCAAATGGATATTTGGAGCGCTTTGAGGTCTAAGCTGGAAAAGGAATTATCCTCACATAAAAACTAGACAGTAGCTTTCTCAGAAACTTCTTTGTGATGTGCGAATTCAACCCTCACAGTTGAAACTTCCTTTTGATAGAGCAGTTTTGAAACACTCTTTTTGAAGAATACTTCAAGTGGATATTTGGAGCACTTTGAGGCCTATGCTGGAAAAGGAATTATATTCACATAAAAACTAGACAGAAGCATTCTCACAAACTTTTTTGTGATGAGAGCATTCAACTCACAGAGGTGAACCATCCTTTTGACAGAGCAGTTTGAAACACTCTTTTTGTAGAATCTGCAAGTGGATATTTGGAGTGCTTTGAGGTCTATGATGGAAAAGGAAATATCTTCACATAAATACTAGACAGAAGCATTCTCAGAAATAGTTTGTGATGAGAGCATTCAACTCACAGAGTTGAACCTTTCTTTTGACAGAACAGTTTTGAAACATACTTTTTGTAGAATCTGCACCTGAATATTTGGAGCGATTTGAGGCCTATGCTGGAAAAGGAAATATCCTCACATAAAAACTAGAGAGAAGCATTCTCAGAAACTTCTTTGTGATGTGTGCATGCAACTCATAGAGTTGAACCTTCCCTTCGATAGAGCAGTTTTGCAACACCCTTTTTGTAGAATCTGCAAGTGGATATTTGCAGCTCTTTTAGGAATATGCTGGAAAAGCAAATATCTTCACGTAAAAAGCAGACAGAAGAATTATCTGAAACTTACCTATGCTTTATGCATTCAGCACACAGGCTTGAACCTTCCTTTTGATAGAGCAGTTTTGAAACACTCTTTTTCAAGAATCTGTAAGTGGATAACTTGTGCACATTTAGGCCCATGCTCGAAAAGGAAACATCTTCACATAAAAACTAGACAATAGCATTCTCAAAAACATTTTTGTGATGAGTGCATTCAACTGACAGAGTTGAAATTCCTTTTGGTAGAACGGTTTGGAAACACTCTTTTTTTAGAACCTGTAAGAGGATAATTTGAGCGCTTTGAGGACTTTGATCGAAAAGAAAATATCTTCACAATAAAACTGGACAGAAGCATTCTCAGAAACTTCTTTGTGATGTGTGCATTCAACTCACAGAGCTGAACCCACGTTTTGATAGAATACTTTTGAAACAATCTTTTTATAAAATCTGTAAGTGTATATTTGGGCACTTTGAGGCCTAGGATGGAAAAGTAAATATCTTCACATAAAAACTAAACAGAAGCATTCTCAGAAACTTCTCTGTGATGAGAGCATTCAACTCAGAGAGTCAAATCTTCCTTTTGATAGAACAGTTTTGAAACATTCTTTTTGTAGAATCTGCAAATGGATATTTGGAGTGCTTTGAAGCCTATGCTGGAAAAGGAATTATCTTCACATAAAAATTAGACAGAAGCATTCTCAGAAACTTCTTTGTGATGCGTGCATTGAACTCACAGACTTGAACCTTCCTTTTGATGGAGGAGTTTTGAGACACTCTTTCTGCAGAATCTGGAAGTGGATATTTGGAGCGCTTTGAGGCCTATGCTGGAAAAGGAAATATCATCACATAATAAATAGACAGAAGCATTATCAGAAACTTCTTTGTGATGAGTGCATTCAACTCACAGAGTTGAACATTCCTTTTGATAGTGCATTTATGAAACATAGTTTTTGTCAAATCTGCCAAAGGATATTTGGAGCGCTTTGAGCCCTATGCTGGAAAGGGAAATATATTCACATAAAAGACAGACTGATGCATTCTCAGAATCTTATTTGTGATGTGTGCATTCAAGTCACAGACTTGAAATGTCCTTTTGATAGAGCAGTTATGAAACACAATTTTTGTGGAATCTGCAAGTGGATATTTGGAGTGCTTTCAAGCCTATGCTGGAAAAAAAATATCATCACAGAAAAACTAGACAGAAGCATTCTCAGAAACTTCTTTTTGATCAGTGCATTCAACTCACAGAGTCGAACCTTCCTTTTGATAGTGCAGTTTAGAAACACTCTTTTTGTAGAATCTGCAAGTAGATATTTGGAGCTCTTTTAGGCCTATGCCAGAAAAGGAAATATCCTCACATAAAAACTAGACAGAAGCATTCTCAGAAACTGCTTTGTGATGTGTGAATTCAAATCACGGAGATGAAACTTCCTATTGATAGAGGAGTTTTGCAATACCCTTTTTATGGTACCTGCAATTGGATATTTGGAGCGCTTTGAGACCTATGCTGGAAAATGAAATATCTTCACATGAAAACTAGACAGAAGCATTCTCAGAAACATACCTGTGCTTTGTGCATTCAACTCACAGGCCTTAACCTTCCTTTTGATAGAGCAGTTTTGAGACACTCTTTTTGTAGAAACTCCAAGTGGATATTTGAAGCGTTTTGAGGCCTATGCTGGAAAAGGAAATATGTTCATGTTAAAACTAGATAGAAGCATTCTCAGAAACGTCGTTTCCATGAGTGCATTCATCTCACAGACTTGAACGTTCCTTTTGATACAGCATTTTTGAAACACTCTTTTTGTAGAATCTGCAAATGGATATTTGGAGCACTTTGAGGCCTATGCTGGAAAAGAAAATATCTTCACATAAAAACTAGACAGAAGCATTTTCAAAAACTTCTCTGTGATGAGTGCATTCAACTGACAGATTTGAACCTTCCTTTCAATAGAGCAGTTTTGAAATACACTATTTGTAGAATCTGCAAGTGGATATTTTTATTGCTTTCAGGCCTACACTGGAAAAGGAAATATCATCACATAAAAACTAGACAGGAGCATTCTCAGAAACTTCTTTGTGATGAGTCCATTCCACTCACAAAGTTGAACATCGCTTTTGATAGCACATTTTTGAAACACTCTTTTTATTGAATGTGCAAGAGGATATTTGGAGTGCTTTCAGGCCTATGATGGAAAAGGAAACAGCTTCACATATAAACCACGTTGATGCATTCTCGGAAACTTCTTTGTGATGTGTGCATTCAACTCACAGACATGAACCTTCCTTTTGATAGAGCAGTTTTGAAACACTCTTTTTGTAGTATCTGAAAGTGGATACTTGGAGGCCTTTGAGGCCTCTGAAGGAAAAGGTAATATCTTCACATAAAAACTAGAGAAAAGCATTCTGAGAAACTACTTTGTGATGTGCGAATTCAACTCACAGACTCGAACATTCCTTTTGATAGAACAGTTTTGAAAAATTCTTTTTGTATGATCTGCAAGTGAATATTTGGATCGCTTTGAGGCCAATGCTGGAAAAGGACATATTTTCACATAAAAACTAGACAGAAGCATTTTCAAAAACACCTTTGTGTTGTGCACATTCAACACACAGAGTTGAACCTTACTTTTGATAGAGCAGTTTTAAAACACTCTTTTTCTGGAATGTTCAAGTGCATATTTGGAGTGCTTTGAGGCCCATGATGGAAAAGGAAACATCTTCACAATGAAACTAGACGGAAGCATTCTCAGAAACTTCTTTGTGATGAGTGCATTCAACTCACAGACTTGAATCTTCCTTTTGATAGAGCAGTTTTGAAACACTGTTTTTGTAGAATCTGTAAGTGGATATTTGGAGCAATTTAAGGTCTATGATGGAAAAGAAAATACCTTCACATATAAACTGGACAGTAGCATTCTCAGAATCTTCTTTGTGATGTGTGCATTTAACTCACAGAGTTGAAACTTCATTTTCATAAAGCAGTTTTGAAACTCTCTTTTTGTAGAATCTGCAAGTGGATATTTGGAGCACTTTGAGGCCTATGCAGGAAAAGGAAATATCTTTACATAAAAACTATGCAGAATCATTCTCAGAAAATTCTCCATGATGAGTGCATTCACTCCCAGATTTGAACCTTCCTTTTGATAGAACAGTTTTGAATCACTCTCTTTGTAGAATCTACAAGTGGATATTTGGAGCGATTTGAGAGCTATGCTGGAAAAGGAAATAGCTTCACATAAAAACTAGACGGAAGCATTTTCAGAAACTTCTTTGTGAAGTGTGCATTCAACTCATAGAGTTGAACTGCCCTTTTGATAGAGCACTTTTGAAACACTCCTTTTGTAGAATCTACATGTGGATATTTGGAGCGCTTGGAGGCCTATGCTGGAAAAGGAAATATCTTCACATAAAAACTAGACGGAAGCGTTTTCAGAAACTTCTTTGTGATGAGTGCATTCAACACAGGGAGTTGAACCTCCCTTATGTTATAGCAGTTTGGGAACACTCGTTTTGTAGAATCTGCGAGTAGATATTTGGAGTGCTTTGAAGGCTATGCAGGAAAAGGAAATATCTTCACATAAAAACGAGACAGAAGCATTCTGAGAAATTTCCTTGGTATGTGCGCATTCAACTCACAGAGTTGAACCTTCCTTTGACAGAGCAGTTTTGAAACACTCTTTTTGTAGAATCTGCAAATCTATATTTTGAGGGCTTTCAAACCTATGCTGGAAAAGGAAATATCTTTACATAAAATCTAGACAGAAGCAGTCTCAGAAACTTCTCTGGGATGAGCGCATTCAACTCAAAGAGTTGAACCTTCCTTTTGATTGAACAGTTTAGAAACACTCTGTTTTTAGAATCTGCAAGTGGATATTTGGAGCGATTTCAGGCCTATGCTGGAAAAGGAATTATCTTCACATAAAAACTAGACAGAAGCATTCTCAGAAACCTCTTTGTGAGAAGTGAATTCAACTTACAGAGTTGAAACTTCCTTTAGATAGTGCAGTTTGGAACACTCTTTTTGTAGAATCTGCAAGTTATATTTGGAGTGATTTGAGGCCTATGCTGGAAAAGGAAATATCTTCACATAAAACCTAAACAGAAGAAGTCTCAGAAACTACTCTGGGGCGAGTGCTTTCAATCCACAGACTTGAACCTTGCTTTTGATAGAGCATTTTTGAAACACTCTTTTTGTAGCATCTGCAATTGGATATTGGGGAGCGCTTTGAGGCTTATACTGGAAAAGGAAACATCATCACATAAAAAGTAGACAGAAGAATTCTCAGAAACTTCTAGTGGTGAGTGCATTCAACTCAGAGAGTTAAACCTTCTTTTTGATAGAACAGTTTTGAAACACTCTTTTTGTAGAATATGTAAGTGGATATTTGAAGCACTTTGAGGCCTATGCTGGAAAAGGACATATCTTAACATAAAAAATAGACAGAAGCAATCTCAGAATCTTCTTTGTGATGTGTGCTTTCAATAAGCAGTGTTGAACATTCCTTTTGATAGAGTAGTTTTGAAACATCCTTTTAGTAGAATCTGCAATTGGATATTTGGAGAGCTTTGAGTCCTGTGCTAGAAAAGGAAATATCTTCACATAAAAACTAGACTGAAGCATTCTCAGGAAGTTCCCTGTGCTTTATGTATTCATTTCACAGACTTGAACCTTCTTTTGATAGAGCAGTTTTGAAACACTCTTTTTTTTAGAATCTGCAATTGGATATTTGACGCGCTTTGAGGCCTATGCTGGAAAAGGAAATAACCTCACATAAAAACAAGATTGAAACATTCCCAGAGACTTCGTTGTGATGTGTGCATTCAACTCAGGGAGTTGAAGCTTCCTGTTTTTAGAGCAGTTCTGAAACACTCTTTCTGTAAACTCTGCAAATGGAAATTTGCAGCACATTGAGGCCTATGCAGGAGAAGGAAATATCATCACATAAAAACTAGACAGAAGCATTCTCAGAAACTTCTTTGTGATGAGTGCGTTCAACTCACACAGTTGAACTTTCCTTTTGATAGAACAGTTTTGAAACACTCTTTTGTAGAATCCGCAAGTGGATATTTGGAGCACTTTGAGGCCTGTGCTGTAAAAGGAAATATCTTTACATGGAAACTAGGCTCAAGCTTTCTCAGAAACTTCTCTTTGATGACTGTATTCAACTCAGAAAGTTGAACCTTCCTTTTGATAGAACAGTTTTGAAACACTGTTTTGGTAGAATATGCAAGTGGATACTTGGAGCAATTTGAGACCTATGATGCAAAAGGAAATGTTTTTACATAAAAATAAGACAGAATCATTCTCAGAAACTTCCCATTGCTTTATGCATTCATCTCTCAGAGTTGAACCTTCCTTTTCATAGAACAGTTTTGAAACACTCCTTTGTAGAATTTGCAATTGGACATTTGGAGCCCTTTGAGGCCTAAGATGGAACAGGAAATATCTTCACACATGAACTAGACAGAAGCAATCCCAGAAACATCTCTGTGTTGAGTGCATTCAACTCATAGACTTTAACTTTCCTTTTGATAGAACAGTTATGAAACTCTCTATTTGTAGAATCTGCAAGTGGATTTTTGGAGCGCTATAGGCCTAAGCTAGAAAAGGAGATATCTTCACGTAAAAACTAGAGAGAAGCATTCTCAGAAACTGCTTTGTGATGTGTGCATTCAACTCAAAGGCTTGAATTTTCCTTTTGATAGAACAGTTTGAAAAACAGTTTTTGTAGAATCTGAAAGAAAATATTTGGAGCACTTTGAGGCCTACGCTGGAAAAGGAAATATCTTCACATAAAAACTACATAGACTCATTCTCAGAATCTACTTTGTGATGTGTGCATTCAACTCACAGAGTTGAAACTTGCTTTTGATGGAGCAGTTTTGAAACAGTCTTTTAGTATAATGGGCAAGTGGATCTATTGAGTGCTTTCAGGCCTACACTGGAAAAGGAAATAATTTCACATGAAAACTAGACAGAAGTATTCTCAGAAACTTCCCAGTGCTTTATGCATTCAACTCACAGAGTTGAACCTTCCTTTTGATAGCGCAGTTTTGAAACACCCCTTTTGTGGAATCTCCAATTAGATATTTGGAGCGCTTTGATGCCTATGCTGGAAAGGGAAATATTTTCACCTAAAAAGTAGACAGAAGAATTCTCAGCAACTTCTTTGTGATGTGCGCATTCAACTCACAGAACTGAACATTCCTTTTGATAGAACAGGTTTGAAACACTCTTTTTGTAGACTCTGCAAGTGGATATTTGGAGCGCTTGGAGGCCTAAGCTGGAGAAGGTAATATCTTCAGGTAAAAACTAGAGAGAAGCATTCTCAGAAACTACTTTGTGATGTGTGCGTTCAACTCAAAGACTTGAATTTTCCTTTTGATAGAACAGTTTGAAAAACACTTTTTGTAGAGTCTGCAGGTGGAAATTTGGATCATGTTGAGGCCTATGCTAGAAAAAGAAATATCTTCACATAAATCCTAGACAGAAGCATTCTCAGAAGCTTCTCTGTGATGAGTGCATTCAACCCACAGAGATGAAACTTCCTTTTGATAGAACAGTTTTGAAACACTCTTTTTCTAGAATCTGCAAGTGGATATTTGGATCGAGTTGAGGCCTATGCTGGAAAAAGAAATAACTTCACATGAAACCTAGACAGAAGCATTCTCAGAAACTTCACTTGGATGAGTGCATTCAACTCACAGAGTTGAACATTCCTTTTGATAGCACAGTTTTGAAAATCTCACTTGTTGAATCTGCAAGAGGATACATGGAGCGCCTTGAAGACTATGTTGGAAAAAGAAATATCTTCACTTAAAAACTAGACAGAAGCATTCTCAGAAGCGTCTAGGGATGAGTACAATCAATTCACAGACTTGAACCTTCCTTTTGATAGAACAGTTTGGAAACACTCTTTTTGTAGAATCTGCAATTGGACATTTGGAGTGCTTTGAGGCCTATGGAGGAAAAGGAAATATCTTCATATAAAAAGAGGACAGAAACATTCTCAGAAACTTCTTAGTGATTAGTGCCTTCAAATCACAGAGTTGATCCTTTCTTTTGATAGAAGAGTTTTGAAACCCTCTTTTTGTAGAATCTGCAAGTGGATACTTGGAGCGTTTTAGGTCTATGCTGGAAAAGGAAATATTTTCACCTAAAAACTAGACAGAAGCATTCTCAGAAACTTCTTTGTGATGTGCACATTCAACTCACAGGCTTGAACCTTCCTTTTCATAGAACAGTTTTGAAACACTCTTTTTGTAGAATCTGGAGCACTGTGAGGACTATGCTGGAAAAGGAAATATCTTCACATAAAAACTAGAAAGAAGCATTCTCATAAACTGCTCTGTGCCTAATGAATTCAAGTGGGAGAGTTGAACCTTCCTTTTGATAGAGCAGTTTTGAAACACTTTTGGTAGAATCTGCAAGTGGATATTCGGAGCACTTTGAGGCATATGCTGGAAAAGGAAATATCTTCACATAAAAACTAGACAGAAGCATTCTCAGAAACTTCTCTGTGATGGGTGCATTCGACTCCCAAAGTTCAAACTTCTTTTGATAGAACAGTTTTGAAACACTCTTTTGGTAGAATCTGCAAGTGGATATTTGGAGCGCTTTATACCTGTGCTGGAAAAGGAAATACATTCACATAAAAACTAGACAGAAGCATTCTCAGAAACTTCTTTGTGATAAGTGAAATCAACTTACAGAGTTAAAACTTCCTTTAGATAGTGCAGTTTTGAAACACTCTTTTTGTAGGATCTGCAAGTGTATATTTCGAGTGAGTTGAGGCCTACACTGGAAAAGGAAACATCTTTACATAAAAACTAGACAGAAGCATTATGAGAAACTTCCCAGTGCTTTACGCATTCAACTCACAGAGATGAACCTTCCTTTTGATAGCGCAGTTTTGAAACACTACTTCTGTAGAGTCTACTAGTTGATATTTTTAGTGCTTAGAGGCCTATGCTTTAAAAGGAAATATCTTCGCATAAAAACTAGAAAGAAGAATTCTCAGAAACTTCTTTGTGATGTTTGCATTCAACTCACAAAGTTTAACATTCCTTTTGATAGAGCAGACTGGAAACACTTTTTTTGTACAATCTGCAAGTGTATATTTGGAGCGATTTGAGGCCTATGCTGGAAAATGAAATATCTTCACATAAAACTTAAACAGAAGAAGTCTCAGAAACTACTTTTTGATGGGTGCTTTCAATCCACAGACTTGAACCTTGCTTTTGATAGAGAATTTTTGAAACACTCTTTTTGTAGAATCTGCAATTGGATATTGGGGAACTCTTTGAGGCTTATGCTGGAAAAGGAAACATCATCACATAAAAACTAGACAGAAGAATTCTCACAAAATTCTTTGTGATGAGGGCGTTCAACTCACAGAGTTAAAACTTCATTTTGATAGAACAGTTTTGAAACACTCTTTTTGTAGAATCTGGAAGTGGATATTTGGAGCGCTTTGAGGCGTATGCTGGAAAAGAAAATACTTTCACATAAAAACTAGAGAGAAGCATTCTCAGAAACTTCTTTGTGATGAGTGAATTCAACTTACAGAGTTGAAACTTCCTTTAGATAGTGCAGTTTTGAAACACTCTTTTTGTAGAATCTGCAAGTGTATATTTTGAGTGAGTTGACGCCTACACTGGAAAAGGAAACATCTATACATAAAAACTAGACAGAGGCATTCCCAGAATCTTCTTTGTGATGAGTGAATTGAACGCACAGTGTTGAGCATTACTTTTGATAGAACAGTTTTGAAACACTCTTTTTGTAGAATCTGCAAGTGTATATTTTGAGCACTTTTAGGCCTATGATGCAAAAGAAATATCTTCACATAAAAACTAGAAAGAAGCATTCTCAGAAACTTCCCTGTGCTTTATGCATTCATCCCACGGAGTTGAACCTTCCTTTTGATAGAACAGTTTTGAAACACTCTTTTTGTACAATCTGCAAGTGTATATTTCGAGCGCTTTGAGGCCTATGCTAGTAAAGGAAATATCTTCACATAAATCTAGACAGAAGTATTCTCATAAGCTACTTTGTGATGTGTGCATTCAACTCACAGACTTGAACCTCCCTTTTAATAGAACAGTTTTGAAACACTCTTTTTGTAGAATCTGCAAGTGGATAATTGGAGTACATTGGGGCCTATGCTGGCAAAGAAAATATCTTCACATAAAAACTAGACGGAAGCATTGGCAGAAACTTCTCTGGGATGAGTGTATTGAACTCACAGAGTTGAACATTCCTTTTAACAGAACAGTTTGGAAACAGTCTTTTTGTGGAATCTGCAACTGGATATTTGGAGGGCTTTACAGCATATGCTGGAAAAGGAAGTATCTTCACATAAAAACTAGACAGAAGCATTCTCAGAAAATATTTGAGATGTGTGTGTCCAAATCACAGAGATGAATCTTCCTTTTCATGGAGCAATTTTGAAACACTCTTTTTGTAGAATCTGCAATCGAATATTTGGAGTGCTTTCAGGCCTCCACTGGGAAAGGAAATATCTTCCTTTAAAAAATTGAGAGAAGCATTCTCAGAAACTTGTTTGTGATGACTGCATTGAACTCAGAGAGTTGAACCTTGCTTTTGATAGAACAGTTTTGAAACACTCTCTTTGTAGGATCTGCAAGTGGATATTTAGAGCGTCTTGAGGCCTATGCTAGAAAAGAAAATATCTTCACATAAAAACTACAGAGAAGCATTCTCAGAAACTTCTTTGTGATGTGCACATTCAACTCACTAGCTTGAACCTTCCTTTTGATAGAACTGTTTTGAAACACTCCTTTTGTAGAGTCTGCAAGTCAATATTTGGAGCCCTATGAGGCCTATGCTGGAAAAGGAAATATCTTCACATAAAAACTAGATAGAAGAATTCTCAGACACTACCCTGTGCTTTATGTATTCCACTCACTGAGTTGAACCTTCCTTTTGGTAGAGCAGTTTTGAAACACTCTTTTTGTAGAATCTGCAAGTGGATATTTGGAGCACTTTGAGGCCTATGCTGGAATAGGAAATATCTTCACATAAAAACTAGACAGAAGCATTCACAGAAACTCCTTCCTGATGAGTGCATTCAACTCACAGATTTGAAACTTCCTTTTGATAGAACAGTTTTGAAACACTGTTTTTGAAGAATCTGCAAGTGGATATTTGAAACGATTTGAGGCCTATGATGGAAAAGGAAATAACTTCACATTAAAACTTGATAGAAGCATTCTCAGAAACTTCTCTGTAATGAGTTCATTCAATCACAGAGTTGAACATTCCTTCTGATAGAACAGTTTTGTAACACTGTTTTTGTAGAATCTGGAAGTGGATATTTGGAGCACTTTGAGGCATATGCAGGCAAAGGAAATTTTTTCACATAAAAACTTGACAGAAGCATTCTCAGAAACTTATTTGTGATGTGTGCATTCAACCCAGAGTTGAACCTTCCTTTTGAGGGAGTAGTTTTGAAACACTCTTTTTGTAGTATCTGCAAGTGGATATTTGGAGTGCTTTGAGGCATATGCTGGAAAAGGAAATATCTTCACATAAAAACTAGACAGAAGCATTGTCAGAAACTACTTTCTGTTGAGTGCATTCAGCTCACAGAGTTGAAACTTCCTTTTGATAGAGCAGTTTTGAAACACTGTTTTAGCAGAATTTGCAAGTGAATATTTGGAGCGCTTTGAGGCCTACACTGGGAAAAGGGGATATCTTCATATTAAAACTATACAGAAGCATTCTCAGAAACTTCTCAATGATGAGTGCATTCAACTCACAGAGATGAACCTTCCTTTTGGTAGAGCAGTTTTGAAACACTCTTTTTGGAGAATCTGCAAGTGGATATTTGGTGGGATTTGAGACTTACACTGGAAAAGGAAATATCATCACATAAAAACTAGACAGAAGCATTCTCACAAACTTCTCTGTGATGAGTGCATTCAACTCACAGACTTGAACCTTCCTTTTTATAGAGCAGTTTTGAAACACTCTTTTTGTAGAATCTGGAAGTGTATGTTTGGAGCACTTTGAGGCCTATGCTGGTAAAGGGAATAACTTCACATAAAAAGCAGACAGAGGGATTCTCAGAAACTTCTTTGTGATGTGTGCATTCAACTCACAGAGATGAACCTTCCTTTTGATAGAGCAGTTTGGAAACACCCATTTTGTAGAATCTGCAAGTGGTTATTTGGTGTTCTTTGAGGCCAAGGCTGGAAAAGGATATATCTTCACTTAAAAACTAGACAGAAGCATTCTCAGAAACTTCCCTGTGCTTTATGCATTCAATTCACAGACTTGAACCTTCCCCTTGATAGAGCAGTTTTGAAACACTCTTTTTGTAGAATCTGCATTTGGATATTTCGAGCACTTTGAGGCCTACGCTGGAAAAGGAAATATCCTCACATAAAACTAGACAGAAGCAGTCTCAGAAACTTCTTTGTGATGAGTGCATTCAACTTACAGAATTGAACCTTCATTTTGTTAGAACAGTTTTGAAACACACTTTTTGTAGAATCTGCAAGTGGATATTTAGAGCGCTTTGAGGCTTACGATCGAAAAGGAAATATCTTCATATAAACACTGGACAGAAGCATTCTGAAAAACTTCTTTGTGATGTGCACATTCAATTCACAGAGTTCAACCTTCCTTTTGATAGAACAGTTTTGAAACACTCTTTTAGAAGACTCTCCAAGAGGATATTCGGAGTGCTTTGAGTCCTATGTTATAAAATTAACTATCTTGAAATAAAAACTAGAAAGAAGCATTCTCAGAAACTTTCCGTTGCTTTATGCATTCAACTCACAGAGTTGAACCTTCCTTTTGATAGTGCAGTATTGAAACACACCTTTTGTAGAATATGCAATTGGATACTTGGAGCGCTTTGACGCCTATGTTGGAAAGGGAAATATGTTCAAATAAAAAGTAGAGAGAATCATTCTCAGATACTTCTTTGTGATGAGTGCATTCAACTCACAGAGTTGAAACTTTCTTTTGATAGAACAGTTTTGAAACACTCTTTTTATAGAATCTTCAAGTGGATAATTGTAGCGATTTGAGACCTATGCTGGAACAGGAAATATCTTCACATAAAGACTAGACAGAAGCATTCTCAGAAACTTATTTCTGATGTGTGCTTTAAACTCACAGAGTTGAACATGCCTTCTGATAGGACAGTTTTGAAACACACTTTTTGTAGAATCTGCAAGTTGATATTTGGAGGGCTTTGAGGCCCACCGTGGAAAAGGAAATATCTTCACATAAAAGCTAGACAGAAGCATTCTCAGAAACTTCTTTGTGATGTGCGCATTCAACTCACAGAGTTGAACATTCCTTTTGATAGAACAGTTTTGAAACACTCTTTTTGTAGAATCTGCAGGTGGATATTTGGAGCGCTTTGGGACCTACACTGGAAAAAGAAATATCTTCTTATAAAAACTAGACAGAAGCATTCTCAGAAACTTCTTTGTGATGTGCGCATTCAGCTGACAGAAGTGAACATTCCTTTTGATAGAACAGGTTTGAAGCACTCCTTTTGTATAATCTGCAAGTGGATATTTGGAGAGCTTTGAGGCCTACACTGGAAAAGGAAATATCTTCTCATAAAAACTACACAGAAGAATTCTCAGAAATTTCCCAGTGCTTTATGAATTCACCTCACAGAGTTGAACCTTCCTGTTGATAGAACGGTTTTGAAACACTAGTTTTGTAGAATCTGCAAGTTGATATTTGGAGCGTTTTGAGGCCAATGCTTTAAAAGGAAATATCTTCACATAAAAACTATGCAGAAACATTCTCAGAAACTTCTTTGTGATGTTCGCATTCAACTCACAAGTTTAACATTCCTTTTGATAGAGCAGATGTGAAACACTCTTTTTGAAGAATCTACAAGTGTATATTTGGAGTGCTTTGAGGTCTGTGCTGGAAAAGGAAATATCTTCACATAAAAACTGGACAGAAGAATTCCCAGAAACTTCTATGTGATGAGTGCATTCAACTCACAGAATTGAACCTTGCTTTTGATAGAGCAGTTTTGAAACACCCTTTTTGTAGACTCCACAAGAGGATATTTTGGAGCGCTTTGAGATCTGTGCTGTAAAAGGGAATTTCGTCATATAAAAACTAGGCAGAAGCATTCTCAGAAACTTATTTGTGAAGAATGCATTCAACTCACAGAGCTGAACCTTCCTTTTGATAGAAGAGTTTTGAAACACTCTTTTTGTAGGATCCGCAAGTGTATATTTGGAGCTCTTTGAGGCTTCTATTGGAAAACGAAATATCTTCACATAAAAATAGAACAGAAGCATTCTCAGAAACTTCTTTGTGAAGTGCACATTCAACACATGGAGTTGAACTTTCCTTTTGATAGAGCAGTTTTGAAACACTCTTTTCGTAGAATCTGCAAGTGGATATTTGGAGCGCTTTGAGGCCGACACTGGTAAAGGAAATATCTTAACATAAAAACTAGATGGAAGCATTTTCAGAAACTTCTTTGCAATGTGCACATTCAATTCACACATTTGAACCTTCCGTTTGATAGAACAGTTTTGAAACACTATTTTTGTAGAATTTGCAAACGTATATTTGGAGTGCTTTTATGATGCGTGCTTTCAAAAGAAGTTTTATGAAACTTCTTTTATGATGCGTGCTTTCAACTCACAGACTTGAACCTTACTTTTGATACAACAGTTTTGAAGCACTCTTTTGTAGAAACTGAAAGTGAATATTTGGAGTGCTTTGAGGTCTGTGCTGGAAAAGGAAATATCTTCTCATAAATACTAGACAGAAGCATTCTCAGAAACGTCCCTGTGCTTTATGCATTCAACTTATGGATCTGAACCTTCCTTTTGATAGAGCAGTTTTGAAACACACTTTTTGTAGAATCTGCAACTGGATAATTTTCAGCACTTTGAGGCCTATGATGGAAAAGGAAATATCTTCACATAAAAACTAGACAACAGCATTCTCAGAAACTTCTTTGTGATGAGTGCATTCAACTCACAGACTTGCACATTCCTTTTGATGGTACAGTTTTGAAATACTCTTTTTGTAGAATCTGCAAGTGGATATTTGAAGCGCTTTTAGGCCTATGCTGGAAAAGGAAATAACTTCACATAAAAACTAGATTGAAGAATTCTCAGAAACTTCTTTGTGATGTGTGCATTCAACTCACAGGCTTGAACCTTCCGTTTGATAGAGCAGTTTTGAAACACTCTTTTTGTTGAATCTGCAAGTGGATATTTGGTGGTGTTTGGGGCCTATGCTGGAAAAGGAAATATCTTCACTTGAAAACTAGACAGAATCATTCTCACAAACGTCTTTGTGATGTGCGCATTCACCTCACACAATTTAGCCTTCATTTTGATAGAGCAGTTTTGCAACAACCTTTTTTTAGTATCTGCATTTGGATATTTGGGGTGCTTTGAGGCCTATGCTGGAAAAGGAAATATCTTCACATAAAAACTAGACAGAAGCATTCCCTGAAACCTCTTCATGATGAGTTCATTCAAAGCACGGGTTTGAACTCTCCTTTTGATAAAGCAGCTTTGAAACAATCTTTTTGTAGAATCTGCAAGTGGATATTTTGAGCGCTTTTAGGCTCACAGTGGAAAAGGAAATATCTTTTCATTTGTTTTTTGACTGCATAAATGTCTTCTTTTGAGAAGTGTCTGTTCATGTCCTTCACCCACTTTTGGATGGGGTTGTTTGTTTTTTTCTTGTAAATTTGTTGGAGTTCACTGTAGATTCTGGATATTAGCACTTTGTCAGATGAGTAGGTTGCGAAAATTTTCTCCCATTTTGTAGGTTGCCTGTTCACTCGGATGGTAGTTTCTTTTGCTGTGCAGAAGCTCTTTAGTTTAATTAGTTCCCATTTGTCAATTTTGGCTTTTGTTGCCATTGCTTTTGGTGTTTTAGACATGAAGTCCTTGCCCATGCCTATGTACTGAATGGTAATGCCTAGGTTTTCTTCTAGGGTTTTTATGGTTTTAGGTCTAACATTTAAGTCTTTAATCCATCTTGAATTGATTTTTGTATAAGGTGTAATGAAGGGATCCAGTTTCAGCTTTCTACATATGGCTAGCCAGTTTTCCCGGAACAATTTATTAAATAGGGATTCCTTTCCCCATTTTTTTTTTCAGGTTTGTCAAAGTTCAGATAGTTGTAGATATGTGGCATTATTTCTCAGGGCTCTGTTGTGTTCCATTTATCTATATCTGTGTTTTGGTGCCAGTACCATGCTGTTTTGGTTACTGTAGCCTTGTAGTATAGTTTGAAGTCAGGTATTGTGATGCCTCCAGCTTTGTTCTTTTGGCTTAGGATTGACTTGGCCATGCAGGCTCTTTTTTGGTTCCCTATGAACTTTAATGTAGTTTTTTCCAATTCTGTGATGAAAGTCTTTGGTAGCTTGATGGGGATGGCAGCATCACTGGCCATCAGAGAAATGCAAATCAAAACCACAATGAGATACCATCTGACACCAGTTAGAATGGCAATCATTAAAAAGTCAGGAAACAACAGGTGCTGGAGAGGATGTGGAGAAATAGGAACACTTTTACAGAGTTGGTGGGACTGTAATCTAGTTCAACCATTGTGGAAGTCAGTGTGGTGATTCCTCAGGGATCTAGAACTAGAAATTCCATTTGACCCAGCCATCCCATTACTGGGTATTTACCCAAAGGACTATAAATCATGCTGCTGTAAAGACACATGCACATGTATGTTTATTGCGGCATTATTCACAATAGCAAAGCCTTGGAACCAAGCCAAATGTCCAACAATGATAGACTGGATTAAGAAAATGTGGCACATATACACTATGGAATACTATGCAGCCATAAAAAATGATGAGTTCATGTCCTTCGTAGGGACATGGATGAAATTGGAAATCATCATTCTCAGTAAACTATCAGAAGAACAAAAAACCAAACACCACATATTCTCACTCATAGGTGGGAATTGAAAAATGAGAACACATGGACACAGGAAGGGAAACATCACACTTCGGGGACTGTTGTGGGGTGGGGGGAGGGGGGAGGGATAGCACTGGGAGATATACCTAATGCTAGATGACGAGTTAGTGGGTGCAGTGCACCAGCATGGCACATGTATACATATGCAACTAAGCTGCACGTTGCGCACATGTACCATAAAACCTAAAGTAGAGTAATAATAATAATAATAAAAAGAATGTTGAATAAGATTAGGTCAGGTTAGTAGACAAAGGAAAGGGAGAAGATTTTATGAGGTCTTCAATTATCCATGTAATGCATTAAATCTATAAAACTATGTAAAGTCTTTATTGTGATTTGTAACTAATTTGAGATTAAAATAAAACGTATCATTCATATTTGAGAAAAAAATATCTCAGATTATAGAAAAATATGTAGTCTTATAAGAATGTTAACTAATAAGATGTATGATGCCATGAATCTGCCATCATTTTGTTAAATGTGACTCTCTCATAGAATTTGCATAATGCCAATATTTTTAAACAATAAAAATAAATTTGCATCTATTTTGCCATATTTCAACATGGAAAAAAAAGAAAAGGAAATATCTTTACATAAAAACTAGACAGAAGCAATCTCAGAAACTTCCATGGGCTTTATGCATTCAACTCACATAGTTGAACCATTCTTTTGATGCAACAGTTTTGAAACACTCTTTTTGTAGAATCTGCAAGGTGATATTTGGAGTGCCTTGATGCCTATGCTGGAAAAGAAAATATCCACACATAAAAACTAGACAAAAGAATTCTCAGAAACTTCTTTGTGATAAGTGAATTCATCTCACAGAGTTGAAACTTCCTTTTGATAGAGAAGTTTTGGAACACACTTTTTGAGGAATCTGCAAGTGGATATTTGGAGGGCTTTGAGGCCACTGCTGGAAAAGGAAATATCTTCACATGAAAACTAGACAGAAGCATTCTCAGAAACTTCCCTCTGCTTTTTGCATTCAGCTCACATAGCTGAATCTTCCTTTTGTTAGAACAATTTTGAAACACTGTTTGTAGAATCTGCAAGTGGATATTTAGAGAGCTTTGAGGCCTATGCTGGAAAAGGAAATATCTTCAAATAAAAAAAGACAGAAGCATTCTCAGAAACTTCATTGTGAGGAGTGCATTCAAATCACAGAGTTGAACCTTCCTTTTGATAGAGCAGTTTTGAAAGACTCTTGTTGTAGTATCTGCAAGTGATTCTATAGGGCAATTTGAAGCCTATGCTGGAAAAGGAAATATCTTCACATAAAAACTTGACAGAAGCATTCTCAGACACTTCATTGTGATGAGTGCATTCAACTCACAGAGTTGAACCATCCTTTTCATAAAACAGTTTTGAAACACTCTTTTTGTAGAATCTGCAAGTGGATATTTGAAGCGCTATGAGGCCAATGATGGAAAAGGAAATGTCTTATGATAAAAACTAGACTGAAGCCTGCAGAGAAACTTCTCTGTGATGAGTGCATTCAACTCACATATTTGAACCTTTCATTTGATAGAACAGCTACAAAACACTCTTTCTGTAGAATGTGAAGTTGGATATTTGGAACACGTTGAGGACTGGGCTGGAAAAGGAATATATCTACACTTAAAAACTAGACAGAAGCATTCTCAGAAACTTCTTTGTGATGTGCACACTCAACTCAGAGGGTTCAACCTTCCTATTGATAGAGCAGTTTTGAAACTCTCTTTTTGTATAATCAGCAAGTGGATATTTGGAGCCCTTTGAGGACGATGCTGGAAAAGGAAATCTCTTCACATTACAACTAGACAGAAGCGATCCAGTTTCAGCTTTCTACATATGGCTAGGCAGTTTTCCCAGCACCATTTATTAAATAGGGAATCCTTTCCCCATTTCTTGTTTTTGTCAGGTTTGTCAAAGATCAGATACTTGTAGATATGTGGCATTATTTCTGACGGCTCTGTTCTGTTCCATTGATCTATATCTCTGTTTTGGTACCAGTACCATGCTCTTTTGGTTACTGTAGCCTTGTAGTATAGTTTGAAGTCAGGTAGTGTGATGCCTCCAGCTTTGTTCTTTTGGCTTAGGATTGACTTGGCGATGCGGGCTCTTTTTTGGTTCCATATGAACTTTAAAGTAGTTTTTTCCAATTCTGTGAAGAAAGTCATTGGTAGCTTGATGGGGATGGCATTGAATCTGTAAATTACCTTGGGAAGGATGGCCATTTTCATGATATTGATTCTTCCTACTCATGAGCATGGAATGTTCTTCCATTTGTTTGTATCCTCTTTTATTTCCTTGAGCAGTGGTTTGTAGTTCTCCTTGAAGAGGTCTTTCACATCCCTTGTAAGTTGGATTCCATGGTATTTTATTCTCTTTGAAGCAATTGTGAATGGGAGTTCACTCATGATTTGGCTCTCTTTTTGTCTGTTATTGATGTATAAGAATGCTTGTGATTTTTGCACATTGATTTTGTATCCTGAGACTTTGCTGAAGTTGCTTATCAGCTTAAGGAGATTTTGGGCTGAGACAATGGGGTTTTCTAGATATACTATCATGTCATCTGCAAACAGGGACAATTTGACTTCCTCTTTTCCTAATTGAATAGCCTTTATTTCCTTCTCCTGCCTAATTGCCCTGGCCAGAGCTTCCAACACTATGTTGAATATGAGTGGTGAGAGAGGGCATCCCTGTCTTGTGCCAGTTTTCAAAGGGAATGCTTCCAGTTTTTGCCCATTCAGTATGATATTGGCTGTGGGTTTGTCATAAATAGCTCTTATTATTTTGAGATACGACCCATCAATTCCTAATTTATTGAGAGTTTTTAGCATGAAGGGTTGTTGAATTTTGTCAAAGGCCTTTTCTGCATCTATTGAGATAATCATGTGGTTTTTGTCTTTGGTTCTGTTTATATGCTGGATTACATTTATTGATTTGTGTATATTGAACCAGCCTTGCATCCCAGGGATGAAGCCCACTTGATCATGGTGGATAAGCTTTTTGATGTGCTGCTGGATTCTGTTTGCCAGTATTTTATTGAGGATTTTTGCATCAATGTTCATCAAGGATATTGGTCTAAAATTCTCTTTTTTTGTTGTGTCTCTGCCAGGCTTTGGTATCAGGATGATGCTGGCCTCATAAAATGAGTTAGGGAGGATTCCCTCTTTTTCTATTGATTGGAATAGTTTCAGAAGGAATGGTACCAGCTCCTCCTTGTACCTCTGGTAGAATTCGGCTGTGAACCCATCTGGTCCTGGACTTTTTTTGGTTGGTAAGCTCTTGATTATTGCCACAATTTCAGCTCCTGTTATTGGTCTATTCAGAGATTCAACTTCTTCCTGGTTTAGTCTTGGGAGGGTGTATGTGTTGAGGAATTTATCCATTTCTTCTAGATTTTCTAGTTTATTTGCGTAGAGGTGTTTGTAATATTCTCTGATGGTAGTTTGTATTTCTGTGGGATCGGTGGTGATATCCCCTTTAAACGTTAGACCTAAAACCATAAAAACCCTAGAAGAAAACCTAGGCATTACCATTCAGGACATAGGCATGGGCAAGGACTTCATGTCTAAAACACCAAAAGCAATGGCAACAAAAGCCAAAATTGACAAATGGGATCTAATTAAACTAAAGAGCTTCTGCACAGCAAAAGAAACTACCATCAGAGTGAACAGGCAACCTACAAAATGGGAGAAAATTTTTGCAACCTACTCATCTGACAAAGGGCTAATATCCAGAATCTACAATGAACTCCAACAAATTTACAAGAAAAAAACAAACAACCCCATCAAAAAGTGGGTGAAGGACATGAACAGACACTTCTCAAATGAAGACATTTATGCAGCCAAAAAACACATGAAAAAATGCTCACCATCACTGGCCATCACAGAAATGCAAATCAAAACCACAATGAGATACCATCTCACACCAGTTAGAATGGCGATCATTAAAAAGTCAGGAAACAACAGGTGCTGGAGAGGATGTGGAGAAATAGGAGCACTTTTACACTGTTGGTGGGACTGTAAACTAGTTCAACCCTTGTGGAAGTCAGTGTGGCGATTCCTCAGGGATCTAGAACTAGAAATTCCATTTGACCCAGCCATCCCATTACTGGGTATATACCCAAAGGACTATAAATCATGCTGCTATAAAGACACATGCACACGTATGTTTATTGCCGCATTATTCACAATAGCAAAGACTTGGAACCAACCCAAATGTCCAACAATGATAGACTGGATTAAGAAAATGTGGCACATATACACCATGGAATACTATGCAGCCATAAAAAATGATGAGTTCATGTCCTTTGTAGGGACATGGATGAAATTGGAAATCATCATTCTCAGTAAACTATCACAAGAACAAAAAACCAAACACCGCATATTCTCACTCATAGGTGGGAATTGAACAATGAGAACACATGGACACAGGAAGGGGAACATCACACTTCGGGGAATGTTGTGGGGTGGGGGGATGGGGGAGGGATAGCATTGGGAAATATACCTAATGCTAGATGACGAGTTGGTGGGTGCAGCGCACCAGCATGGCACATGTATACATATGTAACTTACCTGCACATTGCGCACATGTACCACAAAACCTAAAGTATAATAATAATAATAATAATAATAATAATAATAAAAGAAAAAAAATAAAAAAATAAAATAAAATAAAATTAAGCCAATTTAAAAAAAAAAAAAGAAGAAGCATTTTAACACAAAGCAATGTCATGGAAAGCCAACAAAATTACACAGCTTACAGCTATATTTAAAATTATAAGCTTTCTAGAAACTGTAAAGTTTATGTATTTCATTGGTTTACAGGGATGAAGTGAAAATTGATATTTTCTGACAGTTTGAAGAAAAATAAGGTTAGATAAACATCCTAATGTACTATTTCCTGTGGTCAACAAATAGTCTCTATTGGTCTTCTATGTTCTTTCTCTGTGTATTTAAGCTAAAATCTCTCAATCTAGAAACAAAAATTTTATTTTGAAATCTTCTATTGACTATTGAATCTCATCAGGCTAACATCTATTTCTCTCCTCTCTTTCATCTTCTAAGCCCACTGTCTCCACTTCCCTCCTACCCATTCACTTCTCTCCTTGCAACTCTTCTCGCAAAACTCAGTGATGACTTCCTAATTGCCAAATCTGAACATTTTAAATCCAGCCCTGATATAATCAAGTTTTACTGACTATTCAATCTTTCTGGAAATGTTCTTCATCCTTGTTTGCCAAGGCACTCTCTCATAACACTCCTTGAAGAATTGACTCCTCTGCTTCTTCCCACCTCCAAGTGCAATTTTTCTCTGAAGCCCTACCTTAGTCCTCTTATCTCCTCCATTAATCTTGGTATAATATAGTGAGAAGAACTGGCTTCTGTATAACACTGAATTTTCCTCTCTATAAGGATGATATATTTCTTTATTTGTTTAGGCTTTCTCTTTTATTTCTTGATAATGTTTTATAATTTTCCTATTAGAGATCTTGCATAAATGCTTTTTTCCAGATATCTGGAAAAAAAAAAAAACTAGACAGAAGCATTCTCAGAAAATTCTTTGTGATGAGTGCATTGAGCTCACAGAGTTGAACCCTCTTTTTGATAGACCAGTTTGGAAATACTCTTTTTGTAGAATCTGCAGGTGGATATTTGGAGAACTTTGAGGCCTACGCTGGAGAAGGAAATAACTTCACATAAAAACTAGATTGATACATTCTCAGAAATTTCTTTTTCATGTGTGCATTCAACTCTCAGAATTCAACCTTGCTTTTGATAGAGAACCTTTGAAACTCTCTTTTTGTAGAATCTGAAAGTGGATATTTGGAGCGCTTTGAGGCCTATGCTGGAAAAGGAAATATCTTCACATAGAAACTTGACAGAAGCATTCTCAGAAACTTCTTCGTGATGAGTGTATTCAACTGACAGACTTGAACATTTCTTTTGATAGAACAGTTTTGAAACACTCTTTTTGTAGAATCTGCAAATGGATATTTGGAGTGCTTTAAGGACTATGATGGAAAACGAAATATCTTCACATAAAAACTAGACAGAAGCATTCTCACAAACTTCTTTGTGATCTGCAAATTCAACTCACAAGGTTGAACATTCCCTTTGATAGAGCAGTTTTGAAACAATCTTTTTGTAGTCTCTGCAAGTGGATATTTGGAGTGCTTTGAGGCCTATGCTGGAAAAGAAAATATCTTCACAAAAAAACTAAACACAAGAATTCTCAGAAACTTCTTTGTAATAAGCGCATTCAACTCACAGAGTTGAACTTTCTTTTTGATAGCAGTTTTGAAACACTCTTTTTGTACAATCTGCATGTGGATATTTGGAACGCTTTCAAGCCTATGCTGGAAAAGGAAGTAACTTCACATTAAAAGTAGATTGATGTATTCTTAGAAAGTCCTTTGTCATGTGTGCATTCAACTCACAGAATTGAACCTTCCTTTTGATAGAGCTGTTTTGACGCACTCTTTTTGTAGAATCTGCAAGTGGATATTTGGAGAGCTTTGAGGCCAATGATGGAAAGAGAAATATCTTCACATAAAAACTAGACAGAAGAATTCTCAGAAACTTCTCTGTGATTAGTTCATTCAACTCACAGAGTTGAACCTTCCTTTTGATAGAACAGTTTTGAAACACTCCTTTTATAGAATCTGCAAGTGGATATTTGGAGCACTTAGTGGCCTATGCTGTAGAAGGAAATATCTTTACATAAAAACTAGACAGAAGCATTCTCAGAAAATTCTTTGTGATGAGAGCATTCAACTCACAGAGTTGAACCTTTCTTTTCACAGAACGGTTTTGGAAGACACTTTTTGTGAATCTGCAAGTGGATATTTGGAGCGATTTGTGGCCTATGTTGGAAAAGGAAATATCTTCACATAAAAATTAGACAGAAGCATTCTCAGAAACTTTTCTGTGATGAGTGCATTCAACACACAGGATTGAACCTTCCTGTTGATAGAACAGTTTTGAAACGCTCTTTTTGTAGTATCTGCAAGTGGATATTTTGAGCGCTTTGAGGCCTATGCCGGAAAAGGAAATACCCTCACATAAAAACTAGACAGAAGCATTCTCAGAAACTTCTTTGAGATGTGTGATTCATCTCAGAGGGGTGAACCTTCCTTTTGATAGTGCAGTTTTGAAACACACTTTTTTGTAGAATCTGCAAGTGGATATTTAGAGCATTTTGAGGCGTATGGTGAAAAGGAAATATCTTCACTTAAAAACTAGACAGAAGCATTCTCAGAAACTTCTTTGTGATGAGTGCATTCAACTCATAAACTTGAGCCTTCTTTTTGATAGACCAGTTTTGAAACACTCTTTTTGTAGAATCTGCAATTGGATATTTGGAGCACTTTGAGGCCTATGCTGGAAAAGGAAATATCATCACATAAAAACTGGACAGAAGCATTCTCACAAACTTCTTTTTGGTGAGTTCATTCAACTCACAGAGTTGAACCTTCCTTTTGACAGCGCAGTTTTGAAACACTCTTTTTTTACAATCTGCAAGAGGATATTCGGAGGGCTATGAGGCCTATGCTGGAAAAGGAAATATCTTCACATAAAAACTATAGAGAAGCATTCTCAGAAACTTCTTTGTGATGTGTGCTTTCAATTCACAGAGTTGAACTTTCCTTTGGATAGAACAGTTTTGCTACACCCTTTTTGTAGAATCTGCATGTGGATATTTGCAGGGCTTTTAGGAATGTGCTGGAAAAGGAAATATCTTCACATAATAAGCAGACAGAAGCATTCTCTGAAACTTCCCTGTGCTTTATGCATTCAACTCACAGACTTGAACCTTCCTTTTGATAGAGCAGTTTTGAAACATTCTTTTTGAAGAATCTGCAAGTGGATAATTTGAGCGCTTTTAGGCCTATGCTCGAGAAGGAAATATCTTCACATAAAAAGTAGACAACAGCATTGTCAAAAACTTTTTTGTGATGAGTTCATTCAACTCACAGAGTTGAAATTCCTTTTGATAGGGCAGTTTGGAAACACTCTTTTTTAAGAATCTGTAAGAGGATATTTTGAGTGCTTTGAGACCTTTGATGGAAAATGAAATATCTTCACATAAAAACTAGACCGAAGCATTCTCAGAAACTACTTTGTGATGTGCACATTCAACTCAAAGAGATGAACCCTCCTTTTGATAGAGTAGTTCTGAAACAATCTTTTTATGAAATCTGTAAGTGGATATTTGGAGCACTTTGAGGCCTATGATGGAAAATTAATTATCTATATGTAAAAATTAGACAGAAGCATTCTCAGAAACTTCTCTGTGATGACAGCATTCAACTCAGACTGTTAAATCCTCCTTTTGATAGAATAGTTTTGAAACACTCTTTTTGTAGAATCTGCAATTGGATATTTAGAGCACTTTGAAGACTATCCTGGAAAAGGAAATGTCTTCACATAAATTAGACAGAAGCATTGTCAGAAACTACTTTGTGATGTGTGCATTGAACTTGGAGACTTGAAGCTTCCTTTTGATGGAGCAGTTTTGAGACACTCTTTTTGTAGAATCTGGAAGTGGATATTTGGAGCAATTTGAGGCATATGCTGGAAAAGGAAATATCATCATATAAAAACTAGACAGAAGCCTTCTCAGAAATTTCTTTGCAATGAGTGCATTCAACTCACAGAGTGGAACTTTCCTTTTGATAGCGCATATATGAAACAATCTTTCTGTCAAATCTGCAAGAGGTTATTTGGAGCACTTTGAGCCCTATGCTTGAAAAGGAGATACTTCAAATAAAAACCAGATAGATGCATTCTCAGAATCTTATTTGTAATGTGTTCATTCAAGTCACAGACTTGAAATTTCCTTTTGATAGAACAGTTATGAAACACTGTTTGTGCAGAATCTGCAAGTGGATATCTGGAGCGCTTTCAGGCCAATGCTGGAAAAGAACATATCATCACATAAAAACTAGACAGAAGCATTCTCAGAAACTTCTTTGTGATGAGATCCTTCAACTCACCGAACTGAACCCTCCTTTTGCTAGCACAGTTTTGAAACACACTTTTTGTGGAATCTGCAAGTGGATATTTGGAGCTCTTTTAGGCCTATGCTGGAAAAGGAAATAGCCTCACAAAAAAACTAGACAGAAGCATTCTCAGAAAAAACTTTGTTATGTGTGAATTCAACTCACGGAGGTTAAACTTCCTTTTGATAGAGCAGTTTTGCAACACCCGTTTTGTAGTATCTGCAAATGGATATTTGGAGCGCTTTGAGACCTATGCTGGAAAATGAAATATCTTCACATGAAAAGTAGACAGAAGCATTCTCAGAAAGTTCCCTCTGCTTTATGCATTCAACTCACAGACTTGAAACTTCCTTTTATAGAGCAGTTTTGAGACACTCTTTTTGTAGAATCTGCAAGTGGATATTAGAAGCGTTTTGAGGCCTATGCTGGAAAAGGAAACATCTTCACTTTAAAACCAGACAGAAGAATTCTCAGAAACGTCAGTGTCATGAGTGCACTCATCTCGCAGACTTGAACCTTCCTTTTGATAAAGCTCTTTTAAAACGCTCTTTTTGTAGAATCTGTAAGTGGATATTGGGAGCAATTTGAGGCCTATGCTGGAAAAGAAAATATCTTCAGATAAAAACTAGACAGAAGCATTTTCAAAAACTTCTCTGTGATGAGTGCATTCAACTCAAAGACTTGAACCTTCTTTCCTGTAGAGCAGTATTGAAACACACTATTTGTAATATTTGCAAGTGGATTTTTTTAGCGCTTTCAGGCCTATGCTGGAAAAGGAAATATCATCACATAAAAACTAGACAGAAGCATTCTCAGATACTTCTTTGTGATGAGTCCATTCAACTCACAGAGTTGAACATTACTTTTCATAGCACATTTTTGAAACACTCTTTTTTTTCGAATGTGCAAGAGGATATTTAGAGCACTTTGAGGCCTATGATGGAAAAGGAAGCAACTTCTCACAAAAACAAGAATAATGTATTCTCAGAAACTTCTTTGTGATGTGTGCATTCAACTCACAGACTGGAAATTTCCTTTTGATAGAGCAGTTTTGAAACACTCTTTTTCTAGTATCTGAAAGTGGATATTTCGAGCGCATTAAAGCCTATGAAGGTAAAGGTAATATTTTCAGTTAAAAACTAGACAGAAACATTCTCAGAAACGACTTTGCAATGTGCGAATTCAACTCACAGACTTGAACTTTCCTTTTGATAGAAAAGTTTTGAAAAATTCTATTTGTGGAATCTTCAAGTGAATATTTGGAGCACTTTGAGGCCAATGCTGGAAAAGGAAATATTTTCACATAAAAACTAGACAGAAGCATTTTCAGAAACACCGTTGTGATGTGTGCATTCAACACACAGAGTTGAACCTTCCTTTTGTTAGAGCAGTTTTGAAACACTCTTTTTGTATAATGTGCAAGTGGATATTTGGAGCGCTTTGAGGCCTAAGCTGGAAAAGAAAATATCTTCATATAAAAATGAGACAGAAGCATTCTCAGAACCTTCTTTGTGATGAGTGCATTCAACTCAAATACTTGAACTGTCCTTTTGATATAACAGTTTTGAAACACTCTTTTTGTAGAATCTGCAAGTGGATAGTTGGAGCGATTTGAGGCCTATGATGGAAAAGGAAATATAGTCACATAAAAACTGGACAGTAGCATTCTCAGAATCTTCTTTGTGATGTGTGCATTCAACTCACAGAGTTGAACCCTCCTTTTGATAGAGCAGTTTTGAAACACTCTTTTTGTAGAATCTGCAAGTGAATATTTGGAACGCTTTCAGGCCTATGCTGGAAAAGGAAATATCTTTACATAAGAACTATACAGAAGCATTCTCAGAAAATTCTCTTTGATGAGTGCATTTACTCCCAGAGTTGAACCTTCCTTTTGATAAAATAAATTTGAATTACACTCTTTGTAGAATCTACAAGTGGATATTTGGAGAGATTTGAGACCTATGCTGGAAAAGAAATTATCTTCACATAAAAACTAGATGGAAGCATTCTCAGAATCTTCTTTGTGATGTGTGCATTCAACTCACAGAGTTGAAACTCCCTTTTGATAGAGCAGTTTTGAAACACCCTTTTTGTAGAATCTGTAAGTGGGTATTTGGAGTGCTTTGAGGCCTATGCTAGAAAAGTAAATATCTTCACATAAAAACTAGACGGAAGTATTCTGAGAAATTTTTTGCGATGAGTGAATTCAACTTACAGGGTTGACACTTCCTTTAGATAGTTCGGTTTTGAAACATTCTTTTTCTCGAATGTGCAAGTGGATATTTGGAGCGCTTTGAGGCCTATGCTGGAAAAGGAAATATCTTCACATAAAAACTAGATGGAAGTATTCTGAGAAATTTTTTGTGATGAGTGAATTCAACTTACAGAGTTGATGCTTCCTTTAGATAGTTCAGTTTTGAAACACTCTTTTTCTCGAATCTGCAAGTGGATATTTGTAGCGCTTTGAGGCCTAGGCTGGAAAAGGAAACATCTTCATATAAAAACTAGACAGAAGCATTATCAGAAACTTCCCTTTGCTTTACGCATTCACCTCACAGAGTTGAACCATCCTTTTGATAGAGCAGTTTTGAAACACTATTTGTGAAGAATCTGCTAGTTGATATTTGGAGTGCTTAGGGGCCTGTGCTTTAAAAGGAAATATTTTCAAATAAAAACTAGACAGAAGCATTCTCAGAAACTTCTTTGTCATGTTTGCATTCAACTCACAGAGTTTAACCTTCCTTTTAACAGTGCAGATTGGAAACACTCTTTTTGTAAAATCCGCAAGTGTATAGAAGGAGCACTTTGAGTCCTATGCTGGAAAAGGAAATATCATCACATAAGAAATAGATAGAAGCATTCTCAGAAACTTCTTTATGATGAGTGCGTTCAACTCACAGGGTTGAACCTTCCTTTTGAAAGAACAGTTTTGAAACACTCTTTTTGTAGAATCTGCAAGTGGATATTTGGAGTGCTTTGAGGCCGAAGTTGTAAAAGGAAATATCTTTACATAAAAACTAGACAGAAGTTTCTCAGAAACTTCTTTTTGGTGAGTGTATTCAACTCACAAATTTGAATCTTCCTTCTGATAGACAGTTTTGAAGCACTCTTTTTGTAGAATATGCAAGTAGATACTTGGAGTGATTTGAGTCCTATGATGGAAAAGGAAATTTTCCACATAAAAACTAGACAGAAGCATTGTCAAAACTTCTCTGTGCCCCACTATCAACATTAGACAGATCAACGAGACAGAAAGTCAACAAGGATACCCAGGAATTGAACTCAGCTCTGCACCAAGCAGACCTAATAGACATCTACAGAACTCTCCACCCCAAATCAACAGAATATACATTTTTTTCAGCACCACACCACACCTATTCCAAAATTGACCATATACTTGGAAGTAAAGCTCTCCTCAATAAATGTAAAAGAACAGAAATTGTAACAAACTGTCTCTCAGATCACAGTGCAATCAAGCTAGAACTCAGGATTAAGAATCTCACTCAAAACCGCTCAACTACGTGGAAACTGAACAACCTGCTCCTGAATGACTACTGGGTACATAACGAAATGAAGGCAGAAATAAAGATGTTCTTTGAAACCAACGAGAACCAAGACACAACATACCAGAATCTCTGGGATGCATTCAAAGCAGTGTGTAGAGGGAAATTTATAGCACTAAATGCCCACAAGAGAAAGCAGGAAAGATCCAAAATTGACACCCTAACATCACAATTAAAAGAACTAGAAAAGCAAGAGCAAACACATTCAAAAGCTAGCAGAAGGCAAGAAATAACTAAAATCAGAGCAGAACTGAAGGAAATAGAGACACAAAAAACCCTTCAAAAAATAAATGAATCCAGGAGCTGGTTTTTTGAAAGGATCAACAAAATTGATAGACCGCTAGCAAGATTAATAAAGAAAAAAAGAGAGAAGAATCAAATAGATGCAATAAAAAATGATAAAGGGGATATCACCACCGATCCCACAGAAATACAAACTACCATCAGAGAATATTACAAACACCTCTATGCAAATAAACTAGAAAATCTAGAAGAAATGGATAAATTCCTCAACACATACACCCTCCCAAGACTAAACCAGGAAGAAGTTGAATCTCTGAATAGACCAATAACAGGAGCTGAAATTGGGGCAATAATCAATAGCTTACCAACCAAAAAAAGTCCAGGTCCAGATGGATTCACAGCCGAATTCTACCAGAGGTACAAGGAGGAGCTGGTACCATTCCTTCTGAAACTATTCCAATCAATAGAAAAAGAGGGAATCCTCCCTAACTCATTTTATGAGGCCAGCATCATCCTGATACCAAAGCCTGGCAGAGACACAACAAAAAAAGAGAATTTTAGACCAATATCCTTGATGAACATTGATGCAAAAATCCTCAATAAAATACTGGCAAATCGAATCCAGCAGCACATCAAAAAGCTTATCCACCATGATCAAGTGGGCTTCATCCCTGGGATGCAAGGCTGGTTCAATATACGCAAATCAATAAATGTAATCCAGCATATAAACAGAACGAAAGACAAAAACCACATGATTATCTCAATAGATGCAGAAAAGGCCTTTGACAAAATTCAACAACCCTTCATGCTAAAAACTCTCAAGAAATTAGGAATTGATGGGACGTATCTCAAAATAATAAGAGCTATTTATGACAAACCCACAGCCAATATCATACTGAATGGGCAAAAACTGGAAGCATTCCCTTTGAAAACTGGCCAAGACAGGGATGCCCTCTCTCACCACTTCTATTCAACATAGTGTTGGAAGTTCTGGCCAGGGCAATTAGGCAGGAGAAGGAAATCAAGGGTATTCAATTAGGAAAAGAGGAAGTCAAATTGTCCCTGTTTGCAGATGACATGATAGTATATCTAGAAAACCCCATTGTCTCAGCCCAAAATCTCCTTAAGCTGATAAGCAACTTCAGCAAAGTCTCAGGATACAAAATTAATGTGCAAAAATCACAAGCGTTCTTATACATCAATAACAGACAAACAGAGAGCCAAATCATGAGTGAACTCCCATTCACAATTGCTTCAAAGAGAATAAAATACCTAGGAATCCAACTTACAAGGGATGTGAAAGACCTCTTCAAGGAGAACTACAAACCACTGCTCAAGGAAATAAAAGAGGATACAAACAAATGGAAGAACATTCCATGCTCATGGGTAGGAAGAATCAATATCATGAAAATGGCCATCCTTCCCAAGGTAATTTACAGATTCAATGCCATCCCCATCAAACTACCAATGACTTTCTTCACAGAATTGGAAAAAACTACTTTAAAGTTCATATGGAACCAAAAAAGAGCCCGCATCGCCAAGTCAATCCTAAGCCAAAAGAACAAAGCTGGAGGCATCACACTACCTGACTTCAAACTATACTACAAGGCTACAGTAACCAAAACAGCATGGTACTGGTACCAAAACAGAGATATAGATCAATGGAACAGAACAGAGCCGTCAGAAATAATGCCACATATCTACAAGTATCTGATCTTTGACAAACCTGACAAAAACAAGAAATGGGGAAAGGATTCCCTATTTAATAAATGGTGCTGGGAAAACTGGCTAGCCATATGTAGAAAGCTGAAACTGGATCCCTTCCTTACACCTTATACAAAAATCAATTCAAGATGGATTAAAGACTTAAATGTTAGACCTAAAACCATAAAAACCCTAGAAGAAAACCTAGGCATTACCATTCAGGACATAGGCATGGGCAAGGACTTCATGTCTAAAACACCAAAAGCAATGGCAACAAAAGCCAAAATTGACAAATGGGATCTAATTAAACTCAAGAGCTTCTGCACAGCAAAAGAAACTACCATCAGAGTGAACAGGCAACCTACAAAATGGGAGAAAATTTTCGCAACCTACTCATCTGACAAAGGGCTAATATCCAGAATCTACAATGAACTCCAACAAATTTACAAGAAAAAAACAAACAACTCCATCAAAAAGTGGGCAAAGGACATGAACAGACACTTCTCAAAAGAAGACATTGATGCAGCCAAAAAACACATGAAAAAATGCTCACCATCACTGGCTATCAGAGAAATGCAAATCAAAACCACAATGAGATACCATCTCACACCAGTTAGAATGGCAATCATTAAAAAGTCAGGAAACAACAGGTGCTGGAGAGGATGTGGAGAAATAGGAACACTTTTACACTGTTGGTGGGACTGTAAACTAGTTCAACCCTTGTGGAAGTCAGTGTGGCGATTCCTCAGGGATCTAGAACTAGAAATTCCATTCGACCCAGCCATCCCATTACTGGGTATATACCCAAAGGACTATAAATCATGCTGCTATAAAGACACATGCACACGTATGTTTATTGCTGCATTATTCACAATAGCAAAGACTTGGAACCAACCCAAATGTCCAACAATGATAGACTGGATTAAGAAAATGTGGCACATATACACCATGGAATACTATGCAGCCATAAAAAATGATGAGTTCACGTCCTTTGTAGGGACATGGATGAAATTGGAAATCATCATTCTCAGTAAACTATCGCAAGAACAAAAAACCAAACACCGCATATTCTCACTCATAGGTGGGAATTGAACAATGAGAACACATGGACACAGGAAGGGGAACATCACACTCTGGGGACTGTTGTGGGGTGGGGGGAGGGGGGAGGGATAGCATTGGGAGATATACCTAATGCTAGATGACGAGTTAGTGGGTGCAGCGCACCAGCATGGCACATGTATACATATGTAACTTACCTGCACATTGGGCACATGTACCATAAAACCTAAAGTATAATAATAATAATAAAAAAAGAAAAAAAAAAAAAAAAGAAAATAAGATGCCAGACATACCTCTTAACCCGAAACATCTTCCTCTTCAACCAGGTGCCTAAAATAGAGAGTCATACATTTGCATGTTTAAGTTTGTCTACCTCCAGAGCTACTAATTAAAAGCACTTGAGGAATTACTAGCTGACACCTTAAAAAAAAAAAAAAAAAAAAAAACTTCTCTGTGATGAGTGCATTCAACTCACAGATTTGCACTTTCCTTTTGATAGAACAGTTTTGAAACACTCTTTTTGTAGGATCTGCAATTTGATATTTGGAGCGCTTTGAGGCCTATGCTGGAAAAGGAAATAAATTCACATAAAAACTATACAGAAGCATTCTCAGTAAGTTATGTGTTATCAGTGCATTCAACTCACAGAATTGAACATTCTTTTTGATAGAAGAGCTTGAAAAACCCTTTTTGTAGAATCTGCAAGTGAATATTTGGAGAGCATTGAGGCCTATGCTGGAAAAGGAAACATCTTCATATAAAAACAAGACAGAAGCATTCTCAGAAACGTATTTGTGATGTGTGCATTTAACCCATGGTGTTGAAACTTCCTTTTTATGGAGCAGTTTTGAAACACCCTTTTTTAGAATCTGCAAGTGGATATTTGGAGCACTTGGAGGCCTATGCTGGAAAAGGAAATATCTTCACATAAAAAGAAGACAGAAGCATTCTTAGAAACTTCTTTGTGAAGTGTGCCTTCAACTCAGAGTGTTGAAACTTCCTTTTGGTAGAGCAGTTTTGAAACACCCTTTTTGTAGTATCTTCAAGAGGATATTTGGAGCTCTTTGATGCCTATACAGGAAAAGGAAATATCTTCATATAAAAATAGACAGAAAAATTCTCAGGAACTTCCTTGTGATGAGTGCATTCAACTCACAGACTTGAAACTTCCTTTTGATAGAGCAGTTTTGAAACACTCTTTTTGTAGGATCTGCAATTGTATATTTGGAGTGCTTGGAGGCCTACACTGGAAAAGGAAATAAATTCACATAGAAACTATACAGAAGCATTCTCAGTAAGTTATTTGTTATGAGTGCACTCAACTAACAGGTTTGAACATTCCGTTTGATAGAACAGTTTTGAAACACTCTTTTTTTACAATCTGTAAGTGAATATTTGGAGGGCTTTGAGACCTATGATGGAAAAGGAAATATCTTCACATAAAAACTCGACAGAATCATTCTCAGAAAGTTCTCTGTGATGACTGTATTCAACTCACAGAGTAGAACAATCCTTTTGATAGAACAGATATGAAACACTCTTTTTGTAGAATCTGCAAGGGCATATTTAGAGGGCTTTGTGGCCTATACTGGAAAAGAAAATATCTTCACATAAAAACTGGACAGAAGCATTCTCAGAAACTTCTTTGTAATGACTGCATTCAACTAGAAGAGTTGAACCTTCCTTTTGATAGAACAGTTTTGAAACACTCTTTTTGTGGAATCTTCAAGAGGATATTTGAGAGATTTGAGGCCTATGCTGGAAAAGGAAATATCTTCAAATAAAAACAAGATTGCAGCATTCTTGTAAACCCCTTTGAGATGTGCACATTCAACTCACAGAGTTGAACCTTCCTTTTGATAGAGCAGTTTTGAATCACTCTATTTGTAGAATCTGCAAGTGGATATTTGGAGCGAATTGAGGCCTAAGCTGGAAAAGGAAATATCTTCACATAAATAGTAGACAGAAGCATTCTCAGAAACATCTTTGTGATGTGTGCATTCTACACACAGAGTTGAATATTCCTTCTGATAGAGCAGTTTTGAAACACACAATTTGTGGAATGTTGAAGTGTATATTTGGAATGCTTTGAGGCCTAAGCTGGAAAATGAAATATTTTCACATAAAAAATACACAGAAGCATTCTCAGAATCTTCTCTGTGATGAGTGCATTCACTCGCAGAGGTGAACCTTCCTTTTCATAGAACAGTTTGTAAACACTCTTTTTGTAGGATCTGCAAGTGGATATTTGGAGTGCTTTGGGACCTATGCTGGGAAAGGAAATATCTTCACATAAAAACTAGACAGAAGCATTCTCAGAAACCTCTTTGTGACGTGCTCATTCAACTCACAGAGTTGAACCTATATTTTGATAGAGTCGCTCTCAAACACTCTTTTTGTAGAATCTGCAAGTGGCTATTTGGAGTGCTTTGGGGCCTCCATGGAAAAGGAAATATCTTCGCATAAATCTAAACAGAAGCATTCTCAGAAAGTTTCCTGTGCTTTATGCATGCAACTCACAGAGTTGAACCTTCCGTTTGATAGAGTAGTTTTGACACACTCTTTTTGTAGAATCTGCAAGTGGGTATTTGGAGCGCTTTGAGGCCTATGCTGGAAAAGGAAATAACTTTACATAAAAACTTGGTTGAATCATTCTCAGAATCTTCTTTGTGATGTTTTCATTCACCTCACAGACTTGAACCTTCCTTTTGATAGAGCAGTTTTGAAAAACACTTTTTGAAGTTTCTGCAAGTGGATATTTGGAGCGCTTTGAGGCCTATGCTTCAGAAGGAAATATGTTCATATTAAAACTAGACAGAAGCATTATCATAAACTTCCTTGTAATGAGTGCCTTCAACTCACAGGGTTGAACCTTACATTTGATAGAACACTTTTGAAACACTCTTTTTGTAAAATCTGCAAGCGGATATTCAGATCGCTCTTAGGCCTATGATGGAAAAGGAATTATCTTTATATAAAAATTAGACAGAAGCATTTTCAGAAACTTCTCTGTGATGAGTACATTCAACTCACAGAGTTGAAACTTCCTTTAGATAGAGCAGTTTTGAAACACTGTTTTTGTGGTATCTGCAAGTGGATAATTTGAGCGCTTTGAGGCCTTTGCTGGAAAAGGAAATATCTTCACTTAAAAAGTAGAAATAAGCTTTCTCAGAAACTTCTTTGTGATGAGTGCATTCAGCTCACAGACTTGAACCTTCCTTTAGATAGAGCAGTTTTGAAACACTCTTTTTGTGGAATCTGCAAGTGGATATTTGGGGCGCTTTGGGGCCTATGCTGGAAAAGGAAATATTATCACATAAAAACTAGACAGAAGCATTCTCTTAAACTTCTTTGGGATGAGAGCATTCAACTCAAATTGTTGAACCTTCCCTTTGATAGAGCAGTTTTGAAACACTCTTTTTGTAGAATCTGCAAGTCTGTATTTGGAGTGCTTTCAGGCCTATGATAGAAAAGGAAATATCTTTATATAAAATCTAGAAAGAAGCATTGTCAGAAACTTCTTTGGAATGAGTGAATTCAACTCACAGAGCTGAACCTTCCTTTTGATAGAACAGGTTTGAAACACTCTGTTTGTGGAATCTGCAAGTGGATATTTGGAGCGATTTGTGGCCTATGCTGGAAAAGGAAATATCTTCACATAAAAACTGGATAGAAGCATTCTCAGAAACTTCTTTGGATGAATGAATTCAACTTACAGAGTTGAAACTTCCTTTAGATAGTGCAGTTTTGAAACACTCTTTTTTCTTAGAATCTGCAAGTGGATATTTGGAGTGATTTTAGGCTTACGCTGGAAAAGGAAATATCTTCCCATAAAAACTAGACAGAAGCATTATCAGAAACTTCCCTGTGCTTTACGAATTCACCTCACAGAGTTGAACCTTTCTTTTGATAGCGCAGTTTTGAAACACTATTTGTGTAGAATCTGCTAGTTGATATTTGGAGTGCTTAGAGTCCTGTGCTTTAAAAGGAAACATCTTCACATAAAAACTAGACAGAAGCACTCTCAGAAACTTCTTTGTGATGTTCGCATTCAACTCACATAGGTTAACCTTCCTGTTGATAGAACAGATTGGAAACAGTCTTTTTGTAGAATCTGCAAGTGTATAGTTGGAGCACTTTGAGTCCTATGCTGGAAAAGGAAATATCATCACATAAGAACTATACAGAAGCATTCTCAGAAACTTCTTTTTGATGAGTGCGTTCAACTCACAGAGTTGAACCTTCGTTTTGATAGAACAATTTTGAAACACTCTTTTCGTAGAATCTGCAAGTGGATATTTGGAGCACTTGGAAGCCTAAGCTGTAAAAGGAAATATCTTTACCTAAAAACTAGACACAATCTTTCTCAGAAACTTCTTTTTGATGAGTGTATTCAACTCACAAAGTTGAAACTTCCTTTTCATGGACAGTTTTGAAACACTCTTTTTGTAGAATATGCAAGTAGATACTTGGAGGGACTTGACGCCTATGATGGAAAAGGAAATTTTTTCACATAAAAACTAGACAGAACCATACTCAAAAACTCCTCAGAGAGGAGTGCATTCAACGCACAGGGTTGCACTTTCCTTTTGATAGAACAGATTTGAAACTCTCCTTTGTAGAATTTGCAATTGGATTTTTGGAGGGCTTTGAAGCCTATGATGGAAAAGGAAATATCCTCACATGCGACCTAGACAGAAGCAATCTCAGAAACATCTCTGTGATGAGTGCATTCAACTCACAGAATTGAACATTCGTTTTGATAGAATAGTTTTGAAAAATTTTATTTGTAGAATCTGCAAGTGAATACTTGGAGTGCTTTGAGGTCAATGCTGGAAAAGGAAATATTTTCACATAAAAACCAGACAGAAGAATTCTCAGAAACACCTTTGTGACGAGCACATTCAACACACAGATTTCAACCTACCTTTTGATAGAGCAGTTTTGACACATTCTTTTTGTAGAATGTGCAAGTGGATATTTGGAGCACTTTGATTCATATGATGGAAAAGGAAACATCTTCACAATGAAACTAGACAGAAGCATTCTAAGAAACTTCTTTGTGATGAGTGCATTCAACTCACAGACTTGAACCTTCCTTTTGATAGAGCAGTTTTGAAACACTCTTTTTGTAGTATCTGCAAGTGGATATTTGGAGCGCTTTGAGGCCTAAGCTGGAAAAGAAAATATCTTCAGATAAAAACGAGACAGAAGCATTCTCAGAACCTCCTTTGTGATGAGTGCATTCAACTGACAGACTTGAAGCTTTCTTTTGATAGAACAGTTTTGAAACACTCTTTTTGTAGAATCTGCAAGTGCATATTTTGAGCGGTTTGAGGCCTATGATGGAAAATGAAATATCTTCATATAAAAACTGGACAGTATCATTCTCAGAATCTTCTTTCTGATATCTGCATTCAACTCACAGGGTTGAACTTTCGTTTTGGTAGAGCAGTTTTCCAACACTCTTTTTGTAGTATCTGCAAGTGGATATTTGGAGCACTTTGAGGCCTATGCTGCAAATGGAAATATCTTTACAAAAAAACTATACAGAAGCATTCTCAGAAAATTCTCTGTGATGACTGCATTCACGCCCAGAGTTGAACCTTCCTTTTGGTAGAACAGTTTTGAATCACTCTCTTTGTAGAATCTACAAGTGGATATTTGGAGCGATTCGAGACCTATGCTGGAAAAGGAAATATCTTCACATAAAGGTAGATGGAGGCATTCTCAGAAACTTCTTTGTGATGAGTGCATTCAACTCACAGACTTGAAGCTTCCTTTTGATAGAATAGTTTGAAACACTCTTTTTGAAGGATCTGCAAGTGTATATTTGGAGCGTCATGAGGCGTATGCTGGAAAAGGATATATCCTCACATAAAAACTAAAGGGAAGCATTCTCAGAAACTTCTTTGTGATGTGTGCATTCAACTAACCAGCTTGAACCATCCTTTTGATAGAACAGTTTTGAAACACTCCTTTTGTAGAATCCGCAAGTGAATATTTGCATCCCTATAAGGCCTACGCTGGAAAAGGAAATATCTTCACATAAAAACTAGATAGAAGCATTCTCAGACACTTCCCTGTGCTTTATGCATTCAAGTCACAGAGTTGAACCTTCCTTTTGATAGAGCAGTTTTGAAATACTCTTTTTGTAAAATCTGCAAGTGGGTATTTGGAGTGCTTTGAGGCCTATGCCGGAAAAGGAAATATCTTCACATAAAAACTAGACAGAAGCATTCACAAAAACTTGTTCCTGATGAGTGCATTAAACTCACAGAGTTGAAACTTCCTTTTGATAGAAGAGTTTTGAAACAGTTTTTAAAGAATCTGCAAGTGGATATTTGAAACGCTTTGAGGCCTATGATGGAAAAGGAAATATCTTCACATTAAAACTTGACAGAAGCATTCTCAGAAACTTTTCTGTGATGAGTGCATTCAACTCACAGAGTTGAATATTCCTTCTGATACAACAGTTTTGAAACACTCTTTTTGTGGAATCTGGAAGTGGATATTCGGATCACTTTGAGGCCTAGGCACGAAAAGGAAATATTTTCACATAAAAACTTGACGGAAGCATTCTCAGAAACTTATTCATGATGTGTGCATTCAACTCAAAGAGTTGAACTTTTCTTTTGATAGAGCAGTTTTGAAACAGTATTTTGTAAAATCTGTAAGTGGATATTTGTAATGCTTTGAGGCCTATGATGCAAAAGGAAATATCTTCACATAAATACTAGACAGAAGCATTCTCAGAAACTTCTTCATGATGAGTGCATTCAACTGACAGACTTGAACCTTCCTTTTGATAGAATAGTTTTGAAACACTCTTTTTGTAGAATCTGCAAGTTGATACTTGGAGCGATTTGAGACCTATGTTGGAAAAGGAAATATGTTCACATAAAGACTAGACAGAAGCATTCTCAGAAACTCGTTCGTGATGTGAGCATTCAACTTACAGATTTCAACGTTCTTTTTGATAGAGCAGTTTTGAAACAACATTTTAGTAGAATCTGCAACTGAATATTTAGAGGGATTTGAGGCCTACACTGGGGAAAGGAAATATCTTCACATAAAAACAAACAGAAGCATTCTCAGAAACGTCCCTGGGCTTTGTGCATTCAACTCACAGACATCAACCTTCCTTTTGACAGAGCAGTGTTGACACATTCTTTTTGTAGTATCTGCAATTGGATTATTGCAGCGCTTTGAGGCCTATGACGGAAAAGGATATATCTTCACATGAAAACTAGGGAGAAGCATTCTCAGAAAGTTCTTTGTGATGTGTGCATTCAACTCACAGAGTTCAAACTTCCTTTTGATAGAGCAGTTTTGAAACACTCTTTTTGTAGAATCCCCAAGTAGATATTTGGAGCGCGTTGAGGCCTATGCTAGAAATGGAAATATCTTCACATAAAAACTAGACAGAAGCATTCTCAGAAACTAGTTTGTGATGTGCACATTCAACTCACAGAGTTGAAACTTCCTTTTGATGGAGCAGTTTTGAAACACTCTTTTAATAGGATACAATTGAATAATTTCAGTGCTTTCAGGCCTAAACTGGAAAAGGAAATATCTTCACATAAAAACTAGACAGAAGCATTCTCAGAAACCTCCCAGTCCTTTATGCATTCAACTCACAGGGTTGAAACTTCCTTTTGATAGAGCAGTTTTAAAACACCCCTTTTGTGGTACATGCTATTAAATATTTTGAGCGCTTTGAGGCCTATGCTGGAAAGAGAAATATCTTCACATAAAATGTAGACGGAAGCATTCTCAGAAACTTCTGTGTGATGAGTGCATTCAACTCACAGACTTGAACCTTCCTTTTGATAGAACAGTTTGAAACCCTCTTTTTGTAGCATCTGCAGGTGGATATTTGGAACATGTTCATGCTTATGCTAGAAAAAGAAATATCTCCACATAAAACCTAGACAGAAGCATTCTCAGAAACTTCTCTGTGATGAGTGCATTCAACGCACTGAGTTGAACCTTCCTTTTGATAGAGAAGTTTTGAAACACTCTTTTTGTAGAAGCTGTAAGTGGATATTTGGAGCGTTAATAAGCCTATGATGGAAAAGGAATTATCTTTACATAAAAACTTGACAGAAGCATTTTCAGAAACTTCTCTGTGATGAGTGCATTCAACCACAGGGTTGAAACTTCCTTTTGATAGAGCAGTTTTGAAACACTCTTTTTGTAGAATCTGCAAGTGGATAATTTCAGCGTTTTGAAGGCTATACTGGAAAAGGAAATATTTTCACATTAAAACTAGACATAAGCATTCTCAGAAACTTCTTTGTGATGAGTGCCTTCAACTCACTGTCTTTAACCTTCATTTTGATAGAGCAGTTTTGAAACGCTCTTTTTGTAGAATCTGCAAATGAATATTTCGAAGGCTTTGAGACCTGTGCTGGAAAACGAAATATCACCACATAAAAACTAGACAGAAGCATTCTCAGAAACTTATTTGTCATGAGTGTATTCAACACACAGAGTTGAATCTCTCTTTTGATAGGGCAGTTTCGAAACACTCGTTTTGTAGAATCTGTAAGTAGATATTTGGAGTGATTTGAGGGCTATGCAGGAAAAGGAAATATATTCACATAAAAACTAGACAGAAGAATTCTCAGAAACTTCTTTGTGATGTGCACATTCAACTTACAGGATTGAACCTTCCTTTTGATAGAGCAGTGTTTAAACTCTCTTTTTGTAGAATCTGCAAGTCTATATTTGGAGGGCTTTCATGCCTATGCTGGAAAAGGAAATATCTTTACATAAAATCCAGACAGAAGCATTCTCAGAAACTTCTCTGGGATGTGTGCATTCAACTCAAAGAGTGGAACCTTCCTTTTGATAGAACAGTTTTGAAACACTCTGTTTGTAGAATCTGCAAGTGGATATTTGGAGTGACTTGGGGCCTATGCTGTAAAAGGAAATATCTTCACATAAAAACTAGACAGAAGTGTTCTCAGAAACTTCTTTGTGATGAATGAATTCAACTTACAGAGTTGAAACTTCCTTTAGATAGTGCAGTTTTGAAACATTCTTTTTCTAGAATCTGCAAGTGGATATTTTCAGTGATTTGAAGTCTACACTGGAAAAGGAAACATCCTCACATAAAAACTAGACAGAAGCATGATGAGAAACTTCCCAGTGCTTAACGCATTCACCTCACAGAGGTGAACTTTCGTTTTGATAGCGCAGTTTTGAAACACTATTTGTGTAGAATCTGCAAGTTGATATTTGGAGCGCATAGGGGCCTATGCTTTAAAATGAAATATCTTCACATAAAAACTAGTCAGAAGCATTCTCAGAAACTAATTTGTGATGTTCACATTCAACCCACAGAGTTTAACTTTCCTTTTGATAGAGGAGATTGGACATAATTTTTTGTAGAATCTCCAAGTGTATATTTGGAGCACTTTGAGGCCTTTGCTGGAAAAGGAAATTTCTTCATATAAAAACTAAACAGAATTCTCAGAAACTACTTTGTGATGAGTGCTTTCATCCCACGGACTTGAACCTTGCTTTTGATAGAGCATTTTTGAAACACACTTTTTTCAGAATCTGAGGTGGATATTTGGGAACACTTTGAGGCTTATGCTGGAAAAGGAAATATCATCACATAAAAACTAGAAAGAAGTATTCTCACAAACTTCTTTTGGATGAGTGCATTCAACTCACAGAGTTGAACCTTCGTTTTGATAGAACAGTTTTGAAACACTCTTTTTGTAGAATCTGCAATTGGATATTTGGAGCTCTTTGAGGCCTATGCTGGAAAAGGAAATATCTTAACATAAAAAATAGACAGAAGCATTCTCAAAAACTTCTTTGTGATGTACGCTTTCAACTAACACTGTTTAACATTCCTTTTGATAAAGCAGTTCTGAAACACTCTTTTAGTAGAATTTGCAATTGGATATTTGGAGAGCTTTGAGTCTTACGCTAGAAAAGTTACTATCTTCACATAAAAACCAGACAGAAGCATTCTCATAAACTTCCTTGTGCTTTATGCATTCAACTCACAGACTTGAACCTTCCTTTTGATAGAGCAGTATTGAAACTCGCTTTTTTTAGAATCTGCAATTGGATATTTGGAGCACTTTGAGGCCTACGCGGGAAAAGGAAATAACCTCACATAAAAACAAGATTGAGGCATTCCCAGAGACTTCTTTGTGATATGTGCATTCAACTAATGGAGTTGAAGCTTCTTTTTTTGGAGCAGTTTTGAAACACTTCTTTTTGTAGAATCAGCAAGTGGAAATTTGGAGCACATTGAGTCCTATGCAGGAAAAGGAAATATCATCACATAAAAACTAGACAGAAGCATTTCCAGAAACTTCTTTGTGATGAGTGCGTTCAACTCACAGAGATGAACCTTCGTTTTGATAGAACAGTTTTGAAACACTCTTTTTGTAGGATCTGCAAGTGGATATTTGGAGCACTTTGAGGCCTATGTTGTAAAAGGATATGTCTTTACATGAAAAGTAGACACAAGCTTTCTCAGAAACTTATTTTTGATGAGTGTATTCAACTCACAACGTTGAACCTTCCTTTTGATAGAACAATTTTGAAACACTCTTTTTGTAGAATATGCAAGTGGATTCTTGGAGCGTTTTGAAGCCTATTCTGGAAAAGGAAATTTTTTCACATAAATAATAGACAGAAGCATTCTCAAAACTTCTCTGACACGAGTGCATTCAACTCACAGTGTTGAACCTTACTTTTGATAGAACAGTTTTCAAACACTCTTTTGTAGTATTTGCAATTGGATATTTAGAGTCCTTTGAGGCCTGTGATGGAAAAGGAAGTATCTTCACACATGAACTAAACAGAAGCAATCTCAGAAACATCTCTGTGTTGAGTACATTCACCTCACAAACTAACTTTCCTTTTGATAGAAAAATTTTGAAACACTCTATTCGCCGAATCTTCAAGTGGATGTTTGGAGCGCTTTGAGGCCTAAGCTGGAAAAGGAAATATCTTCACATGAAAACTAGACAGAAGCATTCTCAGAAACTTCCCATTGCTTTATGCATTCAAATCCCAGGGTTGAAACTTCCTTTTGATAGCACAGTTTTGAAACACACCTTTTGTAGAATCTGCAATTGGATATTTGGGGGGCTTTGAGGCCTATGCTGGAAAGGGAAATCTCTTCCAATAAAAAGTAGGCAGAATCATTCTCAGAAACTTCTTTGTGATGAGTGCATTCAACACACAGAGTTGAAACTGTCTTTGATAGAACAGTTTTGAAACACTGTTTTTGTAAGGTGGATATCTGTGGTGATTTGAGACCTATGCTGGAGAAGGAAATATCTTCACATAAAAACTAGACAGAAGCATTCTCAGAAACTTCTTTCTGATGTGTGCATTCAACTCACAGAATTGAACTTTCTTTCTTATAGAACAGTTTTGAAACACACTTTTTGTAGGATATGCAAGTGGCTATTTGGTGCGATTTGTGGCCTATGCTATAAAAGGAAATATCTTCACATAAAGTCTAGACAGAAGCATTCTCAGAAACTTCTTTGTGACGTACGCATTCAACTCACAGAGTTGAAACTTTCTTTTGATAGGGCAGTTTTGAAACACGCTTTTAGTAGAGTCTGCAAGTGGATATTTGGAACGCTTTGAGGCCTAAGTTGGAAAAGGAAATATCTTCATATAAAAGCTAGACAGAAGCATTCTCAGAAATGACTTTTTCATGTGTGCACTCAAATCACAGGGTTGAAGCTTTCTTCTGATAGAACAGTTTTGAAGCAATCTTTTTGTAGAATCTGGAAGTGGATATTTGGAGAGCTTTGAGGCCTATGATGGAAAAGGAAATATGTTCAAATAAAAACTAGACAGAAGCATTTTCAGAAAGTTCTCTGGGAAGAGTGCATTCAACTCACAGTGTTGAAACGTCCCTTTGATAGAACAGATTGTAAACAATCTTTTTGTAGAATCTGCAAGTGGATATTTGGAGCGCTTTGGGGCCTATGCTGGAAAATGAAATATCTTCACATAAAAACTAGACAGAAGCATTCTCAGAAACATTTTGTATTTTGCGCATTTAACTCACAGACTTGAAATTTCCTGTTCATATAGCAGTTTTGAAACACTAGTTTTGTAGAATATGTAATTGGATATTTGGAGCGATTTGAGGCCTATGCTGGAAAAGGAAATATCTTCAACTAAAAACTAGACAAAAGCATTCTCAGAAATTGCTTTGTGATGAGTGCATGCGACTCAGATAATTAAACTTTCTTTTTTATAGAACTGGTTTGAAACACTCTTTTTGCAGAATCTGCAAGTGGAAATTTTTAGCGCTTTGAGGCCTACACTGGAAAAGGAAATATCTTCACATAAAAACCAGACAGAAGCATTCTCAGAAACGTCCCTGGGCTTTGTGCATTCAACTCACAGACGTGAACTTTGCTTTTGACAGAGCAGTGTTGAAACATTCTTTTTGTAGAATCTGCAATTGGATTATTGGAGCACTTTGAGGCCTATGACGGAAAAGGATATATCTTCACATGAAAACTAGAGAGAAGCATTCTCAGAAAGTTCTCTGTGATGTGCGCATTCAACTCACAGAGTTCAAACTTCCTTTTGATAGAGCAGTTTTGAAACACTCTTTTTGTAGAATCTGCAAGTAGATATTTGGAGTGCATTGAGGCCTACGCTGGCAAAGGAAATATCTTCACATAACAACTAGACAGAAGCATTCTCAGAAACTTCTTTGTGATGTGCGCATACAACACACAAAGTTGAACATTCCTTTATATAGAACAGTTTTGAAACACTCTTTTTGTAGAATCTGCAAGTGGATATTTGGAGCACTTTGAGGCCTATGCTGGAAACGGAAATATCTTCACATAAAAACTTGACAAAAGCATTCTCAGAAACTTCTTTGTGGTACAGGCTTCACCTCACAGACTTAAACTTTCCTTTTGATAAAGCAGTTTAGAAACACTCTTTTTGTAGGATCTGCAAGTGGATATTTTCAGCGCCTTGAAGCTTATGCTGGAAAAAGAAATATCTTCACATAAAAGCTAGACAGAAACATCCTCAGAAACTTCTCTGTGAAGAGTGCATTCAACTTGCAGAATAGGATATTACTTTTGATAGCACAGTTTTGAAAAAATCTTTTTGTAAAATCTGCAAGAGGATATATGGAGCGCTTTGAGGAATATAATGGAAAAGGAAATATCTTCACATAAAAACTAGACAGAAGCATTCTCAGAAATTTCTTTGTGATGTGCACATTTAACTCACAGACTTGAACCTTCCTTTTCATAGAACAGTTATGAAACACTCTTTTTGTAGAATCTGCAAGTGGATATGTTTAGCGCTTTGAGGACAATGCTGGAAAAGGAAATATCTTCACATAAAAACTAGAGAGAAGCGTTCTCAGAAACATCCCTGTGCTTTATGAATTCAGCTCAGAAAGTTGAACTTTCCTTTTCATAGAGCAGTTTTGAAACACTCTTTTTCTGGAATCTGCAAGTGGATATTTGGGAAGCTTTGAGGACAGTGCTGGAAAAGGAAATATCTTCACATAAAAACTAGACAGAGGGACTCTCAGAAACTTCCGCCTGCTTTATGCATTCAACTCACAGACTTGAACCGTCCTTTAGGTAGAACAGTTTTGAAACACTCTTTTTGTAGAATCTGCAAGTGGATATTTGTAGCGCTTTGAGGCCTATGATGGAAAAGGAAATATCTTCACATAAAAACTACACGGAAGCATTCTCAGAAACTTCTCTGTGATGAGTGCATGCAACTCCCAGAGTTCAAACTTTCTTTTGATAGAACAGTTTGAAACACTCTTTTTGTAGAATCTGGAAGTGGATATTTGGAGCGCTTTGAGGTCTATGATGGAAAAGGCAATCTCTTCACATAAAAACTAGACAGAAGCAGTCTCAGAAACTAGTTTCTGTTGACTGCATTCAACTGACAGAGTTGAACGTTCCTTTTGATACAACAGATTTCAAACACTCTTTTTATAGAATCTGTAATTGGATATATGGAGCGCATTGAGGCTTTTGCTGGAAATGGAAATATCTTGACATAAAAACTAGACAGAAGCTTTCCCAGAATCTTCTTTGTGATGAGTGCATTGAACTCACTGTGTTGAACCTTCCTTTTGATAGAACAGTTTTGAAACACTCTTTTTGTAGAATCTGCAAGTGGATATTTGGAGCGAGTTGATGCCTACTCTGGAAAAGGAAATATCTCCACATAAAAACTAGACAAAAGAATTATCCGAAACTTCTTTGTGATGCCGGCATTCACTTCACAGACTTGAACCTTCCTTTTGATAAAACAGGTTAGAAACACTCTTTTTGTAGGATCTGCAGTTGTATATTGGGAGCGCGTTGTAGCCTATGCTGGAAAAAGGAATATCTTCAGATAAAACCTAGACAGAAGAATTCTCAGAAACTTCTCTGTGAAGAGTGCATTCAACTTACATAGTTGGGTATTCCTTTTGATAGCACAGTTTTGAGAAATTCTTTTTGTAAGATCTGCAAGAGGATATATGGAGCACTTTGAGGCCTATGATGGAAAAGGAAATATCTTCACGTAAAAACTAGACAGAAGCATTCTCAGAAACTTCTTTGTGATGTGCACATTTAATTCACAAACTTGAACCTTCCTTTTGGTAGAACAGTTTTGAAACACACTTTTTGTAGGATCTGCAAGTGGATATTGGGAGCGCTTTCAGGACAATGCTGGAAAAGGAAATATCTTCACATAAAAACTGGAGAGAAGCATTTTCAGAAACTTCCCTGTGCTTTATGAATTCAACTCAGAGAGCCGAACCTTCCTTTTGATAGAGCAGTTTTGAAACACTCTTTTTGTGGAATCTGCAAAGTGGATATTTGGAGTGCTTTGAGGCATGTGCTGGAAAAGGAAATATCTTCACAAAAAAACTAGACAGAAGCACTCTCAGAAACTTCCCCCAGCTTTATGCATTCAACTCACAGAGTTGAACCTTCCCTTAGATAGAACAGTTTTGAAACACACTTTTTGTAGAATCTGAAAGTGGACATTTATAGTGCTTTGAGGCCTATGATGGAAAAGGAAATATCTTCACATAAAAACTAGAAGGAAGAATTCTCAGAAACTTCACTGTGATAACCACATGCAACTCACAGAGTTCAAACTTCCTTTTGATAGAACAGTTTTGAAACACTATTTTTGTAGAATCTGCAAGTGGGTATTTGGAGTGATTTGAGGCCTATGCTGGAAAAGAAAATGTCTTCACATAGAAATTAGACAGAAGTAGTCTCAGAAACTTCTTTACGTTGAGGACATTCAACTAACGGAGTTTAACTTCCTTTTGATACAACAGTTTTGAAACACTCCTTTTGTAGAATCTGCAATTGGATATTTGGGGCGCATCGTGGCTTTTGCTGGAAAAGGAAATATCTTCACATAAAAACTACACAGAAGCATTCCCAGAATCTTCTGTGTGATGAGTGCATTGAAATCACAGTGTTGAACCTTCCTTTTGATGGAGCAGTTTGGAAACATTCTTTTTGTAGAATCTCCAAGTGAATATTTGGAGCGCTTTGAGGCCTACACTGGAAAAGGGAATATATTCACATAAAAAGTAGACAGAATAATTCTCAGAAACGTCTTTGTGATGAGTTCCTTCAAATCACAGGGTTGATTGGTTCTTTTGAAAGAACAGTTTTGAAACACTCTTTTGTGCATCTATAAGAGGATATTTGGAGGGGTTTGAGGCCTATGCTGGAAAAGGAAATATCTTCACATAAAAACTAGACAGAAGCATTCTCAGAAAACTCTTTCTGATGAGTGCATTCAACTCATGGAGTGGAACTTTCCTTTAGATAGAACAGTTTTCAAACACTCTTTTTTTAGTATCTGTAAGTCGATATTTGCATCACTTTGAGGCCTATGCTGGAAAAGTAAATATCTTCACATAAAAACTAGACAGAAGCATTGTCAGAAGCTTCTTTGTCATGTGTGCATTCAGCTCACAGACTTGAACCTTCCTTTTGATAGAACAGTTTTGAAACACTCTTTTTGTAGAAACTGCAAGTGAATATTTGGAGCACTTTGTGGCCTATGCTGGAAAAGGAAATATCTTCCCAAAAAAACCAGACAGAAGAATTCTCAGAAACCTCCCTGTGCTTTATACCTTCAACCCACAGACTTGAACATTCCTTTTGATAGATAGTTTTGAAACACTCTTTTTGTAAAATCTGCAAGTGGATATTTGGAGGGCTTTGAGGCCTATGCTGGAAAAGGAAATATCTTCACATAAAAACTAGACAGAAGCATTCTCAGAAACTTCTCCGCATGAGTGCATTCAACTCAGAGAGTTGGACTTTCCTTTTGATAGAACAGTTTTCAAAGACTTTTTTTGCAGATTCTGCATGTTGATATTTGGAACACTTTGAAACCTATGATGGAAAAGGGAATATCTTCACATAAAACTAGAGAGAAGCATTCTCAGATACTTCTCTGTGATGAGAGCATTCAACTCACAGAGTTGAACATTACTTTTGATAGAATAGTTTTCAAACACTCTTTTTGTAGAATCTGCAAGTGGATATTTGTAGCGCTTTAAGTCCTATGCTGGAAAAGGAAATATCTTCACATAAAAATAGACAGAAACTTTTTCAGAAACTTTTTTGTGATGTGCACATACAACTCACAGTGTTAAACCATCCTTTTCTTATAGCAGTTTTGAAGCATTCTTTTTGTAGAATCTGCAAGTGCAAATTTGGAGCGCTTTGAGCCCTGTGCTAGAAAAGGAAATATCATCACATAAATCTAGACAGAAGCATTCTCAGAATCTTCTTTGTGATGTGCGCATTCAACTCACAGAGTTAAAACTTCCTTTTGATACAGCAGTTTTGAAACACTCTTTTTGTAGAATCTGCAAGTGGATATTTGGAGAGCTTTACTGCCTATGCTGGAAAAGGAATTATCTTCACATAGAAACTAGAAAGAAGCATTCTCAGAAAGTTCTTTGACATGAGTGCATTCAACGCATAGACATGAACCTTCCTTTTGAAAGAGCAGTTTTGAAACACTCCTTTAGTAGAATCTGCAATTGGATGTTTGGAGTGCTTTGAGGCCTACGCTGGAACAGGAAATATCTTCACATAAAAGTAGACAGAAGCATTCTCAGAAACTTCTCTGTGATGAGTGCATTCAACTCACAGGGTTGAACCCTCCTTTGGATATAACAGTTTGGAAACAGTCTTTTTGTAGAATCTGCAAGTAGATATTTGCAGCGCTTTGTGGCCTATGCTGGAAAAGAATATATCTTCACACAAAAACTAGACAGAAGCATTCTCAGAAACTTCTTTGTGATTTGTGCATTCACCTCACAAAGTTGAACCTTCCTTTTGATAGAGGAGTTTTGAGAAATTCTTTTTGTAGAATCTGCAAGTGTATATTTGGAGCGCTTTTTGGCATACACTGGAAAAAGTAATATCTTCATATAAAGAGGCAGAAGCATTCTCAGAAACTTCTTTGTGATGAGTGCCTTCCAAAACACAGAGTTGATCCTTTCTTTTGAAAGAATAGTTTTGAAACATTCTTTTTGTAGATTCTTCAAGTGGATATCTGGAGCGCTTTTTGGTCCATGCTGGAAAAGGAAATATCTTCACCTAAAAACTAGACAGAAACATTGTCAGAAACTTCTTTCTGATGTGCACACTCAACTCACAGACTTGAACCTTCCTTTTGGTAGAAGAGTTTTGAAACACCCTTTTAATAGTATGTGCAAGTGGATATTGGGAACGCTTTGAGGCTTGTCCTGGAAAAGGAATAATCTTTACATAAAAACTACAGAGAAGCATTCTCAGAAACTTCCCTGAGCTTTATGCATTCAACTCAAAGAGTTGAATATTCCTTTGGATGGAGCAGTTTTGAAACACGCTTTTTGTAGGATCTTCAAGTGTATATTTGTAGTGCTTTGAGGACCAGGCTGGGAAAGGAAATATCTTTACATAGAAACTAGACACAAGCATTCTCTGAAACTTCTCTGTGCTTTATGCATTCAACTCACAGATTGGAAATTTCCCTTAGATAGAACAGTTTTGAAACACTCTTTTTGTAGTATCTGCAAGTTGATATTTGTAGCGCTTTGAGGCCTATGATGGAAAAGGAAATATCTTCACATAAAAACTAGACAAAAGCATTCTCAGAAACTTGTCTGTGATGAGTGCTTTCAACTCTCAGAGTTCAAGGTTCCTTTTGAGAGAACAGTTTTGAAACACTCATTTTGTAGAATCTGCAAGTGGATACTTGGAGAGCTTTGAGGCCTACGCTGGAAAAGGAGATATCTTCAAATAAAAACCAGACAGAAGCATTCTCAGAAACTTCTTTGTGATGAGTGCACTCAACTCACAGAGTTGAACCTTCCTTTTGATACAACGGTTTTGAAACACTCTTGTTGCAGAATCTGAAAGTGGATATTTTCAGCGCATTGAGGCCTATGCTGGAAAGGGTAATATCTTCACATAAAAACTAGACAGAAGTATTCCCAGAATCTTCTTTGTGATGAGGGCATTGAACTCACAGTGTTGAACCTTCCATTTGATAAAACAGTTTTGAAACACTCTTTTTGTAGAATCTGCAAGTGGATATTTGGAGCGATTTGAGGTCTATGCTGGAAAAGGAAATATCTTCACATAGAGACTAGACAGAAGCAGTCTCAGAGCTGCTTTGTGATGTGGGCATTCAACTCACAGATTTGAACCTTCTTTTTCATAGAGCAGATTTGAAACACTCTTTTAGTAGAATCTGCAAGTGGATATTTGGAGCACTTTGATTCCTATGCTGGAAAAGGATATATCTTCACATAAAAACTAGACAGAAGCATTCTCAGAAACTTCTCTGTGATGAGTGCATTCAATTCACAGAGGTGAACCTTCCTTTTGATAGAATAGTTTTGAAACACTCTTTTTGTAGAATTTACAAGTGTATATTTGGAATGCTTTCAGGCCTATGATGGAAAAGGAAATATATTCACATAAAAACTAGACAGAAGCATTCTCAGAAACTACTTTGTGATGTGTGCATTCAACTCACACAGTACAACCTTCCTTTTGATAGAACAGTTATGAAACACTCTTTGAGTAGAATCTGCAAGGGGATATTTGGAGCGCTTTTTGGCATATGCTGGAAAAGGAAATATCTTCACATTAAAACTAGAAAGAAGCACTCTCAGAAACTTCTTTGTGATGAGTGCTTTCACCTCAGACACTTGAAACTTTCCTTTGTTAGAGCAGTTTTCAAACACTCTTTTTGTAGACTCTGCAAGTTGATATTTGGAGGGTTTTGAAGCCTATGCTGGAAAAGGAAATATCTTCACATAAAAACTAGACAGAAGCATTCTCAGTAACTACTTTGTGATGTGTGCATTCAACTCACACAGTACAACCTTCCTTTTGATAGAACAGTTATGAAACACTCTTTGAGTAGAATCTGCAAGGGGATATTTGGAGCGCTTTTTGGCGTATGCTGGAAAAGGAAATATCTTCACCTTAAAACTAGAAAGAAGCACTCTCAGAAACTTCTTTGTGATGAGTGCTTTCACCTCAGACACTTGAAACTTTCCTTTGTTAGAGCAGTTTTCAAACACTCTTTTTGTAGAATCTGCAAGTTGATATTTGGAGGGTTTTGAAGCCTATGCTGGAAAAGGAAATATCTTCACATAGAAACTAGACAGAAGCATTATCAGAAACTTCTCTGTGATGAGTGCATTGAAATCCAGAGTTGAACATTCCTTTTGATAGAACAGTTTGGAAACACGCTTTTTGTGGAATTTGCAAGTGGATATTTGGAGCGCTCTGTGTCCTATGCTGGAAAAGGTAATATCTTCACATAAAAACTACACAGAAATATTCTCAGACACTTTCTGTGATGAGTGCATTCAATTCATAGAGTTGAATCACCGTTAGAAAGAGCAGTTTTGAAACACCCTTTTGGAAGAATCTGCAAGTGGATATTTGGAGAGCTTTGAAGCCTATGATGGAAAAGGAAATATCTCCACATGAAAACTAGAGAGAAGCATTCTCAGAAACTTCTTTGTGATGAGTGCATTCAAATCACAGACTTGAAACTTCGTTTTGATAGAACGGTTTTGAAACACTCTTTTTGTAGAATCTGCAATTGGATATTTGGAGCGCTTAGACACCTATGATGAAAAGGAAATATCTTCATTTAAAAACTAGACAGAAGCATTCTCAGAAACTTCTTTGCTATGAGTGCATTCAACTGACAGGGTTGAACCTTCCTTTTGATATTGCAGTTTTTAAACACACTTTTTGTAAAATCTACAATTGGATATTTGGAGCGTTTTGAGACCTATGATGGAAAACGAAATAATTTCACATACAAACTAGATTGATGCATTTTCGGAAACTTCTATGTGATGTGTGCATTCAACTCAAAGACTTGAAACTTCCTTTTGATAGAGCAGTTTTGAAACACTGTTTTTTTAGTATCTGCAAGAGGATATTTGGAGCACTTTGACGCCTATGCTGGAAAAGGAAATATCTTCACATAAAAATTGGACAGAAGCATTCTCAGAAACTTCTTTGAGATGTGCACATTGAACTCACAGAGTTGAACCTCGCTTTTGAGAGAGTAGCTTTGAAACAACCTTTTATGAGAATCTACAAGTGGATATTTGGAGTGCTTTGAGGCCTACACTGGAAAACGGTATATCTTCTCATAAAAACTAGACAGAAACATTCTCAGAAACTACAGTGTGCTTTGTGCATTCAAATCACGGAGTTGATTGTTACTTTTGATAGCGCAGTTTTGAAACCCTCTTTTTGTAGAATCTGCAATTGGATATTTGGGGCGCTTTGAAGCCTATGCTGGAAAAGGAAATAACTTCTCCTAAAAAGTATATTGAAGCAATCTCAGAAACTTCTTTGCAATGTGGGCATTCAACTCACATACTTGAACCGTCCTTTCATAGAGCTGTTATGAAACACTCTTTTTGTAGAATCTGCAAGTGGATATTTGGAGCGATTTGAGGCCAATGCTGGAAAAGGAAACATCTTCCCTTAAAAACTAGACAGAAGCATTCTCAGAAACTTCTTTGTGATGAGTGCATTCAATTAAAAGAGTTGAACCTTCCTTTTGATAGCATAGTTTTGAAACACCATTTTTGTAGAATATGAAAGTGGACATCTGGAGCTCTTTGAGACCTATGCTGGAAAAGGAAATATCTTCACATAAAAACTAGATAGAACCATTCTCAGAATCCTCTCTTTGATGAGTGCATTCAACTAACACACTTGAGCCTTCCTTTTGATAGAGGAGTTTTGAAACACTCTTTTTTTGTAGAATCTGCAAGTGGATATTCGGAGTGTTTTGAGGCTTATACCTGAAAGTAAATCTGTTCACATAAAAACTAGACAGAAGCATTCTCGGAAAATTGTTTGTAATGTGCACATTCAACTCACAGAGCTGAATCTTTCTTTGATAGAAAAGTTTTGAAACAATCTTTTTGTAGAATCTGCAAGTGGAGTTTTGGAGCAATTTGAGGCATATGCTGGAAAAGGAAATATCTTCAGATTAAAACCAGACAGAAGCATTCTCAGTAACTTCTTTGCAATGAATGCATTCAACACACAGAGTTTAACCTTCCTTTTGAAAGAAGAGCTTTGAAACACTCCTTTTGTACAATCTGAAATTGGATATTTGGAGTGCTTTGGAGCCTATGATGGAAAAGGGAATATCTTCACAAAAAAAACTAGACAGAAGCATTCTCAGAAACTTCTCTGTGATGAGTGCATTCACCTCACAGAGTTAAACCTTCCTTTTGATAGGGCAGTTTTGAAACACCATTTTTTGTAGAATATGCAAGTGGATATTCGGAGCACTTTGAGGCCTATGCTGGAAAAGGAAATATCTTCACATGAAAACTAGACAGAAGCATTCGCAGAAACTTCTTTTTGATGAGTGCATTAAACTCACAGACTTGAAACTTCCTTTTGATAGAACAGTTTTGAAACACTCTTTTTGTAGAATCTGCAATTGGATATTTGGAGCGCTTTGAGGCCTGTGCTATTAAAGGAAATATCTTCATATAAAAACTAGACAGAAGCATTCTCAGTAACTTCTCTGTGATGAGTGCATTCACCTCACAGAGATGAACCTTCCTTTTGATAGAAGAGTTTTGAAACACTGTTTTTGAAGAATCTGCAAGTGGATATTCGGAGCACTTTGAAGCCTATGCTGGAAAACGAAATATCTTCACTTAAAAGCTAGACAGGAGCATTCTCAGAAACTACTTTGTGATATGTGCATTCAACACACAGAGTTGAACCTTTCTTTTGATAGAGCAGTTTTGAATCTCTATTTTAGAAGAATCTTCAAGTGGATATTTGGAGTGATTTGGGGAATGCACTGGAAAAGGAAATATCTTCACATAAAAACTAGTTAGAAGCATTCTCGGAAACTTTTTTGTGATGTGCACATTCAGCTAACAGAACTGAATCTTCCTTAAGATAGAACAGTTTTGAAACACTCTTTTTGTAGAATCTGCAGGTAGATATTTGGAGCACTTTGAGGCCTATGTGGAAAAAGGAAATATCTTCACATAAAAACTAGACAGAAGCATTCTCAGTAACTTCTTTGTGATGTGTGCATTCAATTCCCAGACTTGGAACAATTTTCATAGAACAGTTTTGAAACACTCTTTTTGTAGAATCAACAAGCACATATTTGGAGCCTTTAAAGGTCTATGCTGGAAAAGGAAATATCTTCACTCAAAAATTAGACAGAGGCATTCTTAGAAACTTCTTTGTGATGAATGTATTCAACTCACATCCTTGAATCTACCTTTTGATAGAGCAGTTTTGAAACACTCTTTTTGTAGAATCTGCAAGTGGATATTTGGAGCGCTTTGAGGCCTATGATGGAAAGGTAGTATCTTCACATAAATACTAAACAGAAGCATTGTCAGAAACTTCTTTGTGATGATTGCACTGAACTCACAGAGTTGAACACTCCTTTTTATAGAACAGTTTTGAAACACATTTTGTAGATTCTGCAAGTGGATATTTGTAGCGCTTTAAGGCCTCTGTTAGAAAAGGAAATATCTTCACTTAAAAATTATATTGAAGCATTCTCAGATACCTCTTTGTGATCTGTGCATTCAACTCACAGACTTCAACCTTCCTTTTGATAGAGCAGGTTTGAAACACTCTTTTTGTGGAATTTGCAAGTGGATATTTTGAGCGCTTCGAGGCCTATGCTGGAAAAGGAAATATCTTCACATGAAAAGTAGATTGAAGCAATCTCACAAACTTTTTTCTGATGTGTGCATTCAATTCATGGATTTGAACCTTCCTTTGGAAAGAGCAGTTTTGAAACACTCTTTTTGTAGAATCTGCAAGTGGATATTTGGAGCCCTTTGAGGCCTATGCTAGTAAAGAAAATAACGTCACATAAAAACTAGACAGAAGTATTCTCAGAAACTTCTTTGTGATGAGCACATTCAACTCACAGTGTTGAACATTCCCTTTGATAGAGCAGTTTTGAAACCCTCCTTTATTACAATCTGGAAGTGGATAGTTGGAGTGCTTTGAGGCCTATATTGTAAAAGGAAATATCTTCACATAAAAACTAGGCAGAAGCATTCTCAGAATCTTCCCTGTGCTTTATGCATTCAACCAACAGAGTTAAACTTTCCTTTTGATAGCGCAGTTTTGAAAAACTCTTTTTGTTGAATCTGCAAGTGGATGTTTGGAGTGGTTTGAGGCCTACATTGGAAAAGCAAATATCTTCACATAAAAACTAGACAGAAGCATTCTCAGAAACTTCTCTATGATAAGTGCATTCAACTCACAGAGTTGAAACTTCTTTTTGATAAAACAGTTTTGAAACACTCTTTTTGTAGAATCTGCAAGTTGATATTTGGAGCACTTTGGGGCCTAGGATGAAAAAGGAAATATCTTCACATAAAAATTAGACAGAAGCATTCTAAGAAACTTCTTTGTGATGTGTGCATTCAACACACAGACTTGAACCTTTCTTTTGGTAGAGCAGTTTTGAAACACACTTTTTGTTGAATCTGCAAGTGGATATTTAGAGGGCTTTGAGGTTTATGCTGGAAACGAAAATATCTTCACATAAGAACTAGAGAGAATCATTCTCAGAAACTTCTTTCTGATGTGTGCATTCAACTCACGGAGATGAACCTTCCTTTTGATAGAGTAGTTTTGAAATACCCTTTTTGTAGGAACTGCAAGTGGATATTTGGTGCGCTTTGAGGCCTATGCTGGAAAAGGAAATATCTTCAAAAAAACTAGACAGAAGCATTATCAGAAACTTCTTTATGATGAGTGCATTCAACTCACTGACTTGAAACTTCCTTTAGATAGAGCAGTTTTGACACAAACGTTTTGTAAAATCTGTAAGTGGATACTTGGAGCGCTTTGAGGCCTATGCTGGAAAAAGAAATATCTTCACATGAAAACTAACAGAAGCATTCTCAGAAACTTCTTTGAGATGTGCGCATTCAACTCACAGAGTTTAACCTTCCTTTTGATAGAGCAGTTTTGAAACTCTCTTTTGTAGAATCTGCAAGTGAATATTTGGAGCGCTTTGAGGCCTAAGCTAGAAAAGGAAACTCTTCACATAAAAACTAGACAGAGGAAATCTCAGAAACTTCTTTGTGATGAGTGCATTCAAATCACAGACTTGGAACTTCTTTTTGACTGAGCAGTTTTCAAACACTCTTTTTATAGAATTTGCAAGTGGATATTAGGGAACGCTTTGAGGCCTATGCAGGAAATGGAAATATCATCATATAAAAAGTAGACAGAAACATTCTCAGAAACTTCTTTGTGATAAGTGCATTCAACTCAGAGAGTTGAACCTTCTTTTTGGTAGGACCGTTTTGAAGCACTCTTTTTGTAGAATCTACAAGTGGATATTTGGAGTGATTTGACGCCTATGCTGGGAAATGAAATATCTTCACATAAAAACTAGACAGAAGCTTTCTCAGAATCTTCTTTGGGATGAGCACATTCAACTCACAGAGTTGAACCTTCCTTTTAATAGAAAAGATTTGAAAAACTATTTTAGTAGAATCTGCAAGTGGATATTTGGAGTGATTTGAGGCCTACACTGGAAAAGGATATCTGTTCATATAAAAACTGGAGAGAACCATTGTCAGTAACTTCCCTGTGCTTTATGCATTCAAATCACAGAGTTGAACATGCCTTTTGATAGCACAGTTTTGAAACACTCTTTTTGCAGAATCTGCAAGTGGATATTTGGAGCGCTATGAGACCTATGCTGGAAAAGGAAATATCTTCACATAAAAACTAGACAGAAGCATTCTCAGAAACTTCTTCATGATGTGTGCATTCAACTCAAAGATTTGAACCATCCTGTTGATAGGGCAGTTTAGAAACACTCTTTTTGTAGTATATGCATGTGGATATTTGGAACAATTTGAGGCCAATGCTGGAAAAGGAAATATCTTTACATAAAAACTAGACAGAAGCATTCTCAGAAACTTCTCTGTGATGAGAGCATTTAACTTACAAATTTCAAACTTACTTTTCATACAACGGTTTTGAAAAACTCTGTTTGTAGAATCTGCAAGTGGATATTTGGAGTGCTATGAGGCCTATGCTGGGAAAGGAAATATCTCCACATAAAAACTAGACAGAAGCATTCTCAGAAACTTCTTTGTGATGTGTGCATTCACCTCACGGAGTTTAACCTTCCTTTTGATAGAGCATTTTTGAATCACTCTTTTTGTAGAAGCTGCAAGTGGATATTTGGAGCACTTTGAGGCGTATGCTGGAAAAGGAAATATCTTCACGTAAAACCTAGACAGAAGCATTCTCAGAAACTTCTTTATGATGAGTGAATTCAACTCAAAGATTGAACTTTCCTTTTGATACAGCAGCTTTGAAACACACTTTTTGATGAATCTGCAAGTGGATATTTGGAGTGCTTTGAGGCCTATGCTGGATAATGAAATATCCTCACATAAAAACTAGACAGAAGCATTCTCAGAAACTTCTCTGTGATGTGTACATTCAACTAACATAGTTGAACCTTCCATTTGATGGAAGGTTCAACTTGTATTTGCTATGGATGTTTGGAGTGCTTTCAGTCCTATGCTGGAAAAGGGAATATCTTTTCATAAAAACTAGGCAGAAGCATTCTCAATAACTACTTTGTGATGAGTATATTCAACTCACAGAACTGAACCTTCCTTTTGTTAGAACAGTTTTGAAACACTCTTTTTGTAGTATCTGCAAGTGAATATTTGCAGTTCTTCGAGGCCTATGCTTGAAAAGGAAATATCTTCGCATGAAAACTAGATTGAAGCATTCTCAGAAACTTCTTTCTGATATGTGCATTCAACTCACGGATTTGAACCTTCCTTTGGATAGAGCAGTTTTGAAACACTCTTTTTGTAGTATCTGCAAGAGGATATTTGGAGCGCTTTGAGGCCTACACTGGAAAAGGAAATGTCTCCAAATAAAAACTAGACAGAATAATTCTGAGAAACTTCTTTGTGATATGCGCATTCAACTGACGGTGCTGAACATTCCTTTTTATAGAGCAGTTGTGAAACACCCTTTTAGAAGAAGCTGCAAGTGTATATTTGGAGTGCTTTGAGGCCTACCCTGGAAAAGGAAATATCTTCACATAAAAACTAGACAGAAGCATTCTCAGAAACTTCCCTGTGCTTTATGCGTTCAAATCACAGTGGTGAACATTGGCTTTGATACCACAATTTTGAAATACTCTTTTTGTACAATTTGCAAGTGGATGTTTGGAGCACTGGAAAAGGAAATAACTTCACATAAAAACTAGATTGAAGCATTCTTAGAAACTTCTTTGTGATGTGTGCATTCAACTCACTGGAAAAGGAACTAACGTCACATCAAAACTAGATTGAAGCATTCTCAGAAATTTCTTTGTGATGTGTGCATTCAACTCACAGACTTGAACGCTCCTTTTGGAAGAGCAGCTTTGAAACACTCTTTTTGTAGAATCTGCAAGTGGATATTTGGAGTGCTTTGAGGTCTATGCTGGTAAAGGACATATCTTCACATAAAAACTAGACAGAAGTATTGTCAGAAACTTCTTTGTGATGTGCACATTCAACTCACAGTTTTGAACATTCCATTTGATAGAGCAGTTTTGAAACACTCTTTTATTACCATCTGCAAGTGGATATTTGTAGTGCTTTGAGGCCTACATTGTAAAAGGAAGTATCTTCACATAAAAGCTAGGCAGAAGCATTCTCAGAATCTTCCCTGTGCTTTATGCATTCAACCCACAGAGTTGAACATTCCTTTTGATAGCGCAGTTTTGAAAAATTCTTTTTGTAGAATCTGCAAGTGGATATTTGGAGTGCTTTGAGGCCTACATTGGAAAAGCAAATATCTTCATATAAAAACTAGACAGAAGCATTCTCAGAAACTTCTCTATGATAAGTACATTCAACTCACAGAGTTTAAAGTTCCTTTTGATAAAACAGTTTTGAAACACGCTTTTTGTAGGATCTGCAAGTGGATATTTGGAGCGCTTTGAGGCCTGTGCTGAAAAAGTAAATATCTTCACATAAAAACTAGACCGAAGCATTCTGAGAAACTCCTTTGTGACGTGTGCATTCAACTCACAGACCTAAAATATCCTTTCGATAAAGCAGTTTTGAAACACTGTTTTTGTTTAATCTGCAAGTGGATATTTGGAGGGCTTTGAGGTTCATGCTGGAAAAGAAAATATCTTCACATAAGAACTAGACAGAATCATTCTCAGAAACTTCTTTGTGATGTGTGCATTGAACTCACAGAGTTGAACCTTCCTTTGGATAGAGCAGTTTTGAAATACCCTTTTTGTAGAAACTGCAAGTGGATATTTGGAGTGCTTTGAGGCCTATGCTGGAAAGGGAAATATCTTCAAAAAACCTAGACAGAAGCATTATAAGAAACTTCTTTATGATGAGTGCATTCAACTCACTGACTCGAAACTTCCTTTAGAAAGAGAAGTTTTGACACACACTTTTTGAAGGGTCTGTAAGTGGATATTTGGAGTGCTTTGTGGCCTATGCTGGAAAAGGAAATATCTTCACGTGAAAACTAACAGAAGTATTCTCAGAAACTTATTTGAGATGTGTGCATTCAACTCACAGAGTTGAACCTTCCTTTTGATAGAGCAGTTTTGAAACACTCTTTTTGTAGAATCTGCATGTGGATATTTGGAGTGCTTTGAGGCCTAAGCTAGGAAAGGAAATATCTTCACATAAAAATTAGACAGTGGAAATCTCAGAAACTTCTTTGTGATGAGTGCATTCAAATCACAGACTTGGATCTTCTTTTTGGCAGAGCAATTTTGAAACACTCTTTTTATAGAATTTGCAAGTGGATATTAGGGAGTGCTTTGAGGCCTGTGCAGGAAATGGAAATATCATCACATAAAAACTATACAGAAGCATTCTCACAAACTACTTTGTGATAAGTGCATTCAACTCAGAGAGTTGAAACTTCTTTTTGGTAGGACAGTTTTGAAGCACTCTTTTTGTAGAATCTGCAAGTGGATATTTGGAGTGATTTGACGCCTGTGCTGGAAAAGGGAATATCTTCACATAAAAACTAGACAGAAGCATTCTCAGAAACTTTTTTGTGATGTGTGCATTAAAATCATAGTGTTGAACATTCCTTTTGATAGAACAGTTTTGAAATGCTCTTTTAGTAGAATCTGCAAGAGTATATTTGGAGTGCTTTGAGGCCTACCCTGGAAAAGGAAATATCTTCATATCAAAACAGCACAGAAACATTTTCAGAAACTTCCCTGTGCTTTATGCATTTAAATGACACAGTTGAAGATGCTTTTTGATAGTGCAGTTTTGAAACACTCTTTTTGCAGAATCTGCAAGTGGATTTTTGGAGCCCTTTGAGACCTGTGCTGGAAAAGGAAATATCTTCACATAAAAACTAGACAGAAGCATTCTCAGAAACTTCTTCATGATGTGTGCATTCAACTCACGGATTTGAACCTTCTTTTTGATAGAGCAGTTTTGAAACACTCTTTCTGTAGTGTATGCAATTGGATATTTGGAGCAATTTGAGGCCTATGCTAGAAAAGGAAATATCTTTAGACAAAAACTAGACAGAAGCATTCTCAGAAACTTCTCTGTGATGAGAGCATTGAACTCACAGACCTGAACCATCGATTTGATAGAACAGTTTTGAAAAACTCTGTTTATAGAATCTGCAAGCGGATATGTCGAGCACTATGAGGCCTATGTTGGGAAAGGAAGTATCTCCACATAAAAACTAGACAGAAGCATTCTCAGAAACTTCTTTGTGACGTGTGCATTCAACTCGCAGAGTTTAACCTTCCCTTTGATAGAGCATTTTTGACTCACTCTTTTTGTAGAAGCTGCAAGTGGATATTTTGAGCACTTTGAGGCGTATCCTGGGAAAGGGAATATCTTCACATAAAAACTAGACAAAAGCATTCTCAGAAACTTCTTTGTGATGAGTGAATTCAACTCAAAGATTGAACTTTCCTTTTGATAGAGCAGTTTTGAAACACTCTTTTTGATGAATCTGCAAGTGGATATTTGGAGCACTTTGAGGCCTATGCTGGAAAATGAAATATCCTCACATAAAAACTAAAGGGAAGCATTCTCAGAAACTTCTCTGTGATGAGTGCATTCAACTCACAGAATTGAACCTTCCTTTTGATAGAAGGTTCAACTTGTATTTGCTATGGATGTTTGGAATGCTTTGAGTCCTATGCTGGAAAAGGGTATATCTTCTCATAAAAACTAGGCAGAAGCATTCTCAAAAACTTCTTTGTGATGAGTATATTCAACTCATAGAATTGAACCTTCCATTGATAGAACAGTTTTGAAACACTCTTTTTGTGGTATGTGCAAGTGGATACTTGGAGCGCTTTGAGGCCTATGCTGGAAAAGGAAATGTCTCCACATAAAAACTAGAAAGAAGAATTCTGAGAAACTTCTTTGTGATGTGTGCATTTAACTCACAGTGCTGAACATTCCTTTTGATAGAGGAGTTGTGAAACACCCTTTTAGCAGAATCTTCAAGAGTATATTTGGAGTGCTTTGAGGCCTACACTGGAAAAGGAAATATCTTCACATAAAAACTAGACAGAAGCATGCTCAGAAACTATTTGTTATGAGTACATTCAACTTACAGACTTGAACCTTCCTTTTGATAGAGTAGTTTTGAAAGACTCTTTTTGCAGAATCTGCAAGTGGATGTTTGGAGCACTTTGAGGCCTATGATGGAAAAGGAAATATCATCACATAAAAACTAGACAGAAACCTTCTCAGAAACTTCTTTGTGATGAGTGCATCCACCTCGCAGAGTTGATCCTTTCTTTTGATAGAACAGTTTTGAAACTCTCTTTTTGTAGTTTCTGCAAGTGGATATTTAGTGCGCTTTGAGACCTATGGTGGAAAAGGAAATATCTTCACATATAAACTAGACAGAAGCATTCTCAATAACTTCTTTGTGAGATGAGCATTCAACACACAGAGTTGAGCATTCCTTCTGATAGAAAAGATTTGAAACACTCTTTTAGTATAATCTGCAAGAGGGTATTTGGAATGCTTTTAGCCGTACCTTGGAAAAGCAAATATCTTTACATAAAAACCAGAATGAAGCATTCTCAGAAACTTCCCTGTGCTTTATGCATTCAACTCACAGATTTGATCCTTCGTTTTGAGAGAGCAGTTTTGAAACACTCTTTTTGTAGAGTCTGCAAGGGCATATTTGGAGTGCTTTGAGGCCTATGCTGGAAAAGGATACATCTTCACATAAAAAAATAGACAGAAACATTCTTAGAAACTTCTTTGGGATGAGTGCATTCAACTCCCAGAGTTGAATTTTCCTTTTGATAGAACAGTTTTGTAAGTCTCTTTTTGCCGAATCTTCAAGTGGATATTTGTAGCGATTTGAGGCCTATGCTGGAAAACGAAATATCTTCACATAAAGAATAGACAGAAGCATTCTCAGAAACTTCTTTATGATGTGCACATTCAACTCACAGAGTTGAACCTTCGTTTGAAAGATCAGTTTTGAAACACTCTTTTTGTAGACTCTGCTAGTGGATATTTGGAGTGCTTTGAGGCCTACACAGGAAAATGTAATATTTTCACATAAAAACTAAACAGAAGCATTCTGAGAAACTTTCCTGTGCTTTATGCATTCAACTGATGGAGTTCAACCTTCCTTTTGATGGAACAGTTTTGAAATACTTTTTTTGTAGGATCTACAATTGGATATTTTGGACTCTTTGATTCATATGCTGGAAAAGAAGATAACATCATATAAAAGCTACATTCAAGCATTCTCAGAAACTTCTTTGTAATGTGTGCAACCATCTCAGAGACTTGAACCTTCCTTTTGATAGAGCAGTTTTGAAACACTCTTTTTGTAGAATCTGGAAGTGGTATTTGGAGCCCTTTGAGGCCTACGCTGGAAAAGGAAATATCTTCACATAAAAACTAGACAGAAGCATTCTCAGAAACTTCTTTGTGATGTGTGCATTCAACTCACAAAGTTGAACCTTCCTTTTGATAGAGCAGTTTTGAAACACCCATTTTGTAGAATCTGCAATTGGATATTTGGAGCGCTTTGAGGCCTATGCTAGAATAGGAAATATCTTCACATAAAAACTAGACAGAAGCATTCTCAGAAACTCCTTTGTTTTGTGTGCATTTAACTCACAGAATTGAATCTTCCTTTTGAGAGAATAGTTTTGAAACACTCTTTTTGTAGAATCTGCAAGTGGATATTTAGAGTGTATGAGTCCTATGCTTTAAAAGGAAATATCTTCACATAAAAACTAGACAGAAGCATTCTCAGAAGCTTCTTTGTGTTGAGCGCATTCAACTCACAGGGTTGAACCTTCCTTTTCATAGAGCAGTTTTGAAACAATCTTTTTGTAGAATCTGCAATTGTATATTTGGAGCACTTTGGTTCCTATGCTAGAAATGTAACTATCTTCATATAAATCTAAACAGAAGCATTCTCAGAAATTTCTTTGTGATGTGGGCATTCAAGTCACAGAGTTTAACCTTCCTTTTGATAGAGCAGTTTTGAAACAATCTTTCTGTCGAATCTTGAAGTGGATATTTGGAGTGGTTTGATGCCTACACTAGAAAAGGAAATACCTTCACATAAAAGCTAGACAGAAGCATTCTTAGAAACTTCCCTGTGACAAATGCATTCAACCCACAGAGTTCAACCTTCCTTTTGATAGCACAGTTTGGGAACACTCTTTTTGTAGATTCTGCATTTGAATATTTGGAGTGCTTTGAGTCGTATGCTTGAAAAGTAAAAAACTTCACATAAAAATTAGATTGTAGCATTCTCAGAAATTTCTTTGAGGTGAGCGCATTAAACTCACAGAGTTGATACTGCCTTTTGATAAAACAGCTTTGAATCACTCTTTTTGTAGAATTTGCAAGTGGATATTTGGGGTTCTTTGAGGCCTAAACTGGAAAAGGAAATATCTTAACCTAAAAACTAGACAGAAGCATTCTCAGAAACTCCCCTGTGCTTTACACATTCAACTCACACAGCTGAACCTTCCTTTTGAGAGAACAGTTTTGAAACACTCTTTTCATAGAATCTGCAAGTGGATATTTGGAGGGTTTTGAGGCCTATACTGGAAAAGGAAATAACTTCACATAAAAACTAGATTGAAGTATTCTGAGAAACTTCGTTGTGATGTGTGCATTCAACTCACAGACTGGAACCTGACTTTTAATAGAGCAGTTTTGAAACACTCTTTTTGTAGACTCTGCAAGAGGATATTTGGAGCACTTTGAGGCCTATGATTGAAAAGAAAATATCTTCACATTAAAACTAGACAGAAGCATTCTCAGATACTTCTTTCTGGTGAATGCATTCAACTCACAGTGTTGAACCTTCCTTTTGAGAGAGCAGTTTTGAAACACTCTTTTTGTATAATCTGTAAGTGGATATTTGGAGCGGTTTGACTCCTACACTGGAAAAGGAAATACCTACAAATAAAAACTAGACAGAAGCATTGTCAGAAACTTCCCTGTGACTGATGCATTCAACTCACAGAGTTCAGACTTCCTTTTGATAGCGCAGTTTGGAAACACTCTTTTGTAGAATCTGCAACTGGATATTTGGAGTGCTTCGATGCCTATCCTGGAAAAGGAAATAACTTCACATAAAAACAAGATTGAAGTATTCTCAGAAACTTCTCCTGATGAGTGCATTCAACTCACATTGCTGATACTGCCTTTTGATAGTACAGTTTTCAATCACTCTTTTTGAAGAATTTGCAAGTGGATATTTTGAGTGCTTTGGGGCCTAAACTGGAAAAGGAAATATCTTCACCTAAAAACTAGACAGAAGCATTCTCAGAAACTTCCCTGTGCTTTAAGCATTCAACCCACAGATTTGAACTTAATTTTGCTAGAGCAGTTATGAAACAATCTTCTTGTAGAATCTGAAAATGCATATTTGGAGCGCTTTGAGGCCTATACTGGAAAAGGAAATATATTCAAATAAAAACTAGACAGAAGCATTTTCAGAAAATTCTTTGCAATGAGTGCATTCAACTAATAGAGTTGAACCTTCGTTTTGATATAACAGTTTTGAAACGCTCTTTTTGTATAATGTGCAAGTGGATATTTGGAGCGTTTTGAGGTCTACACAGGAAACGCAAATATCTTCACATAAAAACTAGACAGAAGCATTAACAGAAAGTTCCTTGTGATGAGTGCTTTCAACTCAGAGAGTTGAAACTTCCTTTTGATAGAACAGCTTTGAAACACTCTTTTTGTAGAAACTGCAAGTGGATATTTGGAGCGTTTGGAGGTCTACACAGGAAACGCAAATATCTTCACATAAAAACTAGACAGAAGCATTCTCAGAAAGTTCCTTGTGATGAGTGCTTTCAACTCAAAGAGTTGAACCTTCCTTTTGATAGAACAGCTTTGAAACACTCTTTTTGTAGAATCTGCAATTGGATATTTGGAGCGCTATGAGGCCAATGCTGGAAAAGGAAATATCTTCACATAAAAATTAGAAAGAAGCATTCTCAGAAACTTCTTTGTGATGAATGCATTCAATTCAAAGAGGTGAACCTACCTTTTGGTAGAGAACTTTTGAAACACCGTTTTGTAGAATCAGCAAGTGGACATTTGGAGTGCTTTAAGGCCTACGCTGGAAAAGGAAATATCTTAATATAAAAACTAGACAGAAGCATTCTCAGAAACTTCTTTGTGATGAGTGCCTTCAACTAACAGACTGGAACCTTCCTTTTGATAGAGCAGTTTTGAAACACTCTTTTTGTAGTTAAGGCGTGTGATGGAAAACGAAATACCTTCACATAAAAACTAGACAGCAGCATTCTCAAAAACTTCTCTGTGATGAGTGCATTCTCGTCACAGAGTTGAACATTCCTTTTGACAGAATAGTTTTGAAACACTCTCTTTGTAGAATCTGCAAGTGGATATTTGGAGCGCTTTCAGACCAATGCTGGAAAAGGAAATATCTTCAGATAAAAACTAGACAGAAGCATTCTCAGAAACATCTTTTTGATGAGCGCATTCGACTCACAGAGTTGAACCTGCTTTTGATAGAGCAGTTTTGAAACAACCTTTTTGTAGAATCTGCAAGTGGATATTTGGAGCACATTGTTGCCTACGCTGGAAAAGGAAATATCTTCACATAAAAACTAGACAGAAGCATTCTCAGAAACTTCTTTGGATGATCGCATTCAACTCACAGACTTCAACCTTCCTTTTGACAGAGCAGTTTTGAAACACTCTTTTAATAGAATGTGCAGGTGGATATTTGCAGTGCTTTGAGGCCTACATTGGAAAAGGAAATATCTTCACATTAAAACTGGACAGCAGCATTCTCACAAGATACACTGTGCTTTACGCATTCAACTCACAGAATTAAACCTTCCTTTGGATTGCGAAGTTCAGAAAAACTCTTTTTGTAGAATGTGCAATTGGATATTTTGAGCACTTTGAGGCCTATGATGGAAAGGGAAATATCTTCACATAAAAAGTAAACAGAAGAACTCTCAGAAACTTCTCTTTGATAAGTGGATTCAATTCACAGAGTTGAACCTTCCTTTTGATAGAGTAGTTTTCAAACACACTTTTTGTAGAACCTGTAAGTGGATATTTGGAGCACTTTGAAGCCTATGCTGGAAATGGAAATATCTTCAAAAAAACTAGACAGAAGCATTATCAGAAACTTCTTTGTGATGACTGCATTGAACTCTCAGACTTGAACATTCCTTTTGATAGAGCAGTTTTGAAACACTCTTTTTGTAGTTGAGGCCTATGATGGAAAACGAAATACCCTCACATAAAAACTAGACGGAAGGATTCTCAGAAACTTCTCTGTGATGAGTGCATTCACCTCACAGAGTTGAACATTCCCTTTGACAGAATAGTTTTGAAAAACTCTTTTTGTAGAATCTGGAAATGGATGCTTGGAGCGCTTTGAGGCCTATGCTGGAAAAGGAAATATCTTCACATAAAAACTAGACAGAAGCATTCTCAGAAACATATTTTTGATGAGCGCATTCAACCCACGAAGTTGAACCTGCTTTTGATAGAGCAGTTTTGAAACAACCTTTTTGTAGAATGTGCAAGTGGATAATTGTAGCGCTTTGGGGCCTATGCTGGAAAAGGAAATATCTTCATATAAAAACTAGACAGAAGTATTCTCAGAAACTTCGCTGGTAAGAATCCATTCAACTCACAGATTTGAACCTTCCCTTTCATAGAACAGTTTTGAAACACCCTTTTTGTACAATCTGCAAGTGGATATTTGGAGCGCTTTGGGGCCTATGCTGGAAAAGGAAATATCTTCACATAAAAATTTGACAGAAGCATACTCAGAAACTCCTCTGTGATGAGTGCATTCAACTCACAGACTTGGACCTTCCTTTTGATAGAATAGTTTTGAAACACTATTTTTGTAGAATCTGTAAGTGGATATTTGGAGTGCTTTGAGGCCTATGCTGGAAAAGGAAATATCTCCACATAAAAACTAGACAGAAGCATTCTCAGAAACTTCTTTGTGATGTGCATGTTCAACTCAAAGAGTTGAACCTTCCTTTTGATAGTGCAGTTTTGAAACACTCTTTTTGACGAATGTGCAAGTGGATATTTGGAGTGCTTTGTGACCAATGCTGGAAAAGGAAATATCTTCAGATAAAAAGTAGACGGAAGCATTCTCAGAAACATCTTTTTGATGAGCGCATTCAACTCACATAGTTGAACCTGCTTTTGATAGAGCAGTTTTGAAACAACCCTTTTGTAGAATTTGCAAGTGGATATTTGGAGCGCTTTGGGGCCTATGCTGGAAAAGGAAATATCTTCACATAAAAACTAGACAGAAGCATGCTCAGAAACTTTGCTTGTAAGAATCCATTCAACTCATAGATTTGAACCTTCCTTATGATAGAACAGTTTTGAAACACCCTTTTTGTAGAAACTGCAAGTGGATATTTGGAGCGCATTGATGTCAACAGTGGAAAAGGAAATATCTTCACATAAAAACTAGACAGATGCGTTCTCAGAAACTTCTTTGGATGAGTGCATTCAACTCACAGACTTCAACCTTCCTTTTGACAGAGCAGTTTTGAAACACTCTTTTAATAGAATCTGCAGGTGGATATTTGTAGTGCTTTGAGGCCTACATTGGGAAAGGAAATATCTTCACATAAAAACTAGACAGAAGCATTCTCAGAAAATACACTGTGCTTTATGCATCCAACTCACAGAGTTAAACCTTCCTTTGGATTGCAAAGTTTAGAAAAACTCTTTTTGTAGAATGTGCGATTGGATATTTTGAGCGCTTTGAGGCCTATGACGGAAAAGGAAATATCTTCACATAAAAACTAGACAGAAGAATTCTCAGAAACTTCTCTTTGATAAGTGGATTCAATTCACCGAGTTGAACCTTCCCTTTGATACAGCAGTTTTCAAACACTCTTTTTGTAGAATCTGTAAGTGGATATTTGTAGCACTTTGAGGCCTATGCTGGAAATGGAAATATCTTTAAAAAAACTAGACAGAAGCATTATCAGAAACTTCTTTGTGATGAGTGCATTCAACTCACAGAGTTGAACCTTTCTTTTAATTGAGCAGTTTTGAAATACCCTTTTTGTAGAATCTGCAAGTGGATATTTTGAACACTTTGAGGCCTATGTTGGAAAAGTAAATATCTTCATATGAAAACAAGACAGAAGCATTCTCTGAAAGTTCCCTGTGCTTTATTCATTCAACTCACAAACTTGAACCTTCCTTTTTGTAGAGCAGTTTTGAAACACTCTATTTGTAGAATCTGTAAGTGGATATTTGGAATGCTTTGAGGCCTATGCTAGAAAAAGAAATATCTACACATAAAAGCTAGGCAGAAGCATTCTCAGAAACTTCTTTTTGATGAGTGCATTCAACTCACAGAGTTGAACCTTTATTTTGATAGAACTGTCTAGAAAAACTATTTTTATAGAATCTGCAGGTGGATATTTGGAGCGCTTGGTGGCTTATGCTGGAAAAAGAAATATCTTCACATAAAAACTAGACAGAAGAATTCACAGAAACTTTCCTGTGCTTTAAGCATTCAACTCACAGAGTTGAAGCTTCCTTTTGACAGCTCAGATTTGAAACACCATTTTTTAAGAATCTGCAAGTGGATATTTGGAGCGCTTTGAGGGCTATGCTGGAAAAGGAAATATCTTCACATAAAAACTGGACAGAAGCATTCTCAGAAACTTCCCTGTGTTTCATATATGCTACTCACAGACTTCAAACTTCCTTTTGATAGAGCAGTTTTGAAACACTCTTTTTGTAGAATCTGCAAGTAGATACTTGGAGTGCTTTGAGACCTGTGCTGGAAAAGGATATAAATTCACATAAAAACTAGACAAAGGCATTCTCAAAAACTCCTTTCTGATGTGTGCTTTCAACTCACAGACTTGAACCTTCCCTTTGATAGGCCTATGATGGAAAAGGACATATCTTCACATAAAAACTAGACAGAAGCATTCTCAGAAACTACTTTGTGATGAGTGCATTCCACTCACTGACTTGAATCATCCTAGTGTTAGAACCGTTTTGAAACACTCTTTTTGAAGTATCTGCAGGTGGCTATTTGGAGTGTGTTGAGGCCTATGCTGGAAAACGAAATATCTTCACATAAAAACTAGTGAGAAGCATTCTCAGAAACTTCTTTGTCATGTGCGCATTCAACTTGGAGAGTTGAACATTCCATTTGATAGCGCAGTTTGGAAATACTCCTTTTGTGGAATCTGCAAGTGGATATTTGGGAGCTTTCAGGACTACGCTGGAAAAGGGAATATCTTTACATAAAAACTAGACAGAAGCATTCTCAAAAACTTCTTTCAGATGTGTGCATTCAACTCACAGAGTTGAGCCTTCCTTTAGATAGAGCAGTTTTGAAACACCCTTTTATCTGCAAGTTGATATTCGGAGCACTTTTAGTCCTGTGCTGGAAAAGGAAATGTCTTCACATAAAAACTAGACAGAAGCTTTCTCAGAAACTTCCGTGTAATTTATGTATTCACTTCTCAGATTTTAACCTTCCTTTTGATAGAGCAGTTTTGAAACACTCTTTTTGTAGAATTTGCAAATTGATATTTGGAGTGCTTTGAGGCCTATGCTAGAAAAGGAAAAAACTTCACAAAAAAATTAGACTGAAGCATTCTCAGAAACTTCTTTGTGATGCATGCATTCAACTCACTGACCTGAACCTTCTTTTGATAGAGCAGTATTGAAACACTCTTTTTGTAGAATCTGCAAGTGGATGTTTGGAGCGCTTGTAGGACTATGCTGGAAAAGGATATATGTTCACATAAAAACTAGACAAAAGCATTCTCAGAAACTTCTTTGTGATGTGTGCATTCATCTTGCAGAGTTGAACCTTCCCTTTGATAGAGAAGTTTGGAAACACACATTTTGTAGAGTGTGCAAGTGGATATTTGGAGTGCTTTATGGCCTATGACGGTAAAGGAAATATCTCCACATAAAAATTAGAAGCATTTTCAGAACCTACTTTATGATTAGTGCCTTCAACTCACAGATATGAACCAACCTTTTGATAGGGCTCTTTTGAAACACTCTTTTTGTAGAATCTGCAAGTGGATATTTGGAGTGCTTTGAGGCCTATGCTGAAAAAGGAAACATCATCACATAAAAACTAGACTGAATTATTCTCAGAAACTTCTTTGTGATAAGGGCCTTCAACTCACAGAGTAGAAGCTTCCTTTTGATAGAACAGTTTAGAAACATTCTTTTTGTACAATTTGCAAGTGGACATTTGGAGTGCATTGAGGCCTCTGCTGGAAAAAGACATATCTTCACTTAAAAACTAGACAGAAGCATTCTCAAAAACTTCTTTGTGATGAGTGCATTCAACTCTGTGAGTTCAACCTTCCTTTTGAGAATAGTTTTGAAACACTCCTTTTGTAGAATCTGTAAGTGGATTTTTGGAAGGCTTTGAGGCCTATGCTGGAAAAGGTTATATCTTCACATAAAAAGTAGACAGAAGCATTCTCAGAAATTTCTTTGTGATATCTGTATTCAACTAACAGGGTTGAATATTTCTTTTGATAGAGCAGTTTTGAAACAGTCTTTTTGCAGAATCTGCAAGTGGATATTTGGAGCGCTTTGAGGCCTATGCTTTAAAAGGATATATCTTCACATGAAAACTAGACAGCAGCATTCTCAGAATCCTCTTTGAGATGAGTGCATTCAACTCACAGACTTGAACGTTCCTTTTGATAGAACAGTTTTGAAACACTCCTTTTGTAGAATCTGCAAGTGTTTATTCGGAGTGCTTTGAGGCCTATGTTGGAAAAGGGTATATCTTCACATAAAAATTAGACAGAAGCATTCTCAGAAACTTCTTTGTGAAGAGGGCATTCAACTCACAGAGTTGAACCTACCAATCGATAGAGAAGTTTTCAAACACTCTTCTTGTGGAATCTGCAAGTGAATATTTGGAGCGATTTGAGGCCTATGCTTTAAATGGAAACATCTTCACATGAAAATTAGACAGAAGCATTCTCAGAAACGTCTTTGTGATGAGTGCATTCATCTCACAGACTTGAAGCTTCCCTTTGAAAGAGCAGTTTTGAAACACTCTTTTTGTAGCATCTGCAAGTGGACATATGGAGGGCTTTGAGGCCTATGCTGGAAAAGGAAATATCTTCACATAAAAACTAGACAGAAGCATTCTCAGAAGCTTCTTTTTGATGTCTGCATTCAAATCACAGAGTTGAGCATACCTTTTCTTAGAGCAGTTGTGAAACACTCTTTTTGAGTAATCTGTAACTGGATATTTTGACCGATTTGAGGTCTTCATTGGAAGCGAGAATACCTTCACATAAAAACTAGATGAAAGCATTCTCAGAAACTTCATTGTGATGAGTGCATTCAACTCACAGAGTTGAACATAACTTTTCATAGGGGAGTTTTGAAACACTCTTTTTGTAGTATCTTCAAGTGGATACTTGGACTGCTTTGAGGACTTCGTAAGAAATGGGAATCTATTCAAATAAAAACTAGACAGAAGCATTCTCAGAAAATTCTTTGTGGTGTGTGCATTCAACTCACAGAGTTCAACCTTTCTTTTCATAGAGGAGTTTTGAAACACACTGTGTAGAATCTGCAAGTGGACAGCTGTAGTGCTTTGAGGGCTACAGTGGAAAAGGAAATATCTTCAAATAAAAATTAGACACAAGCATTCTCAGAAACTTCTTTGAGATGTGGGCATTCAACTCACAGAGTTGATCCTTCCTTTTGCAAGTGCAGTTTTGAGACACTCTTTTTGTAGAATATGCAAGTGAATATTTGGAGCACTTCGAAACCCTTGTTGGAAATGGCAATATCTTCCAATAAAAACTAGACAAAGCGTTCTCAGAAACATCTTTGTGATGTGTGCATTCAACTCACAGATTTGAACATTCCATTTAATAGAGCAGTTGTGAAACACTGTTTTTGAAGAACCTGTGAGTGGATATTTGGAAGTATTTGAGAACTTCATTGGAAATGAGACTATCTTCCGAAAAAAACTATATAGAAACAGTCTCAGAATCTTCATTGTGATGTGTGCATTCAGCTCACAGAGTTGAAACTTCCTTTTGATAGAGTAGTTTATAAACACTCTTTTTGTATAATGTGCAAGTGGATATTTGTAGAGCTTTGAAGCATTCGTTGGAATCAGGAATATCTTCACATAAAAACTACACAGAAGCATTCTCAGAAAGTTCTTTGTCATGTGTGCATTCAACTCACGATTTGAAACTTCATTGTCTCAGAGCTGTTTTGAAACACTCTTTTTGTAGGATCTGCAAGTGGATATTTTGAGCTCTTTGAAGCCTTCGTTGGAAAAGGGAATATCTTCAAATAAAAACTAGACAGAAGCATTCTCAGAAACTACTCTGCAATGTGTGAATTCAACTCACAGAGGTGAACAAACCTTTTCATAGAGCAGTTGTGAAATACTCTTTTTGAGGGACCTGCAAGTGTATATTTTGACTGGATTTGTGGTTTCGTTGGAAACGGGAATATCTTCATCTAAAAATTAGACAGAAGCATTCTCAGAAACTACTTTTGGATGTGTGCAATCAACTCACAAAGTTGAACCTTCCTTTTGATAGAGCAGTTTTGAAACACTCTTTTTGTAGAATCTGCAAGAGGATATTTAGAGTGCTTTGAGGCCTATGGTAGAAAAGGAAATATCTTCACATAAAAACTAGACAGAAGCATTCTCAGAAACTTCTTTGTGATGTGTGCATTCAACACAGAGGGTTGAGCCTTTCTTTTTATAGAGAAGTTTTGAATCACTCTGTTTGTAGAATCTGCAAGTGGACATTATTATCGCTTTGAGGGCTATGGTGGAAAAGAAATATCTTCAACTAAAAAATTCACAGAAGCATTTTCAGAAACTTCTTTTTGAGTTTGTATTCAAATCATAGTGTTGAGCATACCTTTTCATAGAGCAGTTGTGAAACACTCTTATAGAAGAATCTGCAACTGGATATTTGGACTGATTTGAGGCCTTCTTTGGAAACGAGAATAACCTCAAATAAAAACTAGACAGATGCATTCTCAGAAACTTCATTGTGATGTGTGCATTCAACTCACAGAGATGAACATAACTTTTCATAGAGCAGTTTTGAAACACTCTTTTTGTAGAATCTGCAAGTGGATATTGGGACCACTTTGAGGCCTTCGTTGGAAACGGGAAAATATTCAAATAAAAACTAGACAGAAGCTTCTCAGAAACTTATTTGTGATGTGTTCATTCAACTCACAGAGTTGAACCTTTCTTTTGATAGAGCAGTTTTGAAACACTCTCTTTTTAGAACCTGCAAGTGGACAGTTGTAGTGCTTTGAGGGCTATGGTGGACAAGGAAATATCTTCAAATAAAAACTAGACACAAGCATTCTCAGAAACATCTTTGTGATGTGTGCATTCAACTCACAGATTTGAGCCTACGTTTTAATAGAGCAGTTGTGAAATACTCTTTTTGAATAATCTGAGAGTGGATATTTGGTATGATTTGAGAATGTCATTGGAAACGGGAATATCTTCACAAAAAAACTAGATAGAAGCATTCTCAGAAACTTCTTTGTGATGTCTGCATTCAGCTCACAGAGTTGAAACTTTCTTTTGATACAGCAGTTTAGAAACACTCTTTTTGTAGAATCTGCAAGTGGATATTTGGAGCACTTTGAAGCCTTCGTTGGAAAAGGGTATATCGTCACAGAAAAACTAGACAGAAGTATTCTCAGAAAGTTCTTTGTTTTGTGTGCATTCAACTCACAGAGTTGAATCTTCATTTTGTTAGAGCTGCTTTGAAATACTCTTTTGTAGGATCTCCAAGTGGATATTTTGAGCGTTTTGAAGCCTTCGTTGGAAACGGGAATATATTCAAATAAAACTAGACAGAAGCATTCTCAGAAACTACTTTGTGATGTGTGCATTCAACTCAGAGAGATGAACATACCTTTTCATAGAGCAGTTGTGAAATACTCTTTTTGAAGACCTGCAAGTGAGTATTTGGACCGGATTTGTGGTCTTCATTGGAAATGGGAATATCTTCAACTAAAAACGAGACAGAAGCATTCTCAGAAACTACTTTCGGATGTGTGCATTCAACTCACAAAGTTGAACCTTCCTTTTGATAGAGCAGTTTTGAAACACTCTTTTTGTAGAATCTGCAAGTGGATATTTGGAAGGCTTGGAGGCCTTCGTAGGAAATGGGAACACCTTCAAATAAAAATTATACAGAGGAATTCTCAGAAACTTCTTTGTGATGTGTGCATTCAACTCAAAGAGGTGAACCTTCGTTTTGTTAGAGCTGTTTTGAAACACTCTTTTTGTAGTATCCGCAAGTGGATATTTGAAGCAATTTGAAGCCTTCATTGGAAAAGGTAATATCTTCAAATAAAAACTAGACAGTAGCATTCTCAGAAACTACTTTTTGTTGTGTGCATTCAACTCACAGAGTTGAAGGTTCCCTTTGATAGACCAGTTATGAATCACTCTTTATGTACAATCTGCAAGTGGATATTCGGAGCACTTTCAGGCCTGTGGCAGAAAAGGAAATATCTTCACATTAAAACTAGACATAAGCATTCTCACAAACTACTTTGTGATGTGTGCATTCAAGTCGCAGAGCTGAACCTTCCTTTTGCTAGAGGAGTTTTGAAACATTCTTTTTGTAGAAACTGCAAGTGGATGTTTGGAGTGATTTGAGTCCTATTTTAGAAAAGGAAATATCTTCACATAAAAACTAGAAAGAAGCATTCTCAGAAACATCGTTGTGATGTGTGCATTCAACTCTCAGAGTTGAAACTTCCTTTTAGTAGAGCAGTTTTGAAACACTCTTTTTGAATAATCTGCAAGTGGATATTTAGAGCGCTTTGAGACCTATTGTAATAAAGGAAATATCTTCTCGTAAAAACTAGACAGAAACATTCTCAGAAACGTCTTTGTAATGTGTGCATTCAACCCACAGGAGTTAACCTTTCTTTTGATAGAGAAGTTTTTAATCACTCTTTTTGTAGAATCTGCAAGTGGACATTATAATCGCTTTGAGGGCTATGGTTGAAATGGTAATATCTTCAACTAAAAACAAGACAGGGACATTCTCAGAAAATTCTTTTTGATATTTGCATTCAAATCACAGGGTTGAGCATACCTTTTCGTAGAGAAGTTGTGAAACACTCTTTTTGAAGAATGGATATTTGGTCCAATATGAGGCCTTCAGTGGAAGCGAGAATACCTTCACATAAAAACTAGACAGAAGCATTCTCAGAAACTTCATTGTGATGTGTGCATTCAACTGAGATTGTTGAACATTGAACATAGCTGTTCATAGAGCAGTTTTGAAAAACTCTTTTTGTAGAATCTGCAAGTGGATATTTGGACCGTATTGAGGCCTTCATTGGAAACGGGAATATATTCAAACAAAAACTAGACAGAAGCATTCTCAGAAACTTCATTGTGATGTGTGCATTCAACTCACAGATTTGAGCTTTTCTTTTGATAGAGCAGTTTTGAAACACTCTCTTTGTAGGATCTGCAAGTGGACAGTTTTAGAGCTCTGAGGGCTACAGTGAAAAGGAAATATCTTCAAATAAAAATTAGACACAAGCACTTTCAGAAACTTCTTTGAGATGTGTGAATTCAACTAACAGAGATGAACCTTCCTTTTGATAGCGCAGTTTTGAAACACTCTTTTTGTAGAGTATGCAAGTGGATATTTGGAGCGCTTCAAAGCCTTCATTGGAAACTGGAACATCTTCAAATAAAAACCAGACAAGGCATTCTCAGAAACATGTTTGTGATGTGTGCATTCAACACGCAGATTTGAACATAATTTTTAATAGAGCAGTTGTGAAACACTCCTTTTGAAGAACCTGTGAGTGGATATTGGGCGTGATATGAGAACTTCATTTTAATCGGAAATATCTTCACAATAAAACTAGATAGAACCATTCTCAGAAACTTCTTTGTGATGTGCGCATTCCGTTCGCAGAGCTGAAATTTCCTTTTGATAGAGAAGTTTAGAAACACTCCTTTTGCAGAATCTGCATGTGGATATTTGGAGCGCTTAGAATCCTTCGTTGGAAACGGGAATATCTTCACATTAAAAACTAGACAGAAGCATTCTCAGAAACTTCTTTGTGATGTGTGCATTCAACTCACAGGGTTGAACCTTCATTTTGTTTGAGGTGTTTTGAAACACTCTTTTTGTAGGATCCGCAAGTGGATATTTGAAGCGGTTTGAAGACTTTGATGGAAACGGGAACATCTTCAAATAAAAACCAGACAGTAGCATTCTCAGAAACTACTTTTTAATGTGTGCATTCAACCCACAGAGTTGAACCTTCTTTTTGATAGACCAGTTTTGAATCACTCTTTTTGTAGATTCTGCAAGTGGATATTATGAGCGGTTTCAGGCCTGTTGTGGAAAAGGAAACATCTTCATATTAAAACTAGACATAAGCATTCTCAGAAACTACTTTGTGATGTGTGCATTCAACTTGCAGAGCTGAACCTTCTTTTTGATAGAGGAGTTTTGAAACAGTCTTTTTGAAGAACCTGCAAGTGCATATTTGGAGAGATTTGAGGCCCATGGTAGAAAAGTAAATATCTTCACTTAAAAACTAGACAGAAGCATTCTCAGAAACATCGCTGTGATGTGTGCACTCAACTATCAGAGTTGAAACCTCTTTTGGATAGAGCAGTTTTGAAACACTGTTTTTGTACAATCTGCAAGTGGATATTTAGAGTGCTTTGAGGCCTATGATAGAATAGGAAATATCTTCACATAAAAACTAGAGAGAAGCTTTCTCAAAACTTCTCTGTGATGACTGCATTCAACTCACAGAGTTGAACCATGCTTTTGATAGAACAGTTTTCCCACACTCTTTTTGTAGACTCTGCAAGTGGATATTTGGAGCGCTTTTAGGCCTGTGATGGAAAAGGAAATATCTTCACATAAAAACTAGACAGAAGCATTCTCAGAAACTTCTTTGTGATGTGTTCATTCAGCACACTGGATTGAACCCTTTTTGGAGGGACAAAATTTGAATCACTCTTTTTGTAGAATCTGCATGTGGAAATTATTATCGCTTTGAGGGCTATGGTGGAAAAGGAAATATCTTCAACTAAAAACTAGACAGAAGCATTCTCAGAAACTTCTTTTTGATGTTTGCATTCAAATCACAGAGTTGAGCATACCTTTTCATAGAGCAGTTGCAAAACACTCTTCTTGAAGCATCTGCAACTGGATATTTGGACCGTTTTGTGGCCTTCATTGTAAAAGAGAATACCTTCATATAAAAACTAGATAGAAGCATTCTGAGAAACTTCATTGTGATGTGTGCATTCAGCTCACAGGTTTGAACATAACTTTTCACAGAGAAGTTTTGAAACAGTCTTTTTGTAGAATCTGCAAGTGAATATTTGCACCGCTTTGCAGCCTTCATTGGAAACGGGAATCTATTTAAATAAAAACTAGACAGAAGCATTCTCAGAAACTTCTTTGTGATGTGTGCATTCAACTCACAGAGTTGAACCTTTCTTTGATAGAGCAGTTTTGAAACACTCTCTTTCTAGAATCTGCAAGTGGACAGTTGTAGCACTTTGAGGGCTATGGTGGAAACTAATTATTTCAAATAAAAATTAGACACAATCATTCTCAGAAAGTTCTTTGACATGTGTGCATTCAACTCACAGAATTGATCCTTCCTTTTGATAGCGAAGTTTTGAAATACTCTTTTGTAGAATATGCAAGTGGATATTTGGAGCACTTCGAAGCCTTTATTGGAAACGGGAATATCTTCCAAAAAAAAAAAAACTAGACAAAGCATTCTCAGAAACATCTTTGTGATGTGTGAATTCAACACATGGATTTGAACTTGCCTTTTGATAGAGCGGTTGTAAACACTCTTTTTGAAGAACCTGTGAGTGGATATTTGGAACAATTCAGGAACTTCACTGGAAACGGGAATATCTTCACACAAATACTAGAAGCATTCTCAGAAACATCTTTCTGATGTGTGATTTCAGCTCACCAAGTTGAAACTACCTTTTGATATAGGAGTTTGTAAACACTCTTTTTGTAGAATCTGCAGGTGGATATTTGGAACGCTTTGAAGCCTTCTTTGGAAACGGGAATATCGTGACATAAAAACTACACAGAACCATTCTCAGAAAGTTCTTTGTCATGTGTGCATTCAACTCACAGAGTTGAACCTTTCTTTGATAGAGCAGTTTTGAAACACTCTCTGTCTAGAATCTGCAAGTGGACAGTTGTAGCACTTTGAGGGCTATGGTGGAAACTAATTATTTCAAATAAAAATTAGACACAATCATTCTCAGAAAGTTCTTTGACATGTGTGCATTCAACTCACAGAATTGATCCTTCCTTTTGATAGCGAAGTTTTGAAATACTCTTTTGTAGAATATGCAAGTGGATATTTGGAGCACTTCGAAGCCTTTATTGGAAACGGGAATATCTTCCAAAAAAAAAAAAAACTAGACAAAGCATTCTCAGAAACATCTTTGTGATGTGTGAATTCAACACATGGATTTGAACTTGCCTTTTGATAGAGCGGTTGTAAACACTCTTTTTGAAGAACCTGTGAGTGGATATTTGGAACAATTCAGGAACTTCACTGGAAACGGGAATATCTTCACACAAATACTAGAAGCATTCTCAGAAACATCTTTCTGATGTGTGATTTCAGCTCACCAAGTTGAAACTACCTTTTGATATAGGAGTTTGGAAACACTCTTTTTGTAGAATCTGCTTGTGGATATTTGGAGCACTTTGAAGCCTTCGTTGGAAATGGGAATATCTTCACATAAAAACTAGACAGAAGCATTCTCAGAAAGTTCTTTGTCATATGTGCATTCAACTCACAGATTTGAACATACCTTTTCATAGAGCAGTTGTGAAATACTCTTTTTGAAGAACCTGCAATTGGATATTTGGAACGGACTTGTGGTCTTCCTTGGAAACGGGAATATCTTCAGCTAAAAACTAGACAGAATCAGTCTCAGAAACTTCTCTGGGATGTGTGCATTCAACTCACAAAGTTCAACGTTCCTTTTGATAGAACAGTTTTGAAACACACTTTTTGTAGAATCTGCAGGTGGCTATTTGGAACGCTTGGAAACCTTCGTTGGAAATGGGAACACCTTCGAATAAAAATTACACAGAAGCATTCTCAGAAACATCTTCGTGATGTGTGCCTTCAACTCAAAGAGGTGAACCTTCGTTTTGTTAGAGCTGTTTTGAAACACTCTTTTTGTAAGGTCTGCAAGTGGGTATTTGAAGTGCTTTGAAGCCTTTGTTGGAAACAAGAATATCTTCAAATAAAAATTACACAGTATCATTCTCAGAAACTACTTTTTGATGTGTGCGTTCAACAGACAGAGTTGAACCTTCCTTTTGATAGACCAGTTTTGAATCACTGTTTTTGTAGAAACTGCAAGTGGATATTTGGAGCGATTTGAGGCCCATGGTAGAAAAGGAAATATCTTCAAATAAAAACTAGACAGAAGCATTCTCAGAAACTCCGTTGTGATGTGTGCATTCAACACTCACAGTTGAAAGTTCCTTTTGATAGTGCAGTTTTGAAACACTCTTTTTGTAGAATCTGCAAGTGGATATTTAGAGCGCTTTGAGGCCTATGGTAGAAAAGGAAATATCTTCACATAAAAACTAGACAGAAGCATTCTCAGAAACTTCTTTGTGAAGTGTGCATTCAACACACGGGGTTGAACCTTTCTTTTGATAGAGAAGTTTTGAATCACTCGTTTTGTAGAATCTGCAAGTGGACATTATTATCGCTTTGAGGGCTGTGGTGGAAAAGGAAATATCTTTTATATATTTTTTAAATTTATTTATTGTTATTATACTTTAGGTTTTAGGGTACATGTGCACAATGAGCAGGTTAGTTACATTTCTATACATGTGCCATGCTGGTGCACTGCACCCACTATCTCGTCATCTAGCATTAGGTATATCTCCCAATGCTATCCCTCCCCCTTCCCCCACCCCACAAGAGTCACCAGCGTGTGCTGTTGCCCTTCCTGTGTCCATGTGTTCTCATTGTTCAATTCCCACCTATGAGTGAGAATATGCGATGTTTGGTTTTCTGTTCTTGTGATAGTTTACTGAGAATGATGATTTAAAATTTCATCCATGTCTCTACAAAGGATATGAACTCATCATTTTTTATGGCTGCATTGTATTCCATGGTGTATTTGTGCCATATTTTCTTAATCCAGTCTACCATTGTTGGACATTTAGGTTGGTTCCAAATCTTTGCTATTGTGTATAATGCCGCAATAAACATAGGTGTGTATGTGTCTTTATAGCAGCATGATTTATAGTCCTTTGGGTACATACCCAGTAATGGGATGGCTGGGTCAAATGGAATTTCTAGTTCTAGATCCCTGAGGAATCGCCACACTGACTTCCACAAGGGTTGAACTAGTTTACAGTCCCACCAACACTGTAAAAGTGTTCCTATTTCTCCACATCCTCTCCAGCACCTGTTGTTTCCTGACTTTTTAATGATTGCCATTCTAACTGGTGTGAGATGGTATCTCATTGTAGTTTTGATTTGCATTTCTCTGATGGCTAGTGATGGTGAGCATTTTTTGATGTGTTTTTTAGCTGCATAAATGTCTTCTTTTGAGAAGTGGCTGTTCATGTCCTTCACCCAATTTTTGATGGGGTTGTTTGTTTTTTTCTTGTAAATTTGTTTCAGTTCATTGTAGATTCTGGATATTAGCCCTTTGTCAGATGAGTAGGTTGCGAATATTTTCTCCAATTTTGTAGGTTGCCTGTTCACTCTGATGGTAGTTTCTTTTGCTGTGCAGAAGCTCTTCAGTTTAATTAGATCCCATTTGTCAATTTTGGCTTTTGTTGCCATTGGTTTTGGTGTTTCAGACAGGAAGTCCCTGCCCATGCCTGTGTCCTGAATGGTAATGCCTAGGTTTTCTTCTAGGGTTTTTATGGTTTTAGGTCTAAAGTTTAAGTCTTTAATCCATCTTGAATTGATTTTTGTATAAGGTGTAAGGAAGGGATCCAGTTTCAGCTTTCTACTTATGTCTAGACAGTTTTCTGTGCACCATTGATTAAATATGGAATCCTTTCCCCATTGCTTGTTTTTCTCAGGTTTGTCAAAGATCAGATAGTTGTAGATAGACAGCATTATTTCTGAGGGCTCTGTTCTGTTCCATTAATCTATATCTCTATTTTGGTACCAGTACCACGCTGTTTTGGTTACTGTAGCCTTGTAGTATTGTTTGAAGTCAGGTAGTGTGATGTCTCCAGCTTTGTTCTTTTGGCTTAGGATTGACTTGGCAATGCAGGCTCTTTTTTTGTTCCTTATGAACTTTAAGGTATTTTTTTCCAATTCTGTGAAGAAAGTCATTGGTAGCTTGATGGGGATGGCATTGAATCTCTAAATTTCCTTGGGCAGTATGGCCATTTTCACAATACTGATTCTTCCTACCCATGAGCATGGAATGTTCTTCCATATTTTTGTATCCTCTTTTATTTCCTTGAGCAGTGGTTTGCAGTTCTCCTTGAAGAGGCCCTTCACATCCCTTGTAAGTTGGATTCCTAGGTATTTGATTCTCTTTGGAGCAATGGTGAATGGGAGTTCACTCATGATTTGGCTCTCTGTTTGTCTGTTATTGGTGTATAAAAATGCTTTTGATTTTTGCACATTGATTTTGCATCCTGAGACTTTGCTGAAGTTGCTTATCAGCTTAAGGAGATTTTGGGCAGAGACGATGGGGTTTTCTAGGTATACAATCATGTCGTCTGTAAACAGGGACAAATTGACTTCCTCTTTTCCTAACTGAATAACCTTCATTTCCTTCTCCTGCCTAATTGTCCTGGCCAGAGACATCTGCAAATCTCTCCACCCCAAATCAACAGAATATACATATTTCTCAGCACCACACCACACCTATTCCAAAATTGACCACATACTTGGAAGTAAAGCTCTCCTCAGTAAATGTAAAAGAACAGAAATTATAACAAAGTGTCTCTCAGACCACAGTGCATTCAAGCTAGAACACAGGATTAAGAATCTCACTCAAAACCGCTCAACTACATGGAAACTGAACAACCTGCTCCTGAATGACTACTGAGTACATAATGAAATGAAGGCAGAAATAAAGATGTTCTTTGAAAGCAATGAGAACAAAGACACAACATACCAGAATCTCTGGGATGCATTCAAAGCAGTATGTAGAGGGAAATTTATAGCACTAAATGCCCACAAGAGAAAGCAGGAAAGATCCAAAATTGACACCCTAACATCACAATTAAATGAACTAGAAAAACAAGAGCAAACACATTCAAAAGCTACCAGAAGGCAAGAAATAATTAAAGTCAGAGGAAAACTGAGGAAATAGAGACACAAAAAACCCTTTAAAATATTTATGAATCCAGGAGATGGTCTTTTGAAAGGATCAACAAAATTGATAGACCACTAACAAGATTAATAAAGAAAAAAAGGGAGAAGAATCAAATAGATGCAATAAAAAATGATAAATGGGATATCACCACTGATCCCACAGAAATACAAACTACCATCAGAGAATACTGCAAACACCTCTATGCAAATAAACTAGAAAATCTAGAAGAAGTGGATAAATTCCTCGACACATACACTCTCCCAAGACTAAACCAGGAAGAAATTGAATCTCTGAATAGACCAATAACAGGAGATGAAATTGCGGCAATAATCAATAGCTTACCAACCAAAAAAATTCCAGGACCAGATGGATTCACAGCCGAATTCTACCAGAGGTACAAGGAGGAACTGATACCATTCCTTCTGAAACTATTCCAATCAATAGAAAAAGAGGGAATCCTCCCTAACTCATTTTATGAGGCCAGTATCATCCTGATACAAAAGCCGGGTAGAGACACAACCAAAAAAAGAGAATTTTAGGCCAATATCCTTGATGAACATTGATGCAAAAATCCTTGATAAAATACTGGCAAACCAAATCCAGCAGCACATCAAAAAGCTTATCCACCATGATCAAGTAGGCTTCATCCCTGGAATGCAAGGCTGGTTCAATATACGCAAATCAGTAAATGTAATCCAGCATATGAACAGAACCAAAGACAAAAACCACATGATTATCTCAATAGATGAAGAGAAGGCCTTTGTCAAAATTCACAAACTCCTCATGCTAAAAACTCTCAATCAATTAGGTATTGATGGGATGTATCTCAAAATAATAAGAGTTATCTATGACAAACCCACAGCCAATATCATAATGAATGGACAAAAACTGGAAACATTCCCTTTGAAAACTGGCACAAGAAAGAGATGCCCTCTCTCACCACTCCTATTCAACATAGTGTTGGAAGGAAATATCTTCAAATAAAAACTAGACAGAAGCATTCCCAGAAACTTCTTTTTGATGTTTGCATTCAAATCACAGAGTTCAGCATACCTTTCCATACAGCAGTTGAGAAACACTCTTTTTGAATAATCTGCAACTGGATATTTGGAAGGATTTGAGGCCTTCATTGGAAACGAGAATACCTTCACATAAAAACTAGACAGAAGCACTCTCAGAAACTTCATTGTGATGTGTGCATTCAACTGACACAGTTGAAACTTCCTTTTCATAGCTCAGTTTTAAAACACTCTTTTTATAGAATCTGCAAGAGGATATTTGGACCACTTTGAGGCCCTCATTGGAAACGGGAATTTATTCAAATAAAAACTAGACAGAAGCATTCTCAGAAATTTCTTTGTGATGTGTGCATTCAACTCACAGAGTTGAACCTTTCTTTAGATAGAGCAGTTTTGAAAAACTCTCTTTGTAAAATCTGCAATTGGACAGTTGCAGCAATTTGAGGGCTATGGTGGAAAAGGATATATCTTCAAATAAAAAATAGACACAAGCATTCTCAGAAACTTTTTTGTAATGTGTGCATTCAACTCACAGAGGTGAACCTTCCTTTTGATAGTGCAGTTTTGAAACACTCTTTTTGTAGAATATGCAAGTGAATATTTCGAGCGCTTCGAAGCCTTCGTTGGAAACGGGAATATCTTCAAAGAAAAACTAGACAAAGCATTCTCAGAAACATCATTGTGATGTGTGTAGTAAACTCACAGATTTGAACATACGCTTTAGTAAAGCAGTTGTGAAACACTCTTTTTGAAGAACCTGTGAGTGGACATTTGCAACGATCTGAGAACTTCATTGGAAACGGGAATATCTTCACAAAAAACTAGAAAGAAGCATTCTCAGAAACTTCTTTGTGATGTGTGCCTTCAGCTCACAGAATTGAAACTTCCTTTTGATAGAGCAGATTAGAAACACTCTTTTTGTAGAATCTGCAAGTGGATATTGGGAACACTTTGAAGCCTTCATTTGAAACGGGAATATCTTCACATACAAACTACAGAGAAGCATTCTCAGAAAATTCTTGGCCAAGTTTGCATTCAACGCACAGAGATGAACCTTCATTTTTTTAGAGCTGTTTTGAAACACTCTTTTTGTAGGATCTGCAAGTGGATATTTAGAGCACTTTGAAGCCTTCGTTGTAAATGGGAATATCTTCCAATAAAAACTAGGCAGAAGCATTCTCAGAAACTACTTTATCATGTGTGCATTCAACTCACAGAGTTGAACATACCTTTTCATAGAGCGGTTGTGAAATACTATTTTTGAAGAACCTGCACCTGGATATTTGGACCGGATTTGTGGTCTTTGTTGGAAAAGGGAATAGCTTCATCTAAAAACTAGACAGAAGCATTCTCAGAAACTCCTTCAGGATGCATGCATTCAACTCACAAAGTTGAACCTTCCTTTTGATAGAGCAGTTTTGAAACACTATTTTTGTAGAATCTGCAAGTGGATATTTGGAGTCCTTTGAGGCATATGCTGGAAAAGGAAATATCTTCACATAAAAACTAGACAGAAGCATTCTCAGAAACATCATTGTGATGAGTGCATTCAACTCACAGACTTGAACCTTCCTTTTGATAGAGCAGTTTTGAAACACCCTTTTGGTAGTATCTGCAAGTGGATATTTAGATCACTTTGAGGCCTATGGTAGAAAATGAAATAACTTCAGACAGAAACTAGACAGAAGCATTCTCAGAAACTTATTTGTGATGTGTACATTCAACACACAGGGTTGAAACTTTCTTTTGATAGAGAAGTTTTGAGTCACTCTTTTTGTAGAATCTGCAGGTGGACATTATTATCGCTTTGAGGGCTATGGTGGAAAAGGAAATATCTTCAACTAAAAACTAGACAGAAGCATTCTCAGAAACTTCTTTTTGATGTTTGCATTGAAATCACAGGCATCAGCTTACCTTTTCATACAGCAATTGCAAAACACTCTTTTTGAGGAATCTGCAACTGGATATGTGGGCTGATTTGAGGCCTTCATTGGAAAAGAGAATACCTTCACATAAAAACTAGACTGAAGCTTTCTCAGAAACTTCATTGTGATGTGTGCATTCAACTCACAGAGTTGAACATAAATTTTCATAGAGCAGTTTTGAAACACTTTTTTGGTAGAATCTGCAAGTGGATATTTGGACCGCTTTGAGACCTTCATTGGAAATGGGAATATATTCAAATAAAAACTAAACACAAGCATTCCCAGAAACTTCTTTGTGATGTGTGCATTCAACTCACAGAGTGGAACCTTTCTTTTGATAGAGCAGTTTTGAAACACTCTCTTGTAGAATCTGCAAGTGGACTGTTATAGCACTTTGAGGGCTACGGTGGAAAAGGAAATAGCTTCAAATAAAGAATAGACACAAGCATTCTCAGAATCTTTTTTGAGATGTGTTCATTCAACTCACAGAATTGAACCAACCTTTTGATAGCACAGTTTTGAAACACTCTTTTTGTAGAATATGCAAGTGGATATTTGGAGTGCTTCGAAGCCTTCGTTGGAAATGGGAATATCATCAAATAAAAACTAGACAAAGCATTCTCAGAAACATCTTTGTGATGTGTGCATTCAACTCACAGATTTGAACATATCTTTTAATAGAACATTTGTGAACCACTCTTTTTGAAGAACTTGTGAGTGGATATTTGGAACGATTTGAGAATTTCATTGGAAACGGGAATATTTTCACAAAAAACCTAGATAGAAGCATTCTCAGAAACTTCTCTCTCATGGGCGCATTCAGCTCACAGATTTGAAACTTCATTTTGATAGAGCAGTTAAGAAACACTCTTTTTGCAGAATCTGCAGGTGGATATTTTGAGTGCTTTGGAGCCTTCGTTGGAAACGGGAATGTCTTCACATAAAAATAAGACAGAAGCATTCTCAGAAAGTTATTTGTCATGTGTGCATTCAACTCACAGAGTTGAACCTTCATTTTGTTAGAGCCGTTTTGAAACACTCTTTTTGAAGGATCTGCAAGTGGATATTTGGAGTACTTTCAAGCCTTCATTGGAAACGGAAATATCTTCAAATAAAGACTAGATAGAAGCATTCTCAGAAACTACTTTGTGATGTGTACATTCAACTCACAGAGTTGAACATACCTTTTCATAGAGGGGTTGTGAAATACTCTTTTTGAAGAACCTGCAAGTGGATAATTGGACCGGATTTGAGGTCTTCATTGGAAACGGGAATATCTTCGTCTAAAAACTAGACAGAAGCATTCTCAGAAACTTCTTTGAGATGCATGCATTCAACTCACAAAGTTGAACCTTCTTTTTGATACAGCAGTTTTGAGACACTCTTTTCGTAGAATCTGCAATTGGCTATTTGGACAGCTTTGAGGCCTTCGTTGGTAATGGGATTGCCTTCACATAAAAACTAGACAGAAGCATTCTCAGAACGTTCTTTGTGATGTGTGCATTGAACTCACAGAGTTGAACATAACATTTCATAGGGCAGTTTTGTAACACTCTTTTTGGAGAATTTGCAAGTGGATATTTGGACCACTATGAGGCCTTCATTGGAAATGGGAATATCTTCACATAAAAACTAGACAGAAGAATTCTCAGAAACTTCTTTGTGATGTGTGCATTCAACTTTTAGATTTCAGCCTTCCTTTTGATAGGCAGTTTTGAAACACTCTTTTTGTAGAATCTGCAGATGGATATTTGGACTGCTTCTAGCCCTATGGTAGAAAAGGAAATATCTTCACATAAAAACTAGACAGAAGCATTCTCAGAAACTTCTTTGTGAAGTGTGCCTTAAACTCACAGAGTTATACCTTCCTTTTGATAGATAAGTTTTGAAAGACTCCTTTTGAAGAATCTGTAAGTGGATATTTGGAATGCCTTCGCTGGTAACGGGAATATCTTCAAATAAAAACTAGACAAAAGTATTCTCAGAAACTTCTTTGTGATGTGTGCATTCAACTGATGGAGCTTCACCTTTCTTTTGATAGAGCAGTTTTGAAAGAGTCATTTGTCGAATCTGCAAGTGGACATTCGTGGCTCTTTGAGGGACATGGTTGAAGAGGAAATATCTTCAAATAAAAACTAGACAGAAGCATTCTCAGAAAATTCTTTGTGATGTGTTCTTTCAGCTCACAGAGTTGAACCTTCTTTTTCATGAAGCAGTTTTGAAACACTGTTTTTGTAGAATCTGCATTGGGATATTTGGAGCACTTTTAGGCCTATGCTGGAAAAGGAAATATTTTCACATAAAAACTAGAGAGAAGCGTTCTCAGAAACTACTTTGTGATGTGTGCATTCGATTCACAGAGTTGAACCTTCCTTTAGATGGCGCAGTTTTGAGACACTGTTTTTGTAGGATATGCATTTAGATATTTGGAGCAATTTTAGGCCTCTGATGGAAAAGGAAAAAAATGAAAACTACACAGAAGTGTTCTCAGAAACTTCTCTGTGATGTGTGCATTCAACTCACAGAGTTGAACATTACTTTTGATAAAGCAGTTTTGAAAACCTCATTTTTAAATCTACGAGTGGATATATGGAGCGATTGTGGCCTCAGGTGGAAAAGGAAATATCTTCAGATAAAAACTAGACAGAATCATTCTTAGAAACTTCTTTGTGAAGTGTGCTTTAAACTCATAGATTTGAACCTTCCTTCTGATACAACAGTTCTGAAACACTGTTTTTGTAGAATCGGCAAATGGATATTTGGTGCACTTTGAGGCCTATACTGGAAAAGGAAATATCTTCACATAAAAACTAGACAGAAGCATTTGCAGAAACTTATACCTGATGTGTGCATTCACCTCACAGAGTTAAGCATTCCTTTTGATAGAGCAGTTTTGAAACTCTCTTTTTGTGGATTCTACAAGTTGGTCTTTGGATTACTTTTAGGCGTCTGCTGGAAAAGGAAATATCTTCACATACAAACTAGACAGAAGCATTCCCAGAAAATCCTTTTTGATGTGTGCATTCAACTCACAGAGTTGAGCCTTCCATTTGTTAGAGCAGTTTTGAAAAACTATTTTTGTAGAATCTGCAATTGGATATTTGGAGCACTTTGAGGCCAATGTTAGAAAAGGAAATATCTTCATATAAAAATTAGAGAGAAGCATTCTGAGAAACTTTTTGTGATATGTGCATCCACCTCAAAGAGTTGAATCTTCCTTTTAAGACAGCAGTTTTCCTTCACTCTTTTTGTAGAATCTGCAAATGGATATTTGGACCGTTTTGAGGCCAATGCTGGAAAAGGAAATGTCTTCAAATAAAAACTAGACAGAAGCGTTCTCAGAATCTTCTTTGTGATGTGTGCATTGAACTCACAGAGTTGAACCTTCCTTTTGAGAGAGCAGTTTTGAAACATCCGTTTTGTAGAATCTGCAAGCTGATATTTGGAGCGCTAAAGCTTATGCTGGAAAAGGAAATATCTTCACATAAAAAGTAGACAGAAGCATTCTCAGAAACTACTTTGTGTTCTGTGCATTCAACTCATAGAATTAAATGCCCTTTTGTTAGAATAGTATTGAAACACTCTTTTTGTGGAATCTGCAATTTGGTATTTGGAGCTCTGTGAGGCCTATGCTGGAAAAAGGAATATCTTCACATAAAAACTAGATGGAATCATTCTCAGAAACTTCTTTGTGATGTGTGAATTCAACGCATAGAGTTGGACCTTTCTTTTCACAGAGCAGTTGTGATAGAGTCATTTGTAGAATCTACAAGTGGACATTTGTAGGGCTTTGGGGGACATGCTTGAAAAGGAAATATCTTCAAATAAAAACTATACAAAAGCAATCTCAGAAAATTCTTTGTGATGTGTGCATTCAACTCACAGAGTTGAACCTTCCTTTTGATGGAGCAGTTTTGAAACACTGTTTTTGTAGGATCTGCATTTGGTTATTTAGAGCACTTTTAGGCATATGCTGGAAATGGAAATATCTTCACATAGAAACTAGACAGAAGCGTTCTCAGGAACTTCTATGTGATGTGTGCATTCACCTCACAGAGTTGAACATTCCTTTTGATAGAACAGTTTTGAAACTCTCCTTTTGTGGAATCTGCATGTTGGTCTTTGGATCACTTTTAGGCCTCTGATGGAAAAGGAAATATCTTCACATAAAAACTAGACAGAAGCATTCCCAGAAAACTCTTTTTGATGCATGCATTCAACTCACAGAGTTGAGCCTTCCTTTTGCTAGAGCAGTTTTGAAACATTATTTTTGTAGAATCTGCAAGTGGGTATTTTGAGTGCTTTGAGGCCAATGCTGGAAATGGAAATATCTTCACATAAAAACTAGACAGAAGCATTCTGGGAAACTTCTTTGTGATATGTGCATTCACCTCAAAGAGTTGAACCTTCCTTTTAAGACAGCAGTTTTCAATCACTCTTTCTGTAGAATCTGCAAATGGATATTTGGACTGTTTTGAGGCCAATGCTGGAAAAGGAAATATCTTCACATAAAAACTAGACAAAAGCATTCTCAGAAACTACTTTGTGATGTGTGCATTCAACTCACAGAGTTGAACCATCGTTTTGTTAGAGCAGATTTGAAATATTCTTTTTGTAGAATCTGCAATTTGGTATTTGAAGCTCTTTGAGGCCTATGCTGGAAAAGGGAATATCTTCACATAAAAACTAGACGGAATCATTCTCAGAAACTACTTTGTGATAGGTGCATCCAACTCAGAGAATTGAACATTTCTCTTGATAGAGTAGTTTAGAAAAGCTCTTTTTGCAGAATTTGCAAGTGTACATTTGGAGCACTTTCAGGCATATGCTGGAAAAGGAAATATCTTCACATAAAAACTAGACCGAATTATTCAGAGAAACATTTTGTGATTTGTGCATTCAACTCATAAATTTGCACCTTCCTTTTGATAGATCAGTTTTCCAACACTGTTTTTGAAGAATATGCAAGTGGATATTTTGTGCACTTTGAGGCCTATGCTGGAAAAGGAAATAACTTCACATAAAAACTAGACAGAAGCATTCTCAGAAACTTCTATGTGATGTGTGCGTTCACCTCATAGAGTTGAACATTCCTTTTGATACAGCAGTTTTGAACCTCTGCTTTTGTGGAATATGCAAGTTGGTCTTTGGATCACTTTTAGTCCTCTGCTGGAAAAGGAAATATCTTCACATACAAACGACACAGAAGCATTACCAGAAAATTCTTTTTGATGTGTGCATTCCACTCACAGTGTTGAGCATTCCATTTGTTAGAGGAGTGTTGAAACACTATTTTTGTGGAATCTGCAAGTGGATGTCTTTAGCACTTTGAGGCCAATGCTGGAAAAGGAAATATCTTCACATACAAACTAGACAGAAGCATTCTCAGAAACCTCTTTGTGATATGTGCATCCACCTCAAAGAGTTGAACCTTCCTTTTAAGAGAGCAGTTTTCAATCACTCATTTTGTAGAATCTGCAAGTTGATATTTTGACCGTTTTGAGGCCAATGCTGGAAAAGGAAATATCTTCACATAAAAACCAGACAGAAGCATTCTCAGCATCTTCTTTGTGATGTGTGCATTCTACTCACAGAGTTGAACCTTCTTTTGATATAGAAGTTTTGAAACCCTCTTTTAAAGAACCTGCAGTGGGATATTTGCACAGATTTGAGGCCTTTGTTTGAAACCGGAATATCATCACATAAAAACTAGACAGAAGCATTCCTAAAAACTTCTTTGTGATGTGGACATTCAACTCACAGATTTGAACATAACTTTTCACAGAGCAATTTTGAAACCCTCTTTTACAGAATGTGCATGTGGATATTTTGACCGTTTTGATGCCTTCGTTAGAAACGGGAATATCTTCACATAAAAACTAGGCAGAAGCATTCTCAGAAACTTCTTTGTGATGAGTGCATTCAACTCACAGACTTGAACCGTCCTTTTGATAAAGCAGTTTTGAAACACTCTTTTTGAAGAATCTGCAAGTGGATATTTAGAGTGCTTTGAGGCCTATGGTAGAAAAGGAAATATCTTCAGATGGAAACTAGACTGAAGCATTCTCCAAAACTACTTTGTGATGTGTGAATTCAACCCCCAGGGTTGAAACTTTCTTTTGATAGAGAAGTTTTGAATCACACTTTTTGTAGAATCTGCAATGGGCATTATTATTGCTTTGAAGGCTATAGTGGAAAACAAAACATCTTCACCTAAAAACTAGATAGAAGTATTCTCAGAAACTTCTTTGTGAAGTGTGCATTCAAGTCACAGAGTTGAACCTTCCTTTTGATAGATCAGTTTTGAAACACTCTTTTTGTAGAATGTGCAAGGGTATATTTGGACCATTTTGAGGCCTTCGTTGGAAACAAGAATACATTCGCATAAAAACTAGACAGAAGGAGTCTCAGAAATTTATTTGTACTTTGTGCATTCAACTCACAGATTTGATCCTTCCTTTTGATAGAGCAGTTTTGAAATACTTTTGTTGTAGAATTTGGAAGCTGACATTTGGAGTGCTTTGAAGCCTTTGGTGGAAAAGGAAATATTTTTTCATAAAAACTAGACAGAAGCATTCTCAGAAACTACGTTTTGAGGAGTGCATTCAAGTCATAAAATTGAACGTGCTTTTTGACACAGCAGTTTTGCAGCCCTTTTTTTGTAGAATCTGACAAAGGACATTTTGAGCGCTTTGAGTCTTTTTGTAGAAAAGGAAATATCTTCACATAAAAATTAGTCATAAGCATTCTCAGAAACTTCTATGTGATGTGTGCATTCAACTCAGAGATTTGACCATGCCTTTTCATAGAGCAGTTGTGAAACACTCTTTTAGAAGTACCTGCAAGTGGATATTTGGACTCTTTTTAGGCCTTCTTTAGAAACGAAAGTGTCTTCACAGAAAAAGTGGAGTGAAGCATTCTCAGAAACTTCTTTGTGATGTGTGCATTCAACTCTCAGATTTGAATTTTTGTTTTGATAGAGCAGTTTTGAAATACTCTTTTTGAAGAATCTGCAAGTGGACACTTGTAGCATTTTGAGGGCTAAGTTGGAAAGGGAAATATCTTCCAATAAAAACTAGACAGAAGCATTCTCAGAAAATTCTTTGTGATGTTCGCATTCAACCCACGGAGTTGAACATACATTTTCATAGAGCAGTTGTGAAACATTCTTTTTCGAGAAACTGCAATTGGATATTTGGACCGATTTGAGCCCTACGTTGGAAAAGGGAATATCTTCACACAAAAACTAGATAGAAACATTCTCAGAAACTTCTTTGTAATGTGTGCATTCAACTCACAGATTTCAACGTAACTTCTCATAGAGCAGTTTGGAAACACACCTTTTGTAGAATCTGCAAGTGGATATCTGCTCTCCTTTGAGGCCTTCTTTGAAAACGGGAATATCATCCCATAAAAAGTAGACAGAAGCATTCTCAGAAACTTCTTTGTGAAGTGTTCATTCAACTCACAGATTTGAACATGACTTCTCATAGAGTCGTTTTGAAACAGTCTTCTTGTAGAAACTGCGTATGGAAAATTGTACTTATATGAGGCCTTCGTTGGAATCAGGAATATCTTCACATAAAAACAAGACAAAAGCATTCTCAGAAACTTCTTTGTGATGTTTACATTCAATTCACAGAGTTGTACATACCTTTTGATAGAGCTGTTGTGAAACACTTTTTTTGTAGGATCTGCAAGTTGATATTTGGACTGCTTTGAGGCGTTCGTTTCCAATGGGATTATCTTCACATAAAAAAAGACAGAAGCATTCTGAGAAATTTTTTGTCATGTGTGCATTCAACTCGCAGAGTTGAGACTTTCCTTTTGATAGAGCAGTTTTGAAACACTCTTTTCATAGAATCTGCAGGAGGATATTTGGACGTCTATGAGGCCTTCTTAGGAAGTGGGAATATCTTCACATAAAAACTAGACAGAAGTATTCCAAGAAACTTCTTTGAGATGTGTGCATTCAACTCACAGAGTTGATACTTCCTTTTGATATGGCAGATTTGACACAATCTTTTTGTAGAATCTGTAAGGTGACATTTGGATAGCTTTGAGGCCTTCATTGGAAACGGGAATATCTTCACATAAAAACTGGACAGAACCATTCTCAGAAATATCTTTGTGATCTGTGCATTCAACTCACAGAGTTGCACCTTCCTTTTAATACAGCAGTTTTGAAACACTTTTTTTGTAGGATCTGCAAGAGGACATTTGGACCCTTTGAGATCTTCATTGGAAATGGGAATATCTTCATATAAAAATTAGGCAGAAGCATTCTCAGAAACTTCTTTGCGATGTGTGCATTCAACACACATAGTTGAATGTTCCTTTAGATTGAGCAGTTTTGAAACACTCTTTTTGTGGAATCTGCAAGTGGATATTTGGAGTGTTTTGAAGCCTTCATTGGAAACTGGGATATCTTCAAATAAAAACTAGACAGAATCATTCTCAGAAACTACATTGTGATGTGTGCATTCAGCTAATGGAGTTGAGCCATTCTTTTGATGAAGCAGTTTTGAAACACCCTTTTTGTAGAATCTGCAAGTGCACATGTTTAGCGATTTGAGGGCTATAGGTCAAAAAGAAATATCTTCAAATAAAAACTAGACGGAATCATTCTCAGAAACTTCTTTGTGATATTTGCATTGAACTCACAGAGTTGATCATACCTTTTCTTAGATCCGTTGTGAAACAGTCTTTTAGAAGAACCTGCAAGTGGATATTTGGACCACTTTTAATCCTTCGTTGGAAACGGGAATATCTTCAAATGAAACCTTCCTTTTGAACCTTCCTTTTGATAGAGCAGTTTTGAAACACCCTTTTGTTAGAATCTGCATGTGGATATTTGGACCGCTTTCAAGCCTTTGTTGGAAAAGGGAATATTTTCACATAAAAACTAGACAGAAGCATTCTCAGAAACTTCTTTCTGAAGTGTGCATTCAACTCACAGGGTTGAACCTCCTCTTTGATAGAGCAGTTGTGAATCACTTTTTTTTGTAGAATCTGCAAAAGACATTTGGAGTGCTTTAGGATTCGGTAGAAAAGGAAATATCTTCACGTAAAAACAAGAACGAAGCATTCTCAGAAACTGCTTTGTCATGTGTGAAATCAACTCACATAGTTGAAACTCCGTTTTGATAGAGCAGTTTTGAAACACTCTTTTTGTAGGATCTGCATGTGGATATTTAGAGCGCTTAGAAGCCTTCATTGGAATTGGCAATATTTTCAAATAAAAACTAGACAGAAGCATTCTCAGAAACTACTTTGTGATGTCTGCATTCAAATCACAGAGTTGAACCTTTCTTTTGACAGAGCAGTTTTGAGACACTCTTTTTGTATAATCTTTAAGTGGAGATTTCTTTTGGTTTGAGGGCTGTGGTGGAAAAGGAAATATTTATAAATAAATACTAGACAGAAGAATCTTCAGAAACTTCTTTGTGATGTTTGAACTCATCTCACAGAGTTGAAAGTACCTTTTCATAGAGCAGACGTGAAACACTCTTTTGGTATAATCTGCAAGGGGATATTTGGACTGTTTTGAGGCCTTCATTGCAAACGGGATTATCTTCACATAAAAATTAGACAGAAGCATTCTGATATACTTCTTTGTGATGTTTGCACTCAACTCACAGAATTGAACCTTTCTTTTGATAGAGCAGTTTTGAAACACTCTTTTTTGTATAATCTGCAAGGGGATATTTGGACCGTTTGGAATACTTCATTGCAAACGGGAATATCTTCACATAAAAACTAGACAAAAGCATTCTCGGAAACGTCGTTATGAGGTGTGATTCCACTCACAGAGTTGAACCTTTCTTTTGATAGAGCAGTTTTGTAAGACTCTTTTTGTAGAATCTGCTAGTGGACATTTGTAGCACTTTTAGGTCTATGTTGGAAAAGGAAATATCTTCAATTTAAAACTAGACAGAAGCACTATCAGAAACAACTTTGTGATGTTTGCATTCAACTCACAGAGTTGAACTTTCCTTTTCATACAGCTGTTGTGAAACACTCTTTTTGTAGGACCTTCAAGTGTATATTTTGACGGCTGTGAAGCCTTCTTTGGAAACTGGAATATCTTCACACAAAAAATAGACAGAGGCATTCTCAGAAACTTCTATGTGATGTGTGCATTCAACTCACCGAGTTGAATCTTCCTTTTGATAGAGCAGTTTTGAAACACTCCTTTTGCAGAATGTGAAAGAGGACAGTTGCAGGGCTTTGAGGCCTATGGTAGAAAAAGAAATGTCTTCAAATAAAAAGTAGAAGCATTATCAGAAACTTTTTTGTGATGTGGCATTCAACTCTCAGAGTTGAAGAAACTTTTTCATAGAGCAGCTGTGTAACAGCCTTTTTGGAGTTCCAGCAAGTGGATATTTGGGCCGATTTGGGGCCTTCATTGGTAACGAGAATATCTTCACATAAAAACTAGACAGAAGCATAATCAGAAACTTCTTTGTGATGTGTGCATTCAACTCGCAGAGTTGAACCTTCCCTTTGATAGAAAAGTTTTGTAACACTCTTTTTGTAGAATCTACAAGTGGATATTTGGAGTGCTTTGAGGCCTATGCTGGAAAACGAATATCCTCAAACAAAAACAGGACAGAAGCATTCTCAGAAATTACTTTGTGAGGTGTGCATTCAACTCACAGAGTTGAACTTTCCTTTTGATATAGCAGTTTTGAAACACTCCTTTTGTAGAATCTGCAAGTGGATATTTGGAGTGCTTTGAACCCTGCATTGGAAACGGGAATATCTTCAAATAAAAACTATAAAGAAGCATTCTCAGAAACTACTTTTTGATGGGTGCATTCATCTCACGGAGTTCAGACTTCCTTTTCATAGAGCAGTTTTGAAACACTCTTTTTGTAGAATCTGCAAGAGGATATTTGGAGCGCTTTGAGGCCAACATAGAAAAGGAAATATCTTCACATAAAAACTAGACAAAGCATACTCAGAAGCTTCTTTGTGATGTGTGCATTAACTCATAGAATTCAACATGTCTTTTCATAGAGCCTTTGTGAAAAATTCTTTTTGAAGAACCTGCAAGTGGATATTTAGACCGATTTGAGACCTTCTTTGGAAACGGTTTTGTCTTCACATAAATACTAGAGAGAAGCATTCTCAGAAACGTCTTTGTGTGCATTCAACTCACAGAGTTGAAAATAACTTTTCATAGAGCAGTCTTGAAACAGTCTTTTTCTTGAATTTGCAAGTGAATATTTGGACCGTTTGAGGCCTTCGTTGGAAACGGCAATATCTTCACATAAAAACTTGACAGAAGCATTCACAGAATCTCCTTTGTGATGTGTGCATTCAACTCACAGAGTTGAAAATAACTTTTCATAGAGCAGTTTTGAAACACTCCTTTTGTAGAAACTGACAGTGAATATTTCCAGTGCTTTGAAGCGTTTGTTGGAAACAGTAATATCTTCACATAAAAACTAGACAGAAGCATTCTCAGAAACTACTTTGTGAGGTGCCTATTCAACTGATAGAGTTTAACTATCTTTTTAAAGTGCAGTTTTGAAACACTCTTTTTGTAGAATCCGCAAATGGACATTTTTAGTGCTTTTAGGGCTATATTGGAAAAGGAAATATATTCAAATAAAAACTAGACAGAAGCATTCTCAGAAACTTCTTTATGATGTGTGCATTCAACTCACAGAGTTGAACATAACTTCAGAGAGCAGTTTCTAAACAGTCTTTTTGTGGAATCTGCAAGTGGATATTGGAACACCTTGAAGACTTTGTTGGCAATGGAAATATCTTCACATAAAAACTAGACAGAAGCATTCTCAGAAACTTCTTTGTGATGTGTGCATTCAACTCACAGAGTTGAACCTTCCTTTTGATAGAGCAGTTCTGAAACACTGTTTTTGTAGTTTCTGCAAGGGTTTATTTAGACCGATTTGAGGCCTTCATTGGAAATTGGAATATCTCCACATAAAAACTAGACAGAAGCATTCTTAGAAACTTCTTTGTGATGCGGGCATTCAAATCACAGGGTTGAACATAACTTTTGATAGAGCAGTTTTGAAACACTCTTTTTGTAGAGTCTGCAAGTGGAAATCCGGACCGCTTTGAGGACTTCCATCTAAACGGGAATATATACACATAAAAATTAGACAGAAGCATTCTCCGAAACATCTTTGTGATGTGTGCATTCATCTCAGAGAGGTGAACCTTCTTTTTAATAGAGCAGTTTTGAAACACTCTTTTTGTAGAATCTGCAAGGGATATTTGGACCGTTTTGAGGCCTTTGTTGGAAACGGGAATATCTTCACATAAAAATTAGACAGAAGCATTCTCAGAAACTATTTTGTGATGTGTGCATTCAACTCACAGAGTTCAACCTTCCTTTTGATAGAACTGTTTCAAAAAACTTTTTTTGCAGAATCTGCAAGAGGACATTTGGAGTGCTTTGAGGCCTTTAGTGGAAAAGGAAATATCTTCACATAAAAACTAGACAGAAGCATTCACAGAAACTACTGTTTGATTTATGCATTCAACTCACGGAGTTTAGCCTTCTTTTTAATAGAGCAGTTTTGAAACAGTGTTTTTGTGGAATCTGCAAGTGAATATTTGGAGTGATTTGAGGCCTACGGTAGAAAAGGAAATAACTTCACATAAAAACTACACAAAGCATTCTCAGAAACTTCTCCATCATTTGTGCATTCAACTCACAGAATTGAAACTTTCTTTTGATAGAGCAGTTTTCAAACACAGTTTTTGTACTATCTGCAATTGGATATTTGGAGTGCTTTGAAGCCTTCATTGGAAACGGGAATATCTTCAAATTAAAACTAGACAGAAGTATTCTCAGAAACATGTTTATGATGTTTACATTCAACTTACCGAATTAGACATATTTTTTCATATTGCAGTTTTGAAACGACATTTTGAGGAACCTGCATGTGGATATTTGTACCAATTTGAGGGCTTCGTTGACAACGGGAATATCTTCACGTAAAAAATAGACAGAAGCATTCTCAGAAACTTCTTTGTGATGTGTGCATTCAATCATAGGGTTGAACACAACTTTTCATAGAGCAGTTTTTAAACACTCATTTTGTAGAATTTGCAAGTGGACATTTGGAGGGCTTTGATGCCTTCTATGGAAAAGGAAATATCTTCACATAAAAACTAGACAGATACATTCTCAGAAACTACTTTTTGATGTGTGCATTCAACTTACCGAGTTGAATCTTCCTTTTGATAGAGCAGTTTTGAAACAAACTTTTTGTAGTATCTGCCAGTTGATATGTGGATCTCTTTGAAGCCTTCATTGGAAATGGGAGTATTTTCAATTAAAACTAGACAGAAGCATTCTCAGAAACTACTTTGTGATATGTGCATTCAACTCACAGTGTTGAACATTTCCTGCCATAGAGAAGTTTTGAAAATCTCTTTTGGTAGAATCTGCCAATGGACGTTTGTAGCACATTGAGGGCTATGGTGGAAAAGGAAATGTATTCAAATAAACACTAGACAGAAGCATTCGTGGAAACTTTTTTGTGATGTCTGCATTCAACTCACAGAGTTGAACATAACTTTTCATAGAGCAATTTTGAAACACTGTTTTTGTAGAATCTGCAAGTGGATATTTGGATCACTGTGAGTTCTTCATTGGAAACTTCAATATCTTCAGATTAAAACTAGTCAGAAGCATTATCAGAAACTTCTTTGTGATGTGTGCATTCAGCTCACAGAGTTGAACTTTCCTTTTGATAGAGCAGTTTTGAAACACTCTTTTTGTAGTATCTGCAATGGGATATTTGGAGCGCTATGAGGCCTGTGGTAGAAAGGGAAATATCTTCACATAAAAACTAGACAGAAATATTCTCAGAAACTTCATTGTGATGTGTACATTCAACTCACAGAGTTGAATATTGGTTTTGATATCCCGTTTTGAAACACTCTTTTTGTAGAATCTACAAGTGTTTACTTGGAGCGCTTTGAAGCCTTCGTTGGCAAAAGGAATGCCTTCAAATAAAAACTAGACAAAAGCACTCTCAGAAACAACTTTGTGATGTGTCCATTCAACTCACAGAGTTAAACCTTTGTTTTGATAGAGCAGTTTTCAAACCCTCTTTTTTGTAGAATCTGAAAGAAAACATTTGTATTGCTTTGAGGGCTATTGTGGAAATGGAAATAACTTCAAATAAAAACTAGACAGAAGCATTCTCAGAAACGTCTTTGGAATCTTTGCATTCAAATAACAGAGATGAACATACCTTTTCATAGAGCAGTTGTTGAACACTCTTTTTGAAGAACTTTCAAGTGGATATTTGAAACGATTGGAGACCTTTGTTAAAAACGGGAATATTTTCACATGAAAACTAGACGGAAGCATTCTCAGAAACTATTTTGTGACGTGTGAATTCAACTCACAGTGTTGAACATAACTTTTCATAGAGCAGTTTTGAAACACTCTCTTTGTAGAATCTGAAAGTGGATATTTGGACAGATTTCAGGCCTTCGTTGCAAAGGCAAATATCTTCACATAAAAACTAGACAGAAGCATTCTCAGAAACTTCTTTGTGATGTGTGCATTCAACTCACAGAGTTGAACCTTCCTTTTGATAGAGCAGTGTGAAACCTTTATTTATGGAATGTGCAAGTGGACATTTGGATCACTCTGAGGCCTTCAGTGGAAAGGGCAATATCTTCCCATAAAAACTAGTGTAAGCGTCCTCCTAAACTTCTTTGTGATGTGTGCTTTCAACTAACAGAGTTGAACCTTCCTTCAGATAGAGGAGTTTTGAAACACTTTTTTTGTAGAATCTGCAAGAGGATATTTGGAGCACTTTGAAGCCTTCATTGGAAAAGGGAATATCTTAAAATAAAAAGTAGTTAGAAGTATTCTCAGAAACTACTTTGTGATATGTGCATAAAGCTCACAGAGTTCAGCCTTCCTTTTGATGGAGCTATTTTGAAACACTTATTTTGTAGAATCTGTAAGTGGATATTTGGAGCGCTATGAGGCCTATTGTAGAAAGGGAAATATCTTCACATAAAAACTAGTCAGAAACATTCTCACAAACGACTTTGTGATGTGTGCATTCAACTCACAGAGTTGAACCTTCCTTTGGATAGAGCAGTTTTGAAACACTCTTTTTGTAGAATGTGCAAGTGTATATTTGGAGTGCTTTGAAGCCTTCGTTGGAAACGGGAATATCTTCAAATAAAAACTATACAGAAGCACTCTCATAAACAACATTGCTATGAGTCCATTCAACTCACAGAGTTGAACCTTAGTTTTGAAAGAGCAGTTTTGAAATTCTGTTTTTGAAGAATTTGAAAGAGGACACTTGTAGCGCTTTGAGGGCTATGGTGGAAAAGGAAATATCTTCAAATAAAAACTAGTCAGGAGTATTCTTAGAAACTACTTTGCGATGTGTGCATTCAACTCATAGATTTGACGATAACTTCTCATAGAGCAGTTTTGAAACACTCTTTTTATAGTATCTGCAAATGGAAATTTGGACCACATTGAGGCCTTCGTTGGAAACGGTAATATCTTCACATTAAAACTAGACAGAAGCATTCTCAGAAACATCTTTTTGATGTGTGCATTCAACTCACACAGTTGAACCTTCCTTTTAATAGGACAGTTTTGAAAGTCTTTTTTTGTAGTATCTGTAAGAGGACATTTGGAGCGCTTTGAGGCCTTCGGTGGAAAAGGAAATATCTTCACATAAAAACTGGACAGAAGCATTCTCAGAAACTTCTTTGTGATGTGTGCATTATACTCACAGAGTTGAGCCTTGCTTTTGATAGAACAGTTTTGAAACACTCTTTTTGTAGAATCTGTAGGTGGATACTTGGAGCACTTTGAAGCCTTCGTTGGAAATGGGAATATCTTCAAATAAAAATTAGACAGAAGGATTCTCAGAAACTACATTGTGATGTGTGAATTCAACTCAAAGTGTTGAGCCTTCCATTTGTTAGAGCAATTTTGAAACACTCTTTTTGTAGAATCTGCAAGGGGATTTTTGGAGTGCTTTGAAACCTTCTTTGGAAAATGGAATATCTTCACATAAAAACTACACAGAAGCATTCTCAGAAACTACTTTGTGATGTGTGCGTTCAACTCACTGAGTTGAACCTTCCTTTTCAAAAAGCAGTTTTGAAACACACTTTTTGCAGAATCTGCAGATGGACATTTGAAGCGCTTTGAGGGCTATGGTAGCAAAGGAAATATCTTCAAATAAAAACTAGGCAGAAGCATTCTCAGAAACATGTTTGTGACTTTTACATTCAACTCACAGAGTTGAAAATACCTACTTATAGAGCAGTTGTGAAACATTCTTTTTGTATTACCTGCAAGTGGATATTTGGACCGTTTTGAGGCCTTCGTTGGAAACGGGAATATATTCACATAAAAGCAGAAGCATTCTCAGAAACTTCTTTGTGATGTGTGCATTCAACACACAGAGAAGAACCTTCCTTTTCATAAAACAGTTTTAAAACACTCTTTTTGAAGAATCCGCAAGTGGGTATTTCAACCGATTTGGGGCCTTCCTTGGAAATGCTTATATCTTCACATAAAACTAGACAGAAGCATTCTCAGAAACTTCTTGTGTTGTGTGCCTTCAACTGACAGAGTTTAGCCTTCCTTTTGATAGAGCAGTTTTGAAACGCTCTTTTTTTAAAATCTGCAAGGGGATATGACGACCGTTTTGAAGCCTTCATTGGAAAAGGGAATATCTTTATATAAAAACTAGACAGAAACACTCTCAGAGATCTGTTTGTGATGTTTGCATTCAGTTCACAGAGTTGAAAGTACCTTTTCATAGAGTAGTTACAAAACAATCCTTTTGAAGGACCTGCAAGTGGATATTTGGACCAATTTCACAACTTCATTGGAATAGGGTATCCCTTCACATAAAAACTAGACAGAAGCATTCTCAGAAACTTCTTAGTGATGTGTGCATTGAACTCACAGAGTGGAACCTTCCTTTTGATAGAACAGTTTTGGTACATTCTTTTTGTAGAATCTGCAAGGAATATTAGGAGCACTTTGAAGTTTTCATTGGAAACGTCAATATCTTCAAATAAAAACTAGGCAGAAGCATTCTCAGAAACTTCTTGTGATGTGCGCATTCAACTCACAGAGTTAAACTTTCCTTTTCATAGAGCAGTTTTGAAACACTCTTTTTGTAGAATCTGCAAGTGGATATTTGGATGGCTTTGAGACTTATGCTGGAAAAGGAAATATCTTCACATAAATACTAGGCAGAAGCGTTCTCAGAAACTACCTTTTGATGTGTACATTCAACTCACAGTGTTGAGCCTTCCTTTTCATAGAGCATTTTTGAAACACTCTTTTTGTAGAATCTGAAAGTGGATATTCAGAGCGCTTTGAGGTCTATGGTACAACAGGAAATGTCTTCAAATAAAAACTGGACTGAAGCATTCTCAGAAACTTCTTTCAGATGTGTGCATTCAACTCACAGATTTCAACAAGACTTTTCAAAGAGCAGTTTTGAAACACTCCTTTTTTAGAATCTGCAAGTGGATATTTGGATCATTTGAGGTCTTCATTGGAAACGGGAATATCTTGAGATAAAAACTAGACAGAAGCATTCTCAGAAACTGCTTTGTGATGTGTGCATTCAAATAACAGAGTTGAACATAACTTCTCATAGAGGAGTTTTGAAAACTTCTTGTTGTAGAATATGCAAGGGGATATTTGCAGGGCCTTGGAGCCTTCGTTGGAAATGGAAATATCTTCAAATAAAAACTATACAGAAGCATTCTCAGAAACTTCTTTCTGATGTGTACATTCAACTCACAGAGTTCAACATAACTTTTCATAGAGGAGTTTTGAAACACTCTTTTTGTAGAATCTGCAAGTGGACATTTGGATTGCTTTAACTCGTTTCGTGGAAATAGAAATATCTTTACAAAAAAAGTAGAAACAAGCATGCTGAGAAACTTCTTTGTGATGTGTGCTTTCAGCTCACAGAGTTGAACCTTCCTTTTTATAGAGCAGTTTTGAAACACTTCTTTTGTTGAATCTGCAAGTGGACATTGGAGAGCTTTGAGGCCTTTGGTGGAAAAGGAAATATCCTCACATAAAAACAAGAATGAAGTATTCTCAGAAACTTCTTTGTGATGTGTGCATTGAGCTCACAAAATTGAAGCTTTCTTTTGATAGAGCAGTTCTGAAACACTCTTTTTGTAGAATCTGCAAGTGGATATTTGGAGTTTTTTGATGTCTTCAGTGGAAACGGGAATATCTTGAAATAAAAACTAGACAGAAGTATTCTCAGAAAGTACTTTGTGATGCGTGTTTTCATATCACAGAGTTGAACTTTTCTTTTGATAGAGCAGTTTTCAAACACTGTTTTTGTCCATTCTGCAAGTGGACATTTGTAGCACTTTGAGGGCTCTGGTGCAAAAGGAAAATCTGCAAATAAAAACTAGACAGAAACATTCTCAGAAACTTCTTTGTGATGTTTGAATTCAACTCACAGACTTGAACAAATCTTTTCATAGAGCAGTTGTGAATCACTCTTTTTGTAGAATCTGCAAGTAGATATTTGGACCAATTTGAGTCCATCATTCGAAACGGGAATATCTTCACATAAATGCTAGAAAGAAGCATTCTCAGAAACTTCTTTGTGCTGTGTGCATTCAACTCGCAGAGTTGAACATTCCTGTTGATAGATCAGGTTTGAAACACTCTTTTTATAGAATCTGTAATTGGATATTTGAAGCGCTTTGAATCCTTCATTGGAAATGGGAATATCTTCAAAGAAAAACTAGACAGAAGCGTTCTCAGAAACTTCTTTGTGATGTGTACATTCAACTCACAGAGTTGAACATTCCTGTTGATAGAGCAGTTTTGAAACACTCTTTTTATAGTATCTGTAAGTGGATATTTGAAGCGCTTTGAATCCTTCATTGGAAGCGGGAATATCTTCAAATAAAAACTAGACAGAAGTATTCTCAGAAACTACTTTGTGATGTGTGAATTCAACTCACAGAGTTGAACCTTTCCTTTGATAGAGTAGTTTTGTAACACTCTTTTTGTAGGATAATCAAGTGGATATTTTTAGCGCTTTGTGGGCTATGGTGGAAAAGGAAATATCTTCACATAAAAACTAGACGGAAACATTCTCAGAAACTCCTTTGGGCTGTTTGAATTCAACTCACAGAGTTGAACATACCTTTTCATAGAGCATTTGGGAAACACTCTTTTTAAGGAATCTGCAAGTGGATATTCTGACTGATTTGAGGGCTTCTTTGGAAACGTTAATAACTTCATATAAAAACAAAGACAGAAGCATTCTGAGAAACTTCTTTGAGATGTCTGCATTCAATTCACAGAGTTGAACATAACTTTTCACAGAGCAGTTTTGAAACACTCTTTTTGTAGTATCGGCAAGTGGATATTTGGACTGCTTTGAGGCCTGTGGTGGAATAGGAAATATCTTCACATAAAAACTAGATGGAAACATTCTCAGAAACTTCTTTGTGATGTGGGAATTCAACTCACAGAGTTGAACCTCCCTTTGGATAGAATAGTTTTGAAACACATTTGTTGTAGTATCTGTAAGTTGACATTTAGAGTGCTTTGAGGACTTCAGTGGAAAAGGAAATATCTTCACATAAAAACTAGACATAAGCATTCTCAGAAACTCCTTTGTGACGGGGGCATTCAACTCACAGAGGTGAACCTTCCTTTTGATAAAGCAGTTTTGAAATACTCCTTTTGTAGAAATTGCAATTGGATTTTAGGAGCACTTTGAAGAGTTCATTGGGAGCGGGTATATCTTCAAATAAAAACTAGACAGAAGCATTCTCAGCAACTACTTTGTGATGTGTGCATGCAACTCACAGAGTTAAACCTTTCTTTTGACAGAGCAGTTTTGAAACACTCTTTTTGTAGGATCTGCAAGTGGATATATGTAGCACTTTGAGGGCTACATTGGAAAAGGAAATATTTTCAAATAAAAACTAGATGGAAGCATTCTCAGAAACTCCTTGATGATGTTTGCATTCAACTCACAGATGTGAACATACCTTTTCATAGAGTAGTTGTGAAACACTCTTTTCGAGGAACCTGCAAGTGGATATTTTGACCAGTATTAGGCATTCTTTGGAAACGTTAGTAACTTCACATAAAAACTAGACAGAAGCATTCTCAGAAACTTCTTTGAGATGTGTGCATTCAATTCTCAGAGTTGAACATAAGTTTTCATAGAGCAGTTTTGAAACACTCTTTTTGTAGAATCTGTAAGCGGATATTTGGACTGCTTTGAGGTCTTCATTGAAAACGGGAATATCTTCACATGAGAATTAGAGAGAAGCATTCTCAGAAACTTCTTTGTGATGTGTGCATTCAACTCAAGGAGTTGAACACATCTTTTCATAGAGCAGTTTTGAAACACTCTTTTTGTAGTTTCTGCATGTGGATATTTGGACTGCTTTGAAGCCTGCGGTGGAGTAGGAAATATCTTCACATAAAAAGTATTCAAAAGCATTCTCAGAAACTTATTTGTGATGTGGGCATTCAACTCACAGATTTGAACCTCCCTTTTGAAAGAGTACTTTTGAAACACTTTTTTTTGTAGAATCTGCAAGCGAACATTTGGAGTCTTTTGAGGCCTTCAGTGGAAAAGGAAATATCTTCACATAAAAACTAGACATAAGCATTCTCAGAAACTTCTTTGTGATATGTGCATTCAACTCCCAGAGTTGAACCTCCCTTTTGATAGAGCAGTTTTGAAACACTTTTTTTGTAGAATCTGCAAGTGGTTATTCAGAGCGCTTTGAGTCCTTTGGTAGAAAAGGAAATATCTTCACCTCAAAACTAGACATAAGATTTCTCAGAAACTTCTTTGAAATGTGCACATTCAATTCATATAGTTGAACATAACTTTTCATAGAGCAGTTTAGAAACACTCTTTTCATAGTATCTGTAAGTGGATATTTGGAAAGATTTGAGGGCTTCATTGGAAATTGGGATATCTTCACATAAAAACTATACAGAAGCATTTTCAGAAACTTCTTTGTGATGTGTGCATTCAATTCACAGAGTTGAACACATCTTTTCATAGAACAATTTTGAAACACTCTTTTAGTAGAATCTACATGTGGATATATGGACAGCTTTGAGGCCTTCGATCGAAAAGGAAATATCTTCACATAAAAACTAGACAGAGGCATTTTCAGACACTACTTTCTGATTTGTGCATTCGACTCACAGAGTTGAACCTTCCTTTTGATAGAGCAGTTTTGAATCACTCTTATTGTAGAATCTGCAAGTGGATATTTGGAGTGTTTGAAGCCTTCGTTGGAATCGGGAATATCTTCAAATAAAAACTAGACAGAATAATTCTCAGAAACTACTTTGTGATGTGTGCATTCACCTCAAAGAGTTGAGCTTTCCTTTTGATAGAACAGCTTTGAAACAGTCTTTTTGTAGAATCTGCAAGTGGATATTTTTAGCGCTTTGAGACCCATGGTAAAAAAGGGAATATCTTCGCATAAAAACCAGACAGAAGCATTCACAGAAACTTCTTTGTGATGTGTGCATTTAACTCACAGATTTGAAACTTCTTTTGATAGAGCAGTTTTGAAACACTCTTTTTGTAGTGTCTTCAAGTGGATATTTGGAGTGTTTTGAGGCCTGTGGTAGAAAAGGGAATATCTTCACATAAAAACTAGACAGAAGCATTCTCAGAATCTTCTCCTGATGTGTGCATTCAATTCACAGAGTTGAATGTTCCTTTTCATAGAGCATTTTTGAAACACTCTTTATGAAGGATCTGCAAGGGAATATTTGGACTTTTTTTGATCTTCATTAGAAACAGGAATATCTTCACATAAAAACTAGACAGAAGTATTCTGAGAAACTTCTATGTGACATGTGCCTTCAACTCACAGAGTTGAATCCTCCTTTTGATAGAGCAGTTTTGAAACAATTTTTCTGTAGAATCTGCAAGGAGATATTTGGACCGTTTTGAGGCCTTCATTGGAAAAGGGAATGACTTCACATAAAAATTAGACAGAAGCATTCTCAGAAAATTCTTTGTGATGTGTGCATTCAAATCACAGAGTTGAACCTTTCTTTCATAGAGCAGTTTTGAAACGCTTTTTTTGAAGAATCTGCAAGTGGACCTTTGGAGGGCTTTGAGGAATTTGGTGGAAAAGGAAATATCTTCACATAGAAACTACATATAAGAATTCTCAGAAACTTCTTTGGGATGTGTGCATTCAACTCACAGAATTGAACTTTCCATTTGATAGAGCAGTTTTGAAACACTCTTTTTGTAGAATCTGTAAGTGGATATTTGGAGCACGTTGAAGCATTCATTGTAAAGGGGAATAACTTCAAATAAAACTAGACAGATCCATTCTCAGACAGTACTTTGTGATGTGTGCATTCAACTCACTGTGTTGACCCTTCCTTTTGATAGAGAAGTTTTGAAACACTCTGTTTCCAGAATCTACAGGTGGATATTTGGAGTACTATGAAACCTTTATTGGAAACGAAAATATCTTCAAATAACAACCAGACAGAAGCATTTTCAGAAACAACTTTCTGATGTGTGCATTCAACTCACAGAATTCAGCCTTGGTTTGGTAGAGCAGTTTTGAAACAGTCTTTTTTTAGAATCTGCAAGTAGATATTTGGAGAGCTTTGAGGTCTATGGTAGAAAAAAAAATATCTTCACATAAAAAGTTGACAGAAGCATTCTCAAAAACTTCTTTGTGATGTGTACATTCAAGTCACAGAGTTGAAACTACTTTTTATAGAGCAGTTTTGAAGCACTGTTTTTGTAGGATCTGAAAGTGGATATTTGGAGCACTTTGAAGCTTTCGTTCCAAAAGAGTTTATCTTCAAATAAAACCTACACAGAATCATTCTCAGAAACTACTTAGTGTTGTGTGCATTCAACTCACTGAGTTGAGTCTTCCTTTTGATAGATCAGTTTTGAAACACTCTTCTTCTAGAATCTGCAAGTGGATATTTGCAGCGCTTTGAGGCCACTGTAGAAAAGGAAATATTTTTCATATAAAAATTAGACAAAGAATTCTCTGAAACTGCTTTCTGGTGTGTGCATTCAACTCACTTAGTTGAACATAACTTTTCAGAGAGTAGTTTTGAAACACTGTTTTTGTAGAATCTGCATGTGGATATTAGGACTGCTTTGAGGCCTTCATTGGAAACGGGAATATTTTCACATAAAATCTAGGCAGAAGCATTTTCAGAATCATCTTTGTGATGTGTGCATTCAACACGCAGAGTTGAACGATCCTTTTGATAGACCTGATGGAAACCCTCTTTTTGTAAAATCTGCAAGTGGATAATTGGAGAGCTTTGAGACCCATGGCAGAAAAGGAAATATCTTCACATAAAAACTAGACAGAAGGGTTCTCAGAAACTATTTTGTGATGTGTCCATTCAACTCACAGAGTTGAACAATCCTTTTGATAGAACAGCTTTGAAACACTGTTTTTGAAGGATCTGCAAGTGGATATATGAGCACTTTGAGGCCTATGCTGGAAAAGGAAATATCTTCACAGAAAAGCTAGACAGAAGCGTTCTCAGAAACTTCTTTGTGATGTGTGCATTCAACTTACAGAGTTGAGCCTTCTTTTTAATAGAGCAGTATTGACACTCTTTTTTTGTAGGATCAGCAAGTGAATATTTGGAGTGCTTTGAGGCCTATGCTGCAAAAGGAAATATCTTCGCATAAAAAGTAGACAGAAGCATAATCTGAAACTTCTTTGTGATCTGTGCATTCAACTCATAGAGTTGAAACTTCCTTTACATAGAGCGGTTTTGAAACACGGTTTTTGTAAAATCTGCAAGTGGATATTTGGAGGTCTTTGAGGGATATGCTGGAAAAAGAAATGTCTTCACATAAAAACTATACAGAAGCTTTATCAGAAACTTCTTTGTGATGTATGCGTTCAATTCCCAGAGTTAAACCTTCCTTCCTTTTGATAGAGCAGTATTGAAACTATCTTTTGGTTGAATTTGCCAGTGGATATTTGGGGCGACTTGAGGCCTACGCTGGAGAAGGAAATATCTTCATATAAAAATTAGACAGAAGTATTCAGAGAAACTTCTTTGTGATGTGTGCATTCAACTCACAGAGTTGTACCTTCTTCTTAATAGGTCAGTTTTGAAATAATGTTTTTGTAGAATCTGCAAGTGAATATTTGGAGCAAATTGAGGCCTATCCTGGAAAAGGAAATGTCTTCACACAAAAACTAGACAGAAGCATTCTCAGAAGCTTCTTTTTAATGTGTGCTTTCAACTCACAGAGTCGAAACTTCCTTTTGAGAGAGCAGTTTTGAAACACATTTCGTAGAATCTGCAAGTGCATATTTGGAGCAATTCGAGGCCTATCCCACAAAAGGAAACATCTTCACATAAAAACTAGATAGAAGCATTCTCAGAAACAACTTTGTGATGTGTGCATTCAACTAACAGAGTTGAACCTTCCATTTGATAGAGCAGACTGGAAACAATCTTTTTGGAGATTCTGCAAGAGGATATTTGGAGAGATTTGAGGCCTATTCTTGAAAAGGAAATGTCTTCACGTAAAAACTAGACAGAAGAGTTCTCAGAAACTTCTTTTTGATGTGTGCATTCAACTCACAGTATTGAACCTTCCTTTTGATAGAGGAGTTTTGAAACACTCTTTTTGTACAATCTGCAACAGGATATTTGAAGCGGTTTGAAACCTATGCTGGAAAAGGAAATATCTTCACCTACAAACTAGACAGAAGCATTATCAGAAACTTCTTTGTGATGTGTGCATTCAACTCAGAGAGTTGAACTTCTCTTTTGATAAAGTAGTTATGAAACACGGTTTTTGTAGAATCTGCAGGTGGATAATACGAACACTTAGAGGCCTATGCAGGAAAAGGAATTATCTTAAAAAAAAAAAAAACTAGACAGAAGCATTATCAGAAACTTCTTTGTCATGTGTGCACTCAACTCACAGAGTTTAACCTTCCTTTTTATACAGCAGTTTTGAAACACTCTTTTTGTAGAATCTGCAAGTGGATATTTGGAGCAATTTCTGTCCTATACTGGAAAAGGAAATATTTTCATGCAAAAATTTGACAGAGGCGTTCTCAGAAACTTCTTTGTGATGTGTACATTACACTCACAGAGTTGAACACTACTTTTGATAGAGCAGTTTTGAAACACTCTTTTTGTAGAATCTGCAAGATGGTATTTGTAGTTGATGGAAGCCTTCTTTGGAAATGGGAACACCTTCAAATAAAAATTACACAGAAGCGTTCTCAGAAACTACTTTGTGATGTGTGCATTCAACTCACAGAGTTGAACCTTCGTTTTGTTAGAACAGTTTTGTAGCCCTCCTTTTGTCGTATCTGCAAGTGAATATTTGGAGCGGTTGAAGCCTCTGTTGGAAAAGGAAATATCTTCACATAAAAACCAGATAGAAGCATTCTTAGAAACTTCTTTGTGTTGTGTCTATGCAACTCATGGAGGTGAGCCTTCATTTTCATAGAGCAGTTTTGAAACACTCTTTTTGTTGTATCTGCTAGTGGGTATTTGGAGAGCTTTGTCGTCTATGCTGCAAAAGGAAATATCTTCACATAAAAACTAGACAGAAGCATTCTCAGAAACTTCTTTATAATGTGTGCATCCAACTGACGGAATTGAAATTTCCTCTTGATAGAGCAGTTTTGAAACACTATTTTTGTTGAATCTGCTAGTGGATATTTGGAGTGCTTTGAGGCGTATGCTGGAAAAGCAAATATCTCCACCTAAAAAGTAGACAGAAGTATTCTCAGAAACTTCTTTGTGAAGTGTGCATTCAATTCACAGAGTAGAAACTTCGTTTTGATAGAGCAGTTTTGAAACACAGTATTTATAGGATCTGCAAGCGGATATTTGGGGCACTTTGAGGCCTATGCTGGAAAAGGAAATATGCCCACATAAAAACTAGACAGAAGCGTTCTCAGAAACTTGTTTGAGATGTGTGCATTCATCTCACAGAGTTGAACCTTCCTTTTGAGAGAACAGTTTTGAATCATAGTTTTTGTAGAATGTGCAAGCTGATATTTAGATCTATTTGAGGCCTGTGCTGGAAAAGGAAATGTCTTCAGATAAAAACTGTACGGACGCATTCTCTGGAACTTCTTTCTGATGTGTGCATTCAGCTCACAGAGTTGAACCTTCTGATTAATAGAGCAGTTTTGAAACAGGCTTTTTGTGTAATCTGAAAGTGGATGTTTGGAGAGATTTGAGACCTTGGCTGGAAAAGGAAATATCTTCACTTAAAAACTAGACAGAAGCGTTCTCAGAAACTTCTTTATGAGGTGTACATTCATCTAACAGAATTGAACGTTCCCTTTGATAGAGCAGTTCTAAAACCCTCTTTTTGTAGAATCTGCAAGTGGCTATTAGGAGCTATTGGGGCCTCTGGTGGAAAAGGAAATATCTTCACATCAAAACTAGAAAGAAGCATTCTCAGAAACTTCTTTGTGATGTGTGCATTTAAGTCACATATTTGAACCTTCTTTTTGTTAGAGCCGTTTTGAAACTCTCTTTTTGTAGAATCTGCAAGCGGATATTTGGAGAGATTGATGCCTATGGTGTACAAGAAAATATCTTCATATAAAAACTAAACAGAAGCAATCAGAGAAACTTCTTTTTTATGAATGCATTCAACCCACAGAGTTGAACCTACCTTTTGATATAACAGTTTTGAAACACAGTTTTTGTAGAATCTGCAAGTGGACATTTGAAGCACTTTGAGGCCTATCCTGGAAAAGCACATCTTCACAGAAAAACTAGACAGAAGCGTTCTCAGAAACTTCTTCGCGATGTGTGCATTCAACTAACAGAGTTGAGACTTCTTTTTAATAGAGCAGTATTGACACCCTCTTTTGTAGAATCTGCAAGTGGGGATTTGGAGTGCTTTGAGGCCTATGCTAGGAAAAGGAAATATGTTCACATAAAAAGTTGACAGAATCATTCTCAGAAACTTCATTTTTATGTATGTATTCAACTGACAGAGTTGAAACTTACTTTCAATAGAGCAGTTTTCAACTGCTGTTTTTGTAGAATATGCAAGTGGATATTTGGAGCACTTTGAGGCGTATGCTTTAAAAGGAAATATCTTCACAAAAAACTAAACATAAGTATACTCAGATACTTCTTTGTAATGTGTGCCTACAGCATACAGTGTTGAACTTTCTTATTGATAGAGCAGTTTTGAAACACTGTTTTTGTGTAATCTGCAAGTGAATATTTGGAGAACTTTGAGGCGTATGCTGGAAAAGGAGATATCCTCACATAAAAACAAGACAGAAGCATTCTTAGAACCTGCTTTGTCATGTGTGCATTCAACTCATAATGTTGAGCCTTCCTTTTGATAGAGCCGTATTGAAACACTGCTTTTGTAGAATCTGCAAGTTCATATTTGGAGCGCTTTGGGGCATGTGGTTGAAAAACAAATATTTTCACATAAAAACGAAACAGAAGCATTCAGAGGAACTTCTTTGTTATGTATGCATTCAACTCACAGGGTTGAACCTACCCTTTGATAGATCAGTTTTGAAACCCTCTTTTTTGTAGAATTTGCAAGTGGATATTTGGAGCGATTGCGTCCTCTGGTGGAAAAGGATATAAATTTACATAAAAACTATACAGAAGCATTCTCAGAAACTTCTACATGACGTGTGCATTCAATTCTGAGCGTTGAGCCTTCCTTTTTATAGAGCAGTTTTGAAAAACTCTTTTTGTAGAAACTGAAAGTGGACATTTGGAGCGGTTTGAGGCCTATGCTGGAAAAGGAAATATCTTCACATAAAAACTAGACAGAAGCATTCTCAGAAACTTCTTCTGATGTGTGCATTCAACTCACAGAGTTGAAACTTCTTTTTAATAGAGCCGTTTTGAAACACTATTTTTGTAGAATGGCAAGTGGATAATTGGAGCTCTTTGTCGCGTATGCTGGAAAAGGAAATATCTTCACATAAAAACTAGACAGAAGTATTCTCAGAAACTTCTTTGTGATGCGTGAATTCAAATCACAGTGTTGAACTATCCTTTTGATTGAATAGTTTTGAAACACTATTTTTGTTGTATCTGCAAGTGGATATTTAGAGCACTTTGATGCCTATGCCAGAAAGGAAATATCCCCTCATAAAAACTGGACAAAAGCATTCTCAGAAACTTCTCTGTGATGTGTGTATTTAACTCAGATATTTGAACTTTCCTTTTGAGAGAGCAGTTTTGAATCACTTTTTTTGTAGAATTTGCAAGTGGATATTTGTAGTGATTTGAGGCCTATGCAGTAAAACGAAATATCTTCACATAAAAACTAGACAGAAGTGTTCTCAGAAACTTCTTTGTGATATCTGCATTCAACTCACAGAGTTAAACCTTACTTTTGAAATACTTTTTTTGTAATCTGCAAGTGGATATTAGGAGCACTTTGAGGCCTATGCTGGAAAATTAAATATCTTCACAGAAAAACAGACAAAATCGTTCTCAGAAATTACTCTGCAATGTGTACATTCACCTCACAGAGTCGTGCCTTCTTTTTAATGCAGCAGCTTTGAAACACTCTTTTTGTACAATATGCAAGAAGATGATTGGAGCACTTTGAGTTCTATGAAGGGAAAAGGAATATCTTCACATAAAAACTAGAGAGAATTATTCTCAGAAACTTCATTGTTATGTACACATTCCACTCACAGAGTTGAACCTTACTTTTGATAGAGTAGTTTTGAAACCTCATTTTTGAAGAATCGGCGAGTGGATAATTGGAGGTCTTAAAGGCCTATTCTAGAAAAGAAAATATCTTCACATAAAAACTAGACAGAAGCATTCTCAGAAACTTCTTTGTGATGTGTGCATTCAACTCATACAGTTGAATCTTTCTTTTGTTAGAGTAGTTTTGAAACACTCTTTTTGTAGAATCTGCAAGTGGATATTTGGAGAGTTTTGAGGCCTATGCTGGAGAAGGAAATATCTTCACATAAAAACTAGATGCAAGTATTCAGAGCAACTTTTTGTGATGTGTGCATTCAATTCACAGAGTTGGACCCTCTTTTTCATAGAACAGTTTTGAAACACTTGTTTTTGTAGAATTTGCAAAGAAATTGCAAATTTCCTTGTGAAGGAAATACCTTCACAGACAAACTTGACAGAAGTGTTCTCAGAAACAACTTTGTGATGTGTACATTCAACTCACTGAGATGAACATTCCTTTTAATAGAGCAGTTTTGAAACACTGTTTTTGTAGAATCTGCAAGTGGATATTTGGAGCACTTTGAGACATGTGGTAGAAAAAGAAATATCTTTACATAAAAACGAGACAAGCATTCTCGGAAACTTCTTTGCTATGTATGCATTCATCTCTAATAGTTGAACTTAACTTTTGATAGAGCAGTTTAGAAACCTTGTTTTCTTAGTATCTGCAAGTGGATATTTGGAGCGATTGTGGCCTCTGGTGGAACAGAAAATATCTTCACTTACAGACAAGGCAGACGCATTCCCATAAGCTTCTTTGTGATGTGTGCATTCAACTCACAGAGTTGAGCCTTCCTTTGGTATACGAGTTTTGAAACACTGTTTTTGTAGAATCTGCAAGTGGATATTTAGAGCACTTAGAGGCCTATGCTGGAAAAGGAAATATCTTAATTTAAAAACTAGACAGAAGCATTCTCAGAAACTTCTTTGTGATATGTGCATCTAACTCACAGAGTTGAAACTACCTATTGATAGAGCAGTTTTGCGGCAACCTTTTTGTAGAATCTGCAAGTGGATATTTGGAGAGATTTGAGTCCTACGCTGGAAAAGGAAATATCTTCACATAAAAACTAGACAGAACTATTCTCAGAAACTTCTTAGTGATTTGTGTATTCAACTCACAGAGTTGAACCTTCTTTTTAATAAAACACTTTTGAAACACTCTTTTTGTAGAATCTGCAACGGATATTCGGAGCATTTTCAGGCATATGTTGGAAAAATAAATATCTTTGAATAAAAACTAGACAAAAGCATTCTCAGAAATTTCTTTGTTACGTACGCATTCCACTCACAGAGTTGAACCTTAATTTTGATAGAGCAGTTTTGAAACACTCTTTTTTTAGAATCTGCAAGTGGATATTTGAAGATCTTTGAGACCTATGCTGGAGAAGGAAATATCTTCACATAAAAACTATACAGAAGCATTCAGAGGAACTTCTTTCAGAATTGTGCATTCAACTCACAGTGTGGAACGTTCCTTTTGATAGAACAGTTTTGAAACGCTGTTTTTGTAGAATCTGCAGGTGGATATTTGGAGCAATTTGAGGGTTATGCTGGAAAAGCAAATATCTTCACATAAATACATGACAGAAGCATTCTCAAAAACTTCTTTGAGATGTGTGCATTCAAGTCATAGATTTGAACGTTCCTTTTCATAGAGCAGTTTTGAAACTCTCTTTTTGTAGAACCTGCAAGGGGATATTTTGACTTATTTAAGGCCTTTGTTGGAGTCAGGAATATCTTCACATAAAAACTAGACAGAAGCATTCTCAGAAACTTCTTTGTGATGTTTGCATTCAACTCACAGAGTTGAACCTTCTTTTTGATACAGCCGTTTTGAAAGACTTTTTTAATAGAATCTGCAAGTGGACAATTTGTGTGCTTTGAGGCCTTTTGTAGAAAAGGAAATATCTACACATAAAAACTAGACAGAAGAATTCTCAGAGACATCTTCATGATGAATGCATTCAACTCACAGAGTTAAAACCTCCTGTTGATAGAGCAGTTTTGAAACTCTCTGTTTGTAGAATCTGCAAGTGAATATGTGGAGCGCTTTGAAGCCTTCGTTGGAAACGGGAATATCTTCAAATAAAAACTGAACAGAAGCATTCTCAGAAACTATTTTGTGATGTGTGCATTCAACTCAGGGAGTTGAACCTTTCTTTTGATAGAGCAGTTTTCAAGCACTCTTTTTGTATAAGCTGCAAGGGGACATTTATAGCACATTGAGGGCTATGGTGGAAAAGGAATTATCTTCAAATAAAAAACACACAAAAGCATTCTCAGAAACTTCCTTGGGAGGATTGCATTCAAATCACAGAGTTGGAGATATCTTTTCATAAAGCAGTTGTGAAACAGTCTTTTTGAAGTACCTACAAGTGGATATTTGGACCGATTTGAGGCCTTCATTGGAAAAGGGAAAATCTTCACATAAAAACTAGATAGAATAATTTTGAGAAACTTCTTTGTCATGTGTGCATTAAACTCACAGATTTGAACACAACTTTTCATAATGAAGTTTTGAAACATTCTTTTTGTACAATCTGCAAGTGGATATTTGGACCGCTTTGAGGCCTTCATTGAAAATGGGAATATCTTCACATAGAAAGTAGACAGAAGAATTCTCAGAAACTTACTTGTGACGTGTGCATTCAACTCACAGAGCTGAACATACCTTTTCATAGAGCAGTTGTGAAACACTCTTTTTGAAGAACCTGCATGTAGATATTTGGACCGATTTCAGTCCTTCTTTGGAAACCGGAATATATTCACATAAAACCTACACAGAAGCATTCTCAGAAACTATTTTGAGATGTGTGCATTCAACTCACAGAGTTGAACAAAACTTTTCATACAGCAGTTTTGAAACACTCTTTTTGTAGAATCTGCAGGTGGATATTCGGAGCGCTTTGAGGCAAATGGTAGAAAAGCAAATATTGTCACATAGACACTAGAAAGAAACATTCTCAGAAACTTCTTTGTGATATGTGCATTCAACCCACGTAGTTGAACCTTCCTTTTGATAGAGCAGTTTTGAAACACATTTTTTTGTAGAATCAGAAGGAGGAGATTTGGAGTTCTTTGAAGCCTTCTTTGGAAAAGGGAATATCTTCAAAAAAATATAGACAGTAGCATTCTCAGAAACTGCTTTGTGATGCGTGCTTTCATGTCACAGAGTTGAACATTCCTTTTGATAGAGCAGTTTTGAAAGACTCTTTTTTTAGAATCTGGAAGTGGATATTTGGAGGACTTTGAAGCCTTCATTGGAAACGGGAATATCTTTACATAATAACTAGACAGAAGCATTCTCAGAAACTACTTTTTGATGTGTGCATTCAACTCACAGATTTGACCCTTCCTTTTGATAGAGCAGTTTTGAAACACTCTTTTTGTAGAATTTCCAAGGGATATTTGGACTTCTTTGAGGCATATGGTAGAAAAGGGAATATCTTCACATAAAAACTAGACAGAAGAATTCTCAGAAACTTCTTTGTGATGTGTGCATTCAACTCACAGAGTTGAACCTTCCTTTTGGTAGACCAGTTGTGAAACACGCTTTTTGTAGAACCTCCAAGTGGATATTTGGACTAATTTGAAGCTTTCATTGGAAACGGGTATATCTTCACATAAAAACTGGACAGAAACATTCTCAGAAAATTCTCTGTGATGTGTGCATTCAACTCACAGAGTTGAACCTTCCTTTTGACAATCGTTCTGATACACTCCTTTTGTGGTATATGCTAGTGGATATTTGGACCACTTCGAAGCCTTCATTGGAAAGAGGAATGTCTTCACATAAAAACTAGACAGAAGTATTCTCAGAAACTTCTTTCTGATGTGTGCATTCAACTCACAGAGGGGTTGAAACTTCCTTTTGATAGAGCAGTTTTGAATTACTGTTTATGTACAATCTGCAAGTGGATATTTTGAGCAATTTGAAATCCTCGTAGGAAACAGGAATATCTTCAAATTAAAAGTAGACAGAAGCACTCTCAGAAACTTCTTTGTGATGTTTGCATTCACCTCACGGAGTTGAACATATCTTCTCATATATCACTTGTGAAACACCCTTTTTGAAGAACCTGCAAGTGGATATTTGCATCGATTTGAGGCCTTCATTGGAAACGGGAATTTCTTCACATAAATCTAGATGGAAGAATTCTCAGAAACTTCTTTGTGATGTGTGCATTCAACTCACAGAGTTGAACATAACTTTTCATAGAGGAGTTTTGAAACCCTCTTTCTGTAATATCTGCAAGGGGATATTTGGACCGTTTTGAGGCCTTCTTTGGAAACGGGAATATCTTCACATAAAAACTAGACAGAAGCATTCTCAGAAACTTCTTTATGATGAGTCCATTAAACCCACAGCGTTGAACCTTCCTTTTGATACAGCAGTTTTAAAACACACTTTTTGTAGAATCTGCAGCAGTATATATGGACTGTTTTGAGGCCTTTGTTGGAAACAGGAGTACCTTTACATAAAAAACAGACAGAAGCATTCTAAGAAACTTCTTAGTGATGTGTGCATTCAGCTCACAGAGTTGGACCTTCCATTTGACAGGGCTGTTTTGAAAAGCTCTTTTTGTAGAATCTAAAAGCAGAGATTTGGCGCGCTTTGAGTCCTTCCATGGGAAAGGAAATATCTTCAAATAAAAACTAGACAAAAGCATTCTCAGTAACTTCTCTGTGATGTTTGCACTCAACTCACAGAGTTGAACCTTCCTTTTGATAGAGCAGTTTTGAAATAATCTTTTGGTAGAATCTGAAGGTGTATATTTGGACTGCTTTCAGTCCTATTGTAGAAAAAGGAATATCTTCACATACAAACTAGACAAGAATTCTCAGCCACTTGTTTGTGATTTGTGCGTTGAACTAAAAGAGATGAACCTTCCTTTTGATGGAGCAGTTTTGATACACTCTTTTTGTAGAAACTGCAAGTGAATATTTTGAAAGCTTTGAAGACTTCTTTGGAAAAGGGACTATCTTCAAATGAAAACTAGACAGAAGCATTCTCAAAAACTACTTTGGGATGTTTGCATTCACCTCACAGAGTTGAACATACCTTCTCATAGAGCAGTTGTGAAACACTCTTTTTGAAGAACCTGCAAGTGCATATTTGGAGTGCTTTGAAGTCTTCGTTGGAAACGGGAATATCTTCAAATAAAAACTAGACAGAGGCATTCTAATAAACTTATTTGTGATGTGTGCATTCAACTCACAGAGCTGAACATAACTTTTCATATAAGACTTTTGAAACCCTCTTTTTGTATAATATGCAAGGGGATATTTTGACCGTTTTGACCCACTGTTGGAAACCGGAATATCTTCTTATAAAAACTAGACAGAAGCATTCTCAGAAACTTCTATATGATATTTGCATTCAACTGACAGAGTTGAACATACCTTTTCATAGAGCAGTTTTGAAACACACTTTTTGAAGAACCTGCAAGTGGATATATGGACCGATTTGAGTTCTTGGTTGGAAACGGGAATATCTTCACCTAAAAACTAGACAGAAGCATTCTCTGGAACTTCTTTGTGATGTCTAGATTCAACTTACATAGTTCAACATAATTTTTGATAAAGCAGTTTTGAGACACTCTTTTTGTAGAATTTGCAAGTGGATATTTGGAGGGCTTTGAGGCCTATGGTAGAAAAGGAAATATCTTCAAAGAAAAACTAGACAGAAATATTCTAAGAAACTACTTTGTGATGTGTGCATTCAACTTACAGAGAAGAACATTTCTTTTGATAAATCAGTTTTGAAAAACTCTTTTTGTATAACCTGTGTGTGGATAATTTGAGCGTTTTGAGGCCTATGGTAGAAAAGGAATTATCTAAACATAAAAACTAGACAGATGCATTCTCATAAACTTCTTTATTATGTGTGCATTCAACTCACAGAGTTGAATCTTTGTTTTAACAGAGAACTTTTGAAAAACTCTTTTTGTAGTATATGCAAGTGGATATTTGGAACCCTTTGAAGCCTTCATTGGAAATGGGAATATCATAAAATAAAAACTAGAGAGAAGCATTCTCTGAAACTTATTTGTGATGGGGGCATTCAACTCACAGAGTTGAGCCTTCCTTTTGACAGAGCAGTTTTGAAACACTCTTTTCATAGTATCTGCAGGTGGATATTTGGAGCGCTTTGAATCCTATGGTGGAAAAGGAAATATCTTCACATAAAAACTAGACAGAAGCATTCTCAGAAACTTCTTTGTGATGTGGGCATTCAACTCACAGAGTTGAAGCTTCCTTTTTATACAGCAGTTTTGAAACACTCTTTTGTACAATCTGCAAGGAGATATTTGGACCGTTTTGGGGTGTTCATTGGGAATGGGAATATCTTCAAATAAAAACTAGACAGAAGCATTCTCAGAAAGTACTTTGTGATGAGTGCATTCAACTCACAGCAGTGAGCCTTCCTTTTGATAGAGCAGTTTTGAAACACTCTTTTTGTGGAATCTGCAGGTGGATATTTGGAACGTTTTGAGACCTATGGAAGAAAAGGAAATATCTTCAGATAAAAACTAGACAGAAGCATTTTCAGAAACTTCTTTGTGATGTTTGCATTCAACTCACAGAGTTGAAATTTCCTTTTGATAGAGCAGTTATGAAACAATTTTTTTGTAAAATCTGCAAGTGGACATTTGGTGTGCATTGAGGCCTTCGGTGGACAAGGATATATCTTCACCTATAAACTAGACAGAAGCATTCTCAGAAACTTCTTTGTGATGTGTGCATTCAACTCACAGTGTTTAACACACGTTTTCATAGAGCAGTTCTGAAGCACTCTTTTTGAAAGATCTGCAATTAGATATTTGGTCCGATTTGAAGCCTTCTTTGTAAACGGGACTATATTCACATAAAAAGTAGACAGAATCATTCTCAGAAACTTCTTTGTGATGTGTTCATTCAACACACGGAGTTAAACCTTCCTTTCGATACAGTAGTTTTGAAACACTCTTTTTGTAGAATCTCCAAGGGGATATTTGGAACGTTTTAAGGCCTTTGTCGGAAACGGGAATATCTTCCCATAAAAACTAGACAGAAGCAGTCTCAGAAACTTCTTTGTGATGAGCGAATTCAACTCACAGAGTGGAACCTTCTGCTTCGTAGAGCAGTTTTAAACACACTTTTTGTAGAATCTGCACGTGGATATTTGAAGAACCTTGAAGTTATAGTTGGAAACGGGAAAATCTTCAAATAAAAACTAGATAGAAGAATTCTCAGAAAATACTATGCTATGTGTGCATTCAAATCACAGAGTTCAACCTTTCTTTTGATAGAGTAGTTTTGAAACACTCTTTCTGTGGATTCTGCAAGTGGACATTTGTAGCACTATGAGGGCTATCGTGGAAAAGGAAATATCTTCAAAAAAAAAAAAAAAGACAAAAGCATTCTCTTTGAAGAACCTGCAAGTGCATATTTAGACCAAAGTGAGGCCTTCTTTGGAAACCGGAATATCTTCATATAAAAACTAGACAGAAGCATTCTCAGAAACTTCTTTGTTATGTGTGCATTCAACTCACAGAGTTGAACCTTCCTTTTGATAGAGCAGTTTTGAAACACACTTTTTGTATAATCTGCAAGGCATATTTGGAGTACTTTCAGGCCTATGGTAGAAAAACACTCTTTTTGTAGAGTGTGCAACTGGATATACGGAATGCTTTGAGGAATTCGTTGGTAACGGGAATATCTTCACATTAAAACTAGACAGAAGCATTCTCAGGAACTTCTTCGTGATGTGTGCATTCAACTCCCAGAGTTGAACCTTCCTACTGATTGGGCAGTTTTGAAATACTCTTTTTGTAGAATCTGCAACTGGATGTTTGGAGCGCTTTGAAGCCTTCATTGGAAACAGGAATATCTTTAAATATAAACTAGACTGAAGAATTCTCAGAAACTACTTTGTGGTGTGTGCATTGAACTCACAGAGTTGACTCTTTGTTCTTAACAGAGCAGTTTGAAACACTCTTTTTGTAGAACCTGCAAGTGGATATTTGTAGCGCCTTGAGGGCTATGGTGGAAAAGGAAATATCTTCAATTAAAAACTATACGGAAGCTTTCTCAGAAACAACTTTCTGATGTTAGCATTCAACTTACAGAGTTGAATACACGTTTTCATAGATCAGTAGAGAAGCACCCTTTTTGAAAAACCTACCAGTGGGTATTTGCACCGTTTTCATGCCTTCATGGGAAACTGGAATAACTTTACATAAAGACTAGACAGAAGCATTCTCAGAAGCTTCTTTGTGATGTCTGCATTCAACTCACAGAGTAGAACGTTCCTTTTGATAGAGCAGTTTTGAAACACTTTTTTGGGGGAATCTGCAAGTGGACATTTGAAGTGCATTGAGGCCTTCGGTGGACAAGGAAATATCTTCACCTATAAACTATACAGAAGCATTCTCAGAAACTACTTTGTGATGTGTGCATTCAACTCACAGAGTTGAACCTTCCTTTTGATAGAGCAGTTTTGGAACACTCTTGTAGAATCTGCAAGTAGATATTTGAAGAGCTTTGAAGCTTTGGTTGGAAACGGGAATAGTTTCAAACAAAAACTAGACAGAAGAATTCTCAGAAACTACTATGTGATGTGTGCATTCAACTCACAGAGTTGGACCTTCCTTTTGATAGAGCAGTTTTGGAAAACTCTTTTTGTGGAATCTGCAAGTGGACATTTGTAGTGCTCTCAGGGCTATGGTAGAAAAGGAAAGATTTTCAAAAAAAACTAGACAGAAGCATTCTGAGAAACTTCTTTGAGATATTTGCATTCAACTCACAGAGTTGAACATACCTTTTCATAGAACAGTTGTGAAACACTCTTTTTGAAGAACCTGCAAGTGGATATTTAGAACGAATTGAGGCCTTCTTTAGATACGGGAATATCTTCACATAAAAACTAGACAGAAGCATTCTCAGAAACTTCTTTGTGATGTGTGCATTCAACTCACATAGGTGAACATAACTTTTCATAGAGCAGTTTTGAAACACTCTATTTGTAGTATCTGCAAGTGCATATTAGGACCGCATTTATGCCTTCTTTGGAAAAAGGAATATCTTCACAGAAAAACTAGACAGAAGCATTCTCAGAAACTTCTTTGTGATGTGTGCATTTAGCTCAAAGAGTTGAACCATCCTTTTGATAGAGCAGTATTGACACCCTCTTTTTGTAGAATCTGCAATTGGATATTTGACCTATTTGAGACCTTCATTGTAAACGGGAATGTCTTCACATAAAAACTAGACAGAAGCATTCTCAGAAACTTTTTTGTGATGTGTGCATTTAACTCACAGTGTTGAACGTTCCTTTTGATTGAGAAGTTTTGAAACGCTCTTTTTGTAGAATCTGCAACTGGATATATGGACTGCTTTGAGGCCTTCATTGGTAACGGGAATAATTTCCCACAAGAACTAGACGGAAGTATTCTCAGAAACTACTTTGTGATGTGTGCATTCTACTCGCAGAATTAAAGTTTTCTTTCAATAAAGCAGTTTTGAACCACTCTTTTCTAGAATCTGCAAGGGGATATTTGGAGCGTTTTGAGGCCTTCGTTGGAAATGGGAATATCTTCACATAAAAATTGGACAGAAGCATTCTCAGAAACTTCTTTCTGGTGTGTACATTGAACTCACAGATTTGAACCTTCCTTTTCATAGAGCAGTTTCGAAAAACCTTTTTTGTAGAATCCACAAGAGAACATTTGGAGGGCTTTGAGGCAAAGGCTTTGGTGGAAAAGGAAATATCTTCACATAAAAACTAGGCAGAAGCATTCTCAGAAACTTCTTTGTGATGTGTGCATTCAACTCACAGATTTGAACCTTCCTTTTGATATAGCAGTTTTGGAACACTCTTTTTGTGGAATCTGCAATTGGATATTTGAAGCACTTTGAAGCTTTGGTTGGAAAAGGGAATATCTTCAAATAAAAGCTAGACAGAAGAATTCTCAGAAACTACTATGTGATGTGTGTATTCAATTCACAGAAATGAACCTTTCTTTTGATAGAGTAGATTTGAAACACTCTTTTTGTGGAATCTGCAAGTGGACATTTGTAGCCCTTTGAGGGCTATGGTGAAAGGAAATATCTTCAAAATAAAACTAGACAGAAGCATTCTCATAAACTTCTTTGTGATGTTTGCATTCAACTCACAGAGTTGAACATACCTTTTCATAGAGCATTTCTGAAACCCTCTTTTTGAAGAACCTGCAAGTGGATATTTAGACTGAATTGAGACCGTCTTTGGAAACGGGAATATCTTCATATAAACCTAGAAGGAAGCATTCTCAGAAACTACTTTGTGATGTGTCCATTCAACTCACAGAGTTGAACATTCTTTTTGATAGAGCAGTTTTGAAACCCTCTTGTTGTATAATCTGCAAGGGGATATTTGGAGCACTTTCAGGCCTATGATAGAAAAGGAAAGAGCTTCACAAAAAAACTGGACAGAAGCATTCTCTGAAACCTCTTTGTGATGTGTGTATTCAACTCAGAGAGTTGAATCTTCCTTTTGACAGAGCAGTTTTCAAACACTCTTTTAGTAGAATCTGCAAGTGGATATTTGGACCGCTTTAAGGCCTTCATTGGAAACGGGAATATCTTCACATAAAAATTAGACAGAAGCATTCTCAGAAACGCCTTCATGATGTGTGCATACAACACACAGAGCTAAACTTTCCTTTTCATAGAGCATTTTCAAAACACTCTTTTTGTAGAATCAGCAAGGGGATATTTAGACCGATTTGAGTCCTTTGCTGGAAACGGGAATATCATCACATAAAAACTGTACAGAAGCATTCTCAGAAAATTATTTGAGATGTCTGCATTCAACTCTCAGAATTGAACCTTCCGTTTGATAGAGCAGATTTGAAACTCTCTTTTTGTACAATTCGCAATAGGATATTTGGACAGTTTTGTGGCCTTCTTTGGAAACGTGTATATCTTCAAATAGAAACTAGTCAGAAGATTCTCAGAAACAACTTTGTGATGAGTGCATTCAACTCACAGAGTTGAGACTTCCTTTGATAGAGCAGTTTTGAGACACTCTTTTTGAAGAAACAGCAGGTGGTTATTTGGAGCGCTTTGAGACCTACGGTACAAAAGGAAATACCTTCACATAGAAACAGGACAGAAACATTCCCATAAACTTCTTTTTGATGTGTCCATTCAACTCACGGAGGTGAGCCTTCATTTTGATAGACCAGCTTTGAAACACTCTTTTGTAGAATCGGCAAGTGGATATTTTGAGCTCTTCAAAGACTTCATTGGAAGTGATAATATCTTCAAATAAAAACAAGACAGAAGCATTCTCAGCAACTACTTTGTGATGTGTGCATGCAACTCAAAGAGTTGAGCATTTCTTTTGATAGAGCAAATTTGAAACACTCTTCTTTTATAATATGCAAGTGGACATTTGTAGAGCTTTGAGGGCTGTGGTAGAAAAGGAAATAACTTCAAATAAAAACTAGACAGAAGCATTCTGAGAAACTTCTTTGTGACTTGAACCTTCCTTTTGATAGAGCAGTTTTGAATCACTTTTTCTGTATGATCTACAAGTGAACATTTGGGGTGCTTTGAGGCCTTCAGTGGAAAAGGAAATATCTTCACACAAAAACTAGACAGAAGCATTCATAGAAACTTCTTTGAGATGTGTGCATTCAACACACAGAGTTGAACCTTCCTTTTGATAGAGCAGTGTTGAAACACACTTTTTGTAGAATCTGCAAGTGGATATTTGGAGCACTATGAAACATTCACAGGAAACCGGAATATCTTCAAATAAAAAGTAGACAGAAGCATACTCAGAAAGTACCTTGTGGTGTGAGCATTGAACTCACAGAGTTGACCCTTTGTTTTTAACAGAGCAGTTTGAAACACCCTTTTTGTAGAACCTGCAAGTGGACATTTGTAGTGCTTAGAATGCTATGATGGAAAAGGAAATATCTTCAAATAAACACTACACAGAAGGATTCTCAGAACTTCTTTGATATGTTTGCATTCAACCCACAGAGTTGAATACACGTTTTCATAGAGCAGTTGTGAAGCACCCTTTTTGAAGATCCTACCAGTGGATATTTCCACCGATGTGATGCCTTCATTGGAAACGGGAATAACTTTTCATAAAAACTAGACAGAAGCATTCTCAGAAACTTCTTTGTGATGTGTGCATTCAACTCACAGAGTTGAACCTTCCTTTTGATAGAGCAGATTTGAAGCTCTCTTTTTGTAGGATCTGCTAGTGGATATTTGCAGCACATTGAAGCCTATACTGGAAAAGGGTATATCTTCACATGAAAACTAGACAAAAGCATTCTCAGAAACTCCTTTGTGATGTGTGCATTCAATTCACAGAGTTAAACCTTCCTTTTGATAGAGCAGTTTTGAAACACTCTTTTTGTAGCTCTGCATGTGGATATTTGGTGCGCTTTGAGGCCAATGCTCTGAAAGTAAATATCTTCACTTAAAAACTAGACAGAAGCATTATCAGAAACTTCTTTTTGATGTGTGCATTCAACTCACGAGATTGAACCTTCCTTTTGAGAGAGCAGTTTTGAATCACTGTTTTTGTTGAATCTGCTGCTGGATATTTGGAGTCATTTGAGGCCTATGCTGGAAAAGGAAATATCTTCACATAAAAACTACAGAGTAGCATTCTCAGAAACTTCTTTGTGATGTAGGCATTCAACTCAAGGAGTTGAACCTTCCTTTTAACAGAGCAGTTTTGAAACACTTTTTTTGTAGCATCTGTAAGTGGATATTTGGAGTGCTTTGAGGCCAAAGCTGGAAAAGAAAATATCTTCTCATAAAAACCAGACAGAAGTATTCTCAGTAACGTCTTTTGGATGTTTGCTTTCAACTCACAAAGTTGATCTTTCCTTTTGATAAAGCAATTTTTAAACACAGTTTTTAGAGAATATGCAAGTGGATATTTGGAGCACTTTGAGGACTATGCTGGGAAAGGAAATATCTTCACATAAAAACTAGACAGAAGAATTCTCAGAAACTACTTTGGGATGTGTGCATTCAATTCACAGAGTTGAACCTTCCTTTTGATTGAGCAGTTTTGAAACACACTTTTTGTAGAACATTCAAGTGGATATTTGGGGCTATTTCATCCTCAGGTGGAAAGGGAAGTATCTTAACATAAAAAAAAGATGGAAGAGTTCTAAGAAACATGCCTCTGCTGTGGGAATTCAACTCACAGAGTTGAATCCTACTTTTGATAGAGCAGATTTGAAAAACACTTTTTATAGAATCTGCAAGTGGATATTTGGAGCACATTGAGGACTATGCTGCGAAAGAAAATATCTTCTCATAAAAACAAGAGAGTAGCACTCTCAGAAACTTCATTGTGATGTATGAATTCAACTCACGGAGTTGAACGTTCATTTTGATAGAGCAGTTTTGAAACACTCCATTTGTAGAATCTGCAAGTGAATATTTGGAGTGCTTTGAGGCCAAAGCTGGAAAAGAAAATATCTTCACATAAAAACTAGAGAGAAGCATTGTTGGAAACTACTTTTTGATGTGTGCATTCAACACACAAAGTTGAACCTTCCTTTTCATACAGCAGATATGAGACACAGTTTTACAGAATCTGCAAGTCGATGTTTGGAATATTTGTAACAGTTTGAGGCCTATGCTGGGAAAGGAAATATCTTCACATAAAAACTAGACAGAAGCATTCGCAGAAACATCTTTCGATGTTTTCATTCAACTCATGGAGTTCAACATTTCTTTTGATAAAGCAGTTTTGAAACACTCTTTTTGTAGAATCTGCAAGTGAATATATTTAGCGCTTGGAGGCCTAAGCTGGAAAACGAAGTATCTTCACATGTAAACAAGACAGAAGCAATCTCAGAAACTACTTTGTGATGTGTGCATTCAACTCACAGAGTTCAACCTTCCTTTTGAAACAGCAGTTTTGAAACTCTCTTTTTGTAGAATCTACAAGTGGATATTTGGAGTGCTTTGAGGCCTATGCTGGAAAAGGAAATATCTTCACATAAAAACTAGACAGAAGCATTCTGAGAAACTTCTCTGTGATGTATGCACTCAACTAACAGAATTGAACTTTGTTTGATGGGGCAGTTTTCAAACACTCTTTTTGTAGAATCTGTACGTGGATATTTGGAGCACCTTGAGGCCTATGCTGGAAAATCAAATATTTTCAAATAAAAACTAGAGAGAAGCATTCTCAGAAACTTCTTTAGATGTGTGCATTCGACTCGCACAGTTGAACCTTCCTTTTCATAGAGCAGTTTGGAAACACTGTTTTTATAGAATCTGCAAGTGGACATTTGGAGCACTTTGAGGCGAATCCTGGAAAAGGAAATATCTTCACATAAAAACTAGACAGAAGCATTCTCAGAAACTGATTTGTGATGTGTGCATTCAACTCACAGAGTTGAAACTTCCTTTTGATAGAGCAGTTTTGAAATACTCTTTTTGTGGAATATGCAAGTGGATATTTAGAATTATTTCATCCTCTGGTGGAAAACGAAATATCTACACATAAAAAGCAGACAGAAGGTTTCTCAGAAACTTGTCTGTGTTGCGTGCATTCAACTCACAAAGTTGAACATTCCTTTTGATAGAGCAGTTTTGAAACACTCTTTTTATATAATCTGCAACTGAATATTTGAAGCCCTTTAAGGCCTATGCTGGAAAATGAAATCTTTTCACATAAAAACTAGACAGAAACATTCTCAGAAACTTCTTTGAGATGTGTGCATTCAATTCACAGAGTAGAACATTTCTTTTGATACAGCAGTCTTGAAACACACCTTTTGCAGAATCTGCAAGTGGTTATTTGGAGCACTTTGAGGCCTCTGCTTCAAAAGGAAATATCTTCACATAAAAAGTAGAGAGAGACATTCACAGAAACTGCCTTGTAATGTGAGCATTCATGTCACAGACTTGAACCTTCCTTTTGATAGAGCAGTTTTGAATCACTCTATTTGTAGAATCAGCAAGTGGATATTTGGAGGGCTTTGAGGCCTAAGATGGAAAAGGAAATATCTTCACATAGAACAAGACAGAAGTATTCTCAGAAACTTCTTTGTGATGTGTGTATTCAACTCACAGAGTTGAACCACCCTTTTGATAGAGCTGTTTTGAAACACTCTTTTTGTAGAATCTTGAAGTGGATATTTGGAGCGAAAAGGCCTATGCTGGAAAAGGAAATATCTGCCCATAAAACGTAGAGAGAAGCTTTCGCAGAAACTTCTTTGTGATGTTTGCAATCAACTTTCAGTTTTGAAACCTCCTTTTGATAGAGCAGTTTTGAAACACTATTTTTTTAGAATCTGCAAGTGGATATTTGATGCCATTTAACGCCTATGTTGGAAAATGAAATATCTTCTCACAAAAACTAGACAGAAGCTTTCTCAGACGCTTTTTTGTGATGTGTGCATTCAACCCAGAGAGTTGAACATTTCTTTTGATAGAGCAGTTTTGAAACACTCTTTTTGTAGAATCTGCAAGTGGATTATTGGAGCGCTTTGAGGCCTATGTTGGAAAAGGAAATATCTTCACATAAAAACTAGTCAGAAGCATTCTCAGAAATTTCTTTTTTATTTGTGCTTTCAACTCACACAGTTGAACCTTCCTTTTGATAGAGCAGTTTTGAAACACTCTTTTTGCAGGATCTACAAGTCGATATTTGGAGAACATGGAGGCCTATGCTGGAAAAGGACATATCTTCACATAAAAACTATGCAGAACCATTCTCAGCAATTTCTTTGTGATAGCTGCATTCAACTCACAGAGTTGAACCTTCCTTTTGATAGAGAAGTTTTGAAACACGCTGTTTATAGAATCTGTAAGAGGATATTTGAAGCCCTTGAAGACCTATGCTGGAAAAAGAAATATCTTCACATAAAAACTAGACAGAAGCGTTCTCAGAAACTTCTTTATGATGTGTGCATTAAAGTCTCAGAGTTGAACCTTCCTTTTGATAGAGCAGTTTCGAAACACACTTTTAGTAGAATCTGCAAGAGGATATTTGTAGCTGTTTGAGGCCTATGCTGGAAAAGGAAATATCTTCCCATAAAAACTAGAGAGAAGCATTCTCAGAAACTTCATTTTGCTGCATGCATTCAACTCACAAAGTTGAACATTCCTTTTTATAGAGCAGTTTTGAAACTCTTTTTGTATAATCTGCAACTGAATATTTGAAGCCCTTTAAGGCCTATGTTGGAAAAGGAAATATCTCCACATAAAAACTAGACAGAAACATTTTCAGAAACTTCTTTGTGGTGTGTGCATTAAATTCACAGAGTTTAACCTTCTTTCTGATAGAGCAGTTTTGAAACACTCTTTCTGTAGAATCTTCAAGTGGATATGTGGAGCAAGTGTGGCCTCTGGTGGAAAAAGAAATATCTTCATACAAAAACTAGACAAATGCGTTCTCCGAAAGTAATTAGTGATGTCTGCTTTCAACTCACACACTTGTACCTTCTTTTTGATAGAGCAGTTTTGAAAGACTCTTTTTGTATAATCTGCAAGTGGATATTAGGAGCGATTGCGGCCTCTGGTGGAAAAGGAAATATCTTCATATAGAAACTAGAAGGAAGCCTTCTCAGAAACTAATTTGTGATGTCTGCTTTCAACTCACAGACTTGTACCTTCTGTTTTATAGAACACTTTGGAAACACCTTTTTCGTAGAAATTGCAAGTGGTTATTTGCAGCTCTTTGAGGCCTATGCTGTAAAAGGAAATAACATCACATAAAAAGTAGAGAGAAGCGTTTTCACAAACTTCTTTGTGATGTGTGCCTTCAACTCCCAGAGTTGAACTTTTCTTTTGATAGAGCAGTTTTGAAACACTATTTTTAGAGAATCTGCAAGTGTATATATGGAGCACTTTGAGCAGTATCCTGGAAAAGGAAATATCTTCACATAAAAACAAGACAGAAGCATTCTCAAAAATTTCTTTGTGACATGTGCATTCCACTTATAGAGTTATACCGTCCTTTTGATACAGCAGCTTTGAAACACTCTTTTTGTAGAATTTGCATGTAAATACTCAGAGAGCTTTGAGGCCTAAGCTGGAAAAGGAAATATCTTCACATAAAAACTAGAGAGCAGCATTTTCAGAAACTTCTTTGTTATGTACGCGTTCAACTCACAGAGCTGAACCACCCTTTTGATAGAGCAGTTTTGAAACACTCTTTTTCTAGAATCTGCAAGTGGATATTTGGAGCGCTTTGAGGCCTAACCTGGAAAAGGGAATATCCTCACATAAAAACAAGAGAGAAGCATTCTCAGAAACGTCTTTGTGATGTGTGCATTCAATTCACACTGTTGAACATTCCTCTTGATAGAGCAGTTTTGAAACACTCTTTTTCTAGAATCTGCAGGTGGATATTTTGAGCACTTTGAGGCCTCTGCTGGAAAAGGAAATATCTTCACTTAAAAACTAGACAGAAGCATTCTCAGAAACTTCTTCATGGTGTCTGCATTCAATTCACAGAGTTGAACTTCTTTTTGACAGAGCAGTTTTGAAACACTATTTTTGTAGAATCTGCCAGTGAATATTTGGAGCGCTTTGAGGCCAATGCTCTAAAAGTAAATATCTTCACCAAAAAAGTAGACAGAAGCATTCTAAGAACTTCTTTTTGATGTGTGCATTCAACTAAGAAAGTTGAACCTTCCTTTTGATAGAGCAGTTTTGAAACACTATTTTTATAGAATCTGCAAGTGAATATTTGGAGTACTTTGAGGCCAGTGCTCCAAAAGTAAATATCGTCAAATAAAAACTAGACAGAAGCATTGTCAAGAAACGTTTTTGTGATGTGTGCATTCAATTCACAGAGTTGAACATTCCTTATGATAGAGTAGTTTTGAAACACTCTTTTTGTAGAATCTGCTAGGGGATATTTGGACTGATTTGAGGCATTCATTGGAAACGGGAATATCTTCAATTAAAACTAGACAGAAACATTCTAAGAATCTTCTTCGTGATGTGTACAATCAACTCACAGAGTTGAACCTTCCTTTTGATAGAGTAGTTTTGAAACACTCTTTTTGTAGAATATGCAAGTGGACATTTGGAGAACTTTCAGGCCTTCTGTGAAAAGGAAATATCTTCACTTAAAAAGTAGACAGAAGCATTCTCAGAAACTGGTTTGTGATGGGTGCATTCAATTCACTGAGTTGAACTTTCCTGTTGATAGAGCAGTTATGAAACACTCTTTTTGTAGAATCTGCTTGTAGATATTTGGAGCGATTTGAATCCTTCATTGGAAAAGGGAATATCTTTACATAAAAATTAGACAGAAGCATACTCAGAAATTACTTTGTGATATGCACATTCAGCTCACATAGTTGAACCTGTCTTTTGATAGAACAGATATAAAACACTGTTTTTCTAGGGTCTGCAATGGACATTTTTAGTACTTTGAGGGCTATGGTGGAAAATTAAATATCTTCAAATAAAAACTAGACAGAAGTATTCCCATAAATTTCCTTGTGATGTTTGCATTCAGCTCACAGAGTTGAACATACCTTTTAATAGAGGAGTTGTGAAACACTGTTTTGAGAAACCTGCAAGTGGAAATTTTTTACGATTTCAGGCCTTTGTTGGAAACGGGAATATCTTCACATAAAAACTAGACAGAAGCATTCTCATAAACGTCTTTGTGATGTGCTCATTCAATTCACAGAGTTGAACTTTTCTTTTGATAGAGCAGTTTTGAAACAATTTTTTTGTAGGATCTGCAAGGGGATAATTGGACATATTTGAGGCCTTCTTTGGAAACTGGAATATCTTCACATAAAAGCTGGACAGAAGCATTCTTAGAAACTTCTTTGTGATGTGAGCACTCAACTCACAGAGTTGAACCTTCCTTTTGATAGATCAGTTTTTAAACCCTCTTTCTGTAGATTCTGCAAGAGGACATTTGGAGCGCTTTAAGGCATTCGGTGGAAAAGGAAATATCTTCACATACATACTAGAAAGAAACATTATCAGAAACATCACTGTGATGTGTGCATTCAACTCAATGATTTGAGTCTTCCTGTTGATAGAGCAGTTTGGAAACACTCTTTTTCCAGAATCTGCAAGTGGATATTTTAGCTCTTTGAATCCTTCATTGGAAAAAGGAATATCTTCAAATAAAAACAAGATAGAAGCATTCTCAGAAAATACTTTGTGATACGTATATTCAACTCACAGTGTTAAACCCTTCTTATGATACTGTAGTTTTGAAACGCTCTTTTTGTAGAATCTGCAAGTGGACTTTTGCAGCTCTTTGAGGGCTATGGAGTAAAAAGAATTATCTTTACATAAAAACTAGACAGAAGCATTCTCAGAAACTTCTTTGTGATGTTTTCACACAACGCACAGAGTTGAACATACCTTTTCATAGAGTGGTAGTGTTCTTCAAACACTCTATTTGAAGAACCTGCAAGTGGTTATTTGGACAGATTTGAGGCCTTCATTGGAAACGGGAATATCTTCACAGAAAAACTAGACAGAAGCATTCTCAGAAACTTCTTTGTGATGTTTGCATTCCCCTCACAGAGTTCAATGTAACTTTTCATACAGCAGTTTGGAAACACTCTTTCTTTGGAATCTGCAAGTGGATATTTGGACTGCTTTGAGGCCTTCATTGGAAACGGGAATATCTTCACATAAAAACTAGACAGAAGCATTCTCATAAACTTCTTTTTCATGTGTGCATTCAACTGACAGATTCGAAACTTCCTTTTGGGAGAGGAGTTTTGAAACATTTTGTGTAGAATCTGCAATTGGACAGTTTGAGTGCTTTGAGACCTTCCTGGAAAGGGAAATATCTTCACCTAAAAACTTGACTGAAGCATTCTTAGAAACTTTTTGGTGATGTATGCATTCAAATCGCAGAGTTGTATCTTTCTTTTCATAGACCAGTTTTGAAACACTCTTTTTGTAGAATCTGAAAGAGGACATTTGTAGGACTTTGAGGGCTATGGTGGAAAAGGAAACATCTTCCAATAAAAACCAGACAGAAGCATTCTCAGAAACTTCTTTGAGATATTTGCATTCAACTCATAGAGTTGAACATTCCTTTTAATAAAGCAGTTGTGAAACACTCTTTTAGAAGAACCTGCAAGTGGATATTTGAACCGATTTGGAGCCTTCGTTAGAAACGGGATTATCTTCACATAAAAACTGGACAGAAGAGTTATCAGAAATTACTTTGTGATGTGTGCTTTCAACTCACAGAGCAGATCTTAAGTTTTCATAGAGCAGTTTTGAAACACTCTTTTTGTATAATCTGCAAGGGGATATTTGGACTGTTTCAGGGCTTCATTAGAAACGGAATTATCTTCCCATAAAAACTACACAGAAGCACTCTCAGAAACTTCTTTGTGATGGGTGCATTCAACTCACAGATTTGAACATAACTTTTCATAGAGCAGTTTTGAAACACTTTTTTTGTAGAATCTGCAAGGGGATATTCGGACCAATTTGAGGCCTTCGTTGGAAACTTGAATATCTTCACATAAAAACTAGAAAAAAGCATTGTCAGAAACTTCTTTGTGATGTGTGCATTCAACTCAAAGAGTTAAACCTTCATTTTGATAGAGCAGTTTTGAAACCTTTTTTTGTGGAATGTGAAAGTGGACATTTAGAGCGCTTTGAGGCCTTCAGTGGAAAAGGAAATATCTTCACATTAAAACTAGACAGAAGCATTCTCAGAAAGTTCTTTCTGATGTATGCATTCAACTCACAGAGTTGAGCCTTCCTTTTGATAGAGCCGTTTAGATACAGTTTTTTTGTGGTATCTGAAAGTGGACATCTGGAGTGCTTTGAGGCCTCCGGTGAAAAAGGAAATATCTTCACATGAAAAGTAGACAAAAGCATTCTCAGAAACTTCTTTGTGAAGTGTGAATTCAGCTCACCGAGTTTAATCTTCCTTTTGATAGAGTAGTTTTGAAACAGTCTTTTTGTAGAATCCACAAGTGGATATTTAGAGGGCTTTGAAGCCTTCCTTTGAATCGGGAATATCTTCAAATAAAAACTAGACTGAAGCACTCTCAGAAATAACTTTGTGATATGGTCATTGAACTCACAGAGTTAAAACTTTCTTTTGATAGAGCAATTTAGAAACTCTCTTTTTTGTAGAATCTGAAAGAGGACATTTGTAGCATTTTGAGGGCTATCGTGGAAAAGGTAATATCTTTAACCAAAAACTACAAAGAAAATTTCTCAGAAACATCTTTGGAACGTTTGCATTCAACTCACAGAGTTTAACATACATTTTCTTAGTGCAGTTGTTGAACACTCTTTTTGGAGGACTTGCAAGTGTATATTTAGAACGATTTGAGGCCTTCATTGGAAACGGGAACATCTTCACATATAAATTAGACAGAAGGATTCTCATAAACTTCTTTGTGATGTGTGCATTCAACTCATGAAGTTGAACATAACTATTCATACAGCAGTTTGGAAACACTCTTTTTGTAGAATCTGCAAGTGGATATTTTGACAGTTTGAGGCCTTCATTGGAAACGGGAATATCTTCACCTAAAAAGTAGACAGAAGCATTCTCAGAAACTTCTTTGTGATGTGTGCATTCAACTCACAGAGTTGAACGTAACTTTTCATAGAGCAGTTTTGAAACACTCTTTTTGTAGAATCAGAAAGAGGATTTTTGGACCGATTTGAGACTTTCATTGCAAACGGGAATATCTTCAGATAAAAACAAAACCGAAGCACTGTCAGAAACTTCTTTGTGATGTGTGCATTCAGCTCACAGAGTTGAAACTTTCTTTTGATAGAGCAATTTAGAAACTCTCTTTTTTGTAGAATCTGAAAGAGGACATTTGTAGCATTTTGAGGGCTATCGTGGAAAAGGTAATATCTTTAACCAAAAACTACAAAGAAAATTTCTCAGAAACATCTTTGGAACGTTTGCATTCAACTCACAGAGTTTAACATACATTTTCTTAGTGCAGTTGTTGAACACTCTTTTTGGAGGACTTGCAAGTGTATATTTAGAACGATTTGAGGCCTTCATTGGAAACGGGAACATCTTCACATATAAATTAGACAGAAGGATTCTCATAAACTTCTTTGTGATGTGTGCATTCAACTCATGAAGTTGAACATAACTATTCATACAGCAGTTTGGAAACACTCTTTTTGTAGAATCTGCAGGTGGATATTTTGACAGTTTGAGGCCTTCATTGGAAACGGGAATATCTTCACCTAAAAAGTAGACAGAAGCATTCTCAGAAACTTCTTTGTGATGTGTGCATTCAACTCACAGAGTTGAACGTAACTTTTCATAGAGCAGTTTTGAAACACTCTTTTTGTAGAATCAGAAAGAGGATTTTTGGACCGATTTGAGACTTTCATTGCAAACGGGAATATCTTCAGATAAAAACAAAACCGAAGCACTGTCAGAAACTTCTTTGTGATGTGTGCATTCAGCTCACAGAGTTGAAACTTTCTTTTGATAGAGCAGTTTGAAACCTTTTTTTATGGAATTTGCAAGTGGACATTTGCAGTGCTTTGAGTCCTTCGGTGGAAAAGGCAACATCTTGACATAAAACTGGACAGAAGCAATCTCAGAAACTTCTCTGTGATCTGTGCATTCAACTCAGAGAGTTGAACCATCCTTTTCATACACCAGTTTTGAAACACATTTTTTGTAGTATCTGGAAGTGGACAATTGGAGTGCTTTGAGGACTTCTTCGGAAAAGGAAATCTCTTCACATAAAAACTAGACAGAAGCATTCTCAGAAAATTCTTCGGATGTGTGCATTCAACTCCCAGAGTTGAATCCTCCTTTCAATAGAGCAGTTTTGAAACACTCTTTTTGTAGAATCTGCAATTGGATACTTGGAGCGCTTTGAAGCCTTCGTTGCAAATGGAAATATCTTCAAATAAAAACTAAACAAAATAATTTTCAGAAACTACTTTGTGAAGTGTGCATTCAACTCACAGAGTTGAGCCTTCCTTTTGATAGAGCAGTTTTGAAACACTCTTTTTGAAGAATCTACACGTTGATATTTGGAGCGAACTGTGACCTATGGTACAAAAGGAAATATCTTCACATAATAACTAGACAGATGCATTTTCATAAACATCTTTGTGATGTTTGCATTCAACTCACAGAGTTGAACATAACTTTTCATAGAGCAGTTTTGAAACACTCTTTTTCTAGCTTCTGCAAGTGGAATTTTGGAACGATTTGAGGCCTTCGTTTGAAATGGGAATTTCCTCACATAACAACAAGACAGAAGCATTCTCAGAAACTTCTCTGTGATGTGTGCATTCAGTTCAAAGAGTTGAACTATCTTTTGATAGACCAGTTTTGAAACACTCTTTTTGTAGAATCCGCAAGTGGATATTTGCAGCACTTTGAGGCATATGGAAGAAAAGGAAATATCTTCACATAAAAACTAGACAAAGCATTCTCAGAAACTTCCTTGTGATGTGTTGATTGAACTCACAGGGTTGAACAAATCTTTTCATAGAGCAGTTGTGAAACATGCTTTTTAAGAACCGGCAAGTGGATATTTGGACCGAATTGAGGCCTTCTTTGGAAACGGGTATATCTTCACATAAAAACTAGACAGAAGCATTCTCAGAAATATTTTGTGATGTGTGCATTCAACTCACAGAATTGAACATAATATTTCATAGAGCAGTTTTGAAACACTCTTTTTCTAGAATCTGCAAGTGGATATTTGGAGGGCTTTGAGGCCAATGGAAGAAAAGGAAATATCTTCACATTAAAACTAGACAGAAGCATTCTCAGAAACTTCTTTGTGATGTTTGCATTCAACTCACAGAGTTGAACCTTCCTTTTGACAGAGCAGTTTTGAAACACTCTTTTTTTATAATCTGCAAGTGGATATTTGGAGCACTTTGAGGCCCATGGTAGAAAAGAAAATATCTTCACCTAAAAACTGGACAAAAGCATTCTCAGGAACTTCTTCTTGATGTGTACATTCAACTCACAGAGGTGAACCTTCCTTCTGATAGAGCAGTTTTAAAGCACTCTTTTTGTAGAATCTGCAAGTGGATATTTGGAGCTCTTTGAAGCATTCTTTGGAATCGGGAGTATTTTCAAATAAAAACTAGACAGATTCATTCTCAGAAACTACTTTGTGATGTGTGCATTCAACTCACAGAGTAGAGCCTTCCTTTTGATAGAACAATTTTGAAACTATCTTTTTGTAGAACTTACAAGTGGGTATTCAGAGCGCTTCGAAGATTATGGTGGAAAAGGAAATGTCTTCAAATAAAAACAAAACAGTAGCATTCTCAGAAACTTCTTTGTGATGTGGGCATTCAACTCAAAGTGTTGAACCTTCCTTTAGATACAGCAGTTTTGAAAAACTCTTTTTGTAGGTTCTGCAAGGGGATATTTAGACCTATTTGAGGTCTTCCTTGGAATTGAGTAGATCTTCACATAAAGATTAGACAGAAGCATTCTCAGAAACTGCTTTGTGATGAGTGCATTCAACTCACAGATTTGAACATAACTTTTCATAGAGCAGTTTTGAAACACTCGTTTTGTAAAATCTGCAAGTGGACATTTGGAGCGCTTTTAGGAATTCGGTGGAATATGAAATATCCTCATAAAAACTAGATAGAAGCTTTCTCAGAAACTTCTTTGTGATGTGTGCATTTAAATCACAGAGTTCAAATAGTATTTAGTAGAGTAGTTTTGAAACACTCCTTTTGTAGAATCTGCAAGTGGACATTTGGAGCGCTTTGAGGCCCTCAGTGGAACAGGAAATATCTTCACATAAACACTAGACAGAAGCATTCTCAGAAACTTCTTTGTGATGTGTGCATTCAATTTACCGAGTTGAAACTTCCTTTTGATTGAGCAGCCTTGAAAATCTCTTTTTGTAGAATCTGCAAGTGGATATTTGGAGCACTTCAAATCCTTCATTGGAAACGGGAATATCTTCAAATATAAACTAGACAGAAGCATTCTCAAAAACTTCATTGTGATGTGTGCATTCAACTCACAGAGTTGAACCTTCCTTTTTATAGAGCAGTCAGGAAACACTCTTTTTGTAGAAACTGGAAGATGATATTAGCACCATTTTGAGGCCTTCATTTGTAACATGTATACATTCACATAGAAACTAGACAGAAGCATTCTCAGAAATACATTGTGATGTGTGCATTCAACTCACAGATTTGAACATTCTTTTTGATAGAGCAGTTTCAAAACACTTCTTTTGTAGAATCTGCAAGTGGACATTTAGAGTGCTTTGAGGCCCTCTGTGGAAAAGAAATATCTTCACATAAAAACTAGACAGAAGCATTCTCAGAAACTTCTTTGTGATGTGTGCATTCTGCTCACAGAGTTGAACATACCTTTTCATAGAGCAGTTTTGAAACACTCTTTTTGTAGAGTCTGCAAGGGGATATGTGGACCGATTTGAGGCCTTTGTTGGTAACGGGAATTTCTTCACATAAAAATTTGAGAGAAGCATTCTCAGAAACTGCTTTCTGAAGTGTGCATTCTACTGGTAGAGTTGAACCTTCCTTTTGATAGAGCAGTTTTGAAACCACCTTTTTGTAGAGTCTGCAAATGGATATTTTGAATGCTATGGTGCCCTCGTTGGAAACCGGAATATCTTCAAATAAAAAATAGACAGAAGCATTCTCATAAACTACTTTGTGATGTGTGTATTCAACTCACAGAGTAGAACCTTTCCTTTAATAGAGCAGTTTCGAAAAACTGTTTCTACAGAATCTGCATGTGGACAATTGTAGCGCTTTGAGGGCTATGGTGGGACAGGTAATATCTTCAAATAAAAACTAAACAGAAACATTCTAAGAAACTTCTTTATGATTTTTGCATTGAACTCACAGAGTTGAACATTCCTCCTCATAGAGCAGTTGTGAAACACTGTTTTTGAAGAACCTGCAACTGTATATTTGGACGAATTTGAGGCCCTCATTGGAAACGGGAATATCTTCACATAAAAACTAGACAGAAGCAATGTCAGAAACGTCTTTGTGATGTGTGCATTCAACTCACAGCGTTGAACCTTCCTTATGACAGAGAAGTTTCGAGACACTGTTTTTGTAGAATCTGCAATGCGATATTTGGACCGATATTCCATTCCTTCGTTGGAAAGGGGAATATCTTCACAAAAATTTAAGCAGAAACATTCTCACAAACTCCTTTGTGATGTGTGCATTCAACTCACAGAGTTGGACCTTCCTTTTGATAGAGCAGGTTCGAGACACTGTTTTTGTAGAATCTGCAAAGCGATATTTGGACCGATTGTATTCCTTCGTTGGAAAGGGGAATATCTTCATAAAAATTTAAGCAGAAACATTCTCACAAACTACTTTGTGATGTGTTCATTCAACTCACAGAGTTGAAAATACCTTTTCATAGAGCAGCTGTGAAACACGCTTTTTGAAGAACCTGCAAGTGGATATTTGGGCCAATTTGAGGACTTTGTTGGAAACGGGTATATCTTCGCATAAAAACTAGACAGAAATATTCTCAGAAACTACTTTGTGATGTATGCATTAAACTCACAGAGTTGAACCTTCCTTTTGATAGAGCAGTTTTGAAACCCTCTTTTTGTAGTATCTGCAAGGGGATATTTGAACCGATTTGAGCCCTTCATTGAAAACGGGAACATCTTCACATAAAAAGTAGACAGAAATATTCTCAGAAAATTCTTTGTGATGACGACATTCAAATCACATATTTGAACCTTCCTTTTGATACAGCAGTTTTGAGACAATTTTTTGTAGAAACTGCCAGTGGACATTCTGAGTGCTTTGAGGACTTCAGTGAAAAAAGAAATATCTTCATATAAAAATTAGACAGAAGCATTCTCTGAAACTTCACTTTTATGTGTGCATTTAACTGACAGAGTTGAACATTCCTTTTGAAAGAGCAGTTTTGAAAAACTCTTTTTCTACAATCTGCAGGTGGATATTTGGAGCGGTTTGATGCCCTCTTTGGTATCAGAAATATCTTCAAATAAAAACTAGACAGAAGCATTCTCAGAAAGCACTTTGCAGATTGTACATTCAACTTACAGAGTTGAGCTTTCCTTTTGATAGTGCAGTTTTGAAACAATGTTTTTGTAGAATCTACAAGTGGATATTTGGAGTGCTTTGAGGCCTATTTTAGCAAAGGAAATAACTTCACATAAAAACTAGACAGAAACATTATCAGAAACTTCGTTTTGATGTGTGCATTCAACTCACAGAGTTGAACATAACTTTTCATAGAGCAGATGTGAACCACTGTTTTCGAAGGACCTGCAAGTCAATATTTGGACCGATTTGAGGCTTTCGTTGGAAACGGAGATATCTTCACCTAAAAATTACTCAAAAGCATTCTCAGAAACTTCTTTGTGATGCCTGCATTCAACACACAGGGTTGAATGTAGGTTTTCATAGAGCAGTTTTGAAATACTCATTTTGTAGAATCTGCAAGTGGATATTTGCACTCCTTTGAGGCCTTAATTGGAGACGGGAATATCTACACATAAAAACTAGACAGACGCATTCTCAGAAACTTCTTTGTGGTGTGTGCATTGAATTCACAGAGTTGAACCTTACTTTTGATAGAGCAGATTAAATCACTCTTTTGGTAGCATCTGCAAGGGGATATTTGGACCACTTTGTGGCCTTTGTTGGAAAGGGGAATATCTTCACATAAGAACTAGACAGAAGCATTCTCAAAAACCTCTTTGTGAGGTGTGCATTCAATTCACAGAATTGAGCCTTCCTTTTGATAGAGCAGTTTTGAAACACTTTTTGTGTAGAATCTGCTAGTGGACGTTTGCAGTCCTTAGAGACGTTCGGTGGAAAAGGAAATATCTCCACATAAAAACTAGACAATAGCATTCTCAGAAACTTTTTGGGATGTGTGCATTCAACTCACAGAGTTGAATCTTCCTTTTGATAGAACAGTTTTGAAACTTTCTTTTTGTAGAATGTGCAATTGGACATTCGGAGCGCTTTGAAGCCTTCATTGGAAATGGGAATATCTTCCACTAAAAACAAGACAGAACCATTCTCAAAAACTACTTTTTGATGTGTGCATTCAACTTACATTGTTGAACGTTACATTTCATAGAGCAATTTTGATGCATTCTTTTTGTCGAATCTGCAAATGGACATTTGTAGCGCTTCATGGGCTATGGTGGAAAATGAAATATCTTCATAGAAAATTAAACGGAAGCATTCTCAGAAACTTCTCTTTATATGTGCATTCAGCTCACAGAGTTGAACATAATTTTTCATAGAGCAGCTTTGAAAACTTTTTTTGTAGAATCTACAAGTGGACATTTGGATCACTTTGACACCTTCGGTGGAAAAGGAAATATCATCACATAAAAACTAGAGAGAAGCATTCACAGAAACTTCCTTCTGTTGTGGGTATTCAACTGACAGAGTTGAACACTTCTTTAGATAGAGCTGTTTTGAAACACTGTAATTGTAGAATCTGCAAGTGGATATTTGGAGGGCTTTAAGTCCTATGCTGGAAAAGGAAATATCTTCACATAAAAACTAGACAGAAGCGTTCTCAGAAACTGCTTTGTGATGTGTGCATTCAACTCACACAGTTGAACCTTCCTTTTGATAGAGCAGTTTTGAAATACTCTTTTTGCAGAATCTGAAAATGGATATTTGGAGGGTTTGCAGCCTATGCTAGAAAAGGAAACATCTTCACATAAAAACTAGACAGAAGCATTCTGAGAAACTTATTTTTGATGTGTGCATTTAAGGCACAGAGTTGAACCTTCTTTTTCTTAGAAGAGTTTTGAAACACTCTTTTTGTAGAATCTGCCAGTGGATATTTGGAGAGTATGAGGCCTATGCTGGACAAGGAAATATCTTTATATAAAAACTAAACACAAGCAATCAGAGAAACTTCTTTGTGATGTATGCATTGAACTCACAGCTTTGAACTTTCCTTTTGATATAACAGTTTTGAAACACAGTTTCTGTAAAATCTGCTGGTGGATATTTGGAGCAATTTAAGGCCAATGCTGGGAAAGGAAATATCTTCCATAAAAACTAGACAAAAGCATTCTCGGAAACTACTTAGTGATGTGTGCATTCAACACACAGAGATAAACCATCCTTTTGATAGAGCAGTTTTGAAACACTGTTTTTGTAGAATCTGCAAGTGAATATTTGTGAGACTTTGAGGTCTATGTTGGAAATGGAAATATCTACACATAAAAATTAGACAGAAGCATTCTCAAAAACTTCTCTGTGGTGTGTACATTCAAATCACAGAGTTTAACGTTCCTTTTCATAGAGTAGTTTTGAAACACTGTTTTTGTAGAATCTGCGATTGGATATTTGGAGTAATTGTGGCCTCGCTTGTAAAAGAAAATACCTTCACATAAAAACTGACAGAAGCATTCTCAGAAACTTCTTTGTGATGTCTGCACTGAACTCAGAGTTGAGCCTTCCTTTTGATAGAGCAGTTTTGAAACACTCTTATTGAAGAATCTGCAAATGGATATTTGGAGCTCTTTAAGGCCTATGGTAGAAAAGGAAATATCTTCAAATAAAAACATGACAGAAGCATTCTCAGAAACTTCTTTGTGATGTGTGCATTCTGCTCACAGAGTTGAACATACCTTTTCATAGAGCAGTTTTGAAACACTCTTTTTGTAGAGTCTGCAAGGGGATATGTGGACCGATTTGAGGCCTTTCTTGGTAACGGGAATTTCTTCACATAAAAATTTGAGAGAAGCATTCTCAGAAACTGCTTTCTGAAGTGTGCATTCTACTGGTAGAGTTGAACCTTCCTTTTGATAGAGCAGTTTTGAAACCACCTTTTTGTAGAGTCTGCAAATGGATATTTTGAATGCTATGGTGCCCTCGTTGGAAACCGGAATATCTTCAAATAAAAAATAGACAGAAGCATTCTCATAAACTACTTTGTGATGTGTGTATTCAACTCACAGAGTAGAACCTTTCCTTTAATAGAGCAGTTTCGAAAAACTGTTTCTACAGAATCTGCATGTGGACAATTGTAGCGCTTTGAGGGCTATGGTGGGACAGGTAATATCTTCAAATAAAAACTAAACAGAAACATTCTAAGAAACTTCTTTATGATTTTTGCATTGAACTCACAGAGTTGAACATTCCTCCTCATAGAGCAGTTGTGAAACACTGTTTTTGAAGAACCTGCAACTGTATATTTGGACGAATTTGAGGCCCTCATTGGAAACGGGAATATCTTCACATAAAAACTAGACAGAAGCAATGTCAGAAACGTCTTTGTGATGTGTGCATTCAACTCACAGCGTTGAACCTTCCTTATGACAGAGCAGTTTCGAGACACTGTTTTTGTAGAATCTGCAATGCGATATTTGGACCGATATTCCATTCCTTCGTTGGAAAGGGGAATATCTTCACAAAAATTTAAGCAGAAACATTCTCACAAACTCCTTTGTGATGTGTGCATTCAACTCACAGAGTTGGACCTTCCTTTTGATAGAGCAGGTTCGAGACACTGTTTTTGTAGAATCTGCAAAGCGATATTTGGACCGATTGTATTCCTTCGTTGGAAAGGGGAATATCTTCATAAAAATTTAAGCAGAAACATTCTCACAAACTACTTTGTGATGTGTTCATTCAACTCACAGAGTTGAAAATACCTTTTCATAGAGCAGCTGTGAAACACGCTTTTTGAAGAACCTGCAAGTGGATATTTGGGCCAATTTGAGGACTTTGTTGGAAACGGGTATATCTTCGCATAAAAACTAGACAGAAATATTCTCAGAAACTACTTTGTGATGTATGCATTAAACTCACAGAGTTGAACCTTCCTTTTGATAGAGCAGTTTTGAAACCCTCTTTTTGTAGTATCTGCAAGGGGATATTTGAACCGATTTGAGCCCTTCATTGAAAACGGGAACATCTTCACATAAAAAGTAGACAGAAATATTCTCAGAAAATTCTTTGTGATGACGACATTCAAATCACATATTTGAACCTTCCTTTTGATACAGCAGTTTTGAGACAATTTTTTGTAGAAACTGCCAGTGGACATTCTGAGTGCTTTGAGGACTTCAGTGAAAAAAGAAATATCTTCATATAAAAATTAGACAGAAGCATTCTCTGAAACTTCACTTTTATGTGTGCATTTAACTGACAGAGTTGAACATTCCTTTTGAAAGAGCAGTTTTGAAAAACTCTTTTTCTACAATCTGCAGGTGGATATTTGGAGCGGTTTGATGCCCTCTTTGGTATCAGAAATATCTTCAAATAAAAACTAGACAGAAGCATTCTCAGAAAGCACTTTGCAGATTGTACATTCAACTTACAGAGTTGAGCTTTCCTTTTGATAGTGCAGTTTTGAAACAATGTTTTTGTAGAATCTACAAGTGGATATTTGGAGTGCTTTGAGGCCTATTTTAGCAAAGGAAATAACTTCACATAAAAACTAGACAGAAACATTATCAGAAACTTCGTTTTGATGTGTGCATTCAACTCACAGAGTTGAACATAACTTTTCATAGAGCAGATGTGAACCACTGTTTTCGAAGGACCTGCAAGTCAATATTTGGACCGATTTGAGGCTTTCGTTGGAAACGGAGATATCTTCACCTAAAAATTACTCAAAAGCATTCTCAGAAACTTCTTTGTGATGCCTGCATTCAACACACAGGGTTGAATGTAGGTTTTCATAGAGCAGTTTTGAAATACTCATTTTGTAGAATCTGCAAGTGGATATTTGCACTCCTTTGAGGCCTTAATTGGAGACGGGAATATCTACACATAAAAACTAGACAGACGCATTCTCAGAAACTTCTTTGTGGTGTGTGCATTGAATTCACAGAGTTGAACCTTACTTTTGATAGAGCAGATTAAATCACTCTTTTGGTAGCATCTGCAAGGGGATATTTGGACCACTTTGTGGCCTTTGTTGGAAAGGGGAATATCTTCACATAAGAACTAGACAGAAGCATTCTCAAAAACCTCTTTGTGAGGTGTGCATTCAATTCACAGAATTGAGCCTTCCTTTTGATAGAGCAGTTTTGAAACACTTTTTGTGTAGAATCTGCTAGTGGACGTTTGCAGTCCTTAGAGACGTTCGGTGGAAAAGGAAATATCTCCACATAAAAACTAGACAATAGCATTCTCAGAAACTTTTTGGGATGTGTGCATTCAACTCACAGAGTTGAATCTTCCTTTTGATAGAACAGTTTTGAAACTTTCTTTTTGTAGAATGTGCAATTGGACATTCGGAGCGCTTTGAAGCCTTCATTGGAAATGGGAATATCTTCCACTAAAAACAAGACAGAACCATTCTCAAAAACTACTTTTTGATGTGTGCATTCAACTTACATTGTTGAACGTTACATTTCATAGAGCAATTTTGATGCATTCTTTTTGTCGAATCTGCAAATGGACATTTGTAGCGCTTCATGGGCTATGGTGGAAAATGAAATATCTTCATAGAAAATTAAACGGAAGCATTCTCAGAAACTTCTCTTTATATGTGCATTCAGCTCACAGAGTTGAACATAATTTTTCATAGAGCAGCTTTGAAAACTTTTTTTGTAGAATCTACAAGTGGACATTTGGATCACTTTGACACCTTCGGTGGAAAAGGAAATATCATCACATAAAAACTAGAGAGAAGCATTCACAGAAACTTCCTTCTGTTGTGGGTATTCAACTGACAGAGTTGAACACTTCTTTAGATAGAGCTGTTTTGAAACACTGTAATTGTAGAATCTGCAAGTGGATATTTGGAGGGCTTTAAGTCCTATGCTGGAAAAGGAAATATCTTCACATAAAAACTAGACAGAAGCGTTCTCAGAAACTGCTTTGTGATGTGTGCATTCAACTCACACAGTTGAACCTTCCTTTTGATAGAGCAGTTTTGAAATACTCTTTTTGCAGAATCTGAAAATGGATATTTGGAGGGTTTGCAGCCTATGCTAGAAAAGGAAACATCTTCACATAAAAACTAGACAGAAGCATTCTGAGAAACTTATTTTTGATGTGTGCATTTAAGGCACAGAGTTGAACCTTCTTTTTCTTAGAAGAGTTTTGAAACACTCTTTTTGTAGAATCTGCCAGTGGATATTTGGAGAGTATGAGGCCTATGCTGGACAAGGAAATATCTTTATATAAAAACTAAACACAAGCAATCAGAGAAACTTCTTTGTGATGTATGCATTGAACTCACAGCTTTGAACTTTCCTTTTGATATAACAGTTTTGAAACACAGTTTCTGTAAAATCTGCTGGTGGATATTTGGAGCAATTTAAGGCCAATGCTGGGAAAGGAAATATCTTCCATAAAAACTAGACAAAAGCATTCTCGGAAACTACTTAGTGATGTGTGCATTCAACACACAGAGATAAACCATCCTTTTGATAGAGCAGTTTTGAAACACTGTTTTTGTAGAATCTGCAAGTGAATATTTGTGAGACTTTGAGGTCTATGTTGGAAATGGAAATATCTACACATAAAAATTAGACAGAAGCATTCTCAAAAACTTCTCTGTGGTGTGTACATTCAAATCACAGAGTTTAACGTTCCTTTTCATAGAGTAGTTTTGAAACACTGTTTTTGTAGAATCTGCGATTGGATATTTGGAGTAATTGTGGCCTCGCTTGTAAAAGAAAATACCTTCACATAAAAACTGACAGAAGCATTCTCAGAAACTTCTTTGTGATGTCTGCACTGAACTCAGAGTTGAGCCTTCCTTTTGATAGAGCAGTTTTGAAACACTCTTATTGAAGAATCTGCAAATGGATATTTGGAGCTCTTTAAGGCCTATGGTAGAAAAGGAAATATCTTCAAATAAAAACATGACAGAAGCATTCTCAGAAACTTCTTTGTGATGTGTGCATCCAACTCACCTAGTTGAACCTACCTCTGGATAGTGCTGTTTTGAAGTCCTCTCTTTGTAGACTCTGCAAGTGGATATTTGGAGAGATTTGAGGCCTATAATCGAAAAGGAAATATCGTCACTAAAAACTAGACAGAAGGGTTCTCAGAAACTACTTTGTGATGTGTCCATTCAACTCACAGAGTTGAACCATTCTTGTGATAGAGCAGTTTTGAAACACTGTTTTTGAAGAATCTGCGAGTGGATATATGAGCACTTTGAGGCGAATGCTGGAGAAGGAAATATATGCACAGAAAAACTAGATAGAAGCGTTCTCAGAAATTTCTTTGCTTTGTATACATTCAATTCACAGATTTGAACCTACCTTTTGATAGAGCAGTTTTGAAACCCTCTTTTTTTAGAGTCTGCAAGTGGATATTTGGAGCGATTGCAGCCTCCGGTGGAAAAGGAAATATCATCACATAAAAACTTGACAGAAGCATTCTCAGAAATTTCTTTGTGATAAGTGCATTCAACTCAAAGAGTTGAGACTTCTTTTTAATAGAGCAGTTTTGAAACATTCTTTTTGTAGAATCTGCAAGCGGATATTTGGAGGGCTTTGAGGCCTATGCGGCAAATGGAAATATCTTCACATGAAAACTAGGCGGAAACATTCTCAGAAACTTCTTTGTGATGTGTGCATTCAATTTACAGAGTTGAAATTTCCTTTAGATAGAGCAGTTTTAAAACACTGTTTTCGAAAAATTTGCAAGTGGATATTTGGTGGGGTGTGAGGCCTATGCTGGAAAAAGAAATATCTTCACATAAAAACTGGACAGAAGCGTTCTCAGAAACTTCTCTGTGATGTGTGCATTAAACTCACAGAGTTAAACCTTACTTTTTATAGAGCAGTATTGAAACACACTTTTGGAAGAATGTGCAAGTGGATTATTGGAGCGCTTTGAGTCCTATGATAGAAAAGGAAATATCCTCACTTAAAAACTAGACAGAAGCATTCTCAGAAACTTCTGTGTGATGTGTGCATTAAACTCACAGAGTTGAACATAACGTTTCATAGAGCAGTTTTGAAACACTCTTTTTGTAGAATCCTCAAGTGGACATTTTGAGGGCATTGACACCTTAGGTGGAAAAGGAAATATCTTCACATAAAAACTACAGAGTAGAATTCTCAGAAATTTCTTTGTGATGCGTGCATTCAACGCATGGGGTTGAACCTTTGTTTTGATATAGCAGTTTTGAAACTCTCTTTTTGTAGAATCGGCAAGTGGACATTTGGAGCGTTTTGAAGCCTTCATTGGAAACGGGAATATCTTCAAATAAAAACTAAACAGAAGCATTCTCAGAAACTACCTTGTGATGTGTACATTCAACTCACCAAATTGAGCATTCCTTTTGATAGATCAGTTTTGAATCTCTCTTTTTGTAGAATCTGCAAGTGGATACTTGGAGCGCTTTGAGGACTACATTAGAAAAGGAAATATCTTCACATAAAAACAAAAAAGAAGCATTCTGAGAAACTTCTTCGTGATGAGTGCATTCAACTCACAAAGTTGAACCTTCCTTTTGATAGAACAGTTTTGAAACACAGTTTTTGTAGAATCTGCAATAGGATATTTGGAGCGCTTTGAAGCCTTCTTTGGAAACAGGAATTTCTTCAAATAAAGAATAGACAGAGGCATTCCTAGAAACTGTTTTGTGATGTGTACATTCAACTCACAGATTTGAACCTTTCTTTTGATAAAGCAGTTTTGAAACACTCTTTTTGCTGCATCTTCAAATGTTTGCTTGTCGCACTTTGAGAGCTGTTGTGGAAAAGGAAATATCTTCAAATAAAAACTACACAGAAGCATTCCCAGAAACTTCTTTGTGATGTTTGCATTCAATTCATGGAGTTGAACAAACCTTTTCATAGAGCAGTTGTGAAACACTCTTTTTGAAGAACCTGCAAGTGGATATTAGGACTGATTTGAGGCCTTCATTGGAAACGGGAATGTCTTTACATAAAAACAAGACAGAACCATTCTCAGAAACTTCGTTGTGATCTGTGCATTCAATTCACACTGTTGAACATAACTTTTCATAGAGCAGTTTTGATACACTCTTTTTGTAGAATCTGCAGGTGGATATTTAGACGGCTTTGAGCCCTTCGTTGGAAAAGGGAATACCTTCTCATACAAACTAGACAAAAGCATTCTCAGAAACTTATTTGAGATGTGCGCTTTCCACTCATGGAGTTGAGCCTTTCTTTTCATAAAGCAGTTTTGAAAAACTGTTTTTTTATAACCTGCCAGTCGATATTTGGACTGCTTTGAGGCCTATGGTAGAAAACGGAATACTTTCACATACAAACTAGACAGAAGCAGTCTCAGAAACTCTTTTGTGATGTCTGCCTTCAACTTAAAGAGTTGAACCTTTCTTTTGATTCAGCAGATTTTGAAACAATTTTTTTTTGTAGAATCTGCCAGTGGACATTTGGAGTACTTTGTGGCCATTGGTGGAAAAGGAAATATCTTCACATAAAAAATAGACAGAAGAATTCCCAGAAACTTCTTTGTTATGTGTACATTGAACTCACAGAATTGAACCTTCCTTTTGACAGAGGAGTTTTGAAGCACTTTTTTTATAGAACCTGCCAGTGGACATTTGGAGTGCTTTGAGGCCCTCAGTGGAAAAGGAAATCTCTTCACATAAAAACTAGTTAGAAGCATTCTAATGTGTGAATTCCACTCACAGAGTTGAACATCTCCTTTGAGAGAGCAGTTTTGAATCACTCTTTTTGTAGAATCTGCAAACGTACATTTCTAGCACTTTGAGAGCTATGTTGTAAATGGAAATATCTTCAAATAAAAACTACACAGAAGCATTCTCAGAAACTTATTTGTGTTGTGTCCATTCAACTCACAGAGGTGAACATAACTTTTCATAGACCAATTTTGGAACACTCTTTTTGTAGAATCTCCAAATGAATATTTCTACCGCTGGGAGCCCTTTGTTAAAAACTGGAATATCTTCTCATAAAAACTAGGCAGAAGCGTTCTCAGAAACTTCTTTGTGACGTTTGCATTCAACTCACAGAGTTGAACCTTCCTTTTGATGGAGCAGTTTTGAAACACTCTTTTTGTAGAATCTGCAAGTGGATATTTGGACCGCTTTGAGGCTTTCATTGGAAACGGGAATATCTTCAAATAAAAACTAGACAGAAGCATTCTCAGAAACTTCTTTGGATATGTGCATTAAAATTGCAGTGTTGAACCTTCCTTTTGATAGAGCAGTTTTGAAATGCTCATTTTGTAAAATCTGCAAGTGCAGATTTGCAGCGCATTGAAGCCTTTGTTGGAAACAGTAATATCTTCAAATGAAAACTACACAAAGCATTCTCAGATATTACTTTGTGATATGTGCATTCAACTAACAGAGTTGAGCATTACTTTTGATAGAGCAGTTTTCAAACACTCTTTTTGTACTATCTGCATGTGGATATTTGGAGCTCTTTGAGGCCTTTGGTAGAAAAGGAAATATCTTCACATAAAAAATAGACAGAAGAATTCTCAGAAACGACTTTGTGATGTGTGCATTCAACTCCCAGACTTTAACATAGCTTTTCATAGAGTAGTTTTGAAAGACTATTTTTGTAGGTTCTGCAAGTGGATATTTGGACTGCTTTGATGCCATCATTGCAAACGGAAACACCTTCACATAAAAATTAGGCAGAAGTATTCTCAGAAACTTCTTTGTGATATGTGCATTCAACTCACAGAGTTGAACCTTTCTTTTGATAGAGCAGTTTTGAAACAATTTTTTTTTTTTTTTTAGAATCTGCAAGTGGACATTTGGGGCGCTTTGAGGCCTTCAGTGTAAAAGGAAATATCTTCACATAAAAACAAAAAAGAAGCATTCTGAGAAACTTCTTCATGATGAGTGCATTCAACTCACAAAGTTGAACCTTCCTTTTGATAGAACAGTTTTGAAACACTTTTTGTAGAATCTGCAAGTGGATATTTGGAGTGCTTTGAGGCCTATGATGGAAAAGGAAATATCTTCACATAAAAACAAGACAGAAGCATTCTCAGAAACTTCTCTGTGATGAGTGCATTCAACTGACACTGTCGAACTTTCGTTTTGATAGAACAGTTTTGAAACACTCTTTTTGTAGAATCTGAAAGTGGATATTTGGAGTGCTTTGAGGCCTATGATGGAAAAGGAAATATCTTCACATAGAAACTAGACAGAAGCATTCTCAGAAACTTCTTTGTGTTGAATGCATTCAACTCACAGAGTTGAACTTTCCTTTTGTCAGAGCAGTTTTGAAACACTCTTTTTGTAGAATCTGCAAGAGGATATTTGGAGGGCTTTGAGTCCTATGCTGGAAAAGGAAATAACTTCACATAAAAACTAGACAGAAGCATTCTCAGAAACTTCTTTGTGATGAGTGCATTCAACACACAGAGTTGAATCTTTCTTTTCATAGAACAGTTTTGAAACACACTTTTTGTAACATCTGCTAGTGGACATTTGTAGCACTTTGAGGGCTATGTTGGAAAAGGAAATATCTTCAAATAAAAACTATACAGAAGCATTCTCAAAAACTACTTTGTGATGTTTGCATTCAACTCACAGAGTTGAACATACGTTTTCATACAGCTGTTGTGAAACACTCTTTTTGAAGAACCTGCAAAGATATATTTGGACCACTGTGAAGCCTTCATTGGAAAGTAGAATATCTTCACATAAAAACTAGGCAGAAGCATTCTCAGAAACTTCTTTGTGATGTGTGCATTCAACTCACAGAGATGTACCTTCCTTTTGATATTGCAGTTTTGAAGCACTGTTTTTGTAGACTCTGAAAGAGAAATTTGTAGGACTTTGAGTGTATGTTGGAAAAGGAAATATCTTCAAATAAAAACTAGAAAGAAGCATTCTCAGAATGTACTTTGTGATGTGTGCATTCAACTTACGGAGTTGATGATAACTTTTCATAGAGCAGTTTTGAAACACTCTTTTTGTAGAATATGCAAATGGATATTTAGTCCACTTTGAGGTCTTCATTAGAAACGGGAATATCTTCACATAAAAACTAGACAAACGCATTCTCAGAAACTTCTTTGTGATGTGTGCATTCAACTCACAGTTCAACATAACTTTTCGTAGAGCACTTTTGAAACACTCTTTTTGTAGAATCTGCAAGGGGATATTTGGACCGTTTTGAGGCCTTCGTTGCAAAAGGGATTATCTTCACATAAAAACTAGACAGAAGCATTCTCAGAAACTTCTTTGTGCTGTGTGCATTGAACTCATGAAGTTTAACCTTCCTTTTGTTAGAGCAGTTTTGAAACCTTTGAATGTGCAAGTAAACATTTGGAGCGCCTTGAGGCCTTCGGTGGAAAAGGAAATATCTTCACATAAAAACTAGACAGAAGCATTCTCTGAAACTTCTCTGTGATCTGTGCATTCAACACTCAGAGTCGAACCTTCCTTTCAATAGGACAGTTTTGAAAAACTTTTTTTGTAGAATCTGCAAGTGGACATTTGGAGCGTTTTGAGGCCTTCGGTGGAAAAGGAAATATCTTCACTTAAAAACTAGAAAGAAGCACTCTCAGAGACTGCTTTGTGATGTGTGCATTCAGCTTACAGAGTTGAAACTTCCTTTTGATAGAGCAGTTTTGAAACACTCTTTTTGTAGAGTCCGCAAGTGGATATTTGGAGCGCGTTGCGGCCTATGGTAGAGATGGAAATATCTTCACATAAAAACTAGACAAAAGCATTCTCAGAAACTTCTTTGTGATGTGTGCATTCACCTGACAGAGTTGAACTTTCCTCTGGATAGAGTAGTTTTGAAACATTCCTTTTGTAGAATCTTCAAGTGTATATTTGGAGTGCCTTGAAGCATTCGTTGGAAACGGGAATATTTTCAAATAAAAACTTGACAGAAGCATTCTTAGAAACAACTTTGTGATGTGTGCATTCAACTCACAGAGTTGAAATTTTCTGCTGATAGAGCAGCTTTGAAACACTCTTTTTGTAGAGTGTCAAAAAGGACGTTTGTAGCACTTTGAGGGCTATGGTGGAAAAGAAAATATATTAAAATTAAAAATAGACAGAAGCATTTTCAGAAACTTCTTTGTGATGTTTGCATTCTACTCATGGTGTTGAACATACCTTTTCATAGAGCAGTTGTGAAACACTGTTTTTGAAGAAACTGCAAGTGGATATTTGTACGATTTGAGGCCTTCATTGGAAACGGTAATGTCTTCACATAAAAACTAGACAGAAACATTCTCAGAAACTTCTTTGTGATGTGTGCATTCAACTCACATATTTGAACATTCCTTTTGATAGAGCAGTTTTGAAACACTCTTTTTGTAGAATCTGCAAGGGGATATACGGACTGTTGTGAGCCCTTCTTTGGAAACGTGAATAACTTCACATAAAAACTAGACTGAAGCTTTCTCAGAAACTTCTTTGTGACATGTGCATTCAACTCACAGAGTTGAAGCATTCTTATGATAGAGTAGTTTTGAAAACTCTTTTTGTAGAATCTGCAACTGGATATTTTGACTGCTTTGAGGCTTTCATTGGAAACGGGAATATCTTCACATAAATATTAGACAGAAGAATTCTTAGAAACTACTTTGTGATGTGTGCACTAATCTCACAGAGTTGAACCTTCCTTTTGATAGAGCAGTTTTCTAACACTGTTTTTGTACAATCTGCAAGCGGATATTTGGAGCGCTGTGATGCCTATGATAGAAGAGAAAATAACTTTACATAAAAACTAGACAGAAGTATTATCAGAAACTTCTTTGTGAGGTGTGCATTCCACTCACAGAGTTGAACCTTTCCTTTGATAGAGCAGATTTGAAACCCTCTTTTTGTAGAATCTACAAATGGACATTTCTAGCACTTTGAGTGCTATGTTCTAGTTGGAAATATCTCTAAAAAAAACTGGACAGAAGCATTCACAGAAACTTTTTTGTAATGTGTGCATTCATCTCACAGAGTTGAAGATATCTTTTCATGGACCAGTTGTGAAACACTCTTTTGGAAGAACATGCAGGTTGATATTTGGACCAATTTGAGTCCTTCATTGGAAACGAGAATATCTTCACATGAAAACCAGACAGAATCATTCTCAGAAACTTCTTTGTGATGTGTGCATTCAACTCACAGAATTGAACATAACTTTTCATAGAGAAGATTTGAAACACTCTTTTTGTAGGATCTGTAAGTGGATATTCGGACCGCTTTGAGGTCTTTATTGGAAACGGGAATATCTTCACATAAAAACTAGACAGAAGCATTCTCAGAAACTTCTTTGTGATGTGTACATTCGACTCACAGAGTTCAACATTGCATTTCATAGAGCAGTTGTGAGACACTGTTTTTGTAGAATCTGTAAGTGGATGTTTGGACCGCTTAGAGGCCTTTGTTGGAAAGGGGAATATCTTCACATAAAAGTTAGACAGAAGCATTCTCAGAAACGTCTTTTTGATATGTGCATTCAACTCACAGGTGTGAACAAAAATTTTCATAGAGCAGTTTTGAATCAATCTTTTTTTAGAATCTGCAAGGGGATATTTGTACCATTTTGAGGCCTTTGTTGGAAACGGGATTATCTTCACATAAAAACTAGACAGAAGCATTCTCACAAACTTCTTTGTGATGTGTGCATTCAACTCACAGTATTGAACCTTCCTTATGATAGAGCAGTTTTGAAACACTTTTTTTGTAGAATCTGCAACTGAATATTTGGAGCGCTTTGAGGTCTTTAGTAGAATACAAAATATCTTCACATAAAAACCAGACAGAAGCATTACCAGAAATTTCTTTGTGATGTGTGTATTCAACTCACAGAGATGAATATTCTTTTGATAGAGCAGTTTTGAAGCACTCTTTTTGTAGATCTGCAAGTGGACATTTGTAGTGATTTGAGGGCTGTGGTGTAAAGGGAAATGTCTTCAAATATAAACTAGACAGAAGCATTCTCAGAAATTTCTTTGTGATGCTTGCATTCAACTCACAGAGTTGAACATACCTTTTCATAGAGCAGTTGTGAAACACTCTTTTTGAAGGACCTGCAAGTGGATATTTTGTCCGCTTTGAGGTCTAGGTTGGAAATGATAGTATCTTCACATAAAACTAGACAGAAACATTCTCAGAAAATGCTTTGTGGTGTGTGCATTCAACTCACAGTGTTGAACACAACTTTTCCTAGAGCAGTTTTGAAACACTCTTTTTGTAGAATCTGCAAGTGGATAATTGGAGTGCTTTGAGGCCTTCGTTGGGAAAGGGAGTTTCTTCACATAAAAACTAGACAGAAGCATTCTCAGAAACTTCTTTGTGATGTGTACATTCAACTCAAAGAGTTGAACCTTCCTTTTGATAGAGCAGTTTTGAAAATCCCATTTGTAGAATGTGCAAGTGAGTATTTAGAGTGCTTTGAAGCCTTCATTGGAAACCGGAATATCTTCAAATAAAAATTATTCAGAAGCAGTTTAAGAAAATACTTTGTGATGTGTGCATTTAACTCACAGAGTTGAAACTTTCTTTTGATAGAGCAGTTTTGAAACACTATTTTGGTAGAATCTGCAAGTGTATATTTGGAGCGCTTTAAAGCCTTCATTGGAAACGGGAATATCTCCAAATAAAAACTAGTCAGAAGCCTTCTCAGAAACTGCTTTCTGATGTGTCCATTCAACTCATACAGTTGAACTTTTCTTTTAAGAGAGCAGTTTTGAAACACTCTTTTTGGAGTATCTGCAAGTGGACATTTGTAGCACTTTGAGGGTTATGGTGGAAAAGGAAATATCTTCAAATAAAAACTAGACAGAAGCATTTTCAGAAACTATTGTTGATGTTTGCATTCAACTCACAGAGTTGAACATACCTTTTCTTAGAACAGTTGTGAAACATTCTTTTTGAAGAATCTACAAGTGGATATTTGGACTGATTTGTGGCCTTCGTTGGAAACAGGAATATCTTCACATAAAAACTAGACAGAAACATTATCAGAAACTTCTTTGTGATGTGTGCATTCAACTCACAGATTTCAACCCTCCTTTTGATACAGTGGTTTTGAAATACTCTCTGTAGAACCTGCAAGTGGATATTTGCACTGTTTTGAAGCCTTCATTAGAAACGGGAAAATCTTCACTTAAAAATTAGACAGAAGGATTCTCAGAAACTTCCTTCTCATGTGTGCCTTCTACTCACAGAGTTGAACTTTCCTTTTTATACAGCAGTTTTGAAACCCTTTTTTTGTAGAATCTGCAAGTGGACATTTGGAGCACTTTGAGGGATTCGGTGGAAAAGAAAATACCTTCCTATAAAAACTAGATAGAAGCATTCTCAGAAACTTCTTTGTGATGAGTGCATTCAAATCACAGAGTTGAACATTCATTTTGATAGAGCAGTTTTTAAACACTCTTTTTGTAGAATCTCAAAGTGGATATTTGTAGCACTTTGAAGTCTTCATTGGAAACGGAAATATCTTCAAATAAAAACTAGACAGAAACATTCTCAGAAACTACTTTGTAATGTGTGGAATCAACTCACAGCGTTTAACCTTTCTTTTGATATAGCAGTTTTAAAACACTCTTTTTGTAGAATCTGCAAGTGGATATTTGGACCGCTTTGAGGGCTATGGTGGAAAAGGAAATAATTTCAAATAAAAACTAGACAGAAGCATTCTCAGAAATTTCTTTGTGATTTGTGCATTCAACTCACAAGGTTGAACATAACTTTTCCTAGAGCAGTTTTGAAACACTCTTTTTGTAGAATCTGCAAGTGGATATTTGGACCGCTTTAAGGCCTTCATGGAAAAGAGAATATATTCACATAAAAACTGGACAGAAGCATTCTCAGAAACTTCTTTGTGATGTGTATATTCAACTCACAGAATTGAACCTTCCTTTTGAGAGAGCAGTTTTGATTCACTCTTTTTAAAGAATCTGCAAGGGGATATTTGACCGATTTGAGGCCTTCGTTGGAAATGGAAATATCTTCACATAAAAACTATACAGAAGCATTCTCAGAAACTCTTTTGTGATGTGTGCATTGAACTCACAGATTTGAATATAACTTTTCATAGAGCAGTTGTGAAACATTCTTTTTGTAGAATCTGCAGGTGGAAATTTGGACTGCTTTGACTCCATCGTTGGAAACAGGAATATCTTCACATGAAAACTAGACAGAAGCATTCTCAGAAGCTTCTTTGTGATGTGTGCATTCAACTCACAGACTTAAACTTTCCATTTGATAGACTAGTTTTGAAACACTCTTTTTGTAGAATATGCAGGTGAATATTTGGAGAGCTTTGAGGCCTATGATTGGAAAGGGAATATCTTCACAATAAAACTAGACAGAAGCGTTCTCAGAAACTTCCTTGTGACGTGGGCATTCAACTCACAGAGCTGAACCTTCATTTTGATAGAGCAGTTTTGAAACACTATTTTTGTGGAATCTGCAAGTGGATATTTGGAGTGCTTTGAAGCCTTCGTTGGAAACGGGAATATCTTCAAATAAAAATTAGACAGAAGCATTCTCAAAAAGTACTTTGTGATGTGTACATTCAACTTACAGAATTGAGACTTCCTTTTGATAGAGAAGTTTTGAAACACTCTTTTTGTAGAATCTGCAATTGGATTTTTGGATCGCTTTGAGACCTATGGTAGAAAAGGAAATACCTTCACGTAAAACCTAGACAGAAGAATTCTCAGAAACTTCTTTGGGATGTGTGCATTTAATTCACAGAGTTGAAACTTCCTTTTGGCAGTTTTGAAACACTCTTTTGATAGAATCTGCAAATAGACATTTGTAGTGCTTTGAGGGCTGTGGTGGAAAGGGAAATATCTTCAAATATAAACTAGACAGAAGCATTCTCAGAAACTTCTTTGTGATGTTTGCATTCAACTCAAAAATTTTGGGGCCTAGATTGGAAACGGAAATATCTTCACATAAAACTAGACAGAAACATTCTCAGAAAAGTGTTTGTGATGTGTGCATTCAACTCACGGAGTTGGACACAACTTTTCCTAGAGTAGTTTTCAAACACTCTTTTTGTAGAATCCGCAAGTGGATATTTGGACCGCTTTGAGACCTTGATTGGAAGCGGGAGTTTCCTCACGTTAAAACTACACAGAAGCATTCTTAGGAACTTCTTTGTGATGTGTGCATTCAACTCACAATTGAACCTTCCTTTTGATAGAGCAGTTTTGAAAACCCCATTTGTAGATCTTGCAAGTGGATATTTGGAGTGCTTTGAAGACTTTTTGGAAAAGGGAATATCTTCACATGAAAACTTGACAGAAGCATTCTCAGAAACGTCTTTGGGATGTGTGCATTTAACTCACAGAGTTGAACCTTCTTTTAGATAGAGCAGTTTTGAAACACTTTTTTTGTAGTATCTGCATGTGGACATTGGGAACGCTTCGAGGCTTTGGTGGAAAAGAAACATCTTCACACAAAAAGTAGACAGAAGCATTCTCAGAAATTTCTTTATGATGTGTGCATTCAACTCACAGAATTGAACCTTACTTTTGATAGAGCAGTTTTAAACCACACTTTTTGTAGAATCTGCAAGTGGACATTTTGAGTGCTTTGAGGCCTTCGGTGGAACAGAAAGTATCTTCAGATGAAAACTAGACAAAGCATTCTCAGAAACTTCTTTATGATGTGTGCATTCAATTCACAGAGTTGAAACTTCCTTTTGCTAGAGCAGGTTTGTAAAACTCTGTTTGTAGAATCTCCAAGTGGATATTTGGAGCACTTAGAAGCCCTCTTTGGAAACGGTAATATCTTCAAATATAAACTACACAGAAGCATCCTCAGAAACTACATTGTGATGTGTGCGTTCATCTTACAGAGTTGAAACTTCCTTTTGATACAGCAGTTATGAAACACTCTTTTTGTAGGATCTGCAAAGTGATGTTTGCACCATTTTTATGCCTTCATTGGAAACGCATATATCTTCACATAAAAACTAGACAGAAACATTCTCAGAAACTACTTTGTGATATGTGCATTCAAATTACGTATTTAAACCTTCCTTTTGATAGAGCAGTTTTGAACCACTCTTTTTGTAGAATCTTAAAGGGGATACGTGGATTGATTTGAGGCCTTCATTGGCAATGGGAATATCTTCACATAAAAACTAGAGAGAAGCATTCTCAGAAACTGCTTTGTGATGTGTGCATTCTACTCACAGAGTTGAACTTTCGTTTTGATAGAGAAGTTTTGGAACACTTTTATTGTAGAATCTGCAAGTGGACATTTGGAGCTCTTTGAAGCCTTCGGTGGAAAAGGAAATATCTTCACATAATAACTAGACAGAAGAATTCTCAGAAACTTCTTCGTGATGTGTGCATTCAACTCACAGATTTGAACCTTCCTTTTGATAGGGCAGTTTTGAAACATGCTTTTTGTAGGATCTGCAAGGAGATATTTGGAGCGCTTATATGCCTCTGTAGATCACGGGAATATCTTCAAACAAAAACTAGACTGAAGTATTCTCACAAACTACTTTGTGATGTGTACATTCAACTCACAGAGTTGTACCTTTCTTTTGATACAGCAGTTTTGAAACACCGTTTTTGCAGAATCTGCATGTGGACATTTATAGCACTTTGAGGGCTATGGTGGGAAAGTAAATATCATCAAATAAAAAACGGGACAGCAGCATTCTGAGAAACTTCTTTGTGATGTGTGCATTTAACTGACAGAGTTGAACTTTCCTTTTCATAGAGCATTTGTGACACACTCTTCTCGAAGGAACCCCAAGGGTATATTTGGATGGATTTGAAGCAAAATTCTGTTTTGAATTCTGTTTTGAAACAGAATTTTTGTAGAATCTGCAAGTGGATATTTGGAGTGCTTTGAAGCCTTCATTGGAAACGGGAATATCTTCACATAAAAACTAGACAGAAGCATTCTCAGAAACTTCTTTTTGATATGCACATTCAACTCACAGAATTGAACATTCCCTTACATAGAGCTGTTTTGAAACAGTTTTTTGTAGAATCTGCAAGTGGATATTTGGAACGCTTTGAGGCCTGTGGTGGAAAAGAAAGTATCTTCAGATAAAAAGTAGACTGAAGCATTAACAGAAACTTCTTTGTGATGGGTGCATTCAACTCACAGATTTGAACCTTCCTTTTGGTAGAGCAGTTTTGAAACACTCTTTTTGTAGAATCTGCAAGTGGACATTTGGAGCACTTTGAGGCCTTTGGTGGAAAAGGAAATATCTTCACGTTAAAACAAGACAGAACCATTCTCAGAAACTTCTTTGTGTATGATGTGTGCATTCAACTCACTTATTTGAACCTTGCTTTTGTTAGAGAAGTTTTGAAACCATCTTTTTGCTGTATCTGCTAGTGAATGTTTAGAACACTTTGAGTCCTTCGGTGGAAACGGGAATATCTTCACATAAAAACTAGACAGAAGCTTTCTCACAAACTTCTTTGTGATGTTTGCATTCAACTCACAGAGTTGAACGTGCCTTCTCATAGAGCAGTTTTGAAACACTCTTTGGTAGAATTTCCAAGTGGATATTTTTACCACTTTGAGGCCTTCATTGGAAACGGGGATAACTTCACATAAAAACAACACCGAAGGATTCTCAGAAACTTCTTTGTGATGTGTGCATTCAACTGACAGATTTCAACCTTCCTTTTGATAGAGCAGTTTTGAAAAACTCTTTTATTATCTGCAATTTCAAATTTTTCGCGCTTTGGGGGATATGATGGAAAAGGATATATTTTCATATGAAAACTAGGCAGGAGCATTCTCAGAAACTTCATGTGATGTTTGCATTCAACTCACAGAGTTGTACATACCTTTTCATAGAGCAGTTGTGAAACACTTTTTCTGTAGAATCTGAAACTGGATATTTGGACCGCTTTGATGCCTTCATTGGAATCGGGAATATCTTCACATAAAAACTAAACAGAAGCATTCTCAGAAACTTATTTGTGATGTGTGCATTCAACTCACGGAGTTGAATCTTCCTCTTCATAGAGCAGTTTTGAAACATTCTTTTTGTAGAATCTGCAATTGAATATTTTGAGTGCTTTGAAGCCTGTGTTGGAAACGGGAATATCTTCACATAAAAAATAGACAGAAGCATTCTGAGAAACTGCTTTGTGAGGCGTGCATTCACGTCACAGGGTTGAACCTATCCTTTGATTGGGTAGATTTGAATCTCTCTTTTTGCAGAATCTGTAAGTGGATATTTGGAACACTTTGCGGCCTATGGTGGAAAAGGAAACATCTTCAAATAAAAACTGCACAGAAACATTCTGAGAAACTTCTTTGTGATGTGTGCAGTCATCTCACAGGGTTTAACGTATCTTATGATGGAGCAGTTTCAAAAAACTCTTTGTAAAGAATTTACAAGTGGATATTTGGAGCGCTGTGAGGCCTACTGTGGAAAAGCAAATATCTTCAGATAAAAACCACACAGAAGCATTCTCAGAAACTCCTTTGGGATGTGTGCATTCATCTCACACAGTTGAACCTGTCTTATGATTGAGCAGTTTTGAAATTCTCTTTTTCTAGAATCTGCAAGTGGATACTTGGAGTGCTTTTTGCCCTATGGTGGAAAAGGAAATATCTTCAAATAAAAACTACACAGAAACTTTCTCAAAATCTTCTCTGTGATGTGTGCATTCAACTCACAGTGTTGAATCCATCTTTTGACTGAGCAATTTTGAATCTCTCTTTTTGTAGAATCTGCAAGTGGATATTTGGAGTGTTGTCAGGCCTAATGTGGAAAATCAAATATGTTCACATAAAAACTACACAGAAGCGTTTCGAGAAACTTCATTGTGATGCGTGCATTCAACTCAGAGCTGAACCTATCTTTAGATTGAGCAGTTTTGAATCTCTCTTTTTACAGAATGTGCAAATGGATATTTGGAACACCTTTTGGCCTATTGTTGGTGGAAAATATCTTCAAATAAGAACTACACAGAAACATTTTGAGAAACTTCTTTGTGATGTGTGCATTCATCTCACAGAGTTGAACCTAGCTTTTGATTGAGCTGTTTTGAATCTTTTTTTTTTTTTTTGCAGAATCTACAGGTGGATATTTTGAGCCATTTGTGGCCTACTGTGGAAAAGCAAACCTCTTCACATAAAAATTACACAAAAGCATTCCGAGAAACATCTTCATGATGTGTGTATTCACCTCATAGGGTTGAACCTATCTTTTGATTGTGCAGTTTTGAATCTCTCTTTTTGCAGGATCTGCATGTGAATATTTGGAGTCCTTTGCAGCCTATGGTGGAAAAGGAAATATCTTCAGATAAACACAACACAGAAATATTCTCAGAACTTCTCTTTGATGTGTGGATTCATCTCACAGAGTTGAAACTTTCTTTTGATTGAGCAGTTTTGATACAGTCTCTTGGTAGAATCTGCATGTGGATATTTGGAGCCCTTCGTGGCCTACTGTTGAAAAGGAAATATCATCACACAAAAACTACACATAAGCATTCTGAGAAACATTTTTGTGATGTGTGCGCTCATCTCACAAGGTTGAATCTATTTTATGATTGAGCAGTTTTTAAACACTCTTTTTGTAGAATCTGAAAGTGGATAATTGGCTACCTTTAAGGCCTATTGTGGAAAAGGAGGTATCGTCAAATAAAAACTACTCAGAAGCTTTCCGAGAAACTTCTTTGTGATGTGTATTCATCTCACAGGGTTGAGCCTATCTTATGATTGAGCAGTTTTGAAACACTCTTTCTGTAGAATCTGCAAGTGGATATTTGCAGCACTTTGAGGCCTGCCGTGGAAAAGCAAATATCTTCAGATTAAAAATACACAGAAGCATTCTGAGAAACTTCTTTGTAATGTGTTCATTCATCTCACAGAGTTGAACCTTTCTTTTGATGGAGCAGTTTTGAAACACTGTATTTTTAGAATCTGCAAGTTCAAATTTGGAGCCCTTTGAGACCTACTGTGGAAAAGGATATACCATCATAAAAACTACACTGAAGGATCCTGAGAAACTTCTTTGTGATGTGTGCATTCATCCAACAGAGTTGAATCTTTCTTTTGATTGACTAGTTTTGAAATGCTCTTTTTGTAGAATCTGGAAGTGGATAATTGGAGCCCTTTGAGGCCTACCATGGAAAAGCAAATATCTTCAGTTAAAAACTACACAGAAGCATTCTGACAAATTCTTTGTGATGTGTGCATTCATCTCACAGAGTTGAATCTTTCTTTTGATTGAACAGTTTTGAAACACTCTTTTTGTAGAATCTGCAAGTTGATAATTGGAGCCCTTTGAGACCTACTGTGGAAAAGGAAATATCTTCATATAAAAACTACTCAGAAGCATTCTGAGAAACTTCTTCATGATATGTGCATTCAACTCACAGAGTTGAAACTATCTTTGATTGAGCAGTTTAGCCTCTCTCTTTTTGTAGAATCTGCAAGTGGATATTTGGAGCCCTTTGCACCCTACAGTGGAAAAGGAAATATATTCAAATAAAAACTATACAGAAGCATTCTCAGAAACTTCTTCATGATATGTGCATTCAACTCACAGAGTTGAACCTGTCTTTTGATTGAGAAGTTTTGAATCTTTCTTTTTCTAGAATCTGCAAGTGGATATTTGGAGCGCTGTGAGGCCTCCTGTGGAAAATCAAATATGTTGACATAGAAACTACTCAGAAGCATTCTGAGAAACTTCTTTGTGATGTGTGTATTCAACTCACAGACTTGAACCTTTCTTTTGATTGAGCAGTTTCGAATCTCTCTTTTTGCAGTATCTGCAACTGGATGTTTGCAGAGCTTTGAGGGCTATTGAGGAAAAGGAAATATGTTTAGATAAAAACTACACAGAAGCATTCTGAGAAACTTCTTTGTGAGGTGTGCATTCAATTCACAGAGTTGACCTATCTTTTGATTGAGCCGTTTTGAATCTCTCTTTTTGTATAATATGCAAGTGTATATTTGGAGCCCTTTGCATAATATGGTGGAAAAGGAAATATTTTCAAATAAAACCTACACAGAAGCATTCAGAGAAACTTCTTTATGATGTGTGCATTCAACTCTCAGAGTTGAACCCATCTTTTGATTGAGCAGTTTTGAATCTCTCTTTTTGTAGAATCTGCAAGAGGATATTTGGAACAAATGTGGCCCATGGTGGAAGAGGAAATAACTTCATATAAAAAATAAACAGAAACATTCTGAGAAACTTATTTGTGATGTGTGCATTCATCTTATAGGGTTGAAACTATCTTATGATTGAGCAGTTTTGAAACACTATTTTTGTAGAATCTGGAAGTGGATATTTTCTTCACTTTGAGGTCTACCGTGGAAAAGCAAATATCTTCAGAAGAAAACTATACAGAAGCATTCTGAGAAACTTCTTTGTGATGTGTGCATTCATCTCACAGAGTTGAACTTTTCTTTTGATTGAGCAGTTTTGAAACACTTTCTTTGTAAAATCTGCAAGGCGATATTTGGATCACTTTGAGGCCTATGTTGGAAAAGGAAATATCTTCACATAAAAACTACATAGAAGCAATCTGAGAAACTTCTTTGTGACGTGTGCATTCATCTCACAGAGTTGAACATTCCTTTTGATTCAGTAGTTTTGAAACACTCTTTTTGTAGGACCTGCAAGTGGATAATTGGAGCCCTTTGTGCCTTATTGTGGAAAAGGTAATATCTTCAAATGAAAACTACACAGAAGCATTCTCAGAAACTTCTTCATGATGTGTGCATTCAACTCACAGAATTGAACCTATGTTTTGTTTGAGCAGTTTCGAATCTCACTTTTTGTAGAATCTTCAAGTGGATATTTGGAGCCCTTTGTGCTCTATGGTTGAAAAGGAAACATCTTCAAATAAAAACTACACAGAAGCATTCTCAGAAACTTTTTCATGATGTGTGCATTCAACTCATAGAACTAAACCTTTTTTTTGTTTGAGCAGTTTAGAAACTCTCTTTTTGTAGAATCTGCAAGTGGATAATTAGAGCCATTTGAGGTATTTTGTGGAAAAGGAAATATCTTCACATAAAAACTACGCAGAAAAATTCTGAGAAACTTCTTTCTGAGGTGTACATTCAACTAACGGTTGAAACTATCTTTTGACTGAGCAGTTTAGAAACTCTCTTCTTGTAGAATCTACAGGTAGATATTTGGAGCCCTTTTTGCCCTATTGTGGAGAAGGAAATATCTTCAAATGAAAACTACAAAGAAGCATTCTCAGAAACTTCTTCTTGATGTGTGAACTCAACTCAAAGAGTTGAACAAATCTTTTGTTTGAGTAGTTTTGAATCTCTCATTTTGTAGAATCTGCAATTGGATATTTGGAACGCTGTGAGGCCTACTGTGGAAAATCATTTATCTTAACATAAAAACTACACAGAAGCATTCTGACAAATATTTTTGTGATGTGTGCATTCATGTCACAGATGTGAACCTTTCTTTTGATTGAGCAGTTTTGAAACACTCTTTTTGTAGAATCTACAAGTGGATAATTGGAGCCCTTTGAGGCCTATTGTGGAAAAGGAAATATTTTCACATAAAAACTACTCAGCAGCACTCTGAGAAACTTCTTTGTGATGTGTGCATTCAACTCACAGGGTTCAACCTATCTTTTGATTGAGCAGTTTAGAATCTCCCTTTTTGTAGGTTTTGCAAGGGGATATTTGGAGCCCTTTGTGCCCTATGTTGGAAAAGGAAATATCTTCCAATAAAAACTACACAGAAGCATTCAGAGAAACTTCTTTGTGATATATTCATTCAACTCACCAAGTTGAACCTGTCTTTTGATTGAGTAGATTTGAATCTCTCTTTTTGCAGAATCTGCAAGTGGATATTTGGAGCCCTTTGATGCCTACTGTGGAAAAATATGTATCTTCACATAAAAAGTACACAGAAGCATTCTGAGAAACTTCTTTGGGATGTTTGCATTCAACTCACAGAGTTGAACCTATCTTTTGATTCAGCAGTTTTGAATCTCTCTTTTTGCAGAATCTGCAAGTGGATGTTTAGAGAGATTTGAGACCTATTGTGGAAAAGGAAATATCTTCACATAAAAACTACACAGTGGCATTCTGAGAAACTACTTTGTGAGGTGTGCATTCAGCTCACAGAGTTGAACTTATATTCTCATTGAGCAGTTTTGAATCTCTATTTTAGTAGAATCTGCAATTGGATATTTTGATCCCTTTGTGCCCTATGGTGGAAAAGGAAATATCTTCAAATAAAACTACACAGAAGCATTCTGAGAAACTTCTTTGTGATGTATGTATTCAACTCACAGAGTTGAACCTATCTTTTGGTTGAACAGTTTTGAATCTCTCTTGTTGCAGAATCTGCAGGTGGATATTTGGAGCCCTTTGAGACCTACTGTGGGAAAGCAAATATCTTCACATTAAAACTACCCAGAAACATTCTGAGAAACTTTTTTGGGATGCGTGCTTTCAATTCACAGAGTTGAACCTATCTTTTGATTGAGCAGTTTTGAATCTCTCTTTTTGCAGAATCTGCAAGTGGATATTTGGAGCCCTTTGCGGCCTGTGTTGGAAAAGGAAATATCTTCAAATAAAAACTACACAGAAACATTCTGAGAAACTTCTTAGTGATGTGTGCATTCCTCTCACAGGGTTGAACTTATCTTCTGATTAAGCAGTTTTGAAACACTCTTTTTGTAGAATTTGTAAGTGGATATTAGAGCGCTTTCTGGCCTACCGTGAAAAAGCAAATATCTTCAGAAAAAAACAACACAGAAGCATTCTGAGAAACTTCTTTGTGAAGTGTGCATTGATCTCACAAAGTTAAAATTTTCTTTTGATTGAGCACTTTTGAAACACTCTTTTTGTAGAACCTGCAAGAGGATATTTGGAGCCCTTTGAGGCCTACTGATGAAAAGGAAATATCTTCACTAAAAAACTACACAGAGGCATTCTGAGAAACTTCTTTGTGATGTGTGCATTCATCTCACCGAGATGAACCTTTCTGTTGATTGAGCAGCTTTGAAAAACTCTTTTTGTAGAATCTGCAAGTGGATAATTGGAGCCCTTTGAGGCCTATTTTGGAAAAGAAGGTATCTTCACGTAAAAACTACTAAGAAGCATTCTGAGAAACTTCTTTGTGATGTGTGCATTCAAATTACAGAGTTGAACCTATCTTTTGATTGAGCAGTTTAGAATCTCTCTTTTGTAGAATTTGCTAGTGGATATTTGGAACCATTTGTGCCCTCTGGTGGAAAAGGAAATATCTTCAAATAAAACCTACACAGAAACATTCTGAGAAACTACTTCCTGATATTGCGTTCATCTCACAGGGTTGAACCTACCTTATGATTGAGCAGTTTTGAAACACTCTTTTTGTAGAATCTGCAGGTGGATATTTGCAGCACTTTGAGGCCTACTGTTGAAAAGCAAATATCTTCAGATAAAAATTACACAGAAGCATTCTGAGAATCTTCTTTGGGATGTTTGCATTCATCTCACAGTGTTGAAACTTTATTTTGGTTGAGCAGTTGTGAATCACTCTTTTTATAGAATCTGCAAGTGGATATTTGGAGCTCTTTGAGACCTATTGTGGAAAAGGAAATATCTTCAAAGAAAAACTAAACAGAAGCATTCAGAGAAACTTCTTTGTGATGAGTGCATTCATCACACTGAGTTGAACTTTTCTTTAAATAGAGCAGTTTTGAAACAATCTTTTCACAGAATCTGGAAGTGGGTAATTGGAGGGCTTTGAGGCCTATTTTGGAGAAGGAGATATCTTCAAATAAAAACTACACAAAAGCATTCAGAGAAACTCCTTTGTGGTGAGTGCATTCATCACACAATGTTGAACCTTTCTTTGAATAGAGCAGTGTTGAAACACTCTTTTCATAGAATCTGGAAGTGGATATATGGAGCGCTTTGAGGCCTACTGTGGAAAATCAAATATGTTCACATAAACACTACACAGAAGCCTTCTGAGAAACTTCTTTGTGATGTGTACATTCAACTCACAGTGTTGAACACAACTTTTGTTTGAGCGGATTAGAATCTGCATTTACGGAAAATGCAAGTGGATATTTGGAGAGGATTGAGGCCTGTTGTGGAAAAGGAAATACACTGACATAAAAACTACACAGAAGCCCTCTGAGGAACTTGTTTGTGAGGTGTGCCTTCAACTCACAGTGGTGAACCTATCTTTTGATTGAGGAGTTTACAATTACTTTTTGTAAAATCTGCAAGTGGATATGTGAAGTCCTATGCACCCTGTGGTGGTAAAGGAAATATCTTCAAAGCAAAACTGTACAGAAGCATTCTCGGAAGCTACTTCATGATGTGTGCATTCAACTCACAGTGTTGAACCTATAGTTTGATTGAGCAGTTTTGAATCTCTCTTTTTGTAGAATCTGCAAGTGGATATTTGGAGCCCTTTGCAGCCTTGGGTAGAAAAGCAATTATCTTCAGATAAATGCTACACAGAAGCATTCTGAGAAACTTCTTTGGGATGTGTTCCTTTATCTCACAGAGTTGAAACTTTCTTTTGATTGAGCAGTTTTGAACACTCTTTTTGTTTAATCTGCAAGTGGATATTTGGAGCGATTTGAGGCCTATTGTGGAAAACGAAATATCTTCACATAAAAGCTCAGATGTATTCTGAGAAACTACTTTGAGATATGTGCATTCAACTCACAGAGTTGAAGCTATCTGTTGTTTGAGCCATATAGAATCTCTCTTTTTGTAGAATCTGAAAGTGGATATTTGGAGCCCTTTGGGCCCTATGGTGGAAAATGAAATATCTTCAAACAAAAACTACACAGAAGCATTCTCAGAAACTTCTTCATGATGTGTGCATTCAACACACAGAATTGAATCTATCTTTTGATTGAGAAATTTTAATCTCTCTTTTGCAGAATCTGCAAGTGGATATTTCAAGCGCTTTGAGGCCTCCTGTGGAAAATCAAATATCTTCACATAAAAAGTACTCAGAAGAACTCTGAGAAACTTCTTTGTGATTTGCGCACTCAACTCAAGAAGTTGAACCTATCTTTTGATTGAGCAGTTTTGAGACACTCTTTTTGTAGAATCTGCAAGTCGATATTTGGAGCGATTTGAGGCCTATTGTGGAAGAAGAAATATCTTCACAAAAAACTACGCAGAAGCCTTCTGAGAAATTTCTTTGTGATGTGTACATTCAACTCACAGTGGTGAACCTATCTTTTGATTGAGGAGTTTACAATTACTTTTTGTAGAATCTGCAAGTGGATATGTGGAGCCCTTTGTGCCCTGTGGTGGTAAAGGAAATATCTTCAAATCAAAACGACACAGAAGCATTCACGGAAGCTACTTCATGATGTGTGCATTCAACTCAAAGTGTTGAACTTATGGTTTGATTGAGCAGTTTTGAATCTCTCTTTTTGTAGAATCTGCAAGTGGATATTTGGAGCCCTTTGCGGCCTTGGGTGGAAAAGGAAATATCTTCAAATAAAAACTACACAGAAGCATTCTGAGAAACTTCTTTGTGATATGTGCATTCATCTCACAGTGTTGAACCTATCTTATGATTGAGCAGTTTCAAAACAATCTTTTTCAGAATCTACAACTGGATATTTGGAGCGCTTTGAGCCCTAATGTGGAAAAGCAAATATCTTCAGATAAATGCTACACAGAAGCATTCTGAGAAACTTCTTTGTAATGTGTGCATTCATCTCACAGAGTTGAAACTTTCTTTTGATTGAGTAGTTTTGAAGCACTCTTTTTGTTTAATCTACAAGTGAATATTTGGAGCGATTTGAGGCCTATTGTGGAAAAGGAAATATCTTCACATAAAAACTACTCAGAAGCATTCTGAGAAACTTCTTTGTGATGTGTACATTCAACTCACAGAGTTGAACGTATCTTTTGATTGAATAATTTAGAATCTCTCTTTTTGTAGAATCTGCAACGTGGATATTTGGATCCCTTTGCGCCCTATGGTGAAAAAGGAAATAACTTCAAATAAAAAATATACAGAAGAATTCTGAGAAACTTTCCTGTGATGTGTGCATAAAACTCACAGAGTTGAACCTATCTTTTGGTTCAGCAGTTTGAATCTCTCCTTTGTAGAATCTGCAATTGGATATTTGGAGAATTTTGCAGCCTATGGTCGAAAAGGAAATATCTTCAAATAAAAACTACACAGAAGCATTCTGAGAAACTTCTTTGTGATGTGTCCATTCATCTCACAGGGTTGAACCTACCTTATGATTGAGCAGTTTCAAAGCACTCTTTTCTTAGAATCTGCAAGTGGATATTTGGAGCACTTTGAGGCGAATCATGGAAAAGCAAATATTTTCAGATAAATGCTACACAGAAGCATTCTGAGAAACTTCTTTGTGATGTGTGCATTCACCTCACATTGTTGAAACTTTCTTTTGATTGAGCAGTTTAGAATCTCTTTTTTTGTAGAATCTTCAAGTGGTTACTTTGAGCCCTTTGCACCCTGTGGTGGAAAAGGAAACATCTTCAAATAAAAACTACAGAGAAGCATTCAGAGAAACTTCTTCATGATGAGTACATTCATCACACAGTGTTGAACCTTTCTTTGGATTGAGTAGTTTTGAAACACTCTTTTTCCAAAATCAGCAAGTGGATATTTGGAGAACTTTGAGGCCTATTGTGGAAAAGGAAATATCTTCAAATAAAAACTACACAAAAGCATTCCTTAGAAACTTCTTTGTCATGTGTGCATTCATCTCACAGGGTTGAACCTATCTTATGATTGAGGAGTTTTGAAACATTCTTTTTGTAGAATCTGCAAGTGGATATTTCAAGCGCTTTGAGGCCTACTGTGGAAAGGCAAAAATCTTCAGATAAAAGCTACACAGAAGCATTATTAGAAATGTCTTTGTGATATGTCCATTCATCTCACAGTGTTGAACCTTTCTTTTGTTTGAGCAGTTGTGAAACACTCTTTTTGTAGAACTGTAAGTGGATATTTGGAATGATTTTACGCATATTGTGGAAAAGGAAATATCTTCACATAAAACTACACAGAAGCATTCTGAGAAACTTCTTTGTGATGTGTGCATTCAACTCACAGTGTTGAGCCTATCTTTTCATTGAGCAGTATAGAGTCTCCTTTTTTGCAGAATCTGTTAGTGGATATTTGGAGCGCTTTGAGGCCTACTGTGGAAAATGAAATATCTTCACATAAAAACTACACAGAAGCATTCTGTGAAACTTCATTGTGATGTGTGCATTCAACTCACTGAGTTGAACCTATCTTTTGATTGAGCAGTGTTGAATCTCTCTTTTTGCAGAATCTGCAAGTGGATATTTAGAACCCTTTGAGACCTACTGTGAAAATGCAAGTATCTTCACATAAAAACTACAAAGAAGCATTCTGACAATCTTCTTTGTGATGTGTGCATTAAACCCATAGAGTTGAACTTATCTTTTGAATGAGCAGTTTTTAATCTCTCTTTTCGCAGAATCTGCAAGTGGATATTTTGATCTCTTTGCGGCCTATGGTGGAAAAAGAAATATGTTCACATAAAAACTACACAGAGGCATTCTGATAAATTTCTTTGTGATGTGAATTCGTCACTCACAGTTGAACCCTTATTTTGAAAGAGCAGTTTGGAAACACTCCTTTAGCAGAATCTGTAAGTGGATATTGGGAGCGCTTTGAGGCCTATGGTGGAAAAGGAAGTATCTTCAAATACAAACTATACAGAAGCATTCTGAGAAACTACATTGTGACGTGTCCATTCAACTCACAGGATCAAACCTATCTTTTGATAGAGCAGTTTTGAAACACTCTTTATGTAGGATGTGGAAGTGGATATTTGCAGCATTTTGAGGTCTATGGTGGAAAAGGAAATATCTTCCCATAAAAACTACATGGAAGCATTCTCAGAAAAATCTTAGTGATGTGTGCATTCAACTCACAGAGTTCAACCTATCTTTTGATAGATCTGTTTTGAAAGTCTCTTTTTGTAGAATCTGCAAGTGGATATTTGGAGCCATTTGTGGCCTATGGTAGAAAAGGACATACCTTCACAGAAAAACTACACAGAAATATTCTGAGGAACTTCTATTTGATGTGTCAATTGAGCTCAGAGAGTTGTACCTATCTTTTGATAGAGCAGTTTTGAAAGTATCTTTTTAAATAATCTGCAAGTGGATATTTGCAGCCTTTTGCAGCCTATGGTGGAAAAGGAAATATCTTCCAATAAAAGATAAACAGAAGCATTATGAAAAAATTCATTGTGTTGTGTGCATTCATCTCACAGAGTTGAGGATTTCGTTTGATTGAGCACTTTTGAATTTCTCTTTTTGCAGAATCTGCAAGTGGATATTTGGAGCCCTTTGCGGCCTGTGGTGAAAAAGGAAATATCTTCACATAAAAACTACACAGAAACTTTTGCAGAAACTTCTTTGTGATGTGTGCATTAGTCTCACACAGTTAAAACCTTCTTTTGATAGAACAGTTTTGAAACTTTCTTTTTGTATAATCTGCCGGTGGACATTTGGAGCGGTTTGAGGCCTATGTTGGAAAAGGAAATAACTTCACATAAAAACTAGACAGAAGAATTATGAGAAACTTCCTTGTGATGCAAACGTTCATCTCACAGATTTGAACCTTCCTTTTTATTGAGCCGTTTGGAAACACTCTATTTGTAGAATCTGCAAGTGGATATTTGGAGCACTTTGAGGCCTATGGTAGGAAAGGAAATATCTTCACATAAAAACTAGACAGAAGCATTCTCAGAAACTTCTTTGTGACGTGTGCATCCAACTCACAGAGTTGAACCTTCCTTTTATTAGAGCAGTTTTGAAACATTCTTTTTGTATAATCTGCAAGTGGATATTTGGAGTGCTTTGTGGCCTATGTTAGAAAAGGATATATCTCCAAATAAACTCTAGACTGAAGAAACCTGAGTAATTTCATTGTGGCGTGTGCATTCATCTCACAGAGTTGAAAATTTATTCTGATTGAGCAGTTTGGATACACACTATTGAAGAATCTGCAAGTGGATATTTGGAGAGCCTTTAGGCTTACAGTGGAAAAGGAAATATCTTCACATAAAAACTACAGAAGCACTCTGAGAAACTTCTTTGTGATGTGTGCATTCAACTCACAAAGTTGAAACTATCTTTTGATTGAACAGTTTTGTATCTCTCTTTTTGTAGAATCTGCAAGTGGATATTTGGAGCCCTTTGTGGCCTATGGTGGAAAAAGAAATATCTTCACATAAAAACTACACAGTAGAATTCTGAGAAACTTCTTCGTGATGAGTGCATTCATTTCAAAATTTGAACCTTTCATTAGATTGAGCAGTTTTGAAACACACTTTTTTTAGAATCTTCAACAGGTTATTTGGAGCACTGAGCAGCCTCTTGTAGAAAAGGAAATATCTTGAAAAAACCTACACAGAAGCATTTTGAGAAACTGCTTTTTGATTTGTGAATTCATCTCATGGTGTTGAATCTTTATCTTGATGGAGCAGTTTTGAAACACTCTTTTTGTAGAATCTTCAACTGGATATTTGGAGCTGTTTGAGGCCTATGATGGAAAAGGAAATATCTTCACATAAAAACTACACAGAAGCATTCTAAGAAAATTCTTTGTGATGAGTGTATTCAACTCTCAGAGTTGATCATTTCTTTTGATTGAGCAGTTTTGACACACTCTTTTTATAGAATCTTCAAGTGGATATTGGAAGCACTTAGAGGCCTATTGTGGAAAAGGATATACATTCACATAAAAACTTCTTTGTAATGTGTGCATTCATCTCACAGACTTGAAAATTCCTTTTGAATGAGCAGTTTGGAAACATTCTTTTTGTAGAATCTGTAAGTGGATATTTAGAGCTCTTTGAGGCCTATTGTGGAAAGGAAATATCTTCACATAAAAACTACACAAGAGCAATCTGAGAAGATTTTTGCCATCAGTGCGTTCATCCCACAGAGTTGAAATTTTTTTTTGGTTGTGCAGATTGGAAACACTCTTTTTGTAGAATGTGCAAGTGGATATTTGTACTGCAAGGAGGCCTATGGTGGAAAAGGGAATATCTTCACATAAAAACTACACAGAAGCATTCTGAGAAACTTCTTTATGATGTTAGCATTCATCTCACAGAGTTGAACTTTTCTTTTGATTGAGCAGTTATGAAACACTCTTTGTAGGTTCTCCAAGTGGATATTTGGATGGCATTGAGGCCTATGGTGGAAAAGGAAATATCTTCACATAAAAAATAAACAGAAGCATTCTGAAAAACTTCCTTATGATGTGTGCATTGATCTCACAGAATTCAACCTATCTTTTGATAGAGCAGTTTTGAAACTCTCTTTTTGTAGAATCTGCAAGTGGATATTTAGAGCCCTTTGTGGCCTATGATGAAAAAGGAAATATCTTCACATAAAAACTACACAGAAGCTTTCTGAGAAACTTCTTTGTGATGTTTGTATTCATCTCACAAAATTGAACCTTTCTTTTGATTGAGCAGTTTAGAAACACTCTTTTAGTAGAATCTGAAAGTGGATATTTGGAGGACTTTGAGGTTGTGTTGGAAAAGGAAATATCTTCACATAAAAACTACACAGAAGCATTCTGAGAAACTTCTTTGTCATATGAACATTCAACTGACAGAGTTGAAGCTTTCTTTTGATTGAGTAGTTTGGAAACACTCTTTTTGTAGTATCTGCAGGTGGATATTTAGTGCGCTTTGTGGCCTATTGTGGGAAAGGAAATATCTTCACATAAGAAGAATTCTGAGAAACCCCTTTGTGATGTGTGCATTTGTCTCACAGAGTTGAACATTTCTTTCAATTGAGCAGCTTGGAAACACTATTTTTGTAGGATCCACAAGTGGCTATTTGGAGTGCATTGAGGACTATCTTGGAAAAGGAAATATCTTCACATAAAAACTACAAAGAAGCATCCTGAGAAACTTCTTTGTGATGTGTACATTCATCTCACAAAATTGAATCTTTTTCTCATTGAGCAGTTTGGAAACACTCATTTTGTAGCATCTGTTAGTGGATATTTGTAGCACTTTGGGGCATATGGTGGAAAAGGAAATGTGTCACATAAAAACTACACAGAAGCATTCTGAGAAACTTCTTCGTGATGTGTGCATTCAAATCACAGTGTTGAACATTTCCTTTGACGGAGCAGTTTTGAATCTCTCTTTTTGTAGAACCTACGAGTGGATATTTGGAGCCCTTTGAGACCTATTGTGGAAAAGGAAATATCTTCACCTAAAAACTGCACAGCAGCATTCTGAGAAACCTCTTTTTGATATGTGTCTTTATCTAACAGAGTTGAATCTTTCTTTTGATTGAACAGTTTAGAAACACTCTTTTTATAGAACCTGGAAGTGGATATTTGAAGCTCTTTTAGGCATATTTTGGAAAACGAAATATTTTCACATGAAAACTACGAAGAAGCATTCTGAGAAACATCTTTCTGATGTGTGCATTCGTCTCACAGAATTGAAACTTTCTTTTGATTGAGTAGTTTGGAAACACACTTTTTGTAGAATCTGCAGCTGGATAATTGGCGTGCATTCAGACCTATGGTGGAAAAGGAAATATCTTCACATAGAAACTAGAGAGAAGCATTCTGTGAACCTTCTTTGGATTTGTGCATTCATCTCACAGAGTTGAACCTATCTTTTGATAGAGCAGTTTTGAAACTCTCTTTTTGTAGAATCTGCAATTGGATATTTGGGGCCTTTTGTGGCCTACGGTGAAAAAGGAAATATCTTCACATAAAAACTACACAGAAGAATTCTGAGAAACTTCTTTGTGATGTGTGCATTCATCACAAGAAGTTGAAACTTTCATTTGATTGAACAGTTTTTAAACACTCTTTTTGTAGAATCTGTAAGAGGATATTTGGAGCACTTTGAGGCCTATTGTACAAAAGGAAATATCTTCAAAAAACCTACACAGAAGCATTTTGAGAAACTACTTTTTGATTTGTGAAGTCATCTCACAGTGTTGAGTCTTTCTTTTGATGGAGTAGGTTTAAAAGTCTTTTTGTAGAATCTTCAACTGGATATTTGGAGCTGTTTGAGGCCTACGTAGGAAAAGGAAATATCTTCACATAAAAACTACACAGAAGCATTCTGAGAAAATTCTTTGTGATGTCTGCATTCAACTCTCAGAGTTGATCATTTCTTTTGATTGAGCAGTTTTGACACACTCTTTTTATAGAATCTTCAAGTGGAAATTTTAAGCGCTTTGAGGCCTATTGTGGAAAAGGAAATATCTTCAAATAAGCACTACACAGAATCATTCTGAGAAACTCCTTTGTAATGCCTACATTCATCTCACAGAGTTGAAAATTGCTTTTGGTTGAGCAGTATGGAAACACTCTTTTTGTAGAATCTGTAAGTGGATACTTAGAGTGCTTTGAGGCCTATTGTGGAAAAGGAAATATCTTCACATAAAAACTACAAAGAAGCATTATGAGAAACTTCTTTGTTATGTGTGCATTCATCTAAAAGAGTTGAACCATTTTTTTAATTGAGCAGTTTGGAAACACACTTTTTGTAGAATCTGCAAGTGCATATTTGGAGTGCTATGAGGCCTATGGTGGAAAAGGAAATATCTTTACATAAAAACTACAAAGAAGCATTCTGAGAAACTTCTTTCTGTTGTGTGCATTCGTCTCACAGTGTTGAAAATTTCTTTTGATTGAGCAGTTTGGAAACTCACTTTTTGTAGAATCTGCAGGTGGATAATTGGAGAGCATTCAGACCTATGGCGGTAAAGGAAATATCTTCACATAAAAACTAGAGAGAAACATTCTGTGAAACTTCTTTGTGATGTGTGCGTTCATCTCACAGAGTTGAACCTATCTTTTGATACAGCAGTTTTGAAACCCTCTTTTTGTAGAATCTGCAAGTGGATATTTGGAGCGCTTTGAGGCCTATGGTGGAAAAAGACATATCTTCACATAAAAACTACACAGAAGATCCTAAGAAACTTCTTTGTAAGGTGTGCATTGGGCTCAAAGAGTTGAACCTTTCATTTGATTGAGCAGTTTTGAAATACTCTTTTTGTAGAATCTGCAAGAGGATATTTGCAGCACTTTGAGGCCTACTGTGCAAAAGGAAATATCTTCAAAAAACCTACACAGAAGCATTTTGAGAAACTACTTTTTGATTTGTGAATTCATCTCACAGTGTTGAATCTTTATCTTGATGGAGCAGTTTTGAAACACTCTTTGTAGAATCCTCAAGTGGATATTTTGAGCTCTTTGAGGCCTATGTTGGAAAAGGAATTATCTTCATATAAAAACTAAACAGAAGCATTCTGAGAAAATTCTTTCTGATGTCTGCATTTATCTCAGAGTTGATCATCTCTTTTGACTGAGCAGTTTTAACACACTCTTTTCATAGAATCTTCAAGTGGATATTTTAAGTGCTTTAAGGCCTATTGTGGAAAAAGAAATATCTTCACATAAAAACTACACAGAATCATTTTGAGAAACTTATTTTTGACGTGTGCATTCATCTCACAGAGTTGAAAATTCCTTTTGATTGAGTAGTTTGGAAACACTCTTTTTGTAGAATCTGTAAGTGAATATTTAGTGCGCTTTGAGGTTTATAGTGGAAAAAGAAATATCTTCACATAAAAACTACAAAGAAGCATTATGAGAAACTTCTTTGTGAGGTGTGCATTTATCTAAAACAGTAGAATCATTCTTTTGATTGAGCAGTTTGGAAAAACTCATTTCGTAGAATCTGCAAGTGCATATTTGGAGTGCTTTGAGGCCTGTAGTGGAAAAGGAAATATCTTCACATAAAAAATACACAGAAGCATTCTGAAAAACTACTTTGTGATATGTGCATTCAACTCACAGTGTGTAACCAATGTTTGCATAGAGCAGTTTTGAAACTCTCTTTTTGTAGAACTGCAAGTGAATATTTGGAGCCCTTTCCTGCCTGTTATGAAAAAGAAATAAGTTTACTTAAAAACTACACAGAATTATTCTGAGAAACGTCTTTGTGATGTGTGCATTCATCTCACAGAGTTGAAACTTTCTTTTGATTGAGCAGTTTTGAAACACTCTTTTTGTAGAATCTGCAAGTGGATATTTAGAGTTATTTGAGGCCTATGGTGGAAAAGGAAATATCTTCAAATAAAGATGACACAGAAGCATTCTGGGAACCTTCTTTGTGATGTATGCATTCATCTCCCAGAGTTGAAACTTTCATTTGATTGAGCAGTTCTGAAAAACTCTTTTTGGAGAATCTGCAAGTAATTATTTGGAGCACTTTGAGTCCTGTTGTGGAAAAAAAATATTTTCTCTTAGAAACTACACAGAAGCATTCTGAGATACTTCTTTGTGATTTGTGCACTCATCTCACAGAGTTGAACATTTCTTTTGATCGAGCCATTTAGAAACACTCTTTTTGTAGAATCTGCACGTGGATATTTGGAGCGCTTTGAGGCCTGTTGTAGAAAAGGAGATATATTCACATAAAAACTACACAGAAGCATTCTGAAAAACTTCTTTGTAATGCATGCATGCAACTGGCAGAATTGAATGTATGTTTTGAATGAGCAGTTTTGAAACTCTGTGTTTGTAGCATCTGGAAGTGGATATATGGATCCCTTTGACACCTATCATTAAATAGGAAATACCTTCACATAAAAACTACACAGAAGAATTCTGAGAAACACCTTTCTTATGTGTGCATTCATCTCACAGAGTTGAACCTTTCTTTTGATAAGCAGTTTTGAAACACTCTTTTTGTAGGGTCTGCAAGTGCATATTTGCAGACCTTTGAGGTCTATTGTGGAAAAGGAAATATCTTTACATAAAAACTACACATAACCATTCTGAGAAACTTATTTGTGATGTGTGCATTCATCTCACAGAGTTGAACCTTTCTTTTGAATGAGCAGTTTGGAAACACTCTTTCTGTAGAGTCTTCAAGTGGATATTTGAAGCGCTTTAAGTCCTATGGTAGAAACGGAAATGTCTTCACATAAAAACTACACAGTAGCATTCTCAGAAACTTCTTTGTGATGTTTGCATTCAACTCACAGAGTTGAACCTATCTTTTGATTGAGCAGTTTTGAATCAATATTTTTGTAGAATCTGCAAGCAGATATTTGGTGTCCTTTGTGGCCTATTTTGGAAAGGGAAATATCTTCACATAAAAACTACACAGAAGCATTCTGAGAAACTTCTTTGTGTTATGTGCATTCATCTCACAGAGTTGAACCTTTCTTTTGATTCGGCAGTTTTGAAACGTTCTTTTTGTAGAATGTGCATGTGGACATTTGGAGCGCTTTTAGACCTATTGTGGAAAAGAAAATATCTTCACATAAAAACTACACAGAAGCATTCTGAGAAACTTCTTTGTGATGTGTGCATTTATCTCACAGAGTTGAAGCTTTCTTTTGATTGAGCAGTTTGGAAACACTCTTTCTGTAGAATCTGCAAGTGGATATTTGAAGCTCTTTGAGTCCTATGGTAGAAACGGAAATGTCTTCACATAAAAACTACACAGCAGCATTCTCAGAAACCTCTTTGTGATGTTTGCATTCAACTCACAGAGTTGAATCTATCTTTTGATTGAACAGTTTTGAATCACTCTTTTGTAGAATCTGCAAGCAGATATTTGGTGTCCTTTGTGGCCTATATTGGAAAGGGAAATATCTTCACATAAAAACTATACAGAAGCATTCTGAGAAAATTCTTTGTGATGTGTGCATTCATCTCACAGAGTTGAACCTTTCTTTTGGTAGAGCAGCTTTGAAACACTCTTGTTTTAGAATCTACAATGCATAATTGGAACGATTTTTGGCCTATGATGAAAAAGGAAATATATTCACATAAAAACTCCACAGAAGTATGCTTAGAAACTCTTTTGTGAGGTGTGCATTCATCTCATGGAGTTGAACCTACCTTTTGATTGAGCAGTTTTGAATCTCTCTTTTTGTAGAATCTGCAAGTGGATATTTGGAGCCCTTTGCAGCCTATTTTGGAAAAGGATATATTTTCACAAAGAAAATACACAGAAGCATTCTGAGAAACTTCTTTGTGACGGGTGCATTCATATCACAGAGTTGAAACTTTCTTTTGAATGAGCAGTTTGGAAGCACTATTTTTATCGAATCTGCAAGTGGATATTTGAAGCGCTTTGAGGATTATGGTTGAAAAGGTAATATCTTTACTTAAAAGTGATACAGAAGCATTCTCAGAAACCTCTTTGTGATGTGTGCATTCATCTCACAGTGTTGAACCTTTTTTAATTGAGCTGTTTGGAAACAATATTTTTGGAAAATTTTCAAGTGTATATATGGTGCACTTTGAGACCTATTGTGGAAAAGGAAATATCTTCACATAAAAACTAGATGGAAGCATTCTCAGAAACTTCTTTGTGATGAGTGCATTCAAATCACAGAGTTGAACCTTCCTTTTCATAGAACAGTTTTGAAACATTCTTTTTTGTAGAATCTGCAAGTGGATATTTGGAGCGCTTTGAGGCATATGCTGGAAAAGGAAATATCTTCATATAAAAACTAGACGGAAGGATTCTCAGAAACTTCTTTGTGATGAGTGCATTCAACTCACAGAATTGAAACTTCCTTTTCATACAGCAGTTTTGAAACACTCTTTTAGTAGAATGTGCAAGTGGATATTTGGAGTGCTTTAAGGATTACACTGGAAAAGGAATTATCTTCACATAAAAACTAGATAGAAACATTCTCAGAAACTTCCTTGTGCTTTATGCATTCAACCCACAGAGTTGAACCTTCGTTTTGATAGAGCAGTGTTGAAACACCCTTTTTGTAGAATCTGCAAGTAGATATTTGTAGCGCTTTGAGCCCTTTGGTGGAAAAGGAAATATCTTCACATAAAAATTTGACAGAAGCATTCTCAGAAACATCTTTGTGATGTTTGCGTTCATCTCACAGAGTTGAACCTTTCTTTTGATTGATCAGTTTTGAAACACTCTTTTTGTAGAATCTGCCTGTGGATGTTTGGAGCGCATTGGGACCTATGGTGGAAAAGGAAACATCTTCACATAAAAACTACACAGAAGTAATCTGAGAAACTTCTTTCTGATATGCACATTCAACTGGCAGAGTTGAACCATTCTTTTGATTGAGCAGTGTGGAGACAATTTTTTGGTAGTTTCTGAAAATGGATACTTGGAGCGCTTTGAGGCATATGGTGGAAAAGGAAATATCTTCACGTGAAAACTGGACAGAAGCATTCTGAGAAATTTTTTTGTGAAGTGTGCATTGAATTCACAGATTTGAAACTTTCTTTTGGTTGAGCAATTTGAAACACTCTTTTTGTAGAATCTGTAAGTGGATATTTAGAGCACTTTGTGTCCTCTAGTGGAGAACAAAATATCTTCCCATAAATACTACAAAGAAGCCTTCTGAGAAACTTCTTTGTAATGTGTGCATTCATCTCACAGAGTTGAACCTTTCTTTTGATTGAGCATTTTTGAAACGCTCCTTTTGCAGAGTCTGAAAGAGCTTATTTGCAGCACTTTGAATGCTAAGGTGGAAAAGAAATATCTTCACATAAAAACTAGACAAAAGCATTCACAGAACCTTCTTTGTGATGTGTGCATTCATCTCACAGAGTGGAACCTTACTTTTGATTGAGCAGTTTTGAAACCCTCTTTTTGTAGAATCTGCAAGTGGATATTTGGAGCGTTTTGAGGCCTAAGGTGGAAAAGGAAATATCTTCACATAAAGCTAGATAGAAGGATTCTGAGAAACATCTTAGTGATGTGTGCATTCATCTCACGGAGTTGAACCTTTCTTTTGATTGAGCAGTTTTGAAACCCTCTTTTTATGGATTTTGCAAGTAGGTATGTGGGGAGCTTTTCAGCCCACGGTGAAAAAGGAAATATCTTTACATAAAAACTAGACAGAAGCATTCTGAGAGACTTCTTTGTGATGTTTGCATTCTTCTCACAGATTTGAACTTTTCTTTGATTGAGCAGTTTTGAAACACTATTTTTTTAGAATCTGCATCTTGATATTTTTAGCGATTTGCGGCGTATGGTGGAAAAGGAAATAACTTCACACAGAAACTAGACAGAAGTATTGTAAGAAACTTCTTGGTGATACGTGCATTCAGCTTACAGAGTTGAACCTTTCTTTTGATTGAGCAGTTTAGAAATACTCTTTTTGTAGAAACTGCAAGTGAATATTTGGAGAGATTTGCAGCCTATGGTGGAAAAGGAAATATCTTCACATAAAAACTAGACAGAAGCATTCACAGAAACTTCTTTGTGATGTGTGCATTCATCTCACAGAGTGGAACATTACTTTTGATTGAGCAGTTTGGAAACACTCTTTTTGTAGAATCTGCAAGTGGATATTTGGAGCGATTTGAGGCCTAAGGTGGAAAAGGTAATATCTTCACATATAAACTACATAGAAGCATTCTGCGAATGTCTTAGTGATGTGTGCATTCAACTTACAGAGTTGAACCTTTCTTTTGATTGAGCAGTTTTGAAACCCTCTTTTTGTGGATTCTGCAAGTGGGTAATTGGGGCGCTTTGCAGCCCATGGAGAAAAAGGAAATATCTTCACAAAAAAAACTAGACAGAAGCATTCTGAGAGACTACTTTGTGATATGCGCATTCATCTCACAGATTTGAAACTTTCTTTTGATTGAGCAGTTTTGAAACCCTCTTTTTGTAGAATCTGCAACTTGATATTTTTAGCACTTAGCGGCGTATGGTGGAAAAAGAAATAACTTCACAGAGAAATTAGACAGAAGTATTCTGAGAAACTTCTTAGTGATATGTGCATTCAAATCACAGAGTTGAACCTTTCTTTTGATTGAGCAGTTTAGAAACACTCTTTTTGTAGAAACTGCAAGTGGATATTTGGAGAGATTTGCGGCCTATGGTGGAAAAGGAAATATTTTCACCGAAAAACTAGACAGAAGTATTCTGATAAACCTCTTTGTGCTGCGTGCATTCATGTCACAGAGTTGAAACTTTCTTTTGATTCAGTAGTTTTGAAACACTCCTTTGTAGAATCTGCAATTGGATATTTGGAGCGCTTTGATGTCTATGGTGGAAAAAGAAATATCTTCATTTAAAAGCTAAACAGAAGCATTCTGAGAAACTTCATTGTGATTTGTGCCTTCATCTCACAGAGTTGAAACTTTCTTTTTATTGAGCAGTTTTCAAACACTCTTTTTGTAGAATCTGCAAGTGGATATTTGGATCGATTTGAGACCTACGATGGAAAAGGAAACATCTTCACTTAAAAACAAGACAGAGGAATTCTGAGAAATTTCTTTGTGATGTGTGCATTCATCTCACAACGTTGAACATTTCTTTAGATACAGCAGTTTTGAAACACTCTTCTTGTAGAATCTGCAAGTAGATATTTGGATTCCTTAGGGGCCTAAGGTGCAAAATAAATATCTTCACATAAACACCAGACTGAAGCATTCTGAGACACGTCTTTGTGATGTGTGCATTCATCTCACCGAGCTGAAACTTTCTTTTGATTGAGCAGTTTTGAAACACTCTTTTTCTAGAACCTGCAAGTGGATATTTGGAGCTCTTTGCGGCCTTTAGTGGAAAGGGAAATATCTTCACATAATAATTAGACAGAAGCATTATGAGAAACTTCTTTGTGATGTGTGCATTCATCTCACAGATTTAAACCATTCTTTTGATTGAGCAGTTTTGAAACACTCTTTTTGTAGAATCTGCACGTTGATAATTGGAGTGCTTTGAGGCCTATGGTGGAAAAGCAAATATTTTCACATAAAAACTAGACAGAAGCATTCTGAGAAACTTCTTTGTGATGTGTTCATTCATCTCATGGAGTTGAGCCTTTCTTTTGATTGAGCAGTTTTGAAATACTCTTTTTGTAGAATTTGCAAGTGGATATTTTGAGGGCATTGAGACCTATGGTGGAAAAGGAGATATCTTCACATAAAAATTAGAAACATTCTGAGAATCTTCTTGTGATGTGTGCATTCATCTCACAGAGTTGAAGATTTCTTTTGATTGAGCAGTTTTGAAACACTGTTTGTAGAATCTGCTGTGGATATTTGGAGCGCTTTGAGGCCAATTGTGGAAAAGGAAATATCTTCACATAAAAACTACACAGAAGCTTTCTGAGAAACTTCTTTCTGATGTGTGCATTCATCTCACAGAGTTGAACCTCTCTTTTGATTGAGAGGTTTTGAAACACTCTTTTTGTTGAATCTGCAAGTGGATATTTGGAGTGGTTTAAGGCCTATGGTGGAGAAGGTAATATCTTAACATAAAAATTAGACAGAAGCATTCTGACAAATTTCTTTGTGAAGTGTACATTTATCTCACAGAGTTGAACTTTTCTTTTGATTGAGCAGTTGTTAAACTATCTTTGTGTAGAATCTGCAATTGGATATTTGGAGCCCTTAGAGGCCTATGGTGGAAAAGGGAACACCTTCACATAAAAACTAGACAGAATCATTCTCATAAACTTTTTTGTGATGTCTGCATTCATCTCACAGAGTTGAACCTTTCTTTTGTTTGAGCAGTTTTGAAACACTCTTTTTGTAGTACCTGCAAGAAGATATTTCGAGTGGTTTGGGGCCTATGGTGGAAAAGGAAATATCGTCACATAAAAGCTATACAGAAGCATTCTGAGTAGCTTCTTTGTGATGTGTGTGTTCATCTTGCAGAGTTCAAACTTTCTTTTGATTGAGCAGTTTTCAAGCACACTTTTTGTGCAATCTGCAACTGGATATCTGGAGCCCTTTGGGGCTTATGGTGGAAAAGGAAATATCTTCACATAAAAACTAGACAGAAGCATTCTGAGAAACTATTTTGCTATGTGTGGAATCATCTCACAGAGTTGAATCTTTCTTTTGATTGAGCAGCTTTGAGTCACTCCTTTTGTAGAATCTGCAAATGGGTATTTGGAACATTTTATGTACCGTTGTGGAAAAGGAAAAATCTTCTCATAAAAACAAGACAGAAGCATTCGGTGAAACTCCTTTGTGATGTCTGGTTTCAACTCACAGAGTTGAAACTTTCTTTTGATTGAGCAGTTTTGAAACACTCTTTTTGTAGACTCTGCAAGTGGATATTTGTAGCGCTTTGCAGCCTAAGGTGGAAAAGGAAATATCTTCAAATAATAACTAGACAGAAGCATTCTGAGAAACTTCTTTTTGATATATGCATTCATCTCACCAACTGGAAAATTTCTTTTTATTCAGCATTTTTGAAACATTCTTTTTGTACAATCTGCAAGTGGATATTTGGAGAGCTTTCAGGCCTATGTTGGAAACGGAAATATCTTCACATAAAAACTAGACAGAAGCATTCGGACAAACATCTATGTGATGTGTGCCTTCATCTCACAGAGTTGAACCTTTCTTTTGATTGAGCAGTTTTTAAGCAATCTATTTGTAGAATCTGCAAGTGGATATTTGAAGATCTCTGTGGTCAATGGTGAAAAAGGAAATATCTTCATATAAAGATTAGACAGAAGCATTCTGAGAAACTTCTTTTTTGTGTGTGCATTCATCCCAAAGAGTTGAACCTTTCTATTCATTGAGCAGTTTTGAAACAGTGTTTTTGTAGAATCTGCAAGCGGATATTTGTAGCGCTTTGAGCCCTTTGGTGGAAAAGGAAATATCTTCACATAAAAATTAGACAGAAGCATTCTGAGAAACTTCTTTGTGATGTTTGCATTCATCTCACAGAGTTGAACCTTTCTTTTGACTGAGCAGTTTTGAAACACTCTTTTTGTAGAATCTGCATGTGGATGTTTGGAACGCATTGGGGCCTATGGTGGAAAAGGAAACATCTTCACATAAAAACTACACAGAAGTAATCTTAGAATCTTCTTTGTGCTGTGCACATTCACCTCACAGAGTTGAAACTTTCTTTTGATTGAGCAGTGTTGAAACACTCTTTTTGTACTATCTGCAAATGGATAATTAGAACGGATTGAGGCCTACTGTGGAAAAGGAAATATCTTCACATAAAACCTTGACAGAAGCATTCTGAGAAACTTTTTTGTGATGTGTGCATTCATCTCACAAAGTTGAACCCTTCTTTTGATTGAGCAGTTTTGAAAGAGTCCTTTTGTACAATCTGCAAGTGGATGTTTGGAGCGCCTTAGTGCCTATGGTGAAAAAGGAAATATCTTCACATAAAAACTAAACATGAGAATTCTGAGAAACTTCTTTGTGATATTTGCATTCATCTCACAGTGTTGAAACTTTTTTTTAATGAGCAGTGTTGAAACACTTTTTTTCTACAATCTGCAAGTGGATATTTGGAGAGCTTTGAGGCCTATGTTGGAAAAGGAAATGTCTTCACATAAAAACTAGACTGAAGCATTCTGAGAAACTTCTTTGTGATGTGTGCATTCAACTCACAATGTTGACCTTTATTTTGATTGAGCAGTTTTAAAACACAGCTTTTGTTGAATCTGCAAGTGGATATTTTGCATGATATGTGACATTTACTGGAAAAGGAAATATTTTCACATAAAAACTAGACAGAAGCATTCAGAGAAACTAGTTTGTGATGTGTGCATTCATCTCACACAGTTGAACCTTTCTATTAATTAAGTAGTTTTGAAACACTCTTTTTGTAGAATCTGCAAGTGGTGATTGGAGCACTTTGAGACCTATGTTGCAAAAGGAAATATCTTCATGTAAAAACTAGGCAAAAGCATTCTGAGAAATTTCTTTGTGATGTGTACATTCATCTCACAGAGTTGAAACTTTCTTTTGATGAGCAGTTTTGAAACACTCTTTTTGTAGAATCTGCAAGTGCATATATGGATCGCCTTGAGTCCTGTGGTGGAAAAGGAAATATCTTCACATAAAAACTAGACAGAATCATTCTAAGAAACTTCTTTGTGATGTGTGCATTCATCTCACAGTGTTGAACTTTTCTTTTGATTGAGCAGTTTTAAAACACTCTTTTTGTAGAATCTGCAATTGGATATTTGGAGCATTTGAGGCCCATGGAGGAAAAGCAATTATCTTCACATAAAAACTAGACAGAAGCATTCTAAGAAATTTTTTTTGTGATGTGTGCGTTCATCTCACAGAATTGAACCTTTCTTTTGAGTGAGCAGTTTTTAAGCACTCTGTTTGTAGAATCTGCAAGTGGATATTTGGAGCGCATTGAGGTCAATGGTGGAAAAGGAAATATCTTCATATAAAGATTAGACAGAAGTTTTCTGAGAAACTTCTTACTGATATGTGCATTCATCTCACAGAGTTGAATATTTCTTTTGGTTGAGCAGTTTTGAAACACTCTTTTTGTTCAATCTGCCTTTGGATATTTGGAGCACTTTGGGGCCTATGATAGAAAAGAAATATCTTCACATAAAAACTACACAGAAATAATCTGAGGAACTTCTTTGTGATGTGTGCATTCAACTCACAGAATGGAACCTTTCTTTTGATTGACCAGTTTTGCAACACTCTTTTTGTAGCATCTTCAAATGGATATTTGGTGCGGATTCAGGCATATGGTGGAAAAGGATATATCTTCACATAAATACTAGACAGAAGCATTCTGAGAAACTTATTTGTGATGAGTGTATTCAACTCGCAGAGTTAAAACTTCCTTTTGATTGAGCAGTTTTGAAACACTCTTTTACAGAATCTGCATGTGGATATTTGCAGATCTCTGGGGCCTATGGTGGAAAAGGAAATATCTTCACACAAAAACTAAACAGAAGCATTCTGAAGAATTCCCTTTTGATGTGTGAATTCAACTTGCAGATTTGAACATTTCTTTTGATTGCGGAGTTTTGAAGCACTCTTTTTGTAGTATCTGCCAAAGGATATTTAGAGCATATTGAGGCCTATAGTGGAAAACGACATATCTTCACATAAATACCAGAAAGAAGCATTGTGAGAAACTTATTTGTGATGTGTGCATTTAACTCACAGGGTCGAAACTTTCTTTTGATTAAGCAGTTTTGAAACACTCTTCTTGTAGAATCTGCAGGTGGATATTTGGAGTGCTTTCAGGCCTATGGTGGAAAAGGAAGTATCTTCATATAAAAACTTGACAGAAGCAATCTGAGAAACTTCTTTGTGATGTGTGCATTCATCTCACAGAGTTGAACCCTTATTTTGATTGAGCAGTTTTGAAACAGTCCTTTTGTATGATCTGCAAGGGTATGTTTGGTGAGCCTTGGGGCCTGTGGTGGAAAAGGAAATATCTTCACATAAGAACTAAACAGGAGCATTCTGAGAAACTTCTTTGTGATGTTTGCATTCATCTCACAGAGTTAAACCTTTCTTTTGATTAAGAAGTTTTGAAACACTCTTTTTGTGGAATCTGTAAGTGGATATTTGGAGTGATTGGCAGCCTACGATGGAAAAGGAAATACCTTCACATAAAAACTAGACAGAGCATTCTGAGAAACTCCTTTCTGATGGGTGCATTCAACTCACAGAGTTGAACAACTGTTTTGTTTGAGCAGTTTGGTAACAGTCTTTTTGTAGTATCTGCAAATCGATATTTGGAGCGCTTTAAGGACTGTGGTGGAAAAGGAAATATCTTCACATAAAAATTGGACAGAAGCATTCTGAGAAACTTCTTTGTGATGTGTGCATTTACCTCACAGATTTCAATATTTCTTTTGTTTAGCAGGTTTGAAACTCTCTTTTTGTAGAATCTGAAATTGGATATTTCGAGCGCTTTGCAGATTCCAGTGGAAAAGGAAATATCTTCACTTAAAAACTCGACAGAAGCATTCTGAGAAACTGCTTTGTGATGTGTGCATTCATCTCACTGAGTTCAAACTTTCTTTTTATTGACCAGTTTTGAAATACTCTTTTTGTTGAATCTGTAATGGATATTTGTTGTGATTAGAGGCCTTTTTTGAAAAAGGAAAAATCTTCATATAAAAACTAGACAGAAGCATTCTGAGAAACTTCTTAGTGATGTGTGTATTCATCTCACAGAGTTGAACCACACTTTTGATTGAGCAGTTTGGAAACAGACATTTTGTAGTATCTGCATGTGGATATTTGGAGCACTTTGATGCCTATGGTGGAAAAGGAAATACCTTAACATAGAAATTAGACAGAAGGATTCTGAGAAACTTCTTTTTGTTGTTTGCATTCATCTCACAGAGTTGAACCTTTCCTTTGATTGAACATTTTTGAAACACTCTTTTTTTAGAATCTGCAAGTGGATATTTGGAATGCTGTGAGACCTATGGTGGAAAAGGACATATCTTCACATGAGAACTGTAAAGCAGGTTTCCTAAAAACAGCCTTGTGATGTATGCATTCATCTCACAAAGGTAAGGGTTTCTTTTCTCTGTTCAGTCTGGAAACTCTGTTCTTGTACAATCTGAAAAGGGGTATTTTTGAGCACTTTGAGGCCTATGTTGACAAAGGAAATATCTTCACATACAAAGTATAAAGAAAGTTTCTGAGATACTTCTTTGAGATATGTGCATTCATCTCACAGAGTTGAACCTCTCTTTTGATTCAGCAATTTGGAAATGGTATTTTTACAGAATCTGCTAATGGATATTTTTGAGCACTTTGAGGCCTATGCAGAAAAAGAAGTATCTTCAGAGAAAACTATAAAGAAGTTTTCTGAGAAACTGTTTTGTGATGTCTGTGTTCATCTCACAGAGGTAAATGATTCTTTTCTTTGATCAGTTGGGATACTCTGTTTTTTTAGAATCTGCTAAGGGATATTTGTGAGTGCATAGAGCCCTATGGTGAAAAAGGAATTTTCTTCACATAAAAATTAGACAGAAGCCTACTGAGAAACTTCTTGGTGACGTGTGCATTCACCTCACAGAATTGAAACTTTCTTTTGATTGAGCAGTTTGGAAACGTCTTTTTGTGGAATCTGTAAAGGGATATTTCTGAGCACTATGAGGCCTACAGTGAAAGAGAAAATATGTCCACATATAAACTAGACTAAAGAATTCTGAGAAACTGCCTTGTGATATATGCATTCATCTCAGAGATTCAAAAATTCTTTTTATTGAGCAGTTGGGAAATCGTCTTTTTGTGGAATCTGCAAAGGTATATTTGTGAGCGCTTTGAGATCTATGGTTAAAAGGAAATATCGTCACATAAAAACTATAAAGAAGGTTTGTGAACAACTTCTTTGTGATGTGTGCATTCATCTCACAGAGTTGAAACATTCCTTTGACTCAGCAGTTTGGAAACAGTCTTTTTTTAGTATCTGCAAAGAGATATTTTTGAGCACTTTGAGGCCCATGGTGAAAAAAGAAACACATTCACATAAAACCAAGATAGAAGTTTTCTGAGAAACATCTTTTTGATATATGTATTCATCCCAGAGAGGTGAACCTTTCTTTTGATGAGCAGTTGGAAACAGTGTTTTGTAGAATTTCCAAATGATTATTAGTTAGCACTTTGTGTCCTATGTTGAAAAAGGAATTATCTTTACATAAATGCTAGATGGAATATTTCTGAGAAACTGCTTTGTGATGTGTGATTTCATCTCACAGAGTTAACCATTTCTCTTCATTGAGCAGATTGGAAATTCTATTCTTGTAAAATCTGCAAAGGGATATTTGTCAGCGCTTTGAGGTCTATGGTGAAAAAGGTATTATATTCATGTAAAAACCAGACAGAAGCTTTCTGTGAAACATCTTGGAGATGTGAGAATTCATCTCACAGAATTGAAACATTCTTTTGATTGAGCAGTTTGTAAACAGTATTTTGGTAGCATCTGCAAAGGGATATTTGTGATGCTTTGAAGCCTATGGTGAAAAAGGAAATATTTTCACATGAAAACTAGAGAGAAGCTTTCTGAGAAACCTCCTTGAGATGTGTGCATTCATCTCACAGATTTGAAACTTTCATTGGATTGAGCAATTTGGATACAGTATTTTTGTAGAATCTGTAAAGGCATCTTTTTGAGAGCTTTGAGGCTTATAATGAAATAGGAAATATCTTCACATAAAAACTAGACAGAAGCTTCCCGAGAAACTTCTTTGTGATTTGTACATTCATCTCATAGAGTTCAACCATTATTTTAATTGAACAGTTTGGAAAAAGTCTTTTTATAGAATCTGCAAAGGGATATTTATGAGTGCTTTGAGGCCTATGGTGAAAAAGGAAATATATTCACATAAAAAGTATAAACAAGGTTTCTCAGAAACAGCTTTGCAATGTATGCATTCATCTCACAGAGGTAAACTTTTCTTTTCTCTGGTCAGTCTGGAAACTCTTCTTGTAGAGTCTGCAAAGGGATATTTATAAGTCCTTTGAGGCCTATGGTGAAAAAAGAAATATCTTCACATAAAAATTAGAGTGAGGCTTTCTGAGAGACCTCTTTGTGATGCGGGCATTCATCTCACAAAGATGAAACTTACTTTTGATTGAGCAGTATGGAAACGGTCTGTTTGTGGAATCTGCAAAGGGATGTTTATGAGCACTTTAAGGCCAATGGTGAAAAAGGAAATATATTCATATAAAAGGTATAAAGAAGGTTTCTTAGAAACAGCTTTGTGATGTGTGCATTGATGTCACAGAAGTAAACGTTTATTTTCTCTGGTTAGTCTGGAAACTCTCTTCTTGTACAATCTGCAAAGGGATATTTGTGAGGGCTTTGAGGCCTATGGTGAAAAAGGAAATACCTTCACATAAAAACTAGACAGAAGCTTTCTTAGTGGCTTCTTTGTGATGTGTGCAATCATCTCACAGAGTTGAACCATTCTTTTGATGGAGCAGTCTGGAAACAGCCTTTTTGTAGAATCTGCAACTGATATTTTTCAGGACTTTGAGTGCTATGGTGAAAAAGGAAATATCTTCACATAAAAAATGGACAGAAGATTTCTGAGAAACCTCTTTGTGATGTATGCATCCATCTAACAGAGTTCAAAAATTTATTTGATTGAGCAGTTGGAAAGCAGTCTTTTTGCAGAATCTGCAAAGGGATATTGCTGAGCACTTTGAGGCCTATGGTGAAAAAGGAAATACCTTCACATAAAAACAATAAAGAAGGTTTCTGATAAACTTCTTTGTGATGTATGAATTCATCTCACAGATTTGAACTATTTTTTTGATTGAGCAGTTTGGAAACAATCTTTTTGTAGAATCTGCAAAGGGATATTTTTGAGTACTTTGAGTCCTAGGGAGAAAAAAGAAATATCAGCACATAAAAAGTATAAAGAAGGTTTCTGAGAAACACTTTTGTGATGTGTGCATTCATCTCACAGAGAAAAACGTTTGTTTTCTTTGATCAGTATGGAAATTCTGTTCATGTAAAATCTGCTAAGGGATATTTGTGAGCAGATGGAGGCCCATGGTGAAAAAGGAAATGTCTTCATATAAAAATGAGACAGAAGCCTCCTGCGAAACTTCTTAGTGATGTGTGCATTCATCTCACAGAGTTGAAACTTTCTTTTCTTTGAGCCGTTTGGAAACAGTCTTTTTGTAGAACCTACAAATGGCTATTTGGAGCACTTTGAGGCCTATGGTGAAAAAAGAAATATACTCACATAAAAACTAGACTGAAGTTTTCTGAGAAACTTCTTTGAGGTGTGTGAATTCATCTCACAAAGTTCAATAATTATTTTTATTGAGCAGTTTGGAAACAGTCTTTTTGCAGAATCTGCAAACAGATATTTGTGAGGGCTTTGATGCTTATGGTGAAAAAGGAAACATTCACATAAAAACTTAATAGAAGCTTTCTCAGAAACTTCTTTTTGACGTGTGCATTCATTTCACAGAGTTGAAACTTTCTTTTGATGAGCAGTGTGGAAACAGACTTTTTGTAGAATCTGCAAAGGGATAATTTTGAGTGCTTTGCATCCAGTGGTGAAAAAGGAAATAACTTCACATGAAAACTAGACAGAATGTTTCTGAGAAACTGCTTTGTGATATGTGCATTCATCTCCCAGATGTTTCTGTTTCTTTTCATTGAGAAGATTTGAAACTATTTTCTTGTAAAAACTGCAAAGGGATATTTATGAGCCCTTTGAAGCCTATGGTGAAAAAGGAAATATCTTCACATAAAAACTACACAGAAGCTTTCTGGGAAACATCCTGGTGATGTGAGCATTCATCCACAGAGTTGAAACATTCTTTTGATTGAGCAGTGTGTAAAGAGTCTTTTTGTAGAATCTGCAAAGGGATATTTGTGAACCTTTTGAGGCCTATGGTGAAAAAGGAAACATCTTCACATAAAAATTAGAGAGAAGCTTTCTGAGAAACCTCTTTGTGGTGTGTATACATCTCACAGAGTTGAAACTTTCTTTTGATTGAGCAATTTGGAAAAAGTATTTTCGTAGAATCTGTAAAGGGATATTTGTGAGCACTTTGAGGCCTATGGTGAAAAGCAAGTATCTTCACCTAAAATCTAGACAGAAGCATTCTGAGAAACTTCTTTGTGATGTGTGCATTCATCACACAGAGTTAAACCTTTGTTTTGGTTGAGCAGTTTGGAAACACTCTTTTTGTGGAATCTGCAAATGGATATTTGGAGTGCTTTGAGGCCTATGGTGAAAAAGGAAATGTATTCACATAAAAACTAGACTGAAGGTTTCTGAGAAACTTCTTTGAGATGTGTGCATTCATCTCACAGTGTTCCATAATTCTTTTTATTGAGCAGTTTGGAAACAGTCTTTTTGTAGAATCTGCAAAGGGATATTTGTGAGGGCTTTGAGGTGAGGCTTATGGTGAAAAAGGAAATATCTTCAGAGAAAAACTTTAAAGAAAGTTTCTGAGAAACTTCTTCATGATGTGTGCATTCATCTCACAGAGTTGAAACATTCTTTGGATTGAGCAGTTTGGAAACAGTCTTTTTGTACAATCTGCAAAGGGATATTTAGGAGCGCATTGAGGTCTATGGTGAAAAAAGAAATATCTTCACATAAAAACTAGAAAGAAGCATTCTGAGAAGCTGCTTTAAGACATATGTATTCATCTCACAGAGGTAAACGTTTGTTTTCATTGAGCAGTTTGTAAACTCTGTTATTCTAGAATCTACAAAGGGATATTTTTGAGTGCTTTGAGACCCACATTGAAAAAGGAACTATCTTCACATAAAAATTAGTGAGAAGCTTGCTGAGAAACTACTTTCTGATGTGTGCATTCATCTAACAGAGTTGAAACTTTCTTTTGATTGAGCAGTTTGGAAAGTCTTTTAGTAGATTCTGCAAAGGTATGTTTGGGAGCGTGTTGAGGCCTATGTTCAAAAAGGGAATATCTTCACATAAAAACGAGGAGATTTTCTGAGAAACTTCTTTGTGATGTGCACATTCGTCTCACAGGGTTGAACCACTCTGTTTGTTGAACAGTTTGGAAACAGTCTTTTCATAGAATCTGAAAAGGGATATCTGGGAGCATGTTGAGGCATATGGTGAAAAAGGAAATATCTTCACATAAAAAATAGAAAGTAATTTTCTGAGTAACTCTTTCTGACATGTGCATTCATCACACAGAAGTAAAAGTTTCCTCCCATTGAGCGGTTAGTTTTTTTGTGAAGATGTTTCCATTTTCACCATAGATCTCAAACTGCCTATATATATCCCTTTGCAGATTCTACAAAAAGACTGTTTCCAAATGGCTCAAAGAAAGTTTCCACCCTGCGAGATGAATGCACACATCACAGAGAAGTTTCTCAGAAAGCTTCTGTCCAGTTTTTATTTGAAGGTATTTCCTTTTTCACCATAAGTCTCAAAGCATTCAAATTATCACTTTGCAGATTCTACAAATACATTTTCCAACCTGCTCTATCTAAAGAAAGGTTCAAAGCTGTGAGAAGAATGCACACATCAAAAAGAAGTTTCATAGAATGCTTCTGTCTAGTTTTTATGTGAAGACATTTCCTTTTTCACCATAGAGCAAAAAGGGATCCTAATTATCCATTTGTACATTCTACAAAAGGACTGTTTCAAAACTGCTTAATCCAAAGACAGTTTCAACTCTTCAGGATGAATGCACACATCACAACGAAATATCTCAGAAAGCTTCTGTTTAGTTTTTGTGTGAAGATATTTCTTTTTTCACCATAGGCTTCAAAGGGCTCACAAATATCACAAAGCAGATTCTACAAAAAGACTCTATCCAAATGGTCAATGAAAAGAACACTTCAAATCTGTGAAATGAATGAGCACATCACAAAGAATTTTCTCAGAAAGCTTCTGTCTAGTTTTTATGTGAAGATATTTCCATTTTCACCATAGATCTGAAACCGCCTACATACGTCCCTTTGCAGATTTTACAAAAAGATTGTTTCCAAACTGCTCAATCAAAGAAAGCTTTCTACTCTGTGAGATGAATGCACACGTCACAGAGAAGTTTCTTGGAAAGTTTCTATCTAGTTCTTGTTTGTCGATACTCCTTTTTTCACCATAGGCCTCAAACCGCTCATAACCCTTTGCAGATTCTACAAAAGGACTGTTTCCAAACTGCTCAATCAAATGAAATTTCAGCTGTGTGAGATGACTGCACACATTACAAAGAAGTTTCTCACAAGGTTTCTGTCTGGTTTTTATGTGAAGATACTTCTTTTTCACCACAAGCCTCAAAGCGTTCACACATTTTCCTTTGCAGATTAAACGAAAAGACTGTTTCCAAACTGCTCAATCAAAAATAAGGTTCAACTCTGTGTGATGAATGCCCACATCACAAAGAATTTTCTCAGAAGGCTTCTGTCTAGATTTTATTTGTGGATATTTCCTTTTTCACTACAGGCCTCAAAAAGCTCACAAATATCCCTTTGCATATTCTACAAAAAGACTGTTTCCAAACTACTCAATGAAAGAAAATTCAACTCTGTGAGATGAATGCACACATCACAAAGTGGTTTCTCAGAATACTTATGTCTAGTTTTTATATGAAGATATTTCCTTTTTCACCACATGCCTCAAACTGCTCAAAAACATCCCTTTGCAGATTCTCCAAAAAGATTGTTTCCAATCTGCTCAATCAAAAGAAAGATTCAGCCCTTTGAGATGCATACACCCATCACAAAGAAGTTTCCCAGAAAACATGAGTCTAGTTTTTATGTGAAGATATTTCCTTTTTCTCCGTAAGCCTCAAAGCGTTCACAAATATCACTTTGCAGGTTCTACAAAAAGACTGTTTCCAAACTGCTCAATCAAAAGAAAGATTCAGCCCTTTGAGATGCATACACCCATCACAAAGAAGTTTCCCAGAATACATGAGTCTAGTTTTTATGTGAAGATATTTCCTTTTTCTCCGTAAGCCTCAAAGCATTCACAAATATCACTTTGCAGGTTCTACGAAAAGACTGTTTCCAAACTGCTCAATCAAAAGAAAGTTTCAACCCTGTGAGATGCATGCACACATCACAAAGAAGTTTTTCAGAAAGCTGCTGTCTACATTTTATTTTTTGATATTTCCTTTTTCACCATAGGACTCAAACCACTGAAACATATTGCTTTGCAGATTCTATGAAAAGACAGTTTCCAAACTGCCCAATGAAAAGAAAGGTTCAACTCTCTGAGATGAATGCACACATCATGAAGAAGTTTCTCAGAATGCTTCTCTCTAAGTTTTATGTGAAGATATTTCCTTTTTCACTGCAGACCTCAAACTGCTCATAAATATCCCCTGCATATTCTACAAAAAGACGGTTTCCAAACTGATAAGTCAAAAGAAAGTTTCAACTCTGTGAGGTGAATGCACACATCACAAGGAAGTTTCTCAGAAAGCTTCTGTCTACTTTTTATGTGAAGGTATTTCCTTTTTCACGATATGCCTCAAAACACCTTCAAATATCCCCTTACAGATTATACAAAAAGACTGTTCCCAAACTGCTCAATCAAAACAAAGGTTCAACTCTGTGAGATGAATGCACACATCTCAGAGAAGTTTCTCAGAAAGCTTCTGTACAGTTTTAATGTAAAGATATTTCCTTTTTCACTATAGACTTCAAAGAGCTCAAAAATGTCTCCTTACAGATTCTACAAAAAGACTGTTTTTGAACTGGTGAATCAAAAAAAATGTTCAACTCTGTGAGATGAATGCACACATCCTAAAGAAGTTTCTCAGAAAGCTTCTTTATAGGTTTAGGTGAAGATATTTCCTTTTCCACCATAAGCCTGAAAGCATTCACAGATATCTCTTTGCAGATTGTACAAAAAGACTATTTAAAAACTGCTCAATCAAAACAAAAGGTCAACTGTGTGAGATGAATGCACACATCACAAAGAAGTTTCTCAGAAAGCTTCTGTTTAGATTTTATTTGTAGATAATTCCTTTTTCACCATAGGTTTCAAACTGCTCACAAATATTCCTTGCAGTTTCTAAAAAAGACTGTTTCCAAACTACTCCATCAAAAGAGAGGTTCAACTCTGTGAGATGAACACACACATCATAAAGAAGTTTCTCAAAAAGCTTCTGTCTAGTTTTTATGTGAAGATAATTCCTTTTTTAACATAGGCCTCAATTGGCTCACAACTATCCCTACGCAGATTCTACAAAAAGACTGTTTCCAAACTACTCAATCAAAAGGAAAATTCAACTCTGTGAGATGAATGCACACAACACAAAGAAGTTTCTCAGAGAGCTTCTGTCTAGATATTATTTGTGGCTATTTCCTTTTTCACCATAGGCCTCAAAGGGCTCACAGATATCCCTTTGCAGATTCTACAAAAACACTGTTTCCAAACTGTTCAATCTAAAGAGGGGTTCAACACTGTGAGCTGAATTCACACATCCCAGAGAAGTTTCTCAGAATGCTTCTGTCTAGTTTTTATGTGAAGATATTTCCTTTTTTACCATAGGCCTCAAATCGCTCACAAATGTCCCTGTGCAGATTCTACATAAAGACTGTTTTCAAACTGCTCAATGAAAAGCAAGGTTCAAATCAGTGAGATGAAAGCACACAACACGACGAAGTTTCTCAGAATGATTCTTTCTAGTTTTTTTATGAAGATATTTCCTTTTTCACCATAGGCCTCAAAGGGTTCACAAATATCCCTATGCAGATTCTACAAAAAGAATGCTTCCAAACTGATCAATCAAAAGGAAGCTTCAACTCTGTGAGATGAATGCACACATCACAAAGAAGTTTCTCAGAAAATTTCTGTCTAGTTTTTTTGTGAAGATGATTCCTTTTTCACCATAAACCTCAAACTGTTAACAAATATTACTTTGCAGATTATACAAAACGACAGCTCCCAAACTGCTCAATCAAAACAAAGGTTCAACTCTGTGAGATGAATGCACATATCACAAAGAAGTTTCACAGAAATCTTCTGTCTAGATTTTATTTGCGGATATTTCCTTTTTCATCTTAGGCCTCAAACTGCTCAAAAATATACCTTTGCAGATTTTCCAAAGAGACGTTTCCAAACAGCTCAATAAAAAGACAGGTTCAACTCTGTGAGATGAATGCACACATCACAAAGAAGTTTTTCAGAAATCTTCTGTCTTGTTTTTATGTGAAGATATTTCCTTTCTCAGCATAGGCCTCAAAGTGATCCAAATATCCATTTGCAGATTCTACAAAAAGACTGTTTCCAAATTGATCAATCAAAACAAATTTTTAACTCTCTGGGATGAAAGCACACATCACAAAGAAGTTACTCAGACAGCTTCTCTCTAGTTTGTAAATGAAGATATTTCCATTTCATCTGATGCCATAAAGGGCTCACAAATATCCCTTTGAAGGTTCTACAAAAAGACTGTTTCCAAAGTGCTCAATCAAAAGAAAGGTTCAACTCTGTGAGATGAATGCACACATCACACGGAAGTTTCTCAGAAAGCTTCTGTTTAGTATATATGTGAAGATATTTCGTTTTTCACCATGGGCCTCAAAGTGCTCCAAATATTCACTTGCAGATTCTAGAAAAAGAGCGTTTCCAAACTCCTCAATCAAAAGAAAGTTTCAATTCTGTGAGATGAAAGCACACATCACAAAGAAGTTTCTTAGAAAGTTTCTGTCTAGTTTATATGTGAAGATATTTCATATTTCACTGTAGTACTCAATGGGCTCAGAAATATCCCTTTGCAGATTCTACAAAAGGACTGTTTCCAAACTGCTCAATCCAAAGAAAATTTCAACTCTATGAGATGAATGCACACATCACAAAGAACTTTCTCAGAATGCTTCTGTCTAGTTCATATGTGAAGATAATTCCTATTACACCATAGGCAAAAAAGGGTTCACAAATATTTTTTTGCAGATTCTACAAAAAGACTGTATCCAAATTGCTTAATAAAAAGAAAGTTTCAACTCTGTTAGATTAATGGACATATCTAAAAGTAGTTTCTCGGAAAACTTCTGTTTAGTTTTTATGTGAAGATATTTCCTTTGTCACCATTGGCCTCAAAGTGCTGCAAATATGTATTTACAGATTTCACAAAAAGAGTGTTTCCAAACTGCTCAATCAAAAGAAAAGTTTAACTCTGTGAGATGAAAGCACACATCTCAAAGACGTTTCTCAGAAAGCTTCAGTCTAGTTTTCATGTGAAGATATTTCCAGTTTCACTATAGGCCGCAAAGGGCTAAGAAATATCCCTTTGCAGATTCTAAAAAAGGACCACTTCCAAACTGCTCAATCAAAAGAAAGGTTAAATTGTGTGAGATGAATGCACACATCACAACGAAGTTTCTCAGAATTCTTCTGTCTCGTTTTTATGTGAAGATATTTACTATTTCACTATAGGCTTCAAATGGCTCAAAAATATCCCTTTGCAGATTCTGAAAAAATACGGTTTCTGAACTGCTCAATTAAAAAAAAACGTTCAACTCTGTCAGAAGAATGGAGACATCACAAAGAAGTTCCTCAGAATGCTTCTGTCTGGTTTAAATGTGAAGATATTTCTTTTTCACCATAGACCTCAAATGGCTCAGAAATATATCTTTGCAGATTGCAGAAAAAGACTGTTTCTAAACTGCTCAAATAAAATAAAGTTTCAACACTGTGAGATGAATGCACACATCACAAAGAAGTTTCTCAGAAAGCTTCTGTCTAGTTTTTTTTTTTTTTGTGAAGATATTTCCTTTTTCACCATAGGCCTTAAACTGCTCACAAATATCCTTCTGCAGATTCTGTAAAAAGACTGTTTCCAAACTGTTCCACCAAAAGAAAAGTTCACCTCCCTGAGATTAATGCACACATCACAAAAAAGTTTCTCAGAATCCTTCTGTCTAGTTTTTATGTGACAATATTTCCATTTTCACCTTAGGCCACACACCACTGCAAATATCCATTTGCAGATTATACAAAAAGACTGTTTCCAAACTGCGCAATCAAAAGAAATTTTCAACTCTTTGAAATGAAAGCAATCATCACAAAGAAGTTTCTCAGAAATCTTTTGTCTAGTTTTTATCGCAAGATAATTCTTATTTCACCATAGGCCTCAACAGGCTCACAAATATCCCTTTGCAGATTCTACAAAAGTTCTGTATCCAAACTACTCAATCAAAAGAAACGTTCAACATTTTGAGATGAATGCACACATCACAAAGAAGTTTCTCATAATACTTCTGTCTAGTTATTATGTGAAGATATTTCCTTTTTCACCATAGTCTTTAAACCGCTCAAAAATATCCCTCTGCAGGTACTACAAAATGACTATTTCCAAACTGGTCCATCAAAGAAAGTTTCAGCTCTGTGAGATGAATGGACTCATCACAAAGAAGTTTCTCAGAATTCTTCTGTCTAGTTTTTATGTGAACATATTTCCTTTTTCACCATAGGACTCAAATTGCTCCAAATATCCATTTGCAGATTCTTCAAAAAGAATGTTTCCAAACTGCTCAATCAAAAGAAAGGCACAACTCTGTGAGTTGAAAGCACACATCACAAAGAAGTTTTTCAGAATGTTTCTGTCTAGTTTTTATGTACAGATATTTCGTTTTTACCACAGACCTCAAATGGCTCAGAAATATCCCTTTGCAGATTTTACAAAAAGACTGTTTCCAAACTGCTCAATCAAAAGAAAGATTCAACTCTCTGAAATGAAATCTCCAATCACAAAGAAGTTTCTTAAAATGCTTCTGTCTAGTTTTTATGTGAATATATTTCGTTTTTGACCTTAGGCCTCAAAGCTCTCCAAATATCCATTTGTAGACTCTTCAAAAAGACTGTTTCCAAAGTGATCAATCAAAAGAAAGGTTCAACTATGTAGGATGACAGCACACATCACAAAGAAGTTTCTCAGAAAGATTCTGTCTAGTATTTATGTGAAGATATTTCTATTTCTACATAGGCCTAAAGCAGATCAAAAATATCCCTTTGCAGATTCTACAAGAAGACTGTTTCCAAACTGCTCAATGAAAAGAAAGAATCAGCTTTGTGAGGGGAATGCACAGATAAAAAAGAAGTTTCTCAGAATGCTTCTGTCTAGTTTTTATGTGAAGATATTTCTTTTTCACCACAGACCTGAAACCACTCCAAAATATTCCTTTGCAGATTGCACAAAAAGAATGTTTCCAAACTCCTCAATGAACAGAAAGGTTCAACTCTTTGAGATGAATGCAAACATCACAAAAAGTTATCTCAAAAAGCTTCTGTCTGGTTTTTATGTGAATATTTAGTTTTTCAGCATAGGCATCAAACTGCTCACAAATATACCATTGCAGATTCTATACAATGACTTGTCCTCAAACTGCTTAATGAAAAGAAACGTTCAAATCTGTGAGATGAAAGCATGCATCACAAAGAAGTTTCTCAGAAAGTTTCTGTCTAGTTTTTAGGTACAGATACTTCCTTTTTCACCTTATTCCTCAAAGCACTCCAAATATCCATTTACTGATTCTACAAAGAGTGTTTCCAAACTGCTCAATCAAAGGACACGTTCAACTCTGTGAAATGAAAGCACACATCACAAAGAAGTTTCTCAGAATGCTTCTGTCTAGTTATTATGTGAAGATATTTTCTGTTTCACTATAGGACTCAAAGGGCTCAGAAATATCCCTTTGCAGATTCTACAAAAGGACTGTTTCCAAACTGCTCAATCAAAAAAAAAGGTTCAACTCTGTGAGATGAAAGCACATATCACAAAGAAGTTTCTCAAAAATCTTCTGTCTAGTTTTTATGTGAAGATATTTCCTATTTCACCATAGGCCTCAAAGGGCTCAGAAATATCCCTTTGCAGATTCTATGAAAAGACTCTTTCCGAACTACTGAATGAAATGAAAGTTTCAACTCTGTGGGATGAGTGCACACATCATGAAGAAGTTTCCCGGAATGTTTCTGTCTGATTTTTATGTGAAGATATTTCTTTTTCACCATAGGCCTCAAACCACTCAGAAATATCCCTTTACAGATTGTGCAAAAAGACTGTTTCCAAACAGCTCAATGAAAAGTAACATTCAACTCTGGGAGATGAATGCAAACATCCAAAGAAGTTTCTCAAAAAGCTTCTGTCTGGTTTTTATGTGAAGGTATTTCCTTTTTCACCATAGGCCTCAAACTGCTCACAAATATCCCTTTGCAGATTCTACAAAAAGACTGTTTCCAAACTGCTCAATGAAAAGAAAGGTTAAACTCTGTGAGATGAAAGCACACATCACAGAGAAGTTTCTCAGAATGCTTTTGTCTAGTTTTATGTGAAGAAGTTTCCTTTTTCACCATAGGACTCAAAACACTCCAAATATCCATTTGCAGATTCTACAAAAAGACTGTTTCCAAATTGCTCAATCAAAAGAACGGTTCAAATGTGTGGGATGAATGCACACATCCCAAAGAAGTTTCTCAGAAAACTGCTGTTTAGTTTTTATGTGAAGATATTTCCTTTTTCACCATGGGCCTCAAAGCGCTCAAAATATCCACTTGCATATTCTACAAAAACAGTGTTTCCAATTGCTCAATCAAAAGAAAGGTTCAACTCTGTGAGGTGAAAGCACACATCACAAAGAAGTTTCTTAGAAACCTTCTGTCTAGTTTTTATATGAAGATATTTCATATTTCAAAATAGACCTAAAAGGGCTCAGAAATATACCCTTGCAGATGCTACAAAAAAAGAGTGTTTCCAAACAGCTCAATCAAAAGAAAGATTTAACTTGGTGAGATGAATGCACACATAACATAGAAGTCTCTAAGAATGCTTCTGTCTAGTTTTTTTGAGAAGCCATTTCCTTTTACACTATAGGCCTCAGTCCGCTCATTAATAGCCCTCTGCAGATACTAGAAAAAGAGTCTTTCCAAACTGCTCAATCAAAATAAATGTTCAAATCTTTGAGATGAAAGCCCACGTCACAAAGAAGTTTCTCATAAAGTTTCTGTCTACTTTTTATGTGAAGATATTTCCTATTTCACCTTAGGCCTCAAAGGGATCACAAATATCCTTTTTCAGATTCTACAAAAAACTGTTTCTGAACTGCTTCTTCAAAGGAAAGGTTCAATTCTGTGAGATGAATGCACACATAAAAAATTGGTTTCTCAGAATGCTTCTGTCTTGTTTTTATGTGAAGATATTTCTTTTTCACCATAGGTCTCAAACTGCAAACAAATATTCCTTTGCAGATTGCACAAAAAGTATGTTTCCACACTGCTCAATGAAAAGAAAGTTTCAACTCAGTGAGATGAATGCAAACATCACAAAGAGTTTTCTCAAAATGCTTCTGTCTAGATATTATGTGAAATATTTACTTTCTCACCATAGGTCTCAAACTGCTCACAAATATCCCTTTGGAGACTCTACAAAATGACTTGTTGCCAAACTGCTCAAGGAAAAGGAAGGTCCAAATCTGAGATGAAAGCACGCATCACAACAAAGTTTCTCAGAAGTTTCTGTCTAGTTTTTATGTGCAGATATTTCCTTTTTCACCATAGGCCTCAAAGCACTCCAAATATCCGTTTTCAGATGCCATAGAAAGAGTGTTTCCAAACTGCTCGATCAAAAGCGAGGTTCAACTCTTTGAGATGAAAGCACACAGCACAAAGAAGATTTTCAGAAAGCTTCTGTCTAGTTTTCAGGTGAAGACATTTCCTATTTCACCATAGGCCTCAATGGGCTCACAAATATCCCTTTGCAGATTCTACAAAAGGACTCTTTCCAAACTGTTCAATCCAAGGAAAGTTTCAACCCTGTTACATGAATGCACACATCACAAATAAGTTTCTCAGAATGCTTCTGTCTGGTTTTTATGTGAAAATATTTCCCGTTCACCATAGGCATAAAATGCTGCAAATATCCATTTGCAGATTCTACAAAAAGACTGTTTCCAATCTGCTCAATCAAAAGAAAAGTTCAACTCTGTGAGATGAAGGCACACATCACAAATAAGTTTCTCAGAAAGCTTCTGTCCAGTTTTTATTTGAAGATATTCCCTATTTCACCATAGGCCTGAAAGGGCTCACAAATATCCTTTTGTATATTCTAAAAACAGACTGTTTCCAAACTGCTCAATCAAAAGAGAGGTTCAAATATGTGTGATGAATGCACACATCACAAAGAAGTTTCTCAGAATGTTTTTATCTAGTTTTTATGTGAAGATATTTCTTTTTCACCATAGGCCTCAAATGGCTCAGAAATATCCCTTTGCAGCTTGTACAAAAAGACTGTTTCCAAACTGCTCAACCAAAAGAAAGTTTCAACACTATGAGATGAATCCACACGTCACAAAGAAGTTTCTCAGAAAGCCTCTGTTTAGCGTTCATGTGAAGATATATCCTTTTACACCATAGGCCTCAATGGGCTCAGAAATATCCCTTTGCTGATTCTACAAAAGGACTGTTTAGAAAACTGCTCAATCTAAAGAAAGTTTCAACTCTATGAGTTGAATGCATACATCTCAAAGAAGTTTCTCACAACGGATCTGTCAAGTTTTTTTGTGAAGATATATACTTTTTAACCATAGGCTATAAATGGCTCATGAATATCCCTCTGCAGATACTACAAAAAGACTGTTTCTAAACTGCTGCATCCAAAGAAATGTTCAGCTCTGTGAGATGAATAAATCTATTACAAAGAAGTTTCTCAGAATGCTCCTGTCTGGTTTTTATGTGAAGATATTTCCTTTTTCACCATGTGCCTCAGTGTGCTCCAAATGTCCATTTACAGACTCTACAAAAAGAGTGTTTCCAAACTGCTCATTCAAAAGAAACGTTCAACTCTGTGAGATGAAAGCATACATCAGAAAGTAGTTTCTCAGAAAGCTTCTGTCTAGTTTTTATGTGAAGATATTTTCTATTTCACTGTAAGCCATAAAGGGCTCACAAATATCTTTTGCAGATTCTTCAAAAAGACTGTGTCCAAACTGCTCAATCCAAAGAAAGGTTCAACTCTGTGAGATGAATTGACACATCACAAAGAAGTTTCTCAGAATGCATCTATCCAGATTTTATATGAAGATATTTCTTTTTCATCCAAGGCCTCAATGGGATCAGAAATATCCCTTTGCAGATTCTAAAAAAGGACTGTTTCCAAACCGCTCCATCTAAAGAAAGGTTCTCCTCTGTGAGTTGAATGCACACATCACAGAGAAGTTTCCCAGAATGCTTCTGTCTAGTTTTTATGTGAAGGTATTTCCTTTTTTACCATAGGCCTCAAACTCCTCACAAATATCCCTCTGCAGATACAACAAAAGAACTGTTTCCAATCTGCTAAATCAAAAGCTAGGCTCAATAACGTGAGATGAATGCATGCATCACAAAGAAGTTTCTCAGAATGCTTCTGTCTAGTTTTAATATGAAGATATTTACTTTTTCACCATAGGCCTCAAAGCACTCCAAACATCCATTTGCAGATTCCACAAAAAGACTGTTTCCAAGCTGCTGTATCAAAATAAAGGTTCAACTCTGTGAGATGAAAGCACACATCACAAAGAAGTTTCTCAGAAAGCTTCTGTCTAGTTTTTATGTAAGGATATTTCCTATTTCACCACAGGCCTCAATGGACTCAAAAATATCCCTTTCAGATTCTACAAAAAGCGTGTTTCTGAACTGCTCAATGAAACAAAATTTCAACTCTGTGAGCTGAATGCACACATAGAAAAGAAGTTTCTCAGAATGCTTCTGTCTAGTTTTTATTTGAAGATATTACTTTTTCACCATAGGCCTCAAACTGCTCAGAAATATCCCTTTGCAGATTGAACAAAAAGACTGTTTCCATACTGCTCAATGAAAAGAAAGATTCATCTCTGTGAGATGAATGCACACATAAAGAAGAAGTTTCTCAGAATGCTTCTGTCTAGTTTTTATGTGAAGATATTTCCTTTTTCACCATAGTCCTTAAACCATTCACAAATATCCCTTTGCAGATACTACAAAAAGACTGTTTCCAAACTGCTCCATGAAAAGAAAGGTTCAACTCTGTGAGATGAATGCACACATCATGAAGAAGTTTCTCAGAATGATTCTGTCTAGTTTTTATGTGAAGATAATTCTTTTTCACCACAGGCATCAAACGGCTCAGAAATATCCATTTGCAGATTGTACAGAAAGACTGTTTCCAATCTGCTCAATCAAAAGAAAGGTTCTGCTCTGTGGTATGAATCCAGGCATCACAAAGAAGTTCTCAGAAAGTTTCATTTTAGTGTTTTTGTGAAGATATTTCCTTTTTCACCATAGGCCTAAAAGCACTGCAAATATCCATTTGTGGATTCTACAAAAAGATTGTTTTGAAACTGCTCAATCAAAAGAAAAGTTCAACTCTGTGAGATGAAAGCACACATTGCAAAGCATTTTCTGAGAAAGATTCTGTCTAATTTTTATGTCAAGGTATTCCCTATTTCATCATAGGCTGTGAAGGGCTCACAAACATCCATTTAATATTTTAAAAAAAGACTGTTTCCAAACTCCTCAAACAAAATAAAGGTTCACCTCTGTGAGATGAATGCACACATCAGAAAGAAGTTTCTCAGAATACTTCTGTCTAGTTTTTATGTGAAGATATTTTTTTTTCACATTAGGCCTCAAATGGCTCAGAAATATTCCTTTGCAGATTTTACAAAAAGACTGTTTCCAAACTGCTCAATCAAAAGAAAGTTTCAACACTCTGAGATGAATACACACATCAAAAAGAAGTTTCTCAGAAAGCTTCTGTCTTCTTTTTATTTGAAAATATTTCCCTTTTCACCATAGGCTTCAATGGGCTCAGAAATATCTCTTTGCAGATTCTACAAAAGGACTGTTTAGAAACTGCTGAATCCAAAGAAATATTCAACTCTGTGAGATGAATGCACACATCACAAAGAAGTTTCTCAGAATGCATCTGTCCAGTTTTTATGTGAAGACATTTTCTTTTTCACCATAAGCCTCAAAGCGTTCCAAATACCCATTTGCAGTTTCTATAAAAAGAGTGTTTTCAAACTGCTCAATCAAAAGAAAGGTTCAACTCATGACACAAAAGCACACATCACAAAGAATTTTCTCAGAAAGCTTATGTCTAGTTTTTATGTAAAGATATTTCCTATTTCATCATGGGCCATATAGGGCAAAAAAAATATTTTTTGCAGATTCTACAAAAAGATTGTTCCCAAACTGCTCAATCCAAAGAAAGTTTCAACTCTGTGAGATGAATGGACACAACACAAAAAAGTTTATCTGAATGCTTCTATCTAGTTTTTATGTGAAGATGTTTCTTTTTCACCCTAGGCTTCAATGGGCTCAGAAATATCCCTTTGCAGATTCCTCAAAAGGACTGTTTCCAAACTGTTCAGTCAAAGAAATGTTCACCTCTATGAGATGAATGCACACATCCCAGAGATGTTTCTCAGAATGCTTCTGTCTAGTTTTTATATGAAGGTATTTCCCTTTTCACCATAGGCCTCAAAGCGCTCCAAATATCCATTTACGGATTCCACAAAAAGACTGTTTCCAAACTGCTCAATCAATAGAAAGGTACAACTCTGTGAGTTGAAAGCACACATCACAAAGAAGTTTGTCAGAAAGCTTCTGTCTAGTTTTTCTGTGAGGATAATTCCTGTTTCACTGTGGGCCATAAAAGGCTCAGAAATATTTTTTGCAGATTCTACAAAAAAATTGTTTCCAAACTGTTCGATCCAAAGAAAGGTTCAAATCTGTGAGATGAATGGACACAACAGAAAGAAGTTTCTCAGAATGTTTCTATCTAGTGTTTATGTGAGATATTTCCTTTTTCACCATAGGCCTCAAACTGCTCCAAGTATCCGTTTGCAGATTCTACCAAAAGACTGTTTACAAATTGCTAAATCAAAATAAAGGTTCAGCTCTGTGATATGAATGCATGCATCACAAAGAAGTTTCTCAGAAAGCTTCTGTTTAGTGTTTATCTGAAGATATTTCCTTTTTCACCATAGGCCTCAAAGCACTGCGAATGTGCATTTCCAGATTCTACAAAAAGTCTGTTTCCCAAACTGCTCAATGAAAAGAAAGGTTCAACTGTGTGAGATGAAGGCACACATCACAAAGAAGTTTCTCAGAATGTTTCTTTCTAGTTTTTTTGTAAAGATATTTCCTTTTTCACCATAGGCCTCAAGACACTAAAAATATCCATTTGCAAAATCTACAAAAAGACGTTTACAAACTGCTCAATCTAAAGAAATTTTCAATACTGTGAGATGAATGCATGCATTACAAAGTAGTTTCTCAGAAAGCTTCTGTTTATTTTTTATGTGATATATTTCCTTTTTCACCATAGGCCTCAAAGTATTCCAATTATCCATTTGCAGATTCTGCAAAAAGAGTGTTTCCAAACTGCTCAGTCAAAAGAAATGCTCATCTCTTGAGTATGAAAGCACTCATTTAAAAGAAGTTTCTCAGAAAGCTTCTGTCTAGCTTTTATGTGAAGATATTTCCTATATCACCAAAGGCCTCAATGGGCTCAGAATTTTCCCTTTGCAGATTCTACAAAGGACTCTTTCCAAACTGCTCTAGCAAAAGAAAGCTTCAACTCTGCGAGATGAATGCACCCATCACAAAAATGTTTCTCAGAATGTTTCTGTGTAGTTTTTACATGAAGATATTTTCTACATCACCATAGGTCTCAAAGGGTTCACAATTATCCCTTTGTAGATTTTACAAAAAGACTGTTTCCAAATCTTCAACCAAAGAAATGTTCAACTGTGTGAGATGAATGCAAATGTCACAAAGAAGTTTCTCAGGATGCTTCCATCTAATTTTTATGTGAAGATATTTCCTTTTTCACCATAGGCCTCAAAGCACTCCAAATATCCATTTGCAGGTTGTATAAAAAGACTGTTTCCAATCTGCTCAATCGAAGGAAATGTTCAACTACATGAAATGAAAACACACATCAGAGAGAAGTTTCTCAGAAAGCTACTGTTTAGTTTTTATGTGAAGATATTTCCTATTTCACCATAGGCCATAAAGGGACCACAAATATACCTTTGCAGATGCTACAAAAATACTGTTACCAAACTGCTCAATCAAAGAAAATTTCAACTCTGTGAGATGAATGAACACATCACAAAGTCGTTTCTAAAAATGCTTCTGTCCAGTTTTTATAGGAAGATATTTCTTTTTCACCATTGGCCTCAAACAGCTCAGAAATATCCCTTTGCAGATTGTACAAAAACACTGTTTCCAAACTGTGCAATCAAAAGAATGGTTCAACTCTGTGAGATGAATTCACATGTAGCCAGGAAGTTTCTCAGAAACTTCTGCCAAGTTATTATGTGATGATATTTCCTTTTTCACCATAGGCCTCAAACTGCTCACAAATATCCCATTGCAGATTCTAAAAGAAAAGTTTCTCATCTGCTAAATGAAAAGAAATGTTTACCTCTGTGAGATGAATGCCCACATTGCAGAGAAGTTTCTCAGAAACCTTCTGTCTAGTTTTTATGTGAATATATTTCCTTTTTCACCATAGACCTCAAAGGACTACAAATATCCATTTGCATATTCTACAAAAAGACAGTTTTCAAACTGCTCAATCAAAGGAATGGTTCAACTCTGTGAGATGAGTGCACACATCACACAGATGTGTCTCAGAAAGCTTCTGTCTAGTTTTCATGTGAAGATATTCCCTTTTTCACCATAGGCCTCAAAGTGTTCAAAAATATCCCTTTGCAGATTCTTCAAAAAGACTGTTTCCAAAATGCTCAATCAATAGAAAGGTTCAACTCTGTGAGATGAATTCACACATCACAAAGCAGTTTCTCAGAAACCTTCTTTTTAGTTTTTATGTGAAGATATTTCCTTTTTCACCATAGGTTTCAAAGCGCTCACAAATATCCTTTTCAGATTCTACAAAAAGACTGTTACCAAACTACTCAATCAAAAGAATGGTTCAACTCTGAGATGAATGCACACATCATAAAAAAGTTTCTCAGAAAGCTTCTGTCTAGTTTTTATGTGAAGATTTCCTTTCTCACCATTGACCTCCAAGTGCTCACAAATATCCTTTGCTGATTCTCCAAAAATATTGCCTCCAAACTGCTCATTCCAAAGAATATCTCAACTCTGAGATAAAGGCATACAACCGGAAGTTTCTCAGAAACTTCTGTCAAGATTTTATGTGATGATATTTCCTTTTTCACCATAGGCCTCAACCTGCTCACAAATATCCCTTTGCAGATCCTACAAGAACAGAGTTTCCAATTTGCTCAATTAAAAGAAACATTTACCTCTGTGAGATGAATGCACACATCACAAAGCAGTTTCTAATAAACCTTCTTTCTAGTTTTTATGTGAAGATATTTCTTTTTTCACCATAGTCCTCAAAGCGCTCACAAATATCCCTCTACAGATTCTATAAGGGCACCATTTCCAAGCTTTTCAAACAAAAGAATGGTTTAACACTGTGAGATGAATGCACACGTCACAAAGAAGTTTCTCATAGAGCTTCTGTCTAGTTTTTATCTGAAGATATTTCCTTTTTCACCATAGACCTCAAAGCGCTCACAAATGTCACTTTGAAGATTGTACAAGAACAGAGTTTCCAGACTGATCAAAGGAATGAAACGTTTAACTCTGTGAGATGAAAGCAGACATCACAAAGCAGTTTCTCAGAAACTTTCTTTATAGTTTTTATGTGAAGGTATTTCCTTTTTCACCATGGCCTCAAAGCACTCACAAATATCCCTTTACAGATTCTACAACAACAGAACTTCCAAACTGCTCATAATTAGTTTTTAGGACAAACATGAGCGTTTAGACACACTACTTGTGGTGCAGCACACATGTATTATCCACACTGAAATTAGGAATTCAACTGAAGTTCATGTGAAGCTGAAAATATGAATATTTGGGGGACCTTGGAGATGATCTAGCTCACTTTATTTCGTAGAAAAGAAAACAGATTCAGGGAAAGGGCATGCATTGCCTAAGGTGATTCAGCAGTTTTGGCACAGAAACAAAACACACCTAAGGTGATTCATCAGGTTTGGAGCAGAAACGCAATACAATCTCTGTTCTTTTGCTTCTCAGATCCAGAAATATTTCACAATACTGAACTACTTATGTTTCTGATTCCTTATTTTTTCTTTTTAAATTTTCCCAGTATTGTCTTATGAAGATCCTATTCTTTACCCTAAATATTTAAATTTGTTACTAGTATTGTCTGTTTATAAGTAAAATTTCTAGTTGTTATTATAAATTATTATTCAATCACTTTTCATTTTTTGGGGGTCCAGTACAAAGTTAGTTACAAATAACACTATCAGCCTTGGCAATCCAAGAGGAGCTCAAGTTCTCCAGGGCACGTCAGGAAAAGGCTAAATGACAGCTGTGCTGTGAGTGGAGAGAATACAGCTCTCATACAGATTATTGAGTATTTGATGTTCTTCAACAATTTCATTAATCTTCAGGTTTTTTCCTCTTTGAAGTGAAAGTCTGCTATGACTTTCAAGTTTCTTTTGAAATAATTATAGATTCACAGGAAGTTGCAAAAAGTACAGGGATGTCTTAGGTACTCTTCACTAATTCCAGTGGTGACATCTCGCATAGCCATAGAGCATTATCAAAACTTGGAAACTGACATAGGCACAATTCAGAAAGCTTACTCAGATCACAACCATTTTGCATGCATTCATTATTGTATGTGTGTATGTGTGTGTGTGTGTTCTGTGCATTTTTATGTGGTGTAGATCTCTGTAACTACCACTTCCACAGTCAAGATACAGAACTGTAGCCTCACCACCAGGCTCCAACTTGCGATCTTTGCTGACACTCTGACACGTTTTCCTCCACCCTTTCCTCTTGGCAACCCCATAGTCTGTTCTACATCTTTACAATTTTATTTCAATAATTTATATAAATGTAATTGTACAAAATCGTATTTTTAAAGGGAAAAAACAAGGCACAGATAGTTTTGTTACCACTGTAAAATAGTCTTTAACATTCATTTGTTTTATGTTCTATTTGTCTCAAAAAAATGTGCTTTGCTCTTTCCCATACTTCCTGACATCAGGATAGGAAATCAATACCAAACAAAACAATTCCATTCATTTTTTTCCACAGCTTTCACTGTTGTTGCCTAACATTTATTGTTCCATTTACTCTTTCTCTCTGTTTTCCATCACATAAAAGTAACTTTGTGTTCTTTATCTCTTCTAAGAAAACTTGATAATGAGCCTTTAATGTGAATCCTGGACCACCCTTGTTTTGATTTTGTGTTATGAGTGTTATTTTATGTGATCGTTCTCATGGAGCGTTCTTGTGAAGCTGGGCTTTTCCAGGGGTTTGTCAAAATGGAAATAGATATTTAACAAACCAAACACAAAAAGAACTTGCTCCAGGAATGCATCATTTCTGAGAAAACACTACCTCTTCCAACTAGAGATTGTGAATGTTACTCATATTATCCTTTACTTCCTTTTATTAAAACTGTATTTTTTTTACACATTTGTATAACTCGTGTAATAAAATGTGAAGCTAAGTGACTACCTACCAATTACAATTGATGTTAATGATGCTAATGGGAGGCCACCACTACAGTGGCTGCACCAAGTCTGGGGAGTTTCTAGCTTTGCTAAGTTACATGGGATTGCCTACGTACTAAATGGAGGTGGGGGACGGGTCCAAGGACGCGGTGGCACCACCCTGCCCCAACGTTGAAGCTCCGGACGGGACCCCAGGCACCTCCTGGCCGATAGCCGGAGGCAGGCACGTGATGGCAGATGACACTGCAGCTTCCAGCCGGTCACCACCACAGGCAAGTGAACCCTGGGACTGTGGCCACAAGCCCTGCCAGACGGGCCGAGTGGCGGGCTTCCAGCCCCGGACAAACCACGACACATGCCAGGCAGGTGGGGGGCGGGCGGGTGAGAAGGATGGTGTCTCGGAGGGGTGTTGGGGAGGAGGGGCGGTGGTTGGCAGGTCGCCGGGCTGCCACCAGGTGTGGGCAATAAACCACGGTGACTGGGACGCGCTCCCCCACCCTATCCCCGGCAATTCAAATTAGTTCTCACAGCTAGCTGCATTGTTCATCGACACAGGAGCCTAGCGATCCACCACAAAAAGTCATACAAGGTTGATTTGGTGAGGGTGCTCCCAACAACGGGAGGCCCTCCTGGCACAGCACATCCCCCAGAGGGATTTCCTCAGGCCGGCCAGTCAGACAGCAATGGGACAAGACTCCAGAGAGGGGTCGGAAGGTTTCACAACACAGGGAGGGGGTGCCGACCACAGAGGGGGGCGAATGCTGACACCACCCCACAGGCACCGGGAGCTCCCGCCCCCACAGCACGGGACACATGCCACACACGCGACACACGCACGATGGCATGACGGCCGCCGGGTAAAGCCCCCACCAGCATCAGCGGCGACACACAAGTGCGGCACGGCCCCGGCCGGCTGGGGAAACGGATTCGGCTGGTGAGGCGAGGGAGGGAACAGCCCCTCCCGAAAGGACTCCCCCGTGGACCCACTGCACCCGACCCACAGGTGGATGGGTGACCCCCCAAAGGGGTCCTTAAACCTCCGCACCAGAACGCGCTAGGTACCTGGATGGTGGGGGTGGATAAGGAGGGGGGACAGGCGTCCAGCCTCCTACCCTCGAGACGCCCTAGCAGGGAGGCTGGGGAGAGCCAGCGGGCTGGGCTGGGCCCTGGGGCGTGGTGTGGCAGAGGCGATGATGGCAACAGCAGCAGCGATGGGAACACAGCTGGCCCCGATGGGAGCAGGTGGGATGGGGCCGAGCCAGCGGGACAGGGTGGGATGACGGCCCCGGCGGGAAGGGCTCCGAGACCCCCACCCTGCCGTGACACCGAGAACCACTCTCGCACCCACTGGCACACACGTAGGGGCCACGGCAGGGGACTGCTCCATGGTTCTCATCAGGCCGGCGAGCCATCCAGACCACCCCACAACGTGCACACATGGTTTTGTCCCCACATGCATGTCTCTCTCTTCCCCACCTCCCTCCCAAGTTCTCCAGCTCTCGGTGCAGGTGGAGCTGTGCAACCAACAAAGGGCACAACCCCGCCCCCACATGCACCACATGGGGAACACGGTCGGCCAAGGAGGAAAGACGCGGTGGTGCCTCCCTGGTTTCGCTCTTCTCCATTAATGATCCCTCCGCAAGTTCACCTACGGAAACTTTGTTGCGACTTTTAATTCCTCTAGGTAGTCAAGTCAAACTGTCTTCTCAGTGCTCCGCCAGGGCAGTGGGCTGACCTGGCGGGGCCGATCCAAGGGCCTCACTAAACCATCCAATCAGTAGTAGCTACCGGCGGTGTGTACAAAGGGCAGGGACTTCATGCAAGCCTATGACCCGCACTTACTGGGAATTCATCATTCATGGGGAATAATTGCAATCCCCGATCACCATCACCAATGGGGTTCAACAGGTTACCCGCATCTGCCACATAGGGTAGGCACACGCTGAGCCAGTCAGTGTAGCGTGCATGCAGCACTGGACATGTAAGGGCATCACAGACCTGTTATTGCTCAATCTTGGGTGGCTGAATGCCACTTGTCCCTCTGAGAATTTGGGGGACGCCCACCGCTCGGGGGTTGCATAACTAGTTAGCATTCCACAGTCTTGTTCATTATCAGAATTAACCAGACAAATCACTTCACCAACTAAGGCCATGCACCAGCACTCATGGAATTGAGAAAGAGCTATCAGTCAAACCTGTCCGTGTCCAGGCTGGGTGATATTTCCCGTGTTGAGTCAAATTAAGCTGCAGGCTCCACTCCTGGTGGTGCCTTTCCACCAATTCCTTTAAGTTTCAGCTTTGCAACCCTACTCCCCCAGAAACCCAAAAACCCAAAGACTGGTTCCTTGGAAGCTGCCCAACGGGTCATGGAAATAACGCCGCTGCATCGCCAGTCGGCATTGTATATCGTCGGAACTACGACGCTATCTGATTGTCTTGGAACGTCCAACTTTCATTCTTGGTTAACGAAATCATTCTTGGCAAATGCTTTCGCTCTGGTCCGAACTGCGCCAGTCCAAGAATTTCACCTCTAGCGGCGCAATACGAATGCCCCCGGCCATCCCTCTTAATCATGGCCTCAGTTCCGAAAACCAACAAAATAGAACCGCGGTCCTATTCTATCATTCCTAGCTGCGGTATCCAGGCGGCTCGGGCCTGCTTTGAAAACTCTAACTTTTTGAAAGTAAACGCTTCGGGCCACGGGACACTCAGCTAAGAGCATCGAGGGGGTGCCGAGAGGCAAGGGGTGGGGACGGGCTGTGACTCACCCACCCACCCTCTCCCAAGATCCAACTAGGAGCTTTTTAACTGCAGCAACTTTAATATACGCTATTGGAGCTGGAATTACCGTGGCTGCTGGCACCAGACTTGCCCTCCAATGGATCCTTGTTGAAAGATTTAAAGTGGACTCATTCCAATTACAGGGCCTCGAAAGAGTCCTGTATTGTTACTTTTCATCACTACCTCCCTGGGTAGGGAGTGGGTAATTTGCGCACCTGCTGCCTTCCTTGAATGTGGTAGCCGTTTCTCAGGCTCCCTCTCCAGAATCGAACCCTGATTCCCTGTCACCCATGGTCACCATGGTAGGCACAGCGACTACCATTGAAAGTTGATAGGGCAGACATTCAAATGGGTCGTTGCTGCCACTGGGGGCGTGCGATTGGCCTGAGGTTATCTAGAGTCACCAAAGCCGTCGGCACCCGACCCCCCCGGCCGGGGCCAGAGAGGGGCTGACAGAGTTGGTTTTGATCTGACAAATGCACACATCTTCCCCATGAATTGAGTCAGCACCATTTGGCATGTATTAGCTCTAGAATTACTACAGTTTTCCAAGTAGGAGAGGAGCAAGCAACCAAAAGAAACGTGACATATTTAATGAGCCATTAACAGTTTCAGTGTACTGGCCCTGCGTACTTAGACATGTATGGCTTAATCTTTGAGACAAGCATATGGTTCTGGTAGGATCAACCATGTAGGTAGAAAGCGGCCTCCGGGCCTCACGAGGATGAGCCAAGAGTCCCAGTCGCGAGGATGGGCATGGCAGGGAGGGTGACGGGGCGTGTGAGAGGGAGGGAACAGTGTGGGGTGGTGGGAGGGGGGCGGTGGGGCAGCGAACCGTACATCCCATCCACCCACACGACACAACACCCCCCCACGGGCTCACCACTCCCAACCCTTCATGCCCAAGTGCGAGGAGGCACACCGCCCGACCCGTGCACGGCAGCCACGAGGGACTGGCGGCCATTCGCATGCGGCAGGCGCAGGGTGGCCCCGACGTTTGGACAGCGAACGAGAAGCGGACCACGGTGCCTGGGATTTCACTGCCAGCGGCCTCTGAGCACGAAGGTGTCTCGGCGCAGTACCTAGAGTGTCTGACTGGCCTTCGGCAAGCCCGCAGCTCCACCACCGCTGCCGCCATCGCGTCCAGCCCCCGGAACCCTCTCCCCCACACGTGCTGCAGGCTGACACCAAACCCTCCAGGTGCCCACCAAGCCCAAGTGGGGCGCCGCCGACTTGGTCCCAAAGGCGCACACCCGGAGACACAGACAACAGGCCAAACAGTGGCCGGTGGCAGTGCCCCACAAGGCGGAGCTGGGTTTAGTCCCAGACGGGGCCACCACAGCCTAAGCTGGTGAGCCGCCCAGGGAGAGAGGATCAGTGGGCAGGGAGGGGGGCACAGACAGGAAAGGCTAGGGACTGCAAGGGCAAGGGCACCGGGGAGCCTGCAGAGGGGCGGCTCGGGGAGAAACCTCAGGCATGGCCGGGCCACCAGGAAAACACGGCCACGGGATCCCACCACCACAGGCACGAGGGAGGTCCCATGGCTCCCCATCTAGGATGCCGGATGGCCCTCGGCACTCACCAAGACCCACCTCATGAGCCCCAGGTCCTGCCATTGGGACCCCAAAGCGACCTCAGCCACAAACCCAATGCCAAGGCCACGTTGCTCATTTCCCGTCCATCCTCCAACCTGGTCAAGCTCTGGGAGAACGATGCGCCCCCCACTTGGGATGCTTCCCATGGCCAGGCGGCCCAACCCCGTGCAATGCAAATGCGGTCGTCAGCACGGTCGCTACTCCACAGGGGAGCAGGCGAAGAGCCAGCTTGCAGTGGAGCGGGTCACTCACCAGATGAAATGCCGGGCACAGCCACTGCTCGCGCACAGACTCGGAAGGAGGAGGCGTGGGCCACACAGTAGGCAATGAGCCGCCCTCGGTCCCCACTGCGGAGGCCGGGGAACCCTCTCTCTTCCCCCCTCACCCTGTCGACGGGGAAGCGGAGGAGTGTCCTCTGCAAGCGAGTCGCTACGGCAGTGCTACCTTAACGCAGAGAGAGGCAGCAAGCCGGGGAATCTGGTACCCCAAAGGCACACCTCTCGGATCGCTAGAGAAGGCTTTCTCACCGAGGGTGGGTCACACTCCCCACCCGCCAGTCACCCCTCGTCGGGCCTGCAGAGGTGCTTAGGGATGCCTGGAGAAGGGGGGGGCTTGCGGTACCAGGAAAAATCTGCGTGAGGCAACCTTGAGCCTTCGCGGTCTGGGCAGGGGACCTCGCCGCTGCGCATGCGCGCAATCCCCTAAGGACTCCCCATCCACCCACCTCCTATCTCCCAGGCAAAGCACCTCCAAGTAAACCCACACACAACCAGTCAGAGGCAGAACGGTAGCCCCTCGGCGGCCGGCCGGCACATGCGTCACCTGCCCCAGCCCACTGCGATCACTAACATACCCCGCGCACAACCGCCAGAGGGGAGCACGGGACCTGCACTCAGCAGACCAGGCGGCGCCCTTCCCTGCATGGCAGGGGTGCGTCTCACTCAACCGCCTCAACCCCCACACCAACGAGCTCCCTCAGGACCCAATCGCGGACACCATGGTGGTGACCGGAGGAGGGGGTGCTAGGGATGGGAAACACACACCACCGCTGGGCCTCCGGCACATGAGTGATAAGCTGGGGGTGGAAGGGGGGAGCCGAGTGCAGTAGGCTCACGCCTGTCATCTCCGCACTTTGGGAGGTGAGGGAAGGTGGATCCCTCGATCCAAGCCTTGGCAACATCGTGAAACCTCGTCTCTAAAAAAATACAAAAACTAACTGGTTTCAGAACCTGGACTCAAAGTTAATAAATAGATAAATAGGCCGGGCACGGTGACTCAAGCCTGTAATCCCATCACTTTGGGAGGCCGAGGTGGGCGGATCACGGGGATCAGGAGATCGAGACCATCCTGGCTACCACAGTGAAAACCCATCTCTACTCAAAATACAAAAAATTAGCCAGGCATGGTGGTGGGCGTCTGTAGTCCCAGCTACTTGGGAGGCTGGGACAGGAGAATGGGGTGGACCCAGAAGGCAGAGCTTGCAGTGAGCCGACATCACGCCACTGCACTCCAGTCTGGGCAACAGAGTGAGATTTCGTCTCAAAATAATAATAATAATAATAATAATAAATAGATTAAAATTGAAAATTTGAAAGAAAACGTAGCTGGCTGGGCACAATGGCTCACACCTGTCATCCCAGCACTTTGGGAGGCCGAGGTGGGCAGATCACATGAGGTGGCCAGTTTGAGACCTGCCTGACCACACGGAGAAATGCTGTCTCTACTAACAATACAAAATCAGCCGGTTGTGGTGGCACATGCCTGTAATCCCAGCTACTCAGGAGGCTGAGGCAGGAGAATCACTTGAACATGGGAGGTGGAGGTTGCGGTGAGCCGAGATGGTGTCATTGCACTCCAGCATGGGCACCAAGAGTGAAACTCCATCCCAAAAAAAAAAAGAATTAAGGGCTGTATTCTGTTATTTTTGCTTCCTACCCTGAGATGAACATAATACAGCTGTTGTCTGTCTGCCTGCCTGCCTGCCTGCCTGTGACAGGGCCTCACCCTGTCTTTCACCCAGACTGGAGCGCAGTGACACCATTATGGCTCACACACTGCAGCCTCAACCTCCCCTGGGTTAGGCAATTCCTCAAGGGATCCTACAGCCTCGACCTCCCAAAGTGTTGGGGTTACAGGTATGAGCCACAAACACCCGGCCTGAGTTAACACATCTGGTCTCACTACGTCTTAACCACACACCCATGAAGAACTCAAGTCAAGAGAGATTCGGCAAGAGACTCACAGCATTCTCTCCGAAAGCAGTGAGGTGGATGGCGGACGTGTTTCTCGAGCTCCTGGGGTTTTAGGTGACCATGCGTAGAGGAGAGATTTCCAATGTTTCCAGAGATGCACGAGCCACAGTTATTCGGGGCATCCGAACACAAGATGGGGTTTCTGACAGCGACTTAAGGGCCAGGACGGGCCAGAATCTGCCAAGGCTCATGTCCCAGGGTGGGGCCGATGGAACCCAAGGTAGAGGGAGTCAGCGGTCTGCACAGAGAGAGCTCCAGCCCTAGGCACCACCGTGCAGACCAAATCAGAAGGAACAGAGTCCTTCGTCCTACATGCCACATCGCTCCACTGAACATGGGAGCGGATCCGTTTTCCAAACACGAGGTGACTTTCACTTTGCAATGGATCACAAGGGGCCGGGCTTTCCAGAGTCAGCAGGATAAAGAAGTCATTCTGGCTTGGCCTCCTCCATTCCCCGGTAACTGGTGAATTTAAATGAGCCGAGGCTGGCCTGGCCGGAGCCGCTACATGGCGGAGGGGGGTGGGTGGGGTGGGGTGTTGCCTGAGGCACTGCAGAAATTGGGCCTGAGCCTCGAGGATGACCGTGCTGCAGGAACCCGTCCAGGATGCTCTATGCCAAGCACTAAACCACTATGCTTACCGAGATGGGGTTTTCCTCACAGAAGGCCTTTATGCAGAAGTACACTCAGAAGAAGCCTTGTTTTTACTGGCGACCTGTTCTTGCCTCCCAGAAAAGGCCTATAAAGCATATAGACTCTTGAAAAGTCACAGTTGTCCTGCACCGCAATGCAAATACCAGCTTGCAAAATGTTGTGTTGATCTCAGTAAGCTTGCAGACTGGGAACAAATCTTATCTGGTGGAGTGTTTAATAAGCAGAAAAGCCATGATGATATTGTCACTGAGTTTGGTGATTCAGCTTGCTTTCCCCTTCCATTTTGGGACATGTATATTGCAAGACAGATCGGCTTGCCAAAGGATCAGAAGGTTACCAAAAGAGACTTAGTTTAAATCCTTTCCTCTGGTATCCCTTTGAATCATTATGTGAAATAGGTGAAAAGCCAGATCCTGACCAAACATTTAAATTCACATCTTTACAGAACTTTAGCAACTGTCTGCCCAGCTCTTGCACAACAAAGTACCTAATCACAGTTTATGTCACAGACAGCCTGAGACCGTTCTTACGGAAACACCCCAGGACACAATTGAATTAAACAGATTGAATTTAGAATCTTCCAATTCAAAGTATTCCTTGATTACAGATTCCCCAGTGTCTTCTATTGATTCAGCTGTAATTTCACCTGATACTGTCCCACTGGGAACAGGAACTTCCATATTATCTAAACAAGTTCAAAATAAACCAAAAACTGGTCGAAGTTTATTAACAGGACCAGCAGCTCTTAGTCCATAAACCCCAAGTTTTGGGATTTTGCCATTAGAAACCCCAAGTCCTGGAGATGGATCTTATTTACAAAACTACACTAATACACCTTCTGTAATTGATGTGCCATCCACAGGAGCCCCTTCAAAAAAGTATGTTGCCAGAATTGGCCAAACTGGAGCAAAGTCTGACTTCTCGCAGAGTGGAAATAGCCGAGAGGTAACTCCAATTATTTCACAAACAGAAAGTTCTGGTCCATAAATAAGTGCAACACCTCAGGTAATGAGCCCCACTATGACATCTCCCCGAAATGCACTGCATCAAAAAACTTCATGACTCTTTATTAGTGACAGTTCCACAACCAAAGAGAATAGGAAGAAATTAAAAATGAAATTTCCACCTAAAACCCCAAACAGAAAAACAAAAAGTAAAACTAATAAAGGAGGAATAACTCAACCTAATATAAATGACAACCTGGAAATTACAAAATTGGACTCTTCCATCAATTCAGAAGAGAAAATATCCATAATCACACATCAGATTCAGGCTTTTAATCTACAAAAAGCAGCAGCAGAAGGCTTGATGAGCCTTCTTCGTGAAAGTGGGAAAGGTTATTTAGCTTTGTATTCATACTACTGCAAAGAAGCTATAAATATTTTGAGCCATCTACCTTCTCACCACTACAATACTAGTTGGGTACTGTGCCAAATTGGAAGGGCCTATTTTGAAATTTCAGAGTACATGCAAGCTGAAAGAATATTCTCAGAGGTTAGAAGGATTGAGAATTATAGAGTCGATGGCATGGAAATCTACTCTACAACACTTTGGCGTCTTCAAAAAGATGTCTCTCTTTCATTTCTGTCAAAAGACTTAACAGACATGGATAAAAATTCGCCAGAGGCCTGGTGTGCTGCAGGGAACTGTTTCAGTCTGCAGCGGGAACACGATATTGCAATTAAATTCTTCCAGAGGGCTATCCAAGTGGATCCAAATTATGCTTATGCCTATACTCTATTAGGGCGAGAGTTTGTCTTAACTGAAGAATTGGACAAAGCATTAGCTTGTTTTCGAAATGCTATCAGAGTCAATCCTAGACATTATAATGCATGGTAAGTGGTAATGAAGTGTAAAGACAAATCTTGTTGATGGTTGGTGCTGGTAGTCACTAATTTTTCTTGTTAGATAGCTCTTTATTGTCATGAATTTGGTTACTAATACTTAGGGATGGTACATACTGGTCAATAACTTCAAAGTAACATGTTTTCTTATGAAATGTATGTCTTTAACAAACTCTTCAGTTAACTAATTATAATAGAATACCAGATGCTTATACTCAACAGTTTCAGTCTTCTACCAAACTTTTGCAAATACTGTAGTTTTGTTTGTTTGCTTGTTTAGTTTTGTTAATTGATTTGTTACTTTTTCTTCAAACACAGAAATGGTGATTGGGACAAAAAGTGCTTGGGAAATTGGAAAGGAATAGCATAATTCACTTATTGGATAATAGAAAAAAACACCGAAAAATTCACTAGTTGCTGCTTTTTGACAGTGTTCCAGTTTATTGAGTTACTATTAAGAACTTAGTGTATCCTTTTATTTAGCAGTATCTCTGTTTTACTTTTTTGTATTTGTGTATAAGTAGACACATAGGAAATTACTACTACCCAGGCCATATTGTTATCAACTGAGTAACATATGAAAACGTTTGGTCCTACTTCTGCCTCAACACCATACTTACTGTTGACATTTATTGTATTTTTCTGGACTGACATAAAAGTTTAAATATCAAGAGAAGGCCAGGCATGGTGGCTCATACCTGTCATCCCAGCACTTTGGGAGGCAAAGGCAGGCAGATCATATCAAGAGATCGAGACCATCCTGGCCAACATGGTGAAAATCCGTCTATATTAAAAGTATAAAAATTAGCTGGGCATGGTGGTGGGTGCCTGTAGTCCCAGCTACTCAGGAGGCTGAGGCAGGAGAATCGCTTGAACCTGGGAAGTGGAGGTTGCAGTGAGTCAAGATTATGCCATTGCACTCCAGCCTGGGTGACAGAGTGAGACGCCGTCTCAAGAAAAAAATAAAATAAAATAAAATAAAATAAAATAAAATAAAATAAAATAAAATAAATAAAATAAAATAAAATAAAATAAATAAGTAAATATCAAGAGAAAGTATAATTCTGAAGTCGTAACTCTGTGGAAACTTTTTTGTCAGATATGGTTATCTTTGGGGTTAATTATTATAGCAGTTGAGTTTTAATACTTGATTTGCTTCTAAATCTGAAGCATTATATTACTAAAATATTTTTTGATTGGTGAATATGTTGTTCAATGGATTATATCACATTTTGCAGTAGTAGTTGCAGTGCCTGAAAGATTGCCAAAAAAATAGTGCTAGCTTTTGCTGACAAATTTAACAATCAACTTGCCAATATTGCCTTCTTTTCCAATAGCTATGTTCTCCATAATATTTTAAGAACTCAGTTCTTCATAAGGCTTGTGTTTTTTTTTTTATTTTTTCCCAAATCTGGTTGATCCTTGTGCTGTTGTTTTTTAAATGTATATTGTCTGTTCAGCTATTCTACAAGAGTCACATTCTTAAAAACCTTAACCATATCAAAAATTGTGTTTAAAGGAGGATTATTCAGATTGGCAAGTTTTTAGTAGGAGGAGTTTAAATGCTGACATATTTAGGTAACTCGAAATACTGAGCAACTTTATTCTAACTACTAAATAGATAACCATTCTTTTGTTTTCACTTTCACTATCATTAGCACCGTGTTTAATATCTTTTCTTCATCTATAACACAATCATAACGATATACAAAGCCACTCAAATAAAGCAGATATATTGTGCTTTAAAAAAAAAAAAGAAGTCATTATGTGGCACACAATGAGGTGTGACTCGAATCTAGAATCTCCAGTGAAAACCAATGAAACAGGGTCAAATCCCTTGTCTACCAAAAATAAAAAAATGAGCCAGGCATGGTGGTGCTGAGGCAGGAGAATCACTCTAACCCAGGAGACAGAGGTTGCAGTGAGCTGAGACCTCGCCACTGCACTCTAGCCGCGGGGGGACAGAGCAAGACTCCATCTCATAAGCAAACAAACACAGAAAGCCAATAAAGCTGTTTAACTCAACGTGTCAGGCTCAGGTCTCTTGACAGGATACATCCAGCACCAGGGGAAACGTTGAGGGGTGGGGTGGAATCTATTTTGTGGACTCAAGGAAGGGTTTGAGAGACAGTCCCACAAACGTGACAGCCTAAAGAAGCCCCTCCACCCAAAAAGCAATATTCTTTTGTATCCTGTAGCCACCCACGAGGGAGAATCGGGCTCTCTACAGACCCCCATCCCACCCCACCCCATCCCACCCCCCCACCTCATGAAATGAGCTGTCGCTGCATCAGGCTCTATTCACGCCGGGTGGTTTTCTAACCTCCAGCGTTTGTGCGTGTGTTGCGGGGTGGGGTTGGGGTGGCTGTGGACAGAGGAGGGGATAAAGCAGTGGTGTCCCATGGGTGCCCAGTACGTGGGACATGAGTGGGTTGGCCAGAGGCTAGGGAACTCATCTCCTGTCAGGACGTCTCCCCTCCTGGTCCCCTCTCTGACCTTTGCTCCACATCGCAGTTCAATGGGGATCTTGTGGGTGGAGTCATCATCCCTTTGGACTATAGTCAACGAAGGCCGGGCTCCCAAGAGTCTCCCCGGAGTCGGGGCCTTGGCCAGGCTCACAAGGATGCTGACGGAGATGGTTGGTGACGGTGATGTACGTTGGAGACCTCGGGCCAATGCAGAGGTATCCATTGGACCTCGGTGGGACAGGTCAGCTTTGCAGAGTCCCGTGCATCCTTCCAGAGACTCATCCAACACTAGCAAGCATGGTCCCGAGGATCCCAGCTCCCAGCAGAAGCACTTTTGTTCACACAGAATCCTGGGCAGGAAAGTTCTCAGCAGGTTTAGACCTCCTAGCCAAAAAGCCAAAGTCACTTCTGGGATTTTTTTTCAAAGAGCCAGTGGTTCCACAAAGGGCCATGGGTAGTTGCGGAAATGGAGAGAAGTGTTTGCAGATACATATTTGAGACAGAACGGACAGGGCTTGGTCATAGGTCATGGAGGACATGAGCAGATGCACATTGAGAAAACCCTCCCAGCATCCTAGGTGAACGGAGGTATGATTTTTCGAGACAGTCGAGCTAGAAGCAATGCCAGATTTTAGGGTTGGATATTTATTAATATGTAGTATCTACGAGGTATCCAAGTCCAGAAATCAACTCTCCAGTTCTGTACAGCATTCTGTAGGGAGATCAAATCTGGGATGTCTAAAGTTAAGAATTCAGGCCGTGGTAAGGGATTAGATTAGATGTACTTGAACTTATTTTGCCAAGAATGAGAGGGCAGAAGATAGAGACAGCCAGAGAGCGAGCGAGCGAGAGATAGAGAGAGAGAGACAGAACAAACAGAGACAGACAGAGAGACACAAAGATACACAAAGAGAGAAAGACAGAAAGAGAGAGAGACAGACAGATAAAGACACAGAGAAAGACACAAATGGACAGAGATAGAGAGAAACTGAAAGAGAGACAGACAGAAAGAGAGAGAGACAGACAGAGAGAGAGAGACAGACCGACAGGCAGACAGACAGGCAGAGAAAGAGAGTAAGGCAGAAAGCAGACACACACACACACACAGAGACAGAGAGAGTTGGAGAGATAGAGAGAAAGAAAGAGAGAGACAGACAGAGGGAAAGAGAGAGAGAAAGAGACAGACAGAGGGAGAGAGAGAAACAGAGAGAAAGAGAGAGAGACAGACAGAGACAGAGAAAGAGACCTAGAAACAGACAAGGAGAGAGAGAGACAGACAGGCAGAGAAAGACAGTAAGACAGAAGACAGACACAGAGAGAGAGAGACAGAGAGACAGAGACAGAGAGACAGACAGGCAAAGAGAGAGAGGAAAAACAGACAGACAGGGAGAGAGACTGACAGACAGGCAGAGAAAGAGAATAAGACAGAAGACAGACACAGTGAGAGAGACAGAGACAGAGACAGCGAGACAAAGAAAGAAAGAGAGATACAGACAAAGAGACAGATAGAGAAAGACGAGACAGACAGAGAGAGACAGAGAGAAACAAAGAGAGAGAGAGACAGAGAGAGAGAAAGAGAGAGAGAGAGACAGGCAGGTAGAGAAAGAAAGAAGACAGTCACTGTGAGAGAGACAGGCAGAGAGAGAGACACACAGAGACAGAAAGACAGAGAGAAAGAAAGAGACAGTCAGAGAAAGAGAGACAGAGAGAAACAGACAGGGAGAGAGAGAGAGACAGACAGACAGGCAGAGAGAGAGACAGACAAGCAAAGAAAGGGAGTAAGACAGAAGACAGACACAGTGAGAGAGACAGGCAGACAGAGAGAGAGACAGAGAGAGAGAGAAGACAGAGAAAGAGAGAGACAGAGACAGAGAGAGAGAGGTGGAGGAAGGGCGTGCTCAGGAAATAATTACACATATTTTATAATGCTTTTGATTCCTTTAAGGGTGGCCGGGGTGTGCTTTGAAAACAACAACAACAGCAACAAGAGCAGCAGCAGCAGCAAGAGCAGCAGCAGCAGCAAGAGCAGCAGCAGCATTCGCTTAAGGATTTCTAGAAAATAAGATGTTCTGAAGTAAACATCAACCGGCTCTCACTACACGTTGAGAGATTCACAAAAGCGCTAGTTAACGACAGGAGAAAACAGCAGCTAACATGTCTTGGGGAAAATATACGTCTTCCTGAAAATTGGGGATTTCTACTTCACCTGAAAAGAAATACATACGAAAACGGAAAAACACGAACCAAACAAAACAAAACAACAAACACGGGCCAAGGCACCGTTCCTGGAAATTTTAAGTGAGCAAAGTATTAGTTTTCAGAAAACGTTTCTATTTTGGGCAAATAATAAGAAGGCCTAGACTAGAGCTGTGATGCCATTCCCATTGTGAAACTATGTTGGCCGGAGGGCGGAGAAACTAAAACATCATGATAAAAGGTGATTGAGACCCATCCAGGGTGAAGCTTTCCTAGGGAGGGAGGCCTGAGGAGGGACACGGGGGAAAAAAACCCCAAAAGAGCAGACCCGCCTGCTTGCCCACACGGGTCAAGGGCCCCGAGCTGCCTCCAGGGAATTGGGACTGTGCCACCCCCATCTTCAAAAACGGTGGCCACTGAGTGAGGCCTGACTCCCACCGTTGCAAATATCAGCCTGGCAAGAATGAGATCCCCGGTAAGGGGTGGGGGAAGGGGAGAGAAGACGGAGGCACACTGGGGTGGCTCTGGAAGGTTTCCAAGCAGGGTGTTGGGAGGCGGGGGGTGGGGGGTTGGGAGGAACCCGCCTAACTGACTCACTAAATGAAGATAAAGGGACGTGGGTAGTGGGGGGAGCCAGGGGGCAACTTGAAAATTAAACTGACCCCTCCTAAAACGCAAGTAGAAAAGTCTATGCGCATGAAAGTCTCCAACACACAAAGAAAACTAAAGCGCTGATCAAAGAACAATAGGGCCCCCGCCAGGGCGGAGGTTCCCTAGGCAACCAGGGAGAGAGGGAGAGGCCTCCAGAAGGGAGAGAGAGAAACCGGTTGCCCCAGGCTCGGTGAAGTCTGCGAGACCTCCCTCCATGTCACCTAGACTTTCAATAACAGTGGCCACTAGATGATGCCCAAAGGCAACTGATGTCTGCAAATGTCAGTCAGCATGGAAAAGAATACATTTATTTATTTATTTATTTATTTATTTATTTATTTATTTATTTGTTTGTTTGTTTGTTTAGAGACAGAGTCCCACTCACTCTACAGCCCAGGCTGTAGTGCAGTGGCACGATCTCGGCTCACTGCAGCCTCCACCTCCCAGATTCAAGTGATTCTCCCGCCTCAGCCTCCCGAGTAGCTGGCATTACAGGGGCATACCCCACTGCACCCGACTCAGTTTAGTATTTTTAGTAGAGACAGGGTTTCGCTGTGGTGGCAAGGCTGGTCTCGAAATCCCAACCTCACGTGATCCCCCGCCTCAGCCTTCCAAAGTTCTGGGATGACAGACGTAAGCCACCACGCCTGGCCTTAAGCATGTATTTTTGAGTCGAGGAGCTTATCAGGAAAATACGAGAAGTAGGGACACCACACGTGACAGAGAGAAAAGTCTGAAAATGCCCCTTCCATCCAAGTGGGGACCCAGCCTCGACCTCCCAAAATCATACACTGAGTGGCGAAGCCTAGCAAGGCCCATCTGTCTGGATTCCTCTTGGCCTCTCTAAGAAGGCGCTTCTCACTTTTGTGGAAGGGGCAGGGCCCTCTCCGGCATGGGGGGTCTGACAGACTGACAGAGAAAGAGACAGACATAGAAAGACAGAGATGGACAGAGAGAGACAGAGAGAAACAGACAGAAAGACAGAGAGAGAGAGACAGAGACAGAGAGAGAGAGAAACAGACAGACAGGGAGGGAGAGAGAGAGAGACAGACAGACAGGCAGACAGAGACAGACAGAGAGGAAACAGAAAGAGAGAGACAGAAAGAGAGAAACAGACAGACACACAGAGACAGACAGAGAGAAACAGAAAGAGAGAGACAGAGAGACAGAGAAAGGGAGGGAGAGAGAGACAGGCAGAGAAAGACAGTAAGACAGAAGACAGACACAGTGAGAGAGACAGGCAGAGAGAGAGACAGACAGAGACAAAGAAAGAGAGAGACAGACAGAGAAAGAGACAGACAGAGAAAGACAGAGATGGACACAGAGAAACAGAAAGAGAGAGAGACAGAGATAGAGAAAGAGAGAGAAGCAGAAAGAGAGAGACAGAGATAGACAAACAGAGAGAAACAGACAGACAGGGAGGGAGAGAGTCAGAGAGAGACAGACAGTCAGAGAAAGACAGAGACAGACATAGAGAAACAGACAGAGAGAGATGGAGAGAGAGAGTGAGAGATAGAGAGAGAGAGAAACAGAAAGAGAGGGGGAGAGAGAGACAGACAGGCAGGCAGAGAAAGAGAGTAAGACAGAAGAGAGACACAGTGAGAGAGACAGGCAGAGGGAGAGAGAGACAGAGACAGAGAGAAAGAAAGAGAGAGACAGAAAGAGAGACAGACAGACAGAGAGAAACAGCGAGAGAGAGACAGAGAGAGCGAGAGTGAGAGAGACAGAGAGAGAGAGAGAGACAGGGAGGGAGAGAGACAGACAGAGAGAGACCGACAGGCAGAGAAAGAGAGTAAGACAGAAGACAGGCACATAGAGAGAGAGGAATGAAAGAAAGAGAGAGACAGGCCGGGCATGGTGGCTCACTCCTGTCATCCCAGCACTTTGGGAGGCTGAGGCCGGTGGATCACGAAGTCAGGAGATCGAGACCATCCTAGCTAACACAGTGAAATCCCGTCTCTACTAAAAATACAAAAAATTAGTCGAGCTTGGTGGCGGGCGCCTATAGTCCCAGCTACTCGGGAGGCTGAGGCAGGAGAATGGCGTGAACCTGGGAGGTGGGGCTTGAAATGAGCCGAATGGCGCCACTGCACTCAAGCCTGGGCGACACAGTGAGACTCCGTGTGAAAAAAAAAAGAAAGAGAGAGACAGACAGACAGAGAAAGAGACAGACAGAGACAGACAGAGAGAAACAGACAGAAAGAGAGACAGAGAGAGAGAGAACAGAAAGGAAGGGAGAGAGAGAGAGAGACAGGCAGAGAAAGAGAGCAAGACAGAAGACAGACACAGTGAGAGAGACAGGCAGACAGAGACAGACAGAGACAGACAGAAAGAGAGACAGAGATGAGACAGAGAGACAGAGAGAAACAGACAGAAAGAGAGACAGACAGAGAGAGAGTGAGAGAGAGAGGGAGAGAGACAGAAAGGGAGGAAGAGGGACACACAGAGAGAGAGAGACACGGGTAGAGAAAGACAGTAAGACAAGATAGGCACAGAGAGAGAGACGGAGAGAGAGAGCGAGAGAGACAGAAAGAGAGACTCAGAAAAAGAAAGAGACAGAGAAAAACAGAGACGGACAGAGAGAGACAGAGAGAAAAAGAGACAGACAGAGAGAAACAGACAGAAAGAGAGAGACAGAGAGAGATAGAAACAGACAGGGAGGGAGAGAGAGACAGACAGGCAGAGAAAGAGACAGATAGAGAAAGACAGAGACAGACAGAGAGAGACAGAGAGAAACAGACAGAAAGAGAGAAGGTCCTAGCCCAGTAGCAATACAGTGCCTTTTCTTCATTTTCTCTTTGTTTTCTGGTTTCTTTTCTTTTTTCCTTTTCTTTTCTTCTCTTCTCTTCTTTTCTTTCTTTTCTTCTTTTCTTTTCTTTCTTTCTTTCTATTTATTTATTTAGAGACCGAGTCTCACTCTGTCACCCAAGCTGTAGTGCAGTGGCATCATCCCGGGTCACTGCAACCTCCGCCTGCCAGGTTCAAGTGATTCTCCTGCCTCAACCTCCCGAGTAGCTGGGATTACAGGTGCCTGCCCCACCGCGCCCGACTCAGTTTCGTATTTTCAGTAGAGATGGGGTTTCACCATGTCGGCTAGGCTGGTTTTGAACTCCTGACCTCGTGACCCACCAACCTCGGCCTCCCAAAGTGCTGGGATGACAAAAGTGAGCCACTGCATTCAGTGTACAGTGTCATTTGTTAGAAATCACTCGTGGGAACACACACTTATAGGTCATGTGTAGAGATTTTATTTATTTATTTATTTATTGCAAGGGAAGGTGGGGGGATGGTGTTTCACTCTTGCTAGCCAGGCTACAGTGCAATGGCATAGGGAACTCAAAGAGTCAACCTATGGCAGAGAGGACACGTCATTCTGAGCATAAGGCCCGCAGTGAAAGGTGGCAGGGCTGGCATTTTTAAAGGCTGAAATCCCTACGGCTCAGGCCTGTCGTCCCAGCACATTGGGAGGCCCAGGAGGGCAGATCACTGTAGGTCAGGAATTCAATCCCAACGCGGCCAACATGGAGAAACCCCGTCTCCACTAAAAATAGAAAAATTAGCCGTCTGTCGTGGTGCACGTCTGTAATCCCAGCTGCCGAAGAAGAATCACTGGGACCCGGAAAGCAGAGGTTTCAGTGAGCCAAGAGAGCGCCACTGCATCGCAGCCTGGGTGACAGAACGAGAGAGACTCAGTCCAAAAAAAGGAAATGAAGAGAAAAAAAAAAAAAGAACAGGCCCAAATACTGCATTGTCGCTGAATATTCCCCCCAAAGGCCGGAAATCCCCTGACTCAGGTCAAGGAGGTGGTGTTTCGTTTCACTTATCTCTGTCCCTCTCTCCCTCTCTGTCTCTTTCTCCTCTAACTTTCATTTCTTGTTCAAGCATACATGTGCCAGATTGTTACAAAGGTAAACTTCTGATGGGGGGTTCAGTATGCAGATGATTTCATCACCCGGATACTCAGCACAGTACTCGACAGTTTTCATGTTTCGTTTTGTTTTGGTTTCTCCTGAAGCTGTCTCTCCTTCCACCCCTCCTCCCTCAAGTAGGCTCCCATGTCTCTCATCCCCCTCGTTCTGCCCACGCAGAACTCTCATCTATAAGTTCCCACTTATGGATGAGAACACGCGGTATTTAGCTGATTGTTGCTTTCATCTTCGGTGGTGGCGGTTAAAGAGGCATGACACTAAATTGACCCTTAGGACGCTCCCCTCTGTCCCCACCCTGCACCCCCTCCCCACACACACCCTCATTCCTCCACCCCCTCCTCAAATGCAGGAAAGGAAGAAAGACAGAAATTAAAGTAAGAGGTCAGCCTCCAAGGCGGTGGAGGCAGGGGATCTCAAAGGGTGAGCAAGCGATGGGGGTCGGGGGATGTCTTGGCTGAGCTTGCAACAATGGGGGACCGAGTTTCCAGCCCCAACACACCCCGTAATCCTCAGCCGTAGCCAGCCTCTGGGTGGGGTTGCGCCTGTAAAACTTCTGAATGGAGAGAAGCCCAAGGCAATGGAAGGCATCATCTCCAACTCCAGGAAGGGAATAGGGCTTTGCGCATTTGAATGGGGCTTTAGAAGGCAGTGCTGTGGCTTCCAAAGCATTGCGTCTCGCCTCGCCTCACTTCGCCCAGAGTGAGACTCCATCTCAAAATCAATCAATCAATAATAAAAAAAAATCAATGAAAGAAAGAAAAACAGAGAAGAAAGAAAGAAAGGAAGAAAGGAAGAAAGAAAGAAAGAAAGAAAAAGAAAGAAAGAAAGAAAGAAAAAGAAAGAAAGAAAGAAAGAATCAGTACAGTGGTCGTGGTCGTGAATCATTCCCCAGAGTCCAGGCGCAGTGGCTAATGCCCATCACGCCAGCATTCTGAGGCACCGGGTCAGGAGGGTTGCAACAAAATGATGAGACTCTGTCTGTGGAAAAACATTGAAAAATGAAGGCCAGGTTCGGTGGCTCACGCCTGCCATCCCAGCAGTTCGGGAGGCTGTAGAGGGCAGATCACCTGAGGTCGGGAGTTCAAGACCAGCCTGACCAACATGGAGAAGCCCCGTCTCCACTAAAAATACAAAATCCGCCAGACGTGGTGGCATGTGCCTGTAGTCCCAGCTACTGGGGAGGCTGACGCAGGAGAATCACTTGAACCCAGGAGGCATAAGTTGTGGTGGGCCAAGATTGCGCCATTGCACTCCAGTCTGGGCAACCAGAGAGAAACTCTGTCTCGGGAAAATGAATAAATACATAAATAAAAATGATCTGGGCACAGTGGTGCATGCCTGTGGTCCCAGGTACTCTACTCTGGAGGCTGAGGTGGCAGGATCGCTTGAGTCCAGAAGCGTCCACGCTGCAGTGAGTTGTGATGGCACCACTGCCAGGGTGACAGAGTGAGACGCTGTCTCTAAATCAGTCAATCAATCAAATCACTGGAAGGCGCTGTCTGTGTCTTACTTTCAAAGGGTGTCTCTTTAGGCCAAGCAGGCATGGTGCCTCACAACAGTAATCCTGGCACTTTGGGAGGCTGAGGCAGGGGGAAAGAAAGAAGAGAGGAAGGGAGGAAAGAAGAAAGGCAGGAAGACAGTCAGGCAGGAAAGGAAGAAAGAAAGGAAGGAAGGAAGGAAGGGAGGGAGGGAGAAGAAAAGAGAAGAAAAGAAAAGAAAACGGGAAGGGGCATATCTCCTTGACTGGTGACTGCCCAGGATAAAGCTGACTGAAGCCTCGACCTCTGGGGCCTCAAGTGTTCTCCTTATCTCAGCCTCCCGAGTAGCTGCGACTACAGGCAGGTATCACCACACGAAACTAATCTTATAAAAATATTATAATTATTATTGAGAAAGAGTCTCGCTCTGTCTCAATAATTGCCATGGCATGATCTCAGCTCACTGCAACCTCGGCCTCCCTAGTTCAAGCAACTCACCTGCCTCAGTCTCCTGAGTAGTTGTGATTACAAACCTATACCACCAGACCTGGTAATTGTTCTATTTTTCATAGATATGGGGTTTCACCATGTTGGCCAGCCTGGTCTTGAATTCCTGGCCTCAAGTGATCCACCCACCTTGGCCTCCCAAAGTGCTGGAATGACAGGTGTGAGCCACTGTTCCCGGCCCAGATGATCTTTTTTATAAATTGTAGAGAAGATGTTTTGTCAGCTGACGGGTGGAGAGTGGGGTGGGTTTTACTCAGACTGTGTCCTGTGAAAAGGGTAAATTGTGGCTTGTGAACTAGATGTGGAAATTGTGTGTGTGTGTGTGTGAGAGAGAGAGAGAGAGACCAATCCAACCATGAGGACCCAGAAATGGTGTTTGATTTGGGTCCCTGTCTAGTCACCTGTCTGTGTGTAGATGACTGAAGATTCCACAAATGAAGGTCAGCAGTATCTATTGAGCTGTTTCTCCCTCTCATGCGTCTCATGTGTGTGGTGGAGAAAGGGAAGAAAAGAGGTTCTGATGGGAAGTTGTCTTCACGCCTGAGGAAGCTGAAGGCAGGCTGACGGGAAGGAGGGCATCCTATGTGGCATTTCCATACCTGGACACCCTTTACAATGCTGGGGCTGCCAGTCCACCCTGTATGTTAACACACCCCCAAGAACAGCACGGTCCAGGGTGGTCCAGTCTCGTCCCATCTGGCCCAGCCGGGGCATCTGGTGGAAGTCTTCACTGGAGTATTCGACACCATGGAATACTATGCAGCCGTAAAAAATGATGAGTTCATGTCCTTTGTATGGACATGGATGAAACTGGAAACCATCATTCTCAGCAAACTATCACAAGGACAAAAACCAAACACCGCATGTTCTCACTCATAGGTGGGAACTGAACAATGAGAACACATGGACACAGGAAGGGGAACATCACACACTGGGGACAGTTGCGAGGTGGGGCGAGGGGGGAGGGATAGCATTAGGAGATATACCTAATGCTAAATGACGAGATAACGGATGCAGCACAACAACATGGCACATGTATACATATGTAACAAACCTGTAGGTTGTGCACATGTACCCTAAAACTTAAAGTATAATAATAATAAAATAAAATAAGGAAAAAAAAAGAAAGATTCATCGCGGTTCCCTTGGGGTCGCCAGGCAAAGGCCAGCTGGGGGAGGGTGGTGGGATGTGAAAGGGGGTGGGACATTGGCCTCAGAGCTCCCTGGAAGGTGGCAGGCAGCCGGTGGGGGATGCTGAACCAGAGACGTCTGGCAGGATATAGATCTGGAAGGGGCGTCAGTCCTCTCCCGTACCTCTCCCACGGAAAATCCCACAGCGGCGGTGGGAGCCTTGGTTGGGGGAGAAGCAGGGACAAGGGGGAGAGGGAAGGAGGCCCCCAGGAGGATTTAGCACCGAAAACCCATCCAGGCAATCGCCCTTCTATCGGGTCCAAGGTACACCCTGGGAGGCGGCAAGATAAATGTTCACCACATGCTTTTTGTCTTTCTCTTTATTTTTTTCGTCTTTTCCATTTTACAAGAGATGCTCATTTCAACAACCAGGCGGTGGATGTGATTGGAGAAGTGTCAAGGCCAGGAGTTTGAGACCAGCCCGAGCAACTAAGCAACACAAGTAGGAGAGCCCAGTTGAAAAAAATGAAAAAAAAGGATGAGAAAGAAAAGAAAAGAAAAAAGAAAAACAACCACCAAGAAAGTTAAAATTCTCTAATTTTGCAGGCACAAAAAAAGAGTGATTTCACGTCTTTTCCCACAACATGGATAGAGCTGGAAGCAAGTATGTACCCAGTGAACTGCCTTCTGCTTAAAAGTGGGAGGTAAACAGTGGGTACGCACATGGTCATCAAAATGGAAATAACAGACACTCCAAAAGGGAGGAAGAGGGTAAGAGGGGGACAAACGATGAATAAATCGCCCGTCGGTGACAACGTTAGCCACTTGGGTATCGGATACACTGGAGGTCCACTTCTACATCCGGAGGCAGTAGTATGCTGATCTAACAAACAAGCATGTACACCCCCTGAGTCGGTAAAATACCAAAACAACGACGACAGCACCAGCAGCAGCAGCAACAACAACAACAACAGAACAGAAGCTGGAACACAAAACCACCACGACCACCACCACAATCACCAGTTGGGGGTTGGGGGAGGGTGGCTGCGCTCGAGGCCCTCAGGCTCAGTCCCCTCGGGTTTAAAAAAGAAAACAGCAGACTCATTCCCGTCTGTAGGCAGGAAAAATCCAATCAAAGTTCTCCGTTGCGAGAAAGGGAAGTAGAATAAGGAGAAGGGCTTATTGATCTTCTTGTGATCGATCGAGACCATACATGTAAGAAAAAATTAAATACAGACAGCAACACTTTCTACACTGTTCAAAAGCATCGGAGATCAGACGCACCACACTTCATGGGGCTTGTGCCACTAGAAAGAAAAGACAGGCCAGGCTTGGTGGCTCACGCCTGTCATCCCAGCACTTTGGGAGGCTGAGGCAGGTGGATCACTAGGTCAGGAGATCGAGACCATCATGGCTAACACGGTGAAACCCCATCTCTACTAAAAATACAGAAAATTTGCCGGGCTTGGTGTGGGTGCCTGTAGTCCCAGCTACTCGGGAGGCTGAGGCAGGAGGATGGCATGAACCCGGGAAGTGCAGCTTGCAGTGAGCCGAGATAGAGCCACTGCACTCTGGCCTGGGCTAAAGAGCGAGACTCCGTCTCAAAAAAAAAAAAAAAAAAAAAAAAAAAAAGCCAGGCATAGTGCTGCATGTCTGTAGTCCCAGCTACTCAGGAGGCTGTGGTAGAACAATCACTTCACCCAGCAGTTAGAGGCTGCAGTGAGCTATGATCATGCCACTGCACTCTGGCCTGGGTGACAGAGCGAAACCCCTTCTCAAAACAAAGAACAACCAAAAACCTACAAGCATACTCAGAGACAGTGTAGGTTTGGTTCCAGACAACCACAATAAGGCAAATGTTACAATCAAATTGGTCGCATAAACATTTTGTTTCCCAGTGCTTATAAAAGTTATGCTTAAACTGTGTTGTAGTCTAATAAGTATTTAATAATTATTAATTAATTAATTAGTAATCGCATTATGTCTAAACATCTATGTACATACCTTAACTTAAAATACCTCATTGCTGAAAAATACTAATGAATATCTAAACCTTACCAAGTCATAATCTTTTTTCTGGTGAGTGAAGGGGTGGCCTGCCCCTCCACACTTATGGGTATTTCTAGTCAAGTGGGACGAGAGACTCAGAAAATATGTAAGACACAGAGACAAAGTATAGAGAAGCAATAGTAGGCCCAGGGGACCGGCACTCAGCATACGAAGGACCTGCACAGGCACCGGCCTCTGAGTTCCCTCAGTTTTTATTGCTTATTATTTTCATTATTTCAGCAAAAAGGAATGTAGTAGCAGAGCAGGGTGATAATAAGGAGAAGGTCAGCAAAAAACATGAGCAAAAGAATCTATGTCACTTAAGTTCAAGGGAAGGTACTATGACTGGACGTGCACGTAAGCCAGATTTATGTTTGTCTCCACCCAAACATCTCAGTGCAGTAAAGAATAACAAAGCAGCATTACTGCAAACAAGTCTGGCCTCCCACCATAGGGCGGTTGTTCTCTTATCTCAGAATTGAACAAATGTACAATCAGGTTGTATACTGAGACATTCAGTTCCCAGGGACAGGCAGGAGACAGTGGCCTTCCTCTATCTCAACTGCAAGAGGCTTTCCTCTTTTACTAATCCACTTCAGCACAGACGCTTAACGGGTGTCGGGCTGGGGGACATTCAGGTCTTTCTCATCCCACAAGGTCATATTTCAGACTTTCACATGGGGAGAAACCTTGGACAATACCCCGCTTTCAAGGGCAGAGGTCCCTGCGGCTTTCTGCAGTGCATTTTGCCCCTCGTTTATTGAGAGTAGAGAATGGCAATGACTTTTGCCAAGTATACTGCTTGTAAACATTTTGTTAACAAGGTACATCCTGCACAGACCTAGATCCCTTAAACCTTGATTTCATACAATTGTTGTTTTTGTGAGCTCCAGGTTGGGTCAGAGTGGCTGAGGCAAAGTGGCTGGGACAAAGCTACAAATTAACAACATCTCAGCAAAGCAATTGTTTAAAGTACAAGTCTTTTTCAAAACGGAGTCTCTTATGTCTTTCCTTTCTATATAGACACAGTAACAGTCTGATCTCTCTTTCTTTTCTCTACAGTGAGGGTCTTGCCTCTATATTGATGGCTGCTGACTGATCAGTGTGGGGGCTGCTGAAGTTTGGGTGCCTGTGTCAATTTCTTAAAACAATGAAGTCTGTTCCTTTCACAAAAGATTTCCCTGTAGCATGTGATGCTGTTTGACAGCATTTTATCCACAGTAGAACTTCCTTCAAAATTGGAGTAAAGCCTCTCAAACCCTGCTGCTGCTTTAACCACTAGGTTTATGGAATATTCTAAATCCTTTGTTGTTATTTCAACAATTTTCATAGCATCTCTACCTGGTGTAGATTCCATCTCAAGAAAATATTTTCTTTGCTCATCCATAAGAAGCAACTCCCCACTTGTTCAAGTTTCATCATGAGTTGCAGCAATTTAATCTCATCTTAAGGCCCTAATTCTAATTCTGGTTGTCTCGCGATTTCTACCACATCTGTAGGGACTTCCTCCACTGACATCCTGAACCCTCAAAGTCATCCATGAGGGCTGGAATCAACTTCTTCCAAACTCCTGTTAATGTTGATATTTCAACTTCCTCCCATCAATCACAAATGTCGTTAATGGTATTTGCTATTAAGGAAATTTGTGATTCACGGGAGGAGGTTGAAATATCATGAAGGAATTAATGGTGAAACCTTTCCAAAAGGTTTTCAATTCAGTTTATCCAGATTCATCAAAGAAATTACTATCTATGACAGCTATACCTTTACAAAATGCATTTATTATTTAATAAAAACACTTGAAAGTCAAAACCACTCTTTGATCCACAGGCTGAAGGATAGATATTGTATTAGCAGCCATAAGCATAACATTAATTTCCAAGTACATCTCCATCTAAGCTTCTGGGTAGCTAGGAGAATTATTAATAAGCAGCAATCTTTTTTCCTTTTTTCTTTTCTGTATTTTTTTTTTCCTTTATGTAGTTTCCCTCTTGTTGCCTAGGATGGAGTGCAGTGGCATGGTCTTGGCTCACTGCAACCTCCACCTCCAGGGTTCAAGCCATTCTTCTGCATCAGCCTCCCAAGTAGCTGAAATTACAAGTACCACCACCATGCCCGGCTAATTTTTTTGTATTTTTATTAGACATAGGGTTTCATAATTTTCACCAGGCTGGTCTCCAACTTCGGACCTCAGGTTATCCACCCACCTCGGCCTCCCAAGGTGCAGGGATTACAGGTGTGAGCCACTGCACCAGGCCAAGCAGCAATCCCTTTAAAGGACTCGTTTTTTTTTTGTTTGTTTTGTTTTGTTTCTGAGCAGTAGGTCTCAATAGTGGGATTAAATTATTCAGTAAACCATGATGTTAACAGATGTGTTGTCACTCAGACCGTGATGTTCCATTTCTAGAGCACAGAAAGAATAGATTTTGCATAATTCTTAAGGGCCCTGAGATTTTCAGAGTGGTCAATGAGCATTGGCTGTAACTTAAAGTCATCAACTGCAGTGGTCCTCAAAGACAGTCAGCCCATCCTTTGAAGTTTTGAAGCCAAGTGTTGACGTCTCTCTAGAGATGAAAATTTTACATCTTCAGTAAGCTTAATCATTTCCAGCTCTGGACTTAAAGTGAGAGATGTGCAATTCTTCCTTCCATTTGAGCTCTTTGAGGCCACTGTGGTTACTAATTAACACCCCCAGTGGGTGTCATCCTCCTCCCTCCTCAATCGAGTTCACCCACACCGCGGCGTGGGGAACAGGGCTTCCTGCACCACACAGGCCCTGCATGCCTGGGGCTCTGCCACAGGGGCTTTCGTGAGCCAGGGAGCAAGAGCCCTCCCCCCACTCCAGCCCAGCCAGGCTGCACAGGCAGAAGGAATCTCTCAACCTGCCACTGCATGCGGGAATTTTGTGTTTGCTGCCCTTGCTCCTCTGGAAGTAGGACTGTCCAAACCTCAGACTCTTCAGTGGCCTCCGCACCCCAACAAATGCCAGGAGGACGAGGATCCACAGCATGGCGGCCTGATGGGCACGTGCTCAGTGGGACAGCTTGGCCTCCCTCAAGCTGAGTCACAGGGGCAAGGTGTGTTTGCACCAACCACGTCCCACCGGAGTATGCGGTGGGTCTGGAGCCCCAGGTCGCCAGGGCAGTGTGGGAAACCAAAGATGGGGCACCTCCACCTCTGAAGCTTGTGACCCCGGAGGCCTCCTCATCAAGCACAGATGCAAGCCATCCAGGCACCTCTTAACTGCTTCAGGAGCCAGGGCACTCATCTACACTCACCTCCAGCCTGTTAGATGAGCTCCTGTCAACCCCAGCGTTTCAGCAAAAGGCACAACATTTCCTAGATATGGCGCCACTGGGGAAGCTGAAGGAAGTGGAAGAGCTTGCTCCACTGGAAACACTCCTCAGACAGGAAGAACACCGGGCACTGCTGGAGGAGCTTTGGGACGCAGGGTTGGGGCGGGCTGGGGGCAGGGCGGCGGCCTCTCTTTCGTGGTGAACCTCTGACTCGGTATTAAGAGGCGTGTCGCCCCTTCCAGCTGACCTGCCTAGGATCCCTGAGTTCCAGGTCCCATGAGATACTCCACTCAGAGGAGGGCTGTCATTCTTTCCTGAGCATCCTGAGGATCCCAGGGCTCATCCAGGTACCGGGAGGTGGACTGTCTACTGCTCATGCGCGGGTTAGCAGGCAGCAGCCTAGGTTTTCTAACCAGCCAAGGCGGAGCTCTCATCCCTTCCCTCTTGCCCCCACTGCCGCATTCTTCAGTGGGGCGGGCGGAGACCTTCATCCCGGGAAACACTGGCACGGTCAGGCACCAAGCCTACTCTTCTTTCCGCGTCTCGCCACCTCTGTCTCCCCACCCCACCGTCACTCGCCTACGCTTGCCCTGCCAGCTTCCTCGACATCACCGTGGAGCACCTGACAGCTAAATGCAAACCCGAGACCCCGCGCAAACCGGGGTGCTGCCCTTTCTACCCGGGAGGGAACTCAGGCAGAGATGCGGAGAGGAAAGGAGACAGGGAGGGAGCGATGGAGGGAGGAAAGAACGGATGGACCAAGGGACCTTGGAAGGGTTGGAGGGATAGAAGGAGGGAGAGAGGGAAGGAGGGACAGAGGGAGGAAGGGAGGAAGTGAGGGAGGGACGGAGGGAAAGAGGGAGGGAGGGAGCAAGAAACAGAGAGAGGAAGGCAGAGAGAAAAGCGTTCTTCTGCCTCCAGGACCAGCAGGATCTCACACTCCGGGAAAATGTTGGGTGCCCAGTGCAGGCTAAGTGCTTGGCCCACAGCTGTGTCGGCCTGCGGGGCTCTCACTGGCCCTCCTGATCGCCAGCCTGGGTTACTTCATCCAGGAGCGATTCAGACGAATTTCATCTCCCAAGGAATGAGTGAATTACCCAGAGAGCAATGAGTCGAGACTTGGGTGATTGTCGATTTTTCATCCACATGGTTCACAGATGAGATAGCCCCACGTTGAGCCTGCAATGGAGCACGAGATGCATAGTCCCGTCCACACAGGAGTCACAATCAGGCTGACTGAAGCGTTGTTTCAGGTTCCACATTCCTTTGTCTTCTGCAAGGGGGCCTGTTGCTCATGTGTCTGTAGCCCCCGAAAGCGTGACCAGGTTGACTGTTTGGTTCCCGAGCTCTGTGGGAACACAGAAACATCCAGAGAAGAGTGGAAAAGCAGCATCCTGTCTTCGCTCTCCTTTCCAGTTCCCTGTTTGGAAACAGGTCATAGTGGAGACTCCCCATGTCGTAGGAAACAGGAATCCATCGTCAGGCCGTGATGCACCAGACATTTCTTTTCTCTGTAGTTTCACTCTCGTTTTCTACATGAAAATAAACAAGATTCATAAGGAATCAGAAAAGAATTTATGGTACACAAGTCTTGACTACTGTTGCATTCCACTTTGAAATCATTTTGAGCTAAAACAACAGTTTTCCAAGATTTAAAGAAAAATAGATTTTATAAAAGGGATTCTTTTATTCACTCAATACATCATTTATGATACTGACAGTAACAAGTGATATTTTTTCCACCATAATTTGTTCTGATGAAAGAAATAATTCTTTTAACTCCTCACAAATGCTACATTTTCAAGACTAAAGGAATTATCAGTAGGCATTCTTTCTTCTTCATTTAAGTTATTTGTCTCTAAAATATGTCAAGTAAACTTTTAAAGATTCAGGGAGGGGCAGTTTCAGGATTTTTTCTCTCAGTAAATTTTGAGGTGGCTCCTCTGGCTTCATCGCTTCACTGTGATCTTTTTCTTCCTCTTCTTTGCTATCTTCTTCCATTTTTTCATCCTCCTCACTGTCTAGAGGCTGAGGAATAAGCTGATTACCCACAAATACGTAAGTGGTAATTCTCTGTTTAACTCTATTTCTTTTCCTTTTGGGTGGAGCCCTTTGAGGAATCCCCTTGGCCTGCATCTTATCATTTATGAAATTTTTAAGTGTGGATCGAATGTAAATACGAGCCAAGTCCTGTAGATTCCTGACAGTGATTCCTTACAGATTTGTAGTAGTGAGGGTTAGATTTAGTTTTATATAAGGTTTAAATAATAGTTAAGCTTATGTAACCTGATCTGAATTTGCATTTCCTATATGAAAACTTCATTTATCTAATAAGGAAATCAAATGATTGCAGAATTATTTACCTTACTTTTGTTGAAATCACTGTTGCTGGGTTGATGTATATATATTCTGGGCAATATATGAGTGTAACAACAATACAAAATATTGAATAATTTAGCTTTTAAAAGTCCCACAAATTTTATGAAATTTTACAGCACTGCTACTTTTGCTTGTGAATGTCTTTCCAAAAGACATGAGTAAAATATCGACTTCTCTCATAGAGATTTTAAGAGCAAAGCAAGTGAATTATTAAAATAGGATGTATTACTTAACACAACTTTTTATATGGACCCTTTACATTTTCAGTATTTAAAAAAATGAGGTTATTTTAACTCTCTAGAATATTTTTATTATTATTATACTTTAAGTTTTATGGTACATGTGCAAAATGTGCAGGTTAGTTACATATGCATACATGTGTCATGCTGGTGTGCTGCACCCATTTAGCACTCGATATTTAGCATTAGGTATATCTCCTAAAGTTATCCCTCCACCCTCCGCCCACCCAACGACATTCCCCAGAGTGTGATGTTCACCTTCCTGTGTCCATGTGTTCACATTGTTCAATTCCCACCTATGAGTGAGAACATGCAGTGTTTGGTTTTCTGTCCTTGGGATAGTTTACTGAGAATGATGATTTCCAGTTTCATCCATGTCCCTACAAAGTATATGAAGTCATCATTTTTTATGGCTGCATAGTATTCCATAGTATATATGTGCCACGTTTTCTTAATCAAATGTTGGACATTTGGGTTGGTTCCAAGTCTTTACTATTGTGAATAGTGCCGCAATAATCTTACTTGTGCATGTGTCTTTATAGCAGCATGATTTATAGTCCTTTGAGTATATACCCAGTAATGGGATGGCTGGGTCAAACGGTATTTCTAGTTCTAGATCCTTTAGGAATCACCACACTGACTTCCACAATGTTTGAACGAGTTTACAATCCCACGAAAAGTGTAAAAGTGCTCCTATTTCTCCACACCCTCTCCAGCACCTGTTGTTTCCTGACTTTTTAATGATCGCCATTCTAACTGGTGTGAGATGGTATCTCATTGTGTTTTTGATTTGCATTTCTCTGATGGCCAGTGATGGTGAGCATTTTTTCATGTGTTTTTTGGCTGCATAAATGTCTTCTTTTCAGAAGTGTCTGTTCATGTCCTTCACCCACTTTTTGATGGGGTTGTTTGTTTTTTTCTTGTAAATTTGTCGGAGTTCATAGTAGATTCTGGATATTAGCCCTTTGCCAGATGAGTAGGTTGTGAAAATTTTCTCCCATTTTTTAGGCTGCCTGCTCACTCTGATGGTAGTTTATTTTGCTGTACAGAAGCTCTTTAGTTTAATTAGGTCCCATTTGTCAATTTTGCCTTTTGTTGCCATTGCTTTTGGTGTTTTAGACATGAAGTCCTTGCCCATGCCTGTGTCTTGAATGGTAATGCCTAGGTTTTCTTCTGGGGTTTTTATGGTTTTAGGTCTAGTGTTTAAGTGTTTAATACATATTGAATTATTTTTTGAATAAGGTGTAAGGAAGGGATACAGTTTCAGCTTTCTACATATGGCTAGTCAGTTTTCCCAGAACCATCTATTAAATAGGGAATCCTTTACCCATTGCTTGTTTTTCTCAGGTTTGTCAAAGATCAGATAGCTGTATATATGTGGCATTATTTCTGAGGGATCTGTTCTGTTCCACTGATCTATGACTCTGTTTTGATACCAGTACCATGCTGTTTCGGTTACTGTAGCCTTGTAGTATAGCTTGAAGTCAGGTAGTGTGATGCCTCCAGGGTTGCTCTTTTGGCTTAGGATTGACTTGGCGATGAGGGCTCTTTTTTGGTTCCATATGAACTTTAAAGTAGTTTTTTCCAATTCTGTGAAGAAAGTTATTGGTAGCTTGATGGGGATGGCATTGAATCTATAAATTACCTTGGGCAGAATGGCCATTTTCATGATATTGTTTCATCCTACCCATGAGCTTGGAATGTTCTTCCATTTGTTTCTATCCTCTTATAATTCAATGAGCAGTGGTTTGTAGTTCTCCTTGAAGAGGTCTTTCATGTCCCTTGTAAGTTGGATTCCTAGATATTTTATTCTCTTTGAAGCAATTGTGAATGGGAGTTCACTCATGATTTGGCTCTGTTAGTCTGTTATTTGTGTATAAGAATGCTTGTGATTTTTGTACTTTGATTTTGTATCCTGAGACTTTGCAGCAGTTTCTTATCAGCTTAAGGAGATTTTGGGCTCAGACAATGGGGTTTTCTAGATATACAATCGTGTCATCTGCAAACAGGGTCAATTTGACTTCCTCTTTTCCTAATTGAATACCCTTTATTTCCTTCTCCTGCCTAATTGCCCTGGCCAGAACTTCCAATTCTATGTTGAATAGGAGTGGTGAGAGAGGGCATCCCTGTCTTGTGTCAGTTTTCAAAGGGAATGCTTCCAGTTTTTGCCCATTCAGTATGATATTGGCTGTGGGTTTGTCATAGATAGCTCTTATTATTTTGAGATACGTTCCATCAATACCTAATTTATTCAGAGTTTTTAGCATGGAGGGTTGTTGAATTTTGTCAAAGGACTCTTCTGTATCTATTGAGATAATCATGTCGTTTTTGTCTTTCATTGTGTTTATATGCTGGATTATATTTATTGATTTGTGTATATTGAAACAGGCTTGCAACTCAGGGATGAAGCCCACTTGATCATGGTGGATAAGCTTTTTGATGTGTTGCTTTATTTGGTTTGCCAGTATTATATTGAGGATTTTTGCATCAATGTTCATCAAGGATATTGGTCTAAAATTCTCTTTTTTGTTGTGTCTCTGCCCAGCTTTGGTATCAGGATGATACTGGCCTCATAAAATTAGTTAGGGAGGATTCCCTCTTTTTCTATTGATTGGAATAGTTTCAGAAGGAATGGTGCCAGTTCCTTCTTGTACCTCTGTTAGAATTCGGTTGTGAATCCATCTGGTCCTGGACTTTTTTTGGTTGGTAAGCTATTGATTATTGCCTCAATTTCAGAGCCTGTTATTTGTCTATTCAAAGATTCAACTTCTTCCTGGTTTAGTCTTGGGCAAGTGTATGTGTCGAGGAATTTATCCATTTCTTCTAGATTTTCTAGTTTATTTGCACAGAGGTGTTTGTAGTATTCCCTGATGGTAGTTTGTATTTCTGTGGGATTGGAGATTGTATCCCCTTTATCATTTTTTATTGCATCTATTTGATTCTTCTCTCTTTTTTTCTTTATTAGTCTTGCTAGCAGTTTATCAATTTTGTTGGTCCTTTCAAAAAACCAGCTCCTGGATTCATTAATTTTTTGAAGGGTTTTTTGTGTCTCTATTTCCTTCAGTTCTGCTCTGATTTTAGTTATTTCTTGCCTTCTGCTAACTTTTGCATGCGTTTGCTCTTGCTTTTCTAGCTCTTTTAATTCTGATGTTAGGGTGTCAATTTTGGATCTTTTCTGCTTCCTCCTGTGGGCATTTAGTGCTATAGATTTCCCTCTACACAGCTTTAAATATGTCCCAGAGATTCTGGTATGTTGTGTCTTTGTTGTCATTGGTTTCAAAGAACATCTTTATTTCTGCCTTCGTTTCTTTATGTACCCAGTAGTCATTCAGGAGCAGGTTGTTCAATTTCCATGTAGTTGAGCAGTTTTGAGTGAGTTTCTTCATCCTGAGTTCTAGTTTGATTGCACTGTGGTCTGAGACACAGTTTGTTACGATTTCTGTTCTTTTACATTTGCTGAGGAGAGCTTTACTTCCAACTATGTGGTCAATTTTCGAATAGGTTTGGTGCTGAAAAAAATGTATACTCTGTTGATTTAGAGTGGAGAGTTCTGTAGATGTCTATTAGGTCCACTTGGTGCAGAGCTGAGTTCAATTCCTGGGTATCATTGTTAACTTTCTGTCTCGTTGATCTGTCTAATGTTGACAGTGGGGTGTTAAAGTCTCCCATTATTAATGTGTGGGAGTCTAAGTCTCTTTGTAGGTCACTCAGGACTTGCTTTATGAATCTGGGTGCTCCTGTATTGGGTGCATATAAATTTAGGATACTTAGCTCTTCTTGTTGAATTGATCCCTTTACCATTATGTAATGGCCTTCTTTGTCTCTTTTGATCTTTGTTGGTTTAAAGTCTGTTTTATCAAAGACTAGGATTGCAACCCCTGCCTTTTCTTGTTTTCCATTTGCTTGGTAGATCTTCCTCCATCCTTTTATTTTGAGCTTATCTGTGTCTCCGCATGTGAGATGGGTTTCCTGAATACAGCATACTGATGGGTCTTCACTCTTTATCCAATTTGCCAGTCTGTGTCTTTTAATTGGAGAATTTAGTCCGTTTATATTAAAAATTAATATTGTTATGTGTGAATTTGATCCTGTCATTATGATGTTAGCTGGTTATTTTGCTCGTTAGTTGATGTAGTGTCTTCCTAGCCTCGATGGTCTCTACAATTTGGCATGATTTTGCAGTTGCTGGTACCAGTTGTTCCTTTCAATGTTTAGTGCTTCCTTCAAGATCTCTTTTAGGGCAGGTCTGGTGGTGGCAAAATCTCTCAGCATTTACTTGTCTGTAAAGTATTTTGTTTCTCCTTCACTTATGAAGTTTAGTTTGGCTGGATATGACATTCTGGGTCCAAATTATTTTCTTTAAGAATGTTGAATATTGGCCCCCAGTCTCTTCTGGCTTGTAGAGTTTCTGCTGAGAGATCCACTCTTAGTCTGATGGACTACCCTTTGTGCATAACCCGACCTTTCTCTCTGGCTGCCCTTAAGATTTTTTCCTTCATTTCAACTTTGGTGAATCTGACAATTATGTGTCTTGGAGTTGCTCTTCTCGAGGGGTATCTTAGTGGTGTTCTCTGTATTTCCTGAATCTGAATGTTGGCCTGCCTTGCTAGATTGGGGAAGTTCTCTTGGATAATACCCTGCAGAGTGTTTTCCAACTTGGTTCCATTCTCCCTGTCACTTTCAGGTACACCAATCAGACATAGATTTGGTCTTTCCACATAGTCCCATATTTCTTGGAGGGTTTGTTCGTTTCTTTTTATTCTTTTTTCTCTAAACTTCTCTTCTCGCTTCATTTCATTCATTTCATCTTCCATCACTGATACTCTTTCTTCCAGTTGATTGCATTGGCTCCTGGGACTTCTGCACGCTTCACGTAGTTCTCAAGCCTTGGATTTCAGCTCCATCAGCTCCTTTAAGCACTTCTCTGTATTGTTTATTCTAGTTATACATTCGTCTAATTTTTTTCAAAGTTTTTTAACTTCTTTGCCTTTGGTTTGAATTTCCTCCTGTAGCTCAGAGTAGTTTGATCATCTCAAGACTTCTCTCAACCCGTCAAAATCATTCTCCCTCCAGCTTTGCTCCGTTGTTGATGAGGAACTGCATTCATTTGGAGCAGGAGAGGCACTCTGCTTTTTAGAGTTTCCAGTTTTTCTGCTCTGTTTTATCCCCATCTTTGTGGTTTTATCTCCTTTTGGTCTTTGATGATGGTGATGTACAGATGCGTTTTTGGTGTGGATGTCCTTTCTGTTTGTTAGTTTCCTTCTAACAGACAGGACCCTCAGCTTCAGGTCTGTTGGAGTTTGCTAGAGGTCCACTCCAGACGCTGTTTGCCTTTGTAACAGCAGCGGTGTCTGCAGAACAGCAGATTTTCATGAACCACAAATGCTGCTGTCGGATCGTTCCTCTGGAAGTTTTGACTCAGAGGAGTACTTGGCCGTGTGAGGTATCAGTCTGCCCCTACTGGGGGTTGCGTCCCACTTAGGCTGCTTGGAGTTCAGGGGTCAGGAACACACTTAAGGAGACAGTCTGCCCATTCTCAGATCTCCAGCTGCGTGCTGGGGGAACAATTGCTCTCTTCAAAGCTGTCAGACAGGGACATTTAAGTCTGCAGAGCTTACTGCTGTCTTTTTGTTTGTCTGTGCCCTGTCCCCATAGGTGGAGCCTATAGAGGCACACAGGCCTCCTTGAGCTGTGGTGGGTTCCACCCAGTTCGAAGTTCCCGGCTGCTTTATTTACCTACGCAAGCCTGGACAATGGCGGCGCCCCTCCCAAAGCCTCGCTGCCGCCTTGCAGTTTGATCTCAGACTGCTGTGCTAGCAATCAGTGAGACTCTGTGGGTGTAGGACCCTCCGAGCCAGGTGCGAGATATAATCTCCTGGTGTGCCGTTTTGTAAGCCCGTTGGAAAAGTGCAGTATTAGGGTGGGAGTGACCGGATTTTCCAGGTCCATCTGTCACTCCTTTCTTTGACTAGGAAAGGGAACTCCCTGACCCCTTGCACTTCCTGAATGAGGCAATGCCTAGCCCTGCTTCGGCTTGCACACGGTGCACTGCACTCACTCTCCTGTGCCCACTGTCTGGCACTTCCTAGTGAGATGAACCCGGTACCTCAGATGGAAATTCAGAAATCACCCGTCTTCTGCGTCAGTCATGCTGGGAGCTGTAGACTGCAGCTGTTCCTATTTGGGTATCTTGGCTGCGCCCACTCTCTAGAATTTTTAAATTATATTTAGAATTGTTTTTTCTATAGTTCACTGTATAAAGTATTTGGTTTTTTTAAAAAAGCAAAATCATCGTTATGTGTGACTCTTGATAGGCCACAGAACAAGTGAATGAGCATAAGTGAGACCACTTTCTTAGATGTCTGTAAGTAGCAGGGCCATGGTAGACCTGGTCAGCGGATGCACTTTAGTAGATGGAACTTCTAGTTTACCTGAATATTTATCCTTGACAAGGTAGGGCTGAGCCTGCACTTGCTTTGGATCTTTATAGTACAAGAAATATTCACAGAAATTGTATCTAGATACCTTTTGTTTGGAAAATCCTGTTCAGAATCATAGTGTAATCCTTGGGACTCATGCCATGCTCATTTGACTTCTTCCCATATTTTTTAAGTTTCTTTTGGTAAAACTATTATGGTTTTCATTTTTTACTTAATATCACACTATTAAACTGTCCATATTTGAGCTTTATTGTAGCTTATCAGTGATAAAAAACAGGTAGTAATTGCCATTGTTTGCTTGTTTATTTTCCTAATAAGGCCTGAAAACAGCCATTCCTTATTAAGAAAGTGTGCAATGTAACATATTTGCTAGAATTACATGGATTATATATTTCTTAAAGGGAAAAATTTGAGAGTATCATGGATTACCACCAGGATTATTATTACAGTAGTTGCTCAGATTTGGTTAAGGAAGCCCAATCAAAGTATAGTGAAAGGATTATTATCTCTCTGCTAAGATTAAGACATTGTTTCAAAAATCTCAGCCCCAATAATTCCACAACATCTGAAAACAAGTGTTTGTGATCCTGTGTAAGCATGAAATTGTTCCAAGTAAGTGAGGATATTTTAGTTATGTGAAAGGCAGTATCAATGGAAGGTTATTTGTTTTATACCAGTGGCTAGGATTGTGGAATTGGGGTTATTTCTACAGTTATTCTTAGATGATTACTAAACTGCTAAGAAATGCCCCATATGATTTGTATCTAGGAAAGAAAAAAATCAGTATCATACTGTTGTCATCTGTCAGAAATGTTCATTTTATTCTGAATTAAATGTGGCTTTTGAAGTTACCTTGAATTCCTGGTGACCACATGTTTTTATCTGGAAAACCTGGGGAAAGTTGTCTGTCCCATCTACCCTGCTGTTTTTTATTTTTCTCGGTTGGAACTGCTGTTTAGATGATGCTTTTACTATGCAGGAGAGAGTTTTTGTTAAGGATATATTTGAAGATTGGGTTTTCCATAATGTCTTTCATTCTTTGACTTTGGCAAAGTGTACAGTAGATTTTCATGATCATTGCATACTTCTTGTCATTGAAATGTATTTTTATGTTTTTAAATGCATTCATTTTACACTTGTGACTTTATTATTGACTTTAAGAGGCAGAAATAAAAAAATAAAATTAAAAAAAGAAAATGAATGCGATCCACACGCCTGCGTGTGTGAGACAATCACGGCAACAGTGACACCCACAGGCATTGCTGCCTTCACGGAGAGGGCATGGAAAACTCAAGACTATCATGGATGTTCAGTTCTACACTCCACCCTTCCAAGGTGGTTTCTCCCTGAAATCGTGTGTGAGCCCAGAGAGAAACTTCTAGTTTCCATCGAATTCTGGAGAACTCAGAGAGCCAGCCCTGGAAGCCCCCCTTTCCTGGCCGATCTGGCCCCACCTTCACCTACCACACATGGCTCTGTGTCTGTGGTCTCTGGCTTCAGAGGGCGGGTTATCCATGGCCCTTGGGTACTCATGCATATTCGTGAAGGGGTGAAGCTGATGGGTCTTTATAAGTGCCACTGGCGTGGTCAGACTCCTGACTGGACCTGCCTGCAGCGCAAAGGCCAACTGAGGCACATGGGCACTGCCGGCCACTCTCTGCCCTTGTCTCTCCATGAAATTCCGGCCAGGTGCCCCTGTGATGGCTCTCCCAACACCTTCTGACAGCCCCTTCCCTGCGGAAGCCTGAGGACGAGGATGGCAAAGGGACTCCTTTGTAACCTGAACGAAAAAGATGCCCTGCCAGCGTGCTTTGAGTGGAACCCTTACCTGAACTGGCCAGAGAGACCTGACTTTTAGAGTCCAGGATTCAGATTTCATGTCAGAATCGAAGGTTCAGGCATCCAGGCCAGGGTGGCACGGAACCCATGCACGCAGACGGCCTGTGCAATGTGGCCCACAAGGGTGCCACCCTCCCTCCTTGGTCGCCTTCACCCCCACCAGGGCGTAGGGTACAGGGGGATTTCGTTAGCCAGGCAGCAAGGGTCACCACTCTGTTGCAGCCCAGCGAGGCTTCCCAGGCAGAAGGAATCTCCCAACCTGCCATGGAACATGGGGATTTTGGGTTTGCTGTCCTGGCTCCTTCGGAAGTGGTGCTGACCCACCCTCAGACACCTGGGTGACCTCAGCACCCAAACAGATGGCAGGGGGACCAGGATCCACACTATGGTGGCCTTCTGGGTGTGTGCTCAATGGGACAGCTTGGGCCGCTCATGCTGAGTCAAACAGATGGCAGGGGGACCAGGGTCCACAGCAAGGCGGCCTTCTGGGTACCTGCTCAGCGGGACAACTTGAGCCGTTCAGGCTGAGTCACAGGAGCAAGGTGTGCTTGCACCGCACACGTCCCACATGAGTCCGTATTGGGGCTGGGGCCAGGGTCTCCAAGTCACCAGGGCACATGGGAATGCGAAGCCGAGGCACATCTACCTCCGCAGCTCGCGCCCATGGAGGCCTCTGCATGTCAGAAGCAGATGTAAGCCATCCAGACACCCTCCCAACCGATCCAGGAGCTGGAGCGTTCATCTGCACTCGCATCCACCCTGCTATATGAACTCCTGTCGACCCCAGAATTTCAGCAAAAGGCACATCCTTTCCTAGCAACGGAGCCACTGGGGGAGTTGAAGGACGTGGAAGAGCCCACTTTTCTGGAACCACACCTCAGCCAGGAAGAACACTGGGCTCAGTTGGAGGAGCTTTAGGACGCAGGGTTGGGAAAGGATGGGGACAGGGGGGTGGCCCTTTTTCACGGTGAACCTCTGGCTCGGTATGGAGACCTGTGTCTTCCTTTCCAGCTGACCTGTCTAGGATTCCTGAGTCAAGGTCCAGCAAGAGACTCCACAGAAAGGAGGGCTCTCATTCTTTTCTGAGTATCTCAGGGATTTCAGAGCCAGCACAGGTACTCAGAGATGGGCCGTCTACTGCCCATGAACGGGTCCGCGGGCAGCCAGCTAGGGTTTGGGACCAGCACAGGCAGGGCTCTCAACCCTTCCCCAGCCCCCCTATGCCTTGTACCCCCCCCGCCCCTGCGTTCTTCAGTGGTGTAGGCAGAGACATCCACCCTGGGAAACACCGGCCGGGGCAGTGGCCAGGCCTGCTCTCTTTTCCACGGCTCAACTCCACTGCCTCCCCGCTCTACCATCACTCGAGCACCCGTGCCCTGCCATACTCCCTGGCATCACGTGGAGTGCCTGGCCACTAAATGTAGACCCCGAGATCTCTCACAACCTGTCGTTCTGCTCTTTCTAGGTGGGAGGGAAGCCGGGCAGAGATGGGGAAAGGAACTGAAACAAAGTGAGAGGGAGTGACAGAGGGAGGAAAGGATGGATGAACGGAGGGAACTTGGAAGGGATGGAGGGAGGGAGGGAAAGAAAAAGAGAAGAATGGAGGGAGGGAAGGAGGGAGAAATGGAGGTATGGATGGAGGGAGAGAGGGAAGGAGAGAAGAACAGAGGGAGGGAGAGAGGGAGAGAAGGAAGAATAGAGGGAAGGATGGACAGAGGGAGAAAAGGAGCAAGAAACAGAGAAGGGAAGGAAAAGAGAAAAGCTGTCTTCTGCCTCCAGGACCAGCAGGACTTCGAACTCTGGGAAAATGTTGGGTGCCCAGTGCAGGCTGAGTGCTCGGCCAAAGGCCGTGTAGGCCGACGGTGCCCTCACCGGCCCTCAGGATTGTCAGCCTGGGTTACTTCATCTGGGAGCGATTCAGACGAATTCTACCTCCCAAGGAATGAGCGAATTCCCCAAAGAGCAGAGCCGAGACTCAAATGGTTTTCTGTTTTTCATCCACATGGCTCACAGATAGCCTATCCCCACGCTAAGCCTGCAACAGAGCACGAAGCAGATACTCCCATCTACACAGGAGTCACACTCAAGCCGAGTGAACCATGATTCCAGATTCCACGTTCCTTTGCCCTCTGCAAGGTGGCCTGTTGCTCACTGGTCTCTGGCCCCCGAAAGCGTGACCATGTGGACTGTTTGTTTCCCGAGCTCTGTGGGGACACAGAAACCTCCAGCGAAGCGTGGAAAAGCAGCATTGTGTCTTCGCTCTCCTTTGCAGTTTCCAAACAGGCCATTTTGGAGACTCCCCATGTTGCAGGAAACAGGAATGCATCATCAGGCTGTGATGCCTCAGTCCCCTGCCCTGGCTCCAGGCCCACCGGGAGGCCTCCCTTTCGCTGACACTCCAGGCCTTCCCTTGGCTCACCAGCTCCCGAGCTTCCAACACATTGCACCGGCTCAGGACAGGGTGTGCTCGGAGGCGTCAGGGCCCGGGGCCCACAGTTCTGGGATCCCCTCCAGTCCTCTGCCTTACTGCGGAAGAATTGTTTTGGATCCCTTGCTGCCCCTCCTGCAAGGCTCCCTCTTGCCCCACACACCCAGAGCCGCCAGGGCTGCCCAGGGGGGAACAGCCTGCCCAGCCCTTTTTCTCATAATGCCCACACCATCGTTGCTTGTCCCGACGAGTACCCGCCCATGGCCAACGGGAAAGGAAGGCCCTGATTTGCCCCACGCTGGCACTAGAGCCCCGACAGCCTGATCCCGGGAAAGAGGGGCTGACGGACATCCAGACACACCACACCAACACCACGAGCAAACCCACCCCGACGCACACACAGATACACATGGGTGCATGCACACAGTCACACAAGCACAAACACGGACACACACACAAGGACATACAGGCAAAGACACAGACACAGCTTGAAAGAGAGCTAGGGAGACTGGGATGGAGAGATAGAAATGTAGGGAGAGAGAGAAAGGTGGAGGAGGAGAGAGACAGAAGGTGACAGAAGAGCGAGAGGTGGAGGGGGAAATAGAGAAAGGGAGACGGCAAGGGAGTTGTAGGGCAAGAGAGACAGAGCCTTGGAGAAGGAGGCTCTGCTCAGGTAGACAGGGCAACTTTGAGCAGGCCGGGGTGAGGAGGAGGGTGCTTGGGCCAGGCTAGAACAGGGGGTCAGGACCGCCCAAGTGGGAAAACCAACGGGGCCCTGAGACGTGTTTTTTTTTTTTTTCTTGGTTTGGTTGGTTGCTTTGGGGTTGCGTTTCATAGGGTCCTTCTGTCTCCTAGGTGTGGTGGTCCCTGAGATTTGTAGAGTGCACCCGTCCATCAGGTGGAAGCCGTGGCACCAAGTGTGTCCATGGGGCCAGGCCTGGGTCTCTCTTGTGTCCTCAGGACTTGAGTTTACACGAAGTCAGTGGCAATGGCAAACAGGGTGCACAGGGACGGATTTATTCGTGGCTGGGAAAAACAATGTCCTTCCCCCGGGGAAAGCAGACCACGTGTTCTGGAGCGGAGGTCTTGGCTGGTGACTGTGGGACCTGCTGTCCCAGCTTGGACATTTGCAGTGGCACTTGATGAATGAATTGAATTGCCTGGGGTCCGGGGAGTGAGAAGACACACCGGAGGGCAGGAAACCCTAGCCTGCGCCTTTGGGGTCTAGTACCTGCCACAGAGCCCCAGCTGGAGCCGGGCTCCCGGTGGGGATGCAGCCAGGCAGAAGAGGTGGAATGCTGATGCCTGGCAGTATTGCAGCTGCGGACCCCCACGAGGAGGTTTCATCTCGACATCAATGTTTTTCTTTCTTCAGCTGATATGTATCCTTAATTTTATATTAGTGGTAACTCCACAAATTTTGAGGTACAAAATATGATTGCCCACACCTTAAAATCGCATTACCACCTCCCATTACCATCACCTTTCCCCCTCCTCACCACCCTCAACCCGTAGACTAGGTCTCGCGATGTTGCACAGGCTGGCCTCAAACTGCCGGGCTTAAGTGATATGCCTGCCTTGGCCTCTCAAAGTTCTGGGATCAGCGGTGTGAGTCACCATGCCCCGCCAACCACCACCAAGTTTCGATTCAGCAGCACTGGGTCGTGGAGCTAAGGACCCACAAATTTAGAAAAGTTTTTAAATATCATAACGTTTCTGTAAGGAAATAGTATTTGTTATTACATTTTTAGACTCTTTTATAATGCTCTTTTTTTTTTTCCACTGAACACAGTACTAAGTAGTAATGGGAAAATCACAGCATAAGTCATATTACTTTTTCTAATACAGAGTCCTTGGCTGTTCTCTAAGCTAAACCTGATCACCTACGTTGAGAAAAAGAAAAAGCCCAGAGTGTGAGGAGATAGGAGATAGTAGCCAAACATCCAAAGAGGTTGGAGTGAATAAGGCAGATGACACAGATTAGATGTCGAAAGGTCAAGGAGAAAGCCAGATCTTAAAGTGTGGTTTGCGAAGCTATACTCCAATGGAAATCTTTTCCGAGAAGCGCTGGTTTCTTTCTCTTGCTTTTATTAGAGACAGACATCTTCTGCCCCATGCTCTTCAGTTTTCTAGGACTGGACTTCCCCTTCAACGATCATTCATCTAAGTTACAAAGAAAATCAAACACTTTGCATGGCTTGCAAGGGACTGGAGGACCTGGCTTCTTGCTCTTTTATTGCTTTTGAGGACATGGGACAGTCTGTGATTTTTAAGGAACTCTATGTTAAACATTTTCTAATTTCCATTTTGTGTCTTGTCTAAAATGTGTGAGAGTAGTGGAGATATTGGGATTTGGTTTAGAAATCGCAGAAACACCACATCCAGATGTCGTATGTTTTCTGCTTTATAATTCCATATCCTTTGAAGGTTTCAAATGTGATTCTACAGAAATTCATACTCAATAATTTTATCAGAACACTAAGCCTCTGCCCCATATAATAAAACCTAATGTTATTTTACTTCAAAATTTTAAGTTTTTGGTATGTATTGACGCTAAAGCTGTAAACACTCTGTGCCATAATTCCTAAACTGTAATATGGCTTAATGTATCTACTTTCTACTTTTAAAACATGTACTTTGCCATTGAGTAACTTAGAATATTGCTGAGCATGTATTAAATAACCATTTGTTTCCTGATTTTTTAATAGTTATCATTTTATAATTTTCTCTTGTTTAGTTTGAAGCTTACTAGGATTTTGTCAATGATATGTATGAGTGTATATATATATATATATATATATACACAAACAAGTATGTATATAACAACATCTGTAATTGATATATATCTATATGTTTTATATATGTGTATATACACACTTATGTGAATATATGCATGTGTACATAACATTGATTTTTTGACCAATAAAAATTGCATAATTATGCATTGTCTACATTATAATAATTTGATAGATATATATTGTAAAATATTTAATACAATTAAGTTGATGAACATTCATATCACCTCACATGGTTATGATTTTGTAGTGAGAGCATTTGAGGTCTCCTATTGTTGTAGCAAATTTTAAGCATACAAAACACTGTTATTAACTACATTTTAAAGCTATACATTAGACCCCCAAAACCTATTTATCTTATAACTGAAAGTTTGTACTCTTTGAACACCTTATCATTTTTTCTACCTCCAGGCCTGGTCATTACCATTGTACTCTCTGCTTCTGTGAGTTCAGGCTTTTTAAATTCTCAATTTAAGTGAGAACATACAGTGTTTGTTTTTCTGTGCCCAGCTTATTTTGCATAGCATAATGTACCCAGGTCCATTCATGTTGTTGAAATAGCAGAATTTCATTCTTTTTTATGGGTCTATTTTACCACATTTTCCTTATCCATTCAGCATCTACAGATAAGTCATTTTTTTAAAAAAGTACTCTTGACAGTTGTGAATAATGCTGTATTGAATACAGGGGTGCAGATTATTTTTGAGATGCTGATTTTATTTTGTTTATAGACAGAAGTGGAATTTCGGGATTGTACGATAGTTCAATTTTTTTAAAATAACCTGCATACTAATTTTCATAATGACTCTTCCAGTTTACAACTCATTAAGACTGTACAGAAATATTTTGTCACATCCTTGTTAACACTTGTCATATCTCTTTTTTTTGATATTAGCCATTCCAACTGCTGTAAAGTGGTATCTTTTCATTTGCAATTTTCTCATGAATGGTAATGTTTAGCATCTTTCTGCACACCTGTTGGATATTTGAATATGTTTGTAAAAAATATTTAGTCTTGGTCGTTGGAGCCAAGATGGCCGAATAGGAATAACTCCAGTCTACAAATCCCAGCTTGAGTGACACAAAAGATGGGTGATTTCTGCATTTCCAACTAAAGTACAAGGCTCATCTCACTGGGGAGTGCCTGTCAGTGGGTACCAGACGGTGGTTACAGCGCACCATGCATAAGCCAAAGCAGGGCGAGGCATTGCCTCACTGGGGAACTGCAAGGGGTGAGGGAATTCCCTTTCCTAGTCAAAGAAAGGGGTGACAGATGGCACCTGGAATATTGGGTCACTCCCACACTAATACTGCGCTTTTCCAATGGTCTTCACAAACAGCACACCAGGAGATTATATCCTGCACCTGGCTCAGAGGTTCTTATGCCCACGGAACCTCGCTCATTGCTAGCACAGCAGTCTGAGATCATACTGCAAGGTGGCAGTGAGGCTGGGGGAGGTGCGCCCGCCATTGCTCAGCCTTCAGTACGTAAACAAAGTGGGTGGGAAGCTCAAACTCAGTGGAGCCCATCACAGCTCAAGGAGGTCTGCCTGCCTCTGTAGGCTCCCCCTCTGGAGGCAGGGCACAGACAAACAAAAGACAGCAATAACCTCTACAGATATAAATGTCCCTGTCCCACAGCATGGAAGAGAGTCGTGGTTCTCCCAGCATGCAGCTGGAGATCTGAGAATGGGAAGACTGCCTCCTCGAGTTTGTCCCTGAACCCCGAGTAACCTAACTAGGAGGCACCCCCCAGTAGGGTTGGACTGACACCTCACAAGGCTAGGTACTCCTCTGAGACAAAACTTCCAGAGGAATGATCAGGCAGCAGCATTTTTGGTTCAGCAATATCCGCTGTTCTGCAAACACTGCTGCCGATACCCAGGGAAACAGGATCTGGAGTGGACGTCTAGCAAACTCCAACAGACCTGCAGCTGAGGGTCCTGACTGTTAGAAGGAAAACTAACAAACAGAAAGGACATCCACCCCAAAAACCCATCTGTACATCACCATCATCAAAGACCAATGGTAGATAAAACCACAAAGATGGGGAAAAACAAAGCAGAAAAACCGGAAACTCTAAAAATCATAGCACCTCTCCTCCTCCAAAGGAACGCAGCTCTTCACCAGCAATGGAACAAAGCTAGATAGAGAATGACTTTGATGAGTTGAGAGAGGAAGACTTCAGAAGAACAAACTACTCCAATCTAAAGGAGGAAATTCAAACCAATGGCAAAGAAGTTAAAAACCTTGAAAATAATTAGACAAATGGATAACTAGAATAATCAATGCAGAGAAGTCCTTAAAGGACCTGATGGAGCTGAAAACCATGACACCAGAACTACGTGAGGAATAAACAAGCCTCAGTAACCAACGCGATCAACTGGAAGAAATGGTATCAGCGATGGAAGATGAAATGAATGGAATGAAGTGTGAAGAGAAGTTTAGAGAAAAAAGAATAAAAAGAAACGAACAAAGCCTCCAAGAAATACAGGACTATGTGGAAAGACCAAATCTACGTCTAATTGGTGGACCTGAAAGTGACAGGGAGAATTGAACCAAGTTGCAAAACAATCAGCAGGATATTATCAAGGAGAAATTCACAAATCAAGCAAGGTAGGCTAACATTCAAATTCAGGAAATACAGAGAACACCACAAAGATACTCCTCGAGAAGAGCAACTCTAAGACACAACATTGTCAGATTCACCAAAGTTGAAATGAAGGAAAAAATGTTAAGGGCAGCCAGAGAGAAAGGTCAGGTTACCCACAAAGGGAAACCCATCAGACTAACAGCAGATCTCTTAGCAGAAACTCTACAAGGTAGAAGAGACTGGAAGCCAATATTCAACATTCTTAAAGAAAATAATTTGGACCCAGAATGTCATATCCAGCCAAACTAAGCTTCATAAGTGAAGGAGAAATAAAATCCTTTACAGACAAACAAATGCTGAGAGATTTTGTCACCACCAGAAATGCCCTAAAGGAGTTCCTGAAGGAAGCACTAAACACGGAAAGGAACAACAGGTAACAGTCACTGCAAAAACTTGCCAAATTGTAAAGACCATCAAGGCGAGGAAGAAACTGCATCAACTAACGAGCAAAATAACCAGCTAAAATCATAATGATAGGATCAAATTCACACTTAAAAATACTAACCTTAAATGTAAATGGGCTAAATGCTCGAATTAAAAGGCACAGACTGGCAAATTGGAAAAGAGTGAAGACCCATCAGTGTGCTGTATTCTGGAAACCCATCTCACGTGCAGAGACACACATAGGCTCAAAATAAAGGGATGGAGGAAGATCTACCAAACAAATGCAAAAAAAAAAAAAAAGGCAGGGGTTGCAATCCTAGTCTCTGATAAAACAGACTTTAAACCAACAAAGATCAAAAGAGACAAAGAAGGCCATTACATAATGGTAAAGGGATCAATTCAACAAGAAGAGCTAACTATCCTAAATATATATGCACCCAATACAGGAGCACCAAGATTCATAAAGCAAGTCCTTAGTGACCTACAAAGAGACTTACACTCCCACACAGAAATAATGGGAGAGTTTAACACTGCATTGTCAACATTAGACAGATCAACGAGACAGAAAGTTAACAATGATACCCAGGAATTAAACTCAGCTCTTCGCCAAGCGGACCTAATAGGCAACAACAGAACTCGCCACGCCAAATCAATAGAATATACATTATTTCCAGCACCACACCACACATATTCCAAAATTGACCACATACTTGGAAGTAAAGCACTCCCTAGCAAATGTAAAAGAACAGAAATCATAACAAACTGTCTCTCAGACCACAGTGCAATCAAACTAGAACTCAGGATGAAGAAACTCACTCAAAACCGCTCAACTACATGGAAACTGAACAACCTGCTCCTGAATGACTACTGGGTACATAATGAAATGAAGGCAGAAATAAAGATGTTCTTTGAAACCAACGAGAACAAAGACACAACATACCGGAATCACTGGGACACATTCAAAGCAGTGTTTAGAGGGAAATTTATAGCACTAAATGCCCACAAGAGAAAGCAGGAAAGATCCAAAATTGACACCCTAACATCCCAATTAAAAGAACTAGAGAAGCAAGGGCAAGCACATTCAGAAGCTGGTAGAAGGCAAGAAATAACTAAAATCAGAGCAGAACTGAAGGAAATAGAGACACAAAAAAACCCTTCGAACAATCAATGAATCCAGGAGCTGGATTTGTGAAAAGATCAACAAAATTGATAGACCACTAGCAAGACTAATAAAGAAGAAAAGACAGAAGAATCAAATAGACGCCAAAAAAAAATGACAAAGGGGATATCACCACGGATCCCACAGAAATACAAACTACCATCAGAGAATACTATAAACACCTCTATATAGATAAACTAGAAAATGTAGAAGAAATGGATAAATTCCTTGACACATACACCGTCCCAAGACTAAACCAGGAAGAAGTTGAATCTCTGAATAGACCAATAACAGGTTCTGAAGTTGAGGCAATAATTAATAGCTTACCAACCAAAAAAAGTCCAGGACCAGATGGATTCACAGCCGAATTCTACGAGAGGTACAAGAAGGAGCTGGTACCATTCCTTCTGAAACTATTCCAATCAATAGAAAAAGAGGAAATCCTCCCTAACTCATTTTATGAGGCCAGCATCATCCTGATACCAAAGCCGGACAGAGACACAACCAAAAAAGAGAATTTTAGACCAATATCCTTGATTAACATTGATGCAAAAATTCTCAATAAAATACTGGCAAACCGAATCCAGCAGCACATCAAAAAGCTTATCCACCATGATCAAGTGGGCTTCATCCTTGGGGATACAAGGCTGGTTCAACATACGAAAATCAATAAACGTAATCTAGCATATAAACAGAACGAAATACAAAAACCACATGATTAACTCAATAGATGCAGAAAAGACCTTTGACAAAATTCAACATTTCATGCTAAAAACTCTTAATAAATTAGGTATTGATGGGACGTATCTCAAAATAATAAGAGCTATCTATGACAAACCCACAGCCAATATCATACTGAGTGGACAAAAACTGGAAGCATTCCCTTTGAAAACTGACACAAGACAGGGATGCCCTCTCTCACCACTCCTATTCAACATAATGTTGGAAGTTCTGGCCAGGGCAATTAGGCAGAAGAAGGGAATAAAAGGCATTCAATTAGGAAAAGAGGAAGTCACACTGTCCCTGTTTGCGATGACACGACTGTATATCCAGAAAACCCCATCATCTCAGCCCAAAATCTCCTTAAGCTGATAAGCAACTTCAGCAAAGTCTCAGGATAGAAAATCGATGTGGAAAAATCACAAGCATTCTTATACACCAAAAACAGACAAACAGAGAGCCAAATCATGAGTGAACTCCCATTCACAATTGCTTCAAAGAGAATAAAATACCTAGGAATCGAACTTACAAGAGATGGGAAGGACCTCTTCAAGGAGAACTAAAAACCACTGCTCAATGAGATAAAATAGGATACAAACAAATGGAAGAACATTCCATGCTCTTGGGCAGGAAGAATAAATATTGTGAAAATTGCCATACTTCCCAAGGTAATTTACAGCTTCAATGCCATCCCCATCAAGCTAACAATGACTTTCTTCACAGAATTGAAAAAACTACTTTAAAGTTCGTATGGAACCAAAAAAGAGCCCGCATCACCAAGTCAGTCCTAAGCCAAAAGAACAAAGCTGCAGGCATCATGCTACCTGACTTCAAACTATACTACAAGGCTACAGTCACCAAAACAGCATGGTACTGGTACCAAAACAGAGATCTTGACCAATGGAACAGAATATAGCCCTCAGAAATAATGCCACAGTTCTACAACTATCTGATATTTGATAAACCTGAGAAAAACAAGCAATGGTCAAAGGATTCCCTATTTAATAAATGGTGCTGGGAAAACTAGCTAGACATATGTAGAAAGCTGAAACTGGGTCACTTCTTTACACCTTATGCAAAAATTAATTCAAGATGGATTAAAGACTTATATGTTAGACCTAATACCATAATAACACTAGAAGAAAACCTAGCCAATACCATTCAGGACATAGGCATGGGCAAGGACCTCATGTCTAAAACACCAAAAGCAATGGCAACAGAGGCCAAAATTGGCAAATGGGATCTAATTAAACCAAAGAGCTTCTGCACAGCAAAAGAAACCACCATCAGAGTGAACAGGCAACCTACAGAATGAGACTAAATTTTTGCAATCTACACATCTGACAAAGGGCTAATATCCACAATCTACTATGAACTCAAACAAATTTACAAGAAAAAAGCAAGCAATCCCATCAAAAAGTGGGCAAAGGATATGAACAGACACTTCTCAAAAGAAGACATTTATGCATCCAAAAAACAGATGAAAAAATGGTCATCATCACTGGCCATCAGAGAAATGCAAATCAAAACCACAATGAGATACCATCTCACACCAGTTAGAATGGAGATCACTAAAAAGTCAGGAGACAACAGGTGCTGGAGAGGATGTGGAGAAATAGGAACACTTTTACACTGTTGGTGGGACTGTAAACTAGTTCAACTATTGTGGAAGTCGGTGTGGCATTTCCTCAGGGATCTAGAACTAGAAATACCATTTGACCCAGCCATCCCATTACTGCTTATATACTCAAAGGATTGTAAATCAAGCTGCTATAAAGACAGATGCACACATATGTTTATTGCGGCACTATTCACAATAGCAAAGACTTGGAACCAACCCAAATGTCCAACAACGATAGACTGGATTAAGAAATTGTGGCACATATACCCCATGGAGTACTATGCAGCCATGAAAAATGATGAGTTCATGTCCTTTGTAGGGACATGGATGAAGCTGGAAACCATCATTCTCAGCAAACTATCTCAAGGACAAAAAACCAAACACCACATGTTCTCACTCACAGATGGGAATTGAACAATGAGAACACATAGACACAGGAAGGGGAACATCACACACCAGGGACTGTTGTGGGGTGGGGGCAGGGGGGAGGGATAGCATTAGGAGATATACCTAATGCTAAATGACAAGTTAATGGGTGCAGCACAACAACATGGCACATGTATACATATGTAACAAACTTGCACATTGTGCACATGTACCCTAAAAGTTAAAGTATAATAATATTAAAAAATAATGTTTAGTCTTTTGCCTATTTTTAGTTGGGTATTATAATTATTATTGTTTAGCTTCTGATTTGTATGAGTTTCTGCTATATTTTGAATACTATCCTTTTATCATATATGATTTGCAAATATTTTATCCCATCTTAAATGTTTTCTTAATTTTTGCTGTGCACAATAGTTTAATACACTACAACTTTATGTCTGGTTTTATTGCTATACTTTTGATATTATATTTTAAAAAAATTGCCAAGGCCAGTATCATGGAGGCTTTTCATATGTTTTTTTAAATATTTTCTTTTAAGAATTTATGTATTAAATTTGTCTTAAGTCAATTTTCGTGTCTGGCATAAGAAATATGATCAAGTTTTATTATTGTGCTTGTGAGTATCCAGTTTTCCCAGCACTAAGTATTGAAAAGGCTACACTTTTTGTATTGTGTATTCATAGTGCCCTTATCAAAGATTAACTTTAGATGCATAGATTTACTTCTGGGCTCTGTATTCTGTTCCATTGGTTTTTGTGTGGGTTCCTATAAACATACCATTCTATTATGTTTACTGTAGTCTTGAAATGTAGTTTTAAATAATAAAGTATAATGTCCCCAGATTTCGTTTTATTCCTCATGATTGCTTTGGCCTTTCAATATTTCTTATAGTTTTATATACATTGCAGAATTTATTTTCTATTACAGTAAAAAGTGGCACAGGAATTTTGATAGGAAGTTGGATTAATATACAGATTGCTTTGGATAATATGGCTTTTAGACAATATTCTTCTAATCCATAAACATATAATATATTTACATTTATTTGTATTGTTTAAAATTTTTTCATCAATACATTTTATTTTTTATTGTAAAGATCTTTCACCACATTGGTTGAATTTATTGCTAAGAAATCTATTAGTTTGTTGCTATTGTAAATGAGATTTTTTTCTTTTTTATTGGTTTGTTGCTAGCATACAGAAACAAAACTGATATTTGTATGTTAATTGTATATTCTGCTTCTTTACTGAGTGCATTTATTAGATGCACTATTTATATATAGATGAATTAAATGCACTATTTAAATGTATTATTTATGTTTTTTATATATAATATTATGTCATCTACAAACAGTGACGTTATTTCTTATTTTCAATTTGGATCTTTTAGCTTCTCTTGCTTAAGTTTTTGACGTAGGACTTAATTATTCTACGTAGGACTTCCAGTTCTATGTTAAAATAGAACCGTTAGAATGGGCATAATATAGACTTGCATTGGTGTTTGTGCATTTGAAGGAGCAAACACCTCTTTTCATTTTTTTGTTGTTGTTGTTGTTTTGTTTTTGAGATGGAGTCTCGCTTTGTCACCCAGGCTGGAGTGCTGTGGCATGATCTTGGCTCACTGCAACCTTCACCTCCTGGGTTCAAGCAATTCTCTGCCTCAGCATCCCGAGTAGCTGGGATTACAGGCGCCAACAACCATGCCCGGCTAATTTTTGTATTTTTAGTAGGGACAGTGTTTCACTATCTTGTCCAGGCTGGTCTTGAACACCTGACCTCGGCCTCCCAAAATGCTGGGATTACAGGTTTGGGCCACCGTGCCCAGCCACCTCTTTTCATTTTTATAAACTGGTTTTAGTAGGTAAAGATCTTCATCTTTTGGGTCTCAAGGCTGATGAGATCTTTACTGGGTTTGCAGTAAAAAGGCTTGTAGCTGCATCACAAGGTCGCTGCCGAATCTGGAGTGAGTTTTACCTTTAGTGGGCTTGTTGCCAGGAGCACGTATGGTTGTGAGTTCTGTCATGCTTTTCAGCAGGCTGGATTGTTTTCAGGGCTTTGTTCTGTGGAGCAGGCACTAGGGCAGGTTCTGCTATATGCTGGGACTAATAGCAGATGTGTGGGTGAGTGTGGCTTCCACTGAGTACCTAGCAGGTTTTCCCCAGTTTATCTACAAACAGTGACTTTTGAACTGTTTTGTGTGAGTCACGAGTATGATGTCCCCAGCTTTTTTCTTATTCCTCATGATTGGTTTGGTGATTCAGCCTACATTGTAGGCTTACATTTTCTATTACTATAAAAACTGGGACAGGGATTTTGATAGGGATTTGAGTTAACTTACAGATTGCTTTGGATAACATGACCCCTTATTACCCAAAGGGCCTGCCTTCTCAAAATGACCATTTTCGATCTTGGGTTTCAGCAAGGTTTCATAAGGCCCTGTATCCCAAAGCTCACTATATTGCCCAGGCTGTTCTTGAACTCCTGGCCTGGCAGTCCTCCTGCCTCAGGCTCTTAAATGGAGGAGATTACTGTTATGAGCCACTGTGCCTGGATCTCTCATAAAGTTACATTGGTTGATGGATGGCTGACTAGTTTTTATTGCTGCAAGGGAATACAAAAGTAAAGACCCCCTATTCCACCACCTTGATAATGTCACTGTCTCCATACATTTCTTCCTTATTTTGTTCTCTTGGATGTTTGTGTGTTATTTTAGGTTCAAATATTAAGACCAATAGGCTAGGATTTATACATTGTGTGAAAAGTAAATTAGAGAGCCAGTAGGAACCCTATATATATTATAATGTTCCCCCAAAAGATTAAGTTTAGTGCAGGCAAAAAGGGCTCATTAAAATTTTCGTCCACTATTTTAAACCTCTGTCCAAACTATAATATAATTTGTGCCACAATTTTTATTTTATCAATTACTTTTAACCATATTTCATAAAATTTATCTTTTTTCTTTATTTAGAAATGTAAGGCTATTAGTTGCTTTTAAAGGCTGTAATACAGCTTTTTTATTTTGTGAAATAATAGCAGCAATATTACAAATATTTATAGTGTAAATACTTATTCACTTAAATCTTCCCATTAGAGAATTTCATTAATTATTGTAGTGTATTTCTGTAAGATTGTACTGCCACACACTACAGGGCAATGATTCAAAATGCCTGGTCTTCACAGATGCACAGTCACAGTTGAACATTGTAGTTATTTACAAAAATTATTTTCTAGTGTTATATCAATGTTCCAAACAAGATTTTCTGGGTAAATATTTCTCCCATTCTGGTTTTGCAATTCTATGTTAACTGTATTTTTATTTTAGGGTAGGTTCCTTGACATTGGTTTATAGTATTTTTGGTTTTACCTAAAGTATTATTTTGGATGACAATGTGCAGCAACTTTTAATGTACAGTTTATGTCAATGTGCAGTTTAATTACAATATGAATCAGCCATATATTTATTCACAGTTCAAGTTTAACAAACTTAATGAAAACTAAGCAAACTAACATTACATGATGAAGACCCAATCAGCTATCTTATACTTAAGCAAATACACCAAAAAATAGTTTGTAGCTTTATTGCTGCTTTTGTTCAAACTATGGTTTATATTTCCTATGACCAAAGAAATTTCTGATATTTTCCTACCACGCCAAAGAAACAGACAAAAAGACAGCTATTACACTTTCAAGTAGCAGTTTGTTTAGAGCCCCAGATATTCCATCTGTAGACCACTATGTTCATATTTCTTTGTTTTAATAAGCTGTAGCCCAAAACCTTACATTTTTGTGGAAATTAAACCTTTTCATTTCCATACTAAAGACAGGACAGTCCCATGACCTAAATCCAAGGGTGATGGCTTAGATTGAGGACCATTTCTTGTTGACATGGAGATGGTTGAGTTGGTCTACAATAAATCTATGGGAGAAGCAGGTTGTGGTAAGTTGGAAGTGTTGGCTGCCTTCACGGTCTCAAAGTTCTCTGTCAAGTTCACCTCAGCACTGCTGTACTCCTGTTCTGCTCTCAGGTTTGGAATGCTTGGCCAGTAGTGGTTCTCCACATGGTTCTCAACTGCCAGTGCTTTCCTGATCCACTGCCTGCCAGAAATGCAATTGTAGCAGAGGAGGCTGGTAAGGGGACAGAAGCCACAGATGGTAACAGGCCACTGCCTGGCAGGGGAAGAGAGCAGTGGGCTCTCAATCCTAGCTCACATGCCAAGGGCCATTCTCATCCCAGCACCCAGTGGTGTCCCCCATAATGTGCACTGCCTGGCCTGAGGTAAATGGAGAGACCAGCTAAGGCATAAAGTTGAAAAGGGGCTTTCCAGAGTCCCAAGTGTGCTGGACATCTCACCAGCCATGGAAAGAGTGTTTGTCCTTGTGGCCACTGATAGACAATGATGGGAGCCTGCCCACATTTCAGGGCCTTCTGGAGTCTTCACTTGAGAGTTCAGCTCTGGCAACAGAAGACACTTCTGGTGTCCAGAGATTCTCAGTGCCTGTCGTATGTAAAACCGATTGATGGCATCTGCTGGTTTCTGGGAGCACTGCTTGGCCATCCTTATCTGTGGGCCCCAGCCAAGGCACTGCAGAAAGCTTGGTCTCTGGCTAGCATTCTGGACTGTGAGACAGCGTGGCTGCAGCTAGCACTGGATGGAGAGAGTACAGTGTGGTGAAGTGGTGTAGTGGTCATTCTGCCACATGGCCTAGAGTTTCTCGTGACTCTGGGCTGCCGAGGTGCAGTGAACAGAAAGGAATCAGGGAGTGGAGACCATTTCTAGGCCACAGCTCAGGGATGGAGAACCCAGGCTGAGCCTGGTGATTGTCCTGAGTTGAGTAGATGAAGCTGGAGTCCGGGGAGACCAAAGAAGCTCAGATAAACTCTGCAGGGCAGAGTATTCAGGGCATGAAAAGGACAAAGTCACAAAACAAAAACTCCAGTCTTCAGTTAAATACTGATCAGCACATGTATGTGTGTAAACTACAAGTCTGGGGGAAATAATACCTGAAGGAAACAGAAAGAACAATGCTTGAACCTCCCACAGAACCAGGCATATTTGGTGTTCCCACCAGCAACAGTGGACAAATCTTATACTTTCCAGATGATTGGATGGAACACTCAGAAAAGAATTGCCTCAGCATTGCGGAAGATTGGATCTAGGCCGAGGCTGCTAAGGTCCTAATTAACAAGACCTCAAAGAAAACCCTCAAAGAACCAAAATCTTTCCAGATAATTTAACTGCATCCTAGAACATAGCTCAGTAATATTATAGGAACCCAATAATATCAAACACACAATAAGATATATTTCATGTTGTCTGCCATCCAGCTGAAAATTACCAGGCTGTGAAGAAAAAGGAAATGTCTCAATAATGAGAAGAAAACTTCATCAACAGATGCAGAAATGGCAAATAAGATGGAATTAGTAAGCAATGATATTAAAACAGTTATTGTAATGATAACATTCCACAAGAAGAAAGTAAAGGGAAGCTAGAACATGGAAGTAGAGACATGGAAAACCCAGCTTGAACTTTTAGAGATGAAAAATACAATGTCTGAGATGAAAAATATAATAAATGGCATTTAAAATAGAATAGATGTTATACAAAAGAGGATTAGTCAGCTGGAAGATGTAGCAGTAGAAACTATCAAAAATGGAACATGGAGAAAATAATGGAAAAAATTGAACAGAAAATCAGCACCAACAGGACTAATATAAGTGTAATTGGAGTTCCTGAAGAAGGTGGGGAGGAGAAGAAGAAAAAATATTTCAAAAAACTGTGGCTGAAAAAATTTAAATTTGAGAAAAACTGTAATCCCAGAGATCTAAGAACCAAGGAAACCTTAGCACAAGAGACTTAAGGATGACACACTGAAGCACATCATAATCCAATTGCCCCAAACCAGTGACAAAGAGAAAATCTGAAAAGTTACCAAAGGGAAAAGGACATTATACAGAGAGGAACAAAGATGAAAATGGGCTGAGCGTGGTGGCTCACACCTGTAATCCCAGCACTTTGGGAGGCTGAGGCAGGATCATCACTTGAGCCCAGGAGTTCAAGACCAGCATGGGCAACATGGCAAAACCCCGTCTCTACTAAAAACACAAAAATTAGCAGGGCATGGTGACACGCATCTGTAACCCCAGCTACTCAGGAGGATGAGGCAGGGAGAATCGCTTGACCCCGGGAGGCGGAGGTTGCAGTGAGCTGAGATGGTGCCATTGCACTCCAGCCTGGGCAACAGAGCAAGATTCTGTCTCAAAAAAAAAAGATGGCAGACATCTGGTTAGAAACAAAGCAAGGCCGGATGTGATGGCACATGCCTGTTATCCCAGCACTTTGGGAGGCTAAGGCAGGAGGTTCATTTGAGCCCAGGAGTTCTAGACCAGCCTGGGCAATATGGCAAACCTGGCCTCTACATAAAATGCAAAAATTAGCTGGGTGTGGTGGCGCATGCCTGTAGTCCCAGCTACGTGGGAGGCTCGGGCGAGAGGATTTCTTGAACCCAGGAAGTAAAGGTTTCAGTGAGCTGAAATCATGCCACTGTGCTGCAGCCTGGGTGACAGAGCAAGACCCTGTCTCAAAAAAAAAAAAGAAAGAAAGAAACAATGCAAACCAGAGGATAGTAAGAGTGACTTCTATAAAATACTTAAGGATGAAACGATTTTCAGTCTAGAATTCTACACCCAGCAAAAAATATCTTTCAAAGATGATAGTGCAATAAAGACTTTCAGACATTGAGAACTTGAAGAATACATAACCAGGAAGTCCTCACTACAAGGAATATTAAAGGAAATCCTTCAGGCAGAGGGAAAGTGAAACCAGATGGAAGTCCAGATGTACACAAAAGAATGTAGAGCACCGGAGATGGCAAATGTGTGAGCAAAAATACCACATTAAAAAGCATTTTTTTTTTTTTTTTTTTTAGTATTTATTGATCATTCTTGGGTGTTTCTCGGAGAGGGGGATATGGCAGGGTCATAGGATAATAGTGGAGAGAAGGTCAGGAGATAAACACATGAACAAAGGTCTCTGGTTTTCCTAGGCAGAGGAACCTGCGGCCTTCTGCAGTGTTTGTGTCCCTGGGTACTTGAGATTAGGAAGTGGTGATGACTCTTAAAGAGCATGCTGCCTTCAAGCATCTGTTTATCAAAGCACATCTTGCACCACCCTTAATCCATTTAACCCTGAGTTGACACAGCATATGTTTCAGAGAGCACGGGGCTGGGGGCAAGGCCATAGATCAACAGCATCCCAAGGCAGAAGAACTTCTCCTAGTCAGAACAAAATGGAGTCTCCTATGCCCACCTCTTTCTACACAGACACAGCAACAATCTGATCTCTCCTTCCTTTCCCCACACTTCCCCCCCTTCTTTTCAACAAAACCGTCATCGTCCTCATGGCCCACTTCCGATGGTCGCTGTCTCTTCGGAGCTGTTGGGTACACCTCCCAGACAGGGCGGCCGGAAAGAGGTGCTCCTCACCTCCCAGACAGGGCGGTCGGGCAGAGGTGCTCCTCACTTCCCACACTGGGCGGCCAGGCAGAGACGCTCCTCACTTCCTCCCAGCTGGGGTGGCAGCCAGGCAGAGGCACTCCTCACCTCCCAGACGGGGCGGCCGGGCAGACGTGCTCCTCACTTCCCACACTGGGCGGCCGGGCAGAGGCTCTCCTCACCTCCCAGACGGGGTGGCCAGGCAGAGGCGTTCCTCACTTCCCAGATGGTGTGGCGGCTGGGCAGAGGCACTCCTCACTTCCCAGATTTGGCAGCCAGGCAGAGGAGCTCCTCACTTCCTCCCAGACGGGGTGGTGGCCAGGCAGAGGCACTCTTCACTTCCCAGACGGGGTGGCCGGGCAGAGGCGCTCCTCACTTCCCAGATGGGGCAGCCGGGCAGAGGTGCTCCTCACTTCCTCCCAGATGGGGTGGCGGCCAGGCAGAGGCGCTCCTCACCTCCCAGATGGGGCGACCGGGCAGAGGTGCTCCTCATCTCCCAGACGGGGCAGCCGGGCAGAGGTGATCCTCACTTCCTCCCAGACGAGGTGGCGGCCGGGCAGAGGCACTCATCACCTCCCAGACGGGGTGGCTGGGCAGAGGCGCTCCTCACCTCCCAAACAGGGTGGCCAGGCAGAGGCGCTCCTCACTTCCCATAAGGGGTGGCGGCCGGGCAGAGGCGCTCCTCCCTTCCCAGATGGGGCAGCCGGGCAGAGGCCCTCCTCATTTCCTCCCAGACGGGGTGGCGGCCAGGCAGAGGTGCTCCTCACCTCCCAGATGGGGCGGCCGGGCAGAGACGCTCCTCATCTCCCAGACGGGGCAGCCGGGCAGAGGTGCACCTCACTTCCTCCCAGACGGGGTGGCGGCCGGGCAGAGGCACTCCTCACCTCCCAGACGGGGTGGCTGGGCAGAGGCGCTCCTCACCTCCCAGACAGGGTGGCCAGGCAGAGGCGCTCCTCACTTCCCATAAGGGGTGGCGGCCGGGCAGAGGCGCTCCTCATCTCCCAGACGGTGCAGCCGGGCAGAGGTGCACCTCACTTCCTCCCAGACGGGGTGGTGGCCGGGCAGAGGCACTCATCACCTCCCAGACGGGGTGGCTGGGCAGAGGCGCTCCTCACCTCCCAGACAGGGTGGCCAGGCAGAGGCGCTCCTCACTTCCCATAAGGGGTGGCGGCCGGGCAGAGGCGCTCCTCCCTTCCCAGATGGGGCAGCCGGGCAGAGGCCCACCTCACTTCCTCCCAGACGGGGTGGCGGCCAGGCAGAGGCGCTCCTCACCTCCCAGATGGGGCAGCCAGGCAGAGGCCCTCCTCATCTCCCAGACGGGGCAGCCGGGCAGAGATGCACCTCACTTCCTCCCAGACGGGATGGCGGCCGGGCAGAGGCACTCCTCACCTCCCAGACGGAGCGGCCGGGCAGAGGTGCTCCTCACCTCCCAGACAGGGTGGCCAGGCAGAGGCGCTCCTCACTTCCCATATGGGGTGGCAGCCGGGCAGAGGCGCTCCTCCCTTCCCAGATGGGGCAGCCGGGCAGAGGCACTCCTCACTTCCTTCCAGATGGGGTGGCGGCCAGGCAGAGGCACTCCTCACCTCCTAGACGGGGCGGCCGGGCAGAGGTGCTCCTCACTTCCTCCCAGACGGGGTCGCAGCCGAGCAGAGGCACTCCTCGCCTCCCAGACGGGGCAGCCGGGCAGAGGCGCTCCTCCCTTCCCAGATGGGGCGGCCGGGCAGAGGCACTCCTCACTTCCTCCCAGATGGGGTGGCGGCCAGGCAGAGGCGCTCCTCACCTCCCAGATGGGGCGGCCGGGCAGAGGTGCTCCTCATCTCCCAGACTGGGCAGCCGGGCAGAGGTGCTCCTCACTTCCTCCCAGACGGGATGGCAGCTGGGCAGAAGCACTCCTCACCTCCCAGACGGGGTGGCTGGGCAGAGGCGCTCCTCACCTCCCAGACAGGGTGGCCAGGCAGAGGCGCTCCTCACTTCCCATATGGGGTGGCGGCCGGGAAGAGGCGCTCCTCCCTTCCCAGATGGGGCAGCCGGGCAGAGGCGCTCCTCACTTCCTCCCAGACGGGATGGCGGCCAGGCAGAGGCGCTCCTCACCACCCAGACAGGCTGGCCGGGCAGAGGTGCTCCTCACTTCCTCCCAGATGGGGTGGCAGCCGGGCAGAGGCACTCCTCACCTCCCAGACGGGGCGGCCGGGCAGAGGCGTTCCTCGCTTCCCAGACGGGGCAGCCGGGCAGAGGCGCTCCTCACATCCCAGACGATGGGCAGATGAGCAGAGACACTCCTCACTTCCTCCCAGACGGGGTGGCAGCCAGGCAGAGGCACTCCTCACCTCCCAGACGGGGCGGCCGGGCAGAGGCCCTCCTCACTTCCCAGACGGGGCGGCCGGGCAGAGGTGCTCCTCATCTCCCAGACGGGGCAGCCGGGCAGAGGTGCTCCTCACTTCCTCCCAGATGGGGTGGCGGCCAGGTAGAGGCACTCCTCACCTCCAAGACGGGGCGGCCGGGCAGAGGCGCTCCTCACCTCCCAGACGGGTTGGCCGGGCAGAGGCGCTCCTCACATCCCAGACGATGGGCGGCCGGGCAGAGACGTTCCTCACTTCCTATACGGGATGGCGGTCGGGCAGAGGCGCTCCTCACACAAAAGAATGTAGAGCACCAGAGATGGCAAATGTGTGAGCAAAAATACAACATTAAAAATCATTTTTAAAAGATAATTGACGGTCTAAGGCAAAAAATTATAACAAATTAATGTGAGTTTACAGCACTTATAGAAGTAAAATGCATGAAAACAATAACACAAAACCCAAAAGGAGGGAAATGAACAGACACTGTTTTAAGGTTCTTATCCTCTATGTGAAGTGGTATTATGTTGATGGCAGCCAATGCTAATTTAAATACATATACTGTATTAGTCTGTTCTTGTACTGTTATAAAGAAATGTCTGACACTTCTCAATGTAAGACATTTATGCAGCCAAAAAACACATGAAAAAATGCTCATCATCACTGGCCATCAGAGAAATGTGAATCAAAACCACAATATCATCACTGGCCATCAGAGAAATGCAAATCAAAACCACAATGAGATACCGTCTCACACCAGTTAGAATGGGGATCACTAAAAAGTCAGGAAACAACAGGTGCTGGAGAGGATGCAGAGAAATAGGAACACTTTTACACTGTTGGTGGGACTGTAAACTAGCTCAACCATTGTGGAAGTCACTGTGGCGATTCTTCTAGAAATATCATTTGACCCAGCCATCCCATTACTGGGTATATACCCAAAGAATTATAAATCATGCTGCTATAAAGACACATGCACACGTATGTTTATTGCGGCACTATTCACAATAGCAAAGACTTGGAGTCAACACAACTATCCAACAATGATAGACTGGATTCAGAAAATGTGGCACATATACACCATGGAATAGTACGCAGCCATAAAAATGATGAGTTCATGTCTTTTGTAGGGACATGGATGAAGCTGGAAACCATCATTCTCAGCAAACTACCGCAAGGACAAAAAACGAAACTCCTCCTGTGCTCACTCATGGGTGGGAATTGAACAATGAGAACACATGGACACAGGAAGGGGGACATCACACACCAGAGACCGTTGTGGGTTGGGGGGAGGGGGTAGTGATAGTATTAGGAGACATACCTAATGCTAAATGACGAGTTAATGGGTGCAGCACACCAACATGACACATGTATTCATATGTAACAAACTTGCATGTTGTGCACATGTACCCTAAAACTTAAAGTATAATAATAATAATTTAAAAATAATAATAAATAAATTAAAAAAAAGAAATGTCTGAGACTGGGGCTGGGCATGGTGGCTTACGCCTGTAATCCCAGCACTTTGGGAGGCTGAGGCGGGTATATTATGAGTTCAAGAGATTGACACCATCCTGGCCAATATGGTGAAACCCTGTCTCTACTAAAAATACAAAAAAAAAATTAGGTGGGCTTGGTGGCATATGCCTGTAGTCCCAGCTAAGCTACTTGGGAGGCTGAGGCAGCAGAATCACTTGAACCAGGGAGGCGGAGGTTGCAGTGAGTCGAGATCGCACCACTGCACTGCAGCCTGGGAGACAGAGTGAGACTAGGTCTCAAAAAAAAAAAGGTCTGAGACTGGGGAATTTATGATGAAAAGAGGTTTAATTGGCTCACATTTCTGCAGGCTGCACAGGAAACGTGATTCTGTCATCTGCTCGGCTTCTGGGGAGGCCTCAGGAAGCTTACAATCATGACAGAAGGCAAAGGGGAAGCAGGCGCATCTTATGTGACTGGAGCAGGTGGAAGAGAGAGAGGGGGAGTTGCCACACACTATTAAACAACCAGATCTTGTGAGAACTCACTCGCTGTGTGGTACCAAGAGGGGATGGTGTTAAACCATGAGAAACTGGCTCCATGATCCAATCACATTCCTCCAGGCCCCACATTTGGCATTGGGGATTACATTTCCACATGAGATTTGGGTAGGGACACAGATCCAAACCATATGATATACCATAAACCATAGAGCAATGATTCAAACTCAAAACCAAATGAAACAAAAATAGTTAGATGTAAAAGGCCAAAAAAGAAGATTAAATGAAATAAAAATACTCAACAAATTCAAAAGAAGTCAGAGAAAGAAGAAAAGGAGAAGAAACTACAGATGGGACAAATAGAAAGCAAACAGGAAGATGACCAATTAAAACGAAACTCTCCAGCATTCCACCAGTTGCGTGTGATTATTTAGTAACTCTCTGCCTCTGACAACAATACCTATCACACAGGTTTGTCATCAGAGCTTGTCACATGTGATATGGAAAGCCTGCTGTTTGCAGACTTGCAATCATTATACATTAGCTTGTATTGTTGGTAGCAGAGACCCAGGTCTCTGTGTTGGTCATGCTGAGGGCTCCCTTCTCATTGCTCTGTTTTCCTCCTCATTTTATCCCTTTCTGTACTTCCACGCCCCACACCATCTGGTTGGAGAAGATTCTCAGCCTCTCGGTCTGCAAATGTTCAAAGTCCGTGTATCAAATAGCCAACAAATGTATTTCAGTACGTTTATCTGCTACCGAGGGATCCAGGAGAAATGCTTTCCTTTCTGCAAGAAGTCCGTGGCTGCTGATGCCAACAATGTGTTCTGTCTGTCCTCTTCTCTTTTCTGATCTGCATATTCTCAACTGCCCTGCACTTCTGGGAAGACTTTACACAGGGACAACTATGAGTTTTTGTAAGAAGATGAGAAGTCACCACTTTGGTAACCATCCATTAGACGTTCCAATATTGCTGCAGACATGGACTCTAGCATGTTCTCTTCTCTGACACCCACCCCTTCCCCCATTGGCCACAGCAACTTGGGTTTGCTCTTCAGCTATTGCAGGGCTTACCTCTGGGGAACTGTGACTTGCTTTATACCCTATCCAATAACAGAGTGTGTCCTTATACACAGTAGGTGTTCAATATACCTCTGTTGAAGGGATTTCATCACAGTTAAATCTGTGGAGAGTTCAGCAGATAAGTGAGTTGCTCAAGATGGTCAGAGGCTGTCTTATTCCATTTGGGCTACCGTAACAAAATACCTTAGCCTAGGGGGCTTATAAGCAGCAGAAATTTATGTCTTATAGGTCTGGATGCTGGCAAGTGGAAGGTCAAGGTAGTGTCTGTTGAGGGCCTGTTCCTTATAGAAGGCAACTCCTAGCTGTGTCCTCACATGGTGGAAGGGGAGAACAAGCTCCCTTGGCTCCCATTTACAAGGCCACTTATCCCATTCATGGGGTCTTTGCTTTCATGATGAAATCACTTCCTAAAGTCTTTGCCTCCTCCTAATTCAAACCTAACCTATCAGGGGTTAGGTTTCAACACACGGATTTCAGGGGCACAAAAACATTGACTATAGCAGAGACATAGCTGTACCTGGGTCTGGGACCTTCTGGGTCCAGCTCCATTATGACAACCACACGGCCCATGGTCTCCCACATGATGTAATTCTGTTCTGTGACATTGTGCCCACGAGGCAGGGATGCAGTAAAGGCCTCTGCAGACATGGCTTGTTCTTGGGACGTCCGCATGGCTTTGTGATGCAGGCCTGGAAGAATCCACCAGCTGCCCACTCTCATGCCTGACTCAGGTTCGTGGGTCCCTCCAGGCACATGTCAGCCCCTCAATGTTTTCCTTGCCTCACCTCCCTGGGTTCCCTTCTGAACTCAGGGAACATGGAGGGAGCCGGGAGTCTCTGTTTTTAGTTCATGCACTTGTCTCCTATTTGGGAACAATGCCCAGGCATGTGAATCTCTTTCCTACTGTTTTCTAAGAACATCAGGGATTTCCTCCAAACTCTTCACCTACTCCCTCCACTAAACCCTTCTCCCTCAGGGACACAGGGCACAGGCCCACTTCCTGTGTGAAGATCCTGCCACAGGGTGGCTCTTTGGTTTTCTGCGGGTATCCAGAAAAGAAGCTAAAGGTGAATGCACTCCGGAATCCAGGAGCACTGTTGATTTTCTCACCTTAGCTCAGAGAGCATCCCCACAGACACCCCTCGCCCCACCCCGGGCCCCCTGAATCCATACCATAAAATGTATGTCAGTTTGTTCAACTAGGGACCACTCTGAGTATTTAATCCCTATTTAAAGATGATGTTTATTTTATTTTTGAGTTTAAATTAGTCAGCCTCAGGATACAGAATTAGATAAGGCCGGGATTTAGCTCCCCTGGAATGATTCATTTCACATCAAGCCTTCTTAACTCTTTGGCTGCAGAGGGGAAGTGACTGTGTCTTTCTCTGCAGAGTTGCCTGGGGCTGGCCAGGTGAATAGACATGCTCCCTCTTCCCTGTCCTGCCAGCCAGGGCACGGTGTGTGCTTATGATGCATGGAGTTAGAATACTAGCCTTTTCAAAACAACAGTCTTAAATCCTCACACAGGGAAATAGAGATAATATACAAGCAGGAAAAAAAGAAAAAGAAGCAGTCTTGAATTCTGCTACCTAAAGATAACCATTGTTACCATGTAGGCAAACTTCCTTTCATGCTGTGTCAAGTGTTTAAAAAATATGGCTCAATATTACAAACACACAGGACTATGTAGGGGATAATGACATCAAACTTTCATGTACCTCCCAGTTAAAATTCAAACGTGGTAGCTTTTGGATGCATTTGCTCGGAGTTTAAGGGAAGAAAACTACAGATTCAGCCATAATGTTCACGCTGACACTCGAGTTATATATCCCTTTTCCAGTTCAGCTACCGCCTCCCTCCCCACCGTTCTGAAGTCAATATGTGTCTTCCCATCCATGATTAATACCTAGTGTGCCTGTCCATGAAGAATGGATAGTGCTCTTTGGTCTGTTTTTTGCCATTTTATACAAATATCAGTCTGTACATACTCTCCTGAAAGCTGCTTTTTCCTTCAACAATATCTTCCAGATGAATCTAGAATCCTGCATTTCTGGTTAGCAGAGGATGCGCAATGCCCCCTTCAACCCCCACTCCAAGGTGATGCTGATGTTCTGGTCCAAGGCCTGCACATAGCCTGGTGAGGCTTGCGGTCTTGGGACAGGTCTGTTGTCAGCCCTTCCTTCTTAGGAAGCACAGCCAGATGACCTTGGGGCTGGAGACCTCACTATGCCCCTCGCCAGCAGTGCCCACATCCGGCTTCATTCATCTTCATCAATATTTGTTATCACACTTTCTGATATTGTTCCTAGATTTTGCTGTGCAGCTGAATGCGTGCCTTGTGTTTCCCAGCCCTTCGGGTCTCCTCCTCTGTGAATAGCTCCTGGCCCATATGTCTGTTGGGTCTTTGGTTTCTCCTTGCTGACTTGTAAGTGTTTTTTTTTTTTTTTTAGATGGAGTTTTGCACTTGATGCCTAGGTGGGAGTGCAATGGCATGATCGCGGCTCACCACAACTTCTGCTTCCCGGGTTCAAGCGATTCTCCTGCCTCAGCCTCCTGAATAGATGGGATTACAGGTAAGTGCCACGACGTCCGGCTAATTTTGTATTTTAGTAGAGACAGGGTTTCTCCATGTTGGTCAGACTGGTCTCGAACTCCCGACCTCAGGTGATCCACCCATCTCAGCTTCCCAAAGTGCTGGGATTACAGGCATGAGCCACCACGTCTGGCCAATTTCGATTTTAATGATCTGGATATCAATGCTTTTTTGGCCAAATACCTTACAAATATGTTTTCCCTATTGGTGCACTGTATTAGTCCATTTTCACACTGCCGATAAAGACATACCACAGACTGGGAAGAAAAAGACGTTTAATTGGACTTGCAGTTCCACATGACTGAAGAGGCCTCAGAATCATAAAGGGAGGTGTAAGGCACTTCTTACATGGCAGTGGCCAGAGAAAAACGAGGACGATGCAAAAGTGGAACCCCCTGATAAAACCGCCAGATCTCATGAGACTTACTCACTACCAGGAGAACAGTATGGGGGAACCGACCCCATGATTTCAATTATCTCCCACCAGGTCCCTCCCACGACACAGGAGAATTATGGGAGGACAATTCTAGATGAGATTTGGGTGGGAACACACAGCCAAACCATATCATGCACTGTCTTTGTCTTTTAACTTTATTCATTGCCTTTTTTGTCAGATCAAAACTTCTACATTTAATACGATTGAATTTATCAGTAATTTCTTTTATGGTGTGTGTGTTTTGTGTCATATTAAAGAAAGTTTTTCTTTGCTTAGTGTCATAAACTCTGTCCTCTGTTTTCTTCTAAAAATTGGAAATCTGTTTCTCACATTCTGCTTTATTTCCTTTGTTCTTTGATTCGTAGATGTGAGGTAGAAATCTCTATCAGTTAACTCTTGCTTGGTAACAAGTAACCCCACACCTCAGAGGCCTACGACCATAGGCCACCATTTCTCACTCCTGAGCATGGGTTGCTTGGGAGGTTTCAGCTCGACCTGTGGTGGCTGAGCTGGATCTACTCCAAGTGTTTCTGATCCTCCTGGGTTTGGGGCCTGCCAGGGTGCCTTCTTCTCATGACAATGGCAGGAGTGCAAAGAACAGAGGGAAATGTGAAGGTCTCTTATCTTACTACACAGGCTGAGAATGGGCAGACTATCACTTTACCACATCCATTGGCAAAAGTGAGTCACGTGGCCAAACCCGAAGTCAAGGGTAGGAAGTTTAAGTATGAATCCCATCTCCATGTGCTATGATTTCCTGGGCTTTCAACTTCTTAAGGCTGAATTGTTTTATTCTCACCTCCCCAGACTGCAGAAAACACATTTTCTCCAGGACTCGTTGAACCATAGGGCAGAATGATTGTAGTTCACAAAGACTAGATGGAAGGTGCCATTTGGCCACTGAGGCCACTTCCTTCCCCTTGTCCCCATCTATGGCCTCTGTTCTGCTCCTATCTCCCTGTCATTCTGCCCAGGCCTTCCAGGCATCAGCCTCTTAATAGTTCCTGGCTTCGTTCCCTCTCTTCACTTCTATTATGTGAGGGTTTCCATCCTCATTTGGTGTAGGAGGACTGGACAGAGTCAACTCAGCCTGTCACGTCCCCACTCTCAGCACCTGGGTACCCTTGAGTGCTCAGCATGAGTGGGGTCCCCCAGCGTCTCCCTCCACGGCACGTTCTGAAGGCATAGGAGCTGGACTGACATTTGGGACACCTAAACCTTTGTTACACTTCTGCCAGGACAACTTCCTTGGTCCAGGAAAATCATGGCAGCTCTCTATGCCTCATTTTTTTATTCCTCACACAGTGGAATAACATAACCCTCAGTACTTACCTAAGGGAGGAGAAATGATTCCCCTGCCTTCTCCCCATTTCTGCATTTGCCGGAGCATCAGATTTTTATGTCTGGCCAAGAATATAGGGAAGGAAGAGCAGGTAAGCTTTGGGCCCAAAGAGGGGTTTAGGGGTTTCACTTAAGGAAAGAAAGCCAGGGGGCAGAGAGGGGTGGTGGAGCATGATCTTGGGCCAATGGTGAAGAACTAATGAAGTGCAATGTGCATGGGTTAAGTTGTGTAGCAGCCTGGGTCCCATCAAGACATAGAAACCACATAGTGGGTCTAATGGGGAAGTGTAGTATAAAGGATTGCAACTATGATAAAAGAGTCACTGTAAGACATAAAGCAATTCTGCCTGCAGAGGGAGGTACCCAAGGAAGCACAGATTTGAAAGGTGTTCGGATGTCATAAAATGTGGTTCAGCCACCACATAAGAGACGTTTGTGGATTTGGGCAGGCTGGAGCTCGTCAGCAGCTTTTGCACAATCACTAGGCCACCCACTGGAGTGCAGGTGAGGGAGCCTGTCGTGAGCCACTGGAATGAAGGGGAGGGAGCCGGCCATGAGCCGCTGGTGTGCAGGGGAGGGAGCAGGCCGTGAGCTGTTGGGGCAGGTGAGGGAGCTGGCCATGAGCCACTGGAGTGCAGGTGAGGGAGCTGGCCATAAGCCGTTGGTGCAGGGATGCATGGCGGGAGTCTGGCTGCCTTTGTAGGGCAGGAAGTCTCCAGAATGCTTGAGTCCCGCAGGGTCTGGCAGAAGGAATGGCAGCTCTGTGCGGACCCTCTAGAATACAGTTCACTGTGTGCAGGTTGTACAAGGGGTACAAGAGGGGTTCTGGGAAACTTTTCAGGAACTTTCAGACCACATGGGCCCTGCTACGTTTTGGTTTCCACGTCAAGATGTTGCAACCCAAGGCTACAAGGTGGCTGAGGGACCAGGCCTAGGTCTGTTGTTGGGGCTTGAACATGATCAAGGCCCAGGCAGAGAGCTCCTGCCCCCTGCAGTCTCTCCATCCTCTACCTAGATGCCTGCAGAATGTTCACTTCCAGAGGGTATATTGAATAGTATTTCCCAGTTTAAAACAGTGCACGTATTGAAAGGTGCACTCGGAGCTGGGAGGCAACAGACTGAAAACTGACACTGGAGACGCTGGCTCATAGCAACGAAGAGAAGCTGAAAAGGAGTGGGAAAGAACTAACTGTAATTTTACATCAACAATCTGCATCTTTGTTTCGATGGTTTGTGGCAACCAAAATGACGATTTTTTTTCCCTCCTAGTTCAGACATAGCCTGAGACTTTTTTTTTTTTTTTTTTTTTTTTAGATGAAGTCTCACTCTGTCACTCAGGCTGGGGTGCAGTGGCCTGGTCTCGGCTCATTGCAATCTCCACCTCCCGGGTTCAAGTGATTCTTCTGCCTCAGTTTCCAGAGTAGTTGGGGCTAACAGGCACTCACCACCACGACTGGAAAATTTTCGTATTATTAATAGAGATAGGGTTTCTCCATGTTGGTCAGACTGGTCTTGAACTCCTGACCTCAGGTGATCTTCCTAACTCTGCCACCCAAAATGCTGAGATTACAGATGTGAGCCACTGTGCCCGGCCGCCTGAGACATTTTGGGCAACAGCTGTGACGGAAGAAATGTGTATCCCTTCCGGGCAGGGGATTTAAGAAGTGGCTCATGGCTGATTGTGTTTTCTTTGTTCTGTTTCTGGAACTGTGGGAGCATCTTCTGGGATAAGGGTCTATCTTTCTGAGTCTCTGAATGACTACGACCACCAGAGGCCTCTTGTTGACCCATGATGGATGTGAAATCAATTGAGAAGTCAAGGCTGGGTGCGGTGGCTCACACATGTAATCCCAGCACTTTGGGAGACTGAGGCAGGCAGATCATGAAGTCAGGTAATCAAGACCATCCTGACTAATATGGTGAAATCCAGTCTCTACTAAAAATACAAAAAATTAGCCGGGCGTGGTGGCAGGCGCCTGTAGTCCCAGCTACTCAGGAGGCTGAGGCAGGAGAATCTCTTGAACTCAGGAGGCGGAGGTTGCAGTGAGCTGAGATTGCACCACTGCACTCCAGCCTGGGCCACAGAGCGAGACTCCATCCACCGCACCCCACGCCCTGAAAAAAAAGCAAAGAAAAGAAGTCAACTTTGCTGTTGAAGCCACTGAGGTTTGGGGACTTTTTTGTCACACTGCATCACCTGTCCTGACCAATGCATGACTCATCTCATCCTTGGCACAGCCCCTGAGAGAAGGGGCTTTATCCTCATTTCACAAATGAAGAGTCAAGTCTCAGAGAGGTTAGCAGCATGAGCAAGGTCACACAGCGAGGGGTGGAGCTTGGATTTGAATCCAGGTCTGTCTAACCTCAAAGACTGAAGTGGGGATGAAAATAAGTTGACGTTGTTGTTTGCCTGTCACCCAGGTGATGTAACTCTTGTCTAGGCTCTGTCTACGGGGGTTTTGTGACATATCTCTGCACTGATCACCCAGGTGATGAGACTCTTGTCTAGGTTCTCCTATCCTTGGATTGTAACATAGCAGGATCTTCGACTCATATCCTTTTAGGGATCATAGAAGTGAACACATCAAAGCTGCCATGATAAAGTGGAAAAGTGGGCAATATTGCCAAACGCAGAAAACCTGGGCTATATTTTGGTCTGAGATCACCATTTGAGATTCCTGGAAGTTACGGAATATGGAGGCCAACTCCCGTAGGGATGTTGTATACGACTCCAATTTCTAAGTCAATGATCTCAACCCTGTGGATCAGCACTCTCCATGTAATGGGACATCTTAACCCATTTTGTGCTGCTATAACAGAATACCAAAGACTAGGGAATCTATAAATAAAGGAAATTTATTTCTTAGAGTTCTGGAAGCTAGGAAGTCCAAGGATCAGGGGTCTGCATCTGGTGAGGGCCTTCTTGCTGTGTTATCTCATGGCTGAAGGCAGCAGAGCAAGACTTTGAGAAAGAAAGAGAGCAAAAGGGGCTGAACTTTCTTTTAATACAAGCCCACTCCTAAGATAACTAACCCACCCCCAAGATAACTAGCCTATTCCTGAGATAGTGACATTAATCCATGCATGGGGGCAGAATCTCATAACCCAATCACTCTTATTAGGCCCCACCTCTCAACACTATCACATAGAGGATTAAGTTTCCAACACTTGAGCTCTGGGGGACACATGCAGACCATACATGGGGGATTGATGAGTATATGGGAGTGACCAGTCATGAATATTTTAGCTGAGAGTTGTGTTTGGGAGCTGAAGCCATGCACCATCATGGCAGAGCACACATAAACCTTTGAATGCTCTGAGGAATGAATATTGAACATTGTAACTCATGGCAGAAGGTGGAATATTTAAAAGGCAGAACTGCCTGGGTAAACTAAAAGAGTGAACAAACAGCATGTAGCCTGTGGCTGGCTCCTCTTCTCTTCCCATCCCTACCTTTCACCTTTCTCTCTTTCTTTCCCTCCCTCTCTCTCCTTTCCATCCCTCCCTCCTTCCTTCATTTCTTCCTTCCTTCCTCTACCTTATTCTTTCTCTCCCTCCCTGCTTCCTTGTTTCTTTCCTTCTTTCTCTTTCCCTCTTTCTCTCCCTCCTTCCTTCTTTCTCCCTGTCATCTCCTTCAATCTTTCTTTCTCTCTCCATCTTTCTCTCCCTCCATCCTTCCTTCTCTCATTCTTTCCTTTCTTCTCTCTTTCCTTCTTTGTCCCCTTCCTTCCTTCTTCCCTCCCTCCATCCTGCCTTCCTTTCTTCTCTCTATCTTTGACTGATGTGTTCTGAGCCCAAGCACCCTGTGGCGTACTAAGTGGTACCAAAATTGACTCAAGAGTCAAGAAGAAATAGAAAACCTAAGAAGTACTATAACATGAATAACATAAAACCTCTAGTAAAATAAAATCTTTCACAAAGGAAGGACTAGGCACAGATGGTTGTATGAGCAAATTTTACAGACTTTCAAAGAATAGATCATTCTAATTATGTCCCAAACAACTATAGCTAGGAATATTAATGCTTGATTTTTCAAGAGCTTCATTTCCTAAAATCTGTAGGTTCAAAGGTAGATTGGCATGTGTTGGAAATCCTCAAATGTTGTGCAGTTCCTTGGAGTTTTAGCATTAAAAAAGAAAGGACTTGCTTGCATTAACTTTGAATTTTGTAAGAGTTACCAGTTAATAGATATACTCTATGCATTTTTATACACTCTGATTTTATAGGAATGGAGGCATATCAGACAATTGGCTCCGCACCCAGGTTTTTTACTTTGTAACATATTTTGGACATCATTTTTGAGCATCCTTTTAAAATTTATTTTTTTAATTAGCTGCATAGTATTCTATCATATGAATAACGATAATTTCAATAAACGGTAAGCTGATAATCATTAATGGGATTGATAAACATTAAGGTGATTTCTAGACTTTTTTTTAATTAAAAAGATGGTATAATATTTCCTCCCATTCATACATAGTTCTAGGCATCATGAGTATGTCTGTAGGGTAAATTTCTGAAAATGAAATTGCTGAATCAGAGAGTATTTTCATTTATAATTTTGGTATATATTGTTTAATCACAATTGATATAGTTTGTACTAATTTAAAATCCCAGTAACAAGACGTCAGTAACACTTCAAACTCCACAACTTCACTGGCAGTGCTTGAAGTCACAATGCATATAGCCAGCCTCCCTTCAAGTAAAGTTCTATTAACTCTACAAAAATTTTATAAATGGCAGATGTTACATTTCCAGATAGTTTTGTGGTAACCAAAAAAAGAATTGATTTATAAGCAATTTGTATATCACATTGAGACAAAATATATTTGTGATAAATATCATTATTGTTAGGTATTTAAAACATCTCATGTATCAAGAAATCATACTTTAGATGGGGCCAAACTGGCCGATTAGAAGCAGCTGTGGCCCGTGGCTCTCACAGAGAGCAATAAAAACTGCGAGTGAATTCTGCTCCTTCAACGGATGTATTCAGGTTCTTGAATTGGGACTGACTAGGCAGACAGCTAGACCGACAGAGAGTCAGGAAAAGCAAGTGGGTCAGTGACCCACCCAGGTGTGGCACGGAGCTAGCCGAATCCCCACTTGCAGACAAGGGAGGCCATGAGTGATTTTGCAACCCTGCCTGGGAAACCATGCTTCTCTGATGGATCATTGCAACCTGCAAATCAGGAGGTACCTTCATAAGCTCAGCAACCACGGCCTCAGGTTTGAAGCACAGAGCTGTGTGGAGTCTCAGCGGAGTGCTTGCTGGCTTACTGCGGCATGCATGGAAACCCAGGAATTTTGCATACTCTGCCCTGAGAATTCCAGCAAACTGGGAGATACATCTGTGCATTCCCTTAGGAAGGGGGCTGAATCCAGGGAGCCAAGTGACATCATTCTGAGGCCCCACTCACACAGCACCTCACAAGACCCATTGGCTTGGAATTCCAGCTGGCCAGTGGCAGCAGGCTGGAGAAAGCTGGAGGGGGACCGATTTCCCAGGGGAAGGGGCAGCTGCTCTATCTGTGGATTGAGTTGGCTGCTCTAGCCTGCTAGCACCAGGGATCAGGAGGAGTCCCCTATAACACAGTACAGCTGTTGTGACTGATCGTGGCCAGGCTGCTTCTTTAAGAGAGACTGAAATCCATCCTTCCTAACTGGACAGGGCCTCCCCATCAGAATTTTAGCAACTCCAGCTAGAGTTCTATGGACAGAACTCTGATTTCTCCCTGGGATGAAGTCCCCAGGGAGAGAAGTAGCTACTGTCTCCCCAGTTCAGCCAACTGAAATTTTCCAGCCTGCTGGCTCTGAAGACTCCTGGTGGTCAGAACAACACAACTGCTCTGCCAAAGGGCAGCCAGACTGCTTCTTTAAGCAGTCCCTGATCCTCTTCCTCCTGACTCGGTGAGAACTCCCAACAGGGGTCTCCAGACACCTCCTACAGGAGCGTTCCAGCTGGCATCAATTCTGTAGCCCCTTGGACTTGTGCTCCCAGAGGAAGGATCAGGTTGCCATGTTTGCTGTTTTGCAGCCTTCACTGGTGATACCTCCAGGTGCAGGAGAGACTGATGTGACTAGGGTCTGGAGTGGAAACCCAAAAACCACAGCAGCCCTAGCCCTAGGGAAGAGTGGTCTGACTTTTAAAAACAAACAGAAAGTAACAACAACAACATCAACAAAAACACCCCATGAAAAACTCCGTTCAAATGTCAGCAACGTCAAAGGTAGATAAGCCCACAAAGATGAGAAAGTATCAACACAAAAACGATGAAAACTCAAAAAGGCAGGATGCCTCTTCTCCTCTAAATGACAATAAAACCTCACAAGCAAAGGCATAGAACTGACCAGAGGCTGAGATGGATGAATTGACAAAACTAGGCTTTAGGAGGTGGATAATAAAAAACTTCTCTGAGCTGAAGGAGCACGTTCTAACAATGCAAGAAGCTAAAAATCATAAAAGAACACAGTAGCTGATAACCAGAATATTCAGTTTAGAGAGGAACATAACTGACATGATGGAGCTGAAAAACACAACATGAGAACTTCACAACACAAGCACAACTATCACTCACAGAATAGGCGAAGTGGAGGAAAGAATCTCAGAGCTTTAAAACTATCTGTCTGATATAAGACAGGAAGAGAAGAATAGAGAAAGAAGAATAAAAAAGAAAGAACAACAAAACCTTCAAGAATTATGGGATTATGTAAAAAGACTGAACTTAAGACAGATAAGAGTACCTTGACCCACCACGATCAAGATGGCTTCATCCCTGGGATACAAGGTTGGTTCAACACAGGCAAATCTATAAATGTAATTCATCACATAAACAGAAATAAACACAAAAACAACACGATTATCTCAATAGATGCAGAAAACGCCTTCAATAAAATCCAACATCCCTTCATGTTAAAACTCTCAATAAACTAGGTATTGAAAGATCACACCTCAAAATAATATGAGCCATATATGACAAAACCACCGCCAATATCATACTGAGTGAGAAAAAGCTGGAAGCATTTCCCTTGAAAACTGGCACAAGAAAAGGATGGCCTCTCTCACCGCTCCTATTCAACGTAGTACTGGAATTTCTGGCCAGGGCAATCAGGTAGAAAAATGAAATAAAGTTATTTAAATAGGAAGAGGTGAAGTCAAATTATCTTTGTTTGCAGATGACATAGTCCTGTATCTAGAAAACCGCATCATCTCAGCCCAAGAGCTTCTTAAGCTGATAAACCACATCAACAGAATCTCAGGATACAAAATCAGTGTGCAAAAATTGCTAGTATTCCTATACACAAACAACAGGCAAGTAGAGAGCCAAATCATAAATCAACTTCATTCACAGTTGCTACAAAGAGAACAAAATACATAGGAATACAGCTAACAAGAGAAGTGAAGAACCTCTTCAAGGAGGACTACAAACCACTGCTCAGAGAAATCAGATAGGACACAAACAAATGGAGAAGCACTCCATGCTCATGGATAGGGAAGAATTCATTCCTGAAAATGTCCATACTGCCCAAAGTAATTTATAAAAGAATTCAATGTTATTCCCATTAAACTACCAATGACATTCTTCACAGAATTAGAAGAAAGTATTTTAAAATTCTCATGAACCAAAAAAGAGCCCAGATAGCCAAGGCAATTCTAAGCAAAAAGAACAAAGCTGGAGGCATCACACTACACAACTTCTAACTACACTATAATGCTACAGTAACCAAAACAGCATGGTACAGGGTACAAAAACAACCAATGAAACATAATAGAGAACTCTAAAATAAGACCATACACATACAACCATCTGATCTTTGACAAACCTGACAAACACAAGCAATGGGGAAAAGATTCCTTATTTAATAAATCATGTTGGGAAAACTGGCTAGCCATATGCAGAAACTGAAACTGGACATGTTCCTTATACCTTATACAAAAAAATAACTCAAGATGGAATAAAGACTTAAACATAAGACCTAAAACCATAAAAACCATTGAAGAAAACCTAGACAATACCATTCAGGACATAGGCACGGGCAAAGACTTTGTGACTAAAACACCAAAAGCAATGGCAACAAAAGCCCAAATTGACAAATGGGATCAGACTAAACTAAAGAGCTTTTGCACAGCAAAATAATCTATCATCAGAGTGAACAGACAACCTACAGATTGGGAGAAAATTTTTGCAATCTATCTGTCTGACAAAGGGCTAATATCCATAATCTACATAGACCTTAAACAAATTTACAAGAAAAAAACAGCCCAATCAAAAAGTGGACAAAGGAAACGAGCAGACACTTCTCAAAAGAAGACATTTACGTGGCCATCAAACATGAAGAAAAGTTCATAATCACTGGTCATTAGATGAATGCAAATTAAAACTACAATGAGATACGATCTCACGCCAGTTAGAATGGCGATTATTAAAAAATCAGGAAACAGCAGATGCTGATGAGGCTGTGGAGAAATAGGCATGCTTTTACATTGTTGGTAGGAGTGTAAATTAGTTCAGTCATTGTGGAAGACAGTATGAAAATTCCTCAAAGATATAGAACCAGAAATACCATTTGAACCAGCAATCCCATTATAGGGTATATAGCCAAGCATTATAAATTATTATACTATAAAGACACATGCACTGTATGTTTATTTCAGCACTGCATGTTTATGTCAGCACTGTTCACAATAGCAAAGACTTGGAACCAACACAAATGCCCATTAATGATAAACTGGATAAAGAGAATGTGGCACACATACACCATGGAATACTATGCATTTATGTCCTTTCCAGGGACATGGATGAAGCTGGAAATCATCATTCTCAGCAAACTAACAAAAGAAAAGAAAACCAGGCTAGGAGCAGTGACTCATGCCTGTAGTCTCAGAACTTTGGGATGCTGAGGTGGGGAGTTTGAGATCAGCCTGACCAACATGGAGAAACCCCGTCTCTACTAAAAATACAAACAATTAGCCAGGAATGTTGTCACATACCTGTAATCATAGCTACTTGGGAGGCTGCGGCAGGAGAATCGGTTGAACCCAGGAGGCAGAGGTTGTGTTGAGCAGAGATCATGCCATTACACTCCAACCTGGACAACAAGAGTGAAATTTTGTCCAAAAAAAAGAGAGAGAGAAAGAAAAAGAAAAAAGAAAAGAAAACCAAACACTGCATGTTCCTACTCATAAGTGGGAGTTGAACAATGGGGACACATGGACACAGGGAGGGGAACACCACACACTCGGGCCTGTCATGGGGTGGGAGGCTAGGGGAGGAATAGCGTTAGGAGAAATACCTATGTAGAGGACGAGTTGATGGGTGCAGCAAACCACCATCGTATGTGTATAACTATGTAACAAACCTGCATGCTCTGCCCATTTATCACAGAACTTAAAGTACAACAAAGAAAACTTTACATAAATGCAAAAAGTCTAGAACAGCTAATATATTATAATGAAAAGTCAACTATAATCTCAGCTCAAAGAGAACACCATGAAATTATGAAGAGCTCTCCACAAATCTCTAAATTTATGTCCTCATAACATTACATTTCTATTTCTTCTTCAATAATTTCCTCATTTTAGCTATGATTTAGTGACAGTAAGAAGGTAATTATGAGGAAAAAATTCTCCTAACACTCCATTGAGAAATTTCTGCCTCATTTCACCATACACCTGAGTCTTAAGCAGTCACTTCTAATGTAGCTGAATAATAGATCCTCACCCAGCTGAGTCTATGAGTTGAATCCATGTATGTGAGATAAGACCCCCAAGGAGAGGCAATAAGCTGGGAATGCCATCAGCTCATCTTTCTTCAGGCCTATATTTGTCATTGTCACTTTTAGAAGCAGGACAGCCCTGGCATTGGGATTGGCAGTAACAGAGAGTATCAAAGGGAAAACTAAACTTCCCTAATTTTTGGAAAAAAGCAGATTGGAAACACACGGGCTCCAGCGTTTTCCATGTGTGAGGTCATTGCCCCAGGAAGTCTTTCTCAGGACATTTCTTGTCCGCAAAGCAGAAGTCAAACTTTATTCCTACCTTCTAAGAGAATAGAACATATTGTCAGATTTTCTCACAGATTCCCACAAGTTAAAGAAACTTTCATGGTCTTATTTAACTGCTTAAGCATTTCAACTAAAAAATTATTTGTCTTTCAAATACACAGGAATCTGTTTGGAAAAATTTTAACCAGAAAAATTTGGAATTCTAAAGTAAAAAATGCATAAGGCCATAAAAATTTTTTACATCTTTTAATTTATGCGTCAACTGGGGAAAGAGAAACATTCTCTGAAGTTTCCTTTTATACCATTAAGGACTTATTCTTTATTACCAGCAATACAGGGTGACTTATTCAGGTTGAATCTTGAAGGTAAACTTTAACTTGATTTTGAGTTTTGGCTAATTTTTAAGCATTTCTCAGTCACCTACCATGATTTCATCTCAGAAACCAAAATCTCAGTTTCATTTAGATTTTTGAAATATTAAAACAGAAGGTTAAATGCTTCAAAATAATACTCATGTAGAGACTTACATATGTGGACCAGAAATCTCCAGGTATTACAAAGTTTATGAGAACATAATAAATATTGATACATACATTTAATTCTGAAATAAAAACTTACAACAAATAAAACTAACAAATCAAGAAAGTTTTGTAGGTTATACATTTTATGTCTAAAAATATAGGTATGAAACACTCAAGGATGGATAAAAGAAATCACAAGAGAAAACAGAAAATATGTAGAGACAAATTAAAAACATGAAATACCAAAAGTAAAGAGATACATCAAAAACAGTACCATAAGGGAAAAATTTATAGCTATAAGTGATTATAAAAAATAAGATAGCGAATCAACAACTTTACTCCTAAGGAACTAAAAACAGAGGGAAAAAGAGGGACTACTAAAGAGGGACAACTGAAACTAGCAAAATTGAAAAAATGATAAAGATAGCAGTGGAAATAACTGAAATAGAGAATAGAAAAACAATATCAAAAATCAACAAAGCCTAGTTTGTTCCCTGAAAAAGATCAAAACTGACAAAATTTTATTTATATTGACTAAGAAAAACAGTGAATATTCACATTACTAAACTCAAAAATAAAATGGGTACATTACTAACAAATTTTTGGAGTAAAAGAGGGATGTAGGAGAGTAACATAAGGAAGTATACACTAAAAAATTGAATAGACTAAATAAAATGAACAAATTCCTAGAAAGAAAAAACCTACTAAGACTGAATCAGAAAAGTTGGATAAACCTATTCAGCAAGGAGATTCAGCAGGAAGATTGCATCAGTAATCAAAAACCCAGCAACAAAGAAAAGCCTGGACCAGATGGCTTCACTGTTGAATTCTACCCAAAGTTTAAAGCAGAATTAAAACCACTTTTTCTCAAACTTTTACAAAATTTTGAAGAGGCGGTAATTTTTTGTAACTTATTCTATGAGTCCAGGATTACCCTGACACCAAGCCAGACAAAGGCACCATAAGAAAACTACAAAAAAAATCCCTTATAAATGCTGATGCAAAAATCCTCAACAAAATACCAGCAACTCAAACTTAGCAGTACTTTAAAAGGATTATACACTATGAATGAGTATAATTGACTCCTGAAATAAAAGTATGTTCCAACACATGAAAATCAGCATAATATCACATTAACATAAAGAAGGAAAAAACCCTCATGTGATCATATTAATCAAAGAAGAAAAAGCATTTGTCCAAATTTAACCCACATTCATGATAAAATATAGTTAGTAAACTATAAAAAGAAAGTAAACACCTTAACATAATGGTATACAAAAAAACAAAACAAAACAAAAAAACACAGCTAACATGGCGAAAGACTGAAAGCTTTTACCCTAAGAGCAAAAACAAGGATGCTTGCTTTTACTACTTCTATTTAATATAGTACTGAAGGTTCTGGTTAGTTAAAACAATAAGGTGAGTAAAAGCACTAAAGATATTCCAATTTTTAAAAAGTAAAATTATCTGTTTGCAGATGACATAACCTTATATAAAAATACTTTATAAAATATTTTTATATTTATAAAAATACTCAAAATACTTTATAAAAATACTTTATAAAAATATTTTAGTTTCTGTGAAATAAACTGTCAGATGCAATAAATAAAATTCATCAAAACTGCATGAAACAAAATAATACACAAAAATTGTTGTATTTCTACAATAACAATAAACTATCTGAAGAAGAAGTCAAGACAACAGGGTCATATATGATAGCATCAAAATAATGAAATACTTACGAACCCACTTAACCAAGGAAATGAAAAACCTGTAGAGCAAAAACTATAAACATGGCATGAAAGTATTAAAGATGACACAAATAAACGAAAAGACATCATGTGTTTATGGACTGGAAGACAAAATCTTGTCAAGGTGCCATTGTTATCTATAGTCTTCTACGTATTCAATAAAATCACTACAAAAATTCCAATATTTGCAAAAATAGAAAAACCTATTCTAAAATTCAGATGAAATCTCAAAAAACCCCAAGCACCCAAATCAATCTTAAAAACTAACAAAGTTAGAGGACTAACACCTCCTGGTTTCAAACTTCAGTATGCAAAACAATGCTGTACCAGCATAGAGACAGACGCAAAGACCAATGCAATAGAAATAAAGAACCAAAAAATATGGTCATGATTTTTAACAAGGGCGTCAACACTGTTCAATGGGGAAAGGATGATATTTTTTAAAATGGTGTTAAAAACGGATATTTACATCTATCTATCTATCTATCTATCTATCTATCTATCTATCTATCTATCTATCCCAAATTAGCTTTTTGTCTGTCATGTATGTTGCAGATCTATTTCCCCAGTCTTTTGACTTTTGACTTTGAGGCAATTTTCTCTCATACAAAATTTTAATTTTTATGGAGTCAAATACAACCTTGGCGCCGATCTGGTTCCCGTACTGCCCGGCCTGCGTGAGCACGATTTCCCTCATGGCCAAGGCGTGATTACAGCGGCAGGAGAAACGCGAGAAGGAGAAACAGACGCATAGCTACCCAGCCCGCCCTCCACCGACGCTGAAATCGCCCCGCGCCCACCTCCCTCAGCCTCGGATTTGGCTCCCAGAATAAGCAACAGCTTTACTTCCACACAGGTGTACCCACTGTGAATCCCTTGCCGTTGAACGTCTGTTGGAAAACTCAGGTGTCCTTGCTGTGGTCCTTTCCACGTTAGGGAAAGCTGGTCAGCTGGAGAACTTCCTCCCACATCTTTAGTAAGACTAAATCCCTAGCTGAGCTGAAACTGAATTTTCCTCCCATGTGGGAGGGGAAGACTCTTGTTTCCATATTCACAGAGTGCCTTTGCACCTGTCCTAGATTGATAACATATTGTTGTAATTGATGAGTCTTTTCATCTAAAGGAGACCTGGGCTTAGGAAAGGTCTTCCAAATGTTAACGCAACAGGATTTAATTATAAGTTTTACTTTGGAATAGTTCAAACCCACAGTAAGCTATGGGTGTTAGAGATAGTCAGGCGTCTGATTTAGCTACAGTCTTCTTTAGAGTAGGATTAGCCCTTTCACCTTTCCAGAGGACTGCGTCTGCACACAGACTGAAGGTAATATTGGATTCTTAAAGCTGAGGATAGGTGTTGGGATACACCTGCTGTGAAAGACGGGCCATGGCCACTTTGCAGGCTTTTAGATTACCCAAACTGAGGAGATATTTCTTCTGGTAAAGATTTTTCAGATGGGTTGGGGAATACCTCGATCTAACCAGTGAAGTTATCAGTAAGCTTTAGCAAATATTTGAATCTCCTGCAGAAAGGTATCTGAGTAAATTAGAGTTGCTAGTTCTCACCTGGATAGGGTCCTTAATTTTGGACAGGTTTACATGGAGAAGGAGAAAATTGCTGACAATTTGGGTCATGTCAGGCAAATAGCTCACAGGGCTGAGTCACCTCTTTTGGTGTCTTGAAAAGATTTACCCCTATAAACAAATGAGACATTAACAGAAACCAAGAATCCCTTCTAGGGTGAAAAGAATAATGAAAGTGCTGAATTATATTCCTATGATTGGTAGTTGGCATTAGTAATTTATTACCATCTTTCAGCCAGCCAGATGGGCCCTGGACTGAAATGCAAACCCTGGCCCATTTTTGTTCTTCTTCAGAGTGTTCTGGCCCAGTTCTATGTATGCTGTCCAGCACGCCCATAAGCTTCATTGGCCCTTTCAGTGCAGGGGCCTTGGCTGTGGCATCTACAAGGCATTTCCTTTTACATGGTCAGTCTCTCTTTTGATATCCTCTGCAATTAATTATAGTCACTTTTTGGCAGCAAAGCAGCATTCTAACAAGCTCAAAATTTGAATGATGTTGTATGGAAAAGCCCTTGGGGGTCAGGAGTCCCTACCCATTCCAAATTACAGCATAAGCGTGAAGCACTAAAAAGTCATACTTGGAATCAGGGTAAATGTTAACTTTTAAATCCTTTTCCAATTGCAGGGGCTGAGTAAGTTCAATTAACTCAGCTTTTTGAGCCGAGGTCGAGGCCAGCAAGACTTGTGCCTACTACTAATAGCATACCTACCCTTCTTGTTTTCATGATGCATAAAACAACTTACATCTGTTAACCAATCTTCCTTGGGATGGTCAAGGGGCTCATCCTTCTAAAGTCTGGCCTGCTAGAATAAATTTGTTTCATAACCTGTGACATGCTTTGGCTGTGTCCCCAGTCAAATCTTATCTTGAATTGTAACTCCCATAATTCCTATATTTCGTGGGAGGGACCCAGTGGGAGACAATTGAATCGGGAGATGAGTCTTTCCCATGCTGTTCTCGTGACAGTGAATAAGCCTCATGAGATCTGATGGTTTATTTATTAATTTATTTTTGAGACATAGTCTTGCTCTGTTGCTCAGCCTGGAGTGCATTACCATGACCTTGGCTCACTGCAACCTCTGACTCCTGGGTTCAAGCGATTCTCCTGTCTCAGCCTCCCGAGTAGCTGGGATTATAGGCGCCTACCACCATGCCTGTCTAATTTTTGTACTTTTAGTATAGACGGGGTTTCACCATGTTGGCCAGGCTGGCCTCGATCTCCTCACCTCAGGTCATCCACTGCCTTGGCCTCCCAAAGTGCTGGGATTACAGCTGATGGGTTTATAAAGGGGAGTTTCCCTACACAAGCTCTTTTGCCTGCTGCCATGTAAGAGATGTGACTTTGCTTCTCATTTGCCTTCTGCCATGAGTGTGAGGCTTCCCTGACCATGTGGAACTGTAAGTCAATTAAACCTCTTTTCTTTATAAATTACCCAGCCTCAGATATGTCTTTATTAGCAGCATGAGAACACACTAATACAACCTGTATGCCAGAAAGGCTAGAAGCACCTGTGGACTCTGGCAGATAAGTAGCTGGGTTTATGGTTTGGCAGGCTTTAAGGGATATGTCTGGAGTGTCTAGCAATAAGCCCTGATACTTTCATAAATGTTCCCTTATTATTCACTGCTGCTCTTTAGCTTCTAAGACCACCTTCCTTTGGTGTGGGGTCAAAAACCTGTAGGTGCTGTTCTAATGTTAGTTTACTAGCTTTGCCTGCTAGAAAAGTGGTAGTGGAAATAGCTCTAAGACATCAAGGCCACCCTGAGGCGACCTGGTCAATCTGCTTAGAAAATTAGGCTGCTGGCCTTGGAATGTCCCCCAGTTTTGGGACAAGATTACCCAAGGCCTATGCCTTGCTTTTTGGTCACATAAAGAAAAAATGGTTCATCCAACTTGGGGACTCCCATGGCTGCAGCAGAGCCCAATTTCTCCTTGAGAATATTGAAGGTTTGCTTGCAGTTCTCATTACATTCTAGGAGCTCTAAATCTTTCCGTTTAGTATATCATATAAAGACTTGACTACATGCCCAAATCTGGGCACCCATAAGCAGCAGTACCCAGCCATCTCTTAAAAAAGCCCACAGTCATTTTTTGGACAGGGACTGCTGGGTTACTAAAATAACTTTTTATCTTCTAGGGAGTTTGATCAGTTCCAGAGGTTAAAACAGATTCCAAATATTTAAGTCTTTCAGTCAAAATCTGAGCTCTGTGTGGTGATGCCCTATATCTGTAAGTTCCCATGAAATTTGCCAACTTAACATTATTATTATGAGTCTTCTTTATTTGGGTTAGCAATGAGCAAGTCACCTACATACTGAATAATTGTGTCCCTTTCCAATTATAGATTTGTTAAGTCCTTAGCTAGAGTATTTTCAAACAATTGGGGGCTATCCCAGAACCCTTCAGAGATGACTGTCCAGGTTAGTTTTGTGGCTGAATGCATATCTGGATCAGTCCATTCAAAGGCAAACATATTATGAATCTGGAAGCATTGAGATCCAGAAAAGTGCATCTTTCAGATTTAAGAATGTAAACGAGCTTGCATCCCCTGGGACATGGTAAGTATTGGGGACAATGAGGTGTATGGAGACAACTGCATTTCTTAATGCTCTAAGGGTTCTGACAAATCTGTACTTGCCATTAGGCTTTTTATCTGGTAACATGCGAGTATTGTAAGGAGACTCTCATGGGCTTAATAACTCATATGGCAAGAATTTGGCAATAAGGGGTTGAATTTCCCCTCATGCTTCTTGCCTTAAAATATATTGTCTCTTCTGAGGTCGAGGAGTACTAGGCTGAAGTTGGATTTCAATGGGGGAGGTGTTTAGTGCGTTTCCCAGAGCCTGTGTGGCCCAATCCTCAAGATTTACTTAAGACAACACCTCAGGTGGTAAATGTGACAGCTCATTCTTAACTTATTTTTTCTCCTTATGGGTCAGGAACAAAAGTAACAGTTTCTATGCTTTATGATCTGTGAAGGTGACCATGACTTGGTCTCCTCAGTCAATAAACCTCTCCCCAGTAAGAGGTCAGGGAATCAGACAGTACTGAAAAGGCAGGCGAGAAACCTAGAGGCTCTGGAGGACAACTTAGAACATACAAAAAGGAGTGTTTTGGGGCTTGTCCATCATGAGAAGACAGAAGACCATTGAATTAAATCAGTACAGAGTAATCTGCTCCCACACCTAATACGAAGTTAATACTCCTACCTGCTTCTTCAAGAGTCACCTGAGGCTCCTCCATCTATCGACAGCTAGTAGTCCAATGGGAGTGGAGGTAGGAAGTATCAGGCCCCGCCACTTTTGAGTCTGCTGGGCTCTGATGATGGCTCCCTTGGAAGCACAGTGCATTTCCTTCGGCAGAGTCTTACCGTCCTACAGAAGGCACACAGATTTATACCCAAGGCGCAGTGGCCCAGAGGCACAGACTGCGATTTTCACTTTCTCACTTCCTCTGTGAAGGCCAGGGGTTAAGGGGCTGCCTCTGAAGTGGTGGAGAGCACAAGGCTGCAGCTAGAAGCTGGGCCTCTTGGAAGATTTGCTTTATTTTATGTTTTCTCTGCTCAATTCCTGTGATGGAAAACTGCAAAATCCAAGTCTAAAATCTGATCCATGGGAGTCTGGAAGCCTAAGGCTGCTTTTGGCAGCTTCCTGCAGATATAAGAAGGAGACCATGCTATAAATTAAACTCCTAGAAATGCCGGTCCCTTTTTGGAGTCACGGTCAGTGTTAGTGTATTTCCTCAAGGACTAAATTATCCACCCTTCTAATAAGACTGGTTTTCATCTTTCCCTGAGTAATTTTCCAGACTTTATAAAAATTAAAATGCTGTATCACACTCTTTTTTTATTCCTTCACGGAGTCAATCATAATTTTTTCTCTCTATATCCTACTTTCTTCCTAATTCATTTGTTTTTTCTAGATTCTAGTTCTTTTGGGTCCTAGTCAGGCACTGCTGTGCCTCCTACTTGATAGGTGTCATGCCCCTGGTTGCAGGTTGCCACCCTATTAGCATGTGCTCTAGCCACTCCCATAATGCACTGCTTTTCTACCATGCAGCAGGCGAACATAAATATATGCAAATCCTGCCTGGTCAGATCATACGTCAAGGTTAGCCTTTTAAATTTGTCTATGAATTTTCCCAGAACCTCTGAAAACTGTTTTAGTTTTTCCTTGCATATGGCTAATTCAGATATAGAAAAGTGTACATTTACGTATATAGTATGGGGAAAAGAAAGAGAGATCAGACTGTTACTGTGTCTATGTAGAAAGAAGTAGACATAAGACACTCCATTTTGTTCTGTACTAAGAAAAATTCTTCTGCCTTGAGATGCTGTTAGTCTGTAACCGTAGCCTCAACCCTGTGCTCACAGAAACATGTGCTGTGTCGACTCTAGGTTTAATGGATTTAGGGATATGAAGGATGTGCTTTGTTAAACAAATGCTTGAAGGCAGCATGCTTGTTAAAAGTCATCAGCACTCCCTAATCTCAAGTACCCAGGGACGCAAAACACTGCGGAATGCCACAGGGACAACTGCCTAGGAAAGCCAGGTATTGTCCAAGGTTTCTTCCCATGTGATAGTCTGAAATATGGCCTCATGGGAAGGGAAGGACCTGACCATCCACCAGGCTGACACCTGTAAACGGTCTGTGCTGAGGAGGATTAGTAAAAGAGGAAAGCCTCTTTGCAGTTGAGGTAAGACAAAACCATCTGTCTCCTGCTCGTCCCTGGGCAATGGAATGTCTCAGTGTAAAACCCGATTGTATATTCCGTCTACTGAGATAGGAGAAAACTGCCTTAGGGCTGGAGGTGAGACATGCTGGAGGCAATACTGCTCTTTAAGTAATTGAGATATTTATGTATATACACATCAAAAGCACAGCACTTTTTTCTTTACCTTGTTTATGTTGCAGAAGCATTTGTTCACATGTTTTCCTGCTGGCCCTCTCTCCACTGTTACCCTATTGTCCTGCCACATCCCCCTCTCCGAGAAATGCCCGATAATGATCAATAAATACTAAGGAATCTCAGAGATTGGTGCCGGCGCTGGCCCTCCGTATGCTGAGCTCTTGTCCCCTGGGCCCACTTTTTCTCTATACTTTGTCTCTGCATCCCTTTTCACAAGACTCTAGTTCTACCTGACGAGAAACGCTCACAGGTGTGGAGGGACAGGCCACTCCTTCAATATAGTGTCCCTATTATCATCTGTCACTTCCCAGAGAGGGCAAATATTCAACTTTGCCAGCTGATAAGAGGCCCCACTACATGTTGTTCTGGTGAAGCTCGGGTGTTTCGAGAGTGGGGTATGTACGTAAGACAGGACTCGAAGGGCAGGGAGAAGATGATGAGCCTACATAACCCTGGAAAACTAGAAGAAATTAATAATATGTTGCACACCTCACTAGAACTGGAAGGAATCTGATTGTGTTCTTATGGGGTGCTCGGACTGGCAGGGGGAGTTCAGTCTCAGCTAAGAAAAGCCTAATATTAAGAGTAACTAGCATTAAAAGAATAATCAATTATGTGCCATCCCTGTTTTGTCTTTTCCTCCATCAAACATATAGAAGCCCATTTTAATTTTTTATCCTGACCAAGCATCAGAGAAGCCTGTATATAATGTATTTCCTCCCTCTTAGTTTCTCTTCTATAAAACAAATGAAGCTGCAAAATAGGAGTCATATCAAACAGGGGAAATAGGAAGACTGTAACTTGTATATTGTAATATATTAGTCCATTTTCTTTTATATATATATATATACTTTAAGTTTTGGGGTACATGTGCACAAAGTTCAGGTTAGTTACATACGTATACCTGTGCCATGCTGGTGTGCTGCACCCATTAACTCGTCATTTAGCATTAGGTATATCTCCTAATGCTATCCCTACACCCAGTCCCACCCCACAACAGTCCCCAGAGTGTGATGTTCCCCTTCCTGTGTCCATGTGTTCTCATTGTTCAATTCCCACCTATGAGTGAGAACATGCGGTGTTTGGTTTTTTGTCCTTGCGATAGTTTGCTGAGAATGATGGTTTCCAGCTTCATCTATGTCCCTACAAAGGACATGAACTCATCATTTTTTATGGCTGCATAGTATTCCATGGTGTATATGTGCCACATTTTCTTAATCCAGTCTATCATTGTTGGACATTTGGGTTGGTTCCAAGTCTTTGCTATTGTGAATAGTGCCACAATAAACACACGTGTGGATGTGTCTTTAAAGCAGCATGATTTATAGTCCTTTGGGTATATACCCAGTAATGGGATGGCTGGGTCAAATGGCATTTCTAGTTCTAGATCCCGGAGGAATCGCCACACTGACTTCCACAAGGCTTGAACTAGTTTACAGTCCCACCAACAGTGTAAAAGTGTTCCTATTTCTCCACATCCTCTCCAGCACCTGTTGTCTCCTGAATTTTTAATGATCTCCATTCTAACTGGTGTGAGATGGTATCTCATTGTGGTTTTGATTTGCATTTCTCTGATGGCCTGTGATGATGAGAATTTTTTCATGTGTCTTTTGGCTGCATAAATGTCTTCTATTGAGAATTGTCTGTTCGTATCCTTTGCCCAGTTTTTGATGGGGTTGTTTGTTTTTTTCTTGTAAATTTGTTTGACTTCATAGTAGATACTGGATATTAGCCATTTGTCAGATGACTAGGTTGCGAAAATTTCCTCCCATTTTGTAGGTTGTCTGTTCACTCTGATGGTATTAGTCCATTTTCACACTGCTACGACAAATCTGACAAAACTCTCTCAGGAAAAAGTGACCTGCTGGGTTAAGAAAGCAGGTCCTGCTGCCCTATACCAGCTCATCAAAGATGGTGATATGGTTAAGAAATGAGAGAAAACTGTTAAGAAAAAGTCTCATGTTCTCCATCTTGAGGGTAATTGTTTGCAAAGGGTTGTCATAAAAGAGGCTGTCACTAAACAGGCATATCTGATCTTATCATGTAGAGCTCTTAAATACCACATTCCAACTTCAGTCATGATGGCGAGGTTACTGCTGATCTTTTCTGATAATTATGGTAAAAAAAATTCTAGGTTCCAAGACAATTATTTTTTTCAGTGTTACTTGGACAAGTGGCAAATTAAACAAGCAGTCAGTTCAGAGTCAGAGAATCGCTGAGGAAAGTAAAAGCTAAACTGTTTGGGGCCTCTGCCCTGGGGCAGCCTCCAGGCTACTGCAAAACAGATGCGATGAGCAGAAAGGTGACAAGATGTAGAGCACTCAGTTGAGGGACCGAAAGCACAAGGTAGACAGTCCAAAAAGAGAAAGTGGCAAACATCTTGTTTAGCCAAATCCATTCTTCTCAATATTCCCCAGGGTCTCTAACAGTGTGGGCTTGGCCTCTAATCTGAGTTTGATAATAGTGGATAATCATTCTTGCCCACCAGAATGGCTTCACGACTCTAAAAGACAGCCCACTTGCCAGGTGTCAGCTGATTGATTCTGTGTGGATGGTTTTCCTTGGAGTGGGGGTCTTGTCTTGTTGTCCGTTCATGGTGTTGCTGAAAGATGTTGCTGGAAAAGAGGGTCCTGATACAGACCACAAAGTAGGATTCCTAGATCTTCTGCAGGAAAAAATTTGAGGTGAGTTAGAGAGCACAGTGAAAGAAGCAAGTTTATTAGAAATTACGCCATTACAGAGTTGGACATCCTCAGAAAACAAGAGCAGGAATGCATTGTCTTTTGTTAGTGTCTCTACTTAGAAGTAACTATAAAGATAAAGCGTTATAATTAAACTTGGAAGGTGCAGATGTAGTCACTAAAGTCGTGGCTATTCGTTTTAACAATAACCATTAACCCATTGACCTAAGCTAGCTCATTAATAATATCCTTACAAAAAATGCTGCACTCCTAGAACATTTATACATTTTTCAGGCTTGGTGGAAGATGTCTTGTATGACCACAAATATTCTGCAATTGTAATTTGTGGCCAGTTAAAAAATGTGGCTATTTTCAGACCATGAACATTAATCTTCTAGGTGCCCTGTGAGTACCTAGCTACTCATATTAAGATAGAATATTCTAGTCATATTTATTAAACTAGAAGCTAGGTAACCATGAGTTCCTCTAACACAGCAAGTCTACTCCTCAAGGAGAAAATGTATTTCTCAGGAATTTTGTGCATTTTGTTTAATGGAATTTGGTATGTTTACCAAAATGGCAGAAAAGCGTGAAATTACTCCTCAAAGATTTCTCAAGATTGGATATCAAATAAACAAAATGATTACAGTTAATATGCAATTTGATACAGTTGATATTCAAAAGAAATTTTGTTTGAAACAAAATGAGATTTTTATTGTTATTTATTATTATTATTATTATTATTATTATTATTTTGAGACAGAGTCTTGCTCTGTTGCCCAGGCTGCAATGCAGTGCACTATCTTGGCTCACTGAAACCTGTGCCTCCCTGGTTCAAGCAATTCTTCTGCCTCAGCCTCCCAAGTAGCTGGGATTACAGGCATGAATCACCACACCCAGATAATATTTGTATCTTTAGTAGAGATGGGGTTTCCCTCTGTTGGCCAGGTTGGTCTCAAACCCCTGACAACAAGCGATCTGCCCACCTTGGCCTCCCAAATAGCTGGGATTGCAGGCGAGAGCCACCACTCCCAGTCACAATGAGGTTTTTAAATAATTCTGATTTCCTGCTGTTGAGCAGGGAGCTGAGAAAATTCAACAGATCATGGGCCTATATTAGGGGAATACTGAGAACAATCTCTAGAACACATGTGATTAAATTAATTACAATGGAAACCAAATCAAATTTACTAAGGCCACACCTCTTAGTTGCAAGATGTTTCCCCACATTTTGAAATGCGATGTTATTCCATGGAAAAGAAAACTAGTGTTTATCTCCAGAGTAAAGAACAGAGTTCCCTGCAATGATTGACTGACTGAGAACTATGGCTCAAGATTTAAAATCCTTCTTTTTTCCATTTATAAACTAAAAATAAATTTCTAATCCCCTGTTGATTAAATGGACCTCTCGTCTTGGATAAGGACTTTCCAAAGTTAACCTGAAAAGCTAGTTCAAGCCACGGGTCACACATGCCTCATTATACTCTCCTCCCTTTTGTTTTAATTTTAATTTCAATTTCAATTTTTAATTTATTTTTGTGGGTACATAGTTGGTGTATATATTCATGGGGGTACATGACACACTTTGATGCAGTCATGCAATGAGTAATACATAATAAAAAATGGGGTATCTGTCCCCTCAAGCATTTATAGCTTGTGTTATAAACAATTCAATTATACTATTATAGTTTTTATAAATGTGGAATTAAATTATTTTTTACTATAATCACCGTGTTGTGCTATCAAATGCTGTCTTATTCATTCTTTCTAACAATTGTTTTTTTACCCATTTAGCATCCCCACTATCCCCTTGTTCCCTCCCTGCCCTTCCCATCCTCTGGTAACCATCCTTATACTCTCTACCTCTATGACACCAATTGTTTTGAATTTTAGCACCCACAAATAGTGAGAACATGTGACATTTGTCTTTCTCTGCCTGACATTTCACTTAACATAAAGACTTTCAGTTCCATTTATGTTATTGCAAATGGAAGGCTCTCATTCTTTCTTACAGCTGAATAGCACTCCATTGTGTATACGTACCACATTTTCTCTATCCAGTCATCTGTTGATGGACATTTAGGTTCCTTCCAAATCTTGGTTATAAGAAACCTTGCTGTAGCAAACATGAGAGTGCCAATAGGTCTTTGATTTACTAATTTTTTTTCTTGTAGGCATATAATGAGCAGTGGGATAGCTGGACCATATAGTAGCTCTAGTTTTAGTTATATCGGGAACATCCAAACTGTCCTTAAATGTGCTCCCAACAGCAGTGTACAAGGGTTACTTTCACTCGACATACTCACCAGCATTTGTTTTTGACTGACTTCTGGATAAAAGCCACCTTAACTGGGGTGAAATGATATCTCATTTTGGGTTTGATTTGCATTTCCATGATGATCAGTAATCTGGAGCACCCTTTCATTTGCCTGTTTCACATTTGTATGTCTTCTTTTCATAAATGTCTATTTAAATTTTTTGTCCACTCTTTATTTGGGTTATTGTTTTTTTCTATGGAATTTTTTGAACTCAATATATTGTAGTGTATTAGTCTTTTCCTGCACTGCTATAAAAAAATACCTGAGACTGTGTTATCTATTTATTTACTGAGATGTAGTCTTGATCTGTTGCCCAGACTGAAGTGCAGTGGTGCAATCTCGGGTCACTGCAACCTCCACCTTCTGATTCAAGCAATTCTCTGCCTCAGCTCCTGAATAGCTGGGATTACTGGCACCTGCAACCATGCCTGGCTAATTTTTTTATTTTTAGTGGAGACAGGGTTTCACCATCTTGGCCAGGCTGGTCTTGAACTCCTGACCTCGTGATCCACCCTCCTCAGCCTCCCAAAGTGGTGAGATTACAGGCATGAGCCTTGGCACCTGGCAAGACTGGTTAATTTATAAAGGAAATGGGTTTAATTGACTCACAGTTCCACATGGCCGAGGAGGACTCAGGAAACTTCCAATAATGGCAGATGGGGAAGCAGGCACCTCTTACATGACAGCAGGAGAGAGAGCATGTATGTGAAGCAAAGGCGGAAGAGTCCCTTATAAAACCATCAGATTTCATGAGAAATCAATCATTATCAGAAGAACAGCATGGGGGAAACCACCCCCATGATCCAATCGCCTTCTACCAACCTCGCCCTCAACATCTGGGGATTACAATTCAATATGAGATTTGGGTGGGGACACAAATCCTAACCATATCATGTAGCTGTTAATTGCTTTTCAGATGGATAATTTACAAATATTTTCTCCCATTCTGTGGATTTTCTCTTCACTTTGTTTCTTGTTTCTTTCACTTTAAAAAGGCTTTCTGACTTTCTGTAATCCGATTTGTCCATGTTTGTTTTAGTTGTCTGTGCTTCTGGGGCATTATTTAAGGAATTTTTGCCCAAACCAATGCCCTAAAGAGTTTCCCCAATGTTTTCTTGCAAAAGTTTGATGGTTTGAGGTGTTAGGTTTAAGTCGTTAATTCATTTTAATTTGATTTTTGTAAGTGGCAAGAAATAGGGTTCTAGTTTTATTCTTCTGCCTATGGCTTGCCAGTTTTCCCAGCCCTATTTATTACAAAAGCTGTCTCATTTTTTATTGTATGTTCTTGGCACTTTTGTTGAAAATTAATTTAGCTGCCCCTCCCGTAGGATTCCAGAACACTGCTATGAGGGTCTGAATGTTTGTCTCTCTCATAGGATTCCAGAACTCTGCTGCTGTGTTCCAAACGTTTGTCACATAAGATTCCAGAACACTGCTACGAGGGTCTGAATGTTTGTTCCTCACAGGGGATTCCAGAAAACTCCTGCTGTGGTCTGAATGTTTGTCCCTCACATAGGATTCCAGAACACTGCTATGAGCGTCTGAATGTTTGTCCCCCACACAGAATGCCAGTTTTACCAGCCATATTTATTACAAAAACTGTCTTATTTTTTATTGTATGTTCTTGGCACTTTTGTTGAAAATTAATTTAGCTGTATGAGTTTGTTTCTCAGGTCTCTATTTCGTTCCATCTGTCTTTATGTCTGTTTTTATGCTAGTGTCATGTTGTTTTAATTACTACAACTTAGTTGTATAATTTAAAACCAGGTAATGGAATTCCTCCAGTTTTGTTTTATATACTCAGCATAGCTTTGACTATTATGGTGTTTTGTGATGTTTCCATATAAATTTCAGAATTTTTTTTCTATATCTGTGAGGAATGTCTTCTTCTTTTTTTTTTTTTTTTGGGTGGCATCTTGCTCTGTCACATAGACTGGAGTGCAGTGATGTGATCTGGGCACAGTGCAACCTCCACCTCCTGGGTCCAAGCAATTCTTTGTCTCAGCCTCCTGAAGAGCTGGGATTGCAGGCACCCTCCATCATACCTGGCTAATTTTTTGTATTATTAGTAGAGGTGTGGTTTCACCAAGTTGGCCAGGCTGGTCTTGAACTCCTGACCTCATGATCCACCAACTTTGGCCTCCCAAAGTGCTGGGATTACAGGCATGAGCCACTGCCCCTGGCCTGTTATTTTGATAGAGATTTCATGAAATGTATAGATTGCTATGGATCGTATGGACATTTTTAAAAAAATACTGATTCTTCCAATCTGTGAAAATAAAAATATCTTTCCAATTTTTGGGTCCTTTTTCATTTCTTTTATCAGTGTTTTACAGTTTTAATTGTTGAGAACTTTTATTTCCTTGGTAAATTCCCACATATTTTGTTTTATTTGTGGCTACTGCAAATAGTATTACATTTTTGAATTCTTTTTCAGTTTGTTGACTGTTGGCATATAGAAACCCTACTGATTTGTATGTGTTGATTTTGTATTCTGCAAATTTACTCAAGTTATTACCTCTAATAGATTTTGGTGGATGTATTAGGCCATTCTCATATTGCTATAAAAAGTAATCAGTGATTTGTTAATTTATAAAGAAAATAGGTTTAATTGGTTCATGTTTCTACAGGCTGTACAGAAAGCATAGCACTGGCTTCTGCTTCTGGGGAAGCCTCTGACAACTGACAAGGTGAAAAATAAATCCAGTGCTTGCACATCACATGGTAAGTGTGAGGGCAGGGGGGAAGTGTTACACACACTTATAGATAACCAGCTCTGATAAAGAGTTACTATTGTGGGAATGGCACCAAAGGAAATGATGCCAAACTGTCTGTGGATATCTTGTCCTCATGATTCAATCACCTCCCCTCTAGGCCCACTTCCAACATTGAGGATTATATTTCAATATAAGATTTTGGTGGGAATACACATCCAAACTGTATCATTTTGCCTTTGGCCGTTCCAAATCTCAAATCCTTCTCATATTTCAAAATACAATCATGACTTCCCAATAATCCACAAAGTCTTAACTAATTTCAGCCTTAACTCACAAGTCAAAAGTCCCATCTAAGACAAAGCTAATTTCTTCCTCCTATAAGCCTGTAACATAAAGAAACAAATTAGTTTCTTCCAAGATACAAATGAGGCAGAGACACTGGGTAAATACTCCTATTCTAAAAGGAAGAAATCAGCCAAAAGAAAGCAGTCACAGGATCTATGAAAGTCTGAAACCCAGAAGGGCAGTTATTGAATTGTAAGGCTCCAAAATAATTATTTTTGACTCTGTGTCCCATTTCCAGGGCATGCTAATGCCTTGGGAAGGTTCTACCTTGTGACTTTGCATGGTTCAGCCACCACAGCTGCTCTCATGGGCTGGCATACTATGCCTCTGGCTTTTCAAGGTGCAAGGTGCAGGCTGTAGCTAGATCTACCATTCTGGGGTCTGAGGTCTGGAGGACAGAGATCCTCTCCTCACAGATCTACTAGGCCATGACCCAGTGGGGAGCCTTCCTGGGGACTGTCACCCCACGTTTCTTTTCTCCATTGTTTTAGTAGAGGATCTCCATGAGGGCTCCACACCTGCAACATGCTTCTGCCTGCACACCCTGTCTTTTTCATACATCCTTTGAAATAAAGTTGGAGGCTCCCAAGTCTCAACTACACGCATTTGGTAAACACACAGCCCTAAACCCACATGGACGCTACCAAGGTTATGGCTTGCACCCTCTGAAGCAGTGACTGGAGTTGCAACTGGGTCAATATGAGCTACACCTGGAGCTGAAGCAGTGGCAAGGATGCAGTGAGCCTTGTTCCAAAGCTACCCAAGGCAGCAGGTCCTAGACCTGATCCCAGAAACTATTCTCTTCTTTTAGGCCTCAGGGCCTGTGATGGGTTGCTGCCTTTCAGATTTCTAAAATGCCTTCAATTCCTCTTTCCCATTGTCTTGGCTATCAACACTTGCTTTTTTTAGGTTATACAAATATCTCTAACAAGTGGTTGACCCATATGCTGCTTGAGTTCCTCTCTTATAAAAGCTTTTTATATTTCAGCCACATGACTAGGCTGCAAAATTTTCAAGCTTTTACACTACGCTTCTTTTGTAAGTATAAGTTACTGCTTATTTTATTTTTATTTTTTTGCTAGAACATGTGAGCATAGGTTGTTAGAGGCAGCCAGGTCACATCGCAAATGCTTTGCTGCTTAGACATTTTTCCAACAGAAACCCTAAATCATCAATTTCAAATTCAAACTTTTTTATATCCCTAGTGCATGACAGAAATTCAGCCAACCACTTTGCTAAGACAACATGCATGACCTTTGTTTCAGTCCCAATAAGTTTCTAGTTTTCATCTGAGACCTTCTCAGCCCGGCCTTCACTGTCCAGATCACTATCAGCATTTTGATCACAGACATTCAACCAGTCTCTAAGAAAATCTCAACTTTCCCTCATTTTTCTGTCTTCTGAATCCCACAAATTCTTCCAACTTCTGCCTGTTTACCCAGTTACAAAGCTGATTCCACATTGTGGGGTATTCTTATAACTATTTTCCATTCCTTGGTGCCAGTTTTTTGTATTAAGTTATTTTTGCAACACTATGAGAGTGGGACTGGATAATTAATTTTTTACAAAGTAGGTTTAAGTGGCTTATGATTCTACAGGCTGTTGAGAAAACGTAGTACTGGAATATGCTTTTGCAACACTATGAGAGTAGGACTGGATAATTTATTTTTTACAAAGTAGGTTTAAGTGGCTTATGATTCTACAGGCTGTAGAGGAAACATAGTACTGGTATATGCTTCTGGGGAGGTCTCTGGAAGCTTACAGTCATGGCAGAAGTTGAAGCAGAATCTTGCATATCACAGGGCAAAAAGCAGAAGCAAAAAACAGAGGGGCGAGTTGTTACACAGTTTTAAATAACCAAATTTTATGGGAACTCACTCACTATCATGAGGATAGCACCAAATGTGATGGTGCTAAGCCGTTTATAGTAATCTACCCCAATGGTTAAATCACCTTTCAACAGCCCCATCTCCAACATTGAGAATTACATTTAAATATGAGATTCGGGAGGGAACAAACATTCAAACCCTATCAGAGGAGTATTTATGCCTTTTCCAATATAACATTATAACATTGGCAAAAAAAAAAAAAAAAAGGTAATTTGACTTCTTTTCCAATTGGGATGCGTTTTATTGCTTTCTCCTGTCTGATTGCTCCAGATAGGACTTTCAGCATTATGTTGAATAACAGTGGTAAAAGTGGACATTCTGGTCATCTTCCAGATTTTAGAGAAAAGGCTTTTAGTTTTTCTGCACTTAGTGTGATACTAGCTGTGGGTCGGTCATATATGACTTTATTATGTTGAGGTATGTTCATTCCATACCCAGTTTTCAAAGGGCTTTTTATTATTAAAGAATATTAAATTTTATCAAAATTTTTTAGCATAATTGAAATGATTATATGTATTTTGTCCTTGTTTTTTTTTTCTTTTTTTTTTTTTTTGAGATGTAGTCTCCCTCTGTCACCCAGGCTGGAGTGTAATGGCATGATCTCAGCTCAATGCAACCTCTGCCTCCCGGTTTCAAGTGATTCTCCTTCTTCAGCCTCCTGAGTAGCTGGGATTACAGGTGCTCACCACCATGCCTGGCTAATTTTTGTATTTTTAGTAGAGACGTAGCTTCGCCACGTTGGCTAGACTGGTTTCAAACTCCTGACCTCAGTTGATCCACCCACCTCGGCTTCCCAAATTGCTGGGATTACAGGTGTGAACCACTGTTCCTGGCCCCTTCATTCTCTTTATGTGACCTATCACATTCATTGATTTGCATATTGAACTATCCTTGCATCCCTGGAATAAATCCCACTTGGTCGTTATGAATTACCTATTTATGTATTTTTCAATTCAGTTTGCTAGGCGTTTTGCAATTTTTTGCACCAATATTCTCCACTCCACTCTACTTCACTCTACTACTCCACTACATTCTAGTCCATTCCTTCCCACTCCACTCTACTCCACTCCACTCCATTCCATTAAACTCCAACCCTTTCCAATCCACTCCATTCCACTCCATTCCACTCCATTCCATTCTACTCCATTTCATTTCTTTGCACTCCACTCCACTCCATTCCACTCAACTCCATTCCATTACACTCAATTCCACTCCACTCCACTCCATTCCTCTCCACTGCATTCCATTGCACTCCACTCCATTCCATTCCACTCCACTCTACTCCATTCCATTCCACTCCATTACATTCCACTCCACTCCACTCCATTCCCCTCCTATACATTCCTTTTCACTCCACCCCGTTCCATTCCACTCAACTCTGCTCCATTCCCCTCCACTCCACTCCCTTCCATTCCATTCCATTTCACTCCGTTCCAATCCAATCCATTCCATTACACTCCACTCCACTCCATTCCATGCAGCTCCACTCCACTCCACTCCACTCCACTCTTCTCCATTCCATTTAACTTCATTCCACTCCACTCCTTTCCACTCCATAGAATTCCATTCCTCTACACTCCATTCCAGTGCACTTCACTCTACTCCATTCTCCTCCACTCCACTCTATTCTGCTCCACTACAATTCATTCCACTCTACTCCATAACATTCCACTCCATTCCACTCCATTTCATTTTATTCCGTTACACTCCACTCAACTTTTCTGCACTCCATTGTATTCCACTCCATTCCACTCCAATCCACTCTGTTCCACTTCACTCCATTCCACTACAATCCATTCCATTCTACTCCACTCCATTCCATACTGTTCCATTCCACTGAACTCCACTCAACTCCATTCTGCTCCATTCTATTCCATTCCACTCGAATCCACTCCATTCCACTCCACTCCATTCAATTCCACCCAATTCCACTCTGCTCCACTCCATTCCACTCCACTCCATTCCATTCCATTCCATTCCACAATTTACCATTCCACTCCACTCCATTCCATTCCTCTGCACTCCACTCCACTCCTTTCCACTCCACTCCATTCCACTACACTCCCTTCCATTCCACTACACTCCACTCCATTCCACTACACTCCATTCCATTCCAATCCATTCTATTCCACTGCACTCCACTCCACTTCCATTCCACTCCACTCCACTTCATTACACTTCACTCCATTCCATTCCAATCCACTCCATTCCATTCTACTGCATTCCATTCCACTCCACTCCATTCCATTCCACTCCAATCCGTTCCACTCCACTCCATTCCACTCCATTCCATTCCATTTCACTCCACTCCTTTCCAGTCCACTCTACCCCACTCCACTCAATTCCACTCCATTGCACACCATTCCTCTTGACCCCATCCCATTCCACTCAACTTCCCTTTATTCTTCTCCACTCCATTCCACTCCACTCCACTCCATTCCACTCTATTCTATTCCATTCCACTCCACTCCACTCCATTCGATTCCAGTCAATTCCACTCTGCTCCTCTTCATTACACTCCACTCCATTCCATTCCATTCCACTCCACTCCACCACACTCCACTCCATTTCACTCCTCTGCGCTCCCCTCCACTCCATTCCATTCCATTCCATTCCATTCCACTCCACTACATTCCACTCCATTCTCTTCCATTCCACTCCACTGCATTCCACTCCACTTCACCCCACTCTATTCCCTTCCACTCCACTCCACTCAACTCCACTCCACTCCATTCAATTCCACTCCACTCCATTCCACTCCATTCTATTCCATTGCACTCCACTCCATTCAACTCCGCTTCACTTCACTCCATTCTACTCCATTCTATTCCGTTCCACTCCACTTCATTCCATTCCTAACCACTCCATTCAATTCCACTCAATTCCACTACACTCCACTCCATTCCACTCCACTGCATTCCATTCCACTCCACTCCACTCCACTCCAAAACACTTCACTCCATTCCCTTCCCCTCCAATCCACTGCACTCCACTACACTCCTCTCCATTCCACTCCATTCCCTACCATTCCACTCCACTCCATTCCACTACACTTCACTCCACTCCCTTCCACTATATTCTATTCCGTTCCACTCCACTCCAATCCATTCCACTGCACTCCATTCCATTACACTTAATTCCACTACGCTCCACTCCATTACCCTCCACTCCTTTCCATTCCCCTCCACTCCATTCCATTTGTATCCACTCTATTCCATTCCATTCCAATCCATTCCATTCCACTCCACTCCACTCCACTCCATTCCACTCCTGTCCATTCCATTCCACTCCGCTACATTCCTTTCCACTCCACTCCATTCCATTCCACACCACTCTGTTCCATTCCATTACACTGCCTTCCACTCCAATCCATTTTACTGCTGTCCACTCCTTTCCACTCCACTCCATTCCATTCCACTCAACTCCACTCCATTAGACTGCACTCCACTCCACTCCATTCCACTTAACTCCATTCCATTTCACTCCAATCCATTCCACTCCAATCTACTCCACTCCATTCCAATCCACTCCTATCCACTGCACTCCACTCTTTTCCATTCTGTTCCATTCTTTTCCATTCCTCTATACTCCATTCCACTCCATTCTATTCCATTCCATTCCTCTCCACTCCATTCCAATCCAGTCCTTTTGATTCCACTCAATTCCACTGCACCCCACTCCATTCCACTCCACTCCATTCCATTCCACTCCACTCCATTCCATTCCAATAAATTTCACTACATTTTATTCAACTCCATTCCATTCCACTCCACTCCACTCCATTCCCCTCCATTCCATAGCATTCCACTCCACTCCATTACGTTACACTCAACTCCATTCCATGCCCCTCCACTCCATTCCATTCCACTCCACTCCATTCCACTCCAATCCACTCTGTTCCACTCCACTCCATTCCACTACAATCCATTCCATTCTACTCCACTCCATTCCACTCCAATCCACTCTGTTCCACTCCACTCCATTCCACTACAATCCATTCCATTCTACTCCACTCCATTCCATACAGCTCCATTCCACTGCACTCCACTCAACTCCATTCCACTCCATTCTATTCCATTCCACTCCATTCTATTCCATTCCACTCCATTCTATTCCATTCCACTTGATTTCACTCCATTCCTCTCCACTCCATTCCATTCCATTCCATTCTGTCATATTCCATTCCACTCCACTCCACTTCATTACAGTCCACTCTATTCCATTCCAATCCACTCCATTCCATTCTACTGCATTCCAATCCACTCCACTCCATTCCATTCCACTCCAATCCGTTCCACTCTGCTCCATTCCACTCCGTTCCATTCCATTTCACTCCACTCCTTTCCAGTCCACTCTACTCCACTCCACTCAATTCCACTCCATTCCACACCATTCCTCTTGACCCCGTCCCATGCCACTCAACTTCTCTTTATTCTTCTCCACTCCATTCCACTCCACTCCTTTCCATTCCACTCCACTCCATGCCACTCCACTCCATGCCACTCCACTGCGTTCTATTCTGCTCCACTGCTTTCCACTCCACACCACTCCACTCCAGTCCACCCCACTCCATTCCACTCCTTTCCATACCATTCCACTCCACTCCATTCAATTCCACTCCACTCCATTTCATTCCACTCCACTCCAGTCGTTTCCACTCCACTGCATACCACTCCACTCCATTCCATTCCACTCTACTCCTTTCCATTCCATGAAACTCCATTCCTTTCCATTCCAATCCATTCCATTCCACTCCCTTCCATTCCTCTTCAGTACATTCCACTCCATTTCATTCCATTCCACTCCATTCCGTTCCATTACTTTCTTTTGACAGGATCTCACTCTGTCACCCATGCTGGTGTGGAGATATACAATCTCAGCTCACATTTCATTTCACCATTCCATTTCATTCCATTCCACTGCACTCCTCTCCACTCCACTCAATTCCACTCTACTCCACTCCAATCCATTCCATCCCGTACCTTTCCAGTCTTTCCCATTACACTCCTTTCTTTGACAAGATCTCCCTCTGTCACACAGCCTGAAGCGCAGTGGCACAACCTCAGCACAAATTTCTTCCTTCCATTCCATTCCATTTCGTTCCACTCCACTCAACTCCATTCAAGTCCACTCCACTCCACTCCATGACACTCCAGTCCTCTCCTTTCCAATCCATTCCATTGTACTCCACTCCACTCCATTCCATTCCACTCCACTCCATTCCATTCATCTCCATTCCATTCCATTCCACTTCACTCCATTCCATTTCACTCCACTCCATTCCACTCCACTCCATTCCATTTCACTCCACTACATTCCACTCCACTGCTTTCCATTCCAATCCAATCCAATCCATTCCAATCCAATCTAATCCATTCCACTCCACTCCACTCCATTCCACTAAATTCCATTCCACTCCACTCCACTCCATGCTATTCCATTCCACTCCATTCCACTTCATTCCATTCCATTCCAATGCATTCCATTCCAATCCACTCCATTTCATTCCACTCCTTTCCATTCGATACCGCTCCATTCCATTCCACTCCACTCCATTCCACTCCAATCCATTCCATTCCAATCCACTCCACTCCACTCCACTCCAATGCATTCCATTTCACTGCACTCCATTCCATTCCTTTCTTTCGAGAGTATCTCACTCTGTCACCCAGCCTGGAGTGCAGTGGCACAATCTCATCTCACATTCCATTCCGTTCCATTCCACTCCACTCCACTCTGCTCCATCCGCTGCATTCCATTCATTTCCATTCCATTTCATTCCACTGAATTCCACTTCATTCCACTACAATCCATTCCATTCCATTCCACTCGTTTCTTTTGACAGGATCTCCTTCTGTCACACAGGCTGTAGCTCTGTGGCAAATCCCAATGCAGATTTCTCCATTTCGTTTCGGTCAATTCCATTCAATTCTTTTCCATTCCATTCTGTTCCTCTGCGTTCCACTCCACTCCACTCCACTCACTTCATTCCATAACATCTGATTCCACTTATCTACATTCAACTCCTCTCCACTCCACTGCACTCCACTCCACTCCATTCCACTCTATCCCATTCCATTCTGCTCCATTCCACTGCATGCCACTCCGCCCCACTCCACTCCACTTCATTCCATTTCAGGCCATCCAATTCCGTAGCATTCCATTCCTCTCCATCCCACTCCACTGCACTTCACTCCACTCCACTCCACTCCAGTCTACTCCGTTTCATTGCATTCCACTGCATTCCATTCCAAACCTTTCTTTCTAGAGTATCTCACTCTGTCACCCAGTCTGGAGTGCAGTGGCACAATTAAAGCTCACATTTCATTATTCCACTCCATTCAGATCCTTTCCACTTCATTCCACTCCACTCCACGCCACTCACTCCACTCCATTCCACTCCACTCCACTCCACTCCATTCCACTCCACTCCACTACACTCTTTTCCACTCCACTCCATTCCTCACTACTCAATTCCATTACACTCATCTCCACTCCATGCCACTCCACTACATTCCATTCCACTCCACTCCATTTCATTCCATTCCACTCCATTCCATTCCACTCTTTTCCATTCCATTCCAGTCCACTCCACTCCACTCCGTCCCACTCCATTCCATTCTACTCCACTCCACTTCATTCAATTTCACTCCCTCTTCTCCACTCCATTCCAATCCACTCCACTCTTTTCCATTGCATCACATTCCATTAAATTCCAATCCACTCCATTGCATTCCACTGCACTCCATTTCATTCCAATACACTCCACTCCACTCCATTCCACTCCATTCCATT